>NC_054829.1:56346343-58746343 GCF_018345385.1 Vulpes lagopus
ATTTCCTGAAAAGATTAAAATGTGATGGTTTTTGAAAAATTCATATAAGCCTATTTTCAAAAGGCTTACTTATTTTGAAATAATTTTATTTATTTTTTAATGATTTTATTTATATATTCATGAGAGAAACAGAGAGAGAGAGAGGCAGAGACACAGGCAGAGGGAGAAGGAGGCTTCATTTGGGGAGCCCGACGTGGGACTCGATTCCGGGTCTCCAGAATCACACCCTGGACTGAAGGTGGTGCTAAACCACTGAACCACCAGGGCTGCCCTTGAAATAATTTTATTTTTATTTATTTTTATTTTTATTTTTTGAAATAATTTTATTTTATTTTATTTTATTTATTTTATTTATTTTTTTTGAAATAATTTTAGATGTTCAGAAAGGTTGTGTTTATAGAGTTCCTGTACACCCTTTACCTAGCATCCCCCAATGTTAATACCTCATATAACTTTATATAAGGTTATAAGCATGTACAATGATCAAACATAATAAATTAATATCAGTACAATATATTAACTAAACTATGATTATTATGATTTCCCTAGTTCTCCAACTAATGTCCTTTTTCCATTCAAAGATCAAATCCAAGATACTACATTGCATTTAGTTGTTATTTCCCCTCAATCTTCTATGACAGTCTCATTCTTTCCTTGCTTTTCATACACTGACACTTTTGAATGTTCCTCAATTTGGATTTATCTGATGCTTTCTCATAATTAGACTGAAGATGTAGAGTTTGTGGGAAGAATATCAGAGTGGTGTACGCTTCTCATCACAGCCTATCAGCAGGTCTACATGATATCAATATGTCTAATTACTGGTACTATTAATCTTGATTACTTAGTTAAGATTAGCCAGGTGTCTCCAATGTAAAGTAATTGTTTTTCCTCTTCCATAGTCTGTTCATTTGCTGGCAGTTACTAAGTACAGTCCACATTCTAGAGAAGAGAATCTAACTCTATCTCCTGGAGGGAATATCAAAGAATTCAACAGTAAGTTGTCCAACAGTAAGAAAACTGGCTCATTATCTATATTTACTTATTTGTTCAAGCCTAGCATACATGTAAAATAGTTTTAAAATGATAACCCATACCCTGTGATAAACAAGTTTACCAGTCAGACTTAGATGTTTATGTATAACTCTTTTTGCCTTTAACCTTACAGCCCTTACAGTAGCTAATCAAAACACTTTTTTACAAAGTTATTTAGATTAGCTCCTTTCCTCCGCATCCCCTTCAATGTGGTTATGTCATACATTTGTAATACAGCTAGATTTATTTGCCATCGCCTACATTCCACCTTGGGTTCCTCTGCCATTCACATTGATTTAAAAAAAAGTTATTTATTTAAGGGCATCTTTGTGGCTCAGTCAGTTAAGATGTCGGCTCAGGTCATGATCCTAGAGTTTCGGGATTGAGCCCCACGTTAGGCTCCCTGCTCCTCACCTAGCTTGTGCTCACTCTCTCTCTCTCTTTCTCTCTCTCTCTCAAAAATAGTTTATTTATTTGAGAGGGAGAGAGAGTGAGGGAGAACAAATAGGGGGGAGGGGCAGAGACAGAGGGAGAAGCACACTCCCCACTGAGCTGGGAGACCAATGTGGGACTCAATCCTAGGCACATGGGATCATGAGCTGAGCAGAAGGCAGGCGCTTAACTGACTGAGCCACCCAGGTGCCCTCAAGTTGATTTTTAAAATTTTGCATACAGTAAAATTAACTCTTTGTAGCATAGAGATCTATGGGTTTTGGCAAATGCATAGTCATGTATTCACTACCACTGTACCAGAACAGTTCAAAGTCTTTTTAAAGTTAACATTTAAACCAAAAACTTATTTTATCTGAATTATGTGGAGAATTTTTAATTTTGCCAATTCTTTTCATGAGGTTTATTAATTCTTTAGCAGAATAGAAAGATACTTAATATATAAGATTACTGAAAGCAAAATAAATATATCTTTTGATTGTTGGAAGACAAAATTCCAATAAAGATTACCTTTGAGACTTCCTACCAGTTCAAAGTTGAAGGTACTTAAACAAACGTATCTCCTGTGACTTTATTCATTAGATAAATCACAAGGATTAAGTAAATCACACAAATATGACACTGTGCAAAAAGAAATACAAAATAAAAAAAACAATTATAACACTTATCAAATTTAATTTAAAAACATTCAGAAACATAATAACTAGTTTTCAAAATGTTGTTTCTCAAATAATAACTTCTATGACCCATTCTGGTCCCCATACACTGCCAGGCAATTTTGTCTGCTTTTACATAACTGTCCTCCAAATAAGCTTGAGTCCTAATGAAGTGGTGGCAGAAGATGGCAGTGAGGAAAGAGAGAAGTAATTGGAAGGTTAGGAAGGGAAAAAATCAGAGACCTCAGTCTCTGCAGCCTTAATAAGGGCTGAATGATGTGAGGGAGGTGCTCTGGACTATGAATACTGGTTTCTCCTCCATAGGTAGCTTCACAGAGTAGAAGGGATTAGAGATACAATGGATCCAGCAGTCTTGTCCTAGTTCAAGCACATATATATTCTCCTAAGCTTGTATCTACAGGATAATACTCAATGACACACCACACTCAACCCCAGTATTTAGTTTAAAAAACAGCAAAAGTGTACAGTCTGACTAACCTCAGGAATAAGCATATGGTACCATTTTAATTCAGCAAACTATTAACAATGCACTGTTAATGATGAAGACATTAAGAAATCATTTGAGAAGATGTTTTCCAAGGCTTTGCCCACAAGCCAGAATTAATCCACTAAATCTACTCTAATTGTACTACTAAATATATCCAACCTCAGCAGTAACTATGACTTGAGCCCATCATAGCTTCATAGAAGGCCAATCAAGATCTCATACCTATGCCATCTTGAATATCTCATTCCCAAAGGCTTCACTGCAGAAATTTTGCATCTTTCAACATTAACATCCCTGTGATTAGTCCTCCTGAACTTTAAAGCATGTGCATTATTGAAACACCACTATGGGATACCATGACATCGTCACTAGTATAGCTATGAGGTATATGATTCTATGACTCAGCTGGATAGGACAAAGTACAGAGATATCCCTTTGAACTCTTGGAAAAGTAATCACTCTACAAATGTCTTCTGTTGATCATTCTTCATGGCCTCTTCTTCCTCCTCTTATCCTCCCATTTCCCCTTTCAAAAAAGTATAATTTTGGCTTTGTCAAGTGCTGCTATCCTTGACACAACCTAGGATTCTAAATCAAATGTCATTTCCCCCCTGTAATTGGGTGATAAAAACAAAGAAAAGGGTTTTTGTGGGGCACCTGGGTGACTCAGTCAGTTCCCACTCTTGGTTTTGGCTCAGGTCATGATCTCATCGTTCCTAGAATAGAGCTCCAGGTCTGTCTTCCAGCTCAACTGGGAGTCCTCTTGAAGATTCTCTCCTTCTACCCCCTCCCCACCTGTGCATATGTGCTCTCTCTCAAATAAATATATCTTTAAAACAAAGGTTTTGTGTGTGGTTTTTTTTTTTTTTTGGTTTTGTGTGTTTATAAAGAATTTTTAAAAGAACAGTCTCATTGGTTTATGACAAGTATAAATACTATATAAACTTCAAAAACTTCAGGAGTAAAGTTGGTTTTTATGTAAGGTATGCTGTGGTAACAAACCACAGGTCTCTTTAACTTCAAAAAACAATGCCTTCTTTTTTACAAAGTCAGACATGCAACTTCATTTGGTGGCTTTCTTCCAGGTAGTGCCAGAATCCTTCCATTTTATGATTTTGCCATCTTGAACATGTGGCCTCTGAGGTTAATACAGAAAGGATAGAGAATGTGTAAATGATAATGCATGGGCTTTTATTGCCAGGCCTGGAAAAATATCTTCCTTGCCCACTCCCCTAGATAGTACCTAATTACATGGTTACAAGGTAACTCCAAGGAAAGCTAAGATATGTACACCCAGGGGGAAGAAATACTTGATGTCTAGATAGTATCTAACTAGCCAGTTTCTACCATAAAAATCTCTGTCCTCTGGCTTTATGCAAACATTTACTGTTAATCCTGAGCTAGGCACATGATCTTGTTAAATAGGTAAGTACTGAACAACCGTGAGGATGAGGTCATGTTCCCTGACAGTATGTAGAATGTGACTATTCTATGTAGCCTATTAATGCTGAATCATTTGCTTTTAACTCAGCAGAGTGAAGATGAGATGATATTATTTTATCAAGGCTCGAGAGGTCTAATGACTAAATAGAAAGTCACCTGCAGGCCCGCCCCACTTTGAAAATGATCCAAAAGAGGGCTGGAGGACAGTCCAAGACTTCTCAAAAATTAATTTTGCATTTGTCTAACACACAGAATGATCCAGCCATAATGTTCTAGACCAGCATTGTCCTATAGAAATAGTGAGCCACATATGTAATGTTCTAGTGGCAACATTAAAACAAACCAGGTGAGGGATGCCTGGGTGGCTTAGTGGTTGAGTGCCTACCTAAGGCTCAGGTCCTGATCCTTGGTCTAGGGATCAAGTCCCACATCGGGCTCCCTTCAAGGAGCTCGTTTCTCCCTCTGCCTATGGCTCTGCCTCTCAGTGTCTCTCATAGATGATAGATAGATAGATGATAGATAGATAGATAGATAGATAGATAGATAGATAGATAGATAGAATGAACCAGGTGAAATGTGAATATCTTTTATTTAGGCTAATATATCTGTAATGTCACTATTTAATTATATAACTGTATTAATTTCCTATTTGCTGTTGTATCAGATTAATAGACAACAGCTTTAAAAATACATTTATTTATTTAGTAATTCATTAATACACCTATTTTTCTATAGGTCAGAAATCCAATACAGGCCTCACTGGGCAAAAGTCAAAGTTTTGGCAGGGCTCTATTCTCTCCTGGAGGCTTGAGGATGGAATCAGTTTCCTTGTGTTTTCCACCTTCTTAGAGGCCCCTTCTTCTATCTTCAGAGCCAATTAGTGTTGCCTCTGTGTCTTTTTTCTATAGTCACATTTTCCTTTCTATTTTAAGAACTCTTATTCTCAAATTTGACTCTATAATTTGGGAATTTTTTATTCCACTATTCATAAGCAAAATAAGCATAATCCTCCTATCCCATGCTATAGAATATTAAAATGTCAAAGAGCAGAAAAATTATATCTGCAGTGATGACTTGGAAAAGTTGATACTTTTGTAATATGAGCAAACCCAATGGTTTTAGTGCTCCATTCAAATAAAAGTGAGGAGAATGCAGTACAGTGGAGTGCGCACATTATCCGAATGTCACATTGCTAATGATGCTGCACTATAGTAGATAAGTTCCACAGTTGTCCACACAGAGATTTTTGAAAAGGGAGTTAGCCACCTGATGAACCAATGTTTTTTACTTTTGATTACAAAAGAAATCACTGTTCCCCATAAATCTGATAAACTACTAGTGGTAAGCATGCTGTATATTTTGTTTACTAAATAGCTAACACTGAGGGATGATGATGTGATCTATGGAATTCCACCGAGAGTTATAGGATATAAAACACATTTATTGGCAAATAATATAGATACTTATGGAGTCTATATAAGGAGAGTTCATACAGCATTGTCCCCACAGTGTGTATTTATCACAGTGTAATTCTTTTTTTAATTTTTTTAATTTTATTTAAATTCAATTTGCCAACATATAGTAAAACACCCAGTGCTCATTTCATCATGTGCCCTCCTTAATCCCCATCTCCCAGTTACCCCATCCCCCTACCCACCTCCCCTTCTGCAACCCTTTGTTGGTTTCCCAGAGTTAGGAGTCTCTCATGGTTTGTCTTTCTAATTTTTCACCACTCAGTTTCCCCTTTTCCTTATGGTCCCTTTCAGTATTTCTTATATTCCACATATGTCTGAAACCATATAATTGTCTTTCTCTGACTGACTTATTTCATAAGTCATTTCATGATAATACCCTTCAGTTCCATCCATGGCAATGGAAATAATAGGTATTCATCCTTTTTGATGGCTGAGTAATATTTTAGCATGTGTGTGTGTGTGTGTGTGTGTGTGTGTGTGTGTGTGTGTGTAATCTTCCTTATCCATTCATCTGTTGAAGGACATCATGGCTCCTTCCACAGTTTGGCTATTGTGGATATTCTCACCGCTGAGCCTGAAACGTGCTGTCTGCCTTGGAGTCAAAATAGTGGAAGTGAACTCCCCGCCAGCCAGCCTCAGACCTTTTCTGCTATGAACATTGCGGTGCAGGTGCCCCTTTGTTACACTACATCTGTGTCTTTGCAGTAAATACCAGTAGTGCAATTGCTGGGTCATAGGGTAGCTCTATTTTTAACTTCTTGAGGAATCTCCATACTGTTTTCCAGAGTGGCTGTACCAGTTTGCATTTCCACCAACAGCGCAAGAGGGTTCCCCTTCCTCCACATCCTTGTCAACATTTGTTGTTTCCTGTCCTGTTAATTTTAGCCATTCTCACCAGTATAAAGTGGTATCTCATTATGGTTTTGATTTGTATTTCCCTGATGGCAAGTGATGCGGAGCATTTTTTCATGTGCTTTTTGGCAGGTCTTCTTTGAAGAAATGTCTATTGTCATCTGCCCATTTCTTGAATTGTTTGTTTTTGGGTGTTGAATTTGATAACTTCTTTATAGATCTTGGATACTAGCCATTTATCTGATAGGTCATTTGCACGTATCCTCTCCCATTCTGTAGGTTGCCTTTTAGTTTTGATAACTGTTTCCTTTGCTATCACAGTGTAATTCATTAGCCAGGGTCACAAACAACCCACAAATTTCAGTGACTTAATACAATAATACTTTATTTTTTGTTCACACTACTAATATGAACTATCCTTGAAGCAGCTGGCCCATAGCTACACCATCTGAAATACGACATGTAATGTAAAGTGGTTTATATTACTCCTGCCTACATTCTGTTGTCCAGAATGAAGTACATGGCTCCACCTAACTGCAACTGAGAGGAGAGGGGCAGTTATCTCCTTGTATGCCCAGGAATAATGATTATACAGTATCACCTCTGACATAAAGAAGGAGCTTTTCACACACCAAAGTTCCCCAACAGGGACATGGACCTCTGAGTGACACTCTTACAGATGTCAGGTTCATGAAGTTTTCTTTACCATTCTCAAGGGAACATTTTTTTTTTAAGATTTTATTTTTAAGTTTGTGGGGCTCGAACTCACGATCCCAACACCAAGAGTCACATGCTCTCCCAACTGAGACAGCCAAATGCTTCTCAGGAGAGCATTTCTTACTGTCCTGGCCTCCACTCTCATTTGGCTGTTTGTTAAATGTGTACTAATTTTTAATTTTTATTTTCAATTGAAAATATCCCTCAGAAGTTAAAACTCAAATTGGCAGAAATAAGAAAAATACTTAGGAAAAAAACCTGAAATCATAAAGAAATTTGTGATGGATATAGTGGTGTTCCCTTAAGCTCCCTGGCCCAGCAAGCAAAGGGAGGTCAGAGTAGTGAATTGTCATTAGTCAGGGTTTTCCAGAGGAATAGAACCAGTTGGATGGATGGAGATACACACACACACACACACACACACACAGATGATAAAGAATTGGATGAGAAGATAAGCAGCCAGCAGGCTGGAGATCCAAGAGAGCCAATGGTATAGTTCCAGTCCAAGTTTGTAGGTCTGAGATCAAGGAGAAACAAAGGAGATCAAGGGTAAGTTTCAGTCCCCAGACTAGAAACAATGACTCAGTTGAAGTCCAAAGGCTGAAAAAAAAAAAAACAAAAACAAAAACAAAACACAAACCTATGTCCTATTTTATACCCTCAGGCAGAAAGGACAGCCTTTCTGTTCTATTCAGGCCATCAGCTGATTGGATGAGAGCCCCTCAACCCTAGGGAGGGCAATCTGCTCTACTCAGTCCACCAATTCAAATGTGAATGTAATCCAAAAACACCCTCACAGACACACCCAGAACAGTGTTTGACCAAGTATTTGGCACTTGTAGCTCACTCACGTTGACACATAAAATTAACTATCACATTATCCAAAGAGCAGAGGATGAACTTGACTTATTTAATATCCAAATTTTTATTATTATGCAAATGAAAATAATTTCATTCATCACCCTTCCTGTTTTTTGTCATCCCAAAACCCCACAAAAAACAAAAACTTTGATAAATATAAGTAAAAAGCCTATAAAACCATTTGTACTGCATCGCTTAAAAACAAATTTTCAGAGGAAAAAGAGCATATAAATGAACTCTTGTAAAGCATTCTTCTTTCTTGATAACACATTCAAATAAGTAAAGGAAAATGTTATCTATTTTGATATTTTTTAAAAGATATCTCATATTACAAGCTCTAGATAATATTAGACCCATAAAAAATGTTTTACATCAAATTTTTAAAAGGCTGTCAGGAGCTAACAGTAGATCCCTATTTTATTGGCACAGTTAACTATTTCAGGTAACAAGTGAAAGAGGGGATCCCCGGGTGGCTCAGTGGTTTAGCACCTGCCTTCGGCCCAGGGTGTGATCCTGGAGTCCTAGGACCGAGTCCCGCATAGGGCTCCCTGCGTGGAATTGTGGACAATTCTCCCTCTGCCTGTGTCTCTGCCTCTCTCTCTCTTTCTCTCTGTCTCTCAGGAATAAATAAATAAAATCTTAAAAATAAAAAAAAAGTGAAAGAAATTCAGAAAGACCGTATTAATATCCCTCCAGCTGGAAAGGATGTGTGCTGAAGGCATAAGCAGACTACAGGAAGGGCAAGAAATTCTTTCAGAACATTTTTGACAAGGGCAGCTCTAGAAATTTTATGTAGGAAACAGCACTCTGGTTGGAAGAAGATGGGAGATTTGTCTTGAAATTATGTTTGTAGAGGAAGCACACTTTTTATTGAGATAATATGTTTATTAGGATGGCTAGAGAACTTACAAAGAGAATCAAGTCCCCTGAGACACCTCTTAGCACCCCTATTGGTATCTGCTCACCTTAAATACTCAAAAAAAGGCAGCCCAGAAAGACAATCATTTGGCTGAGCAAGGATTTCTTTTTTATTTTTTAAAAAAATTTAAAAATTTTTAAAAATTTTATTATGAAAAACTGTGATACACAAAAGTATATGAACTCATGGATAGAATTGTATAATAGCTTCATGTATTCATCATTTAGCTTCAACCATGACCAGCTTTTGCAATCTTGTATTACCCCTTTCCCCAACTCACACCGGTTTTTGGGAGGGCTAGACATAGATGTTAAAGTAAATCCTAGGGGGACACCTGGGTGGCTCCGCGGTTGAGCGTCTGCCTTTGGCTCAGGGCCTGATCCCAGGGTTCTGGATCGAGTCCTATATCAGGCTCCCCAGAGGGAACCTGCCTGTCTCCCTCTGCCTATGTCTCTGCCTCTTTCTCTCTGTATCTCTCACAAATAAATTTAAAAAAATAGAAATAAAAAAAAAGTAAATCCCAAATGTCATGTAACCTCACCTATAAATAACTCCAGTAACAGTAGCAGATAAAAATGTAACTTCAATAGCATCATCACATTTAACAAATTTAACGCTTTCCCAGTTGTTGAAAAAATCCTTTTACAATTGGTTTAACAAGATTCAAAAAGATCCACACATTCAGTTGATATTTATTTATCACTTAAGTCCTTTTGAGTCTATAATAGTTCCCTCTCCCTCCTCCTCTCTAGAAAAGGCAGGATAAATAATTCTTTTCCTTAATTTATCAATTCTCATAAGTGCCTCTTAGCATCCCTGCTTTCTGTTTTGACATGGTGTCTCAAACTCATCTTGTACATTTCCTGCCCCAGACCTGGAATCAGCCATTTCTTCTAGGAGCCCTGCTTCTTTTTGTTGGAAAATAGCATTCAGAGACTGCAATTAGCACCGGGATGCTCACCACTATTGGACTGTCATTATTTCTGTGCCCTCTCAGTAGACAAAGCTAGGAAATATGTGACTTTTAGAAATAAAACTAAATCATGAATTCATATGTTTTTTTCCAATTCAAATGAAATATTATAGTTTTCCCTTAAATTCTTTATTTTAAAAATCTTTGATTTTATATTTTTATTTATATTTTACATTTTTGTATTTCTTTATTACACTGAAAATCTTTAATGGTGTTAACACTATTACTTGTTTATGCAAGTATATAAACATATATATTGCATAAAATAGTTTCAAAGCAACAATACTAATATTACTACCAACAATTAGAACTACCAATTACAACTGAATATTTCATTGTACTTCTTAGGCTATGTGCCACCAGGAAAGTACATCAACTGATTAAGTTTTAAAGTCATTTGAGGGATCCCTGGGTGGCGCAGTGGTTTGGCGCTTGCCTTTGGCCCAGGGCGCGATCCTGGAGACCCGGGATCGAATCCCATGTCGGGCTCCCGGTGCATGGAGCCTGCTTCTCCCTCTGCCTATGTCTCTGCCTCTCTCTCTCTCTCTCTCTCTCTGTGACTACCATAAATAAATAAAAATTAAAAAAAAAAAAAAGTCATTTGAAATATTTTTCTGCAGTTATACCATCAGTGTGATATATACTTCAAGATTCATTTGTATCTATTTGTTTCAGATTTTTAGGGATTTTTTTCCTTTTCGATTTAAATTTTTTTTTATTTTTTTTTGATTTAAATTTTTAATTATATGAATCATTCACGTGGTTCCAAAGTCAAAACTATAAAACAAATGCAGTCAGAGAAGTCTTTTCAACCCTTTTTTGTACCTCAATTTCACAACAAAGGCTTTTTTTTAAGGGTACAGAATTGGACCAAATTGTTAGGAAAGCCTGATACCAGAGGGAAGTTCAACAGAGCATTGTTGGTAACAGGCATGGGGGAAGAATTAGATATTAATGAATTAAGACTTATTATTCAAATCAGTTAAACATGTTATAGGTCCAATATATAACAAAAAGAAATTTTCTTGGGGAACCAGGCTGGCTCAGTCAGAGCAAGAGATTCTTGATCTCAGGGTCATGAGTAGAGCCTCATGTTGAGTGTAGAGATTATTTAAATAAATAAAACCTTTAAAAGAAAATAAAAATAATAAATAAAAATTTAAAAATAAAAGAAAAAGAAATTTGCTTGTTTTCAGAAGTCTCCACTATAAACATGAGGAAAACAAAGGAGTTTTCTGCAAAACTGCAGACACATCTTCTGCAAAAACATCTCCAAATTCCCTATATATAAACTACTAATTGAAAATAAAAAGCAAGAAAAAAGATCCTATTCAAAATAGGAAATCACTTATCCACACAGACCCTGGGCCTAAACTTAATAAAAATGTGCAGAACCTGTATGAAGAAAATTATAGAATTTTACTAACATACATGATAGAATAAATGGAGACACACTAGTTTCTGCTTAGAGTCAATATTCTAAAGATGCTGATTGCTCCTAAATTATAAAGTCAATTTAATCACAATTGAAATTAATTTTTTGGCAACTTGAAAAATGATTCTTCATTAAAATTTCTAATTAAAATAAATACGTGTTATTTTGGGAAATCTGGAAAAGTATAATTGGAGGCCTCCCTATACATGTGCCCGTAATTCCAGCTAGTCTGCCTAAGACCCCATTAGCAACAGCCCTAGCTCTCTAGACAACCCCATTTGTACCCCAAGAAGACAGGAACTGTCATAGGCCAGGAGAAACTTGCCATACTGCAGGCACAAGTGTGCACTGGTAGAAAGGGAACTGCTTGCAGAAAGAAGGTGGTTCACAGAACAGCTACAGCAGATGACAGAAAACAGACTTTAGGGCACTTGGGTGGCTCAGTGGTTGAGCATCTGCCTTTGGCTCAGGTTGTGATCCCGGGATCCTGGGATCGGAGTTCTGCATCAGGCTCCTCACAGGGAGCCTACTTCTCCCTCTGCCTATGTGTCTGCCCCTCTCTTTGTGTCTCTCATGAATAAATAAATAAAATCTTAAAAAAACAGAAACTTTAATTCTCCTTAAGGAATGTAAGGGGTAAACAATATCTGTCATATTGAAGAGGTGACTATGTTTACAAACCAAGGAACAGTGGTGGAATTTCACAACCCTAAAGTTCAGGCATCTCTGGCAGTCAGTAATTTGACCATTACCCATTACAGGGCATGCTGAGACAAAACTGCTTGACAGAAAGGCTACCTGGCATCTTAACCTAGCTTGGTGCAGACAGTCCGACTGACTTTTTTTTTTTTTAAGATCTTATTTATTTATTCATGAGAGACACAGAGGGAGAGAGGCAGAGGCAGCGGGAAAAGCAGGCCTCATGCGGGGAGCTGGATGTGGGACTTGGTCCCAGGACCCCAGGATCATGACCTGAGCCAAAGGCAGACACTCAACTGCTGAACCACCCAGGTGTCCCCAGTCCGACTAGTTTAAGACTGCAGAAGTTCTGCCTCAACTATCTGTGGGTGGAAAAGCACCACTTGCTACTAAAGAGACTGTTAATGATGAAGTTCCAGATCTTTTGGATAATTTTCAGGAGCTTCCAAGAATGCAACAAAGTGAACTGAATAAGCTTTTGAAGAGGACAAAAGTTGAAGAAGTTATTGAGAGTTGCTATTTTATATTATAATGTTTTTTTAAATTTTTGCTCATGGATCTGTTAAAATCTACATCTGATATTAAGCCCAAGTCTTCTGGACACTGCAGCTCTTCTCAGTTTTTGCTTATATACAATTTATTCTTTGCAGCTAACTAAGCTGAAGAAGCCTGGGAATAAATTTTTAAACAAAGGCTAATGAAGCCTTTGTTAACTAATGTTTGCCTCGTTAAAAAATAAGACCGCATAGTTGAGGGAGCATTTAGCACACTACATATTAAAACCTACTATAGTTCAACATCATTCATCATCAGGGAAATACACACTGAAACCACGAGATACCACCTCACACCTGTCAGAATGGCCAAAATTAACATAGGATACGGCAGATGTTGGCAAGGATGCAGGGGAAAGGAGAGCCCTCTTACATCATTGGTGGGAATGAATTCCCACTGAATTCTACTCCTGAAGCCAGTATTGCATGCACGGTATGTTATATGTTAACTAGAATTTAAAGAAAAAATTGAAAAAGAAAACCCTACTATAACACAACCTTAACTAATACAATACAGCACTCAATTGAAGAGTCCATAAATAGAGACCCAAGAAAATATGTCAGTTTTCTATGATTACATTTAAATAGAGAAAAACAAAAGTTATTCAATAATTATATTGCAATAATTACTAGCAACTTTTTATTTTATTAAGTTTCAGGGGTACTATTTAGTGACTCATCAGTTGTAACACCCAATGCTCATTACATCAAGTGCCCTCCTTAATGCCCTTCACCCAATTTTCCCTCCTCCCATCCACCTTTTCTCCAGCAACCCTGTTTGTTTCCTAGAGCTCAGCATCTTTTATGGTTTGCCTCCCTATTTTCATCTTATTTTCCTTCCCTCCCCTTCTATTCATCTGTTTTGTTTCTTAAATTCCACTTATGAGTGAAGTTATATGTTTATCTTTCTCTGACTTATTTCATTTAGCATAATACCCTCTAGTTCCAACCACACTGTTGCAAATGGCAAGATTTCATTCTTTTTTGATAACTGAGTAATATTCCATTGTGTATATATACTACCTCTTCTTTATCCATTCATCTATCGATGGAGACACCTGGACTTTTTCCATTATTTTGGCTGTTGTGGACATTGCTGCTATAAACATTGGGGTGCATATGCCTCTTTGAATCACTGTGTCCTTTGGATAAATACCTAGTAGTGCAATTGCTGGATCAGAGGGTACCTATATTTTTAACTTTTTGAGGAACGTCCCGGTTTTCCAGAGTGGCTGCACCAAGCTTGCATTCCCAGTGTAAGAGGGTTCCCTTTTTTCCATATTCTCACCAGCATCTGTTGTTTCCTGTGTTGTTAATTTAGCCATACTGACTGGTGTGAGGTGGTATCTCATTGTGGTCTTGATCTGTATTTTCCTGATGCCAAGTGATGTTGAACATTTTTTCATCTGTTGGCCATTTGTACATCTTCTTTGGAGAAATGTCTTCTGCCCATCTCTTGCCTGGATTTTTTTCGTGAGAGTTGAGTTTGATAAGTTCTTTATAGGTTTTGGATACTAGCCCTTTATCTGATATGTCATTTACAAGTTTCTCCCATTCCATAGGGTGCCTTTTAGCTTTGCTGTTTCCTTTGCTGTGCAAAAGCTTTTTATCTTGGTGAAGTCACAATAATTCATTTTTAATAGACTCTTTAAAAAAAAAGTTGATTCCTACCTCTTTTAAACTCAAGATAAAATGAATGTAAAAAATGCTCTGAATTATGAATACTAGAATGTATGTTTATTAAAGAAATATATTTCAAAATTTTAGTTTAAGATAAAAAAATGCAATCCACAAAACTCAGCGTTGGTAAGGATGTGGAGAGAAAAGCAATCTTAACTATAGTTGGTAGAAGTGTAAAGTTGTGTAATTTTCCAAGATGCTTCAAATGTCTCATTGACCCATCAATTTTATGTAAATGAAATTAATTAAGAACAGTTTCAAGTGCCTCAGAATAAACGTGAAGCTCACATTAACTTTGGAGAAAATTTGGTTAAGCTTCAAGATGAATTTTTATCAAAAATGATAGGCAAGCTGAGAAAAGTATCCTTGTTAAAAGATATTATAAAATGATGGAACTTATGCTTCAAAGACACGAGAAAACTTAAAAGTTGATATAGAGGGAAAGGGAATGAGGAACATACAGGGCTTTCATTGTATTTTTCACATTTTATTTCTTAAATTGGGTGATAAGGTCACAGGCATTTGCTATAATTTTGCCCATTTTTAAAAAATTATTTAAAAAGTTTTTATATATATATTTTAAAGATTTTATTTATTTATTCACGAAAGACAGAGAGAAGCAGACACACAGGCAGAGGGAGAAGCAAGCTCCTGGCAGGGAGCCTGACGGGGGACTCAATCCTGGGTCTCCAGGATCACGCCCTGGGCTGAAGAGAGCACTAAACTGCTAAGCCACCCAGGCTGCCCCCAAAATTATTTATTTTTTAAGGTAAACTCTATCCCCAACATCGGGCTCCATCTCATGACCTCAAGGTCAAGAGTTGTATCTAAGCCAGCCAGATGCCCTTTGGCTATTTTTTTTAAATATCAGCAACATCATTACAAAGTAAAAAATATTTTAACTGGATGAGAGACAGTGATTAAGTGAATTGTTTGGATAAAATTATACACTGTACTAATTTATTCAATCACTTATTCATTTGCCATGTTTACATAGATAATATGAGAAGACACATTATTTTTAAATTGAAGACATTTTTACAATATATATGAAATGTTTGTGACTTCGGAGTCAAACAGAAAAAAATGTATAGTTGTAGCCAAACCTACTACAATCAAAATTTCAGTAGTAGCTATAAATGAGGGTGTTGTGCATTTTGTTACACAAGTATATCCAGCTTGTATGAAATTCTTCTCCAGGAATACCTCTCACCATAAGTATACACATATATCATTTAAGTATTTTTATTTGGACTTAACGTTTTAATTTTAACAAAAGTTTTTTTGAGATTTGAGAGTGTGCACTTGCACATGAACAGGGGAGGGGCAGAGGGAGAGGAAGAATCTTTAGTAGACTTCCTGCTCAGCGGGGAGCCCAACATGGGCTCAATCCTATGACCTTAAGATCATAATCTGAGCCAAAACCAAGCTCGGGTACTCAGACTGAGCAACCCAGGTGCCTCTAATTGGATTTTTAAATGACAGATTATGTGTGTTTGCACATGTGTACCCATATATATGCGTATGTATATGTATATACACAAAATAAAAAAACTGGTTTCCACACCTGCCTTGAAGACCTGCAACACTAAGTTGTTTCACTGAGGAGGACATGATTCCATGACATGAGTTAATAAAATATTATATTTATCTGAAGAAATTATCCAGAATTGAGATACAAAAGTTAGATTCGAAGATACTGAGGAAAGATTGATATATCTGACATATGTTTAAGCTGAAAACAAGGAGAAAAGACAGAATCAGATAAATGTATTTAAAGAGATATTGGTAGAGAATGTAACTCCATCAGGGCAGAGATTTTCTTTTTTTTCCAATATTGCATCTCTAAACCTAGGAGATAGCCTGGTACATAGTAAGTGGTTATTAAATATTTGTTGAATTATATTGGTTTTTATTGCCAGTAATATAGAAAGATAGTCACCTAGGCTAACCATCCCACTGAAAACATTCAAAATATGCCTGAGTGAAATGTAAAAGAAAATCTTTAAAGTATTTTTTTTTTTAAAGTATTTTTTTTTTAATTTTTATTTATTTATGATAGTCACAGAGAGAGAGAGAGAGGCAGAGACACAGGCAGAGGGAGAAGCAGGCTTCATGCACCGGGAGCCCGACGTGGGACTCGATCCCGGGTCTCCAGGATCACGCCCTGGGCCAAAGGCAGGCGCCAAACCGCGGCGCCACCCAGGGATCCCTCTTTAAAGTATTTATGAGAGCACAAGGAAACTATTGTCAAATGAGAGGCAGGAGATGAAATAATTTTTCCAGGACAAATACTAAAGAACTCAGATATATCTGAGAAGTGAACAAAAGAAGAATAAATGAGATCCAGAAAAATATCCCACAGAAGTAAGCATTTTGTGCATGATAAAGTTGAGAGTGTGAATTGTTGGATCAGAAGAGGAAGAAGCCCAGGTACAGCACTTTACATTTTAACTTAAAATCAGGTAGCTTATATATACCGCAAGAAATGTATAGATATGTTCATCAAAACATGTGAACAAGTATATTGATAGTAGCTCTGTTCATATGGGCTTCCAACTGCATGGAAACCACACGAATGTCCATCAACAACAGAATGTATACATAGATTGTGGAATATGCACACGTGGGAGTAATACATAGCAAAAAAAGTAGTTACAAACCGCAAAATTAACCAACCTCACAAACCCAATATTGAACAAATATAAAAGAACTCATATAAAAAAAATAACTCATTTATATAAAACACAAAATGGGCAGTAACATCCTGATTGCTAACAAAATGCCATGTTCATAGATTGGAAGACTCAGTGGGGTCAATTCCCAAATTAATCTGTAGATTCAAAGGAATTCAAATAAAAATACCAACAATTTTTTTTGTGGATATTCAAAGGCTGACTTTGAAATTTATATGAAAAAATGAAGTTAGGTAAGAATAACCAGGAGAATCAAGTAAAGCAAGGTGGGAAAATCTGTTCTACTCCATATTATGACTTAATATGAAGCCAAGGTATTAAGGCAGTGGTATCAACTTAAGCATAGGACAGACCAGTGGAACAGAATAGAGAGCCTAGAAAGAGAATCATGAATATATGGATACTAGATATAAGAGAAAGCTGGTACTGCAGAAAAATGTGGAAGGCACAAACTTTTCAATAATTGAATTTGGGCACTCTGACATTCACTTAGAAAAAAGAAATGAGACTGAACCCCCAAATCACACTATAACACAAGAGCCAATTCTAGTAAAATAATCAAGTTCCTTGTGAAAAGTAAAATAATAAATCTCAAAGATAAAATAGGAGGCTACCCTCTTGACTTTGAAATGGGGAGAGGCATTTTAAATAAAATGCATAATGTTTTAACCATAAAATATGTATAAACTGAACATTATAACCAAGAAATCTTCTTAATCAAAAAATACCGTTTAAAAAGTGAGAAACCAAGCTATAAAGTAAGATATTCGCAGTGCATATATTCACTCATTTCCAGAATACAGAACACTTAAAATCCAGAAGAGACAGTCTCCAGAGGACATCTAAAGTTTTTTTTTTTAATGGAAAACATAACCCCATTAGTCATCTAGAAAATGCACATACAAAAATATATCTCATGACCTACTGATTACTCTTAAATATACTGTATATCCACGCACATGTTCACCAAAAGACATGAATGTTCTATAACAGAATTATTTGTATGACCCTAAAATTGAAAACAATCTCAATACCCATATACTGGTGATAGATATCTAAGTGACATATAAAAACGGGTTATAGAAACATGTGTAAACGTGTAGGAACTCATAAAATACATTTCACTTATGTAATGAGTTAAAAATAGGAAATGAAAAAATAAACCATGGCATTTAGAATGCATGAATCAGTTTCAAAACCATGAAGGAAATCAAGTAAGTGACTACCATAAAGTCAGGATAGTGTTGTTTAAAAGATAAATATACTAAAAATTTTGAAATTTGAGCAAATATTGATTTGGATCTGGCAGCACTAAACTCCTGACAGGAGCTAGGGGAAAGGCTCTTACAGAGCAGACAGGAAGCAAAGCAAGGAAATTATTTTGCTTGGCTATAGGTGAAGCAATTGCTTTATCTGTGAAAGCCAAGTTGGCAGTGTATGATTGGTTGTCCATGGGTTTTTCAACTTCCTAAACGGTTTTGGTTCGCTCAAGTAGGCTGCCACCAATTAGACCTTCCTAGTTTTATTTAAAAATAGTTACCTTACCTCTGAGGGCAGAAAAGAGACGAAGAAATTGGAAGGGGTTCTTGGATCCTGGCAATGTTCTAGTTCTTCACCTGGGTGATTACATTAGGTATTAGCAAATTGCCAGTTCATGGAGTTGTATATGGTGTTTTGTGTACTTGTGTGTTATTCACAATGAATGAGCAATCTATCCATGTGTGAGTCAGTTACCTAGGAATCCACTTAAGTATTAAGATTTTATGGGAAAGGCATTAAATCTGAAAAATGGGAGATATTCATGTTCATAGTATGGGGTCACTCCTCCACTATCCACAAATCTGTTCCTTTTCATCTCAGCTAATGGCAATTCATTTCTAGTTGTTCAGGTGAAATCTTTACTCATTCTGACTTCTCACACCACAGAATCCATTAGCATTTCCCTTGGGAGCCATCTTCAAACTATATCCAAAACCTGATCACCACTTCTACTACTTAACCATCTTGGCTTGAAGTCTCTGTACTTTGCATTATTGCAGATAGCTTCTCATTTATGCTCCTGCTGTTGGCCCCATTTCTTTTCTCAGCACAGTAGCCAGAGTGATTCTGTTAACATCACAAAAGCCATGCTAAGAACCTGTCATCGTTAACTCATAACACTGCTTATAATGCATAAGGCCCTATCCTAGGTATTTGAAATAAAGCAATGGGTTAAAAATAATCTTAAAAAAATCTTGCTCTCAAGGAGCTTGCATTCAAGAGCAAAGTAGTAAGTCAAAGTATAGTAACTATACAGTATCATGTATGTCATGAAAATAAAGTGGACAGTGAGGGCAAGTGGTGGTTATTACAAAATCAAATACAGTACTCAAATGACCATAGGAAGCAGTTGTAGGCATTTGAGTAACACTTTTGGGAAAAGATCATGATAACGGACATTAAAGTGTAAGAAATTTTCAGATACCTCAGGCTAATTTTTATCACATTGCAATCTTCCCAATTGACTTAGCAGGAAGATCCAACCATGTAAATAGCGAACATGTTTTCTGGGCTAAGTGCTTTAACGGCATTATCTCAAGAAGGGAAACTGGGTGAAAATTTTACTCAAGAATTTCAAGTTTTGTTGTTAATTTGTTAAATAATTGAACCCTGAAACATTTAATGACTTGTTCGGACAGCATCGGCTCATATTAAACTCAAATTTACTACTTTGGTGCGTTTTGCTTAGCCTAATTACTAGAATATACATGTGTACAGTCACCAGAGTTCTAGACGGTGCACAAATAAGCCCTAGATTGGAGGTACAGTTCACTGAAGATCAAACTAGCTTCCAACTTCTGTGGTTGTGCCAACCTTGAGATTTTAGAAAAAGCAAGAGGTTTCCTAAATAGCTCCTTAGCTGTCTCCAAACTAATTTCAGTCTCTAGTCTCATCCATCTTCAGCTTCTACATTTTCCATAAACACTACCTGTAACACCTAATAGGAAAACCCTGTACCTTATCCCCCTAGGAAACTGTCATTACTTCTACATTCTAACATTGCTTGTATCTTTATAAGGAACCGATACATGGTTCTCTGAAAACAAATTCCATATAATTTCGCATCTGAGGACAAAGCACTAGTTGGAAACAAAAAAACAAGCCAACCTTGCTTTAAAGATGACTTCCAATTTGAAGTGCATACTAGTAAATTTGAAATAGAATTCTATATAGAATTTAAAATTCCTCTCCATATTCCAAACACCTTTTTTCCTCCCATGCTTTTATAGCCCCATCATTACCACTCTTAACTGAGCTGAAAGCCAAATTAATTCCTTTCCATATGTACCAGGCCAATCTTTCAACTTTTACAGGTAAAAATGAGTGAACTTAATTTGTCCAAAGGATCTTAATATAATTTTTTTAGATTTAATAAAGATTCTAGGAACCAGGTTACACTTATGGTCATCCCTTTTAAGTTTTTACCAATTTTTCCATGTTACACAGTATAAAATTTATATTACATGTTGGAGATTATTAAACCCCTGGAAGAAGTGACTCTTGGTGGAAATGGGACCAGAAATGCAGGTAGCTAGCTCTGTAGTTTGAAAAGTTCTACTCATTTACTGTTAAAAGATTTTTAAGAGTACTTTAACATGTTCTCTTATATTTCTACAGTGCTGGAAATGCTTACTGACACTTTCACCATCACCATGTTATTTGTCAAGGGAGGAAACAGTAAACATTCAGTCAAGCCTAAAGCTAGTCAATGTCAAGTTATGAACTCAAAGGCCATTTGCAATTAAAGTGCTCTCTTGTATAAAAGCATCAGAAAGTTAATACAAGTACTAGTCTTAAGCAGTCACACAAGTCTAAGCCACATTTATTTGCACATATATAGTAATGGCAACAGATACTCCAAATTCATACAAATTTATAAAACAACAAAGTTAATAATCACTTGGTACACTTGTGTGTTATCTTGCTTACAGATTCAAGTGTAGATGAACTTCCTTCATTCTGTAAACTTTCATACAATACTTAACAAAAACTCTTGAGAACACATATATTGGCATGTTTCAGTTAGAGCCAACACAAAAGTTAAGACAAGACCACAAACTCAAAAACCCAAGTTTAGAATATACTTTTCTACCTCCCTCCCCTAGAGAGTGATTATTTTCTTCAATGGATGTATATGCTATATCACACAAGTAGCCCTGAAGACAAACGAATGATGCTCCTATAATCATGAAGAAAATGCCAACCAAATCATACTGTTTTATCTACCAAATATGACTTATATATGAGAAACAGGGGGAAATGCTTAGATTAAAATAACAAGGGAGATTAGAAAAAAATAGTAAATGATTGTGAGAACAAACTATGTTCCCTGAAAGCTGCAAAGATCTGACTATGACAACTCCAAATAATTGCCTAAGGCAAATAAAAGTGAAGAAACCTTCAAAGACATTCTAATCACGTTCAGTATCTAGTGATAAAAGCTGAAAATGATATCAAGAGGGTAATTTATTATACAAGTGTCAACGAGGACATTCCAAAACTAATGAAAGAAATGCACATTTATTTCTACAAAAGCAATGTATGATACAGAATTTGAAGGGAACAGACTTAAAGATTTACCTATTAAAATATACAGATTCTTACTGAAGTGTATAGGATATTTAAAAAAGATGACAAGGGATGTTAATCTTTTTTTATTATTATAATTTTTACATATTTTGGAACCTCACATAATTTTGATAAATAACTCTTACAAAATTATGCAAAAAGTACAAGAATGTCTGGTAAACAAACAGTCTGTATTTTCCAAAAAGATTTTTTACAACATGCAATTCTTAAGGCAGCATCCTCCTTACAAGGAAAGGTAATCCTTTTACTCATCAAGAAATCTTCTGCTGCAAAGAATAGGCTAAGAAAGCCTGGCTTCTTCCATTAACGCCTTTTGTCTTTCCTGTCTGATTTTCGGTCTCTTTCACTTCTTGAAGATCTTTTGCCTGATCGACTACTCTCTGATATAGACCTCTTTCTGTCGGACCGGGAATTCTTATCCTTTGATCCTTTTGTATCTCTACTACTACCACCTTTTGAAGATTTGTGACTTCTTTCTAATCCTGATGTATCCCTTCGTTTCCGATCCACGCTCCTTCTGTGCTTTCTATCTCTGTTATGTCCCCGGCCCCTACTCCGACTTCTACTCTCGCTGCTACTAGTAGTGCTGCTGCTACTATCTCTGCTGCTGCTGCCACTTGTGCTGGAGCTGCTACTGGAACTACTTCGACTACTACTGCTGCCACTGCTGGAACTGCTTCCACTGCTGCTACTGGTTGAGCTGCTACTAGAACTACTACTGCTACTGCTGCGACTTCTACTCTTGCTGGTTTTATTTCTAGCTCGACCTCTACTTCTGCTCCTGGTTTTGGTTTTGCTTTTGCTATCTGAATGTACTATCAAGACTGGCTCTACTGTCACCTCAGTGAGTTTTACAGATTCCACAGGAAATTCCTTCCTCTCAGGTAGTAAATGCCCTTGCTCTTGAATAACCTGAACTGGTGGCTGTAGAACAGCTAATGGCAAAGTCTCAGGTTGAGAGACAGGCTGGGGTTGGAGTACTGCTTGGGGCTGGGACTGGGCCTGGGCCTGGGGCTGGGGCTGAAGTGGAAGCGGAAGCGGAAGCTGAGGTTGTGGCTGGGACTGGGATTGGGGCTGGGGCTGGAGCTGGGGCTGTAACTGTGGCTCAGGTTGTAGCTGAGGCTGTGGCTCAGGCTGTAGCTCAGGCTCAGGCTCAGGCTGAGGCAAGGGCTGGAGGTGAGCCACAGGCTCAGGCTGGGGCTCAGATTCTCTCTCTTCTTTTTCCTCAGGCTCATTTTCCATTTCTAGAGCACTGGCATTCTCTCTCACAGGAGAAAGAGATTTACATTCTTTATCTGGCTCAACTTCAAATTCCATCTCTGGCTCCAGTTCTTTGCTAGTTTCATTTTCTGAAGGTTCTACACTTTCAACTTGATTGGTTTCCATTACCTCCTGCTCAGCAATTACATTTTTGACACTCTCAACCATCTCTAGCACATCCATAACTTCTTCCGGTTGACTATCCTGCTGCTTCTCACTTTCCCTTACCTCAGTTTCCTCCTCCATCTTGACCTCCATTTCCTGTTTTTGTTCCTCCTCCTCCTGCTCTTTCTCTGCATCACTATGAACTATACCTATTTCCTTTTCCTCTTCCTCTCCTGCTTCCTCTATTTCTACATCATTGTGCTGATTACCTGTCTCCTCCAACTCTTCCTCTCGCTGAGCCACCTTACCCTCTTCTTGTTCCGCCTTCTGTTCTTCATTACGCACCACCTGATGCTCTTTTTCCTTCATTGATTGTCTTCTAGGCCTAGCCTCCATTTTATTTATTTGTTCTGCAAATTCGATGCGTCTACCTTCAAATAAAGCTAAAGGATAAAAATTTACACATGTAAATAACACTTAAACTCAGGATTTGACAGTCACAAATTGTCATCAAACTTTATCTAAATGTATTTTTGTAAACAGATGATGACACAACACTGATTATGGCAAATAATTACAAATTGAAATAAAATGACAGAAACAAAGATCCCCCCGAAACCTATATTCTAAGATATTAGTAGCAGGCAACTGTACCACATTAACTGATGGAAAAACAGGACTTTTTTCTTGCCATTTTACTTCATACTGGATGAGAAAGAATAAAACTTTTGAAATAAAATCATTCTTATCATGCCATGCATTAATTTTTCTGATCTCTGAAAGACTAATCATCTAATCACCATCTCAGCAGTGTCTACTCTTCCAAGTGTACTCATTCTATTGATTTATATCAATGTCCACTTTTTTTTGCTTCATTAGCATTTATGTCTGGCTAAAAAGTCATCTTATTTAAACAGGAAATACATATGCATTAAGCACTACCTACATCATGGTTAGATTTCAAGTTAAATTCTACCATCAATCAAATGCCCTTACACTCCTAACTCATTAGCACCTTAGGATATCTTTTTAAAAATCAACTGTTGAAAGAAACACAATTACAGTAAACAAACATGCATGTGTATTTTACCTTACCCAATTTCACTGGATCTCTTCATGTCCACTTACCATTCATTTTTCTCTGTGACTCTTCTATTAATTTTTGGGTAGCTGGACACATTCTTCCGGGAATATAGAACAAATGGGGCTTTGTCTTAGTTCTTATGTATTTAATTATCTTGGCATTATGTTCATTCCATTCTTCTTGCTAAAGAAGAGATAAAAGGTCAGGATTTTGTAAACATGAAGGATTACCAATCTTAGAATTCCAATTCCAAACTACTACTCACCAGCTGCGCAAGCTCAACCTTCTGTTCTAAAAGCCGCAGTTCTGTCTGTTTAGCACGCCTCTCTTCAAACAGTTCTCTCCTCTCATTTTCAACCTGCTTTCTTTCTTCTTCCGCCTGCACTTCAAGTTTTTGTTCAATTTCCTGGCGCCTCTTTTGCTGAAGATAAACAATTATCTTTAAAAACTTATTATACATCCTGATTGCATGTGAAAACATTACAATTTTATATGTTACCTTTATAGGTTGCATATTTGCAATTCAGGATACCAGCTAATTCAAACAAAGTACTAATTCAACCTTAGTACTTAGCATTTGAGGCTAATTGCAACTTTTCTTTCAAGAAACAGGGACTAAAAAGCTTTTCCATGTAAAAATCTAAATAGCAAGGACATTACCCATATTAATATAAGTTTTAGGCAAGGTTCTTTCATAAAACCTAAAAAAAGAAGAGCACTGTCTTTGTTATTTCCACAGTTACTGTTTCTTTTAAATCAAAGATTCTGACAATTAACATCTAATTTTCAAACACTATGCTTTGAAGCCTTTTACACTCCCTAGGAAAGTTAACATAAAAGATGTAATAAAACTTTATTAATCTATAAATTTCCACCACAGTTCTCCTTTGAGAAGCAGTAACTTGATGTTCAACACAAAGGACACAATTTTGTGGCTTTAATAAAAAACCTTTAGAAAGATTGCAGTTAAATAAACTGTGGAAAGCAGGGAAATGTTTAGGTTTTTGCTTCCAGAGTGACAATTATTGTCTGCGTGTATAAATATCTTAAAAGGTATAATCACTGAACTAGTTACAATTCTGAGTTCAACTCCTTTGTTTGAAAGAAAGGATTCTGAAGCCTAAAGAAATGAAGAGTCTTGCCCAAAACCACAAAATTAGGTTGTTGTAGAGCTCAAATAGGAACGCAGGTTCTCCTGACCAGGCTTTTTGCACTGAAAGAGAAGTTCATCCAGTTACTTCACAGGACCTCAAAAACACACCCGCTAAAAATTGAACAAGTTCAGGAAATTTTCTTAAGTTTTTTCTTGGCTTCATTATTTAGGCCTGCAACTCAGTTTTGTTTCTGTTTTTTAAGATTTTTAATTTATTTATTTGTGAGAGACACAGAGAGCGGCAGAGACACAGGCAGAGGGAGAAGCAGGTTCCCTGCGGAGAGCCTGATGTGGGACTTGACTCCGGGATCATGACCTGAGCTGAAGGCAGACACTTAACCACTGAGCCAGCCAGGCATCCCACTACTCAGTTTTGAGAGGTTTTTTTTTTAAATAAGTATTTTTTTAAAATTTATTTATTGAGAGAGAGAGAGAAAGACTGAGAGGCAGAGACACAGGCAGAGGGAGAAGCGGGCTCCATGCAGGGTGCCTGACGCAGAACTGATCCTGGGTCTCCAGGATCAGACCCCAGGCTGCAGGCAGCGCTAAACCGCTGCGCCACTGGGGGTGCCCTTGAGAGCTTTTTAATTCTTTTCAAAGACATGTAATAAACTACTTCGAATACTTAAAGGAAGCAAAGGAAACTATAAAATACCCTTTCAGTAGCAACAGTGGATTCTTGTTTAAATTTCTGAAGAGTGCCCATCAATAAGCCAAATATTCGTCGGTTCCTAAAGAACAGAAAGAGAAAATTACTGGAGTAGGTTCCACTTCCTCTAAGCTCACCACTTCCTAAAAGAAACATACTACAAAATTTAAAAAATGAAAAAAAAAAAAAGAAAAAAAAGAAAAGAAACATACTACAGGCACTTGGACAAGTCTTACGTATAAATTTTCCTAAAATTGCATTATTTGACAAACTTTTTTTCCCCAATAAAAAACTAAAGATACCTTTGCTTTCCCTTTTCATCCATATTTTGATCCTGGATAAGGTCTCTACGTGTGCGCTCTTTGGAGGTAGCTACAACTGAAGACTGCAAAGCTGGCTGCAAGAGAAAACAGATCTTAGTAATTTAACAGGCACATGAAAAGGTAGCACTCCTAAATGTAGGAAGATGGAAACACTGGATTCATCCTGTAACTAGTTATTTTCATCTCAATTACCTTTTTAACATCATCATCCTCTGGGTCGCTTTCTTGGCGTGATTCTCTCCTTGTCCGACGCTCCCCGCCCAGCCTGACGTAGAAAAAGAATTTAAAAGACCACGTAAAATCTGACTTAAGTGCCTACCAAGGACAAATGTTTACTCTTACTATGACTTATTTCCAGAAGTCTCACTTTATCACTCTCTATCCCATATTTCTCTTTCTTCTGGTAGGAAAGGGATAAAATCTGTCACCAATGACCAAATCCTGATCTCTTATTTTCCTCAAGCGGTTAAGTTTCTACCGTACAACACAGAGTAGTAGTACAGACTATTGTTTTTTTTTTTTTCAAACTATTGTTTCAATCTTATTCTTCTCATGATATTTTAGTAAAATTTGTTACTGTTAGTGAAGAACTGAGTTCTGAGGGATTACAGGCTTAGTTCAGTCAAGTACCAAGGAAAGAGACAAGTGAAGTAGTATACTACTCAATTCTAACACTGAACTCAACAATATTTATTTAATACTTGTATTTGTGGCTACCTTAGAAAACAGAGCTTAGAAGTCTATCTTCAGAAGCTTTTCCTCCAACATACCTACTGACTGCCCCTTCAAGGTCTCTCTGTTTGGCTGGGGGTCCTCCTCCACTATCTGAGAATCCACGCCTGCAATTAAAATGTGCAATATAAAGCGACTGGTATTTAAAAAATAAATGACATTTACCTTTAACAAGATAATTTAGTTGAATTTTTAGAAAACCCTTCTAATTATAACAACCTTAAATGGGCATCCACTCCAAGATGCTTTTTTTTTTTTTAGCACTTTTTAAAAAACTACAAAAATAAAGAGTAGACCAAACAAATACTTAATACATTCTTCAGTCTCTAGTTCTGCATATAAATGAAGTTCTGAGATAACTATACAGAAAACTATGGTTGTTCAGTTTTAAACAAAACAAACACAAACACATGGACTCTACTGCAAATTTTGTTTAAAACAATCCTTACTTTGTAAAAATTTCTAGGGTCTTAGCATATAAATTACGTTCTAAGAAAATCTTACCTCAGCAATAAACTACCACGTCCTCTACCTCCACCAGGACCAGAAAGGGCCAGCAATCTGGCTTGGATGGGCCTAAAAGATATTTACAAATCAGTATGAAAATCATGTGTGGACTCAATGTCACCAAATACTTCCACGGATGCGGTACATCACGGAGAGAAAAAATAACCAGAAAAGTTCTAAAAATACGAATCCGAATCCACGTGCTTGAAACACCACAGGAAGTACTATTTTGACTTCCTTGTTTTTTCAAGACCAAGATCACTGAGATCACGTTTGCTTCGTTGCCACTACACACTAACAGGCTCGGACCGGGCTCTAATTTCGCCCACTCCGAGGAAGCTGCACGTGGGCAAGGGGGCCAAAGCCTGGGGGAGAGGCGGCAGGACCGCGTCCCGGGAGGGTCTCTGGGTCAGCACCCGGCCGGGTACCCGGCGGATGGGGAAGGCGGCTTTGTGCTGCGGCTCCGGGCCTGCAGGGCCGAGGGCGGGAATGGGCAGCCCGGGCCTTCCCGCAGGCCAGGAGGACACTCCGGCACCGCCAGGAGCCACGCTCCTTCCTCGCGCGCCCGAGCTGCGAGACCTACGCCGAGGGCGTGGGAGCCTCCCCACCTCATCCAGGACGGGGTTCTACCGCCGCCGGGGGGCAGGCCCCGATGTTCTAGCCTTCTCAGGGCCAGCCGCCCTTCCCGCCCCCAATTCACCCCGGCATCAGAGCTGCCTCTTGGGGCCGGCCTTTCTCACCCGCCTCTCACCTTACGTCATTCGGATCCCGTCCGGTGAGCTTGCGAATATTCTCATCCACGTTCTTTAGGCTCTCTTTGGCCTTTTCTAGCTGCTCCTGCAAAGTTCTCACCGCGACCGCCATCTTCTCTCTGCAGCAGGCTTCGAGACTGCTCTACAGGCCGCGCCTGGCTCCGTCGCGCCGCGAGACGCGAGAAGACTGGCGGCAGGGCCCAGCCAATGGCAGTCGGCGGCGTTTGGCGGCCTCAACCACTCAGCGGCGGCCCCCGTGACTCTGGGCCAATGGAAAGTCTTCTGGGCGGTTGCCTCCCTCCCGCAACCAGCTGCGGTGGCCGGGCTCGGCTTCTAGCGCAGAGCCTCGGCGCCTGGGAGAGTCCCTGGTCCTCCGGGCGCCGGCTCCCGGGCCTGCCCTCGTGGCGCGGAGCGCGCAGCTTTCCAGCCCTTTTAACTTGCGGTGTGACGTGCCTTGTGTCTTTTTAACCACCTAATCCCATCAGAGTGGGATCATTTACCCGATCATTCCCCGGGAGATGATTAGATTAGCAAAGGGTGCGGCCGTGCTGTTGGTGCGCATGCCCAGAGAGGGGTTGGGGGGCGCAGGCGTCCCTCCATTGGGTTAAACCATAATGAACAGAGGGACTTAAAAAATGAGCAACGTGAAAAGGCATTAATCCTAATAGCCAACAATTATTTTTTTCGGTTCTGTATGAAACGTTTTATATGCCTTGACTCTCAATTCAAAGCTTGAATAGAATACTTATTAGTGGTAAGGAAATTGAATCTGGGGATAAACTGTGACTCCCTAGGTCACCCCAGCTGAGAATCACTGTCTGATCTGATGCTGTGCAAGTGTGTACTAGGTGAAAAAAGCGACGACGAGACCAGTGAGACAGGCATTTTCGTCTACACTGGCCTCTACAGCTGGTTAGTTTAAGAGGGGATCTAGAGTAGCGGCCCTATTGTGACTTGTGTGTATAAGAGTGTCCTCTAGCTTGTTATTCTGCTCTGTGTACACAGCCAACGTGTAAACAGTTTTGTTCCGGAAATACATTAGCAAATTACAGCTCACAAAGCATTTCCCCACAGAAAACGATGTTAGGAATAATCGTGGTTATCATCTGTTAGCTGGGGGTCAACCTTGTATCAAGCATTCGTGGGACAACGGTATCTAACTCGACTTAACATCTTAATTTCTCTATCTTTAAAAGTTCCTTTGTTTATCAGCAGTAATCTAGGCTCTGAGGATAAAAACTAGAACAAGAGCGCTGTGGTTCCTGCTTTTGTGGGGTTTGTAGGCTCCTCGGGGAGCAAAAATCACTCATGTACTCATTCACTCACTCACTCACTCACACACTCACTCAGTAGTATTTGCTGAGCGCTTACTACGTGCCAGGCACTTTTCTAGGTACTTGGATGGTCAGTGTGCAATAAAGATCTCTGCCTTCAAGGAGTTTGGGGGCAGGAAAAGTATGGAGACAGATGATAAATATAAGTAAATTACAGGGCATGGTAGAAATGGAGAAGTGCTACGGGGGAAAAAAAGTAAAACTGTGTAAAAGGAATAAGGGTTGATAAATAATAAATTATTACTGATTATAAGCATACCTAGTCTCACTGATCTTTAGTATAACACTATGGTCATAGACTCAACAGATGCATGAGAATGTGGTAATAGTAGATCCTAACCACCAAATGTATAACAGTTTCCAAGGAAAAATGCTTTTAGAGGCAACCAAAAATAGAGGATCTTTTTCTACTTCCATTGAACCTATTACTAGGATCCTAGGCAATTTAACATAGCTTTATGAGGGATGATTAGTGTGGGCTGTTGTGTTCAACATTTTGTAGATGCTCAATAAATATTACTTTCCCATAAATTCCAAAATATTCTAAGGATGCCATGTTATTGTTTGAGAAATCAACCTCAGTAGGTTGGTCATTTGGTTAATCTTTAACCTCAATGGCAGGCTTGGACTCCTTTTCCTTGATGGTGATGATGAAGGGAAAATGCAGTCAGGACAAAAGGGACATGATTTCACAGATGGGAAATTTTGGGTGCTTGAAAAATTAAGATTATAGTTACAAAATAATCTTTGAAATTACACTAGTGTTGTTAAATAACAAAAATTCAAAAAAAATGAAAAAACCAAATTCAACAGTAAAATTTAAAGATATAATTAGCTTTATTAATTGATTCATGAATTAGGCAGCATCTCATCCAGCAAGCAGAGGGGAGCTCCAAAAGGCTACAGAAATGGAAAGATTTTCATAGGTAGGACAAGAAGTCATAAATAGAAAAAGGAATTATTTTAGGACACCTGGGTGGTTCAGTGATTGAGCATCTGCCTTTGGCTCAGGTTGTGATGCCAGGTCCGGCGATCAAGTACCACATTGGGCTTCCTGAGAGGAGCCTGCTTCTCCCTCTGCCTATGTCTCTGCCTCTCTCTGTGTGTTTCTCATGAAAGAAATAAATAAAATCTTAAAAAAAAAAAAAAAAAAGGATTATTTCAGGTGAGGTCACTTTCCTTTGGGGATAAAAGGATCTTATTAAGTGTATTACTACCTCATCTACCTTTAGGGGTTGGAGAAGGCCTCTGGGACAGATTACCTTATTTGTACTGATCAGAAAATTTTGTGACTTACCAGCTAAGACTACATTTCTAGCGGAGGTTGGAACTGCGATTAAGTATTATGCTCCAGTTCGGTGACATGGCCTAGCAAAAATGACTCCATTTTTGGCTTGTGGTTTTCTTTTTAACAGCGTTTTCAAAGGCTTAGGTGGAACATCTGTGTGATGATCCAAAACACTGATGTAAACATCAGAAGGGGCATGTAAAAGAGAAAAGAAAAAAAGCTGCCATAATTCTAATTGTGGAAGATGATTTTAAATTTCTGTGAAAGAATATGGAGAGTTGAAAGGTTATTGTGAACAAAAGAGAAAAATCAATATGTTAACTTGGGGGAAGCATTAAATTAATTGGGAAAAAAACCTTCCTTGTAAATTACTAAGAAAAGAATTAATCACAGGCTAAGCAACATGTTTAAGCTAGAATTCGCCAAATTTAAGAGGTACATACATATGTGTTTGCATCCTTCCTTGTAGGAGTTAAATCCCAACCTGCCATACATTCTTATGAGCTACTTACCACGGTGAAGCTGCTTTTCTGATCTTTGGCACTTTTTCACGGACCTGATCATCTGGTTCTGTATTTTGTTTCAAGTGTACCTTGTTCTTTGCTTACTGCATCCCCCTTAACCCTTATGTCCCCACTCACTGCAAGCTTCTTGGTGGCCAAAATAATTAAATCTTTTTGCATACCCAGGTTTAATCCACGATGCATTGGGATGATTTCTCAACATATCTAAACTTTATAGCCTGAAAAAAAATGATTTATTCACTGTCTTTGCTCTTCATATTGAAGAACATATGGCAGAAGTGCAAGCTTTTGATGAAGCGAACCTCGCCAGGCCTAACACAGGTAGTTAACACCCAGAGGGCAGCGGGCGCGCCTTTGTCTTATTTTACCCGGCTCACACTTCCCTTCCCCCGCCCCGCCCCGCCCCGCCTGTGACGTCACTCGTAAGAGGACGCTTCTCCCGATCTGGGCGGGAGCGGTGCACCCCTACGGGGAAGTAACTCTGTGATCCTAGAGCTGGCGGAATGCCGGAGTAGACGGAACCGGAAGTTGTTTTTTTTCGCCCCACGCCCAGGGTCCGGATAGGATCTCCGCTGGCTCTGTTTGGTTCCGGCTGCTGTCAAGACTGTGTCGTCGGGCCTGAGGGCTTGGTAGCCCTGGGGTGGGCTCGCCCCGGTACCGGGCTCCGTCTTTTCCCAGCTTTGGGGGAAGCGAAGCGAATTCCTGGGTCTCCTAGCAACCAGGAACGGGCTGTGGACTGAAGGAGTCGCGGCGCTGCCGTCTAAATCGCTCAAGCGCCAGCCGGAACCTTTGAGCCCGGCCCAAACGGGAGCCGAAACCCGGCGTTTGGAAGAATAAGCAGGAAATGGCGGACGAGGCGTTGTTTTTGCTTCTCCATAACGAGATGGTGTCTGGAGTGTACAAGTCCGCGGAGCAGGGGGAGGTGGTGAGTGCTGCCACAAGCCCTTAAGGTCCTTTTGCGGTGACACTGTTTCCTCCGCTCTTTCCTTCAACTCTCGTGTCGCCACCCAAGCCCTTCTGAAGTGTGGACAAACTGGTCCACGTCCAAGCATCCCGAGCCTAGAACCTGCCGGCTGTCTTCAGCCAGTCAGCCTTTTCTCTTTCGCATCTTCTGTCTGATACTCTGTTTAAGCGTCGTCGCTACCATGATTTATGGCAGTGTTGGCTGCACAGCTGATTTTGGCGCCCCTCCCTAATTCTGTCACTCCCAGCACTGGGAGCCATCGGCCGGACAGGCCTGCGAGTCTCCCCCGCCCCCCCCGCCCCCGTAACCCTCAGTATTACTGCACGCGCCTGAGTATAGAAGGCTCATGTAGGCGTTACTATAATTAGGAAACCAATCTAATTCAAAAAATAGTTATTTAGTGCCTATGACAGAGGTAGTTTTGTGTTGCTGGGGGGGATAGTAATGAAACAGTGACTCCATTCTCCTGGGAGTTACTTCTAATACGTGGGAATTTTCACTCATTCGTTGATTCATTCAGAAAATACGTATTAATGGTGTGTTGTGAGCCTGACACTGTGCTAAATAAGTCAACCCTCCACTTCACCAGTCATTGGGGAGTAGGGGTTCGGTGAATAATGTACTGGGTAGCAATTTGGCACAGAATTAGGGAGTTGTAACGAATATTATAAACGAGATATTCCAAAGTCATGCTCAGGTCAGAAGCTCTTTTAAATGCTGTTGAGAAAGAGGGGTGGAAAGTGGGGGTAGGGAAAGCATCTTAGGCAAAGGTAAAGGCATAGGGGTATGAAAGAGTGTAATGCATTTAAATACGTTTCAGCATTTCACTGTCACTCGATTGAATGGGCAGAGAGTGAGAAGTGTTGGGAACTGAAGCTGGAAAGAGCCCTGTATGCTGTATGATTAAAGAATTTGACATTCGCAGTGGAGTTTTTTGTTTTGTTTTAGAGCGAGCGAGAGCTGGAGAGAGAAGGGCAGACGGAGAGAGAGAGAATTCTTTTTTTTTTTTAAGGATTTTATTTGTGAGAGGCACAGAGAGAGAGAGAGAGAGAGGCAGAGACACCGGCAGAGGGAGAAGCAGGCTCCATGCAGGGAGCCCAACGTGGGACTCGATCCCGGTTCCCGGGATCACGCCCCAGGCTGAAGGCAGATGCTCAACCGCTGGGCCACCCAGGCGTCCCAGAAAGAGAGAGAATCTAAGCGGGCTCCAGACTCAGTGCAGAGCCCTAGGGGCGGCTCAATCTCATGACCCTGAGATCTTTTTTTTTTTTTTTAATTTTTTGTTTATTCATGAGAAACACAGAGAGAGAGAGAGAGAGAATGGGAGACACAGGCAGAGAGAGAAGCAGGCTCCATGCAGGGAGCTGGACGTGGGACTCGATCCCGGGACTCCAGGACCACGTCCTGGGCCGAAGGCAGGCGCTCAACCCCTGAGCCACCCAGGGATCCCCACGACCCTGAGGTCTTGACCCGAACTTACTCTTAATCATCTGAGCCACCCAGGCACCCCCGTGGATAATTTTTAAAGAGGAGAATGATGTGGTCCATTTGCATTTTAGAAAGATAATCCAGTATTTAGGTTAGAGAAGACCCTTGTAGTGAGAAGATTCATTATTTCAGAAGTCGGCAGAATATGATGAAGAGCTGAATTGTGACAGAAAAGTAGAGAATTTTTTGAAAGTTAGGTGGAAACTCTGGGACCCAGGTATAGTTGTGAGAGTTGAAAATTCTCAGGTGTTTACCTTGAGCAGTTGTGTTGGACGGAGAGGGAAAAGGGGAGAAAAAGATAAAGCATGTATTTATTTTGAACATGTTGAATTTTTGAGGTGTCTGTAGGAATCTGGGAATGGTGTAAACCACAAGAAAGATAGTGTATTAGCCTATGCAGGCTCCTATAACCAAACATCATAAAGTGGGTAACTTATAAATAATAGAAATTTATTTCTAACAATTGCGAAGGGTGAAGAGTCCATGATCAAGGCACCAGAAAATTCTATGTCTAATGAGGGCCTACATCTGGCTCATAGATGGATGTCTTTTGGCTGTGTGTTCACATAGTGGAAGGGGGCTAGCTAGCTCTCTGGGGTCTCTTTTATAGTGGCATTAATCCTTTTTTTTATTTTATTATTATTATTTTTTTAATCCTTTTTTTTAAAATAAAGATTTATTTGAAAGAGTGAGTGAGAGAGAGAACATGAGCAGGGGCAGAGGCAGAAGGGAGAGGCAGGCTCTCTGCTGAGCAGGGAGACTGATGTGGGCCTTGATCCCAGAATCCTGGGATCATGACCTGAGCCAAAGGCAGGTGCTTAACCAACTGAGCCACCCAAGTGCCCCCATTAATCTTACTCTTTTTTTTTTTTAAATAAAGATTTTATTTTTTTATGAGAGACAGAAAGAGAGAGGCAGAGACATAGGCAGAGGGAGAAGCAGACTCCATGCAGGAAGCCCAATGCAGGACTTGATCCCAGGACTCTGGAATCATGCCCTGAGCCAAAGGCAGACACTCAACTACTGAGCCACCCAGCAGTCCCCCTTCATTAATCTCTTTCTTAAGGGCTCCATCGTCATGACAGAATCACCTACCAAGGTCCCTATTTCATAATACTATCACATTGGGGGTTAGGATTTCAAAATAACTTTTGAGTTGGGGGGACACAGTATGGCAGAAAGGCATAATGCATTTGGAGATACTAGAAAGATACTAGGAAGAGTATTGGAAATGAAACAAATATATTCTTATTCAGTTCCATCTGTAATAGAGATTTTTTCCAAGTTCCACACTTTTGTCTTCATTATCATCAATAACCAATAGTTTTTTTTTTTTTTAATTTTATTTATTTATGATAGTCATACAGAGAGAAAGAGAGAGGCAGAGACACAGGCGGAGGGAGAAGCAGGCTCCATGCACCGGGAGCCTGACGTGGGATTCGATCCCAGGTCTCCAGGATCGCGCCCTGAGCCAAAGGCAGGCGCCAAACCGCTGCGCCACCCAGGGATCCCTAACCAATAGTTTTTAATGTTTAGTATCTATGCTAAGTGATGCGTAGCAGGCATTTGCTCTTTATGCAAAGTTAGCCTGCCTTTTACTCTTTTCCCAGAGAATAATGACCAACACACCTCTTTTACTCTTTTATCATTAAACCCCTGCTCCCCCACTATGATGTGTACAATCAGTTCTCTTTGTTCCCGTCTCTCTACTTTCCCTCTTTCAACTTTTAGCCTGGAAAATCTTTTTTTTAATCCTTTTCTTTTCCAGTGGATTAACCAAAATACCTATCATAATCATAATTGACAATATTAGGAGATGTGCTAGTCATATAAGGAAAAGGAAATCTGTAAGTTTTGAATCATTTTATCTAAATATAACTTTTGGGAAGCCTGGCTGGCTCAGTTAGTAGAGTGTGCGACTCTCTTTTTTAAATTTCTTTAAAGATTTATGTAAAGACTGTAAGAGCATGCATAAGAGTGGGGGTAGGAGGGATGCAAAGGGAGAAGGAGAGAGACACTCAAGCAGATTCCATGCTGAGCGTGATCCCACAACCCTAAGATCATGACATGAGCTGAAACCAAGAGTCAGACACTTAACTCACTGCACCGCCCAAGTGCCCCGACTGAGCATGCCACTCTTGATCTTGGGGTTTAAGTTTGAGCTCCACACTGGGTGGAGTTTAAAAATAAATCTTTAAAACTATTTAAATAAACTAAAAATATAGTTTTTCCTATTGTACTTTGTTTACAATGGGGAATTGAAAGTGTATATAAGCAAAAAGGATTTTAAAAGGTTAATATGGGGGCACCTGGGTAGCTCAGTTGGTTAAGCATTTGCCTTTGGCTCAGGTCATGATCCCAGGGTCCTGGGATCAAGCCCCACATCTGGCTCCCTGATCAGCGGGGAGCCTGCTTCTCTCTCTCTTCCCCCTGCTTGTGCACTTACTTTCTCTCTCTCTCTCTCTCTCTCTCTCTCTCTCTCTGTCAAATAAATAAATAAAATCTTTAAAAAAATTAATATGGGAGTGTTGATTAGAATCCATTTTGGAATCTAGGTGTACAAGAGTTCATTGTATTAATGTCTCAACTTAGGTGTACTTCAGGTTTTTTGTAATAAAAAGATGTAAAAGAAAGACATAATCCTGACATTAAGCAATGGTTTTTATTTTATTTTATTTTTTTAAGATTTTATTTATCTATTAATGAGAGGCACAGAGAGAGAGCAAGAGCGGCAGACGGAGAGGGCTGGCTCCATACAGGGAGCCCGACGTGGGATTCAATCCCAGGTCTCCAGTATCAGGCCCTGGGCTGAAGGCGGTGCTAAACCGCTGAGCCACCCAGGCTGCCCAAGTAGTGGTTTTTATATGGTTTTTATATATCTTTCCAGAGATGAAGTCATAAGTTTTGTTATTTATTTATTTATTTATTTGTTTATTTATTTATTTATTTATTTATTTTAAGGTTTTATTTATTTATTCATGAGAGACACAGAGGGAGGGAGGCTGAGGGAGAAGCAGGCTCCATGCAGGGAGCCCAATGTGGGACTCGATCCTGCCACCCTGGGATCACGCCCTGAGCTGAAGGCAGAAGCCCAATCGCTGAGCCACCCAGGTGTCCTTGAAGTCATAAGTTTTAAAGTGAAGTAAAGAACCAGTATTCTCACTCTCCAAATCAATGATTTTTAAACTATGCTTGGAGAGGAATTAAATCTTTAAAAACTGAATAATTGGGCATTTACCAATTTATGGAGAATAGATTCCTTAAAAAGGTGAAAATATAAAATATTCTCAAGTTTAATTTTTCTAAAAAATGGTAGCCACTAGTGAGTATTCACAGATACCAAAGTGAGTGAACAAGTAGCAACATTGGGCTCATGTGATCAATAGTTAGGATATCAGAATGTTTATATATAATCATATTTCCTGCTGGTCAACATACTCCTGGGTGATTGTACAAAGACCGGATTGTTCCACAAAGGCTGACGGGTTACTTATTCCACCTGAGCATTTTTTTTTCCCCACCTAAGTATGTTTTGAAGTGAGCTGGAGAGTAACAGAAAAATGAATGATTGTGATAAGTACAATAATAGATTTATGGGCAGAGTGTTATGACAGCATAGGGCCCAAAGGAGTGTCAAGGAAGGCTTTTGGGGGGATATGATACTTTTTGCTGAATTTAAAGGATGTACGGTCTCTGGGGCGCCTGGATGGCACCATTGGTTGGGTATCCTACTGTTAGTTTCAGCTCAGGTCAGGATCTCAGGGTCCTGAGATAGAGTCCCATGTCAGGCTCCCAGTTTAGTGGGGAGTCAGCTTGAGATTCTTTCTATTCCTCTCCCTTTCCCTGCTGCTCTCTTTCTCAAATAAATCTTTTTAAAAATGTATAAAGTGGCACCTGGGTGGGTCAGGTCATGATCCTGGGATCAAGCCCTGTGTCAGACTTCCTGCTCAGTGGGGAGTCTGCTTCTCCCTCTGTCCCTCCCCCTGCTTGTTCACTCTCTCTCTCTCTCTCTCTCAAATAAATAAAATCTTTTTTTTTTTTTTTTTTTTTAAAAAGGGGATATATGGTCTATGGAACAGCATGTGCTAAGGCATAGGGGCAGAAGAAAGCATGGAACTCTAGAGTTTTTGCAGAAATTTCAGAGTGGTAGAAGGAGAGATGTTTGTGGATATGTGCCATTAGTGATTCTGGTTAACTAGCCAGGATCATTTAAGGAAAGGCACATGCCTACTAAGGGGTTTGAACTTTATTTTGAAGAAAGGGGGAGAGGGTGCTGAAAGGTTCAGTAGAGAAATAACATGATTTGGTTTTTAGAAAGTCTCTACCAGAAATACAGAAGATAGAAATCAAGGGAAGAAGAAACTAGAGACAAGGAGATCATTTGGAAGGCTCTAACTGAAAACCAGGAGAGAAATGAGAAGGGATGAAGAGAGAAGACAGATTTTGAAAGCATATAGATGGTAGGCTCCACAGGACTGCAGTGTGTGTGGAAGGTTGGGAAGAAAGGGGGAAAGAAAATGGAAGTTTTCTGGTTGGGATTGCCATTAAAGTTAGGGAATTTTAGAGGCCTCACAGGCGAAGGAAATTAAGATAATATCATTTTTTAAAAAGATTTCATTTATTAATTTATTTATTTGAGAGAGAGAGATTGTGGAAGTGGTGGGGGGAGGGTAGAGGGAGAGAATCTCAAGTAGACTCCCTGCTAAGCAGTGAGCCCAATGCAGGGATTGATCCCACAACCCTAAGACCACAATCTGAGCTGAAACTAAGAGTTGGTCGCTTAATTGACTAAGCCATTCAGGTGCTCATCTAATTTTTTTTTAAAGATTTTAATATTTTAAAAATTTTATTCATGAGAGACACAGGGAGACAGAGGGAGAAGGGTGCTCCCTGTGGGGAACCTGATGTGGAACTCGATCCCAGGACCCCAGGATCACAATCTGAGCCAAAGGCAGATGCTCAACCACTGAGCCACCCAGGTGCCTCTAAAATTAAGTATTGTTAAGTAATCTACTGTTAAGTAATCTCTATACCCAGTGTGGGGCTTGGATTTACAACCCTGAGATCGAGTTGCATGCTCTACTGACTGAGCCAGCCAGGTACCCTGAATATCATTTTGAATATGCCTAATTTGAGGGGGCAATGGGACCTCTTTATAGCTATGTCCAATAAAGTTTCTACTATAAAAGCACAGATTTAGTAGTCACAACCTCATTAGAATACATGGTTCCTTAGAAGAAAGTTCAGCAAATAATGAGGCCTATGGTGTATTTAATGAAGACTAACAAACTTTAGAATATATAAATATCCCTGCTATCTTGGAGCTGTATTCTAGCAGAGGGTCAGGATGGAGGGACATGGATCATGTGAAATTAGTAAAATGTATATAGTATGCTAAATGGTGAAAGAAGTTCTTTGGAGACTAATTAAGCAGGGAAATGGGATGGAGCATCAGAATGACTGTTAGGGGGCTTTTTTTTTTTTTTTTTTTTACTTTATTTTTAAGTAATCTCTATACTCAACATGGGGCTTTAGCCTAGAACCCAGAGATTGAGTTGCATGCTCTACCCAGTGAGCCAGCCAGACCTCCTACTTTTAGAGAGCTTCTAAAACATAGATTACTGACCCACACCTACAGTTCTGATTCAGTAAATTTGGTTTCAGAATTGGTGATGCTAATGTTACTGGTCTTGGAGCACAATTTGAAAATGACCAGAATAGAGAATTTCTGAAGGGGAATAATGTTGCAGTTTTAAAGAAGATAGTTAAAATGAGACCCACTGATATGGGTGGGTGGGGTGATGGGTGAAATAGATTAAGGTGATTAAGAATATACTTACTATGATGAGCACTGAATAATCTATAGAATTGTTGAATGATTTTGTACACCTGAAAAAAAAAAAGAAAGAAAGAAGATGGGCTTCACTGAGATAGTGACATGTGAGTGAAGACTTCAAGTGAGGGAGTTGGTTATGTGGATATCTGGAGGAAGAGCTGCCTGTACAGGAGCCCTGAGATTGGAGCATGCCTGGCATGTTTAACGACAGCAAGACCAGTGTTGCTAGAGCCGATGTGAGTGAAGAACAGTAGGAGATTGAGGCCTGAGAGAAGAACTCTGAATTTTACATAGCTTTGTAGGTGATCCAGAGGATTTTGAAAGTCTTCATCATATGGGTAGTATTTAAAGTCTAAAGACTGGATGAGATTGTCAAAGAAAGAGCAAACCAACTGCATAATTCCTGGCATAGGAAGATAGGGTCATCAACTAAGACACAGAACTGGAAAGCTTACATGACTCTGAAGCAAGCAACAACAGAGTTTAATAACCTCCCAAAGGGAATGACTGATGGAAAGGTGAAACTTTGACTTCGTTTTTTATAACTGAGAAGAGAAGTGCTTTATGAAATGATTAGTACTAAGAAAACTCAAATATAACTTGTAATTCACTATTTCTTAGAATGTTTTAGTGAGGGTGCCTGGGTAGCTCAGTCTGTTAAGTTTATGCCTTCGCGAAGGTCATATCATTATCCCAGGATTCTGGGGTCTAGCCCTCCATTAGGCTTCTTGCTCGGCAGGGGAGTCCACTTCTACCTCTCCCTCTGCCCCTCCCTCTGCTCCTGCTCTCTCTCTCTCTCTCAAATAAGTAAAATTTAAAAAAATTAAAAAAGAATATTTTAGTGAAAAAAGTGCAACCACTTACATTAATATTTTTAGTCAGCATCTTAAAACAATTTTTAAATATTTTCTGGCATTCTAAAAATATTCAAAACTATTATTTTTTAAAATAGGAAAATGGACGCTGTATTACTAAGCTGGAAAACATGGGGTTTCGAGTGGGACAAGGATTGATAGAAAGGTGAGCAGTATGGATTTGAAAATTTTCTTCCAGGTAGGTTATAAACAAAGGTGATCCATTTCAAAAGATTATATAAAATTTGAAATACTTTAATTTTAATTCCTAAATTTTATTTATTCTCTATTCTTTAATTCACATTAAAATTTCTTTTTAGGTCTGTTGCTATTTTAACTCAGTTACCTAACTTTCATGTTTTAATATTTGAAGAAAATGTATATATATATTTTGTATTTTAGACTTTTTTCCTAAAAACTTTGGTGTACTGAGACAACATCTAAAATTTAGTTACATTTTCTATTTGAGGTCTAGTAGGTTCTTTAACCTAAATGGATTTTTGTTTAAATGCAAGGGATGGAAATGCTTTAGAGTCTAGATTTATGCATGTAGTAATCTTCTAATTTATAGATGAATTCATAAAGTGTTCATTTCTCATTATTTGAATAGCTGAATCTGGTTATGTTTTATATAACAATACCATGATTATGCTCAGCCTTTTTTTTTTTTTTGACATGCTAGAATGAATTGTATGGTACCTAAAATTGCAGCTTATTGTTAGACTAATTTTAGCACCATAATTACATAACAATGTGAATTGAAATGGGATCTTTTTGCTTTGTTCTTATTACTTTATGACTATCAGTTAATGTTCAGTGCTGTAATGGCATTTCAAAATTAGTGAATAATGTGACCCTCCTGCTTTCTTTGGAGGAAGAATACTGATTACTTTTAGTTGGTCTTTGTAGGTTTACAAAAGATACTGCAAGGTTCAAGGATGAGTTAGATATCATGAAGTTCATTTGCAAAGATTTTTGGACTACAGTATTCAAGAAACAAATCGACAATCTAAGGACAAATCATCAGGTACTTAAACAAATTAAGGCTTATTTTTTAGGTCCTTTAACTTAATATAAATGTTCTATTTTAGTCATTTATTATATTAAACTAAAAATTTTTAGTCACCTTTGAAATGTTTCTTTTATGTGTTAATACATCATTACTTTTTTTCTGTAATAGGATATAGTGAATAAGAACTAAGAGACATTTATCAGTAATGATAGCTGTTTCTTTCTCCCAATTAAATAACTATCTTAAGTTTTAAAAAGTTGGGTAGCCTGGGTGGCTCAGTGGTTTAGCGCTGCCATCAGCCCAGTGCATGATCCTGGAGATGTGGGATTGAGTCCCATGTCAGGCTCCCTGCATGGAGCCTGCTTCTCTCTCTGCCTGTGTCTCTGCCTCTCTCTGTCTCTCTCTGGGTGTGTCTCATGAATAAATAAATAAAATCTTAAAAAAAAAAAAGTAGCAAATGTAGAATGATAAACGTCTAGGATTTGGTTCCTTAGTTATTAATGGTTCTTTTCGCAGAAACACAAATATGTCACATTTGTTTTTAGAGTAATTTCTAAAGTTTACAAAGTATATTTAACTTTTTAAGCAACTTTTGCATTATTTAGTTGCTGTCATTTTTCTCTTCTTAAAATAATTTGTTGATACAAGATTTAATAGATTACATGGAAAATTGTGCATTGAAATAAATTTAATTTGTTTTATAAAACTCAAGGAAATATTTAGAATGGATTTGGCATTTTGATTAAGTATTAGAAAATGAAAAAGATGTATTAGTAGCTACCAGTAGTTTCATCTTTTAACATAACAATATCAGTCTTTGTAAGTATTGAAATGCTAATGAGAAGTGACTGATTATTAGCTTTGTAGGTATGAGCTAATAATATATAACTGCTAATTCCACCTGGACGTGTATTTCTGATTCCTTTGCCACTAGTCTGTGGGTTCTTTAAGGGTAGGAACTATCTTAGGCATCTTTATATCTTTAGCATCTTGAAGCATTCAATAAATATTAGTGTTATAAAGTTCTGAACAACTTTTCAGCTTGAAAACTGTAAAATTCCTTCATTTAAAGAAATTTGACCATCAGAGAGTTTTAATAACTTTAAAAAAACTCTTGAATTGTTTTGAAGGGAAGAGATCATTTTTAAAGACTACAGACTACACTGACTTTGGATATGTTTTCTATTTTTCAAATAGGGCATCTATGTACTTCAGGACAACAAATTTCGTCTGCTTACTCAGATGTCTGCAGGAAAACAGTATTTAGAACATGCATCTAAGGTATTTAATGGAATAGAAGATTGGAGTTTTCTTAGGGAAAGTACAATGCCAACAACAACAGACTTTTGAATTTGGAATAGGTTTTAAAGTTGTTCTCTTTTGTTTAAGTACTTTTTTATGAAATAGGAGACGGGTGTTCATGTGTTCATCATATTAAAATAAACTGTATTAACCTATAGCTGAGTAGGTTTATGATATTATAACCAAATGCCACTGAAATGTAAATTAATGTTAGATTCTTGAATATACAGCATAGATATATCAGAAAAGATAGTCAAGTTTACAAAACTGGCATTGTGTGAAAATATTCACCTCACAGTATATTTACAATCTCCTTTAGTTAATTAAAAAACAATTTTTTAATATCGTCAACATTTTTTTTCTAATACATGTTTTGTGTTAAGTATAACACATGTTTTGTGCTCCTGGATTTTGTGTGGTTTTTGTTTTTATTTTCAGGTAGGAATCCATAAGTAGATCAGGTGTATTAAAGAAAGCTGAGGTTTTAATGTAAGGGTTTCTTTGAGGTGATTAAAATATCTGGGTCAGTATAACCTATTAGTTATCTGTAAAAATTTATCCATACCTAAATTATCTAACAAAAGCATTATTAGTGGGAAGAGCATGGGCTTCAAACCAAATAAATCTATATTTTAAACTACACAATTTACAGGTTTGTTTGACATTGGATAAGTTACATAATCCCCTCTAGACCTTAATAAGATTGGTTATCATAGCGCCTATATTATAAGTAATCTCTAAAGTCTCTTCCAGGTCAAAATTTCATGACTCCAGATCTACTTACTGATCAGTACTCATTTATGTAAATTAATTATAAACTGATAATTTGTTATTCATAGATTTATCATATTGAATATCATCTAATACAAAAATGTACATAATCAAAAATTCCTTGGATTACTTAATTTTTTACTCCTGTTCTTGGCTGGCTTTCTCTGCTGTACCTTAGTCCCTTTCCTTGTTTCCATTTGATAGGGTTTCTCAACACTTCACTGTTGATATTCTGAACTGGATGATTCTTTGTTGTAGCAGATTGGCTATAAGTCTGAAGAAATCATTATTCTTGATTGTAGAAAACAGAAACCAACTCTGTTTAGGGGAATAAACTTACAGAATTGATGGGAAGGCTCAGAAAGCAGGCAAGAACTGTAGAAGTTGACCCTTAGGGAGGGAGGGTTAGAATTCTTTGCATAGCACTGATGACAGCCACCTTTGCTGCTTCTACAACTAATTCTAATATGTTTCTAGTTTGTTTTTTCACTCTTTCTGGATTGAGAGTCCAGGGCTGGAGCACCTTAAGTCATGTGTCCATGTTTTAGTTGTCAATAAGCTGGGAAATTGTTTTAACAATCAGAATTTTCAGTAATTTGAGAAATTCTTCCACAGTCCTTTTTTAAACAGCAATGACTTATTAATACCAAGGTTTAACTAAATGTCATATTTTTCAGTAGCATTGCTATCTTAGTAGATCCTTAATATTCTTTACATTTTTTTGTTCCTTTCAGTATTTAGCATTTACATGTGGCTTAATCAGAGGTGGCTTATCAAACTTGGGAATAAAAAGTATTGTCACAGCTGAAGTATCTTCAATGCCTGCTTGTAAGTTGAATTCACATTTCTTAAAAATGTTTTTAATGGGGGATCCCTAGGTGGCTCATCAGTTTAGTGTCTGCCTTAAGCCCAGGGTGTGATCCTAGAGTCCCGGGATCGAGTCCCACATCAGGCTCCTTGCATGGAGCCTGCTTCTCCCTCTGTCTGTGCCTCTGCCTCTCTTTCTCTCTGTGTCTCTCATGAATAAATGGGTAAAATCTTAAAAAAAATGTTTTTAGTGATTATTTTTCAAGTCTGGTGTTTGTTTTTATTAACATAGAGAAAATTTAGAAAGCTAAAGCCATTTTGTTTTACTTTTATCAATTTTAACATTTAATATATGTAGTATGCTTATATTCATATTCAGACTTTTAAATTCATAATGGACAATGATTTAAGAAAGTGTGCTAACATAATCCAAATGTATAAGACAATGTAGTGATTCTTTTATGTAGGTATTTAGTTTTAAAGATTTATTTCTAAGAGGTGGGGGAAGGGCAGAGAGAGAGAGAGAGAGAGTCCCAAGTTGACTCTGTGCTCATTGGTGCTCAGTGCAGAGCCCAAAACAGGGCTCATCCCACAACCCTGAGATCACAACCTGAACCAAAACCAAGACTCAGATACTCAACTGACTGCCCCACCCAGGCACCCTGGTGATTCTTAACTTTTAAAGGAAATATTTCTGCATTACTCTTTAAGATAGCAAATTTTCCTATAGCATTGAAAATGTCTTTTTAAAAACAATTTTCTAGAATAAAGCTAGATAAAACCAACTAATCTTTTATCGCTAAACTCCTTTCCAAAGATCTTTTTACCAAAGCTACCAACCAAAAATAAAATTGACTTGAGCATCACTATATTACCTTTCTATTTACACTGATAGTCAGCGGTGAACTACACAGGTAGGAATCACAAAGAGAAGCAAAGACACCTATTCACAAAACAGATAATCATCTCATAAAAATGAAATGGACTTTGTTGAGCATTGTGAAAAGTGTGAAAAGTTGTTTGACATAGCAAGTTTCTTCATTGAAATCACTTTCTAATAGGACAGAAAAATTGATGTTTAGGCTTGTTTTCCTTGCACCTAAAATCAAGGAATGATTTTCATTTTTCTTTTTTTAGGTAAATTTCAGGTGATGATCCAGAAGCTATAAAACATACTGAAATGCAAGGCAAAGCTTCAACAGTGTAAAGAGATAAATTATTCACGTATAAAGTATATCAAGTAGCAGTGATTTAATTACAATATTGGACATTTGTATTGATATAAGCTATTTGCTAACTTATGTAATGAAAGATGCACTCTTAAGCAGGAGTAAGGTTGTATTTTATTAATTTAACACAAACCTACTTAAAGCAGATAGACATTCTAAATAACAGATTTTACTGAAACTATTCAGAATGAAAAACCTGATTTCAAATATCTAAACCCTAAGATGTAGGACCCTTATTTTAAACATTCTTATTTGCTTATAGTGGTGTGTATGTAACCACAGACAGAGAAGCAAAACTCAGGGTTTGATAAATTAGCATTAAGAAAAGTATGCATCAATCAGAATCATTTTTGTATGATTCATTTGTAAGAATGAACAAATTTTGGTTTTGCTTTATGAATTTTAGTTATTTAAGAAAAGCAAACAATACACTAAAACAATTTTTATTTTATTATAATTTATTTCTATTAAGAATTTTTATGCCTATAAGGATTTTATTATATACATTGTATATTATGTGTGTGTGATATATACATCCTATCTGCCTAAATTGCTTAAAAAGGTCATTTTACTTTAACAGAACTTAGTCCTTAATTTTATTAGAATTCAGTCCTTGAGAGCTCCATCGATGTAATAAAAGTGAAATATAGATTAATTTAAATGTGAATTCAGTGACTCCAAGGCCAAAGAATATTAGGTATTTGAGGAAGGAATTTTATACTTCTGTTACAGTCTTGACTTTCAGCCTCTCTCCCCATGTGTAGAAGGGCTGTTTGAAGGTTCCTTATCTTTATTCCCTAATTACTATTTCCTAAGAGCAGAGGGATGGGCAATTGGATTAGGCACACCAACTTTCATTAGACCATATCTTTTCAGTGGGTTGGGGTCAGTGCTCATATAGTAACATTTGTCATCTCCTCTTCCATTTGATGATAACTGAGAGAGAACAAGCATGAAGATGAAAGCCATCATACTGAGGATAGCAGGGTGCACAGATAGAAAGCACCTTAATTGTGATTCCGAATTAACCAATCCCGAACTGCTTTTCCTTTGGACTTTTTGTTACATGAGATAATAAATTCCTTAACTTGTTCAATCTACTTTTGGTTCTGTATTTTGTTACTTATAGCCAAAAAGAAATCTCTTGTAGTTGAGACAAGGGGACAGTTAGGTTATATAAGAAATAATATGGGAGAATTGAACTTTTTTTCTCAGGAGGAGGGAAGAGAAGAACTTAAAGGTTTGCATGTGAAATGATAAAACTATAGAGTACTAAAGAAGATAGATAAGTTTTATGATCTTATGATAGTATGACAATGTACATATAGTTAACAATACTGTATACAAATTTAAGAAAGTAGATTTCATGTTACGTGTTTTTTTTTTTTTTGCCATATACACACAAAACTTGACAAAAAATTTTAAAACCATTTGCATGGTAGAGAATACTATGAAAATGTTAAAATAGGGAAAAATATTTGTAGTGCATACCATATTCTCCATAAGTGAATATCTGCACTTTAAAAGAGCACTTATCAATTTGAAGCACACATATCCTTTAATTCAACAATTCCATTTCTATAAATTTAACCTAAGAAAATAAATGAGGGTGAAGGTGGTCAAAGGGTACAACCTTCTTATAAGATGAGTAAGTTCCAGGCATGTAATGTACAACATAGTGACTTATAGTTGACAGTATTGTATATTTGAAAATTGCTAAGAGAGTGGATCTTAAAAGTTCTCAGCACACAAAATATAACTGAGGTGATGGATGCATTCACTGCTGTAATCATTTTAACAATAGAAATGTGTATCAGCTCATCATGGTGTACACCTTAGAAAAGTGTGTTATATATCAAGTATATCTCAAACTGGGAAAAATGAGTATACAAACTTGTATGTATAAGGATTTTCACTAGTTAAGTGTTCATTGATAGTGCTTGATTAAATTATGGTACTGGCATAAGGAAATACTGTACAGCTGGTGAAAAGGATGAAATCTACATGTTTTTCCATGTTTTTATGTACATGGAATGATATTAATTGGTGTTAAGGGAAAAAATTTGTTATCGGATACTTACTGCACATACAATGTATATACATGATTGTGAATCTCAAGACTGAAAAGTTGCAAGTAAATTGTACAGTAGTAGATGGAAATTTTTTACTTTTAGCTTTATATCATTTGGGTTTTTAAATATCCCCACAAAAAGGATATTTCTATTTCTGTTTGAGGTGAGAAATCATGATAAACCAGTGATTTTTAAGCTTTTTTTTTTTTTTTTTTTTTTGAGTCCTAGGGTTTACAGAGTGACCTTGACTGACAGTTGGGTGGGGGCAGGGCATAGGCCTAAAGCTAGCAGAAGTCAGGAGGGTCACCTAGCAGAGGCCTTGGGTTAGGAAGAAAGGCATTATAGAGAGTGCCATCTGGAGAGAGGATTTAGTGTACATCAAGATGCGCAGTGCCACAGAGAAGAGATTGTTTACTATGTGAAAGAAGCCAGTGAGGCAGATCATCAAGTATTTAAGCCACTTGTGCTGAGGAACCATGTGAGTCATTGTTTTCTTGTCCAAAAGGGGAAATCTGTGGGTCATCAGCTATAGATCTCCTAGCAGAAGGAATGCTTCTCCCCTATCACACAAAGTTGTATCGAGCCTCACCGAACTACACCCTTTGGATAATAACCCCTTCTTTGAAGCAGGAGTTCTTGGGAGGAATGTTGGAGAAAATGCTCAGGACTCATACCTGGGATGCAATAGGACAGTAATGAAGGCTCATTTCCTCATGGTATAGGGTTTGTGTGTTTGTTTTAATCTTTTGGGGGCCATGGACTACTATTAGCAGTGTATTGATGTTATGAACTCCGCACAATGCACCCGGGCTGTCCAGATTTTATTTATTTATTCATGAGAGACACACAAAGACAGGTGGAGACACAGGCAGAGGGAGAAGCAGGCTCCCTGCAGGGAGCCTCATGCAGGACTTGATCCTGGAACTCCGGGATCACGACCTGAGCCAAAGGCAGATGCTCAACCACTGGGCCACCCAGGTGCCCCTGTTGCCTATATTTATAACTGAAGGAAATGCTAAGTAACAGAAGATAGTAAAAATAGAGATGTAATTTTTTTTCCCAAACAAGTTCATGGACTCCAGGTTAAAAACCTATTAAAAGGGATAAAATTATAAAATTGATGTAAATATTGAGATAATCTATAAACACAGTGCCTGTTGTGTGTATATATGGAAATAAAGAAGAAAAATACCACACAGGATATTCTGGCTTATAAGCCTTTTGCAATTGGAAGGTAGTTTAGAGTTCAGTATCCTTTTGCATTATTTCATTAATTATAGTCATAAAGGGCCCTTACTGAATAGCACACCTGTTTTATTTATTTATTTATTTATTTATTTATTTACTTATTTATTTACTTATTATTTCAAAAGATTTTATTTATTCATGAGACAGACAGGCAGGCTCCCGGCCAGGAGCCCCTTGTGGGACTCTATCCCAGGACCCCAGGATCACGACCTGCACCACAGGCCCTCAACCCAGGTGCCCTGCATACCTGTTTTAAAAGCATATATATGTTTCAAAAGTAGAGAACTACCATATAGGGATGCCTGAGTAGCTCAGTCAGTTAGGTGTCCGACTTGATTTCGGTTCAGGTCGTGATTTCAGAGTTGTGAGAGTGAGCCCTGCATCAGGCTCCATGCTGGGTGTGGAACCTGCTTAAGATTCTCTCTCTTCCTCTGCCCTGCACCCCCCCCCCCCAAATAACCCCCAAAAACCTATATGAATGACAAACTATGAGCAGATTCAGTCTGGTGAGTGCTTGCTTTCTGGTTCAGTTTTTGATTGTGTCCTCACTTGGCAGAAGGGGACTAGCTAACTGGGGTCTCCTTTATCAGGGCACTAATTCATGAGGACCGAGCTCTTATGATCTAATAATCATTTCCCAAAGACACTGCCTCCTAATACTATCACCTTGGGGGTTATGACTTGAATATATGCATTTTGTGGGGACATAAATAGTCCACAGCAGGACCCAACTGCAATGATGAAAGGAAACAAAATCCTAGATCCAAGTTTACCTGGTGAATTGTTTCAAAGTCCCACAAGAATATGGCTGTAGAATGGGAGTTCACTCAGGCCCTCAAACTAATTGCAGAAACGGGGATTGGCACAATTTTGGGGGTCATCAGAGTTAAAGAAACCGAGCAGAATCTATAAAAGCTTTTCTAATCAGAGGGAAGAGAGAGTGAGCATGCTCAGGCACACCTGCGTTGGGTGCGGGGTGGCATGAGGGAGAGGGGGACAGAGAGAGAGAGAGAGAATCTTAAGCAGGATCCAAGGCTCAGTGTGGAGCCCAACTCGGGGCTCGATCTCAGGTCCCAGAGATCATGATCCAAGCTACAACCAAGAGTCAGATGCTTAACCAACTGAGCCACCCAGGTGCCCTTCAAAGTACTCTGAAAAATGAATATTGTGATCAAATATATTTTGGAAACCCATCCTTTTTTGTAGATTTGTTTTTAAAGATTTATTTTAGAGGGAGAAAAGAAAGAGTGCATGCACAAGTGAGAAGGGGAAAGAGAAGGGCTTGATCTTAGGACCCTAAGATCATGACCTGAGCCCAAGGCAGACACTTAACCTGACTGAGCCACCCAGGTCCCCCACTTTTATAGATTTTTTTAATGCACATTAAGGGCATGTTACAGGTTCTGAAGAAAAAAAAAAAGATCAGATCAGCCTAATTTTGTTTAACCTAGTATTTTTTTTAAAGATTTATTTATTTATTAATGAGACACATACGGGGGGGGAGGGGCAGAGACACAGGCAGAGGGAGAAGCAGGCTCCACGCAGGGACCCTGACATGGGACTAGATCCTGGGTCTGCTGGGCCACCTGGGCTGCCCTTAACCTAGTATTTGATCACAAGATTTTTTTCCCCAGAAATACAGCACACATAAATCAATAATCTAGGGTACCTCTGGGAAACTTTTTTTTTTAAATTTGGTAATATGTATAGCAAAATATAATCTTGGCATAAACACAGGTCAACTTGAACTTTCTCCATAATTTCTAAAACATTTTTTCTCTTTGTTCTCAGATGCTAGAACTGATAAACTGAACCACTTTTAATCTAATTCAGCCTGTAACTAGGCTTATTTTGCTAAGATACCTGGTGAAATAATCTTATTTTTAAAAATTCATAGGAATATAAACTTAAAAACATCCCAACTTTGTAAATATATAATGTCCCCCTAAACAAAAGAATTATTTTTTTATGTTGAAAAAAATACAGGTGCACATCTATTTTCTCACTGCTCCCACCGACATGATTACACTACCATTTGGTAGCAGTTATTTTCAAAATAGTTACCTCCAGGGACGCCTGGGTGGCTCAGCAGGTGAGCATCTGCCTGTGGCTCAGGGCATGATCCCAGAGTCCCAGGATGGAGCCTGCTTCTCCCTCTGCCCGTGTCTCTCTCTCACTGTATCTCTCATGAATAAATAAAAAATAAAATCTTAAAAAGAACAAAAACAACTACCTCCAAATTTTACATTTAAAATGTGTACGGGATCCCTGGGTGGCGCAGCGGTTTGGCGCCTGCCTTTGGCCCAGGGCGCGATCCTGGAGACCCAGGATCGAATCCCACATCAGGCTCCCGGTGCATGGAGCCTGCTTCTCCCTCCGCCTGTGTCTCTGCCTCTCTCTCTCTCTGTGACTATCATAAATAAATAAAAAATTAAATAAAATATATTAATAATTTATAATAAAAATTTATAATTAATATATAATATTAATATATTAATTATAATTATTAATAATAATAATATAAATTTATAATTAATATAATAAAAAATAATAATAAATAAATAAAATGTGTAGTTTTGGGGATCCCTGGGTGGCGCAGCGGTTTGGCGCCTGCCTTTGGCCCAGGGCGGGATCCTGGAGACCCGGGATCGAATCCCACATCAGGCTCCCGGTGCACGGAGCCTGCTTCTCCCTCCGCCTGTGTCTCTGCCTCTCTCTCTCTCTGTATGACTATCATAAAAAAAAAAAAAAAAAATTTTAAATGTGTAGTTTTGGGCAGCCCTGGTGGCGCAGCGGTTTAGCGCCGCCTGCAGCCTGGGGTGTGATCCTGGAGATCCAGAATCGAGTCCCGCATCGGGCTTCCTGCATGGAGCCTGCTTCTCCCTCTGCCTGTGTCTCTGCCTCTCTCTCTCTCTCTCTCTGTCTCTCATGAATAAATAAATAAAATCTTAAAAAAAAATAAAAATAAAATGTGTAGTTTCTTGGGGCAGCTGGGTGGCTCAGTGGTTGAGTTGGCTCAGGGCCTGATCCTAGGGTCCTGGGATCTATTCCCACATTGGGCTCCCTGCAGGGAACCTGCTTCTCTGTCTGCCTATGTCTCTACCTCTTTGTGTAGCTCTCATGAATCAATAAAATCTTTAAAGCAAAATATGTAATTTCTCAATGAACTTAAGGCTTTCTACCTGTTAAGAATTGGAGAAATTTTCCCTTCAGTTGCTCATTAAAATCAGAAGATACTTTTGTGAAAGGCTTGATAAGCACTAAATATTGGTAGTCTGCATACTATATCCTCAGTGGCTTAAAATGTCTTTCATATGTCTCTACAATCCTAAAAAATAGCCTATGCCAGATGAGTCATTATAAACATGAATTTCTCAATTAACTATTAGAGATACTATGGCTTGCTGGAAAAGAGGAGTAACTATCTTATAGTAATTTATACCACTTGTCTTCTGCACATGCAAAATTGCCTTCTTTTTTTATGTTATTTCGTCCATAGGAATTCTTTTCTTGTGTGAGTAGTGTGCATAACTATATGTTCAGCCACTGGTTACAGAAGAAATGTAAATTAAAACAATAAATGACATTTCAACTTTATTAAATCAGCCTCCAACTTCTTAACTCCCAAGCATCAAATCAGCAAAAAATGTGAGGTTTTGACACAGCTAGTTGGGGTACAGGCTGGAAATCTAAGACAATGCTGGCTGCTTAGTCAATATCCACTTTCCCCTTTTCTAACAGAACCCCATTTTTGGCAGCAGTGGCAAGGTACTCAGCTAAAAAATTATACTTTCTAGCTCTCTTTACAATTAGTGTTATAGAACACTGGCAAATGATATATACGTTGAGGATTTCTTGTAATATTTTGCTCCCCTGATATAGACAACAAAAAGGAGTTATCCTTTCTGGAATGAGGCAAGAGATAGAACAACCATATCATGACTAAAAAGATGAAAGCTACATACTAAAATTGAAAATCTGGATGTAGCCCAGGGCATTTAAGATATTGTAGAGCTGCTGCACCAAGTCCTGAACTACTTAAATCATAATTTTTATGAGAAACAAAAATAAATCCCTAATTTTTAAAACTTCAGTTAAGGGGTGCTGGGGTGGCTCAGTTGGTTTAGCATCTGCCTTTGGCTTGGCTCATGATTCCAGAGTCTAGGGATGGAGTTCCACATAGGGCTTCCTGCTCAGTGGGGAGTCTGCTTCTCCCTCTGCCCCTTACCCCACTCATGTTCTCTCTCTCAAATAAATAAATAAAATCTTAAAAAAAAAAAAAGAAAATGATTTAAGAAAAAGTTTTGTGTAATAAAGCATTTAAAAAGAAACGTATTGAGCTTCAATGGAAAACACTGGATTGGATGCCTGGGTGGCTCAGCAGTTGCACACCTGCCTTCGGCTGGGATCCTGGGATCCAGGATCGAGTCCTGCATCAGGCTCCCCGTGAGGAGCCTGCTTCTCCCCCTGCCTATGTCTCTGCCTCTCTCTCAACCTGTGTCTCTCATGAATAAATAAATAAATCTTAAAAAAAACCACTGGATTAATTTTGTTGCTATGAAAACATTTGTCGTTTAATCAAGATTATCGTCTAATCACATAGATCAATGGAACAGAATAGAGAACCCAGAAGTGGACCCTGAACTGTATGGTCAACTAATATTCGATAAAGGAGGAAAGACTATCCATTGGAAGACAGTCTCTTCAATAAATGGTGTTGGGAAAATTGGACAGCCACATGCAGAAGAATGAAACTGGACCACTCTCTTTCACCATACACAAAGATAAACTCAAAATGGATGAGAGATCTAAATGTGAGACAAGAGTCCATCAAAATCATAGAAGAGAACACAGGCAACACCCTTTTTGAACTCGGCCACAGTAACTTCTTGCAAGATACATCCATAAAGGCAAAAGAAACAAAAGCAAAAATGAACTATTGGGACTTCATCAAGATAAGAAGCTTTTGCACAGCAAAGGATACAGTCAACAAAACTAAAAGACAACCTACAGAATGGGAGAAGATATTTGCAAACGACATATCAGATAAACGGCTAGTTTCCAAAATCTATAAAGAACTTATTAAACTCAACACCAAAGAAACAAACAATCCAATCATGAAATGGGCAAAAGACATGAAGAGAAATCTCACAGAGGAAGACACGGACATGGCCAACATGCACATGAGAAAATGCTCTGCATCACTTGCCATCAGGGAAATACAAATCAAAACCACAATGAGATACCACCTCACACCAGTGAGAATGGGGAAAATTAACAAGGCAGGAAACCACAAATGTTGGAGAGGATGCGGAGAAAAGGGAAGCCTCTTACACTGTTGGTGGGAATGTGAACTGGTGCAGCCACTCTGGAAAACTGTGTGGAGGTTCCTCAAAGAGTTAAAAATAGACCTGCCCTACGACCCAGCAATTGCACTGTTGGGGATTTACCCCAAAGATTCAGATGCAATGAAACGTCGGGACACCTGCACCCCGATGTTTCTAGCAGCAATGGCCACAATAGCCAAACTGTGGAAGGAGCCTCGGTGTCCATCGAAAGATGAATGGATAAAGAAGATGTGGTTTATGTATACAATGGAATATTACTCAGCCATTAGAAACGGCAAATACCCACCATTTGCTTCAACGTGGATGGAACTGGAGGGTATTATGCTGAGTGAAGTAAGTCAATCGGAGAAGGACAAACAGTGTATGTTCTCATTCATTTGGGGAATATAAATAATAGTGAAAGGGAATATAAAGGAAGGGAAAAGAAATGTTGGGAAATATCAGGAAGGGAGACAGAACATAAAGACTCCTAACTCGGGGAAACGAACTAGGGGTGGTGGAAGGGGATGAGGGCGGGTGTTGGAGGGGAATGGGTGACGGGCACTGAGGTGGACACTTGACGGGATGAGCACTGGGTGTTTTTCTGTATGTTGGTAAATTGAACACCAATAAAAATTAATTAAAAAAAAAAAAAAAAAAGACAATGAGATACCACCTCACACCAGTGAGAATGGGGAAAATTAACAAGGCAGGAAACAACAAATGTTGGAGAGGATGCGGAGAAAAGGGAAATTGAACACCAATAAAAATTAATTAAAAAAAAAGATTATCGTCTAATACTAAGGACATTTATGCAATGTCTTTTGTTCAAGAGTCAAACAAGATTTTATTTTTTTTAAAGATTTTTAAATTTATTTATTCGTAGAGATGCAGAGAAAGAGAGAGAGGCAGAGACACAGGCAGAGGGAGAAGCAGGCTCCATGCAGAGAGCGTGACGTGGGACTCGATCCCGGGACTCCAGGATCATGCCCTGGGCTGCAGGCGACGCTAAACCGCTGCGCCACTGGGGCTGCCCCTCAAACAAGATTTTAATAACCAAAACACATTCTCAATAAGAGTTTATTAACAATGAAACAGCACCAAGGATCTAAGTAAAATTTCATCATACAGTTTCTGTACAGGATGTTTCACCAATAAATGGCACTCAATTTGTCTTAAAAGCATGTGATTACAGAAAATGGTTTAAACTGTTCATCAAAAACTGGCTGGTTAGGATTTTCCAAAGATACTTCAGATACTCAAATCAATACAATTTATCTTCTGAATGTCAACTTGAGATGCACAGTTTAAGATGAAGAACCTTCAAATAAGTTGAAGATATGATGCAATTCTCACTTTGTTGTCACTGTGCATCTTCAGACTCCGGCTGCCTTCATCACAAGTATCTTCTACCCCTGAGAGACCAGCTACTTCAAGATGGTTCATCGGCTAAATCACGTTGGTCAAAATACCTAGCAAAAAAAGAATTTAGTATATGCTTAAAAATATTAATAGCATTTCTACTTATAATAGCAAAACACCACAAATAACCCAAACACCCATCAATAAGAACACTGGTTGAATAAACTATGGTACATCTATACAGTGGAAGACTGAAGCTTTTTATAAGAGCATTTTTTTTTTCAATAAAAAGGAATGAGGAAAATACACTGCTATAGTGTGACTTCTGGATTTATTATGTGAAAAAAAAAAAGGTACAGAACAGTATTTTAGTAGGCTACCTTTTGTAAAGGTGTGTGGAAATGCAGATATATTTATATATACTTGCTTATCCTTTTAGAAAGAAACAGAGAAACAGTGACTAGAAGGATAAACCAAAAATTAATAAAATGGAAAACTACAGAAGGGAAAAAGGCTAGAGAGGATAAAGATAGGTTCTAAAATATTTTAAATGTACCCTGAATTAAAATTTTAACTTTGGAACAATGTATTTTATATAATTACAAAAGAAGATTAAATAAAAAAGAAAATCACCAAACCTGACCAAATGAATCTTCTCATATGTCAAGTTGCTGGCACAACCATTTAAGTGATCTTAAATGTGATGTTCTGGTATATGTTCCTAGTGAGATATACGAGAGACAAAAAGAACTGCAAAGAATTCTTAAACTGATGTTTTACTATAAGAAATACTGTTAGTGTATTTATTCTGAAATAATTATGTACATACTGTAGGATAAAGCCAGTAATTGTTAATGTTAGAAACCAGAATTTTCAGCAGAGGAGGAAAGAAACATAACATTAAAGAAAAATGGTGTAATCTTAAATTAGGACTGAAATATCTATTTGAACTCATGATTTCATTTTTCTCATTCTAAAAAAAATACATACTTCCTAGCTCTGGTTATTGAAAAGGCCTAAAGGCAATAACCAACTTAATAATAGCTAGCTTCCTCAATGTCCAAACTGTGGGCTCTAAATACCATTTCCTACTTTAAAAGAGGAATCAGCACTCCTGGAAAAAAGACTGATTCCAAATCTGGGGCCAGAAATGTCTACGATCCCAACATACCTGAAAGTAAGAAAGCTATAAAAGACCACCAGGGTTATATAAAACAAAAAGCATAGGAACTGACCTGATGGGTTCCTATTAGCCAAAGATGAACAATCTGAGCATCAAAAGGAATAATGACTGCAATATCCTTTTATCTGAATGCAGTGATCAACATCACAATAAAAGTGGGACACCTAACAGCACCCATAGTCTTGTCAAACAAAAAGACACTATATATAATAATCAAGCCTTCAGACCAACCTACTAGCTTACAGAAAATATGGGGGATAGATGAACACATCAAACACCATCATGAAGATAAGATATAGCTGTCAAAACCAAAATGTGGGAAATTTTACAAGTCAAAGGACTGTTTCAACAAATAAATGGCAAAGAGATAAACCCAGGAAATTGACGGCGACATTCAGGAGACATATCAAACTAAAATAATGAATGTATTTTACTTGGATCTCAATTTCTTTCTTTCTTTCTTTTTTTTGTTTTCGGGGTTTTTTTGGTTTTTGTTCTTTTTTTTAACAACTTTATTTTCTGCCAACTTTATTTCCACTTTGCCTTTGTGGAAGAGCAGCTTAAGAATGCTCAGTGGTTGTTCTTATGCATTCAGTGGCCTGAGCAGTGGGAGCCGCAGACCAGTCTTCAGGGACAGGCTGAGCACTGTCCTGTGACCAGTCTGTGACTTCAGGTTGAGTAGCAGTGAACTCAGGAGCTGGAGCAGTCCATTCACCCTGCAAGTTCTTCTTGGTCACAGCCTTTTTAGCAGTAGCCTGCTATTCCTTTTCAATGTCTTCAGGTTCTCTGTAGAAGTAGAGATCAGGCATGACTTCGCATGGGTGTTCCCGGGAAATGGTGCCACACATGCACAGAACTTCCCAGGCCAGTATCTGCCACATCAGACCAAGTGAGTGAGCTCCCTTGCTGTTGCAAGGGATGGCACTGTCCATATTAGTGCAGAGGAGAGTCTGTGTTACACAGAGTGATGGTAGGCAGGTTAACATAAGACAGTTCTGTGAGAGGCTGTGGTCAGCCCTAGGATCAGTAACCACCACAAGTCTTGGCTCCAGGAAGGCTGTCTGGATCTGGTTAGTGAAGGTTCCAGGGGTGAAAGAGCCAGCAGTAAGGAGTGGCTCCAGTAGCAGCAGCAAACTTCAGCACAGCTCACTTGTTAGTATTTCTGTCTGATTTGACACTGACATCAGCCGAGTTTTCACTGGCAACAATGACATGAGCTGCCAGCAGAAGCTTCTCCCAGCTTGTCTTCCAATTTTTTTTTTTAAAGTAGGTTCCACACCCAATGTGGAGCCCAACATAGGGTGTGAACTTCCGACCCTAAGATCAAGAGCTAAGCTGAGATCAAGAGTTGGACACTTAACCGACTAAGCTACCTAGGTGCCCTGCTTCCGGTTTATGATGTAGATCCTATCACTTTTCTCTTTGTAGATGTACTCTTCCATTTGGAGGTCACAGTTGGTGACACCTTAGTGGGTTCCTGCTGTAAGGAATTTGAGGACATCCTCCTCCTCCATTTGCAGGACATCAAGGGCTCTGGACATTGTGAAAGTTTCTCTAAGTTACTATGGAAATGCAGAACCACAGCATATGGATGGACCCCTTCCCTGGGTAGTGTGGAAAGGAAAAGGGTTAGACCCCAATTTGAACAATTCAAATGTAAAAAGACATGTTGGGGACAATAGAGGAATATGAAACATGAACTGGGTATCAGATAATATTGTGGAGTTGTTATTAAATTTATTAGGTGTGATACCACTATTAGAGTCACGTTTTTAAAAGGTCCTTGTCACTTAGATATACTCAAACAGGAGAAATGACATGTCTGAGATTTGTTTAAAATACATAAACAAAAAAGATGAGACAAATGAAACATTCTGGTAAAGTTAATAAATGTCAAACTTGGGTAATGGATTGCTTGGGGCAGGAGAGGGGGAAATGTTATTCTACTACATTCATAAGTACTTGAAAATCTCCATAAGAAGCTTAAAACATTTTTCATTGGTAAAATAATTAAGCTATTAGATAGATAATGGCTATTAGATCCCATGTGAATGGAATTCTAATCATTTGAGTAGGTATTTCTATCAATTAGTAGTTTTTGCTTTTAAGCTATCAAAACAATACCAATAACCAAAAATACAAGAGACTTATAATAATATCTGATACTTATATTAAAATGACTATTGCAAAGAGTCAAAGCCTATGTTATCTTTTTTCAAACTTGCTGGAATCTTCTGCAAGTCTTCTTTTCTTCCTTTCTTTCTTTTCTCCTTCCTTCCTTCCTTCCTTCCTTTCTCCCTCCTTCCTTCCTTCCTTTCTTTTTTTATAAGAGAGTGCATGCTGCATGAGCAGGGGCAGTGGGGGGTGGCAGAGGGAGAGGGAAAGAGAATCTTAAGCAGGCTCCATGCCTGGTGTGGAGCCTGATCCAGGGCTCCATCTCTTGGCCCTGGGATCATGACCTGAGCCAAAATCAAGAGTCACATGCTTAACCAACTGAGTCACTCAGGTGCCCCTCTTCTGCAGATTTTCTTAAGTGAAGCCTATAGTCTAAGAAAATTTTCTAGCCTAGAACTTTTCTTCCATTTTTATGTAACGTTTAGAGGAAAAAAAAGAACCATGACCAATACACTTAGATATTTTTTTTTTCTCACCATTGCACATTATAAAATATCAGTCAGATGATATAAGTCTCTGGTTCCACTCAGTACTAGTTTACTGAACCTTAATTACTTCATGTTTCTGAACCTATGTTTTCATCTGTGAAAGTAAAAGAAAAAACTTGGGAGTTGCAAGGATAAAGACCCAGTAAACACAGCACTTAGGGCTCTCATTTAATCCTTATTACCAAGAGATCTGATAGGTTGGTATCAGTATAGTCCATAGATCAGCTCTGGAGCAATGCTGCCTGGTTTTGGAACCTAGCCCTACAATTTACTAGCTTTGTGATGGCAGGAAAATTATTTTATCTCTTCCTGTCATAGTTTCCTCATCTGTAATTGATAATAGCACCTATCTCCTAAGAATTAAATGAGTTCCTATTATGAAGCACTAAGAAAAATGTTTGACACAAAATGCCTAGTTAAGGCATTAATTATCACCAGTAGCATAATTATTGTAGATTGAAAAACTGTATGTTGAACACGTGTGTACTCTGAAAAAGTATCTTGTTTGAGGAAGGACAATGGACATAGATCATTTACCTTCTCAATATTTAAATATATTATAAAGCTTTAGAAAGGTATTGGCATTAGAATAAAAACACTGTACAAAAAATACCAAGTCCAGAAAGAGACCTAAAATAAACATATGTGCATGTATATGTGTAAGTATAATACATACATATGAATTCAGAATATGAGAAGATTTTCAGATAAATTCAGGTGGAATTTCAATGTAAGAAATGAAATCAAATGAAATCAAATACATACTAAATGAAAATAATGTCCTAACTGAAAATGAGTAAAGAACACAGAAAATTAAAAAAAAATTTTAAACAAAATGAAATGTTCTCTACCCTCATGGGTAATTAAACAAATGCAAATAAAAATAATTTGTAATTTTTATTATTAGAATGGAAATATTTATATCAACTGAAAATACCCAGTGTTGAACGGGAGGTGGGCTGTCTCACTGACACTTTCATGAATACAGAAAAGTAGGTATTTCTGGAAGGCAAACTGTTAATAAATATTTCAGTTTTTAAAAGTACATGCATGGGGCAGCCCGGGTGGCTTAGTCAGTTTAGCACCAGCTTCGGCCCAGGTCGTGGTCCTAGAGACCTGGGATCGAGTCCCACGTCAGGCTCCCTGCATGGAGCCTGCTTCTCCCTCTGTCTCTCTCTCTCTGTATCTCTCATAAATAAATAAATAAAATTTTAATAAATAAATAAATAAATAAATAAATAAATAAAATAAATGTACATGCATGCCCTTCAACTTATTTCTAGGAGTTTGCCCTAGAAAATAATAGAGCTGTAATTTACAAGAATCTATACTGCAGCATTACTTATAGAGAAAAACTAGAAATATATGGAACTGTAACACATATAATATTGTTTTCTTACAACTCAATTTCCTCTGCTTGAAAATAAAAACAGTACTTTCCATTAATAACACTATTATAAAGCAAGGAGCCAAGGACTACTTACCTGCTAACCAAGCAAATTAATAAATTCAAAGCAGGAACACGCTCATCATCTTTGCTGTCCTAAAGGAAAAAAAAAGAAAAGAAAAATATATAGTGTCCTCTTTAATATTTTTGAAACAAATTTCCTTTTAAGATGTAAAACATGAAAATTTGGGACGTGGTTGAGTGTCTGCCTTCAGCTCAGGGCGTGGTCCCGGGATTCCGGAATGAGTCCCACATCAGGCTCCCTGCAGGAAGTCTGCTTCTCCCTCTGCCTGTGTCTCTGCCTCTCTCTGTGTCTCTCATGAATAAATAAATAAAATCTTTAAAAAAAAATGAAAATTTTATTAGATAATAATAATCACATGGAAGTAGAAAACCTTAAAGAAAAAGTAGAAAACTATAAAATTAACACTTGAGAAACATCTGACATGATCTTTTAAAGAAAGGTCCTCAACAAGGAAAAGAAAGAAAGAGTTGAAGGTTCAAAGAGAATAACTTGGGGGAGAGGTTTTTCCTGGCTCCAGGTAGGGAGCAAGAAAAAACCCCTATGTCCTAACTGCATAGTAATGAAAACTATATAAAAATATTTATGCATAGTAATGAAAACTATATAAAAATATTTATTTTATTTTAAGATTTCATTTATTTATCCATCAGAGACACACAGAGAGAAGCAGAGACACAGGCAGAGGGAGAAGCAGGTTCCATGCAGGGAGCCCGACGTGGGACTCGATCCCGGGTCTCCAGGCCCTGGACTGAAGGCCGCAGCGCCAAACCACTGAACCACCGGGGCTGCCCTATAAAAATATATTAAAGGACTTACAATTGATGAGTGAAATCCTGGCTTCTAGCATAAGACATATCAGAAAATACTCCAGCAGATCAGGGTTCTCAATTATGATGGAGGTAGTGACTGAACTATACATTTTATTTTATAAATGGTCTTACAGAGTATGAAATTTATTTTTTGTTTTTTATTTTTTGAAATTTATTTTTATACATTTCAAGGTATAGCCACAATAAACTACTAATGTTATGACACAGATGTCACATATTAATTCAAACCTGGGACACACTTCCATGACATTAGTGTACTCAACTCTGTGTCAAACACTATATGGAGCAAAGCTGAATAAAACATATTACCTGCTAATAGCAGAGAAGATGAAATATCTGTATTAACTTTAATGAAAGGGAAAATGTTTTAAGTGCTTATAAACAAAGAAAAACAGAGGATGCAGAAATTCTTGTTAATTGTCAGGATCGGGGGATATCATAGAAAGTGATGGGATATGAGCCAGATTGTGAAAAGTAAATGGTATTTAGATGCAGAGTGGCAGAATGAAGAGGCACTTCTATAGACGAAATAAAGTCTAGGAACAGAACATGGGAAATATTTAGTGAGTAGCAAGTACATTTTGCTTGGAGTGCAGGCCATAGGAGCTAGTTTGGTCTATATCAGGGCTGTTTAACAAAGACATTTTTGAGTAGTCAATACAGAACGAATATACATTCTGTGGAAGGGATAGGAGCGATGAAAGAAAAAAGAATCCCAAGTGGACTTAATCTGGCATAAAATTTATATTGTGATGCTGCAAGCATGAGTTAGTGAAGCGTCTGGAGAAATTCAAAACAGTCATCATGCCAGAAACTTAGTTGACCAGTCTAGCTTCTTATTTTCCCTTACTCTTTAGCAAAGGAAGCTCACTTTTACCTAGGCACACTGCCACCCAGCTAAAAGCAAACATTTCTCATAGTTCCTTAATGCCCTGTGACTAAATTCTGGCTAAATGAGCTATAGATATAGCCAGATGTGCTTGCAGAAACTCTGGGAAGCTCTGTTGGAGGATAACTTTCTCTTCTTTCTAGTTCTCGTAACTTTCTCTTCTTTCCAGTTCTCGAATATAATGGTTGAAACTCCAGCAGCCCCCATGGACCATGGCATGAGCTTGACAACAGAAGCCACATAAGACAGAACTCAAAGGCCTGGGTTACTGCCATCTTGGTTTGGTTTGTTCTGTCCACCTACAGACTTCCTTTATCTAAGAAAAACATTTCCATTTTATTTAAGCTACTGTTATTTTGGGCTTTTAAATTTTTTTTTTTAATTCTTTGAAATTATGTGGCCAAATCAAATCTAATCTTGACTAATAAAATATTTCACATTTTCCTATTTCAATGGAATCCTTTTTTATCACCACATAAACTGATGAGCGCTTTCAATGTGAAATAGTAAGTGGTAACTTACCACTAGGAGCCTTACTTCAGAGCACCTTCTTGCAAGCTGCCGAATCAGTGAATGAGCCTCAGGTAATAAAGGTTTTTCAAGACAAGCCAATAAAGCATAAAGCCACCTTCCCTAAATAGGATTTTAAAAAGTAGTAAGTAGCAAATACTGTACCATAAGTTTAACTTATTTTTTAAAATGTCCAAAGTTGCTCTGCTTATTTGCTATAAACAAATTCATGTAACATTAACTGTATTATGTTTGGATCATTTAGATAGCCAGCTGATATCTTTTCTTTTTACTACAGACACAGATCATTGGACACTTCACAATACCTTTAGTCCCAAAGAGTTCATTTCAGAGATTCTTACCATAATTGAAGTCCTAACTCATAGGTAGAAAACTACATTAAGATGTGAATAAATCCTTACAAAAATTAAGATTCATTTTTTCCTTTGTCCTTTAGGCAATACACAAGTAATTTTATAATGCTATACTTTGCCCCTGTGTTTATACAAAGGAACTATACTCTAGATGAAATAACGTTCTGAGGGGCACTTGGATGGCCCAGTCAGTGGAACATGGGACTCTTGATCTCAGGGTTGCGAGTTCAAGCCCCATGCTGGGTGGAGAGATTACGTTAAAAAAAAAATCTTTAATAAAAAAAAAAAAAAAATCTTTAAAAAATTATGAAAACATGTTTTGATACTTCTGTAAGTACCATGGCAAACTAAATCTATCCCTATCCTCTTTTTTTTTTTTTTTTTTTAAGTAGGCTTCATGCCCAATGTGGAGCCCAATGTAGAGCTTGAACTCATGACTCTGTCACTGCTGGTTTATTCTTTCTTTCCTGAAACTCTGTGAGAGTATAATTATAGATATACCCCCAGGACCCAGTCTAGAGTTGGAACACAATAGGAGCTTAATTAAAATATTTGTGGAATGAATGTTCCATTTTGGATGCACCATAATTTATTTAACCAATTTCCTATTGTTAAGCACTTATGTTTAATTTATTGCTGTTATATAAAAAGTAGTGTGATAAATATCCTTGAATGTAAGTTTTACAGCATCTCTGATTTCTTGGGCTAAATTCTTAGAAATAAAATGGTGGTATCAAAAGGTATGTATATTCACACATAATATTTCTGAGATATATCAGTAAATTGTACCCCAGAAAAGTTGTATCAAATTGTATTTCCACCAGCAGTGTAGATGACTGAGTTTATTCTGAGCAACACATCACTTTGGAGAAACCTAAAGAATATTAAAACAATGTTTACATAGCAATTCACGCAACAAACTAAATTAGCTCCTCAAGCTACCCCAAATCAGTAACACTTTTCCTTAAACAAAAGATTCACATCTAGGTTTCTTTTATAAATAGTAAGTAGAATTCTCTTCTACATCAAAAAAGCTATTTTACATTTAAACTTGACTCAAATTTTTGAGGCTGCATTTACTATATATAGCTGGCATACAGGTATTCAAATGGTGCTTAAACCTCTACTGACTAAGACGTGTTTATACTGAGAGGCTCCTTTTCTCAAAGTCAGTGAGCACAATGAGGCAATACTAACATATAAAAAAACTCAAAATAGCTGAAGGTATTCCTTAATACCTTCACATCTGGATGAAAAATATGCTTATATTTCTCAAAAACAAAAATTAAGTAATCCCAAGTAAAGACATTTAAAAAAAAGAGATCCATTTTACTTTTGCCAGTTTATGACAGGCAAACTTTGTGATACAGGTTTTTACTTTATACACTGATATTCTCAATAGTAGAGTTCTGGTAGTATGGTTAATTGGATAGAGGAAATGAACACTGTTGATTCAATGTTAGACTCAAAGGATTAACTAGGTTAAAATTTAGTGAATCAGTTGTCATTGGTTCAGAAACACTTCAATGGTTCCTCTGGCAAATATAGACACTTTTTGGTCACTCTCTCTAATTAACAGGAAAACCCAAACATCAATGGGTAATCCTCAGATGATTAAAAAAATAAATAAAAAAAAATCTTATAACACACAAAGAGCTAAAAAGATAAAGATTAAAGGAAGAGAAGTAGAACAGGTTAGGTAATATTGCTAGAAGATTATTATCAGAGAGAAAGAATGAATATAGAATTTAAAGTTCAATATCCAGATGCCAATGAATAAGTAATATGAATATGAACAAAGTTATCTATTGGAGGTATCACAAATATACCAACAGTGGGAAAAATATTCAGTTTTACTGATATTCAAGGAAATACAAAGTACGTTTACTTTGGAGTACTACTATAAAATCACTAAATTTGAAAACAAACAGAAATTATAAATGTTAGATTGAACCATATTGAAGGCTGATGATCAAATGTTTTTAACCTACAAAAATGGTAAATGCACATGATTTAACTTAAAGTGGAGTTGCAGGGAAAAGTAAGAATCCTTTGCCAATGGCATTATTAACTGGTTCATTCCTTTTGGAAAGCAATCTAGCAGAATGTAATAAAAGCTTACAAAATCTTGATCCAGTAATTCTAACAATATCCTGAAAAAATAATTAAGTAAACTATGAGACATTAAGACAATGGAAATTATGTGAATTACATTATCATAGAAAAATATATATATTTTGTATATACCTATAAATATATATTATATATTAATATTATATATATTATATGTATTTATAATATAAATATATATATATTTATATAAAATGTGAGCTAAAAAAACCCAGAATGAGTTACACTATTTAAAGACATGTTTGATCAACTGAATCAGAAACACTGACTTTATCTACCTATTTATTTACTTTTATTTATTTACTTTTTAGGTAGGCTCCACCCCCAACTTGTGAATTTAAGCTATCATTCAGAGCTTGAACTTACAACCCTGAGATCAAGACCTGAGCTGAGCTCAAAGGCTGGATGCTTAACCATGGCTTTGAAATCCAATTCACAAAAGATTATCAAATACCAGTAATAGCAAGCACTGTGTGCCAGGCATTACTCTAAGGACTTTGTATATAGTAACTCTTTGAATCCTCCAATAACCTACGAGCTGTCATTTGCATTTTACAGATAAGGAAACTGGAGCACATAAAGATTCAGTACTTGCTGAAGGGGATACATAATCCTAACTGGTGGAACTGAGATTTTTACCCCAGCAATCCGCTATACTCTTAACTATGCTCTACTGCCCCTCTATAGTTTTATATTCACAGCTCATTTTTCTCCTTCAACAATGGGTCAGTTTGGTGGGCATTACATAAATGAATTACCTGCTTAGTCCCCTAGTAAGAAATTTTATTATTCTTTGAAGTTAGATTTAATTTTTAGAAACATGTATTTTTTACAGTTAAGGATATTTCCAAAAGAGAGTGCCTGATTCTCCAAAGCTCCTTGTGAAAGCCTAAGATATAATCTTTGCCCTCCAGAAACTTAGAGTCTGCTGGGAAAAATAAATACACCAACACTGCAATATAATGTACAAGTTTTTAAGCCTGCCACTCAGCCAAGAGGCTTAGATAAGTCACTTCATAAGTATAATGTTCATATTATCACTAGATTCTCATTTTTTGGTTTTATATTTTATTCTTTTAAATCTCTACTATATAACATATATATTTAAGTGGAAAAAAATGAATGTTTAAAATCACTGTTTCTGGGGAACCTGGGTGGCTCAGTAGGTTGAGCATCCAACTCTTGATTTAGCTCAGGCCTTGACTGATCTCAGGGTCAGGAGTTCAAACCACATGTTGGGCTCCATGCTGGGCATGGAGCCTACTTAAAAAACAGACAAACACAACACACACACACACACACACACACACACACACACACACACACAAAGAAAATGCATTTCAAATTTCTTTAAGCCAGTACTACTCAAAATGGGATCTCCAGACCAGGTATCAGTTGGTGACCTATTTGTTACTGGACTACAATGAGATAAGTTGCTTCTCCCAGAATATAAATCAACTCTTTAGTTGACTTTTTTCCAAGGAAAATCTTTCTCAATGAAGGAAGTAGTATGTTGATATGCATTCTACTGTCAATTCTTTATTTCACTTCAAACAAGCATAGTTTGCATTGTACACATAGTTATACATACAGATATAACAGATATAATATACATATATAATTACCTTAGAGGTATACTTCATATATAAAATAAGTATATGTAATTTTGTCTACATTATGAAAATAAAAAGATGCAATACTACCAATTCTGGAGTAAAGTCTCTTTCTCCAAACCAATTACTCAAATATTCCAAGACACTAGTTACTGTTGCCTAAAGAAAAGGGGGAAAGGGGGGTGGAAGAAATGTATTAGTAATAAAACAAAGACAAGTTCAACATAGGTTTCATTAAGTTTAGTTAGAAAGCAACTCTAATTTTTTTTTTTTTTTTGCAACTCTAATATTTAAGATGGTCCCATTCTTTAGACTTCCAGAGAAAACTGTGACTGTATTTAGTAATTTGGTTAGGTGCCTCACTCAGTGAGAAAAGGCTTTTAGGACAAATATTTTTATGTACTTTCAAGTATCAATATATTGGTTTAAATCCAAGGATTTAGTCTGTACTACTAATTTAGTTTATAAATGCCTGAAAAATTCCACATGCTCTTAAAAATGTCTTTGCATAAATACCTTTAAATTATTTTCATTGAGTCAAGGTAAAAAATCTAAAAAGCAAGTTAGCTGGAGAAAGATCTGTTTTAAAACTATATAGATAGAATTTATTAAACTGTTAAAAATATTCTCTCACTTCTTCAAGTATAGTTGGACACTTAGAAAAATCACTCACTGGATTTAGTATGCCTACTATAGTATTTTTTTTTAATTTTTTTTTAAAATTTATTTATGATAGTCACAGAGAGAGAGAGAGAGGCAGAGACACAGGCAGAGGGAGAAGCAGGCTCCATGCACCGGGAGCCCGACGCGGGATTCGATCCCGGGTCTCCAGGATGGTGCCCTGGGCCAAAGGCAGGCGCCAAACCGCTGCGCCACCCAGGGATCCCTACTATAGTATTTTTAATGCAAACAAGTAAGTGAAACTATTAGCCAATATATGATTTACAGCAGAGTATGACCCTTAAAAATTTTATCTTCCAAGAGCACCCAATGCTACGTGAAGGCAAAACAATCAAATTTTTCATTTGCTCTTTAAATGGGTAACAGAAGGGCAGCCCGGGTGGGTCAGCAGTTTAGCGCCACCTTCAGCCCAGGCGTGGTCCTGGAGACCCGGGGTTCCAGTCCCACATCAGGCTCCCTGTGAGGAGCCTGCTTCTCCCTCTGCCTGTGTCTCTGCCTCTCTCTCTCCTCTCCGTGTTTCTCATGAATAAATAAATAAAATCTTAAAAAAAAATAAATGGATAACACAATTCTTCATCCTAAAGGAGTAAAGAAGCTTTTGATCCAAGAAATTATATGTATCCTTCTTAATGGGATGTGTAGGACATCTGGCACTAGAAATAGCAATCTAACTTTAGTTTTACTTCAAACTCCAGAATCTAAGACTTAAACTGAAATGTATACAATTGAATAGTTTAGCAACATAATTTAGTATGAGCCCTGGAATTACATCAAATTGGGATTAAATCCCAGTGTTGCCGTTAGAACTTGCTGAAAAACCATCTGTAAGTCACTTAACCTTCAATTTTGTTTCCTAATCTATAAAAAAAATGGATGTTAATAATAATTCTCCATATACAGTGGTACTGGGGATTAAATAATAACTGTTAAAGAGGTTAGGACAGGGTCTTAACATACTGAAGTATTCAATAAATGTATTCATAAACTCTCATGCACGTTGAAAACAAAAGTATACATAGACCCTTATTATTAGATGGATTTTACCTGATTCATTCTGCTAACGATACTAAGCAAGGGAGGAAAACCAATCTGAAAGAAAAATGAGACTGAAATTTACTAAATGGTATCATAAAGGGTGCTTCATTGTTTTCAACTGGTGAATTTCTTATCACACCATTATTTAAAAACAAAAAATGAATAATAGGAAATTCCTTCATTACCCATTATAATAAAAACATTCCATCAACTATTATGTTGATTATGATATAAAAAATATGTTATATCAAAAAGTATTTTGCAATTTGAGTATATAAATTTAAAAATAATGACGGGGGGGTGCCTGGGTGACTCAGATGGTTAAGCGTCTGCCTTCGGCTCAAGTAATGATCCCAGGGTCCTGGGATACAGCTCCGTGTTGGGCTCCCTGCTCTGCAAGGAGCCTGCTTCTACCTTTCCCTCTGCCTGCTGCTCCCCCTGCTTGTGCTCTCTGTCAAATAAATAAATAAAATCTTTAAAAAAAAGACTTTAGTAATTAAAATGTTAAAGTATGAAATTTCTTAAACTGACACTATGATACCATTGATATTATAACATTAACATGTTGTATACACTTTTTCAAAATCTTCAGCTAAAGCTACTATTTTCAGGAATTAAGGGTACTTAACTGATTTTTTTTCAAACCTAATCTGATTCAATTAAAAAAGTACTTTAAAGTTTAATGCTGGGAGCACTCATTATGAAAATAGCACTGACGGAGAGAAAATTAAGAGGACATGCATTAACCCTGCCTCCTTAAATTGTTCTTCCACATGATGTATTTGACGTCTATATATTTTGTAATAACAAGCTAAATAAGTTTTGATTCTTTGTCAAATTAAAACACATTTTGAAATGTAACATCCATTAAGGGTATTACCCAAAAAACAAACAGATTTTAAAAGAAATGGGGCCAAATTAGTTCACTTATAGATCTGAATCTATTTATACCACACCACCAAGCGTAAGAGTGCCTATTTTCCCAGACCTTGTTAACAAAGTGTATCAATCTCTTTTGCCAATGTTATCTGAAATGTAACAGCTCAATGGAGTGATGACTTAACTTGGGCATCCTCTGATATAACAAGAATTTATATTTTTCTTTCTGTGAGCTATTTACATTCTTTGCCTTTTCTGTTTTAATTAGGTTCTTGGTCTTTTAGTGACTTTTGGAATCGTTTTTTGTTTTTTTAAGTAGGGTCCATGCCCAATGTGTGGCTTGAATTCATGACCCTGAGATCAAGACCTGAGCCAAAAAAAAAAAAAAAAAAAAAAAAAAAAAAAAAAAAAAAGACCTGAGCCAAAATCAAGAGCTGGATGTTCAACCTACTGAGCCACCTACGTGTCCTGATTTTTAGAGCTTTTACATTTTTTGGATGAATTACTTTTAAATGAGAAAAACACACATGGTGGGGACAAAAAGCCACTGGCCACATAATTTATGGTCAGAATAAAGCCATGGGAAATTTAAATATATATCTTCAACACTTCATCCCCAGAATATGAATTCTACTAAGCATTTTTAAGCATCTAATTGTGTCATGTTTTCCTGACTACTCAAAAGTCATAACCCATGCTTAAACATTAAAAAAAAACACACAAAACAAAACCCTGAATTCTATCTAACTCAAAAAATTATCACATAACTAAAATCTAAAAGATATGAAGCCCACCTAAGAAGTCACAGTACATTGTTTCAGAAACCAGGCTGCAAATTTTTAAGTTAAAGAGCCAATTAGCTAGGCCATAGGTTGGCAAACATTTTCTGTAAAGAACCAGACAGTATTTTTGGCTCTGCAGGCCATACATTGCCTTACTCACCTAGTATTATTTTAAAAAACACTCTTAGCTCTATACAAAAACAGGCTTCAGTCTAGATTTGGCCTAGGCTGTAGTTTGCAGAATCTTTGTATTAAATCATACACTAAAAGTAGAACCCTTTTTGTTTTGTTTATCCATATTATCACGTACCTGCACATAATCGATTCCAGGACCTTCACTTGTAGCTGGTCCAACAGCCCCTTCAGCGCATAACCTTTCACCCAAACAAAATTTTTTCCAGCCTTCTTCATCTTCGGATTTTGGCTAAAAGAAAAAAAAAAGAGAATTTACTTCTTTCTTTTTGAAATATTTTATTTATTTATTCATGAGAGAGAGAGTTGGAGACACAGGCAGAGGGAGAAGCAGGCTCCACACTGGGAGCCCAATGTGAGACTCGATCCAGGAACCCCAGAATCATGCCCTGGGCCAAAGGCAGGTGCCAAACCGCTGAGCCACCCATGCGTGTCCTTTCTTTTTTTACACTTTATTGAATCATGAAAAAGAAGTGAAGTCCTCCATATTCCCACCACTTCAACAGAAATATAGTACCTGCTATGGGCTGAATTTTGTCCCCTCAAAACTCTTTTTTTTTTTTTCCCCCCCTCAAAACTCTTATGTTGAAGTCCTAACCTCCAGTATCTTAGAATGTGATTAGGGCCTTTATAATGGATGTTAAAATCAGGCTTTTAGGGTGGGCTTTCTTCCAATCTGACCGATGTCATTATGAGAAAAGGAAACTTAGGGGCACCAGGGTGGTCAGTTAAACGTCTGACTCTTTGGCAAAGGCTCCGGGGGTGGTGACTTCAGGCCCCAAGTTGGGCCTCTGCCCCTCCCCACCCCACCCCTTGGCATGGTCACACTGTCTCTCTCCAAAATAAATAAGTCTTTTTTTTTTTTAAAGAGGAAATTTAGACATAACAAGAGGCAGTAGTGTTGCTTGTGCACATAGATGAAAGACCATGTGAGGACACAGCAAGAAGATGGCTACCTGCAAGTCAAAGAGGCCTCAAGAGGAACCAAACCTACAAACCAACTAATACCTTGATCTTAGACTCCTAGCCTATAGAACTGAGAGAAAATAAATTACTCTTTGCTAAAACACCCAGTCTGTTTTGTTCTGGCAGCCCTAGCAAACTGATACAGTGGTCAAGTGTTACACATTTTGTGGGACGTGCTTAGTTTGGATCACCCTTTAATGGACACTGACAAACAAGGGTTTGTTCAAGAGGATGATAAAGATGGAAACTGGTAGGGAAAAAAATGCACTAAAAACACTTACAAAAATGAAGGATGTTTATACCAGGAAAGGAGATGGGATTATATCCTTCACCTACTTAGAAAGGCAGTCCAGTCAAAGAGAGAAAAGATTTATTCTACACTTCTAAATGCAGGACCAGTGGGGAGAAGCATTAACAAAACAATTTTTATTTGTACACAACACCTCGCACATTACTTTGTATAGATGTAGTTTTTCCCTCTGAGGATAAATAGCTTTCATTAGATTGTCAGGACAAACATGAGACCTCTGAAAGTGTAAAACCTATGTACTAGAGCACTGTATATGCCCTTTCCCTTTACTCCATTAGGTCAGAGACTATTTCTATTTTAGGTAACACTGAATACCCTGATTATTAAATATAGCAGGTGCTTAATAAATGATTGAATAAATAAGTAAATGTTTATATTTACACGGTTGCTTTAAATAAAATGTCAGAGTACTTTAAAAATTTTTCATTTTAGGGATGCCTGGGTGGCTCAGTGGTTGAGCATCTGCCTTTGGCTCAGGTCATGATCCCAGGGTCTTGGGATTGAGTCCCTCATCGGGCTCCCCACAGGCAGCCTGCTTCTCTCTGCCTATGCCTCTCTCTCTCTGTCTCTCTCTGTGTCTCTCATGAATAAATAAAAATCTTTAAAAAAATGTTTTTTTCATTTTATTATTTACATAATATTAACTTTTGCCATGATGAACGTGCTATTGCTTTTAATACTCCACTGTTTTGATGGATCATAATTTATTCAATCATTAGGTCATTTACATTTTTGACAAAATTATATTGTTATAATGTTATTGATCCAGCTTCTTTTTGAATTAGTAAGCATGTCCCCAAAAGTCCTTATACTGAGCAAGAAAAAAATGTATCTACTTACCTGCCCTCCTTCCCTCTGCCCCCTTTTCCCAGGAGGCCTCACAGCACAATGAAAAGCTTTACAACCAAACTTTGGTTTGAATCTTAACTATATGAGTTAAATGATCCTGGGCAAGTGATGTTAGTTCGTTTCACACTCTCCCTAGAGCAGAGCTTTCAAATGGTATGGAGGAGCAAGTAGAGTCCATATACTGAATCTCACAGCTTTCAACTTGTAGTCTAGGGCTATGCAAGCAGCCTCCTCCATTTATCCTAATGTGTCACCATGTAAAAGATATTAGGAAGCACTGCCTAGAGGAAGCTTCTAAAATCTGAAATCTATGAACTACCTGAAACTATGAACAAAACTGTGTGCCCCGTTGCACACAATTTTTTCCTTTGAAGATAAATAGCTTTTATTTGATTTTCAGGAAGATTATGAGACTCCCCAAAAAGTTAAAAGTATTGTCCTGGAACAATGTATACATCTCCTCTCCATCTCCCTTTTTAAATTCAGTAGTTCAGATATAACATATTTCCTTAAGTTGAAAATATATTTAAGCTGATAAAGCACAGAAAATACTACTTTTTAGTATGCATGACAAACTTTACTAGGATGTCACTGGTTTTGGCACCATTACCTCACGAGGAAAACCCAATAAGCCTTTATTTGATCTTTTTGTAAGTACTGAAAATGCATTTATTTTATAAAAAAGCAATGTCTAGAACCCTTAAAAGTTTATAGAGATCTAACAATTACCTATCCAAAGTCTCTCAAGATGCTATGAATTAAAACTGCCATAAAAATAACTTGCAGGGCAGCCCTGGTGGTTCAGCGGTTTAGCGCCGCCTTCAGTCCAGGGTGTGATCCTGGAGACCCAGGATTTAGTCCCACGTCAGGCTCCCTGCACGGAGCCTGCTTCTCCCTCTGCCTGTGTCTCTGCCTTTCTCTCTCATGAATAAATAAATAAAATCTTAAAAAAAAAATAACTTGCATTATTGATTCTATACTTTAAAGGTTTATATGATGAAATTGTTTTTATTAATGGTCAATGAAAAAGAACAAAAATAACATAGACTAAGTGAATCTTTAAAGACTGGTAGTAAATATGGACTATTTCAAATGGGTACACACTGTACAACTTAAACAAAGAAACTTACATACCATGGTCACGTTACTGTCTAACTGTTGTGATTTCCAGTGACTTCTATGTCTGATCACACTCTAAAGGAAGAAAAGTTAGGCAAGTGATCTTCAGAGAATGGATAACTGAAAAGAAATAAATTGTGCAATATCCTAGTAATCTTGAAACTTGGGGGGCAGCCCGGGTGGCTCAGCGTTTTAGCACCGCCTTCCACCCAGGGCCTGATCCTGGAGACCAGGGATCGAGTCCCATGTCAGGCTCCCTGCATGGAGCCTGTTTCTCCCTCTGCCTGTGTCTCTGCCTCTCTCTCTGTATCTCTCATGAATAAATAAATAAAATCTTAAAAAAAAAAAAAAAAAAAACAACACTTGGAAAACATGTTTCCAACTGTATTATGTCTCATGATTATAATTTGGTTAACTGATTCATAGATATTTTAACTTTATCCTTCAGAATAAGGAATCTTAGGGAGCCTAGGTGGCTCAGTTGGTTAAGCGACTGATTTTAGGTTTTGATTCAGGTCATGATCTCCTGGGTCATGGGATGGAGCCCTGAGTCCCAAGGAGGGGCTCCTCCAGACTGCAGCTCAGCACTCAGCAGGAAATCTGCCTAAGGATTCTCTCCCTCTGTACCTCCCCGCACTCATACTCCTGCCTGCTTGCATGTACTTTCGCTCTCTCAAATAAATAAATCTAAAAAAAAAGTATAATGAATCTTATTTTTCCAACTACAGTCTAAGAACAGAAATAATTCTTGAGGGAGAGAGGGGTTTAATTTTTATTTAAAATTCAATTAGTCAACATATACTACGTCATTAGTTTCAGATGTAGAGTTCAGTAATTCATTAGCTGCATACAATACCCAGTGCTCATCACATCATAGGCCCTGTTTAAAGCCCACCACCCTATTACTTCATCCCCCCCACCCCCCTCCAGCAACCCTCAGTTTGTTTCCTATAGTTAAGAATCTCTCACGGCTTCTTTCCCTTTCTGATTACTTCCCATTCAGTTTTCCCTCCCTTCCCCTATGATCCTCTGCACTGTTTCTTATATTCCATATGAGTAAAATTAGAACTGTCTTTCTAATGGAAGGGGTTTAATTTGATTAAATGATTAAAGTACGCTCACCTGTCGAACAGATGAAAACTGTGCCACTTGTTGTTGTTGCCACTGAAGTGTGGGAGAATATCCTTCAGGAGCAGGTTGACATCCTGAAAGCTAGAGATCAGTTCATAAATATTAGAATCGATGTTAGTGTTATAACTAGAACCTCATTCCTCTGCAAAGTAAAAGCACAACCAAGATGAAGAGTAATAAAGTAAATGACTAAGGCTATCTAAGAAAGATACTGTACTCTGCAGATGCCAAAAAGTAGGCCTTTCACTTTACTATTTATGTCCAAGTTTGAACATTAGGAAAAGATCCTTGTGGAGTCACTTCAATAAGAGCAATCTGGAATGGTTCATATTTGGAGTTTCTAAACTAAGAAATCTAAATTATATGAGCCCTGAAGACATAATTTAGTCCTACCTTTCTATAAGAAGACAATTATTTGAAATGAGGAGATACAACCCACATAAAGAATTTGGTATTGGCAGAATGTACTCAAATAATCTAAGACATTTGACTTTACAAAGGCTGCTTCAGCTTCCTAAGACAGCACAGTAGGTCAAAATACTGCCTTGAAATACATATTGCCTTGAAATAATAGCGTGTTTTTTAAAAGCTAAGTAGATAAGATATTCTCATCCATCAACTAAAAATTTCTGAAAATATGTGAAACATTATAGCATCTGAATTAAAATTTCATAAGAGGAAAAGGACCTATCACAATTTAAAAACTGCTGCTCTCCTTTGACCCTAGGTTAAATAATACGTCCTTAGAGAGACTTTCTGTGACAATTTTAATTGTCAACAGTACAATTGTAAACAAATAACCTCGTTACTTATTGGTCATATACAGGTTAATTTTCTTCATATCAAGTCAATATAGGTGCGCCTAGGTGGCTCAGTGGTTGAGTGTCTGCCTTTCATTCAGGTCTTGATCCTGGGGTCCTGGGATCGAGTCCTACATCTGGCTCCCTGTAAGGAGCCTACTTCTCCCTCTGCCTGTGTCTCTGCCTCTCTTCTCTGTGTCTCTCATGAATAAATAGATAAAATCTTAAAAAAAAATGGTCATAATATATAATTACTTTGTTTGCTTGTTTACTCTGTATTCCTCAGGAGAATGTAAACTCTGCCAGGGTAGGGATTTTTGTGTCTCATTTTCTATTGTAATCCCAGAGCCTGGCACAGCCTAGTCACTTCATAAAAAATATGCTGGCTAAATAAATGAACAAAAATATTCAAGGTGTGCAAGTAACTAGAAAAATGTAAGACACCTGAGTTTCTATTCTTAAAAAACAAAGCCCAAATTCAGAACATCCAATATTACACTAAATAGCATTAAACACCAATCCAAGAATAATTATGAACAAGACTGGAAAAAGGTTCCTTAAAAATAAAGAATAACGTAAGTAACTTATTTAGAGTCCTTTAGGATTGGATCACAGCCCTAAAGTATGAGGAGTCTCCACGAATGCCAGGGTTACTGGAAACCGCTCTGGGGGCAGTAAATGCCAACTGTCCTTTTGAGGGTAAAAGTCCAAGCTAATGTTTGATGTCTCAGGAAGTAGTCAAATCTTACATAAATCATAAAGATACTACGGGATACCATAGGAAGGCCACTGAGCTTTCCATTTAGTCGGGGGAGAGGAGGAGGAAGGGGGAGAATCCCCTGCTGGGTAATAAAACTCACAGAAACATTCACACTTTGCTTCCTTTTCAACTTCTTTGGGTCAATTTGGGCTACCACAACATCTGGACATTGAGCTGCTTCGATCCTACAAATAAGTAATAAATGCAAGAAATGTGATTAAGGCTGTGCTTTGTTCCTGTGCAGTAAAACGAGCGATCCATTCTACAGTTCTTCACGAAATCAGAAAACAAAAAAAACAAAAAAAAAAGGAAGCGCAATGGACGTACTACACAGGGTTATTTCCGAAACTAACTGGAAAGCAAGGAAATCCAAAAGCACACATCTTGACACAGGTAAACAGAATTACGTTCATAAAAACTCGCCCAGGTAAAGATGCCATCAAGCGATCTTGATTCGACCCTACCTCGCGTGAAATAGGGAACCGCAACAGAGGCGGGGCTTTGTCACACTTAGTAGGGGGCGAGCTGTGCCCGGGGGCAGAGCGGACGAGCAGCCCACCCGCACGGGGCCAAATCACTCACTGGACCCGCCTCAGGTATTCCTGAGGCGTCCTCGGTGGGACGGAGGGATCAAAACTTTCTGTCAAGTCGCACGGTTCCACGGGCAACAGCCTGGGCATCAACTCTTCCACTGCGGATTCTGCGGGCATCCACGCCATGGTTTTTAATCCCGCCAGTCCCCCTTGGCGCATGCGCCAAGTGCAGGTCATGGCGCAGGCGCAGAGGTAGGCACCTTAAGCGCGGAGTCTAAGGAGGCGGAGCTTAGGCAGTGTAATTGCGCTTGAGGAAGCCGGCGGGTTGTCCCAGACTTGAGGCTCGGGTGGCGTAAGGGGACGGTGAAGTTTAGTTCCTTGCAGAAGTGGTCCTGAAGTGTGTCTGCGTGTTTCCCTCCGTTCTCTCTCCTAAGGCCAGGGTAAACACTGAGGATTATTAAGCTTTATGCATCTGCAGTAGTAAGGGATCCTTGGATATTTTTTGAATTAATGAACAGTGTTATTGTAATTACCATTTATTGAGCTCTAGATTTTTTTTTTTTTTTAATTGTCTACAAGAAATCCACTTCATTTATTTGAGCTCTTAAACCTCTGGTAGACATGTCACGTATGTTTCCTCGTTTAGTTTTTACACCAACTCTTTGAAGTAAGTGGTATTGTCCTGGTTCTGTAGGGGAGAAAATCGATATAAAGAAGGGTTAAGTACTACAACTGTGACTTTCACTCCCACAGTGAGACAGGGGGTAGAAGAGCCATTTCCAACCCAGATTTATCTGATGCCAAATGAATGAAAAATTAATTTTCCAGAGAAATTTCTTGCACTTGGCTACTTGAAAGATCACTTTGCATTTGCTGGAAATGAATATTAGTCCTTGAGTAGCCATCACTTTCTTCTTCTTCTTCTTCTTCTTCTTCTTCTTCTTCTTCTTCTTCTTCTTCTTCTTCTTCTTCTTCTTCTTCTTCTTCTTCTTCTTCTTCTTCTTCTTCTTCTTCTTCTTCTTCTTCTTCTTCTTCTTCTTCTTCTTCTTCTTCTTCTTCTTCTTCTTCTTCTCTTTCTTCGAGAGAGAGAGAGATCTCTTTGTTTAAATGAGTAGTGAAAGGATAAAGCTAATGCCAATACCCAAAAGTTACCATGATTAATCTTAGGGCCAATCTTGTGAGGTAGGTACTATTATCTCCATTTTACAGGTGAGGAAACATGTCAGAAATGGATTAAGTAACTTGTGCTGTGCGACATTCCAAGGAACAATGAAGGTTATATCTGATTTCTAAAGAAGCTCTGAGTAAATATAATTGACTTTTATTTCCTAAGATTATGTTTATTTTTAAAGCTTTTTTTTTTTTTTAAAGCACTGCCTTTAGCTTGCAAGGATTTGATTTCAAAACCAGAATGTAACTTTCTCATTTGAAGATAAAGTGAGGACAGTTCCTGGGTTAAGACCTAAAGGAATTTGTGCTTATGAACAGTAAGTAAACAATTGGGAGACTCAGAAACACACTACTTGACTGCAGTCAAACTAGAAGGTTATTTGGTTAAAAATGTAGTATTTAGTAATGACTTTGTATGGTGATAGAGGTGGAAACTACACTTATGGAGGTGAGCATTAGAAGTTTGTGTGTGTGTGTGTGTGTGTGTGTGTGTTTAACTGATTTTGGAAGAAACAAAATTAAAGAGAAATATGGAAACTCTTGCCCCCAAACATTTTGGTAATAATAAAGAAAAGATTAGAAAACGTAAGTGATGACTTCATTTCTGGATTTTCTTACAATTTTTGTGGAGGAGGAGAAACTAATTTGTTAGCAATTTCCACCTATTTTTTGGATAAAAGACAGGTAATTACCTAGAAGACTACCTAACAAAGGAACAATGCTTAATGCTGGATTTCATGTATAAGTAGGTGGCAGAATTACACATAGATGAAGAAAAAAAAGGAGAAGAACAGTGGGATGGAACAAAGGTTGTCCTTGGAAATAGTTATTTTCCAAAAGAAGAGGAGAGTAATAAAGTACATGAATGATTTGAAATGGTTCTAAAATTTTGAATACACAGGAACAAATTCATTCAGGAAAGAGGAAAGTAAGTTAAAAATTTTAAGGGTTGGGGCACTTAGGTGGCTCAGTGGTTGAACATTTGTTTTTGGCTCATGTCGTGATCCTGGGGTCCTGGGATCAAGTCCTGCATCGGGCTCCCTGCATGGAGCCTGCTTCTCCCTCTGCCTGTGTCTCTGCCTCTCTCTTTCTTTCTTTTTTTTTTTAAAGGAGGTTTTTCTTTTTTTTTTAATTTTATTATTTATGATAGTCACACAGAGAGAGAGAGAGAGGCAGAGACACAGGCAGAGGGAGAAGCAGGCTCCATGCACCGGGAGCCCGATGTGGGATTCGATCCCGGGTCTCCAGGATCGCGCCCTGGGCCAAAGGCAGGCGCTAAACCGCTGCGCCACCCAGGGATCCATGCCTCTCTCTTTCTGTGTGTGTCTCTCATGAATAAATAAATAAAATCCTAAAAATTTTTTGGTAAGGGTTGCTTTCTGCTAGTGTAGTGGAGTAAGAAAGCTTTGTACTGGGAGAAAAAAAGGGAAGGCTTCAGATATGCCCTATTTTGGAGGCTGTGGCATGGGAAAGCTGTAGGTTAGATATTGTAGGAGAGGCATAATTTCTCCTCCACACTCTTAGGGTCTCTGGCTAGGCCTAAAAATTAAACTGACATAAGACTCCTTAATAGGAGAAAAGCATGCAAATTTTCTTTAGTCTTTCTTTCTTTCTTTTTAAAAAAATATTTTATTTTAGGTCATCTATCTATATATACATATACATATATATATAAATATTGGCCATTGTCCATTTGTATATTCAGTCTCAGCAGGTAGAGGAAAGAGTTTGTTCAGGGAGTTATTACTAGAAGAAATAGGTCATGCTGGAAAAATTGGAAGGAGGTCAATATGGCTGATGCATAAAAGGTATAAGGAGTGAATGGTGCTGGACAGGGTTGTGAGAAATGTAGTTGTATATAGTTATGTCTAGAGAACCTTCTTACTGTGTGCTGGGGACTGTCGATGCCCTCCAACCAAAGACTACCAGAACACTCCTAGAGTCACATGATTATTGACACTGGGGTATGTCTCAGAAGAAGGATACTAAAACTAACTTATCATAGGATTTGGGCCTTGGTGATTTGCGGATGGTTGAGCTTTACTGTCAGGAATTGGGTATAATTCTGAGTCTGACTGCTGGTTCAAAACCTATGGGTGATTTTTCATGCTTGACCATAGCAGTTAAAAAGGCTTTCCCTGGGAAGGCTTCACAGGGGGCAACTGCCCTCCTCATAGAGACTTGGTGCACAACCCGTGCATTGCAGTCTCTGAAGGGAGTTGCAATTAGATTCAGTCCCTCCTGGCTGGCCATGCTCTTATGCATAGTTGCATTCCTAGCCAGATGTCTTTATTTGGAGATCTCCTTATTGGGAAATTTACCCACTCTCTCAGTACCCAATACTTTACTACTATTACCACCCTTTCTTCCCAACCCATCACAACAGCCTTAGTTCCCCATAAATCTGCAGAAAACACTGGTTAGGGACTTCCTCAAAAGTGAGATGATCCCCAAGTTTGCACTGATCCACCTGACCCTCAAACAGTGGGAGTGATTAGAGGCTTCACTGTTAATTCTGTTTTGGCTCATTGTTGCTTTAATTGCCTACTTTGACATTTAGCTGCTCAATTCTTTCTCTAGCTCATTTGAGCATACAGATTCTGTGATTATATATCTTAATACTTCTTATATAGGAGGTAAAAGGGAAACTAATGGTATAATTGGTAAAGAAGAAGCAGTACTCAAAATAGGTCAGGGAGATATTTGGTCATTTTGTGTCTTGGACAATTTTCTTGATTTGTCTGAATTCAGACACTAATACAGAGTTGTCTTGTTTTCATCTTGATCCTTCAGGGATACTAAGTGGCCTTGTCTGATGTTGGTGTGCTGTGAAATGGTTTATATTCAATAGGAGAATGGCAGGGCCTTGCTGTAAGTGCCAGCCAGGACAGCTCCTGACAACAGCTAGGCACAGTTGATAGAGTGAGGCCCATTTCAGGCTCTTAGAATCTGCTTTTCTTTCTCAGGGCTAAACATTTTATCTAGATTATTTCATTTAATCCTTACAATGTATTGTTACCCTAAGTGGTAGGCTTACAATATCTTCACTTTCAGATGACAAAACTGTGGCTCAGAAAATGTTACGGGACATGCCTAGCTCACACAACTAGGAAGTGGATGGAGTTGAGATTCTGTCCTGGGTGGTCAGACTTAATGAGCCATTGTTGTAAATCACTGTTTCACAAGGTACAGCTCAATAAAAATAAGTAGCTAAATAGAGCCTTTATGACCTATTGGTCACAGGGTAGAGAGAGGCAATAAAAAGATAGATACAAGGAGAATGTAGTCTTTTTTTTTTTTTTAAGATTTTATTTATTTATTTAAGAAAGAGAGCACATGGGGCAGAGAGTGGTAGAGGGAGAGGGAGAAGCAGACTCCCTCTGAGCAGGGAACCCTGTGCAGGGCTTAATCCCAGGATCCTAAGATTATGACATGAGCTGAAGGCAGATGCTTAACTGACTGAGCCACCCAGGTGCCCAGAGATTCTAGTCTTAGTACACACCCTGTGGGCAGGAGCATTCTCTTTAATCTCTGTGTCTCTATGTCTCCATCTCTTTATCGGAGACTGCTTTCCTCCAACTTTGGGGTCCAGATCCACAAAGAAGACTACAAAGCTGACCTGATACCAGTAAATCAAGATGAGGGCTAGTTTAATTATAGAACACGAAACAAAACTAAAACTTTATCCCTCTTTTAAAGCAAAAACACAAATCTATTTCCTCCTTTTGATTACTTCTTTTTTTAAGACTTCATTTATCTATTAATGAGAGGCAGAGAGAGAGAGAGAGAGAGAGAGCAGGCGGAAGAGACAGGCAGAGGGAGAAGCAGGCTCCACACAGGGAGCCTGATGCGGGACTCGATCCAGATCCCGGGTCTCCAGGATCAGGCTCCAGGCTGAAGGCAGCGCTAAACCGCTGAGCCACCCTGCTGCCCAGTTCCTTCCTTTTAAGGTAGAAGTTCCCTTCTCTCCTACATGAGTTTTAATAATTCTTATGTTCTTTACAAATCAAATGAAATATTAATTAAAAAGAAGGGGCACCTCTCTGTTTCAGTTGATAGAGCATGTGACTCTTGATCTCAGGGTTGTGAGTTCGAACCCCATGTTGAGCATGGAACCTACTTAAAAAATAAAATAAAACCCCTGTGTGTATAAAAAGGAAAAAATCTGTCGGTAGATAACTATGATTTGTTTCTTTGGGTCACTATAAATGGTTTAAGAGTAGATCAAAATATTTCATTTGTTTAGTTTGATTAAATAAACTCTTAGCAATCATTCTGGCATTGGGCAGAGTGGCAGGATGAAGTGATGTTGGAGAATAATACTGATGGGGTGCTCTATGGAATAGAAATGCTTGCTTTATTTTTTTTTTTTTATTTTTATTTTTTGAAATGCTTGCTTTAGAACAAGAGCTTGAAATGCTTCTCAGCATTTAAAGGGGAAAAGACAAGCATGAAATGAAAACTCAGTGTTGTAGGTTTTAAATGGGCATCAGCACTTTGTCCTTGGATATACTATTTTACCTCTCTTATCTTTACATTCATTGTCATGTACAAGGATTAGACCAATTATCACTAAGGTCTGTTTAAATTTGGAATTCTGTAACTCTCATGTGTAATTTATAAGTTAGTCTTATTTGTTATTACTCTGTCTAATGATATTATAGTAATTGTGTGTGCACACTACAGCATCTGACACATAATATCCTATATAAATGGACTTGACACACTACTGATGTTGAAAATTTAAAGTTAGAACAATCTGGATTATTGCTTTTTCTAGTGAGTACTACAAAGACAGTTGGTGACATACAATGTCATCGTCTGAACAAATGAAAGAGAATCCATGTTAGAAAAAAACCTACAAGCACTTTATTTATACTAGAAAATAGGTTAAACCAAAAAGAAAAAGTACTGGGGAAAGCTCCATCTGGTGGTGGCTGTATAAAATTCCAAGAAATTTACATTACTATATTTTCCTTGACTATCTTCAAAGTTCTGGAATCTTCAGTTTAGAAACATTTGTGGGTTCAGAAGTAGGCAGGAAAATATTGGTTGTTACACATTAACTAGCATTTAAGGTAATTAATGACTGAAAACAAAGTCATAGGGTATTTAGAATACTTGATCCCAGATAATCCCCAGAAAAAAGTTCCAAGGTCAAATATCTTTGGGAAATGTATTTAAATCCTGCACTTAGGGATCCCTGGGTGGCGCAGCGGTTTGGCGCCTGCCTTTGGCCCAGGGCGCGATCCTGGAGACCCGGGATCGAGTCCCACGTCGGGCTCCCGGTGCATGGAGCCTGCTTCTCCCTCTGCCTGTGTCTCTGCCTCTCTCTCTCTCTCTCTGTATGATTATCATGAATAAATAAAAAAAATTTAAAAAAAAAAATAAATAAATCCTGCACTTAAAGATCCACAGTGAAGATTAACATATTAAAACCTCTGACAAGTCAAGAGACCTATTTTATACAATTTAACTGGTGTTTCCAGACTTTGACTATAGAACCTTTCCTTCTCTCTTGCTCTCTCTCTTTTTAAAGATTTATTTATTTATTTTGTGGGGATAAGGAGAGACAAAGAGAGAGGGAGAGAGAATCTCAAGCAGACTCCCCACTGATTGTGGAACCCAATGCAGGACTGGATCTTATGACCCTGAGGTCAAGACCTGAGCTAAAATCAAGAGTTGAATGCTTAACCAACTGTGCAATCCAGGCACCCCATCCCATCCCCCTCTTTTTTTTAAAAGGAGATAGAAGTTTATTTAATACACTACAAGGAGCGGTGGGTAGGACAGCAGAGAAGAGGCTGTCTGCCTGTCTCTCTATTTAATATTCTCTGGCATTTTGAGAAATGCCAATTTGAGAAAGTAATGACCTTAGAGTATTGGCTTTTTAAAAAAGAATTTCGTTTATTATAGCATTATCTGCAATAGCCAAATTGTGAAAGCAGCCCAAGTGTCCATTGATAGATGAATGGGTAAAGAAGATGACATATGTGTGTGTGTGTGTGTGTGTGTGTGTTTGTGTGTATACAATGGAATAGTACATGGCCATAAAAAGGAACAAAATCTTGCCATTTGCAACAAAATGGATGGATCTAGAGAGTATAATGTTAAGTGAAATAAGTCAGAGAAAAACAAATACCATATTATTTCACTCATTTTATTCATATTTCACTCATGATTTTACTCATATTTCATTCATATGAAATCAAGAAACAAAACAAAGAAAAACGGAGACAAACCAAAAACTAGACTCTTAACTAAAGAAAACAAACAGGGTTATCAGAGGGGTAGTAGTTGAGGGGATGGGTGAAATTGGTAAAAGGTATTAAGAGTACACTTATTCTGATGAGCACCAAGTATCGTATAGAATTGTTGAATCACTAAATTGTACACCTGAAACTAAAATGATCCTGTTAACTATACTTGAATTAAAAAATTTTTAAATAATGAGAATTATAAAGAATTTTGGGGGGGAACTTATGTCAGATTTTATTTTTTATAGTTAACGTCAAAACAGAAAAATGACCAAATATTTATTTATTTATTACTTATTTAAATCAATTAGCCAACATATAGATCATTAGTTTCAAATGTAGTGTTGAAGAATTTGTCAGTTGTGTATAATACCCAGTGCTCATCACATCACATGCCCTCCTTAATGCCCATCACCAGTTACCCCATCTTCCCACCCACCACCCCTTCAGCAACCCTCAGTTTGTTTCCTATAATTAAGAGTCTCTCATGGTTTTTCTCCCTCTCTGATGACTTCCCATTTAGTTTCCCTCCCTTCCTCTATAATCCTCTACATGGTTTCTTATATTCCAGGCAAATAAAACTATATGATAATTGTTTTTCTCTGATTGACTTATATTGCTCCGTGTAATACCATCTATCCATGGCAATGTAAATGGTAAGTATTTATCCTTTCTGATGGTTGAAAAATATTCCATTGTATAAATTACCACATCATCTTTATCCATTCATCTGTCAATGGACATCTCGGCTCTTTTCACAGTATGGCTATTGTGGACATTGCTGCTGTAAACATTGGGGAGCAGGTGTGCCTTTGGATCACTATATTTGTGTCTTTGGGGGTAAATTCCTAGTAGTATAGTTGCTGGGTCCTAGAAAGCTCTATTTTTAACTTCTTTAACTTGAGGAACCTCCATACTGTTTTCTAGAGTGGCTGCACCAGCTTGCTTTCCCACCAGCAGTGTAAGAGGGTTCCTCTTTCTCCACATTCTCACCAACATTTGTTGTTTCCTAACTTGTTAATTTTAACCATTCTGATTGATGTAAGGTGGTATCTCATTGTGGTTTTGATTTGTATTTTCCTGACGCCAAGTGATGTGGAGCATTTTTTCATGTGTCTGTCGGCCATTTGTATGTCTTCTTTGGTGATATGTTCATGACTTCTGTCCATTTCTTGACTGGATTGTTTGTTTTTTGGTGTTGAGTTTGAGAAGTTCTTTATAGATCTTGAATCCTAGCCGTTTATCTGATATGTCATTTGCAAAAATCTTCTCCAGTTCGTAGGTTGCCTTTAAGTTGTATTGACTGTTCCCTTTGCTATGCAGAAGCTTTTTATCTTGATAAAGTCCCCAAAATTCCTTTTTGCTTGTTTCTCTTGCCTTTGGAAATGTGTCTAGCAAGAAATTGCTGTGACCAAGGTTGAAGAGGTAGCTGACCATGTTTTCCTCTAAGATTTATTTATTTATTTATTTATTTATTTATTTATTTATTTATTTATTTATGATAGTCACAGAGAGAGAGAGAGAGAGAGAGAGAGGCAGAGACACAGGCGGAGGGAGAAGCAGGCTCCATGCACCGGGAGCCTGATGTGGGATTCGATCCCGGGTCTCCAGGATCGCGCCCTGGGCCAAAGGCAGGCGCCAAACCGCTGCGCCACCCAGGGATCCCTCCTCTAAGATTTCTATGGATTACTGTCTCACATTTAGGTCTTTTCACCCATTTTGAGTTTATCTTTGTGTATGGTATAAGAAAATGGTTCAGTTTCATTCTACATGTTGCTGTCCGATTTTCCAGCACCACTTATTGAAGGCATTGTTCCTTTTCCATTGGATATTCTTTCCTGCTTTGTTGAAGATTAGTTGACCATACAGTTGACTGTATGAGAATCCATTTCTGGGTTCTCTATTCTGTTCCTTTGATTTATGTGTCTGTTTTGTGTGATAATACCATACTGTCTGGATGATTATAGCTTTGTAATATAGTTTAAGCCTGGCATTGTGATGCCACCAGCTTTGGTTTTCTTTTTCAACATTCCTCTGGCTATATGGGGTAATAATAGTTTTTTAAAAGATTTGTTTATTTGAGAAGCATGGAAGGGGTAGAAGGAGAGGGAGGAAGAATCTCAAGCAGACTCTGCTGCTGAGTGCATAGCCCAACAATGATGTGGGGCTTGATCTCACCATCCTGAGATCATAACCTGAGCTGAAATCAAATCAGATGCTTAACCGACTGTGCCACCCAGGTGCTTCTAATAATAATAATAATAATAATAATAATAATAATAATAATAAATGATTGTTTAGGTTTTCATGCTCATTCAAGAACATTTAAGGAACAATTATTTTATGTCAGGATCTATTCAAGGTGGAGTAATTAAAGCAAACAATTATAATCAGTTGCATGTTGGTAAATGTTTAATAAATAGCCTTAAGATTCACATATTAATATAAAATGCCTTGGGCCAAGGATGTGTATAAATTAAGTTCGAAAGCCAGAGAAGTTTGCTTTAGGAGAATCTTCCCTTTCTCCAATTCCTAGTCTAACTCTCCTTTCCCAGGCATTCAAGATGTTTTCCATTCTGTCTCTTCTCTTCCTCAAATCAAAACCTCCTAACTTCCAGTATCCCAAGAAAAATAGTCTTCACCATTTACAATTTGAGTCCAATGGCCTCTTAAATTTTTATATCTTTATATCATTTCATGAGTGATTTATACAGATTAAAATATAAAGATTTATATTCAATAAAGCTGTCATGAAATGAGTAAAGACATAATGGAAAACAATTTTATTAGAAATTTAAATAAATATCTAAATATAGCAAATCCCAATTTTTATTCCACATTTCCTGGTTTTGAAGACATACCCAAAATGGGTGATGTCCTCTGAATGCAACTGTGATGCATGAGTCTGGAACATACCTATCTTATGAATAATGATTGCAGATTTCAAATACATCACTACTATATCCTAGCTAATTGTTATTTCTGGTTCTTCATGCATTTGTATCATCAAAACACAGAACTTGAGGAGTTTTTTGAGAACTTTAAAGGCTCATAATTTTGTTGAAGAGAGAACAACCATCTTCTTTGCTCCCTAAATGCATAACTTTTGTATTTTTAGTTTTATAAATAAGCAAGCAACCCAAAGAATTTAAAAAACATTTTAAGAAATATTTTATTTATTTATTTTAGAGAGAGGGAGAGAGCATGCAAAATGGGAGGGATAGAAGGAGCTAGAGAATCCTCATGTAGATGCCCCACTGAGTGCAGATCCTGACAGGGCTTGATCCCATGACCCTGCAGTCACAACCTGAGCTGAAATAAAAAGTCACATACTCGGGATCCCTGGGTGGCGCTGGTGGTTTAGCGCCTGCCTTTGGCCCAGGGCGCGATCCTGGAGACCCAGGATCGAATCCCACGTTGGGCTCTCGGTGCATGGAGCCTGCTTCTCCCTCTCTCTCTGCCTATGTCTCTCTCTCTCTCTCTCTCTCTGTGACTATCATAAATAATAAAATAAAAAATTAAAAAAAAAGTCACATACTCAATCGACTGAGCCACCCAGGCACCCCAACCCAAAGAATTTTTAATTTCTAGGTTATCTATACTCTTCTATCATCTTAGTATACATGACTGCCATTATTAGAATTTGTCCACATAGGTGTCATATCAATTTATCCATATAAACATCATAAAAGATAAAAGAATACTGTTATATGTGCTCATAGCAAAATGAGATTATCCAGATTATTTTTGCAAAATATTGTGTAATCAAGTTGTTCCTTTTGAATGAATAACTGGATGACAATAACATGTTTCTTTTGTGTCCTTAGAAATAACATTAGCTTTTAAAAAAAGGAGGGATACAAACCGTAAGAGACTTTTGTTTTTAAGATTTTATTTTATTTGTTCATGACAGAGACAGAGAGAGAAAGAGGCAGAGACACAGGCAGAGGGAGAAGCAGGCCCCATGCAGGGAGCCCAATGTGGGACTCGATTCCAGGTCTCCAGGGATCACAGCCTGAGCTGAAGGCAGCGCTAAACCACTGAGCCATCAGGGCTGCCCCCATAAGAGACTTTTAACAATACAGAACAGAATGTTGACAGAGGGAGGTGGGTGGGGTTGGGCTACATGGGTGATGGGTATTAAAGAGGGTACTGTGAAAAGCACTGGGTATTGTATATAAGTGATAAATCACTGAATTTTATTAGTATTTTCATATAAAATCAGTGAATTTACTGCACTCTATGTTAACTAAAATTTAAATAAAAAATCTAAAAAACTATCAAAAAAGAAATAATATTAACTCATTGATACTTGAGTTTGAGAAATTCTTCTAGGACATAGTAATCTAAAGATTCACAGTTTAAGATTTCACTATCATTATCAGGGTCTAGACTGCTGTTCTCTGTATCTCTGCATTCATCTTCCAAATTCTGAATTCTTACCTATATTTATTGAAAACTAAAAACATAGTACAGAGAACTTGAAAGATGCTGTAGTATTTTGGGCATTGCAAGAAGAAAATGCAATAGTGATGACCTATTTCACTATTGAGTCCTCTTTGATAATTCTATTGTTCTTCAATTTTCTTATTATTTTAGTTTTTTTAAAGAAGAGCTTGAGTAATTTATGAGTAAAAAATTCCATGGATGAAGAATTAGCAGAATGTTTTTTTTTTTTTTTAAGATTTTGTTTATTTATTCATGAGAGACAGAGAGAGAGAGAGAGAGAGAGAGAGAGGCAGAGACATAGGCAGAGGGAGAGGGAGAAGCAGGCTCCCTACAGGGGAGGATTGGATCCCCCAACTAGGATCATGCCCTGAGCCAAAGGCAGATGCTCAACCACTGAGCCACCCAGGTGTCCCAGAACGTTTCAAGATAGAGAAAAATAAGATTACTAAGGTCCCATCATATATTCTAAAATTACAAGAGTCCAATGGACCCATAAGGCAATTGCAAAAAAAAAAAAAAAGTTTTATTCTATTTTAAAAAATGACTTCTCTATTCTTTGGAAGAACTCTAAGAAAGAATAAAAGTCATGGTCATGAAATATGGATTCTTACATATAGAACTCAAAAAAGAGAAAACTCTAGAAAACTAAAGTTGGATCCAATAGATCTTGATGCTATATCTGAGGGTTAATCTCAAACTCGTTCATCTTAAAGTTCATAGACAGACATAAATAAATATATTGCCCATCCTAACATCTATTTCATTGTTATAGGGAAGAAAGGCCTTTCTTCAGTTAGGAACAAGGGATTTAGGACTTCTTAGGCTTCATTGAGCTGCAAGGCAAAGATGTATTTCTGGGGGGACCATAAAATGAATGCAGTTATCAAAGGTGCTATACTTTGGTTTATTCTTTACTGAATTCCAGGTACCGCGTGGATTCTTTCACCTATGTCTCTTGACCCTACTCGTTCTTGGATCTTGCTTCTTTTTGTGAATGTCCTTATTTTACCCTTTTACCATTGCCCACAGTTGTTTACTTGCTGCGCTTTCAGTCAAGAATCCTCATTAAGGTAGCATCCTGAACTCACTTTATTTGCAGGCCTACACTGAATTTTGGTGTTTGATTTCCATTTCTTCTTCAGGATTGTATTCAAATTTGACAAGCAGAAAGCATCCTCTTCTACCTTACAAAACAGCCTTAGCATACATATTATAGGTAGAGAATATATATTTTGTGTGCATCTTATTTCTCAACTATAATGGAGAACAAGGATTTGATCTTTTTTCCTACTCCTTAAAATGCTTATAAGGCTAAACTTGACAAGAGTTTTGGTGTTGTCATATCTGGAATTAATTCCATGAGCAACCCCTCACTTAAGGGTGGGGTGCTTGAGACCGCCAAGCTCTAATGTCTTTCCAACCTGCTTCTAGCTCTCCCAGTTTGCTCAGCTGTTTTCTTTGCAAGAGAAGCAGAAAAGGCGTTAAGATTAATCAGCCAGAGATTGTAGTGGTGAGGAGGAGGGATGGCACATGCAGTGTAGGAGAAAAGAGGTGGACTGTCTAGGAATACAAAAATCCAACGTACAGGCCAGGGATTTTGGCCGGCTTTGCCTATGTCATATCACCAGCATTGCTACTGTACCTGGCACATAGGCGTGTTCAGTAAATAGTTGTACTATGTGAAAAAACGAACTTTTAACTTTTTTTTTTTTTTTAGGGGAGATGTGATTTTGTGGTTCTAGGAATCAATTGGGGCCCTACAGGAGAGGACGTCCTCTTACCCGACGCGCTTCTCTCTGAGACTTGAGTCTGAAAGGGAACAGAAGTTCTCACCCTCGCCTGCCGCCCTTAGGGATTGGGATCTGACGTGGCTCCGGGGAACGGGTTAAGGCGCTCCAATTCCCCAGGGGTCCTTTCCCCTTGGGGCGGTCCCCACCTAGGTTAGCCCCGCCCCAGGTCGGTGCACGCCCCTCCCCGCCCCTCCCCGCCCCTCCCCGCCCCTCCCTCCTCCTCGTCCCCACTCCCTCGGCTCCGCCCCGGTGCCGCACCCTGCCCATTAGTCCCCTCATCCGGTAGCCCCGCCCCCAGCTCTGTCCCCGCCCCTCCCTCGTCCTGGGGCCCTATCCCGCTCCACTCCGGCGGGTCCCGCAGGTCTCCTTCAGTTCCCTGGCGCGGTCGCCCCGCCCCCCTTCCCCTTGACGTGGCAGAGGCGGCCCCAGCCATGTTGGCCCAGCCGAGTTCTGCGCGGCGGTCGGGGGCGGGGCGGCGCCGGCCCTGATTGCAGTAACACGATTGCTCCAGGTCGGCAGAAAGGACCGATTTTGCGAGGCGGTGGCCGCGGCTGGCGCGGGTCTCGTCGGGGGGCAGTTGGTAAGGACTGACTTCGGGCTGCGTCCTCCCAGCTCCCTGGAGGGGCCGCGGGCCTTCAGCGGGAAGCGGGGGAGGGGAAGCTGTGCGGCCGCGGGCCGGGAGGGGGTGGGCCGGGGGCTCCGGGGTCGTGCCCGCTCTGCCCCCTTGGTGCTCCGGAGCAGGCGGGCGCGCCGGCGGCAGCGACCTTTGAATCCTGACCCCTTCCACCTCTTACTCACCACTGTGCTTCGTTGTTTCGGGGCCTGGGGGCCCGGGGGCCCGGGAGCCCGGGAGCCCGGGAGCCCGGGAGCCCTCGAGCCCTTGAGCCCTCGAGCCCTCGAGCCCTCCCCACGCTACCCTGGATAAGGTAGGAAAGACAGGAGTCGAGTGACAAACGGCAGTTCAGTATCTCGCCCAGCACCCACCCTCGCCTCCGGGGCGATCCGCCTTCCTCGCCCCAGCCCCTCACCGCTCCTGGACACTCGGGCTTCTTGGTTCCTACCTTGCCTGATCTGCAGTGCACTAGACTTTGAACCCAGGTGACTTCGTCACCGGTAGCTCGGCCTTGGGAGTCAAAGGGGATAAGGAGAATTAAGTGCTGGGTGAAGCTAGCGCCTTAGGCCTCGATTGCTAGTAGGGCGCAGTTTTCAGATGGGACCAGGCTTTTCTGTTGTACTGTTGTCCCGTTTTGGTGGGAAAGGAAAAGCATTAGTCGATCTACGTACGTGTCATCTTTAGTGTATGTTGAATTCACGGGGATTTCCTCAACCTCCGCCCCGCAAAGCCGTGTATAACTAGCCAAATTAATTTGGTTAAAAAAGTTTTAGATTTAAATATGGATTTAAATACAAATGTTAAGTCTTCTCTCTCTTTTCCAGTAGTCTAATTAACATCGTTTTGGAAGTCTTAACAACTGAAAAGTAGAGAGGCACAGTTAATTGTTAAATACATCTGATTTGGAAGAAACTCAAATTCTTTTTATTTTATTTATTTATGTATGATAGTCACAGAGAGAGAGAGAGGCAGAGACACAGGCAGAGGGAGAAGCAGGCTCCATGCACCGGGAGCCAGATGTGGGATTCGATCCCGGGTCTCTCTTTATTTATCTATTTATTTATTTATTTATTTATTTATTTATTTATTTATTTATGATAGTCACAGAGAGAGAGAGAGAGAGGCAGAGACACAGGTGGAGGAAGAAGCAGGCTCCATGTACCGGGAGCCTGATGTGGGATTCGATCCGGGGTCTCCAGGATCGCGCCCTGGGCCAAAGGCAGGCGCCAAACCGCTGCGCCACCCAGGGATCCCCCAGAAACTCAAATTCTACTTGTAATTTAGGATATTTTTCACTTAGGATCTATAAAAGTGCTAAAATTGGAATATGGAAAACTTACAATTATTATTGGTTAGGAAAAGCTTTAAAAATACTGTGGGCATGTATTTGATATGCTAGGTTAAAGAGACATAATACTTTGCTTCTTTGCTTTTAGTTCTACCATGAGAAATTATTTAAAGTAAGTCTCACTGGTTATAAACTGCTGGGAAATAAGATTTCTTTAGCATAGTCTTTTGTGTTTTGTACCACTTAAAAAATATATTACGACTAGTATTTTAGGTCTCCATCCTATAGTGTCTGAATCATATTTATTCGGTTTTAACATAAGATTAGAGGACAGACTGCTGATCAAATAATGACATTTTATAAAAAGCTATTTGTAAAAGGAATTTATTTTAGATATACCATTATTGGATATGGGGCCCTACATGGAAAGTTTCATACTAGAATTAGTAATTTTGAAATTGAGCAAATCCTACCTTGGAGAGGTGGGGGAGGTATTGTGGATGGACATGTAATTGGACTATTTAAAATTAAATAGGTGGGACTTTTTCAAAATACTCCTGGAAAGTGAGAATATGCAAAATAAAATAGATGTGATTTAGTGAACAAATACGATCTTAGAGCAGAGAGGTTGAAAAGAAAGTGGAAAAGGATGGTAATTGTGTTCAAAATATCACACAGGTTATATTTAATATGTCATGATATATTTTGTGTTTTGTACTACAAAAAGTAAGGATGTTACAACCCATGAATTGAATTGTATGAAAGAAATCTGGCCTCATATAGATACGTAGTTGGAAAAAGGAGGAATATTTTAATTGCTTTTTCAGATAATTGTGCATATTCTTCTTTCATATTACATTACAACCTGTTAGTTGATTCAGGAGCCAAGGGTTAATAGCTATGTGAAATCTGAAATCTTAGGAATGAACTTTTTGTACTCTGTTGCATTAAAATTCCCATTTTTCTGTCTTGCACTGTGAGTGGATCTTTATCCATGCATGATTTGGTAACATCATGAATTGATCATTTGGGAGACTTTGCTTCTCTGAACAAAGTATATTTTCCAAATGTTGACATGTTTCATTATACAGTAGAAAACTCACATTAATATCACCACCGATCTTATCAGAAAAATCTTTAAATATTAGCAAGCTGTGAAGTTCATAGTCGTGGATACAGGTTTTCAAAAATTTTGATATTTTCTTGAAAGCTGGGATTTTATCTTTCTTGTTAACTACTGTCAGTTATTTTCCAGGTAACAGGTTCACTTCATTGATTACAGAGAAAATGTATGCCACATACTTAAGTACTAGTTATGTACCATTTTTGAAGAATTGAGAAAATAGTCAAAACATTTTTTGTGTTTTTTGTGGTTTAGATGAAAAACCTTGATTGGTCTAATATTTTAATGCTTTTTGGTGATGCATATTTTTTAAACTTTTAATTAAAAAATTTGTGGGGGGGGGCACCTGGGTGGCTCAGTGGTTGAACATCTGCCTTTGGCTCGGTCGTGATCCTGGGGTCCTGGGATTGAGTCCTACATCGAGCTCGTCGCTGGCTCGTCGCAAGGAGCCTGCTTCTCCCTCTGCCTGTGTCTCTGCCTCTCTGTATGTCTCATGAATAAATAAATAAAATCTTTCAAAAAAATTTTTTTGGTGATGCATTTTAGGTTATATAGGTTAGATTATACATGCAAAAATGGGAAAACTTCATTTTTTTTAAAAGATTTTATTTATTCATGAAAGACAGAGAGAGAGAGAGGCAGAGACAGAGACACAGCAGAGGGAGAAGTAGGCTCCATGCAGGGAGCCTGACTTGGGACTGGATCCTGGGTCTCTAGGATCAGGCCCTGGGCGGAAGGTGGCGCTAAACTGCTGAGCCACCAGGCTGCCCCTGTTTTTTTTTTGGTCTGTAGAAATAATAGAAGGGATTGCATAGTCCTGGAGTTTATATTCACATCTGTAGCATGGAAGCTGTTGACTAAAAACTGGATTTTTCTCCCAGAAAGGTTATTTTCTCCTTTAAAACTGAGGTTGGCATCTAACTGCCCTCTGACTATTCCAGACCTGTGTTTTATCATTATGTTTCAGCACACACTTTTTTTTTGAAAACTCGTACTGTCCTTTTCAAATCTGGCTTCTATAATTTGTCTTGAAGATCATCTGTTCTTTTTTTTTTTTAAAGAATTTATTTATTTATTCATGAGAGACAGAGAGAAAGAGGCAGAGACACAGACAAGGAGAAGCAGGCTCCTTGAGGGGAGCCTGATGGCGGGACTGGATCCCGGGACCAGGGTCATGCCCTGAGCTGAAGGCAGACTCTCAACCACTGAGCCACCCAGGCATCCTGAAGATCATCTTTTCTAAACAAGTTTAGTTATCTTAGGGTTCCTCTTTTATCTCTCATCAACCTTTGAAAAATCTGTGTTCGCTTTTGATTAGCATACAATTCTCTGGTTGTCTCTGAGATTCTGATAGGAAATACAGTGTTTAATTTTTCTTTTATTATTTTTAACAGATATACTTAATTTTTCTTTTTCTTTTTCTTAAATATTTTATTTATTTATTCATGAGAGACACAAAGAGGGAAGCAGAGACATAGGAAGAATGAGAAGCAGGTTCACTGTGGGGAGTCCAATGTGGGAACTCGATCCTAACATCCTGAGATCACACTTTGAGCCCCTTGAGCCGAAGGCAGCAGCTCAACTGCTGAGCCACCCAGGCGTCCCAACATTCTTACTTCTCTTAAAGGAAAGAAAATTCTTAGCTGCTAAAGAAGAGAAATACATAGATATGTTAAGCTTCGCTTTCTGTAATTTTTATTATCAAAGTCTATTTGAAAATCTTTCTAAAATTAAAATGATTATATTCAAATGCTTTTTTTTTCAAATAATACCCTTTCTTCAGTTACAGTTTTTTTTAAAGATTTTATTTATTTATTCATGAGAGGCACAGAGAGAGAGAGAGAGGCAGAGACACAGGCAGAGGGAGAAGCAGGGAGTCCGACATGGGACTTGATCCCGGGTCTCCAGGATCACGCCCTGGGCCGAAGGTGGTGCCAAACCACTGGGCCACCGGGGCTGCCCTCTTCAGTTACATTTTAGAATCAGTTCCTCATCCTATATTGTCATTCTTTCTTTTCTTTTTTTTTAAGATTTTATTTATTTGACACACAGAGAGTGTGCACACAAAAGGGGGAGTGGCAGCAGAGGAGAGGGAGAAACAGGCTCCCCACTGAGCAGAGAGCCTATAGTGGGGCTTGATCACAGGACCCTAAGATCATGACCTGAGCTGAAGGCAGTTGTACTTAACCAACTGAGCGGGGAGGGGGGGGGGGGGGGGGGGGGGCGCCCCTGCCCCTCTTTTTAAAGATTTTATTTATTTAATCCTATTGTCATTCTTTGTTACTTCAGCGTCTATGTTGGCTCTTTTGGCACCCTAACTTCATAATTCTTCAGTTCTTTTTTTTTTTTTCAAGATTTTATTTATTCATGAGAGACACACAGAGAGAGAGGGGGGCAGAGACACAGGCAGAGGGAGAGGCAGGCTCCATACAGGGAGCATGATGTGGGACTCGATCCCAGGTCTCCAGGATCAGGCACTGGGCTGAAGGTGGCGCTAGACTGCTGAGCCACCTGGGCTGTCCCATAATTCTTCAGTTCTTGATATCTTTCATTTCTTCTACAAATCTTTGGCCAGCCACAAAAGCACTTCAAATTCTATCCTCTCAAAACATTAAATTTTACAATTTCTTTTCTTCACTAATCACTGTTGTAGTTTTAGTTTGAGAGTGTTGGATAAAACTGTTGCCTAGGCAGGAGAGCTGGCATTCTAGAAAGGCAGTAGGAGAGAAACAAGATGGAGATATCTGTTGATATTGGGCCCTAACCAGAGCTGCATCCTCCTCCCCCTAATAAATTTAAATGATTATATTGAAATCATATGTTTCAAATTAGAGTTTAAAATGCTTTCCTAAGTTGGAATGATAAAAATATTCTGAATTAAGTTTCTGCAAAAGTCAAATGGCATAGGGATCACCACTTGTCAGGCATTTTATTTATGGATGCCACAAATGGTCTTATATTTGCACAATAAAAAAATTACCTGTCTAAAATAGAAGTACCTGGTTTCAGAAAAATGTTTTTGTTATGCACTATTAAGTATTCTTTTCTAGCAAGTTAGTGGAAATTTGTCATTTTCTGGATAGAAAACCAAACAAGCCTTAGAATTTGTTTTTGGTAATCTGTTTATTAGAATAATGTAATTTACAGGGCTGGTAGGAAAAACACAGGATCTAAATTTTCCCCCATCTTTGAGTTTCTTTCTTATGCACCCTTACATAAATAGGACACTTATTTTGCCTTTTTTTTTTCCTGTAGTCTTTTTTTCAAGAGTTTCTAATAAAAAAAGGATAAAATACCTCTTACTGGGCATAATGAGCACTGGGTTCAGTAGAGTCATTATTTTGTTGTAAGTCAGGTTATTGTTGCTTGCTAATTTTTTTTCTGAGATAAATACTTTGGTTATGATTTTTCATGGATTAATATTGCTGAAAGTGGGAAAAACATGCTTAGTTTAGTTTTCCTTAAGAGGATTTTTAAACATCTTTAATTTTGTCGCAGAAATAATCATCAGGCTCTACAATGACGACTTATTTGGAATTCATTCAACAAAATGAAGAACGAGATGGAGTCCGATTTAGTTGGAATGTTTGGCCATCAAGTCGACTGGAAGCTACAAGAATGGTTGTTCCAGTAGCAGCCCTATTTACACCACTGAAGGAGAGACCTGATTTACCACCTATTCAATATGAACCTGTTCTGTGTAGTAGGACCACTTGCCGTGCAGTTTTGAATCCTTTATGGTAATTAAAATACATTTAAAAAGTAATGTGGCAATATGATTTAAAAATATAGTTTCTTTCTTACTCATTTATATAAAAATTTCTTTGCTTTTGTTATAGTTATTTTTTCAAAGTAGGATATAGTCAAATCCAAAAAGCTGTAAAATTGAAGGATATTCTATTTGTAGTGAGTTGATAAGAGACCAAAGGTAAAGTCACTTTATTAACTGTTAATCCTATCACTAATATCTCTAGATACTGGTGCTGGCTGTGTGTCATTAGACCCATGTTGTGTCCTTAGAAAAGTCATAATTGAGTGGTATGGTGTTTGAGAATGTCATGATTTCTTAATGCATAAACCAGAATTTCAAGAATCCTCTTTTATTCCTCTTTCTACACTTTCTCCCCAACCAATCCACTAACAACTCTGATTCTGCCTCTAGAACGTTACTGATTCTCTTACATTTAGTCTCTTCTCTACTAGTATACTCTACTTCAAGATATACCATATTTTTTTCTGGACAATTTAATTATCCTCTTATATGGTCACCCTGTTTCCATTCTTGTCTTTCAGCAGTTTATCCAGAAGCTAGAGTGTTACAAATGGATATCAGATTATTAAAACATTTCAACAGTGTTTTATTATACTTGGAATGAAAAATCCAAACTTCTTGTCAAGATTCCTAAACCATACATCATCTAGCCTTTGTAATGTTTCTGCTTTCATCTTAAATTACCCATTTTCTTTATTGTTAATAACTACATTATATCTTACCCTCTTTCTGATCCTTGAACATACCAAATTTATTCCTATATTGAAACTTGTGCAGTAGCTATATATTCTGCCTGGATCACTCTGCCTGGATTGACTAGTTCCTTTTAATTTAGATCACATTTCAGCTGTTTATTTAAGAAGGCTTTCTTTTAAAGTAGCCCTCCTAAACACATTCTCACACCCTGCTTTGTTATCTTTAATCTCTTATTATCACTATCTGAAAGTATTTTCTGTGTTTGTGCATCTACTTTCGTATTGTATGTCTTTCTGTTCTAGAATATAAACTTCATAGTAACAGGGATCTTTGATTTCTTGTTTATTGCTGTATCACCAGACCTGGAATAATGGCTTGTACGTACTAAGCATTCAGTAAATATGTTTTTTGAATTAAATGTTTTCTTATTCTTAAACATTTTATTTATTCATTCTTGAGACACACACACACCACACACACACACACAGAGGCAGAGACACAGGCAGAGGGAGAAGCAGGCTCCATGCAAGAGCCTGATGTGGGACTCGATCCCAGGACCCCAGGATCATGCCCTGGGCATGAAGGCAGGCGCTCAACCGCTGAGCCTCCCAGGGATCCCCAGAATTAAATGTTTTCTAGATTTGAGTGTAGAATTACTAAATCATTTGAAGAAAAAAGTATTGTCTTAATTTTATTGATATTTACTATATATTAGAAGTCGTGTTCATTTAAGTAACTTGTTTTGTTAAAAGCATGAATTAGATATTGACAACATCTAAAGGTAATGGCTTTTAAAGGTCACTTTAAGTATTAGTTTGAATGTGTTCATATTTCAGAAAGAAATTAATTTTATTGAAATTAGGATCATTGTACAATTGAACTGAAACATGAGCTCTTTTGTATCTTTTCTTAAAACAGTCAGGTGGATTATCGAGCAAAACTCTGGGCTTGCAACTTTTGTTATCAAAGGAATCAGGTAAGAAAACCCCTAATGCAGATGTTAATGCTTTGATACTAGTGTAAATATGTAAAAAAATGCACATTAAAATAAATGTGAAGTAATTTTTCATACAAAAAATACTTTTTAACAACTAAATGATAAAATTATTTGCAGTTTAGAATTTCATTACTCTTTCTGGAAAATAATTTGTTAAAAATATTTTTTTTTTCTCCATAGTTTCCACCTACTTATGCTGGTATATCTGAACTGAATCAACCTGCTGAACTTTTACCTCAGTTTTCTAGCATTGAATATGTAGTTCTGGTAAGAGCATAAGAGTAAATCCTGAAGAAAGTTTTAACTATACAGTAATTTACTTTGTACCAAAATAATTGTTAATTTGAGATAACTTAAAGAGCATCATTCTTGATTCTCACATTGAATTAATGGAGCATTTAAGAGGTAAGAACTGTCCTGGTCAGTTTGAACAAGGTAATTTTTCTGTTGTAGTTATTTAATGAGTGGCCAGGATATTGGGTGGTGTCTTGATTTGCCATACTAAGTAGGTCAATGAACAGTGTAGTGTCAATATTGTTGTGTAGTTGGAAGGTCAGTTCAGAAATACTTAAATCACTATGATGCTAGAACCTGATGGTATATCCCCAAGTCTAATTAATAAAGTTACTCTTGCATTGGTCCTTGTTAAGAAAGTAATTTTTCTTCCCTTTTTGAATGGCTTTACATAATTGTTTACATATTTAAGTATTAAAGTAATAATATCCTTTATGAATGTTGTAAAGAAAGCAGAATATGGTTAACTTGAGCCAGTAAGTAATATGTCAAGCCTACCTAGTTTTTAGTTCTCTTGCAGTCTGATTCAGGTTTACATAATTATTTTATAAAAATGATCTTATTTTGTTTTAAACTTTATAGCTACTGTTTTTCTTGTTTTAAGATAAATAAATGCTTGTTACAGGAAATGAAGTCTTATGCAGCTAAACAAAATCAAAAGGTTTTGAAACTATAAATAATGGTTTTAAATTTAATTTTTATCTTAATATGCCTTAGATATCTTTCTATGCATAACCTGTTTCATATTCTGAAATGATTCAAGATTTCATTGTATGAATGTACTATAAATTATTTAATTAGTTCTCTACTAATTATCCTTGTATTGTGCTGAGTGTTAATACATTGACGTTTTCTTATTATTCCCTCATTTTTAATTTTAAAAGCGTGGTCCTCAGATGCCTTTGATATTTCTCTATGTGGTTGATACTTGCATGGAAGATGAAGATTTACAAGCCCTGAAAGAATCTATGCAGATGTCATTAAGTCTTTTACCACCGACAGCTTTGGTTGGACTTATTACTTTTGGGAGAATGGTACAGGTTCATGAACTTGGATGTGAGGGCATTTCAAAAAGCTACGTGTTCAGAGGGACAAAAGATCTGTCTGCTAAACAACTGCAGGTAAAAACAAGAGTGGTAGTTTCAATTTTATCTGTGGGCATCACTCCAAAATTTGTCTATAAATGCATTCTGGATATACGTTTATAGAAAATATTTTTATGATGAATGGCTAATTATAATAAAGGCTTTAAATTTAGAATTGATACCAATTTTTTTCATTTGCCTTAAACTGTTATTATACAGATTTATACAGATTGAAGACTTTTTTAAAAAAATATTTATTTATTTATTAATGAGAGACACAGAGAGAGAGAGAGAGAGGCAGAGGCAGAGAGAGAAGCAGGCTCCATGCAGGGAGCCCAGTGCGGGACTCGATCCCGGGTCTCCAGGATCACACCCCGGGCTGAAGGCGACGCTAAACTGCTGGGCCACCGGGGCTGCCCAAAATCTCTCACTTAAAAAAAAAAAAAAATTTATTCATGAGAGAGAGACACAGAGAGAGGCAGAGTACATAGGCAGAGGGAGAAGCAGGCTTCCCTGTGGGGAGCCTGATGCGGGACTCGATCCCAAGACCCCGGGATCATGACCTGAGTCAAAGGCAGACGCTCAACCACTGAGCCACCCAGACGTCCCAAAGACCCCTCACTTTGAATGGTAAAACTGAAGGTATTTTGCTAGAGATTTGAAGAGCTTATAGAAGTCATACTGAAGACTGAGGGAAAGCAACCACAGAGTAGTAGCTCTTGTTTCTTGATACCTCATTTTGGATTGAAACACTTTAATTATGTTTGGCAAGGGAAGTGTTTTAAGGCTTGAGAGTTATTAATGTATGAACCACGAGTATATATTTTTTCATACATCAGGACCAAATTTTTATTTTGGGGCAAAATTGAAGCTTTATCTTCCAAGACAGGGAGTTATTTGTGGCTTATTAGGTTCATCGGGGGATATTTTTTCAATATATATATATATATATATATATATATATATATATATTTTTTTTTTTTTTTTACTTAGCGATTTCGCTAGACCATGAGAGAGTGAGTGAACATGTGCTTGTATTGGAAGGTTGTTGAGAGGGTAAGATTGTTCATGTAAGAATTTTGAAAAACTTTGTGATCTGACACGACCCCCAGCTAAGAATAGTTACCCTAGAAGAGGATAGGTAAGCCTTGTTAAAGTAGACAGACATGAAGTCAGACTTCGGAGCATCCAGGTAGCCCAAAATGAAAAAGAAAAGATTTTGAGAATGGTTTTAAATGATTCTAATTTGAGGCTTGGCAGACTGAGATAGTGGTGCTACAGTTAATTGAGACAGAAAATAGTGGAGGAGTTTGCAGATTTGTGTGGGGAGGATAATAAGATCATTAGATTTGAGGAAGTGAAGAAAATGAGAGTCAGCATTCTTACAAGAGGTTTGTTGAAGGTATGGAAGGCAATAGTGTGGGAATTTGAGAGAGAGAACTTAGTTAACAGGTTTGCTTTAGGAAGGACACTTGAATGTGTTTATGCACAGGAAAGAGAGAGAGACTAAAGAGGGTGAATGAAAGCAGGAGTGAGGTGAGGTTTCAGAAGACATGATAGGGATTCCTTCAGGGGCATAGGAAGCCAGAGTGCCTTGGAGAAGAGCATCTGTTTCTATGAGACAGGAGAGAAATTAGGCACATTTTAGTCTTTCTGTGCCTTAGTTTTTTTCATTTGTAGAAGAGAAGTAATAGTATTTACCTTACAGTGTTGTCATGAGCATTAAATGCATTGTGCCTGTTAAGTGTTTGCAGTTGTTATTTTTAAACTAAAAATTTGTTTAAAGTTGTTTAATGTTACCTCTGATGGTAGAGTACATTTTATTTATATTATGTAATAGACATGTATCACATAAAATACTTTTTTTTTTGTAGTAGGCAATAAATGGCTTTGGACTAAATTTTTTTCTCCATTAAAATGTTTTTATTTTCTGTCTCTGTTTGGTCAAAAAGAACTTGATCTTTGCTCCCCAAATAGTCCTGAATTCTTAATTCTTAAATTCTTCCAGTTGTGCCATCTTGGGTTGATCTCTTTGCTTGTTGTCTTATCCTCCGTAGAAAGGGATAATACCTATTTTATAAGACTATTATTAGTACTGCCTGAAATAATGTGAGAATACTCTTGGGACAGTGGAAACTCTTACAAGGCTTTGTGGCAAAACCTGGGTTAATATCTTACTTTGCCACTTATTAGTTGTGTAACCTTTGGCAAGTTAACGTAGACTTTGAGTGTCAGTTTTCATTTATAAAGCAGGGATTCTCTGCCTGTGTCTCTGCCTCTCTCTCTCTATCTCTCTGTGACTATCATAAATAAATAAAAATTAAAAAAAAATTTTATAAAGCAGGGATTAAGAAATTTATTTCATTTTGTTTTGTGAAGAAATAGCATATATGGGCAGCCCTGGTGGCTCAGCGGTTTAGCGCCACCTTCAGTCCAGGGCGTGATCCTGGAGACCTGGGATTGAGTCCCACGTCAGGCTCCCTGTATGGAGCCTGCTTCTCCCTCTGCCTGTGTCTCTGCCTTTCTCTCTCTCCTCTCTGTGTTTCTCATGAATAAATAAATAAAATCTTAAAAAAAAAATGGTGTATATAAAGAGTGTAGCACAGAATCTAACATATAGTAAGTCTTAGGAAAAACTTTCTTTTCCTTCTGGGAGTATAGAAAATACTATAGGATTAGCTCAGTATTTTTTTCTTTGCAGATTTTTAGATTTTCTGATTTTCTGTTACATGCTTTTAGTCGATTACTATACGACTAAGTAGATTTCTAAATTCAAGAAAACTTTAGTAAAATAATATTTAGCAAAATAATATTTACTAAAGTAAAACTTTAGTAAAAAATTTCTGAATTCAAGAAAACTTTAGTAAATATAATATTTAGTAAAACTATTTAGTAAAATAGTGATGTGTTTAGAGAGGAATTTTTTACACATTTAAAATTCAAAACAAAACTGGTAATTTGGTTAGGTAGTAACTAAAAAATTAAGAAGTATAGGCATAAAGGTGTGTGTACATTATAACTCTTATATGATTCCATGTACCTCTCCTTTATAACATTTATTACAATTGCAATTTTATACTTTTTTAGCTAACAATTTTATTAACTGCTATTTGTTTCACCAGATTTTAATTTCATAAGGTCAAGGACTGTATATATATATTTACCATTAGATGCCTGACACATAGCAGGTACTTCTCAAGTGAAGTTGCTCAAAGGGATGGATGAATATAATTTAAGAAATACATTCAAGTTACATAGTAACTTGACTATTAATTAGAAATAAAGTATTTTTGAGCTAATATTCCTCTTTGCTTCTTTTTTTTTTTTTAATTTTTATTTATTTATGATAGTCACACACAGAGAGAGAGAGAAAGGCAGAGACACAGGCAGAGGGAGAAGCAGGCTCCATGCACTGGGAGCCAGACATGGGATTCGATCCCAGGTCTCCAGGATCGCGCCCTGGGCCAAAGGCAGGCGCCAAACCGCTGCGCCACCCAGGGATCCCTTCCTCTTTGCTTCTGTAGTACCTTGTATTTTGCTCTCTCATGGTGATTATTTCATTGTCTTGTTACTATTTATCTGACTGTCTCCCCAACTGAACTTTTTGCTTTCTGAGGAAAAGACTTTATGCTCTTTATTTTTGGGTTCCTAATACCTAGCACAGTATTTGGCACATGGTAAGTAGTTGATACATCTTTGAAGTAATTGAATGGATATCACAGAAAAAATCTCTTTACAGGAAATGCTGGGACTCTCTAAAGTACCCGTTACTCAAGCAACACGTGGTCCTCAGGTACAGCAGCCACCTCCTTCCAATAGGTAATAATGAAATATGGCAAAGAGAATTTTTACAATTTGTGAAGCTCTTTTAAGCATCCTGTACCCTTAACTTGAACATAGACATTCAGTGATACTATGTTGTTAAATATTTTTAAGAATGTGAATATATTGCATTAGTATACCTTCTAAAGATTTGAGGCAGAATCATATCACCAAAATGGTTGGTTTCTCATCATTACAATGTTGAGTTACTTTAGTTTTGATATGTTCCTGATCTATTTTTAAGTTCATAAAAACTTTTGTGGTTGAAGGCAGCCAAACAAAACTAGGTTCTGCAAAAGCTTTTCATTTTGCCTTCTTAGCCTTACAGGTAGTTTTTTCCTCCTAAACTTACTAATTAGAGGTGGTATTACTAAAATTGAGTTGATGTATCTTCTCATAATTACTTCAGTAGCCTTAAAACTTACCAGGCCGGTAAATAAAAGGCGCAGTCCTGAAGTAATACTTGGTGTGAGTGTTTTACTTATAGTCGTTGTACTAAGACTGGTTCTGGACCAGTAGATAACATCACCTGGGAACTTGTTTGAAATGCAGTTCTTGGGCCCTACCCCAGACCTACTGAAACGAAACTCTGCAATCAGCAATCTGTTAAAATAAGTTCTTTTACTAGTTCTGATGTACACAAAAGTTAGAGAGCCATTGATCTGCCATGTATTGAAGTTACTTTTCTCTATTTTTAATTTTTTTTTTTTAGGATTTTATTTATTAGATTGAGTGAGCACATGAGAGAGAGGGAGGCTCAATCCCAGGACCCTGGGATCATGATGAACTTAAGGGAGATGCTTAACCCACTGAGCCACCCAAGTGTCCCATACTTTTCTTTCTTTCTAAAAAAGTGAAGAGTTTGTTTCTTGAACTCTTATAAACATTTATAAATGACTTTTTATTTAACTTTGCTTTGCAGATTCTTGCAGCCAGTCCAGAAAATAGACATGAATCTCACAGATCTTCTGGGAGAACTGCAGCGAGACCCTTGGCCTGTACCACAGGGGAAGAGACCTTTGCGTTCCTCTGGAGTGGCACTTTCCATAGCTGTAGGACTACTTGAGGTAGTGACGATAGCTTTGTTTTGGAAATGTAAATGTGTATGTGTGTATCAATGATATGTATAAGGTAATGTTGTTGAATGAGAAAACCAGGTCATTAAGACAAGTATCTAATTACATTTAAAGTTTGACCTATGGTATATCCTTTTGTGTATAGAGAGGCACCTGGAAGGGTGTTCATCCAACTGTTAGCAGTGGTAGGATAAGGGGAATTTTGCTTTTAAGTAGAGTTTGAAAATTTTACACTACACAGATCTTAAGCTTTATAATTAGAAAAGAGAGTTTAAAAAAATGCTTTTTAAAAATGTGAGATGCTATCAAATTTACAGAGAAGTTGTAAAGAACTTTTTTCCCTTTGAACTATTTACATTGTTGACACCTTTCCAACCCCTTGAATACTTGAGTTGTATTTCCTATAAATCAGGATATTTTCTACAAAACCACAATACAATTATTACAGAGTATTAACACTTGACATGTTACTACCACCTAATTTTCAGAACTCATTCAACTTTTGCTAGTTATTTCAATTTCTTTTACTAAAAAGATTTAATTCAGAGACTTGTATTTAGCAGCATGTTTGTTTAGTTTCCTGCAGTCAGGTACAGTTCCTCAACTTCTGCTTTCATGAACCTGATGCTTGGAAGATTCAGGTCAGTTATTTTATAGGCTCTCTCAAAGTAGGTTTGTTTTGATGTATCCACACAGTTAGATTCAGGTCTTACATCATTGGTAAGAATACTGTAGAAAGAATTTTGTGTTCTCATTACACCCTATCACATGGCCTGTGATTTTCATTTGCCATTCAACATGATACAGTCACCATGATCACTTTTTTTTTTTTTTTAAAGATTTTATTTATTTATTCATGAGAGACAGAGAGAGGCAGAGACACAGAGGGAGAGGCAGGCTACTGCATGGAGCCTGATGTGGGACTCAATCCCGGAACCGGGAACACGCCTTGAGCCAAAGGCAGATGCTCAACTGCTGAGCCACCCAGGCATCCCACCGTGATCACTTCTTAAGATTGTATCTGTAAAAAGAAAAAAAAAAAAAAGATTGTATCTGTAGGTTTCTCCACTGTAAACATACTTTTATTTTCCCTCCTTTTGTAATTGAAAAGCATTAGATGGTGAGAGTCTTTGAAATCATACAAATATCCCCTTCCTCATCAATATTTAAATTTATTTATTAATATCATTATAGAGTTTACATCTTTTCTATGTGTATAGTTACTCTACTTTGTTCCATAATTAGAAACTTTTTTTTTTTTTTAAGATTTTATTTATTTATTCATGAGAGACACAGAAAGAGAGACAGACGTAGGCAGAGGGAGAAGCAGGCTCCCTCTAGGGAGCCCGATGCGGAACTTGATCCTGGGACTCCGGAATCACACCCTGAGCCGAAGGCAGACGCTCAACCACTGAGCCACCCAGGCATCCCCATAATTAGAAAAATTTATATAATTATATTAGAAATGCTTTTTGGGGGAGCCTGCTTCACTCTCTGCCTATGCCTCTGTTTCTCTGTGTCTTTCATGAATAAATAAATAAAATCTTTAAAAAAAAAAAGAAGAAATGCTTAGTTACTTAGTTACTGGACAAAATTTCTTAGTTACTGGACAAAAAACATAGCACATTTTTTTATGTTATGTTATAGCTTCAGAAAAGAATAGATGGTATAACTTTTGTAATCCAGTGTATTTGGATTCCTCAAAATTTCTGTTCTACTTATAGCACTCTTATTTTTTATTTATTTACTTATTTATTTTCAAAATAGTACCATTTTTTCTCAAGTCACTGGTACCTTAGGAAGGAGAGGTAGACTGGAGCACTCAGTCTATCATCTTGAATTTGAAATATAAGCTATGCTTGTGTTTTAAACATAAAAAACAAAAATAAAACAACAACAAAACAGAAGATGCACTCTTTTCACTCTTTCTTTACTCCTTCCAGTCTAGGATTAGTTAAGCAGGAGAAGCATCCTTGTTTATAGGAATCAGGTTTATAGAGTATTTTAAAGTTAGGAGGGCACTATTAATAGGATTTCAAAATAAAGGTATTTAAACAAATACCTTGTCTTTAAATTCATTTTAAACATTTGATTATTTCTTGGGAAATGTATACTTTTGTGTTTTCTGGAAAGTGTATATCAAAATTCACTTCTAGAAATGTATAACTTGTATTTTCCTTTAAACTCTTTTGACAAGTTACTTTTTTCTTATAGTGTACTTTTCCCAACACTGGTGCTCGTATCATGATGTTCATTGGCGGTCCAGCAACTCAGGGACCTGGAATGGTGGTTGGAGATGAACTGAAGACGCCTATACGATCATGGCACGACATTGAAAAAGACAACGCTAAATATGTTAAAAAGGGAACTAAGGTAATTTTGGCTTTTAAGCCTTGTTTTAGTAGAAAAATTCACTTGATGACAGAGGGAATATAAGTACTTTATGGTAAGAATCTGATATTGTAACTGCTATTCAGAATTGGGAGAAATAGTCTTTTTTTTCTTGATAATTTTTCTGGTTTTAAATATTTAAAAGTATAATAGCACTAATATGTATCTCTTTAAAAGATAATTCCTGAGATAAACTCTGTGTGGCTTTTTAGATAATCATTTTAAAGAATGTCTTTTTTTCGGGGCACATTGGTAGCTCAGTCTGGTTAAGCATCCGTCTTTGGCTCAGGTCATGATCGCAGGGTTCTGGGATTGAGCCTCACATCTGACTCCCTGCTCCATGGAGAGCCTATTTCTCCCTCTGCTCTTCCTCTGCCCATGCTTTCTTGTTTACTCTCAAATAAGTAAAAAAAAAAAAAATCTTTTAAAAAAATTAAAAAAAGAAAAAGTATCTTTCCTGCCTCAGGAGAAATTTCTTGCATTTTCTAATTTTTCATTTCCAAGAGGCTGCCTTTAGATAGGTATATTTTTCATAATATGAATAGCCCATCATTTTCTGGTGAGTTGTTTTCTGTTCATGTAACTTCAATTTTATTTGGGTTTGTACCAGTACATTTTCACTTTTGACTATTGACTCCCTTGAGTTGGTTTTGCTGTTACTGTCTCTCTCTCTCTCTCTTTTTTTTTAGATATATTCTCTGGAGTTCACAATTTTAGTTTAGTTGTGTTGTATTATCTCTATTTTTTTTTTTTTTGGTAGTCATTATTTATAGTATTTTTAAAAGTGTAATTAATAACAGTTTTTGTTACTATTACTGGATGCTTTTTTCCCTGCTACCTAATTTCCCTTTTGAGCTTGGAATTTTTCTAGTTAGAGCTTCAAAAAGTATTTTTTGGTTTGTTAATAGAAAGCTTTTATTACTGTCTTTTTATATTTGATATTTTTGTTACTTGGATGTGGATTTAGCTAGCAAAAACAGTTCTGTGTTATTGCTCCACTATGTTCATGTATGAAGAGCAAAACGTATGATATGCCTTTCCTCCAAGCTAGCTTAATTTAGGAGTTAATTTAGAAAGAACATCTTAAATATGTGAAAGTGTCAGGCTTATAGAAGTTATTGTATCACCTTATGAGAAATTTTTTATTATAGAAAATTAAATTAGAACATATCACATTTAAATTATTATGTATTATTCTTTTAGTATTTTTTAGGTTATTTTGATCTCTATGGGAAAAATTATTTATAGGATGGTTAAGTTTGTGCATTAGTTTGATTTGATTTTAAAAAATCTTTTGTAGCATTTTGAAGCATTGGCTAATCGAGCTGCTACGACTGGTCATGTTATTGATATCTATGCATGTGCATTAGATCAGACAGGTCTCTTGGAGATGAAGTGCTGTCCCAACCTTACTGGGTATGTATTTATAGTTTTTGCAATTATAGACTGATAATTACAGTTTATATAAACCAATAATGATAGCTTAGGAAAAATGGTCATCATCCTATCATCCAGGACAACTGTTAACAGTTTTTGATACTCCTTTCAGTAAAGTTTACTTTAAGTTTTTTTCTAAAATTCAGTTACAAAGGCACAAGTTCTGTTTGAAAAGCCTGTCTTGATATTTTGCAGTTGTTGTTTTATTATTGTAGCAGCTTTTGATATATAATTCCCACCATAAAATTTCCCCTTTAAAGCTTACCACAATTAATGGTTTGTTTTTGGTACATTCACAGGTTGAGCAACCATCACCAAATTTAGTTTTAGAACATTTACATTACCCCAGAAAGCAGTCATTTCCCTTACCTGCTTCCTTCTTCTCCCTCTCCCACTCTTTCAGTGTAGATCTAATCTCCTTTCTGTCTATAGATTTGCCAATCTCCTTTCTGTCTATAGATTTGCCTGTTCTTGATCTTAGGGGGAAACCATTTCATCTTTCATCATTAAGTATGATGTTAGGTATGGGTTTTTGTAGATGCCTTTATCAGGTTGAAGAATTTTCTCTCCTTAGTGAAGATTTTTTCATTAAAGGGTATTGGATTTGGTCAAATGTATTTTTTACATCTACCGAGATGATCACATGATTTTTGTTCATTATTAATGTGGTGTGTTATAGTGATTTTTGTGTATTAAACCACCCTTGCATTCCTGGGATGAATATCATTTGTGAATGATCCTTTTTAGATATTGCTGGATTTGATTTGTTAATATTTTGTTGAGAATTTTTGCATCCATCGTCATAAGGGATCTTGATCTGTAGTTTTTTTTTTTTTTCTCCTTGTGATATCTTTGGAATTGGTATCAGGATAATACTGGACTCAGAATGAATTGCAAAGTGTTCCTCTTTCATTGGCAGTCTAATTATTTTGGGGATAATTTAATTAGGCTTTAATAAACTCAAGTAGGTCAACTCATTTCTCAAGTTTATTTTATTTTATTCATCTAATGGCTATTAATGAGCACCTACTGTATATCAAACTGTTCAAGGTACTGGATATAAGGCAGTGAACCAAATATAAAAATCTGCCCTCATGGAGCTTATTTTAGTGCAGAAATGTTCAGTGTAATTTTCTATTGAAAATGTTTGGTGTTGTCCCACTGAAATATGAGTGTGACTCACATTTAAAATTTAAAATTGTAATTTTAAATTGAGTTCCATTTAAATTTAAATAGCCACATGTTGGATGCACAGTTCTAGTGAGAGATGAGACAAGTAAAGTAAATAGCATGTCAGAAGATAGTAAATGTTAGGGAGAATAATTCAGGAAATGAGGACAGGGGTTTGCAGTACTAAATAGGGCAAGAAGGGAAGGCCTCATTGAAGATGAGGTTTAACAAAGACCTAAGAAAGAGAGGGAGTGAGACATCTATATATATGAAGGAAGAGTGTTTCAAGCAGAGAGAAAAGTGACTGGAAAGTTGAGAACATACCTGGGGTGTTTGAGAAGTTGCAACAAGGCCAAAGTAGCTGGAGTGGAGGTAAGTGAGAGGAACAGATTGTGAGAGTCTTTTGACTATAGTAAGGGTTTCAGATAAGTTTACTTTGAGTGAAATGGAAAGTCATTGGAGAGTTTTCAGTAAAGGAGTGATATGATCTGTTGTAATGTTTTAAAGAGACCATCTGACTTTATTGTCTACAGTAGTCTATATAAGGATACAGGAATTCCAAGTGGTGGCTGAGAAATGTTTAGATTTGGGGTATATTTACAAGGTGGAAGATTTGCTGATAGTTTGGAACTGGGGTTTGGGAAAACGAAAGGGCATCTACTGGAAGCCTGCCCTTTATTGAAATGGGTAAGACTGTGGAAAGAAGAGTATTAGTGGAGAAATTGGGAGTTCAGTTCTGAACGTTCGGTTTAAGATGCCATTTGACATTCATGAGGAGGTTTTGAGTAGGCAGTTGTGTATTACAACATAGAGCAGAGATAGGTCTGGGCTGGAGATAAAAATGTGGGAGCTGAAAGAACATTGATGTTTTTTTAAATAGCAATAAAAATGGATGAGATTGTAAGATTTTGCAGTTGAACACTGCCAGGACCTTCCTGAGAGCAGTGAAAGTTGACTTAGAGTGAACTAGAAGAAGAATAGGAAGAGGGGATTGGAAACAGCTGGTAAAGATTACAACTTTTCAAACTTTCCCATATGCAGATCAGCTGGGTATCTTGTTAAAGTACAGATTCTGGATTTACTGTGCATAGGATGGGACTTGGAATTCTCTTTTTCAAACAGGATCCTTGGTGTTGCTAATGTGCTGGACCAAGGGTCACACTGAGTAGTAAGGGTATAGACAGCTCTTTCAAAGAGGTTTGCTGTAAAAAGGGAACAGGTAATTAGGATGGTGTAAATTGTCTTTAAGTAGGATACATTGTCAGGTTTAGTGATGACAGATCATCATGGATGACATGTTTGTAAAAGTAGAAAGTCTGAAAGATTTTATATACTACTGTCGGAATTAGTATGTTAAGTTGTCAAGACTTCTAGATCAAGGTCAGCATACAAAATTCAACTGTATTTTTGTATACTAGTGACAAACATAGAGAAAACAAAATAAAAAAAATAATAACATCCAAGATAAACTCAGGAGTTTCACAATATCAAAAATAAAATTACCATTAATTAATTATGCCATATAAATTTTATTCTTTTGCCTATTTTAATTTTTTCATTTATTTTTATTTTTTATTTTATTTTATTTATTTTTATTTTTTTATTTTAATTTTTTTAAAGATTTATTTATTATTCATGATAGAACACAGAGAGAGAGAGAGAGAGAGGCAGAGACACAGGAGGAGGGAGAAGCAGGCTCCATACCAGGAGCCCGACATGGGACTCATCCCGGGACTCCAGGATTGCGCCCTGGGCCAAAAGTCAGGTGCCAAACCGCTGAGCCACCCAGGGATCCCCCCTATTTTAATTTTTTATTGTATTTTATTGTTTAGAATCTACTAAAAGTATTTTAAAAATCTGAGCAAATATATGTAAATATTTGTATGCATGTGAGTATATGGGTTATGAGCAGCAGAAAATTATACATACCTTTCTCTACTTTGCATTTTCACTCATACCCTGGAACGTGGTCTTTAGCAGTATATTACTTCATTTTGTGTATATACCATATTTTATTCAACTAGTCTCTAACAGATGATCATCTGGATTATTTCCATTCTTTTATTACTAGCAGTGGTGAATACCCCTGTGCATATATTCTGCTTTTTGTTTTTGTTTTCCAGAATATTTTTGGGATAGATTCCCAATAGTGGCTTGACTAGATTAAAGAGAAAACACATGGATAATTTTGTTAGATATTGTCAAATTCCTCTGCATTCAGGTTGCATCATTTTGCATTCCCATCTGAATTTCCACAGTCTCATCAACAGAGTATGTTGTCAAATTGTGATTTTTGCTGATCTATTAGAACAAAATGGTATCTCAGAATTGTTTTTATTTGATAGTTAACTTTTTTAAAACTTAAAAAAAAAATTAAAATAGGTATATGCTTACTGGGAAGAATCAAGCAGTACATAAGTGCTTAAAATGAAAATGATTCCTCAGGCTCCTCTTATTTTCATTCACTGGTTTTGATCCTGTTAAGTTTGATATGATACATATACAGTATATGCAAATATATACATACACAAGTATGTATCTGTTTTTAAGAATGAGAACATGTGCCGTAATTGTCACACATCTTCACCAGGAGAACTGGGTGGCTGGGAAGGAAGAGGCATACTTGCTATTGTGTACCACTTTGTACCTTTTGAATTTTGTATTGTGTGGATGTATTATCTATCTGTAAAAGAACTACTGATGATAAATGAAAGTGTTAGGAGAACTCAGATACCCTCAGGATTGAGATTATCTGTGGAGTGAAGATATTTTCATATATTTGAGTTTTTAAAAATAATGGTAATCTAGCACATTTTGGAAAATATCTCTAAAATCTGTTGGTAGTGGGATGCCTGGGTGGCTCAGTGGTTAAGTGTCTGCCTTCGGCTCAGGGTGTGATGCTAGAGTTCTGGAATTGAGTCCCATGTTGGGCTCCCTCCATGGAGCCTGCTTCTCTCTTTGCCTTCCTCTCTCTGTGTCTCTCATGAATGAATAGATAGAATCTTTAACAAAAAAACAATAAAATAAAATCTGTTGGTAGTATTGAGAAGTAATATACTTTTCTGGCTTTAACACATGGACCCAATACTTGTGTCACATACATTATTTTTTGTTCTTTACATGCAGAGGATACATGGTAATGGGTGACTCTTTCAACACTTCCTTATTCAAGCAGACTTTTCAAAGAGTCTTTACCAAAGATATGCATGGACAGTTTAAAATGGGCTTTGGTGGCACATTAGAAATAAAGGTAAGAGCCAAAACTTGACATGTATGGTATGTTATCAAGAGAAGTTTGTAGGCTTCACCACAATTTTAAAATATCATTAATCAAATTCAATATGTGCTTTAAAAGTTGTGGTGGTTTTATATTGAAAACCAGAATTAGATATTTTACCAGAAAATGTATTATTGTTAAATGTACCTGAAATGTTTACTTGAGCATTTCCAAGTGATTGTTAGAGAAGAAGATACTGTATAGGTAAAATTTCATTTAACTACTTTTTTCCCTTTATATAGGGTTTAACTTTTAAAGTGTGCTTTATCTTTTTAGGGTTAATTTGCTTATGTTAGTACTAGATTTTTTTTTAATTGTAGGAATTAGTATCTAATTTAAGAGAAACCTGTTCTATTCCATTTGGATAATTAGTAATTGTTTAATGGTTGGTAGGTTATTGATATTACTCACTTCTGTCATTCATTTCAAATTTGGATTTAGAAAATCCAAAGGCTTGGGGCACCTTGGTGGTGCAGTCGATTGGGCATCTGACTCTTGGTTTCAGCTTAGGTCGTGGGATTGAGCCCTGTGTTGGCCTCAGTGCTCAGAGGGGAGTCTACTTGAGATTTTTCTCTCCCACTGTCCCTCCCCTCTCCATACACTCTCTCTAAAATACATAAATAGGGGCACATGGGTGGCTCAGTGGTTGAGCATCTGCCTCTGGTTCAGGTTGTGATCCTGGGGTCCTAGGCTCGAGTCTTGCATCGGGCTCACCACAGGGAGCCTGCTTCTCCCTCTGCCTATGTCTCTGCCTCACTCTCTGTGTCTCTCATGAATACATAAGTAAAATCTTAAAAAAAAAATACATAAATGAATCTTTTTTTTTTTTAAATTTTTTAATTTATTTATGATAGTCACACACAGAGAGAGAGAGAGGCAGAGACACAGGCAGAGGGAGAAGCAGGCTCCATGCACCGGGAGCCTGATGTGGGATTCGATCCCGGGTCTCCGGGATCGCGCCCTGGGCCAAAGGCAAGCGCCAAACCACTGCGCCACCCAGGGATCCCCATAAATGAATCTTTAAACAAAAAAGAAAACCCAAAGGATTAGTGTTAGCTACTAGTGTATTATAAACACATTGATTTTGAATTTCCATTAAATAAAATCTTGTTAATCTTTTTATTTTATTGAATGCTTGCTCTATCTCCAGCATTAACCAAAGAAATTATAGAGATCTCAAAGGATATACAAGGCACAGATTTTCTTAAAAAGAAACTTAGTCTTGGGGCACCTCGTTGACTCAGTAGAGCGTGTGACTCTTGATCTCAGGGTCATGAATTCAAGCCCCACCTTGGGCGTGAAGCCTACTTAAAAAACAAAAACTACTGAGCCATCCTGGTGCCCTGAAACTTAGTTTTGATAGAAAGATAAGATTAACACTTGTGATACAGTGAAATAACAGTAGATTATAGAAGTCCTAGAAAGGTTTAGGGAAGAAACATGAATGTTTGCAGGACACAATTTATTCTTGACAATAAATGGTTTTTTAGTGACTTATAGTGGTTTTGAAAGAGGGACGAATTTAAATTGGTTGAGGACAACACATTTTAGTTAGGATCCCATATGAGGAGAGGTAAAAAAGTGAGAACCGGCATGATATATTTGGGGAAACTTCCCAGTGAGAGTGGATGGCTTTTATTGCAATGTAAGGGAAATAGTTTTAATTGTGTGGTTGGATGTAGTTTGGCGATGCATGTTCAGGCAGAAGAAGCCATTGTAAATTAATGAACAATGTTTCAGATAAAATTCATCTGACAATGTTAATCACTTTGTCAGGAAAAAGAATATCAGGAAAAGTGAATTAGGCTTTTAAAATCTTTTGATAGAAACAACAATAGCTTAAATTTTGGTGTCAGTAGAGATTGGAAAGAAACCAGTCTTGGTGACACATTTTCTAAGGGAAGAAAAATAGAAGATAATGATTTTGGGATATGGTATTATTTTGAATTCAGAGTGAGGTTTCAAAATGGAGATTTCTTATGAGCAGGTAGAAATAGAGTATTAAAGTTAGGTCAGGGCTAGATTTTATATTTGGGAGTTATCAATCTAGAAGTGCCTAATGATTCATTATTTCTAAATTAGTATGTTTTCATTGACTTGAGTTTTAAATATGGAAAAATGTCTTTATTTTTGTATACTTATAGTTGAGTATATGTTTGAGCTTATCTTTGAGTATACTGAAGTTTTCTCTGTATTCTTACATTGCAGACCTCAAGGGAAATAAAGATTTCAGGAGCTATTGGACCGTGTGTGTCTCTCAATTCTAAAGGACCTTGTGTATCTGAAAATGTAAGAGACCTTTAGTCTAAAAAGAAAATATACTTAATTCAAAGGGCAGGCCACAAGAGACCTGGAGTGGCAGCCTATAGCATTTCTTTCAAAATTGTTTGTGTGGGCTAAGTTTTCAGTAGAATGTGGTTCAGTTTTCACTGGTATAATCTATTTGTGGTTTCTTTTTTTTTTTTTACATGTCCTTTTTACCATCTACCCCAAAATTTAAACCTTTGTATTGTTACCAGTTTTCTATATTTTTTATGCCTAAGTTATTACTTGCCCCAGTATGCCTAAAAAACCCCAACAACTGTGATTTGGAAATTTGGAGACTTCTAAAAATGAAATCTGAATTTTTTTGTTTGTTAGTAGGATTTCCAACAAAGTAAGTAAATGAGCCAGATTTTCATTTTAATTCCTTTCTTTTTTTGTTATCCCATCTAGTGGTCAAATAATGTACTTTAAAGTGGTAGAATTGTGTAGCTATAGAGAGGGTGATGGTAATCATCTCTAAAATTACAGAGTTTAAAAATTAATTTTAAGCAGATTGCATGGTAAAAATTAATATCTAAGAATAGTGTTTTGGGGAATCAGACTGCTTAAATTATGGAATTCTGATCTAGAGAACCTTTATCATATGTGCCCATATTATGTGTTAAATCAGTACCTCTTTACACAGGTCAAATAGTTGGATAGAAAGATAGCATTAATTGTAATTACTTCATTAAATGGTATATACTTTTAAAATATTTAATATTGAAGAACTTGTATCAATATTTAGCAAGAATTTGGGGGCACCTGTGTGGCTCAGTGGTTGAGCATCTGCTTTCGGCTCAGATTGTGATCCCGGGGTCCTGGGATTGAGTCCCACATTGGGGGCCTGTTTCTCCCTCTGCCTCTGTCTCTGCCTCTCTCTCTATGTCTCTCATGAATAAATGAATAAAATCTTAAAAAAAAATACTTAGCAAGAATTTGAATTATAATTTTATTGTGGGGGATCCCTGGGTGGCGCAGCGGTTTGGCGCCTGCCTTTGGCCCAGGGCGCGATCCTGGAGACCCGGGATCGAGTCCCACATCGGGCTCCCGGTGCATGGAGCCTGCTTCTCCCTCTGCCTGTGTCTCTGCCTCTCTCTCTCTCTATGTGTGTGTGACTATCATAAATAAATAAATAATTTAAAAAAATAATTTTATTGTGTAAGAATTGCTTAATATTATTTCATGACATATTTCTATGACTTTTAAAAATCTTAAGCTTTTAACAGTCATTAAATTAGTTAGAAATGTGAAGCAATTTTCTTATTGCAGTTTTTTCCTTCCCTTTTTACCTTAATATATATTATAGTAATAAATTGGGGGTGTCTAGCTGGCTTAATTGGTGGAGCATGCGACTGTTGATCTTGGGGTTGTGAGTTTGAGCCCCACATTGGTTGTAGAGGTTACTGAAAGTAAAATCTTTAAAAAAAATTGTATTCTCTATTTTTCAAACATACTATATTTTATTTTTACAGGAGATAGGAACGGGTGGCACATGTCAATGGAAGATATGTGGGCTCAGCCCCACTACAACCTTAGCTATATATTTTGAGGTTGTCAATCAGGTATGACTTTTATATTTGAAATACTCAATTTAGGCCATAGATATTTCATATTTTTTTCCAATAGTAATTAGACCTGAAGCTTATTATGTTTGGAATTTTTGTTTGTCATATTATTTTTCTCAAGCCTAAACTACTTGGTGAGAGGATAAACTATAACAGAATGAGATGTTAAGGAAACCTGCAAATGCACAATATTGGGCAACCCACCTTTTATTCTCAGTTTTCCTTTTTTTCTATTTTAATATAAAATTGGAAGCATAAATAAAAATTCTGTTTTAGATATGCATTTTTGTAATTAGGCATCACGCTCCTCCTAGTTGTCACAAGGTGTATTATAATGATATATGAAACCCCTACAAGAACGTTTAATATATCAAAATTCATAGAAAAAGATTGTAAGGTAAAGATTCCTATATTTGAAAAGTTTTTTTTCTGGTATAAGAGGAAGTTATATTAAAGACGATATAATGTATAAGTTACTGACTCTCATACCAATAGTTACGAGGCATAAAATGAATCACAAAGTATTGATGATCAACCTTCATAAGATAGGTACAGAGATTTTGTTTGTTTAACCATCAAAATTTGTGAAAAGAAGTAGCTTTTATTGACCAAAAAAATAAGTAAATCAAGAATGCTTCTTGTCAAAGATCATGAGGAAGGTTTCTCTTATTGACCACTTGCTATTTCTGAGGATCATTATTATATGTTACTGTTGGGGTCTTCTCATTAATAGTTTTCTGTTGGTCATCTGTTCATCATATGATTTATCTTCCTAAAAGTTCTGTTTTCATCTCGTATACTGAAAGGTGAAGGACTTGGTTCAATTTCTCTTTATCCAGCTGGTGGATATTTTGCAAAATTGCCTTACTTATTTATGCCTTTGTGTATCTGTTAATTTCTTTATACTTCTCCCTTTATTTTGTCCTTTCACATCCTTCTGAATTATCTATTACTTGAAATTGATATCCTAGCTGGACTCACTTCTCTTATGCTTCATCATTTTTCCCCTTTCCCAGATCCATTTCTCTTTTATGTGGCAAAACACAACTCTTTGGTATGCACTGGAAACAATCATCCTTCTATCGATTTTAGAATGAATTTCATTAAATAGGGTAACTATAAAAACACTGTAATAGATTTTGCTTAGTTTTTACTTTTATTTTTACATAGCATAATGCTCCAATTCCTCAAGGAGGGCGTGGTGCAATCCAGTTTGTGACTCAGTATCAGCATTCAAGTGGGCAGAGACGCATCCGAGTGACCACCATCGCTAGGAAGTAAGTTGTATTAATTAGAGATTAAATTATCATATCGAAACTATTCTGAATCATGTTTCCAAACTGGGTTTTTTTTTTTTTAATTTTTATTTATTAATGATAGTCACAGAGAGAGAAAGAGAGAGGCAGAGACATAGGCAGAGGGAGAAGCAGGCTCCATGCACCGGGAGCCCGATGTGGGATTTGATCCCGGGTCTCCAGGATCGCGCCCTGGGCCAAAGGCAGGCACCAAACCGCTGCGCCACCCAGGGATCCCCCAAACTGGGTTTCTGTTTTGAGAAACATCTGTAACTAGGAAATGAACATGTATAATAATAGTATTTTATTTCTTTTTTTTTTTTAAGATTTATTTATTCATGAGAGACACACAGAGAGAGGCAGAGACATAGGCAGAGGGAGGAGAAGCAGGCTCCATGCAGAGAGCCTGATGTGGGACTTGATCCCTGGATTCCAGGATCACACCCTGAGCCAAAGGCAGACGCTCAACCACTGAGCCACCCAGGCATCCTACATTTTATTTCTTTCTAATCCAGCTTATTGGCTAAAATGTTCATTGTTAGGAAATGTATAGCAATTTAAAAAATGACTCCTAAGACACATTCTTTGAAATATTCTTTTATTTACCATATTCCTCTGAGAGGAGGAGCAAAACTAATAAACATTATCCTTTCATAGGCACTAACAATATGTACATATATATACATACATCATAATATAGCACAATAATTAATAGCATTACTTTTCTTTTTTTTTTTTTTTTTTTTAATTTTTTTTTTTATTTATTTATGATAGTCATCAGAGAGAGAGAGAGGCAGAGACACAGGCAGAGGGAGAAGCAGGCTCCATGCACCGGGAGCCCGATGTGGGATTCGATCCTGGGTCTCCAGGATCGCGCCCTGGGCCAAAGGCAGGCGCCAAACCGCTGCGCCACCCAGGGATCCCAATAGCATTACTTTTCAATGAAAAAGTTCTTAGTCTTAAAACAGACTCTTAACTAAAGAGTACAAACAGGGTTATTGGAAGAGAGGTGGATGGGGAATGGGCTAAATTGGTGATGGGCATGGAGGGAAAAAGAATATATAGAAACTTTAGTTATATCATTTTATCATTAATAATTGAATTAAAGACAAAATGAGAAAACATTTTTTGATAATTTTGTTCATTTTCCAGCTTAGTAAATGCGTAAATTATTTAGGCTGGAGGAAAACTCTTATTTTGTTGTATTTCCATGTTTCTGCCTTTAGAAAATTGGAGGAATAAGATTGAAAAGTCTGACATAGACTTGTGTATTTCTGTGCACATGTATACCTATACATATACGTGTGCTCTTTTTATACTTGTAAAAATCTTAATGTCTTAAGGAATGTGTTTGGAGATCTATCTTTACAATTACTTTAGAAGACTTTATTAGGTTTGGATATATTTTTCTGAAAAATAATGCTATACTGAAACTATTAGTGATTTTAAATAATGCTGACTTTCTAGATAATGTTGGAATTTTCAAATATGAAATAATTTTCTGCATCATTTTAATTCACATCTGTGTAGTAGCCAACTGTGATATTGTGACTTTAATAATTCAGCAGCATCTCTCTGCTTTCTAATTGCCTTTAGCTGGGCAGATGCCCAAACTCAAATCCAAAACATTGCTGCGTCTTTTGACCAGGAAGCAGCTGCCATTCTTATGGCCAGGCTGGCAATCTATAGAGCAGAAACAGAGGAAGGACCAGATGTACTTAGATGGCTAGACAGACAGCTCATTCGACTGGTAAGAAGTAAACAATGTACTTTTCTCAATATATATACTTTTGTTTGTCCTATTTGTTGCTTATGATTTCTTTCAACATACTTAGCAGTTTAACTGAAAGACTGTATGAGGGATTTTGATTCAAGTTGCTGAGAAAGGCATAGTAATGAATGGTACATTTCTCTCTTCCAGTAAACTGAAATACCTTTTTTCCTTAAAAGAGTGACACTTAAGTAACTTTTTTTCTTTCTTTCTTGTTTTGGGGCTGTTACCACATTAGTTTCAAATTTAATCCTAAATTATTGTAAATTTTTTTTACTGCTTTTTTTTTTGCATATTTTTCTTCATTACTATTGTTTTAGTTTTCTAATTTTATTGAGAAGTTAATTGTGATTTAAAAATTATACACGTTAACATACAAAAATATAGGTAGGCCTTGATTATCTGGATCTCTATTAGCAAAATGTGTTAGTAAAATTTTTTTTTTTTTTTTTTTTTTAGTAAAATTATCGATAATGCTGATTTACTTGGGTTTTTAGTATGGCAGGAACCCACTACTTACGTTTTAACCTAGAATGCTTAATTAAGTTCTATTCTTAATGCTCCATTTTTTACTCAGCAAACTCTTGCCTATTATTTTAGTCAAATAGACTAAAGAGAACTGTTAAGAACTCTCTGCTAATCTATCAGATTTCCGTTTGTAGCAGGAAGATTTGCATTCTTTGTTTAGATTTTCATGTAGTTTTAAAAATATTCTTCAATGAACTAATCTTTGTTTAATAAAATTACTCGTTTTTGTAGCATCATCCAGGACTTTTTCTTTTACTTTACTTTCAAGGGTGTTTTTATACTAACACCTGTCTGTGGTGAAAGGAGTGTTTTAACATCAGCATGTCTTTTTACAAGAAGAGGCATAAAACTTCTCATCAAATCAACCACTGCTTGAACACCATAAGTACAAATGCCAACCCAGTTCTTCCAAGATGAACCATTGTTTCTAGATAGGAATATAAAGTATTAAATATATTTTGACTTTGCTAGTTTAGGACTGTGGAAATATATTCTTGAATTGCACTATCATTTAGCAGTTTGACATGACATTAGTGAAATCTGTTGGCTCGTCAACCTAAATAGAGAAGCTGTTATTTTTTAGCTGATTGCATAAACTTCTTCAGCATCATATGATATGTTATCAATGCATTCATTTATTGTATTACTTTAAAATGGAACATTTTCAGTTTATCAGGCTGCATCTTTTTTTTTAAGTATTTATTTTATAGAGAGTATGCCAGTGCATGAGTTGGGGGAGGGGCAGAGAGAGAGAATCTTAAGCAGACTCCCCACTAAGCGTGGAGCCTGACATGGAGCTCCATCTCACAAGCCATGAGATCATGACCTGAGCCAAAACCAAGAGTCAAGTTTAACCAACTGAGCCACCCAGACACCCCTCAGACTGCATCTTATCCTAGCATTTTACTTACTTTAATTTTACATGTTGGTATTATTAGGTTCTATTATAGTTCTGTGACTTTTTCTCTCTTTTTTTTAAAAAAGATTTTATTTATTTTGAGAGAGTGTGTGAATGAGTTGGGAGAGGGGCAGAGGGAGAGGAAGAAGCTGAGCAGGGAGTCCCACATGGGGCTCCATCTTAGGACCCCAGAATCATTACCTGAGCCAAAGTTGCTGAATGAACTGAGCCAGTCAGGTGCCCTGACCTCCTTTCAGGGTAATAAGTTAGTAATCTGACATAGTTTGCTTCCTGAGCCTTTTCAATGGATGTGACTTTGTTTACTAAATGCCTTATTCTTTCGAGAAGAAAGTGTTTGAAGCGATCAGACCTTTTGCCAATGGCTGTGATTTGTAGTAGAGTGCTTTTGCCATTTTGTGAGAACTACTACTACATTTGTAGGTTATCGCATGTGACACAAAACAAAGTACAACTTGGGTTATCAGCTCACATAAAAACCCACTGATGGGGATCCCTGGGTGGCTCAGTGGTTAAGCGCCTGACTTTGGCCCAGGGCGTGATTCTGGAGTCCCAGGATTGAGTCCCGTGTCGGGCTCCCTGCATGGAGCCTGCTTCTCCCTCTGTCTGTGTCTCTGCCTCTCTCTCTCTCTCTTTTTCTCTCTCTCTGTGTCTCTCATGAATAAATAAATAAAATCTTAAAAAAAAAACCCACTGATTAGTAGCTTTCATTGTAAAGATTGATCTTTTCTGTGTCCCTTGTTGCTTAAATGTGGTGAAATGACTCAGAAGATTGTAATTCTTCAGAATTCTCTGTGGGGTAATGTCTAGAATATTCTGTCTCACACTTGAACTTCAAAATTTGCCATATTGTTTGACATGCTTGTAAAACACAAACACTATTAATATATAAAACAGAATGGCCTTGTAAAGAACTAAATGAGTTACAAGAAGTACAGAATTACAAAAACATACACTATAATTCACTTCTACACATTCTGCAATTTTGTAGTATTAAACAGCAGTGCAAGGGTTTTGGGAATAGAGAATAGAAGAGTCATAGCACGATGAAAATTTTACTATTATTTTCTGCCACACCAATATAGTTTGTTCCTATAAGTCACTTGGCAAATGTGGGTAAGAGGAAGTTGGTGGAAGTATTTTGAGGGAGGGGCTGATATCGTCAGACTATTGTTCTGCTTTCTGTGCAAAATAGTTTACACCAGTTATTGGTGGCTTCCCTTGTCATATGTCAAAAACTAAGAATGGAGTTTTCCAAATGAGCGTAGTCCTACTGCATACTGCCACATGGGAATGAAAAATGGCCAAAAGAAATTGCTGGGGCACGTGGGTGGCTTGGTGGTTGAGCATCTTTGATCCTGGAGTCCTGGGATCCGGTCCCACATTGGGCTCCCCAAAGGGAGCCTACTTCTCCCTCTGCTATGTTTCTGCCTCTCTCTGTGTGTTTCTCATGAATAAAGAAATAAAAAAAATCTTTTAAAAAATTAAAAAATAAATAAAAATAGAAGAAATTGCTAACAGGTAACTTGGAAACCATCTATCACTGTGGCTGACATCATATGGTATGCAAAGTTCAAAAAACACATTTTTAAAAGATTTTAAAGAACTCCTAGTGACTAAGAAACCCTCATATATAGTAAAAGTGGTGAGAATGTGATCTTTACATTCTTCTAATTGATGGAATCACATTAACATACAGTTGAAGTGAAACTCTAGGTGATGACCAATGAACCTTAGTTATAAAAGCTGTTCTAAGACTGATTTTTTGTACTGATTATGCACTGCTAAAATTTCAGCTGTAACAGTGATAACAACACAAATAGAGAAGGGATTAATAGTACCCTGTAGATACTATTTATAGTTTTTTCCCAATGAAAAAAATCTATGAAATTATACTAACAAACTTCTTTCCTCAATTTGGTATAGTGAATGTAATTATTTTCTTTTTTCTTGATGACTCAGGCTTATTTTCATTAAAAATAAATCTCTTTTTTGGGGCACCTCTTTTTTGGTGCAGTCAGTTAAGTGTCTGACCATGGTTTCAACTCAGATCATGATTTCAGAATCATGAAAGTCCCAACGACGTGGGACTCGTTTTTGTTTTTTTTTTATATTTAATGTTTTTTTATTATCAGGAATAAAGCTTGCATACACAAAAGCTCAGTCACACTTGTAGGCTATTTTTATATTCCCATCGCATCCTCCAACCGAAACCTAACACGGTGTTGCGTGGATCACAGATCCTCAGTACAGCACCTGTGGGTCGTTTTGTTTCCTCATAAAGGACCTTTGGGTCACCAAATGAACCATTGTTTGATTCCAGTGATCAGCAAGCACGCATTGTGACATGTTGTGCTCTTCTGAAGATAGGCAAATAAAGGCATTTTTGTTTCGAAATACGGCTACACAAGTAATATCAAGAGCTACACTTTATTTTTTTACTTTGCAGCCAGATATGGCATTAATGGTTTTGTAGGTGTGCCTGTCATTTAAAAGCTCTGTAAAGGAGATCTTACGCACCCCCACAGTCCAGAGGGAGACCAGGGCGTCTAGAGGTTAAAAGGTTCTGTCCAAGGTCATGGTGGTAAGAAGTGAGTAGAAATCACCCTCGGAGTCACTTGCATTGGCCTCTGTGCTCAGCGTGGAGTCTACTTGAGATTCTCTCTCCTTCTTCCTCTGCCCTTCCCATTCATGCTCTGTCTCTGTCTCTCTCTAAAGTAACGACATCTTTTTTTCTTTTCTTTTTTTTTTTTTTAATTTTTTTTTTTATTTATGATAGTCAAAGAGAGAGAGAGAGGCAGAGACACAGGCAGAGGGAGAAGCAGGCTCCATGCACCGGGAGCCCGATGTGGGATTCGATCCCGGGTCTCCAGGATTGCGCCCTGGGCCAAAGGCAGGCGCCAAACCGCTGCGCCACCCAGGGATCCCATAAAGTAACGACATCTTTAAAAAAAAAATCCAAACATCTTTTTAAAAACTCTTTTGTAGGTAATGGGCAATGTATGGCCAGATTGGTGCTGTGCCACATTTGCTTCTGACACTTTTAATGTAAGCCCTCACTCCCCTTGGTCATAATCATTTAAGCTATTGTTTTCAACATATGCTTTGTCCCCTCATCCAGAGTCTCTTGTTTGGGTCCATCTTGTGCCCACCTTCATCTTCATGGACCTGTTCCTTACCTTTTTTCGTTTTTGTTCTTTACTTTTTTGACTCTTGACTTTTTCTATTGAATGACACCTTTTTCACAACTTAAACTTGATATTTGATTTTGTTTTTTCATCTTTGACCTTTGGTTTACCCACTAACCACAAATTGTGTTTTCCTTTTAGCTGTACTGCTAGCTACAGTGGATAAACAGTTCATCTAGCCCAGGAAATCTCTTTTGTTTAAAACCCTTGGAACTTTCCAGAAAATACTACCCCAGCCAGGTTTTTCCTTATTATACCAGTGAAACCAGGCACTTTAGTTGTGCTGTTTCTTGTTTTCTGTGTTTTCTTAGAGAAAGAGAGAGCGTGGGAGTAGGGGAACAGAGAGAGAATCTTAAGCCGGCTCCATGCCTAGGACAGAGCCTGATGGGGGGCTAGATCTTACAACCCTGAGATCCTGACTGAGCCAACCAGGCTCTCCTGTTGTACTGTTTTTAAAGATGATCATATTTGCCATTACCATTTTCTTATAGAGATTGTGCTTTGACCTTTAGGACCCATATATGTATCTGCCTTTATGTGTATATAGTTACTGAATTAAAGACAGGACTAGATTTCTTGTGTTGATATTTTCATCAAGAAAATTGTATTATTGTTGCTTTATCTGCCCAATCTTACTCCTTCTGAATAACTCCAGCCATGGATCTTTAAGACACCTCCTTTATGCTTCAGTCTTTTTGTTCCCATCTGTATTAGTGTTTTGGTTAGATTGTAAATAAGGACTATTTCTCAAGATTCCAGTAATCAAAGACTATTTCTCAAGATTCCAGTAATCAATGCACTTGATAAGTGTTCAAAAAAATTTTTTTAAGTAATTCAAAGATTAGAAATATATGTATGTACATATTATGCAAATTTTGTATTGTTAACTGTGGTAAAGTTTGGCTGTATTTTCAAAAAACAAGTTATACACATTTAACTTCTGGATATAAAAGAATGTTATATTTTTTTAATTGATTGATTATTATTATTTTTTTAGGAGGGATGGTGGGAGGCGCAGAGGGAGAGAGAAAATCTTAAGCTCCACACCCGGTGTGGAGCCTGATACAGGGCTCGATCTCACAACCCTGAGATCATGACCTGAGCTGATGCCTAACTGACTGAGCCACCAAGGCACCCCTGGATACAGAAGGATTTTTAACACGAAATAAAAAGCAGGAGCCATTAAATAAAAATATTCAACGATTTTATTATGGGGGCAGCCAGGTGGCTCAGTTAGTTAAGCATCTGACTCTTGATTTTGGCTCAGGTTATGATCTCAGGGTTGTGAAATCTAGTCACATGTTGGGTTCTGCACTTAGTGGGGAGTCTGCTTCAGATTCTTTACTTTTCCCTCTACCTCTGCTCTCTCTCTTTCTTTCTGTCTCTAAAATAAATCTTTAAAAACTTAGAAAGATTTTATTACATTAAAATGAAAAAAATCTATTTGGCAAAAGTACCATTACAAAAATTTAATGTCAATTTGTATGTATGACTTATATATGTATATTTTTATACATATAATGGAATATGGAAATTTTTATATATATGTGCTTTTACAAATGAGTAAGATTTGGGGAAAAGTGAGTAAATGTCTTGAACAAGGTATTAGCCAAAGAAGGAATCCAAGAAACTAGTAAACATATGAAAAAATTAACAATCTTATTTATAATCAAAGTTAGAAAATAGAGCAAGATAATTTTTATTTATCAAATGGGTAAGAATTAGAAAAACATAATAATGCTTAAGAGTTGGTTAGTATTCAGGGAAATGGACAGCTTCATAGCTTGAAGGTTTGGAGTATGAACTGTACAAGTTCTATAAACATCTATATTACCTTATATTGAGAAGGCAGTTGATGATATATATCAGAAGCTTAAAAACTGCCTTTTACCTAGAAATTCTATCTCTAAGAATTTAATCTAAGGTTATAACAGGATAAATGCTAATAATGAGGGATTAGATAGTGATATGAAAATAAATGTTCATTATACAAGCAAAATTTTTGGACGTAAGTTTGAATACATCTCACTCTAAAAATTATTAGCCTTTTGGACATCCCTGGTTAGCCAAGCATAAAAGTGAACAATGTTTTCATTACCCTCATTAACCATAACATAAGATTTTCCTAATGCTTTATTTTAACAGAATTCCAGGCACAATTTAAAATGTGTATATTTAATGTAATGTGATCAATAGTTCTGAATAATGTATGACTACTGGTTTTGCTCACAGAGTCTTTTCAGTGTATTTGACATTTTAGATTTCAGGTGTATTTGCTATTCAGATCAACAATTCAGGAGAATTTTCTGCAATGATGGAAATGTATAATCTGCACTTTTATGGAAGTACTTACTACTCATATATAGCTGTTGAGCACTTGAAATATGGCTAATGCAATTGAGGAACTGGATTTCTATTTAATTTCAATTTGTTTAAATTGCCACATAAAGCTAGTGGTTATCATATTGTACAATGAAGATTACTCTCATTTTTCTTTTAAAGATTTTATTTATTTACTCATGAGAGACAGAGGGAGAGAGAGAGAGGCAGAGACACAGGCGGAGGAAGAAGCAGGCTCCATGCAGGGAGCCAGATGTGGGACCTGATCCTGGGTCTCCAGGGTCACTCCCTGGACTGAAGGCGGCGCTAAACCGCCGAGCCACCCAGGCTGCCCAAGATTACTCTCTTAATCAAAGTTCGTCAGTGAAGTATTAGAGGGCATTAAGGACAACAATACTCTTATTTCCAAATACCAAGATCTGTTTTCTGAGGATTAGCTCTACAACAATAGCTTTGCTATTCTTTGCATGACAGTGGTTCTGATATGATTTTTCTTGGAAGCCAAAAACGTGTTCAAGCCAATTATGCCTTTTTATGTGCTCTATACAGCACAGATAATTACATAAATCATGTAGTTAAACATTTTAGGAAGCAAATGCAACTGCACTAAGTATAGCAGTGAATCCTTTGCTATTTTTAACTTGTTTTTTGTACCCTTGACCATATGTGAGTACTATGCCGAACATTGCCAGGATATAGACCAATTGCATAAGTACTATAAAAATTTTCTCATATTCGAGACTCTGCTCAAGAACAAGGTGAGAAAGCTAATGTTTGTTGAATGCTTACTATTAGTCATTGTGTTAAGCACTTTCTCCTAAGTTTTATCTCAGTTATTTAGTTGCGTTTTGTCACATTATCGTGGAGGGCTTATTTCTCGTTCACCAGTGTATGTGCCTCCATTTACCTTAATATCCTTCTAATTTCTGCCGTGGTGTTTATTCTTTGTTTACCAGTTTACCTGTTGGTCTCATATTTTCTTTTCCTTAGCCTTTTTTTTCTTTGCATTGTTTCTGTTGTAGAGTTTTATACCATCAGCTTGCTTTTGTAACCACTATGGTAGTTTGATAGTTGCATCTTCCAGTTAGTAGGCTGTTGTCCTTTTTAGGCAGTCTTAAAGGGCACATGTTGAACTCTCTGGCCATTATCTAAGAACTCTATTTGCTATCAGAGACAGTTTAAAAAAATCCAAATATTTGAAAATGAGTTATTACTGCATTGGAGCCAATGTATTGTTTGTTTATAAATTCAAGTGTATTTTTTTGGGTGTAATTCTTCTTGATAGGTATATAAATAAATTCCAGTTTTATCCCATATCAAGTATCTACTTTCTAAAGAGTAATAACTTTTTTAAAAAATATTTTTATTTGAGATGGGCAGCCCCAGTGGCCCAGCGGTTTAGTGCCGCCTTCAGCCAAGGGCATGATCCTGGAGACCCGGGACCGAGTCCCGCGTCAGACTTCCTGCATGGAGCCTGCTTCTCTCTCTGCGTCTCTCTGTGTGTCTCTCATTAATAAATAAATAAAATCTTAAAAATTTTTTAAAACATTTATTTGAGAGAGAGGGAGCACATGTGCATGAGTGTGAAGGGGGCAGAGGGAGAGGGAGAATCCCAGGACCCTGGGATCATGAGCAGAGCTGAAGGCAGATGCTTTAACCATCTGAGCCACCCAGGCGCCCCAAGAATAATAACTTTTAAAAAATAGAATACGTATAGGTTGGAGGGTTAGTAGTATGCCAGGGAATATATTACTAACACATTTTATTTTATTTTATTTAGTGTCAGAAATTTGGAGAGTATCACAAAGATGATCCAAGTTCCTTCAGATTTTCAGAAACTTTCTCCCTTTATCCACAGGTGAGTAGGTAAAAGGTCCCTGTTCTTTTCTTAGTGTTGACAATAGTATTGAGTCTCACTTTTCCTGTTGTATAAGAATATAGGACCTGTTGTATTGGGTTATTTTTTTTGTAATGTTTTAAGTTTTGGGATAGCTAAGAAATTGATACTGTGCTTGAGTAGTCATTGAAAGGTGCATAGTATTTTTATGATTGCCTTCAAAAGAATCATTTATTTCTGGTGAAAGAAATTTACATTGGAACTCTACTCTGGGGTAGAAGTAGGTGTGAGGCCGATTAGCTTTCCATTTGATATAAGGGATCTAATTACAGTAGTACTGAAAGGAAGTAACTTGACCAACCAGCTATTTTTACAGCATGGTACCATTACCTGAGAACAATTTTATGGGGATATACCAAATAAATAGAAAAGAAGCTAATTTGATTTATCTTAGAGAACGTTTGCCCCTTGGGCAGTGGAATCTACCTGTCTTATTTTGGTCGATATTTTTAAAAGCTTAGGTTATTTATGTGATGACTAACAGAACATTTGTTCAGCTGAGGTCTATATGCAGGGAACTTTAAGAGAATAAAGATGACTGGCACGGATCTCATTTTCAAGGAGCTTTCAGTCTGAAGGGTGAGAACTAAAATATACCTAACAGAACAGAAGGGGAGAAATGCTGTAAAATATACACAAAATTTAAGGGAAACTTACAGGAATCCTTCCAAGTAAGTGGTGTCATACATCTTTTTAGAAGAGGGCATTTTAGCTTAGTCTGGAAGGAGGATTATATTGAGACATGGAAATTCAAATTTTTCCCGTGAACACTTTGCTTAAGGCTTTAACTCTCTTTTCAGGACTACTATTATTTTTTTTTGAAAATCTTTCAGTGAACTGTATTGTAGAAACTTCATGTTTATACAGGGAGATGTCCCTAAATCTCTGGTTACAATTTTGGAGAACTAGGAAAGAGCAAAGTCTATTTGCCTTAAGTCAAGCAAAAACCTTTCTTAGGACTCATATTAGTAGCAGAAACTTAAAGAAAAGAGATTGAGGGCATTAGCCTTAGTATTTGACTGAATGCTGAACACTTTCCTTTCTTTCTCTTCTCTCCCAACTCTATGCCTTCTTTTTAGGCTTTTAATAGTTAATAGATCTCCCAAGAGATTGGGGCTTTTCATCTTTCCCCCTCTATTGGAAATAGCAGAGGACCCACAAAAATTTTTTTCTTTGTGGTTTCTAAACGCTTTTATAAAAGGTAACATAGACTAAATTTAAGGAAGGTTTTTATTTCTAAAATATTTACCCCCAAATTTACCAATTACATATTGCTGTGAATAAACAGGAATAGCTAAAGTGGTAAGGGATGAGACAGCCTCTCCATGAATTCTGATCACAGAAGAAAGAAAAGGAATGCTAATGTCATTGAGTGACATGTGCTGGGAGAGACCTGTGGATGAGTCCCAGACAGGAGCATCATGTAAGCACTTGAGCCCTGAGTGCTGAGGGAAGTGTAGAAAAGTAACTGAAAGACAAATGAGAGTTCTTTGGAAAGCTGATTCTATTGATTGTATCTGAGACCCTTTGATTGTATCAAAGCACAATGTAGCTGTCCTTTGTTTAGGCCAAACTCTTCCCCTTTTTGATCTCTTTCATATTGAGGAGCGGATAGAAGGAAATTGAAAAGAGAAAGAAGTAATGAAACAAAGTCTAAAGAATGTTTCTTAGGAATGAGAAAGAACTTAAATATTGAGAAACAAGTGAGTGTATGTAAGTCCTTTTTTTTTCTTTTTTCTTTTTTTTAAATCAATGCAGACCCTTCCCCATGCATTTTTTGGGAACTCTCATAAAATAGAAAATCTATTAATCTATTTTTATGTTCTTTTGGACTCTTTTGATGGTGGTAAGGAATAGTAATAAAAAAGATTCAGAGATAGTGGCCAGAGAGATGAGGAATAAAAACAAAGAATGCTGATAATGCACCATGTAGCATCAGCATCTGAATAACTTAGTTCCAGGCAAGGAGTTTTTTGTTCCTAGTCTTGTTTTCATTTTGAGTCATCTCTTTTACTTTCATTTTTGTAATTGTTGTTGAATTATATTTTTAAGTAACTGATAAAGACCATTAATGAGATTCTTAAGAATACAATTTAGAATGTCCTTATAACTTGTTTTTATTATCTTAATAGTTCTAATCAAATGCTTTTATAATAGTAAACTTTTTTTTGCAATAAAATAAGTAAAAGCTATCTCACATTTTTTTCTTGTAGTTTATGTTTCATTTAAGAAGATCTCCTTTCTTACAAGTTTTTAACAATAGTCCCGATGAGAGTTCATATTATCGTCACCATTTTATGCGTCAAGATTTGACCCAGTCCTTAATCATGATTCAGCCTATTCTGTATGCATATTCTTTTAGTGGACCCCCAGAGGTAAGAGAGACAGAAGACAACAATTTGTTTTGTTGCTGTGATGTGTGTCATTAAAAAGTGAAAACAAATTTTCTTGGAAGATGGTTACTAAATATAAGAATTTAATTCAAGAAGTTGTTATATATTCACTTAAAAAAATTTATGAGTGCTTACTATATGCCAGGTTGCACTAGAAAATCATTTAAAAAACATAAAAAGTGAGGTGGAAGAGACTTAAGATCAATTAATCTAGTTATTTGGTTGATCAAATCCTCTAGGGCTTGTGATTATTATGTCTTTAACAGGGTCCAGATGTAATGATGAATCTAGAACCTGTAACTTTTTCAGAGTATATTGTCTGATAATTAGGACATTCTGTCTAAACAAAGCTTCTTGCTTAAATATAATCTCATTCTCTTATAGCCCTTTTTGAACATAGGATACAGTTGATTATAAAGATGTATAGTTAGAAAGGTTAGAAATCTAATGTCATCCATTTAGATTTCTTAGCAAACTGTCCCACTTTAACCAGTTGTCAAACAGTTTTTCTATTTTGTGCTTCAAATTGTCTGTTTGGCCACTTAAAAGTATTAGTGACTATATTTGAAAATAATATTTAAGGATGGTCAGCATAAAGAGAATATAATATCTCTTGATGAATGATCTCTCATGATGCCTTTATTCATTGTTTTGTAAAAAATAGTGTATAAAACATTTTGTTACTATAATTGTTTTTAGTAGTTTGTCATAGTGTCTGCTTTTCTAGAAAATATATATTGTTAATGTGATGGTCTAGCCATGTATTTTGGTCGTATAGTTTTGGTCTTTCTTTCTTTGAATCAGGAAAGAAAGTTTTAGAGATTTTTATTATTTCAGAGTAATACATGTAAATTGTAGGTGTCTGGAAAATGTAGATTAGTGTTTAGAAGAAGTTTGGAATCCCACAATCCCTGCTGTCTGCCTCTTTTAAATTCCAGTCTTTCCATTTCATCCATGAATCCCATTAGCTTCATTTACTTAATTTGCTTTTGGAGTCCTCTTTCCTCAATCATGACTTATTCTTCTGGATCATTTTCATTAACACAGAAACCTGAGTAATATTTACATTAAAAACCAACAGACAAAACCACCCTTGACTTCACATTTTCTCTAATTAGCACCCATTTCTCTGGTCTCAGTTGTAGCTAAACTCAGAAAGTTACTTGTCTGTATGATGATCTCACCTCACATTCTCTCCTCAACCAACATTATTCAGATTCTTGTCCTTGACATTACATTGAAACAACTCTTACCAGGCCACCAGTGTCCTACATCTTGCCAGAACTCTCAGTAGCATTTACCTAATGAGGATTCTCCTTTAAAACCTTTTTTTTTTTTCTTTTCTTTTTTTTTTTTTTTAATTTCTCTTATACCCGCAGTACCTACTGGTTTTCCACCTAATCACCACTTCTTCCTTTTCGGTCTCCTTTTGCTGACTTCTCCCTTTCAGATCTCCTAAGTGTTGGCAGGTTCCAGGGCTCCATCTCTGGCTTTTGCTCTGTCCTCTCTCCCTGTAGTGTAGACATATACTGTGATGCATATACCATCTTAATGTGTGTGATACCCAAATTTATGTCATAGCTCGGGCTTCATTATATTTCCTATTAATGTATATTAGCTCCTTACATTTCCTATTCAGAACTATTCTGTCTCCAAATTTGCTCTTTCCCAAGCCTTTCCACTCTCACTAAATGGAGCCATCATCAGCCTTGGGAGTTAACACTGATTTCCTCTTGGCTCTACTTTTTCCATTGTTACCTCCATTTTTGTGATTTCTCAGAAAAAATATACTGCAAGAATTCATGATAGCAAGATGTTTTTAAGTTATAAGATATAAACTTAAAATTTTTAAAATATTCTGGAAAGATCGATTTTGTAACTTTAAACTTTTAACTTTTTGTAAATTTATTTTTCCATCTTCTTCTTCTCTCACTGTTTTCTGCTGTTAGCCGGTTCTTCTTGATAGCAGCAGCATTCTTGCAGATCGCATTCTTCTCATGGACACGTTCTTCCAGATTTTGATCTATCATGGTGAGGTAAGATTCCATAGCATTTAAAGCTATGCATATATGTGTCATAAAGTTTTTGTTCATGGAAGCTTTCCCCTCCTTACTATGTAGCTAGTGCTTCCTTCAGGATAAACTTTTATTTCTATTTTTATAAAATAGGTATAAAATACAATTCTTTCTTAAAGTATTTAAAAAAAATATTCCACATGAGCTGAAAACTTATTTAAAGCATAAGTGAGTTAAAACTTACACCTTTATTTGATTGGAATGGTACATACTTGAAAAGAGCAGAATATTTGAGTAGCTATTAAGCTTTATTTATTTATTTATTTATTTATTTAAAGATTTTATTTATTCATGAGAAACACAGAGACAGTGGCAGAGACATAGGCACAGTGAGAAGCCGGTTCCTTATGGGGATCCTGATGTGGGATTCGGTCCCCAAACTCTGGGATCATGACCTGAGCCAAAGGCAGACACTCAACCACTGAGCCACCCAGGTGCCCCGCCATTAAACTTTAATCCAGGTATTTAGCAGAACTCTCTCCATTCCTGCATTTATTCATTCAGCCAATAACTAAATGCTTCCTCTGTATAAGAAAGCATTATATTCTGGATGCCTTGAGAGATACTGAGTTTCTTTTTTCACAGACCCACGCTCAAATTTATATTCTAGTTAGTCTAGTAACGTGCAGATTTATTTTTCAAATTGTTTTAATTGTAAATGATTTTAGATTTGTACTATAATAGTAGAGGTGTTACTCAAAATATCCTTTTAAGTAACATTATCTAGGCCTTTTAAAAGATATATTGATTATTATTTTGAATTGCTACCAATACTAATGTCCTTTAATTTTTAAGAATAATGTCTATTCTATCCTAATGACAGTAAGGTAGTTTGCTGCTTTTTTTTTGTAATTAAAAAAAAAATAGCTTGTTAATGTACTTAACAGAGAAATTGGAAATGCACATGACTGTTCTTCTGTTAAATACAGAATATAAAGCTATATAGAGTATATATTGACTGATGCAATTAAGTTAGAAACCAAGCCAAGTTTAAATTTTTGGATGATTTAATTACATGGCTTTTGGAGCCATTTACTTTATTTATTTATTTTTTTTTGAGCCATTTACTTTAATAAAAGAATTGATTCAGATGCTCTTCTACACATATATTATCTTTATAATGTTACTGCTATCATTACTCAAGTTTATATGTTTATATATCTTGCCAGAATGTAACTCCATTGATAAAGATTTTATATAGTAGGCAGTTAATTTTCAAGTCTCTGGGAAATCTTCTGTTAACAAAAATCCCCCTTGTTTATCATAAACTTAAGTAGATAGCTTTCAGCTAATAATATAAACGTAGTGTTTAAAATTTTTTCTGGTTTATTATTTCTTTTTACTTTTAAAGGAGAAGAAATATTCTAATTTTGCATCTATGTACACAAGAATACCAAAATCAATGTCTTGATTTATTTTTATTTTTTTAAAAGATTTTATTTATTTATTCATGAGAGACACAGAGAGAGAGCCATAGACAGGAGAAACAGGTTCCATGCAAGGAGCCCAATGTGGGCCTCATCCTGGGACTCTGGGATCATGCCCTGAGCCAAAGGCAGATCCTCAACTGCTGAGCCACCCAGGCGTCCCAAATGTCTTGATTTAAAAACTGATAAATGAAATAATAATTTATAATTTTCTTATTTTCTGAGGATCAATTCTTTTTTTTTTTTTTCTGAGGATCAATTCTTTTGAAAAAAAAAACTCTTAAAGTTTTTGGAAAGGCAAGAAATTGAAAGTAATAATTCCTTTCATTGTTTTAAAATTAGACCATCGCACAGTGGCGCAAGTCAGGATACCAGGACATGCCAGAATATGAAAATTTCCGCCATCTTCTACAAGCCCCAGTGGATGATGCACAAGAGATTCTTCATTCCAGATTTCCAATGCCAAGGTACATTGACACTGAACATGGAGGTAGCCAGGTAAGTACAGTTAATTTGTTTGTTGTTAGTCTTGTAATGAGTTGTTCTCACTTGCTTCTGACTTTAATATGAAAAGACTACTTCATAAGGCAAGTAAAAGAGAAAGGAGATAGGTAGAAAGAAAGTTTACAAGGGAAAATATGCTTGTTTTTGCCTTAGCACTGAGAGCAAAGTAGTGATTATGGGCCAGTTGCCAAAAGCTAGCAGTTTCTCCCACCTTCTGCCACCAGCCCAGATTTAGTAACAGAGCCAGAATGATGTTATGGTGGTATGTCAGCTTTAGTTGAGCAAGAAGGACAATTTGGAAAATAATTTAGTGTACCTTTTTTGGCATAATTGTTTTAAATCTGCTTATTTAATGAAAAAGTCAATGAATATGAAGTTTGTGGTAACATAATTTTTTCTGTTTTCCTCATTCTGTCAGTTCAGTTTTTAGAAAATGTCATGCATTACAAAGCATTGTATTACAAAAGGCTTTGTGGTTTTTAGAATTACAAGGATTAACTACCTTACAAATACACATGGCCCTTCTGGACCTTTCAGAAAGCTTGGTTTAAGATCCCTTAACATATACTCTTAAAATACTTCTTACTTCTCCCTTGTAATTTTGTTAGAGTTATAATAAATTAACTATAGGTTATTATAAGTTTGTTTCACTTGCTAAAGGCAGGGACCTTGCTTCATTCATTATTATATCTCTAGTGCCTAGCACAGTGTTATAAATTATGTGATAAATATCAGCAACTGTTACTCAGAAATGATAGCAGTTATTTTTCGGGTTTTATTATATTTGTAATAAGAGTTACCATGTATGGAGAATTTGTAAAGCTGATAGTACTTTACACACCTTATCTCATTTGATCCTCAAGACAGTCATATTGTTATCTCCATTTTACAGATAATAAGAGTGAAACTTAGGTTATTGTGGCCAAGGAAACACAGTAGGGGAGAAACTGAGATTCAAATCTGGGTGTTCTGACTCTAGAGCCAGTGCTCTTGTATTAAAATGCTTACTCATAGAGTAGAAAAAGATTTTGTGTGGTACTAAATTTCAAAAGATTGACTACCTATATGACATAATTTATGCCTAGTTTTCTCATTGATGTGTTGTCATGTGTAGTGCTATTTTCCTTTTATTCTGGTTTTTCTGTTGATTAGGTTTAGTGGATAGATGGTTAAAGTGTTGAGTAAATTGTCTTATGGAAAAACCTACAGTTTAAGAAAGTTTGAGAGTCATTGTTTATTTTATTTATTTATTTATTTGTTTGTTTGTTTATTTATTTATTTATTTATTTTGAGAGTCATTGTTTAAAGTAAAAGAATATATAGGTCACTTTTTGGTACTTCAAATCTCTGATGTTTCAGACCAAGTGTTTAGTAAATTTCACACAACTCTTATACTTGTTGCACACAAAATTTTATATGCTGAATTTTGGACTCAGCAGTTTATTATTTGTTATGAGTGTTTAGCTTGGAGAGAAAAGGGTACCTTTATTTGTAACATGTTGTGGCCCACATATTTCCAAAATTAGTTTATTTTTTAAAAGTTGCTTTTTAATAAAATTAGTTTTATTAAAACATATTAAATAAAGTTGATTTTAGGTTACATATTGTGTTTGTTCAGCTCATATTGACTAAATCTGTTTTTAATGGATAATGTTATTTCTTCTTCCCTTGTAAGGCTCGTTTCCTGCTTTCAAAAGTCAACCCTTCCCAGACTCATAATAATATGTATGCCTGGGGACAGGTAAGTGTAAATAGTGGAACTTGGAATTATTTCTTTAGTGTATTTATAGTTTGTTATTTTAGTGAGAACTACATTTTTTCCTGTGTATTTGCTAGTGATTTCTGTTGTAAAATTAATGAAAAAATGAGTAGAAAATAGAATTAGCATTTGGTGGCACCATAGAAAATAAAAAGTGATCGTATCAAATAGGTAGAGTTCCTTCATATTCCAAGGTTAATACTACACCCTTGAGACAAAAAAGCAATATAGTGTATAATATAAGATAGGAAGTGATGATTTAAGCTTAATGCTAGGACATGAACTACAAAAGGCCACACATAATAAGTTGAAAGAGATCAGGGATTGTAGTTGAACAAGATAGGCAGGAGCCTGGAAATCATTGTTAATATATTTTGGTTTGTAAGAAGTCCTACCTATTGGTACAACATTTATCAAGTATCCAATGTATAGGACTTTGTATTGGCACTTTAGGATACATAGTGACCATCCTTGCTTTTTTTTTTTTTTAATGTTTCAAGTTTTTATTTAAATTCTAGTTTGTTAACATATAGTATAATATTATTTTCAGGAATAGAATTTAGTGATTCATCACTTTGATCATCCCTGCTTTTAAAGAGCTTGTAATCTAGTACTAGAGATTCAATACATATCTAATTAAAATATAAGTCAGTATGAGATATGTTCTTTTAGAAAAATATAAAATGTTATAGGGGTTAGAAGAGGAAGGGGGGAAACAGCACATGATAGCAGTAGGAGACTGTGTGAACAGAAAAGAGCTCACAAAAGGGAACATTTCCTTTTAGAATGGTCACAGTTTTTAAGAAGTAGAAATTGTATGCGGAAAGGACTTCCAAGTAGAGGACAGTATGGACTAAATAAGGTACAGAGCACACATAGGATGAATAGAACAATAAATTGGAAGTGTATTGTGTGACTAAATTGTGGAGGATCTTAAATGCTAGGTTGAGTTCTGAGGAGCTGAGTCTTTATTTAGTAAGTAATAAAATGTTACTGAAGGTTTTTGAACAGGGTAAATTTGGGTCTGAGAAAGTAAAGTTGAATCTTAAAATTGAGAACATTCTGCAGGTTGAAACTATGTTTTGAAGTAATCCAAGTGAGGGAGAATGAAGGCAAGATGGTGAAAAGGAATAGATTTTAGTGATATTTTAAAAGTGGAACCAATGAGATTTGATTAGAAGTTCCAGAAAAGTAAAAGTTATTCTAGGGCAAGACAGCTAAATGCAAAATCTGAATTCTGATTGAACTCTGGATTTTACAGAGGAAAGAAGTATAAAGAACATAATTGGGATATTTGCGAAATTTGAATATGTACTATTTATCAGCTACTAGTATAATATTACTAAATTTCTTTATGGTGATACTACTGTTGTGGTTATATAGGATATTGTCCGTGACCCTGGGAGATACATCCTAAAGCATTTGGGGGTAAAACATCATGATATCTTCCAATTTACAGAAGTGATTCACAAAAGAAAGAAAAGGAAAAAAGGAAACATAAAGAAACATAAAGCAAATGTGGCAAAATGTTAATGAATTTACGTATAGAGTATGTGGGTGTTCATTGTACTTTTTTCTCAACTTTTCTATAGGTTTGAGTTTTTAAAAAATAAATAGCTGAGGGAAAACAAGGTAAGGAGGGTTTTCAGCTAGTATAACTAGGAGAACATGTACCAGCAAGTGAGAGGCAGAGAGAAAACGTTTATTTTAGGCACACTGAATTTGAGATAACATCTAGATGGCCAGATAACATCTAGCAGGCTTTTAGAAATTTGGGTTGATGATCAGGGCAATGATGTGAAAGTTGATCATGGACAAGTGATACTTAAAGTCATCACAGTGGATACTTGTCCAAGGAGAGAGTAGAGAAGCAAAAGAAGGATGAGATAAACTCTTGAGGAAGTACAATTGGTAGGAGTAGTTTACAAATAGAGAGGTGAGAGGAAATGAAAAGAATATTGTACCATGTTATAATAGGTGAGGGAGGGCTTTATAGAAAGAAGGAAGTATCTCAAAATATGAGATGCTGTAGACATTTGAAGGGGGATAAAGACTCTAAAAAGGTGGAATTTGAAGACTAGGAGGTAGGTAATTTGTGGCCTTGGTAAGCAGTTTTAAATATTGATTGAATACAAGATAGATTGTAAGGAGTTAGTACTAGGGTGGTAAAGAAGTGGAGATTGTTAAGTGTAAATGGTTTTTCTACAAATTTAATCTGAGTTTGAATAGTAGGATAAAAGGATGATACTTATTAGGGTAAGGGCATAGAACTTATTTGTAGATCAACTGTAAGAGGCTGAAAAAAGCTTACAGATGTTTAAGATCCTCAAAAGCAGGAAGTGTGATCACAAGCACTATATGCAGCTGATGCATTGCTAAGGAGGCAGGACATTTCCTTCTGCAAAAGCAAATTGGTAGGAAGGATAATGAGAGAGAAAGATGTTGAAGACGGAATGCTCATATTGGAACGCTCATTTTATTTACTAACAATTTCTAGAGCTTGCTTCCATTATGTTTTTTAACCATGCTTTGTAGTTCAGGCATTGCATCAAAGATGACAGATTTGGGGGGTGATATTAGCACTGGAAATAAGAAAGATGGACACATTAAAGGGAGTACAGTAATTTCTATGTGAGGTCCAGGCTGGGTAGAAGCAGTAGTATTAGGATTAAGGCTTCTTCTCTTTAAATATAGAGGTACCTCAAAAATTTTCCCTGATTTCCCGGCATACACTGTTTTTTTGCATATGGGTGATTGCATACACCCATAAGGCTTCAGCTTTCATCTGAGGCTAACTGGCAAATCTGTACCTTTAGTTTGACTTCACATTGAGCTATAGACTGGAATTTCCATAGCTGCATGTTATATATACGTCACTGGAGGAGCTTCCTGTAGATATTGCATAAGCAACGTGTCCCAACTTGAAATTACCTCTTTTTTACCATCTTGTTCTGTTTGACTCTCCTATTTTTACAGAGGACCCCACCATTTTCTGAGTTCCCAAGGCTTGCAACTTTAGTCATTTGCATTTTATTTTCTCCCTTCTGCCCCTAATTATTCATAAATGGTTTGATCACTTTCCCCTATCCATTCCCCCCTTTCCACATCACTAACTGAGGTCAAGCCCTTGTTACTATTCATATAGAGTGTCAGTGCTTCAGACCTTTTTCTTCCATTTTGACAGTGGCCAGAGTGGTCTCCCTAAAGCAGTTTTAAGTTAAGAGCACTGCTAGAAATCTTTAATCTTTGGGGTACCTGGGTGGCTCAGTCAGTTAAGGGACTCTTGGTTTCGGCTCAGGTCATGAGATGAAGCCCTGCGTTGGGCTCTGTGCAAAGTCTGCTGGAGATTTGCTCTCTTCCTCTGTCCCTTCCCTAGCCCACATGCTCTCTCTCTCAAATAAATAAGTTTAAAAAAAAATCTTTAATAATGCCGTATAGAATTATAAATAAACTCTTTATATTGCTTTTGAGGGTCCTTTATTGCATAATCCAAAGTTTTCCCACTTTCAGCTACTGTTTTGTCTTTTTAGCCAACTGGATTTCTTATTCTACTTTGACTACATTAAGCATGTTACCATCTTTGTAACTTGTCCCTATCACCACTTGTACACATGAAGCCATCCCTCAAGGCTGAGTTCGAAGTTTATGGACTCCATGAAAATTTTTCTATGATTGCATGACTTGTTTAATATAATATTTTTCCCCCTTCATTCCTTTTTTTCGTCCATTTCTGATGCTCTTATCTCTCGTGTTAGGTTATAAATTACTTGAGAATAATAACTATGTTATTTTAATTTTTGACTGTCTACAGTACCTTAAACATAGCATGTATTGAGTATAATAGATTTGGTCAGAAGAACAGAGATTAGAGTATGAGAGCTTTGTGGAGGTATTTAGGAGTTAGAGACTTTATGATATAGATAAATAAATTGAATCCATGGTCTAAAAGTTCTGAAAGGTAAGATTTTTTAGAGCAAGGAAAGGAGTTTACTCTTGGAAATTGTGGAAGGGGTATATAGCACATGAAAGAAAAAAATTTATGCCTGTATAATGCATATACATATGATTATCAATATCACCCTCACCATTTCACTTGCTGTGGAACAAAAAGCTAAGTATACTACTATGACGTGGAAGTTTGGAATACAGAATGTGCCATAAATCAGCCTTTCCATTATGCTTGAGTCATCTGAGTATTGGATCTAGTCTGGATCTCACAACTTAAGAGAAACTTACTTAAGAAAATTGCAAGAGGATAAGAAAGTAGTACCAATTAATAAAGTTCATGGAAATGGTGATTAGTCATTATGGAGAAGGAGAGGTTAATGGATACCTTAAAATAGTATTTGTCAGGGGTCCCCTAGCAAATGCCCTTAGGAGCAGGTAAGTAACAAATGAATGAAGCTCTTACAAGAAAATCTGATACTCTCTGAGTGAAGGGGCAATACCTGCGGGCAAGGGGCTCTGGTGGACTAGGGTTTGTGGGAAGAATACAGAAGTCCTTTTCTAAAGAGGGTAGCTGTTCTTTCCCTCTAGCTGATTGTTGCCATTTATATAATTTATTTAACAAAATGTTGTGAGCCTACATTAATGCAGACTAAATAAAATAAATCTTCGTGGCCGAATTTCCACATTAAAAAGTATGGTTGGGGGTCCCTGGGTGGCTCAGCAGTTTAGCCCCCTGCCTTTGACCCTGGGCATGATCCTGGAGTTCCAGGATCGAGTCCCACATCAAGTTCCCTGCATGGAGTCTGCTTCTCCCTCTGCTTGTGTCTCTGCTCGTGTTCGCTCTCTCTCTCTCTCTCTGTGTGTCTCATGAATAAATAAAAAACCTTAAAAAAAAGTATGGTTTAGTTCATGGAAATAATAACTTGCTTCTTGCTTTTCTGGATTTAAATTACAATATGGGGCACCTGGTTGGCTCAGTCAGTAGAGCATGAGACTCTTGATCTCAGGGTTGTGAATTCAAGCCCCACATTGTGCGTGGAATCTACTTAAAAAAATAATAAATTACAGCATGGAGATGTAGTTGGTAGTAAGCTTATAAAGAACGTGTTGAGCTGTTAAGCATGGAGAGGCATCATTCTGGACTGGTAGTTGAAAACTGTTACTTATCTTTGACTTTGTTAACAAAGTTTAACAATATGTACATGATATGCACAGTAAGACTCAGTAAATATTAGTTATTAGTCTTCCTTGTTCTCAGTGGGGAAGTAATAAGTCTCGTTAATGATTTATTTATTTATTTATAAAAGATTTTACTTATTTGAGAGAGAGTGTATAAGCTGGCAGAGGGGCAGGGGGGAGAAGGAGAAACAGACTCCTCACTGAGCAGGGTGCCCACTATAGTGCTTGATCCTACGACCCTGGGATGATGGCCTGAGCTGAAGGCAGATGCTTAACTGGCTGAGCTACCCAGGTTCCCCTATTTTATTTTTTAAGATTTATTTATTTGAGAGAGAGAGAAATAGCATGCCTGTTCCTGAGCAGGGGGAGGGGTAGAAGGAAAGTGAATCTCAAACAGACTCCCCACTAAGTGTGGAGCCTGATACAGGGCTTGATTCCATGACCAGTGAGGTCACAACCTGAGCTGAAATTAAAAGTCAGATGCCTAACTGACTGAGCCACCCAGGTGCCCCAAAGATACTTTAAATAGGAAAGAAAATCTGTTTTAAACTTTGATGTTTAGGGATGCCTGGGTGGCTCAGTGGTTGAGCATCTGCTTTTGACTCAGGGTGTGATCCTGGGGTCCTGAGATCGAGTCCTGCATCAGGCTTCCCATAGGAAGCCTGCTTTTCCCTCTGCCTATGTCTCTGTCTTTGTCTTTGTGTCTCTCATGAATAAATAGATAAAATCTTATAAATAAATAAACTTTTAAGTTTATTATGACCTGGAAGTAGAGGCATAAATAAGAGCCCTAAGGTCTTTCTTGACTTATGCTTTTTTGTAAGAAAAATTGTTAATATTTTTATAGATAATAATCATAATAATAATAAGCTGAATCTATACTGTTTTAGTTCCTGTGCTAAGCTTCTTATGCACTCATACTTAATTATTAAAACAGTCTTATGAGGTGCTTACTATTAACTCTATTTTGCAGAAGAGGAAATTAGGCTTAAATAGCTTAAGTAACCTATCTAAGATCACATAGCTAACTTGTGTTAGGGTCTGGATTTGACCCTGTGCTACTCTGACTGGAGAATACAAATGTTTAATCATTAAGCTAAATCGATGATTGCAGTTTAGAGAGTTAACTTGGTAGCCAAGTATTTTACTAAAAATTATACAATCTTACAATTTAGTTTTCTTTTTGTCAGAAATCAAGCACCAGTGATAAGTTTTATCCATAGATGGCCTGAAGAGGGCACCACTGCAACACTGCTTCCCCACTGCTGTAGTTTCATACACTAATAGCTTGGATCTTTCTGCCTAATCCTGGATATATTTTAAGGAGAAAACAGGCACAGTTGAAAAATTAAGGTCAATCAGCTGCAAATTTTTGATGTTTGCATTGAGCATTAGTATTTATAATTTCAAATAAAATCTTTACATATATAAATTAGAAAATTGATGTATATTTTTGTCTTGACCGGGAGAAATACATCTGGGATTGGGTGAATTGAAGTGGAAAATGTGTAAATCAGGAATATTTACAGAAAACAAAAAAAAACAAGAGCTACCAGATTATTATTAGTCTAAGTCATAGTTTTGAGACCTTTGCTTCTCTGTTAACTGAATGTACAATAAGGAAAAATATTTTTGGTGTTACAAGAGTAGATTTTTCAAAAGAGGTAAAAATAGCTCAGACATGTTGTATTCCTGCTGTGTGTGTCAGGTATTGTTCTGTTTCTTTACACAGTTGAACTCATTTAATCATTATAACAACCATATGAAATAGGTCCTTTTGTTACCTTTATTTTACAGATGAGGAAACTAAGACACAGAGAGGTTAAGTAATTTATCTTCCTCAAAGTCACGCAGGCAAGTGGCTGAGGAGGAATCGAGCCCATGCTGTCTGGCTCCAGACTCCAAACTCTTATTCTCAGTGCTATTGTCTCCATTATCAAGTTTTTATGATTAATGTATGAAAACACATAGTAAAATTGATTGTCCCTTATTCAGGAGAGGTCATGGCATGTCTGTGGCTATGCCAGACTGGAATTTGCAAGAGCTAAAAATGCCCATGTCCTATTTGTTATTCACTTGCTGATCTCTGAAAATTACTTGTTTTAGATTTTTTTATATTTACTTATAAATGAGAACTTGAGTATCAGGTGAAAAATGTAAAAATCCAGATATAAAATCTTTCAGAAAACCTTTTTCTTGCTACAATAGAATTTCACTGTTAGTGGTTTGGATTACCAAAGTCATTCTGTCAACACAGTTTTTATTAAAATTGAAGTTAGGGATTTTCCTTAACTCTTGATAATTACTTAGGACCCACAGAGATCAATTAAAATGACTTGAATGAAAATGATAAGCATGGTTTATTTTAAAAATATTGTAGGGACACCTGGGTGGCTCAGTGATTGTTTGCCTTTGGCTCAGGTTGTGAACCTGGGGTCCTGGGATCCAGTCCCATATCAGGCTCTCCGCGGGGAGCCTGCTTCTCCCTCTGCCTGTGTCTCTGCCTCTCTCTCTCTGTTTCTCATGAATAAATAAATAAATAAAATCTTTAAAAAAATTGTAAATATACCAATATACCTCCTTCCAGCTGGCATGTCTGTTAAAATATGTACAATTTCTTTCATTCCCCCCCCCCCCCCCCCCCAGATTTTATGTGTTTATTTGAGAGAGAGGAGAACACGAGCAGTAGGAGGTGCATTGGGGGAGAGGGGGAGAAAGAATCTCTAAAGCAGATTTCTCACTGAACACGGAGCCCAACATGGGGCTTAATGCCAGGACCCCAAAGACCATGACCTGAGTAGAAACCAGGAGTCAAATGCTCAATCAACTAAGCCACCAGGTGCCCCCAAATATGTGCAATTTCAATTTTATTTAGTAGACAGGCAGCAGTAATCTTACCAAGGCAGATTTATTCCTTAGTAGTGATAAAGCACCAATACATAAAAGACAAATGAACACTTTACTACTGTAGAGATTAAGTTCGGTATGTAGTTGTCCGGATTCTGCAGTGCAAATCTGATGCCGACCACTTGGGGGCAGTGCAGGTTAAATGACGTAGTTCACAGCAGGCCTGCCCCCAACTTCAGGTGCCAGCTGCTAGTGGGATTCCTGTACTTCCAATCTGTAGGGGTGAGAGGGTGGGGGGAGTTGGTGGTGGTGGTGCCTCCCCCTCTCAGGTTTGATTATTCTAGAAGAACACACAGAACTCAGAAAAGCACTATATTTATGATTACAATTTTATTATAAAGAATACAAATAAGGACCAGCAAAGAGACCCCCTCAGAGTGAGGTCTGGGAGGGTTCCAGATACAGAGCTTCTGTGCTCTTTCCCCATAGAATCAGGATGTGTTACCTCCTAGCATATTGATAAATTTTTTAGACAGGAAGCCCTACTGAGCTTTGGTATCAATATTTGTTTCTTTACTACCAGGCCTGATTTATTGAATCTCCAGCTCCCCTTTTTCCCTCCCTTTTCCTCACTTTCCTTCCCTAGAGGTCGTGTTGTCTGAAATACCCAGCCCTCTAATCACATGTTGATCTTTCTGATGACTGGCCCCCATCCTGAGTCATCTCATCTCAGTTGAGCTCATGAATTCAGTTGTAAGTGGAGGGGCTTATGAATAACAAAGACACTACTATTAGGAAATTCCAAGGGTATAGAGTCTCCCTCTGAGGAACCAGGGACAAGGGCCAGTCAGATTATTCTACAACAGGAAGATCGGTATTATTCTGCTTATAATGATTCCTTGTCTGTTTTAAACATTTGCTTATACATTTTAAGGTATTACTCTGTTTTAATCATAGCAAACATCTTTCTTCTAGGAGTCTGGAGCACCTATTCTCACAGATGATGTTAGTTTACAAGTGTTTATGGATCACTTGAAGAAACTTGCTGTGTCAAGTGCTGCTTGAAGAGCTAAACATATTAAGGACACTTAAGAGGAAATAATATTTCAATTTCATTTTTTTCATTTTATCTGTGGAAACCAACAGAGGTATCTCTCTAGGCTTTGTATTAGTATGCTTTGAGATAACATGTGGAAAAATGTTCACATTTGTAGATTAAGCTGGAATATGAGAGCAATAAGAACAAATTTATTTTGCTTCCCACAGTATTATGACTGGTTTTAGAAACCTGAGGTCTTTATAACTTAATTATGTTAAAGAGTAAAAAATAGAGTTGGCCTTGTACTACAGAGATATAACTCATTTGTATATTGTAGAAAAATCCAAAGTGGCACTGAATATGTCCTTGCTGACTTTTTGAAAACTTGATTTTAAGCAGAAAGTAAACAAAACCATCAACAGTAATGATAAATGTGAACATTTTTGCCTGTTCATTAAAATATATCTGTGATTTTCAAGCACTTATGCATATACTTTTTCTGTACTTATTCTGTTAAGGAAGATTTATTTTTATGATGATTTGTTTAGGAATTAGTTGGCTTTATATAAGGTAATTTTCACAAAGATAACTTAATGGTTTTGGTCATTTGGAAAAATAGTTTAGAGATGAAAAGTTTTTGGGGTAACAGTTCCACAACTGACAAAAAAATGTGAAATTCCCATAAAGTACCCAACTTACATGATTAAACAGGATAATTTTTTTTTTTAAAGAGTGATAGAAAATAAGCCATTTTGTTATAGTGCATTTTAGGAAGTCTGCAGTAAAGTAACTGTCATCACTACTAAACCAAAATTGGTTTTTACTGCATGGTTATGTTGTTTCCCCTTGTTTTTCAGAGGTAAATTTTACTTTATGTCCTTCAGTATTTTAACACTATTTTGGGAGTTTACATATTGCTTTTTATTTTTGCTTCCACTTTATGAAATGTATTAAGTTCTTATTCAAACAGTATTATATAATATTTTGTTGAATGATATCATGTGGTGATGCTCAGTTTTATTTTGATTTATTCATTAGTATCATTCACTTTTACCTTTTAAAGTTTACTTGTAGTAAATGTTTACATTGCTAAAGCCAGATGTTTGACAATGAAATTTATATCGAGTACTGCAAATAAAAGGTGGTGCTATGATAAATGCTTAGAAGGACAGTTTGATGATTGTACTTGCATGAACACAATCATATGATAAAACAAACTTAAAAAATTGTTTATATGTTATATTCAATTAAATAAATTGCTCTCTTCCATTTTATTTGAATTGAACTGTGCTAGGCCTAAATACCAATAAAATATACTTTTTCTGTGTTTTCCTGCTTGTTTCAAAGTCTGATAAAGCCTGAGAAGCCTCATATAAAATTTGAACAATTATAAAATCTGCTATGAGTAGATTAAAAAGTGTTCATTTTTTTTAAATGACAGCTTTATTGGATATAATTCACATACCACACAGTTCACCCATTTAAAGTGTACAGCTCACTGGTTTTTAGAATATTCAGAGTTGTGTAATCATCACCATAATCAATTTTAGAGCACTTACATCCTCCCCAAAGTAGTCGTTTTTGCCATAAGGAAATTGAGTTTTGGATTAACATATTTTGAATTGAGTTAAGCCCCTGTGATGATACATATTTAATTTGCATGGGCCCTTAACTTACACTCTTTAAGAGTGCATTGTTGTTCTTGAGTGGTAAGTCAGTACTTACCCCCAACTGTCCTTTACTTTTCTAAATCAATTACAGCTGAAGGTGCTAAAGTAAGGCATACGGAGGAACAAATATATCATCATACTTTTTAAACTTGCCATTTGAAAGAAAGCACCTGGGATCTGTTTGTGTCTAATTTAGCTGTTACTCAATTGCTACATATTTAAATAGATTGTTGAAGAAAGAAATGTTTAACCCTTTTAATAAAATTCAGAGCAGATAGTGTATCTGCTAAATTGTAAGCAGCATTGAGAAGCTTTGATATGTCCAGAACTATTTGAAATTTACTGTTGAATCTACTACCCCTAGTGGCTTTATCTCTAAAAACAGCTTTAGACCTCATCTGTGTGCATTTTTATTTTGTTGTAAGAAGATACATTTATTCTTTTATGGGCTGATTCGAAAAGTGAGCTGACATTTTCTCCATCCAGTTCCCCACTTGATAAACTTACCTCTATATTCCCTAGCCCGTGGCCTGCATGTGATGAATGTGCTTGTTGTCCAGTCGAGGCCAGAAACCAGTGAAGCAGCATTTTTCGATTCTTACTCTCCACAACATCTTTAGTAACCATTTCTACCAGTTCTGCCTCTCTAATATCTCCCTAGTCTCTTTACTGTTTTCCATTTTACTGTTCTTCTGCCTTCATCATGTCTCATGTGGTTGGTGCAGCTGCCTCCTAACCTGTCTGCTTTCCCCAGTCTCCTCCATTCTTCTCTTTAATTCTCTGAAATACAAATCTGATTATGTCATTCTCTTTGCCCTCATAATATAATCCAAATACTTTGACCTGGTAACATTGGATATTGCACAACAATCAGATCTTAGATCTCCTTTGAAAAATAGCACAAAGAACACAGTTGGAAAGGTGTACTATTGGAGAGAGGTCCCTAGTTCTACCTAAGCATCAGTCTTAGGTGTGTTATTTGGGACTTATATAGTGACAAAGCAGATGCATTCTTCACTGGCTGTTACAAAGTAAGTGGGTTACTGCATTTGGTTTTATTTCAAATGAAAATAATCAGTTATTTTTCAAACACTACCAACAAATTAGGGTTATTTGCTTTCTAATGCCTATAATTTACATTTTTTTCATTTTCCATTTTTCCAATATCCACGCATGCATACTTTTTGTGCTTTTATGTGTTTGATTTATATTCATCTTGAGCATTTTGTCAAGTAATTCAGATGTTTCTCTTGTTTACTTTTTAATAGTTTACCTTATGAAATTAAAACATTTTCCTTATGTTCATTCTTCCTTTCCTTAATAGAGAAACGGGTGCCTGGGTGGCTCAGTAGGTTAAGCATCTGCCCAGGGTTCTGGGATTGAGCCCAGTGTTGGGCTCCCTGCTCAGCTGGTAGTCTGCTTCTCCCCCTTCCCATTTGGGTGCTTTCTCCCTCTCTCTCAAATAAATAAATAAAATCTTGAAAAAAAATAGAGAAACAAATACTGCTCTAGGTTTAGTGTATTATCTGGTCAATGTAATAATTGGTATGCAATACTAGATATGGAATAATGAAGTTGCATTACAAAATTAATTCAGATTTTTTTTTCTTCCCCATCTATGGATTGTACTGACATAAAGCCCAGTTATTTGGGTTGAGGATGTGATGACTGGGAAATTGGGGATTTTTCCCCCTAAAGAAACATTAAAAAAAACCCAAAACAGTAAAATGTCTAAACATTTGGAAGATAGAAATGTTAAGTTTAGGGTTTGTTAAATCAACATAGAATTAGCTATGTATTTTTAAAAGTTAAGGATAACAAAGTTCAAACCAGGATATAAAAATTTCAAACCAGAATATGTAACTTCCAAACCAGTGGAGGAAAAGAAGCAATAAAAGCAATCTGATGAAAGGGAAGGCAACAAAGATGAAAAAGGCAGCAAAGGGGGAAAGTACGGTAAATAAGAGACAAAAGAAAAAATAACGGATCAGTACTTTTTCATGTATTTTATGAAAATTAAGAATACTTAATGGTCTGTTGTAATGAACAAAATCATATGTAGTATTTTGAACCTTCTGTAAATTTGTCTTAAGACTTCATAAAAATCTTTTCATGTATCCATGCTTTACTGAGTATAGTCAGACTCCTCAATCTTTTTCATAGTTGATTGTGAAGAAGACATTAATTTCAAAAGTGAAAAAAAAAAAATTTCAAAAGTGTTTTTTTTTTATTCAAAGTAAAAGAGACACAAATAGGAAAACTCAAAGGTAAATTTGATAGAGATTCATAAAAAAATCCATTTTTACAAATTTCATAAATTCCTAAATTCTTAAAACTGTTTCTTCAGGATTGATGCTAGCAGCTTTCAAAAAGCTTTTTGGTATAAAGATTTCCACTGTAATACATAAACTAGAAAATTCAAGATAAATTCCTATTACATTTGATAAAACCCTCCAAAGTTCTTTTGCAAAAATGAGCACAAATGGCTGAATGATGGTGCACACTGACATTATTTGATCCATTGGTTTCAAACTAATGTCCAGTTACAGATCAAGGTGTTTGGATATTGGTGTTTTAATTTTTCCTGGCCATGTAAGTAAAACATCTGTTACGTTATGAGTGTTCTTTGAAATTTGATTCTTCAGTGTAAATTCTATTTTCTTCGATTTTGTTATTGCATATTTAATTGCCTTCTCTGCAGTTTCTATGTGCTGATCTAAAGCTTAGTGTCTTAATGTACATTGTTCAAGCCTGATTTAGACTACAGCTACTTTGAGTTTTGATTAACCTCATCTAAAACTTTACACCAAAAAAACCCCCCGAAATTTTGCCACTGATGTAATGATTTATTTTCTTGGTAGTCTTTTAGTTTTAAAACAAACAGCAGTTAAAGACAAATTTTATTCATAAAGATATTCAAATTTAGTGAAAGGTTCCATTTAGGCACTAAAATGTGCACTTGGGAAAATTACACTTAAAAGTTCATACTCTGTTTTGCTGTTTTAACATTATCCACCAACGAAAACTCCCAAGTTTAGATTGAGAGAATTGTTTCTTCATCTTTGTGATTACTAGCCTAGTGTGGTTTACTTGAACCTACTGTTTAAAGAGCAGGATATTTAGTACCAGGGATATTGAAGAAACAAGCTCTCCCCACTCCACCAAGGGAGCTGAAATGATTCAAAATGTGTTACTAAGTTACCCTCCAAATTGAAGGGTGTCTCTGTATATTGGGACTGGACTCTAACTGGGAGTTCTCTGAATTAAGTTCTATACAGAATGCAATGTTTATTAAAGGATAAGTAATAAAAATGTACTAAACATATTAAAACTTAGCAGTAGCCATAGCTATTGTATAGATTTTTATTTTTTTTCTTTCATGTTTTTAGGGGTTAGACCAATGAAAGTCTTGTTTTTAAGTTTGAAGTATTTTGTCACTGACATTATTTGTAATTGCTGGCATAGAGTGATACAACTGCTCTGTCCTTGTTACACCATTGTTTGGAAACTAAACTGTAAGGTTTGATTTACTCATGAATTAAATAAATTTCAGTGAAGATTATAAAATATTTAGTACTGAACAGTAAAAGTGCTATGTATCAAAAGTTGTGGTATGGGAAAAAGGGTTACTAGAGGGATATGTGTTATTTTAAATGCAGCCGGAGAAAAAGGATTAGAAATAAACTTTGCATTCAAGTCAAGAAAAAAAAATCTAAAGAAAGGAAATAATAAAATCAGATTTTTGAAAAAAGATTTTATTTATTCATGAGAGATACACAGAGAGAGGCAGAGTCACAGGCAGAGGGAGAAGCAGGCTCCATGCAGGGAGCATGTTGTGGGACATGATCCTGGGACCCTGGGACATGATCCTGGGACCCTGGGACATGATCCTGGGACCCCGGGATCATGCCCTGAGCCAAAGGCAGACGCCCAACCACTGACCCACCCAGGCATCCCTAAAATAAGATTTTTAATGAGAAAATAAGAATCAATGGAGATGTTCCATAAAACAAAAAAGAACTTGAAAGTCTTAAAGCCATTTTTAAAGCTAAGAAGGAAATTGATTATCAGCTTATCTTCTGAATAGTAAAATGGTGTTTTTTCAAATGGAAGTCTTAAATGAGTAATTTAAAATTTTTGTTCAGGTCAATTAAGAAGCATAATTGTTTAATGATCAACCATCTAAAATTTTTCCTCCAATGAATTTCAGAGATTAGATGTTATACATTTACCACTGAAGAGTGTAGAAGTAGTTTTAAACTTAAGAATCTGTGTAATTTTGAAGTCCAAAGAGTCCATTGAGGTCAAGCCCTATCTGTCCAATTCAGGAATTCCTTGTCAGTATCTCAGATGTTGGTCATCTGACTTCTGTATACAGAGCACTTTCAGTGACAAAACAAGATAGCTGTAAATTATTGAATGCGACAGATGACGACACTTCTAGAGAAAAGATAGTGAATTGGGAAGGAATTACAATGCCACCTACCAAATAAGTCTTGACCAGAATTTGATGGAGAAAATTTAAATCTGTTTTACACAACACTTTCTGAGGGACCATAATCATTGACCTACAAAGCCATCTGGTACTCGGATATTGTCATTAAAAGAGAGCAGGGCAGCCCATAATGCAGGTGTTTGCCAATTTAGAAAAACGTTTCTAAGCAGGACATCATGCACCCACTTTTCTAACAGAGCACTGTGTATTTTCCAACTGCAATAACCAGAGTATTTATGTAGAGTAAAGTGCATCGCAGAGCCAAGTGGTGTGAATCTATTTCCTATGAGAAATGTGGCTTGCTCTGCTGGAGAAAATGCTGTTTTCTGATCTGTGTCATGATCTTGCTCAGCTGCTCTAACAGGGTGAAGCAGCCACAGAATGATCTGTAGGTATGTGTTTAACCTGTTCTGGGGACTGCACTATTTGTTTTGGCAAAGTAGGGAGATCCATAAAATCAACAATTTTTGTAGGGGTTAGAGATTTCTCTAAGAGAAACAAATCTGGAGATTACCTTAGAGTTACAGTAAGGATATCATTTTGAAGTGATAAGTATACTGATTAAAGAGCCTCCAAAACTGAAGGATCACATCTCACTTTAATGTGTTAGAGCAGATAGTTCCTGTCTTCAAGGCAATTTAAAAATAACTTAATCTGCAAAGGTTTAAAAATTAATCTTCATAAAATCCTTGTGAGATGCTGATAGGTCAAATATTTTGTATGTTTGAAAACACAGGTGAAGAAGTAAAATTCAACAGAGATGAATCATAGAGCAGTACTTCTCAAACTTGAACATGCATAGGAATCACCTACAGATAATCATTAAATGCAGATGTTGAAGTAAGTCTGAAACAGTCTGATATTTTGCATTTCTGGACCACAATTTTAATAGCAAATTCTGCTAAAAGCAACATTTTCACTATGTGTTGGGACTTCCACACAAAGAAGTCCAACAGTCAGTTGGAAATGTGCAATCTGGAATCAGGAGTCTCAGGTTTGTAAGTAAATAAAAATTAAAAAAAAAAATTAAAAAAAAATGCTTCTCCCTCTGCCTGTGTCTCTGCCTCTCTCTCTCTCTCTGTGACTATCATAAGTAAATAAAAATTAAAAAAAAAAAATTTTAAAAAGGAGTCTCAGGTTTGGGAACAATAAGCCTAGAATTGATAGCTAAATCTATGAGATTAGATGAAGTTGCTTTTATTAATTATTTACTAAGTGCTAACAAGACATGTAGGAAGCACAGACGGTCTTCCTCTGTTGAGCACGGATTAGGCCATCATGTATGGTTTCTTGTGTTTAATTCTAAACTTCTATTTTTAATGAGAACATTAAGCCAACTGATTTATCAAATATATCTTTTTCAGCAAGGAACTATTTCTATTAAAAAGGCTATCAAGTTATTGAAATATTAATAGTGGTACAATATCATGTGACAAAAGAGAATGTTTTCATTGAATCTTAGGTTTTCATAATACTCAGAATTAGGTTTTGTATTTTAATAGGGGTTTAAAAAAATAAGATCCTAACTAATAAACTATGAAATGGCTTAATTAACAACTGCCTTTAATTATTTTAAGAAGACATGTCCCATTTTTTTAAGACCATGAAATAGGTTGCCAAGGCATGTTTTTTTTTTTTTTTTTTTTTTAAGATTTTATTTATTCATGAGAGACAGAGAGAGAGAGAGAGAGGAGGCAGAGACACAGGCAGAGGGTGAAGCAGGCTCCATGCAGGGAGCTTGACGTGGGACTTGATCCCTGGTGTCCAGGATCACACTCCGGGCTGAAGGTGGCACCAAACCGCTGGCCTATCGGGGCTGCCCGCCAAGGCATGTTGTTAAATATTCTTAATTAGGTATGTTTATTAGCTGCTTAGGTAAGCATTATGGACTGGGGTAGACATGGATCTTCCTGGGGTTAGAAAAATAAATTTGACAGTCTGAGCAGACTTTAGACCAACAGACTTCCGATTTGTGTGTGTTGTGCCTTCTCATCTGCTTATATATTTACAGTGAAATTTTTCAATTGTTTACTTATTGAGTTTCATATACACTTTTGACATGGCATGTTGTAAATGACTTTAATGATTACCTTCCATTTGGAGTCTAAAGTCCAGCATGGTTTCAGGGAACTAATGTTTTATTATTGCAGATTCTCTGGCAGGAACATTCACGGTGCCCACTGTGCTTACTCAGCTTATACCGGTGACAGCTACATCTGCTTCTCCATCTGCACCTTGCAGTTTGAAGTCGATATCATTAGCTGTCTGTAAAACTGAAGAATCTGGCTGTATCTAAAGAAGGAGGACTAACTGGGTTGAAAAAAATCTCCACCTTTCTGCAGGACCTGCCACAAAATAATAGTTCTGTGGAATGATGTGGGGATTTCTTATGATTAAGTAGATTTTGAAGCTATGATTTTCCAACAGATACATTTAAACATGCCCAAAGAATACTTTTATTAAGGATATAATCACAAAATGTGTTTAATAATGATGTAGCTGTGATATGTGTCATATAAGGCTCTGTTTTTGTCATAGGTAAAACTCATTTATAAATAAAACCTAACATTACCACTACAGAGGAAGAAAACCAAATTCTTACCGTAGTATATGAGACCTGTCAATCATTGCACCTGCTACATTCAGGATGTCCTCCTGCTCGCCACCCTCTGCTGAGCTAAGCAGCCAGCCCCAGTCTCTTTCCTAAGCAAAGAGATTGGGATCACATTTTCTAAAGGCACTTAATCCACAGACTGGCTGGTGAGCTACAAAATAAGTTGGCATGAAAAACTTACCCTTGTAAGGATAATGGTAACTAACGAGACCAATTATCCTCTCGTCCTTTAAAAGTTGAATAGGATAATCCAAAGAGCAGCAGCCATTCTGTAAACAGTCGAAAAATGACAGAGAAGAAACAAGAAGTGGAAGAGGCATATTGATGGTGGAACATTAGGGCAAAGATTCATGAACTCTGGCTGGGAAATGATTCCTATATTGCCTTGAATTTTGTAAAATAGCTATTTCTGGAATCCTTTCACTCTGATTCCCAAATGTGCCCTTACAACACCTCTCAAGAAGAATTAAACTTATTGGTGAAACAAAGATCACAGTGACCATGATGATTTATCTTTTGACCTGATATTGCAAAGAATAGGGATTCAGTACTCACAAAACTAATCAGATGAAGCAAAAGCATGGCACATTGGGACCTAGTCCCAGAAGATGCAGTATTTTATCTGTCCATCTGGTTTAGGTGTCTTTCTAACAGTATCCATCAGGATTACTAATTTACAGCTTTCTGAAGACAACAAAAGCCTTAATGGCAGTTACTTATGATTCACTCCACATCTTTGTAAATAGTATATTGAGTGAGTAGGATTGTGAGCCATAATTATGAAAGCTATTGTATTTTGTCTCTGTCCCTTGAAACTTGTTCCATGTGTGTACTTTCCCACCCCTCAGCCACTTGATGGAGACGGTAGCAGGCTGATCATTTTTGGGTGACTCTTACCAAATTGACTTGAAGATCACTCCAAATCACGGACATAGTGCCACTGTGCTAGGTGGGAAATATGCAACACCTCATTTATATTTCTGCCTGATGGCCTAGCTTAGAGCTCACTTTGGAACCTGCTATCTATGTTATCTTGACATCTTAGTCCAAGCCACTTGTTGCACATTTATCCATAGGAAGAGTATGAATGGTATACACACAGACAATCCCATTGTCAGTCTCCAATTCTCTCACAGATACTTCTTAATCAACATATCTTGGGAAAAGTGCTGTTTTCTGACATTCTTTGCTCAGACTTTTTCTGGGGTCCCACCCACTCAAATCCTTCTCCACAGTCTGTTTGTGATGTATAGTTCATATTGTAGGACCTTTATTCCTTGTTTACAAGATTTGCTTATAAACTGTTTGAAGTAAACCTTAAGAACTGAATCTTCATCAATCAATTCTAATAAAAAGCTATGCTTGCCTCTAAAACACTGGACAAGGCCATTTGTCTGCTTTTCTTATTAATGAGAATGGTGGTGACACGATGCAGCAGCTTTCTGCAGAACGTTGTGTGGTTATGTTCTTCTCTGCTGCTGGGTCAGTTCTGCTCAGTGGGCATTCTCTGTGGGCTATAGGCATGGGAAGTGTGTTTGGTGATGAGAGACCTTTCCTGCCTGGAGTCAGGGCTAAACATGGACACTCCTTTTCACAACTTGATGACACCTTGTGTAGTACCAGTAAGTGTTTCTTTGTAGTTGTAGCTAAAAAATAGCTCAGCGATATTACTATTCAATCACTTTTATGCAATAGTATGTAGGTTATCTAAGTGTTCAGAGACTAGAGATAAAAATGATTTATAGAGCAGTGCTTTGTGCTAAAAATATCGGTTGCTGATGGTTCTAGAAAGTTAGAAATAGAACTCACCTACCAGTCACATATCTGCAGGGAGGGAGGCATATTTAATCATTTATCCTATCAGTGAAAGATTTGCTGTGTGTTAGATGACTCACACAACTGAGTGTATTTATCATTATTTCTGAATCTTATGATTTCACAAAATTAATAAACTTCTATTTCTATCCAATTCTTTATTATTACATTTTAGAAGGATGTGAAACAAAACTTGCGAAGAGGCGGGCCGCCTGGGTGGTCAGTTGGTTTAGTGTCCACCTCTTGGTTTTGGCTCGGGTCATGATCTTGGGGTTCTCAGATCGAGCCCTGTGTTGGGCTCTGCCCTCAGTGGGAAGTCTACTTGTGAGAGTCTCTCTCTCCCTCTGCTCCTCCCCCTGTTTGTACTATCTCTTTCTCCATCTCTCTCTCAAATAAATAAATAAATAAATAAATAAATAAAAATAAATTCTTTAAAAAAACTTGTCAAGGGACAATTATCCTATAGTCTTTTTAAAAGATTTTATTTGTTTATTCATGAGAGACAGAGAGAGGCAGAGACATAGGCAGAGGGATAAGCAGTTTCCCGGTCAGAGCCTGATGTGGGACTCGATCCCAGGACCCCCTGGGATCACAACCTGAGCTGAAGGCAGATGCTCAACCACTGAGCCACCCAGGTATCCCCTCCTTTTTTTTGTCTGTTGAGGAATGTGTCATTACATTCCACTATTTTCACTTTCTACTTATTTATGGAATTGCTGAACTAGCTCTTGAATTGAGTGAACATTTGAATTCACTCTGAGTTTTTATACTAAGCCTTCAGTGAACGAAGGAGAGAATCACTAAAGGAAGAAATAAATAATAAAAATTGCAAGGAGAGCATTTCAGAGAAACATTAGAAAATGTGTAGGATAAATTTCAATCCAGGGGACTACAGCCCGAAGGCCCTAACACTTTTTCACCTCAGGGGGGCAGTAGCTACTACAAAACTGGAAACTCAAATGATGTTTTAAGATCTTTCTCCTCCAAGTTAAATTCTGAACTTCTCTAATTTTTTATGTGATTTTTTTTCTATCAAAACTCATGTTTTAGTGTTTGTTTTTTGAAAACTAATCCCTATACCTATCTGAAATAATTGGACCCCAAAAGTAAAAAGTAGTTGTTGAAAGGGTACAAAATTGGAGAGTATGAGTTTAGTTCCACATCGTGCATGACAAGCTGTCAAAATCTGAATTCCCAGAAGAAAATTATAAATATATGAAAATTTTTATTTGTTCTGTAAATCAATTCTTTTAAAAGCAGCAATTGTGGCACAATAAGAGAGGTGGGTTGGAATTTTGAGGTCACATATCATCCTAGCATCTCCAGATGTGACCACATTTTTTGGAAAGATTTATTTTAGAGAGAGAAAGCACTCAGAGGGGAGCCTGGGGAGGGGCAGAGGTAGAGGAAGAGAGAGTCTTAAGGAGACTCCATGCTGAGTGCAGAGCCCAGTGCAGGACTCAGTCTCACAATCCTGAGATCATGACCTAAGCTGAAACCAAGAGTTGGGCACTTAACCAACTATGCCACCCAGGTACTCCTAGATATGACCACATTTTTGACCTATAATTTCTTGTAGAATACTTAATATTTTGTCTGTATTTCCATCTTGGTCACAACCTAAATATAGATTTAAGTATGATGATACCTTTTCTTCAGCAAAAGCACAGCAACCATAATCAGGGAAATTGGTGACAGAAAGTTAAATTTAGTAGAAGACTCTAAAAAGTTAAGAACTCGCTCACTCTTGTTCATTTCTGCACTTGAGTGAATTATGAATTACTCATCATGTGAGTGGCGATCTTCTTTCATGAGGAGAAACAGCTTTGGTAAATGTTACAATTAGTGGGTGGTTCAGCTATTTTAAAGTATCTAGGTTTGAGTTTGAGTATTTGCTATTATATACAGGTGGGGTAATCCCAGAGAATTTAGGTTCAGAGATTTTTTTCTTTTATTATTTTTTAAGAAATAGTAGTCAAATAGATTTTCATCTAGCAAGGAGAAGAAAACAGATGTAGTTCATATCTTTTAAGGAAAAAAATCCAATGATGACATTTTTTTCCCCCACTGATGTTGACTTTAAGCACAAATGTAGACAGCAAGGGTATCAGAGTAAGGTATTTAGGGAGCACGGTCACTGCATGGGTTTAAGTCCCAGTTTTGTCATTCTCTAGCTGAAACACTTTGGGCACATTGTTTAACCTCTCTGGGCCTGCTTCCTCAATTGTAAGATGGAAACAATCATAATAACTACCTCTAGGGTTATATGGGTATGAAATGATTGAGTGCTTCTAATATGAAGGGTCAGGCTTCCACGACAAGGATGACAGCCAACACTTGCAGGACATTTAATAAGTGCCAGGCATTTTTTTTTTTTAAAGATTTTATTTATTTATTTATTTATTTATTTATTTATTTATTTATTTATGAGAGAGAGAGAGAGAGAAACTGCATGTGTGATAACATGAGCCTGGGGAGGGACAAAAGCAGAGGAAGAAACAGACTTCCCACTAAGCTCAGAGCTCTGTGGGTCTCCATCCCAGGACCCTGAGATCATGACCAGACCCAAAGGAAGTCCAGCACTAACTGACTAAGCCCCCCAGGCAGCGCTCTAAGTGCTAAGAATAACCTCTAAGACAGGCACTATTATCATTCCCAGTTTGCCAATGAGGAAACTAAGGCACAGGGTGGTTAAACAACCTACTCAAGATCACACAGCTACTTAGTGCTAGACAAGAGATGTTAAGTCTAGGTGGTTTGCTTCCAGAATCCCTGCTTTCTTTGTGCTCCTTTCCCTGAGGGTGATTAAAATTCCTTTGGAGCTTTTAGTGGTCCAGATCAGGGAAGTGAGCTGGTGGAGGTCACTGAGAGGACGTGACCTCCAGTTGACCCGTGTGAGGGCCCCAAGCAGTTGGAGGCTCCTCACCGCTCCTTGTCTTTCTATGTAGATTTTGCCCATCATTTCCTCTTGAGGACCTGTTTCTGTAACACAGTGGCAGTAGGTGCTAACTGAACCCAGTTAAGGCCGTCGCAGAAACTTTTATTTTTTTTTTTTTTTTTTTTTTTTTTTATTGGTGTTTAATTTACCAACATACAGAAAAACACCCAGTGCTCATCCCGTCAAGTGTCCACCTCAGTGCCCGTCACCCATTCCCCTCCAACACCCGCCCTCCTCCCCTTCCACCACCCCTAGTTCGTTTCCCAGAGTTAGGAGTCTTTATGTTCTGTCTCCCTTCCTGATATTTCCCAACATTTCTTTTCCCTTCCTTTATATTCCCTTTCACTATTATTCATATTCCCCAAATGAATGAGAACATACACTGTTTGTCCTTCTCCGATTGACTTATTTCACTCAGCATAATACCCTCCAGTTCCATCCACGTTGAAGCAAATGGTGGGTATTTGTCGTTTCTAATTGCTGAGTAATATTCCATTGTATACATAAACCACATCTTCTTTATCCATTCATCTTTCGATGGACACCGAGGCTCCTTCCACAGTTTGGCTATTGTGGCCATTGCTGATAGAAACATCGGGGTGCAGGTGTCCCGACGTTTCATTGCATCTGAATCTTTGGGGTAAATCCCCAACAGTGCAATTGCTGGGTCGTAGGGCAGGTCTATTTTTAACTCTTTGAGGAACCTCCACACAGTTTTCCAGAGTGGCTGCACCAGTTCACATTCCCACCAACAGTGTAAGAGGGTTCCCTTTTCTCCGCATCCTCTCCAACATTTGTTGTTTCCTGCCTTGTTAATTTTCCCCATTCTCACTGGTGTGAGGTGGTATCTCATTGTGGTTTTGATTTGTATTTCCCTGATGGCAAGTGATGCAGAGCATTTTCTCATGTGCATGTTGGCCATGTCCATGTCTTCCTCTGTGAGATTTCTCTTCATGTCTTTTGCCCATTTCATGATTGGATTGTTTGTTTCTTTGGTGTTGAGTTTAATAAGTTCTTTATAGATTTTGGAAACTAGCCCTTTATCTGATATGTCATTTGCAAATATCTTCTCCCATTCTGTAGGTTGTCTTTTCGTTTTGTTGACTGTATCCTTTGCTGTGCAAAAGCTTATTATCTTGATGAAGTCCCAATAGGTCATTTTTACTTTTGCCTCCTTTGCCTTTCTGGATGTATCTTGCAAGAAGTTACTGTGGCCGAGTTAAAAAAGGGTGTTGCCTGTGTTCTACTCTAGGATTTTGATGGAATGTTGTCTCACATTTAGATCTCTCATCCATTTTGAGTTTATCTTTGTGTATGGTGAAAGAGAGTGGTCCAGTTTCATTCTTCTGCATGTGGATGTCCAATTTTCCCAGCACCATTTATTGAAGAGACTGTCTTTCTTCCAATGGATAGTCTTTCCTCCTTTATCGAATATTAGATGGCCGTACATTTCAGGGTCCACTTCTGGGTTCTCTATTCTGTTCCATTGATCTATGTGTCTGTTTTTGTGCCAGTACCACACTGTCTTGATGACCACAGCTTTGTAATACAACCTGAAATCTGGCATTGTGATGCCCCCAGCTAAGGTTTTCTTTTTTAAAATTCCCCTGGCTATTCGGGGTCTTTTCTGATTCCACACAAATCTTAAAATAATTTGTTCTAACTCTCTGAAGAAAGTCCATGGTATTTTGATAGGGATTGCATTAAACGTATAAATTGCCCTGGGTAACATTGACATTTTTACAATATTAATTCTGCCAATCCATGAGCATGGAATATTTTTCCATCTCTTTGTGTCTTCCTCAATTTCTTTCAGAAGTGTTCTATAGTTTTTAGGGTATAGATCTTTTACCTCTTTGGTTAGGTTTATTCCTAGGTATCTTATGCTTTTGGGTGCAATTGTAAATGGGATTGACTCCTTAATTTCTCTTTCTTCAGTCTCATTGTTAGTGTATAGAAATGCCATTGATTTCTGGGCATTGATTTTGTATCCTGCCACGCTACCAAATTGCTGTATGAGTTCTAGCAATCTGGGGGTGGAGGCTTTTGGGTTTTCTATGTAGAGTATCATGTCATCGGCGAAGAGGGAGAGTTTGACTTCTTCTTTGCCAATTTGAATGCCTTTAATGTCTTTTTGTTGTCTGATTGCTGAGGCGAGGACTTCCAGAACTATGTTGAACAGCAGTGGTGAGAGTGGACATCCCTGTCTTGTTCCTGATCTTAGGGGAAAGGCTCCCAGTGCTTCCCCATTGAGAATGATATTTGCTGTGGGCTTTTCGTAGATGGCTTTTAAGATGTCGAGGAAAGTTCCCTCTATCCCAACACTCTGAAGTGTTTTGATCAGGAATGGATGCTGTATTTTGTCAAATGCTTTCTCTGCATCTAATGAGAGTATCATATGGTTCTTGGTTTTTCTCTTGCTGATATGATGAATCACATTGATGGTTTTACGAGTGTTGAACCAGCCTTGTGTCCCAGGGATAAATCCTACTTGGTCATGGTGAATAATTTTCTTAATGTGTTGTTGGATCCTATTGGCTAGTATCTTGTTGAGAATTTTTGCATCCATGTTCATCAGGGATATTGGTCTGTAATTCTCCTTTTTGGTGGGGTCTTTGTCTGGTTTCGGAATTAAGGTGATGCTGGCCTCATAGAACGAATTTGGAAGTACTCCATCTCTTTCTATCTTTCCAAACAGCTTTAGTAGAATAGGTATGATTTCTTCTTTAAACGTTTGATAGAATTCCCCTGGGAAGCCATCTGGCCCTGGACTCTTGTGTCTTGGGAGGTTTTTGATGACTGCTTCAATTTCCTCCCTGGTTATTGGCCTGTTCAGGTTTTCTATTTCTTCCTGCTCCAGTTTTGGTAGTTTGTGGCTTTCCAGGAATGCGTCCATTTCTTCTAGATTTCCTAATTTATTGGCATACAGCTGTTCATAATATGTTTTTAAAATCGTTTGTATTTCCTTGGTGTTGGTAGTGATGTCCCCTTTCTCATTCATGATTTTATTAATTTGAGTCTTCTCTCTCTTCTTTTTAATAAGGTTGGCTAATGGTTTATCTATCTTATTAATTCTTTCAAAGAACCAACTCCTGGTTCTGTTGATCTGTTCCACAGTTCTTTTGGTCTCGATATCATTGAGTTCTGCTCGAATTTTAATTAACTCTCTTCTTCTGCTGGGGGTGGGGTCTATTTGTTGCTTTTTCTCTAGTTCCTTTATGTGTAAGGTGAGCTTTTGAATTTGAGATCTTTCCAGTTTTTGAATGTATGCTTGTATTGCGATGTATTTCCCCCTCAGGACTGCTTTTGCTGCATCCCAAAGATTTTGAACGGTTGTATCTTCATTTTCATTAGTTTCCATGGATCTTTTTAATTCTTCCTTAATTTCCTGGTTGACCTTTTCATCTTTTAGCAGGATGGTCCTTAACCTCCACGTGTTTGTGGTCCTTCCATATTTCTTGTTGTGATTAAGTTCTAATTTCAAGGCATTATGGTCTGAGAATATACAGGGGACTATCCCGATCTTTTGGTATCGGTTCAGACCCGATTTGTGACCCAGTATGTGGTCTATTCTGGAGAAAGTTCCATGTGCACTTGAGAAGAATGTGTATTCAGTTGAGTTTGGATGTAAAGTTCTGTAGATATCTGTGAAATCCATCTGGTCCAGTGTATCATTTAAAGCTCTCGTTTCTTTGGAGATATTGTGCTTAGAAGACCTATCCAGGGTAGAAAGAGCTAGATTGAAGTCACCAAGTATAAGTGTATTATTATCAAGGTATTTCTTGAGTTTGGTTATTAATTGGTTTAAATATTTGGCAGCTCCCACATTCGGGGCATATATATTGAGGAGTGTTAAGTCCTCTTGTTGGATAGATCCTTTGAGTATGAGATAGTGTCCCTCTTCATCTCTCACTATAGTCTTCGGGGTAAATTTTAATTTATCTGATATAAGGATGGCAACCCCTGCTTTCTTTTGAGGACCATTTGAATGGTAAATGGTTCTCCAACCTTTTATTTTCAGGTTGTAGGTGTCCTTCTGTCTAAAATGAGTCTCTTGTAGACAGCAAATAGATGGGTCCTGCTTTTTTATCCAGTCTGAAACCCTGCGCCTTTTGATGGGGTCATTAAGCCCGTTCACATTCAGAGTTACTATTGATAGATATGAGTTTAGTGTCATCATATCTATTCAGTCCTTGTTTTTGTGGATTGTTCCACTGAACTTCTTCTTAAAGGGGAATTTTAAGAGTCCCCCTTAAAATTTCTTGCAGAGCTGGTTTGGAGGTTACATATTCTTTCAGTTCCTGCCTGTCTTGGAAGCTCTTTATCTCTCCTTCCATTTTGAATGAAAGCCTTGCGGGGTAAAGTATTCTTGGTTGCATGTTCTTTTCATTTAGGACCCTGAATATATCCTGCCAGCCCTTTCTGGCCTGCCAGGTCTCTGTGGAGAGGTCTGCTGTTACCCTAATATTCCTCCCCATAAAAGTCAGGGACTTTTTTTCTCTTGCTGCTTTAAGGATCTTCTCCTTATCTTTGGAATTTGCAAGCTTCACTATTAAATGTCGAGGTGTTGAACGGTTTTTGTTGATTTTAGGGGGGGATCTTTCTATTTCCTGGATCTGAATGCCTGTTTCCCTTCCCAGATTCGGAAAGTTTTCAGCTAGGATTTGTTCAAATACATATTCTGGCCCTCTGTCCCTTTCCGCGCCCTCGGGAACCCCAATTAAACGTAGGTTTTTCTTCCTCAGGCTATCATTTATTTCCCTTAATCTATCCTCATGGTCTTTTAATTGCCTGTCTCTTTTTTCCTCAGTTTCCCTCTTTGCCATCAACTTGTCTTCTATGTCACTCACTCGTTCTTCCACCTCGTCAAGCCTCGTCGTTAGGACTTCTAGCTTGGATTGCATCTCATTTAATTGATTTTTAATTTCTGCCTGATTAGATCTAAATTCTGCAGTCATGAAGTCTCTTGAGTCCTTTATGGTTTTTTCTAGAGCCACCAGTAGCTGTAAAATAGTGCTTCTGAATTGGCTTTCTGACATTGAGTTGTAATCCATATTTTGTAACTCTGTGGGAGAGTGGGCTGTTTCTGATTCTTTTTTTTGAGGGGTTTTCCTTCTAGTCATTTTGCTCAGTGCAGAGTGGCCAAAAACAAGTTGTATTGGGAAAAGGAGAAAAAGAGAGAGAAGGAAAGAAAAGAGAAAAAGAAAAAAGAGAAAGAAGAGGAAAAAGAGAAGAAAAAGAAAGAAAAAGAAAGAAAGGAGAAAAAAGAAAAAAGGGGGGGTGGGGGAAGCAATCAGAAATCAAGAAGAAAGAGAGAAAAAAAAAAAGCACAAAACAAAACAAAAAAAAAAAACAAAAAAAAACAAAAACAAAAACAAAAAAACAAAAAACAAAAAAAAAAAAACCCACGGGGGAGTATCTTCCGATTCTGTCTAGTTTAAGTCCCTTGACTTCCCTTGGAACTGGTCCGTGTCGCTGGTCTTCTGGGGGAGGGGCCTGCTGTGCTGATTCTCAGGTGTTGGCACTTGGGGGAGCTGCTCTGCCCCTGCCTGGTGCAGGGCTCGGTGGGGGTTGTTGACCCCGTGAGGCCCCGGGAGGAAGCCACAGTGGCGGGGGCAGCTCTGGGACCCTGGATCCAGCCCCCGCAGTAGCTCCGGGGCTCTCCTTCTGCAGGGCCTGGGGGCTCCGGGGCGGGGCCGCTGATCTGCTCAGTTCCAGGCAGGAGCGTCCTTGCTGTCCTGGGCCCTCCCGGCCTCTGCCTGTCCCAGGGGAGGCCGGATCCTGGGCTGTGTCCCGGCGCCCTGTGCTCCGGGGCCTGCGCTGTTGGATTCGCGCTCCCGGCGGTGCAGCCCCCTCCGCGGAGCCGCCGCCCGAGCCTCTCCGAGCTGTTCCCGGAGCCGCGCAGCCCCCTCCGCGCGGAGCTTCTTCCTCTGCGCGAGCCGCCGCCGCTGAGCTGTTCCCGGAGCCGCGCAGCCCCCTCCGCGGAGCCGCCGCCCGAGCCCCTCCGAGCTGTTCCCGGAGCCGCGCAGCCCCCTCCGCGGAGCCGCCGCCCGAGCCTCTCCGAGCTGTTCCCGGAGCCGCGCAGCCCCCTCCGCGCGGAGCTTCTTCCTCCGCCCGAGCCGCCGCCGCTGAGCTGTTCCCGGAGCCGCCCCGCCCCCTCCGCGGAGCCGCCGCCCGAGCCCCTCCGAGCTGCTCCGGGTCCCGCCGAGCGCTGCAGCCCTTAGGGAGCTCGGCGCACTCTCCGGGGCTCAGTTCCTCTGTTACTGTCCCAGGGAGCCCGAGGGCGTCCCCGCCTTTCTGGGGATCCTGCTCCAATTCCCGGGGAGCCGCTTTCCGCGGGGAAGGTCGGTGCAGCTCCTGCTCCTCCGGGCCGGGGCTCTCCTGTCCTGGGGACACTCGCCCCGGCCTCAGCCCGGCTCCTCGCGGGGCCCCTCCCCCTTGGAGGCCTTTTGTGTCTTTATTTCTTTTTCCCCGTCTTCCTACCTTGATAGAAGCGCGAACTCTTCTCACTGGAGCGTTCCAGCTGGTCTCTCTTTAAATCTCAGGCCGAATTCGTAGGTTTTCAGGATGACTGGATGGTTTTCTAGGTAATTTGCTGAGGACAGGTGACCTGGAGACCCTACTCCTCCGCCATCTTGCCCCTCCCCCAGAAACTTTTATTTTTTACACTTGTCTTAAAGTTCGATTTGCTAGCATATAGTGTAACACCCAGTGCTCATCCCATCAAGTGCCCCTCTCAGTACCTGTCACCCAGTCACCCCATCCCCCTGCCCACCTCCCCTTCCGCTACCCTTTGTTTGTTTCCCAGAGTTAGGAGTCTCTCATGGTTTATTTCCTTCCCTAATTTTTCCCACTCAGTTCCCCTCCTTTCCCTAGTAATTCCTCTCATTATTTCTTATACTCCCCATATGAGTGAAACCATATGATCCTTGTCCTTCTCCAATTGACTTACTTCACTCAGCATAATACCCTCCAGTTCCATCCACGTTGAAGCAAATGGTGGGTATTTGTCGTTTCTAATTGCTGAGTAATATTCCATTGTACACATAAACCACATCTTCTCTATCCATTCATCTTTCCATGGACACCGAGGCTCCTTCCACAGTTTGGCTATTGTGGACATTGCTGCTATGAACATTGGGGTGTAGGAGTCCCGGTGTTTTGTTGGACCCTGGCTCACGGGTGCCAACGTGTCCCGGTGGACGCGCCAGAGACTCAGACCCCAGACGGGCAGATGCAACAAGCAAGAGGGTTTATTGAACGTTTGCGCAAACGGGCTCTCCGCCTCCGAGGTGGCAGAGCGCGCCGATTAGCAGTTACAGGCATTTTTTAAGGCAAAAAAAACACGGGAGTAGCATAGCATTCGGGTTATGACATGATTGATTTCTTTGAAGGTCAACACGAACATGTTCAGGGACTTTCCAGTCAGGGCGGGGGTGGGGGGGGGTGCGGGATAGTTTTCTTATCTCGGAAAAACAGAATGTTTTTGTTGCTTAAATTCATGGGAGGCGCCTGGATGGGCTGCCTCTCGGTTAGGCCTGGTCCCACTCACGGGGGCGGGGGGTGGGGGGTGGGGGGTGTTTCTTCAGTTTCACTGCATCTGTGTCTTTGGGGTAAATCCCTAGCAGTGCAATTCCTGGGTTGTCAGGTAGCTCTATTTTTAACTTCTTGAAGAACCTCCACACTGTTTTCCAGGGTGGCTGTACCAGTTCGCATTCCCACCGACAGCTTGAGAGGGTTCCCTTTTCTCCACATTTGTTGTTTCCTGTCTTGTTAATTTTCCCCTTTCTCACTGGTGTGAGGTGGTATCTCATTGTGGTTTTGATTTGTATTTCCCTGATGGCAAGTGATGTGGAGCATTTTCTCATGTGCTTGTTGGCCATGTGTATGTCTTCTTTGGTGAGATTTCTATTCATGTCTTCTGCCCATCTCATGATTGGATTTTTTGTTTCTTGGGTGTTGAGTTTGATATGTACTTTATAGATCTTGGACACTAGCCCTTTGTCTGATAGGTCATTTGCAAATATCTTCTCCCACTTTTAAGATTCTGGCAAGTGGGTGCAGAGCTCTCATCCACCTGTGGCCACCCAAGACAAGCTTTGTAAGTTCCCTTGCTTATTATAATGGCCACCTCCCAATCTGGAGTGGCCTGCCTCTGTTTTCAGTCTCTCCTCACCCTCTATGAATGGGAGCCAGCTTACAATGAGATATCACCTTACACCAGTGAGAATGGTGAAAATTAACAAGACAGGAAACAACAAATGTGGAGAAAGGGGAACCCTCTTGCACTGTTGATGGGAATGTGAACTGGTACAGCCACTCTGGGAAACTGTGTGGAGGTTCCTCAAAGAGTTAAAAATAGAGCTATCCTACGACCCAGGAATTGCACTGCTGGGATTTCTTTCAAATATACAGATGCAGTGAAATGCCGGGACACCTGCACCCCGATGTTTCTAGCAGCAATGTCCACAATAGCCAAACTGTGGAAGGAGCCTCGGTGTCCATCGAAAGATGAATGGATAAAGAAGATGTGGTCTATGTATACAACGGAATATTACTCAGCCATTAGAAATGACAAATACCCACCATTTGCTTCGATGTGGATGGAACTGGAGGGTATTATGCTGAGTGAAGTAAGTCAATCGGAGAAGGGCAAACATTATATGGTTTCATTCATCTGGGAAATGTAAAAAATAGTGAAAGAGATTAAAGGGGAAAGGAGGAAAATGAGTGGGAAATATCAGTGAGGGTGACAGAACACGAGAGACTCCTAACTCTGGGAAACAAACAAGGGGTGGTGGAAAGGGGAGGTGGGTGGGGGGTTGGGGTGACTGGGTGATGGGCACTGAGTGGGGCACTGGACGGGATGAGCACCGGGTGTTATGCTGTATGTTGGCAAATTGAACTCCAATAAAAAAATATACAAAAAAAATCCGCAAAGGGTCATTTGGTCATCACTGACTTCTGGCTGGAAAGCAATCCCACTTGGTCTCTCCTCACTGTGCATCGCTTCTGTAACTTCTGGGCTGTTTCTCTTGGTGATGCTCCGGGAGAGCCAAGCTATGATCCCTTGCTGATCAGGCTCCCACACGTGCTCACTCTGGTCCTCCTGAGCTTCCCAAAGTCAGCTTGTCCCCACTGACCACTGGCTTTGGGCCATGGCCTCTCTAAACTGAGATGACCTCTTGCTCAGTGTGCTAATTTTCAAGTACCTTCTGCACCTTTAAGGAGATTGAAACCTCTTGTGACTCTTTCCAGCTCCCTCCCTGTATCCAGGTAGGCTCTGTTCTCTCAGGCCTTCTCCACACCACTATCTACTTTACTGTAGTCATCTGTAGAACAAGAGCTCCAGGAAGGAACAAAGACTCCATCAAGCCTCTTTTGTTTTTTATTTATTTTATTTTTTTGAGGGTTTAAAAAAAGTTTTTATTTGAGAGAGAGAAAGAGAATGGGTGAGGGAGACAGAGGGAGAGAGATGAGTGGATTCCCTGCTGAGTACAGAGCCAGACATGGGGCTCAATCCCATGAGATCATGACCTGAGCTGAGTCAGACGCTTAACTGACTGAGCCACCCAGGCGCCCCCAAACAATCCTCTTTTGGCTGGGCATTTACACTTACTTGGATCTCTATGACTTATCCCCTCACTAAGCACTTTGATGATGCTGGGTTGAGACACAAGGCCTCACACTCATGTCCTAAATCTCCCTCTTTTAATACTACCCATCTCCTACTTTCCTCTCTTCCCAGGCTCCTGATTTCCTTATTTTTTAATGGAGATATAGTCCATTTCCCCCACTATTGTTGCCATCAGCATTGTCATGACCACTGAGAGTGTACATCACATTCCCAGGCTCTGGTATTATGTCAGATATGTGTAGCAAAGAGAACATTGGGACCTGCAAGAAACTCTAATGAGAAATTCTCTGTCAAGAGTTTAGGGGGGGTCATTTCAATTGGGTAATTTCTTCTTCCAATTAATACACTGGGAAAATATAGTAGATAAAGCTAGTAAGATGGACGGGAGTCAGATTTTGAAGGGCGAGGTTTGATCTGAGCAGAAAATTCTGAAGGGTGGTAAGGCTGGATGTAATCAGTGGGGAGGGATAGATGGGAAGGACTTGTGCTCATTCAGGCAAGACGACTGATGCTTGGAGGAGGGTAGTGGAAGTGGTGGGACTACCTGGAGATTGCTTGTGGGAGGGACAGGAGACAAGTGGCCTGTGCTCAGAGGTATCTTACTGTAGCTAGGAAATTTGCATTCTTTATTTTTTAAGAACTTTATTGAGTGTGTTTGATATATAAAAATTGAATGTTTTTAAGGTGTGCAACATGATGTTTTGATATATGTATACATTGTGAAAAGATCACCACCATCTAGCTAAGTAATTTATCCACCATCTCTAGATAGTTACCATTTTGTATCTGCGTGTGTGGTAAAAGATTTAAATTGAGATCTACCATCTTGGTGAATTTCATGTATGCAATGCAGTATTGTTGCAATTTCCTTCTTTTTTAAGGCTGAATAATAGTTCAATGTTATATATATTATATGCACATACACACACACACACACACACACACACACGCACAAAATGAACTATTATTCAGCCTCAAAAAACAAGGAAATCCTGCCATTTTCAACAACATAGATGAACCTAGAAGATATTTCTCTAAGTGAAATGAGCTAGAGCCAGAAAGACAGATACTGCATACTTATTCTTTTTTTAAAAAATATTTTATTTATTCATGAGAGATACAGAGAAAGAGGCAGAGACATAAACAGGGAGAAGCAGGCTCCCTGTAGGGAGCCCAAAATGGGACTCGATCTCAGGACTCCGGAATCACACCCTGAGCCAAAGGCAGATGCTCAACCACTGAGCCAGTATAGCCAAGTATAAAGTATCTTTATACTTAAAGATACTTTCCCAGTGAAGTCTTCCCTGACTTCCCATGGCTTGTACCAGTACACCGTTGATACTATACTTTTTTTTTTTTTAACTGTATCTGTCTTTCCCACTAGAACATACTGTCCCTATTGAAAGCAGTTATTTTTGCCCAGTATCTGTATTCCCAGAACTTATTAGATTGCTTGGCTCATAAATGGTTATCAAATATTTGTTGAATGAATGCATGAACAAATGAATAGATTTGTCAGGGTAGTAGGTATTACATTGTAAAAGACTATGGCCTACACTTGGCACACAAATTCCATGAAACACATAAATGAAAAACCCCTGGATCCTGCAGTGCAGACAGGGTTTGCTCTAGAGCTGGCACAACAATTCCATGCCAAGGAATGGAACCTAACCATTAGGGACAGGCAACTTGGCTTCCTGAGTAGCAAAAGCTGTTTCTGGATTTTAATGTATCTGGGATATTAACTAATCAGGGAGCCTTCCATTCTATGCTTCTCTGACCTGGTAGCTAAAATTCTAGTGTGCCACCATGAGAAGCAAGGGATGCAATGTGGAGCTGCATCTAGCCACCTGTATCTTAGATAGATACCCTGTGTGCTTTTGCCCTGACAGGACTAGACCAAAAGAAAAGTAACTTAAACTACTTGAAGTCTTCAGTTTTGTTTAACCTCAAAATGAAAGCAGCTGTCAGTAGTCCAGCCTGGTGCATCCACCACACATGAGCAGCATTGGCTATTAGACTTTTATGTGTGTTTTTTTTTTTTTTTAGGATTTTATTTATTCATGAGAGACACAGAGACAAAGGCAGAGACATAGGCAGAGGGAGAAGAAGGCTCCCCGCTGAGTAGAGAGCCCCCTGTGGGGCTCCATCCCAGTACCCTGAGATCATTGAGCCCAAGGCAGATGCTTAACTGACTGAGCCACCTAGGCACCTTGATTTTTATGATTTTAGCCAAACTAACTAGTATGAAACTGTGTTTTATTGTTTGACTCAGATTTTCAAAACTTTTAACCTCGTATTTTAAAGACGTTCTCGTATCTCAATTCCTGATCCTTTGTAACTACTTTCTGTCTTTGCTTGCTGATTAGAGTCAACAGAATTTTATCCATTTTATGGACATTTATTTTTTTCATTTTATGTCCATTTCTTTTTTTCAAAGAACTGTCTTTGGGGGACACCTGGGTGGCTCAGTAGGTTAAAGGTCTGACTCCTTGTTTTGGTTCAGGTCCTGATCTCAGGGGTGTGAGATCAAGCCCCGCATAGGACTCCTTGCTCAGTGGGGAGTCTGCTCAAGACTCTCTTCCTCTGCCCTTCTCCCACTCACACCCTCTCCCTCTCAAATAAGTAAATACATCTTAAAAAAAAAAAAGAACCATCTTTGGGGTTATTTATCAATTCCATTTTTTTATTCATTACTTTCTTCTATTGATTATTTCATTGTGTTTATCCTTGACTTGCTTTATTGTTTTCTTAGAAGTGTGCAGCTCATTTATTTTAATGCTTTCTTGCTTAATATTTAAAGTGTTTATTAATATTTTCATCTGAGTGTCTCATTGGTGATATCATATCATTTTATATGTACTGTTCTCATTTTGGTTATCTAAAAGTTGATTCTAATTATACTGCCAATTTTTTTCTGGGTTTTTCGGAGGTGGTGTTTGGTTTGTGGGATATGTAATTTGATAGACGTATCCCTTCACTTGATCTAATTATATATTTCATGAAATATCATCCTTGTTTATTTTTTACCTACTTGATTTGTCAAGCTGGAGATTGTATCAAAGTCTCCTGCTACTATTGAGTTGCTGAAAATGTCTTCTATTTCTGAACACATTTTCTGTATGTGTTTCAATACAATCCTAGGCAGCATATAAACATTTGACTGCTATGAGGGTACTAAGGACCATATCACTTATTGCTACAAAATAATCCTATTAACCCTATGTAAGGCTTTTGGTCTTAACTTCCTCTCTTAACTTGATATTAGTATTTTCATTGCTCCTTCTTTTATACTTGCCTTTGTCTTTTATACATTTTCCTTCCCTCTAACTTTTATCCCTTTATGTCACTTTATATTAGATGGGGCTCTTAAACACAATCTGCAACCGAATTGACTATAAGACATTTGGTTTTACTTTTCATCTTGTTTCATGTTTTATTTTCCCTTTTTCCCCCTTTATTTTCATTGTTTTGAACCATGGATCTCATTTTCTTTACTTTTATCTTCCTTTGGAGACACACACACATATTTAAATTCTGCTAGTGGTACTTAGTTTTCCAAGTCTTTCAAAAGCATTCTTTAACTTACATTTCTCTACCATAAGAGAGTAAGACCACAGCTTTGATTATCATGGCAGGGCAGGTTCACGTACTTTCCACCTTATCATTGCTTATTGTCCCTCACCCACAGTCTTTGTTAATGGAATATGGGTTTTTAAATATAGATTATTGTAAACATTTTAAAAATATGGTTTTTTAAAAAAGATTTTATTTGTGTATTTGACAAGGAGAGATACTGCGTGCAAGAGCACATGCAAGAGGACTAGCAGAAGCAGAGGGAGAAGAGGACTGCCTGCTGAGCAGGGAGTCCAAAACAAGGCTTGATCCCCTCTGCAAAGCTGAAGGCAGAGGCCGACTGAGCCACTCAGGTGCCCCCAAAATATGTGTGACATTAGTTTTTTTTTTTAAATCTATTTCTGTGAAGTTTAAATTTGTTTGTTTCAGTTATTTTTAGATCTCTGGAAAAAGTCTTCTGTTTTATGACTCCCTCATTTTTACCTCCCCTTCTAGGCCTCTTCTCTTGTCAATTGAAATTTGTCTTCAAACATACATTTTTTTAAAAGAATTATATATGAGTGGGAGTATTTTCTGAAATATCTAATTTTGTCTTATTACTTTCACAAGTGTGAGAGAACCTGGTTGCATATAAAATTCTTGAGCCACCTGGGTGGCTCAGTCTGTTAAGGATGTGACTCTTGATTTTGGCTCAGGTCATGATCTCCCATCCTCAGAGGAAGCCCCATGGGCTCCGTGCTCAGCAGAGTCTGTTTGAGATTCTCTTCCTCTGCGCCCCCCATCCCTCCCCCTACTTGTGCAAACATGCACATGCTCTCTCTCTCTCAAAAAGTAAATAAAATTCTTGGATCAAGACAAGTTTCTCCTTAAATCTTTAGAAGATTTTCTCCACAGAACTTGGGCCTCGAATGTTACTGTACATTGTGTTTTAATCCAGAGCAGGGAAAAATAGGTGGTAGTGTGGTGTAATGGTTCAGAAGACTGACTAGTACCTCACAGATGGGGATTCTAGGCTTCTACATACTACTTACCTTCCTGTTGCTTAACAATCATAAAATTTTGGGTAATTTAGGTCTTGGTTTTCTCACCAGAGTAAAGAAGGAAACTGATGTTGATATTTTACCTGCTAGAATTATTAAAAGGATTCAGTGGGTTAACTCATAAAGTACTTGGCCTAGTACCTGTTGTGTTACTCAGTTATCATTTGTTGGATTTCCCCTTCTGTTTTATTTTGGACTTTTTCCCCTAGGGATATCAGTTGTCTAAACTTCAACCTCCCCTTTCTTTTATCTCCATGGTCATTATCTCCCCTCTCATTGCCTTCATCTTTGGTCTCTACCTCTGTATTTTATAAGTATACAAGTGTGTCTTCATTTCTTTCTTTTATCAAGCCTACCTTTTTACTCAACTAGATTTAACTCTGCTAATATGTTTCTAACACTTGTTAAAGTTGTGGAATATGATGCACATACAGAAAAGTGTCTAGATTCTGAATGTACAGCTTGAGAAATTATAAAAGAAAACAAACTGTGTACCAGCTCAGGTACACTGCAGCATGCCAGGGGCTCCTCACATGCCTCATTCCAAGCATGAAAGCTGTGCTCCTCTCAGAGGTCATGCATTTCTGACTTTGATGGTAAACACTGCCTTACTTCTTCATTTTCTTTTCTTTTCTTTTTTTTTCAACTTTAAAAAAATAGTTTGACTACCTATGTATGCATTCCTAAATATTGTAGTTTAGCTTTTGAACTTTATATATGTGAAATCGATCAATATGAATGTTTTGTCTGACTTCTTCCACAAGGCATGATATTTGTGACATACATGTATGTTGTGAATAATTTTAGGTTACTCATTTTTATTTCTGAAGAGTATTCTATTGTTTGTGAATACTACCATGTTATCCTATCTACAGTTGGACAGTTGGGTTGTCTGGTTTTGCTACTACAAGCAATGCTGCTATAAACATTCTTTGAAAGCTTTTTAAAAATAAAGCTGTATATATTTAAGTTACACAACATGGTGATTTGCTATACATATACGTAGTGAAACGATTACTATAGTCAAGCTAATTAACATATCTTTAAAAAAAAAGATTTATTTACTTATTTGAAGGAGAGAGAGAGAGAATGAGTGGGAAGAGGGACCAAGGGAGGAGAAAGCAGCAGACTCCCCGCTGAGCACAGAGCCCCCACGAGCTTGATCCATGACCCCACGATCGTAATCTGAGTTGGATGCCCAACTGACTGAGCCACCCAGGTACCCATAATTAATATATCTTCTTCTCACAGACTTACCATTTTTTATATGTGATTATAGCAGCTAAAATCTACTCTCTTAGCAATTGTCCAGTATTCAATACAGTATTATTAACTTGAAATGTGTATCCTGGTACCCCTGTGACATTTCCCTGGGTAAATATTATATCTGTGAGATGGTTTGTTGGGTAATAGGGCATGCATATAATCAGCCTAGTAGATATTATTAAACTGTTCACCAAAACACCTCTGTGTGCTAGAGTGCTTTCTTTCAATCACCTTGAAATCATTTCACCATTTGCCATCTCATTTCAACCTGCTCCTTCCTTGTCCCACTTTTCTTTGTTAAATCCTGTGTCTTTTTATATTGTCCTTAAAAGGCTAGAGTTTAGAAATTTTCTTCTGGAGTATAAAAATGTTTATTTTAAGAGGTTAGGTCTTTTGTTCCTGGTTTCTCCCATACTGTTCTCTTCCTTATCCTACTTTCTTCCCATAGACTCATGTTGGTTTTCCTTTCTTCTTTTCCTTGAACAAGGGGAGATGAATCCAGACTATGTATTTTTCATGAGGAAGGGTGAGGAAGCCTTTTGTTATTTCTGTCTCACGCACATATTCCACAAAAATGTACTGATGTATTGATATGGTCCAAAGATGTTTTGATATGGTCTCTTTTCAGAGGAGATTAATGTTTTTTATGGTCTCTTTTCAGAGAAGGGTGGGTTAATGCGCTGAGCCTTTAACCTAACTTCCCATTTCTAAATAGGCTTTTGTTTAACTGATACGCCATCTATCTCTAATGCTTGATTCTGTGATGTATGAAGCAGCATAATACAAAATACTACAGTCCCCAGCGTCAAGGTTCTACAGCAGAAGCCACCAGCTGTCACCAGTTCCTCACTGCATCTTCTTGCAGCTCTGTACACATACTTATCACCCACCTCTTTCTGGCATTTGTAGTCTCTGCCTGGGTACAGAGCTTTGGGGGACTGGAAGGGGAGTCTTGTGTGATAATGTGTTTGGCACATAGAGAAGAAGGGAGCATAAAGGCAGCTGCGTTTTTCTTTGGTTGTTACATTTTTTAAAAAAAGAATTAAAATTTTTTTAATACAGTTCAAATCATTGTGCCAGGTTCATTTCAGCTCCTTCACTTGGGGGCAAGGACTGCTTCAGTTTCTCTGCCTTCTCCTTGTATATGATGACTGTGGTATAAAGGTATCTGCTGCATTGAACTTTAAACTTCACATTATCCCTATTTTTCTTGATCTTGATGTATTCGGCATCCTTTTGCCTGGCTGTGAGCAGAGAGTCCTTGATTTCTTCAATTTTGCAAGGCGTGGCTACAGGGGTCGGGGGAGGAGAGATGGGGGGCAGTGGAAGGATGGTGGTGGGCATAGGGGAGGAAGCAGCTGGCACTTCCAGGGGAGACACTCACAGCAAGAACAAGAAGGGAAGATGGGAAAGTGGTTATTATATTCTTGTGGACTCTGAGTCAGTGAACTGAAGGTGGTGGGAATAGAAATATCTTTTTTGATTTTTAGGTGAAGCTCAAATGCTGGTGTTGGGGGTTTGGGGTAGTAATGGGAAAGAGCCTGAGGGACCCTTTGGGCATCCAGTAATCTGTTGATCTGACTGCTAGTTACACAGATGAGTTTAGTTTGTGAAAATCCGATGTATCACTTATGATACATGAGATTTTTTGTATTATAAGTCAATAAAAAGTCTTGTTTGTTTCAGTAAAAAATCTGTATTGTTTTTCTCCTCAAGCAGCTTCTTTCTTATGATGCAAAGAGTATGTGGTGTGATGAACAACAAATAGATTTTTCTATTTGTGCATTTTCACATGCCTTGGGCTTTGTTTGATCCCACTAAGATCCAGCCATGAGGTTATTGATCACTAAGTTATATGTGTGGTAGGTTTTGTCTTATATTTTCATGGCTATTTCAGTGCAAACATAAGAGCAGCTTTATGGGAAAATGTTAACTAGATTCCACTTTGACCTGGAAGCCATAACATTACATTTAATTAGCAAACTAGAGAAATATGAGGGCAAGATATAAATTCTTAAACCTACTTAACTGTATCAGCTGGAAACATAGTGAGGATGCAATAATACGTGTTCAAAGAATCAAATCTAAACCTACCTTGTCATTTTATGGGGTAACAGTACCATTTTTAGGATGACTACTGAGATTTTTAAAATTCACCTTTTGGGATATTAAACTGGTTTTATGCCTCAGCATTAAAGAAGATAGTTGATGACATCTAGTGAATTAAAGATGTCAAGATAGACAGTCCACATAATTAAAAATGTATCATCTTTCACATACTATTATATGACATGTGTCTTGAAGAGTAAAAACTACCAGTTTTTCCTGAATTAGTTATATTTTTAAATGGACCAGGACAGTGATTTTCAAATATGATTGTGTACCAAAGTTATTTGGAGAGCTTGTAAAAAATGCATGCTTATTCACTGTCACACCCAGACTTAACTGAGCCTGTGTATCCATGGGTGTGCCAGGAAATGATACACATTTTAATGCATTGAACTGGGGCATATAGTTTCTTTTCTTGTTTTCCTAAGATTTGGAGATACTGTCCTTACAGCTACATCTGGCCCAGAGAGATCATTGGGTCTGGTCTCCTGGTCCCAAGGACCCTTTGGATCCAGAGTGTCCTGAAGGGAAATCAGCTGTCTTTTAAGGAGTTGTTGAAACTTTGTAATGATTCTGGGAGTTGGGATGGATTTTAGGAAAGAGGAGGCAGTGTCAGTTCAGGGTATCATGCATAGGGAGCTGAAATTTGAGTGTATGGGTCATGAAAGCAGCTCAAGATGCCGTGGAAAACTGCTTTTGAAACTGGGGCTGATGATTACACCTCCCTGGCTACCAGTGTCTAAGAGGGCAGTATGATGGAGTGGGAACAACAAGGTCATTGTCAGCACAAAGTTTAGTATTTGAATCCAAGTTTTTATACTTTATAACTGTTTGACCAAGTTGATCTGCTTGTCAAAGCTTCAGTTTTCTCATCAGTAGAAAACACAGGAAAATAATGTCTACCTCATTGGTTTGTTGTTGAGAAAATGACATGTGATTGTGAAAATGCCTTGGTACAGGGCCTGGGACATAGAATGTTCTTAAGAAATGTTGTTTTTTTCTCTTTCTCCATGCATTCTTCTTTTCAATCCACTCATTATGTGTTTTTAAAACTTTTTTCAGATGGACTGAATAGTATTTAAAAAAATTTTTAATTGAGGTATAATTGACATATAACATTAGTTTCAAGTGCACAACATAATGACTCAGTATTTGTACATGCTGTGAAATGATCACCACAATAATTTGTTACCATCAGTCCCCATAAAATTTATAAAATTTAAATTTAAATATTTTTATTGTGATGAGAATTTCTAAGATTTACTCTCTTAGCAACTTTCAAATATGAAATACAATATTGTTAACTATAGTCACAATGCTGTACATTACATCACTGTGACTTCTTTATTTTGTAACAAATGTATGTGCCTCTTAACCTTCTTCACCCATTTTACCCTTAACCCCCCCTCCTCTCTGGCAACCACCAATCTGTTCTCTGTATCCATGAGGTTTTTTTCATTTGTTTTGTTTCTTTATGAGTTTTTAACGTCACATTTGTTGCTATGGCAGCTTTTTAGCAAAAGCAATAAAAAATAATGCGTTCAATTCATTCATTCAACAAATATTTTACAAATTCCTGTGTTAGTTATCCATTATAGCATAATAAATCCCAAAACATAGTGGCTTAAAAAAAAAACACCTTAATTTTCTTATAGTTCTGTGTTGTGGGCTCAGCTGTAAAGATCTGTTGATTTTGCTGATAGTCACTCCTGTGGCTCATTCAACCTTTGGAGCAGCTGGGGGCTGAACTAAATTGGGACACTGGAATGACAGGGCCTCCTTCCCTTCAGCAGAGCAGCCCAACTTCTTATACAGTAACTTAGAACTCCCACAGGTTCAAAAGCAGAAGTTTCAGATCTTGTCAAGGCTTAGACTGCAGATTGACAGTCTTCCAATTCTATGATTAAAATCAGTCACATAGTATACCCTAACTAAGTGGGGAGGGAAGCACACAAATGTCTGAATATTGGATGTTGTGGTTCACTGTAAACCACTGATGTAATAGACTGTCACAATGACTATTGCTGTGGTAGATATTGACAAAGGGGCCAGGTTTCAAGGAAGCAAAATGATGTCAAAATGTTACATTCTAGGACACCCAGGTGGCTCACTTGGTTAAGCATCTGACTGTTGGTTTCAGCTCAGGTCATAATCTCATGGGTCATGAAATGGAGCCTGGCATAGGAGTCTGCACTCAATGGGGAGTGAGCTTGAAGACTCTCTTCCTCTATCCCTCCTTGCCTCAATAAATAAATCTTAAAAAAGGAGGTTACATTCTAGTTGGAGATAGGGTTAATATACAATTACTGATAAATAACACTGAATTACAGATATTAGGTCCTTATATAATTGTTAAATCTGTGCTAAGAGAATTCTATGTGGGGATAGAGTGCTGAGGCAAAGTTATGGATGCATGGTGAATGAGGTGGATTCTTGAGAGATGGGTAAAAGTTTCCCTAGAAGCAACATGGTGGGCTGTGTGTTTCAACAGTCATTAAACTCTGTGATGGCTCATACTCCACACCTAGGATATTTGATGTCCTTTCTGAATGAGTACTTCACTTTAGAATCTTTCTAGGATACCACCATTCCTCAGATATTTTATGGTTTGTTAGGCTCAGGAGGAAAAGAAACATGGACATGTACAGCAAGAGCAAAGAGGATAAAGCTAGGCAAACAGGGCAGAGATAAGACAATGTGTTACCTTAGGGCTGGTCTGCCTTTAGGGTACATGCATTTGTATCTTCTGCAGGGCTGATGCCTGCATTTCCGTTATTGGTGTTTGCCAAAGGCATAGCAACTAAGGTCATCTTCTCTTCTTAAAATCCTCACCAGGTAGGATTTTCAGGTTAAAATCCTGTTCTTGCCAAGCTATCAATAGTCTCACTATTCTATAATTGTCTTCGTGTTTATTTAAAAATGTCAGGCATATCATTAGATATCTGGTACTCTATCTTTGAGTAAGTGTCCTGGAAAGAAAACAAGCAATTAGAGCCAAAGGATTTAGATTTAAGTTCTGATTCTTCAAACCTCTCTGTTTCCTTGTAGTGAAGTTTCCACAACAATAAAAATTTTCCTAACTAACTCACCAAGTTGGGAGAATTAAATGACCTAATGACACATACATGACCATTCTTAAAACAAAATAAGCATTTTAGAATATCATATAATTTTTTTAAGCTACTTTAATTCCTTTGTGGAATAAGTAAAATATTCATTGTTATTGTTATCCAAAGTTGAACATAGTAAATACTCAAACGTTGACTGAATTAATACATGATTTAGAAAAGCCCCCCTGGGTTAACTGCATATTTATCAATTTGAGGCTGAATACATGGTAATGTGACTGTTAGCTAAATTAACCATATGTTCATTAGTAACTTGACAGTATGCTTAGAGACATGACTTTTAAATCTGTAGAAGGTTGTTTGCTGGTATGGAGCCTCCATGGCTACAATTATAGAAAGCTCCAGTAAACATCGTTAAATGGTTTTTGTAAGCCCTCAAATTGAGAGAACAGATTTAAAAAAAAAAAGATTTTATTTATTTATAAATAAATAAAGAAAGGGAGGGAGACAAAGAGAATGAGTGGCACACAGAGGGAGAGAGAATCTGAAGCAGACTCTGCACTGAGTGCAGAGCCCAAGGTGGGGCTCGATCCCACAACCCTGAGATCATGACCTGAGCTGACACCAAGAGTCAGACGCTTAACCCAATGAGCCACCCAGGCACCCCAGAGAGAACAGATTTGAAAGACTTTAGTACACTCAAGTACCATAACACTGTAACCTCAACTGGTTATACCTCTTAAAAAGTCAATCTTCAAGTGAAAATGTTAAAATCGCCAAATTTCCTTTTTATCTTTAAACAATTTTTTTTTTTTGCCAGGGAAAGAAACTGCACAGAGGGAAAGCAGAGCCCAAGAGATGGAGAGATGCAGCGATCCTGATGACACTGATGGAACCTCTGGACACAGCTGGCCCTCAATTCCTTCTCTTCCCTTCCACAGGAACCAGTGCTACCCACTTATTAGATTTCTTACCAGTGAAAGACAAGTTGATGCAGGCCAGGGTGGTGGACAGACAGTAAGATGCAGGAAGTTGGAGAAGAGCAAGATTAGAGATAGTTGATGCAACTGGAAGATGTGGATGTGATGGACCTACCTGGGCTTAGGAGGATGGAGGAGGGGAGGCCCTGGAGAAGGGAGAGAAAGAAGGGCCCAGGGAAAGAGTGAGAGAAGAAAAGTCTCTTCCATTTTTGAAATGCAAACAATCAGATGTGAGCAACGGAGGCATAGATTAAAGCAGTTTCAAAGTCAAGTCAAGTCTTGCAAAAGTGAAAGTTAACTAGACTTCCTCTTATCCTAGATCTTCATGTCTTCAGTTCTTTTTCTTGGTAAAGGTAGGTTCGATTTCTCTTAGAATACTCTTTGGAGAGAAAAATGAAATGCAAAGGGAGAAAGACAGCAGTTACTAATTCTTCCAAAGAGTAGTTCAGACGATAGCAAAGAGAAAACAAAAGCACTTTGCCTCCATCTGGGTTAAACAGGGCACCTCTTGTGGTTTCAGTGCAGCCCGTCTCAGACACAATAATATCAGATCTGGCCCTGAGCATTTGAAAGGGGAATTTGACCTTTAAGTTTGAAAGGAAATGAGAAACAAAGGGATTACATAATTAAAAATCTGCTTCTGTCTCTTAAATGCAATTCAATTTAGGTCAGGAGCCAACAGTCTTCCTTTCCCTCTAATTGTTTTACCTTGGCTCCAGCGTACTCTGTTCTTGTTGCTCCTGTGAATAGCTCATTAGTGTTGGGCAGATGTTCCCCTTGGGTGCACCGTGTTAATGGGGAAATAATGGAGGCAGCATTGTCATCCAAGAGAAGTTAATATTGAATCCAAAATAAAGCGATGAATGAGAACATGTGCCTCGTACATGCCTGTTAGCTTCAAACTCTCAACTGTGGTTTATTTTCTATTTGACCTTGGTAAACCTATCATTAAGAAGGATGCGGTGAAAGTATGTGAAATATATGGCTGTCTCCTTCTACCCAGGTCATTTTCCTTTTCACATTTGAAAAGAAACCAAGTAGATATGGCAAAAAAAAAAAAATCATGCAGATGGAGGTTTGAATAGAATTGATATTAAATCAAGACTAAGCCCTCAAATCACTTAGGTATAATTCTGGGAATACACTATGAAAAAGATAAGTCACAAAAAAAAAAAGAGAAAGAAAAAGAGAACTATAAAAGACTAACTAAAAATTTCATTTTGGACTAGGGTAATCCACTCACAGGTTTCAAACAAAAAATATGAGGAGGTTTATCTCTGTGCCCCCTCAGCTCAGTTGAATTCTTCACAGGTGACACTGTCACAACTCTCCTATTTACCCTTCAGATAACTTGAAGGCACACATGCGCTAATCAAATGTATCTTCTTTATTTGCTGTTCTTTTGTGAACAATTGGTTGCATACTCTACATCTTCTGCCTCTTGATTTTGCTTTTTCACTTAATACATGTTGGAGATGGAAAGACTAATGACTTTAAAAGAGCACTAGATGTGGACTCTGGAGAATTGTATCTAAATCTTATTACTGTGTTTATTTATAGCATAATATTATTGCCTGCTTATATTTTTTACCTATTTATTGTTTTAAAGATTTTTAAAAAAATTTATTTGAGAGAGACACACAGAGAGAGAAAAATAGAGAGAAAGAGAGGGAGGATGGAGCAGGGAGCTTGACTTGGGCTGGGTCCCAAGCCCCTGGGATCATGACCTGAACAGAAGGCAGATTTTTGATTGAGCCACCAAAGTGCCCCTATCACCTGCTTTTAATAAGTGATGAAGTAAAAAAAAAAAAAAGAAAAAAAAAAAGGTAAATGCTGGGTTGCTACTTAAATGATCTTCAGCCACAGCTATTCAGTTTTCTTCTTGGCAGTTCTCTTTACTTTTTACTCATGTAAGTCATAGTTCTTGTAGAAACATCAGAAAATAGAAATAAGCAAAAAGAAATAAGTCATCCATAATTGTTATCTCTTAAAAATATCCATTTACATCTTGGTGTTTAATCAAATCTTTCCTTTCTCCTCTTTGTCTTTTTCTGTGTACACATACACACATATTCAAAGATACATGCAGATATAATATTTTAAAAATGAGATCACATTATACTTCTAGTTCTGTAACCTGCTTTTCTTCTTACCTAACAAGTTTCCATGTCAGTGAAAACAGGTCTATATACCAGAGATTTAAGTCACAGCAAACTATTTCATTGTGTGGATAGTCTATAAAATATTTAACCAATCCCCTGTGGTTGAACACTTCACCAACTTCAAGTATTTGCTATCGTAAATGACTCACACTCTGTAACATTCTTCCCTGCCTCATGCCTTATTGAGAGATTTTCAGATACTTTGCTGAAGATGTTTATCATTCTTAGATTTCTTTTCTTTCATTTTCTTCCCTCCCCCACGCTGTGTCTTTCTTTCTTTTTGATGGGGGTGGTGGGAGAGGGGAAAGTTTCCATCAGTGAGGTATTTAGTTCTGTCCTGGTAAGATAATGGGCTGAAATCAGAGTGGGCAGCTGGCAAAGAGTCTAAGAGAAAGCTTTAACAGCTGGTGGAAGAGAAGAGAGGTTTCTGCCTCTGTGAACTTTCCATGAGCATTAAGGCACCATTCAGCCCTGTCAAAACATGCCTTCCATATAGTATTTTGTTTTGCTTTGTTTTGTTTTTTGTTTTTAGATTTTATTTATTTATTCATGAGAGACACACAGAGAGAGGTAGAGACACAGGCAGAGGGAGAAACAGGCTCCCTGGGGGAGCCTGATGTGGGACTCAATCCCGGGACTCCAGGATCATGTTGCTCCACCACTGAACCACCTAGGCATCTCTCCCATATAGTATTTTTGATACAGTGTTTGATATAGTGGTTTTTCTTATATAATATTTTAATGAGAGTTCACTGGTATCAAATGCTGCTGTGTGGACTATTTAGCCTTCCAAGGTGCTTCTTTAGAAAGACAAGACTTTATTTGGATGCAGAAGTTCTGAATGTTTGTTTAAATCAAAATGCCTTCCTATCTTATGATGATGTTAGGCATTTCAACAGGGTAGAGTCCATGGGTGACAAAAGGTAGGAGATAGAGCAGGAGGCTGGAAGCTAAACAAACAAACAAACAAAAAAAGTCACATACCTGAACCTGTTGGAGAAGAAGAATACATTTGAATAGGGTGAGAGCAGCCATAATTATATTATGTCTTAATTTGCATCTCATCTTCCAGGCAGGTCATGCAGGATAGCAAAAACAATTAGCATTTGATAATGTAGTAATCCTGTATTCTAGAAAAACAACCCATATGTGAAAACCAAATTAATTCGCAGAATTAAGACACTGAACTCACAGGCATCATCTTTAGTTCAGCCTTTGCATGTTTTGTATGTTCAGAAGCAGGGGAAGCAGACAAGATTTTGGCGATAAGGGCTGTTATCGCCCTTTCACGGGCGATATATATCGCCTTTCACGGTGGTGGTTTATACATGTGTGAGTTGCATCGAGGCTCCAGGCTTTCTCAATTAAGTCACAGTTTCCATGAGCACAAGATCACAGAGGAATGAGACTGTCACAGACAGTGAGGTGCCAGGGCAGGTTTGGTCTGACTGTGATAACTGACTTCTTCATCTCCCAAATCACCCAGGCTTAAGGTTCAAGAATTGGGATGTTATTTCCAAGCTGCAGGTTGTTAAAGCAAAAAAAAAAATCTATATATATATCCATATCTATATCTATATCTATATCTATCTATATCATCTATATCTATATCTATCTATATATCTTTCTTACCTCAAATGCAATTAATATATGTCTTTCTTATTAAGTAGTTCAAAGTTCTCCATAAAAAAAAATGAAAGAAGTCCTAGGTTATATATGTAAGAGTCAATGATATTCAAGATCTTGTCTTTCTAGCCATTTTATTTTATTTTACTTTGTTTTTTTTTATTTTTAAAGATTTCATTTATTTATTCATGAGAGACACAGAGAGAGGCAGAGACACAGGCAGAGGGAGAAGCAGGCTCCCCTTGGGGAGCCCAATGCAGTACTTGATCTCAGGACCCTGGGATCATGACCTGAGCCAAAGGCAGACGCTCAACCACTGAGCCACCCAGGGATCCCCTTTCTAGCCATTTTAATATGGCATCACATTTCCTAAACTACACTTGAGCCTAAGAATTTTCTGGAGTCTGATTTTAAAGGTTTTCAAGACATTCTGGCTAGATAGTTTGTGTTTGCCTCTCTGGACCACTTTCTTTGGCTTTTCTCCATTTAGCTCCACATCCCAGGAGGGTGTCCTCTATTAACATTTTACTGAGATCCTCTCCCTTCTGGCTTCTGGTTGGGTTCAGTCAGTAAGAGATTGGAAGGAGGGAAGTTGGGGTACTTCCTTCCTACAGGCCTCAGTGAGGGCTGGTAGGTAATGGCTGAGGCTAGTCTGGGGTATTGCACTGTCCGTTGTGCTTTCCCTGCCACATCTTTGTGGAAAAAAAGTTATGGGTTGATTTGTATCTCCTCAAAGTCATTAAAAGTCCTAACCCCATAACCTGTGAATGTGTGACTTTTGGAAATTTGGAAGGTCTTTGGAAATAGGGTCTTCACAGATGATCAAGTTAGCTAAGGTTGTTAAGGGTGGGCCTTACTCCAATGTGCCTGGTATCTTTACAGCAAAGAGAAATTTGGACCCAGAGACATACATGCAGGGAGAATGTCATGTGAAGATGAAGTTAGAAATTCGAGTGATGCATCTATTAGCCAAGGAACATCAAAGATGGCGAGCAAGCCACAAGCGGCTGGACAGAGGCATGGAACAGATCCCACAGCTCAGAAGGAATTTCCCTTCCAGCCTCCAGAACGTGAGACAATACATTTCTGTTGGTTAAGCCACCTGGTTTGTGATACTTTGTTATGGCAGCCCCAGGCAACTCATTACAGTTCCTTTATTAAATTCTCCTAAAATTAGCCAATTTGTATGTACTGTCTCTTTTTTGGGGGGCTCCATTTGATCCTCCTCCTATAGGTTTCTGAAATTGGGAGGTAGCCCTAGGGATCTGTACATTAACAAGCAGTCAGGTGACTCTTCAGAGCAGGTTTGGGGAGGCTACTGGACTCATTAGGAATATAGGCTTTGAGTCAAACTGATGGGGGGGTCAGAAACTGACTCTTTCCAGCTGGGGAAGCTTGGGTATGTTACTTAACCACTCTGAGCTTCAATTTCTTCATCTATAAAATGTTTACTATTTCAATCTAATGTTGTGCCCTGTTCCCTTTGCTTGTTCTGACCTGACCACCTGGCCACTTATCCCTGGTCCTCAAAGCTGGCAAACACTTTCCTGGTTTAGGGTGTTTGCAGATGTCATCCTCCGTCTGCAAATCTCTCTCCCCTGGTTTCCTCCACCTCATGTTCCAGGCTTTAGGTCAGATGTCACTCATTTAGAAGACCTTCTTTGATTTTTATAACAGAAATTACATCTTCCACCTCATCTGACTTACTTTCTTACATAATTTCTTTTCCTTCATTGCCTTCTCTTTTCTCTTCTTTTAAAAAAAATGACCTCTTTTCTAGACTACACTGAATGTTCTGTGAGGATAGAGGTCATGTCTCTTTTATTCAGCACCCATTGTCAGGGCAAAGTGTGATTTGAGGAGGGGCTTTATACTACTGTTATTTTCCTTATTCTTTTCTCCAAGACACTTAAAAGAAACTTTCAGTCTAAGTAAAAACAGTGCTGGGTGCCTGGGAGGCTCAGTTGGTTAAGCGTCTACCTTCAGCTCAGGTCATGATCCTGGGGTCCTGGGATGGAGCCCCAAGTCGGGCTTCCTGCTCAGTGGGGAGCAGTGTCTGCTTCTCCCTCTTCTGCTGCCCCTCTCCCCTGCTTGTGCTCTTTCTCTCTCTCTCTCAAATAAAAATAAAATCTTAACAAAACAAAAAACAGTGCTCTTGAGCAAATGTAGCTCCAAGAGAAAACCCCTAGACTCTGATTATTTCCCTTACTGCCTTCTTCTTCTTCTTCTTCTTCTTTTTTAAAGATTTCATTTATTTCTTTATTCCCAAGACACACACACACACACACACACACATGCACCCCCCCCCCCCACACACACACAGAGAAAGAGAGGCAGAAACACAGGCAGAAGGAGAAGCAGGCTCCATGCAGAGAGCCCGATGTGGGACTCAATCCTGGAATCATGTCCTGAACCAAAGGCAGACGCTTTTGGTACTCAGTGGTTCAACTACTGAGCCACCCAGGCATCCCGTCCCGCCATTACTGCCTTCTTAATAGCATTTGGGATCCTGTGTTATCGCTTGTATACATTCTGCACCAAGCACAGTGCCTGGCCTACAGTAGACACTCAAAAATATTTGCATGCACATGACCCCTGCATCTATATATAGTTATAGACCTATCTCATTTTTCAGCTCCAGCTCTGAACTTCCAATTGTTCCCCACAACTTACTGGTAACTGGTGATTGCTAATTTCCTAATTATTTTAGTGGGCTTTTGTATTGCTGTCATTAGAAAAAACCAATTGTACTATGTATCATTTTGAATTTTAAAATGTTATTTCAAGGTGCCTGGGTGGCTCAGTCAGTTAAGCATCTGCCTTTGGCTCCCAGTTTCCTGGGATCGAACCCTGCTTTGGGCTCCCTGCTCTGCGGGAGTCTGCTTCTCCCTCTCTCCCTGCCCCTCCTTTCTGCTTGTGTTCTCTCTCTCTCAAATAAATAAATAAAATGTTATTTCATTTTCTTTTTTCTTTCCTTTTTTTTTTTTTTTTTTGAGAGAGAGTAAGACTGTGCATCTCGGGGAGGGAAGGGCAGAGGGAAAGGGAAAGAATCTTAAGCAGGCTCCATGCCCATTTGGAGTCTGATATGGACTTAATTTTGCCACCCTGAGATCATGACCTGAGCTGAAATCAAAAGTTGGATGCCTAACCAGCTGAGTCACCCACATGCCCCAATTCAATCTTATTTAAAACACGTGGCAGATTATTTGGCAGATCCAAATAAATAAATTTTTGATTGAATATTTTCATTCACATCTTTAATATGCCAAATATCAAACTCAGCATGCTTATAACCAAACTATTCAGCTTCTTTCCAAATTTAATCCCTGATTTCTTTGAGATTCCCTAGTTACACCATTATTTTTTCAGCCAAATGAGTGAGAACCTTATAGTATTCTTTGGTTCCCTTTCTTTCCTCTTATTCCTTCCTACCATTAATTATTCTGATTCCATTACCATCATACTCTTGGCCCTTATTCCTTTCCTCTTTCTTTAATCACATTCTGATATATTCCCTAAATTCTGCCTCCCTTCCCTCCCAAGTGTCCTGTAGTTTCCTAGAAGAGAAATGTGTCTGGAATTCTCTTTAATGATTTTTCATTTCTTACAGAATTCCAGCTCTCTGACCTGATTTTCCAGCCTTCCCACAATTCCAATCTTATTTCTTCTGCTTTCTTACATGTGCGTCAGATTTACCTATTCACTGTTTCATGATGCTGTGCTTCCTTTCAGTAAAAGTGGCTCACTAAATTCCTTTAATATCTTCTCTTCCCTCAAGGGCACCTGGAAGTCTCCCTTTGTAGATGGCTCTGTCCTAGACCTAATGAAGATTTACAGAATGAGGTAGACATGTTCCTTGACCTTGAGAAGCTGTTGGGAAAATGAGGAGAAATGGATAGAGTTTATCTCTTTGCTTTAGCTGTCTTCATGATCAATATCTGTTTCTACTAAGTCAATTTTATGGAGCCTGGAACTGGTGGTTATAGACCAGATTGAAAACTGCAACCAGATTATATATGTCCATTCATATTTTCCATGTTGGCTGGGCCAAGGGCCATGCATTCTGTGTGGTACCATCACTGAGTTAAACATATATAAAAGTCATCCTTGAAATGGATTATTATTCTTCATAAACATTTTTCCATTATAAAGTAAACACTCTGGCTTCATTACAACAGAAGAAAAAGGAATCACAAACTTATGGTCCAAAGACAGTGATCATAAGACATAGGTAAAGTTTCACTAAAATTTTGATACTGTCGTTTATTTATTTTTTCATCCACTATAGCAACTAATAAAAACATTAAAGCAACAACAACAACAAGTCTCTGTAGTTATATTTGGGAAATGGTGGTGAGTTGGTACTGATGTTACTAAAGTAGAGCTTCTCATTTTTCTTTTTCATGTTACTTGATTGCTTCTTCACTATTTGTAATATTGTGTTGTCTCAATTCCCCTTTTTCTCTCTCATGTAAATTTCATAAAGACAGTGGATATATTTGTTTTTTTCCTTACTGAATCTCCAGAGCCCACCGAAATGCCTGGCTAGGGTGGGTCTCCTAGAAGTCTCCTGCTTCCCTTCTTCTTTTCAGTTGTTTTTAGAAAAGTGTAGTAGGAAGAGCTAAACTCTGCACATATTTTTGTCTCTATCTGAAATAAGGTAACATTCTTTATTTTTTCACCAGGATGCTTGTAATCTTACTTGATATCATCTTCATTTGGTTATTATATTTTTCTTTTTAATTACTCTTAAGGGAATGTGTTTGAGATAGTCTTGCACTTAATTTTTATATTTCAGCTTCAATATTAAATATTGCACTCATAATAACTTTTGTAGAATAATATAAAGACTCATTTATAGAAAGGAATAAATTAATTTACTTTGTTTAAATCATACATTATAATTTTTGCATTAATCATACATTATGTATACATGTATGTACCAGTGTTTGAGATTGACTCACAGAGGATTATTTCTGAAGTAAAACCCTCAGGAACATACTGTATATTAAAAATATAATTATACTGCTAAACTATAAGCAAGTGTGTTCTCTTCTAATCTAACCATGTATGGCTCTCAGCTTTCATTTTTCATTTTGTTTCAAGATGTATTTGTTTAGTAAAGAACTCAAAGAATCATGATACATAAAAAAATGTATTTTTTGGGTACCTGGGTGGCTTATTGGTTAAGCTCTTACCTCTTGATTTTGACTCAGGTCATAAACTCAGGTTCATAAGGTTGAGCCCTACAAGCAGCACCGAGCATGGAGCCTGCCTGAGGGTCTCTCTTGCCCTCTGCCCTCCAACTCTCTCTTTCTTTTATTATTTTTTAAAGATTTTATTTATTTATTCATGAGAGACAAAGAGAGAGAGAGAGAGAGAGGCAGAGACACAGGCAGAGCACAGGCAAAGGGAGAGGCAGGCTCCATGCAGGGAGCCCAACGTGGGACTCAATCTGGGTCTCCAGTATCACACCCATGGCCAAAGGCAGCACTAAACCGCTGAGCCACCCAGGCTGCCCACATGTCTCTTTCTTAAAAAAAAAAAAAAGGGTTTTTGTTTTGTTGGGAAAGCACCATAAGGCCAAAAATTACTTGTATCTTAGTGGTGACAGTGTATCTATTCAGGCATTTTTAGAAGCATGGGATATTAGAATTTCTAAAAAAAAAAAATCCTTGAAAATTATATGAAATCTAATTCATCTTAAAAACTGTATTGATACCACTAATTTCACCTGTCATTTATACTATTAACTCCACTGAGGCATGTATGCAAAAAGGCATTTTCTTTTCCTTTTTTAGCCGAGGTATAATTGACTTATTATATTACAGAAATGCATTTTCCATATGAAAATCTTGTACTACCACACTGACAGCCATAATGTGGTTTTCACATTTTTTTTCTTGAAGATTAGCTCGATGGGTTCATTTTTAATGATTAGCAATAACCTGGGCTGAATTACAAGCTCCCACTGAAATAAGTCCTTTTACAGTGGAATCTATTTTTCTTGATACAGAGTCCCTCTCTAATGCATAAGGATTAACAGAGGTAAGACCACTCAAGGCCGGATGGATCAGTATTGCTGAATGGTTAGAGGCACCTAAACAGCCAAGGATGCTCTTGGTTGGCATGAGAAAAACTATGCACAAATCTTCCTCAGCCTGGAGTACTCATCCCTTCTTTGTCTAGTTTGATCCTGCTTTTCTATGTTGCTCGACACCTGCAGGCTCCCAAATATTTGCCTATAGAATGAGTACGTTCAGTGATTAGTGAGAGAGCAGGTTTCTGAGTTAGCCTTTAGATAATAATAAAAAAAATTGGTAAAAATGTGTTCATTAATATTATACACCAATTATATTTAAATAAAGCTGTCTGGAGAGTAAAGGGAGCTGGCATTATTTATCTTCTCCAGGTTATTGGAGATAGACTCCTATAACTGTCAGAGCCATGGTGGGAAAAATCTAGTATAGTCAAGGAAGTGTTGTGAAAGAGTTAAAAGGATGTGTCTTTTACTTCCCCTTTCTGCTGCTGGTTGTTAGTGCTAATCAATCACTGATACTGATAAGGGCCCTGGCATGGGCCCCTGACAGCAGTGTCTGAGGTGTTATCTCCAAGCCTAGTGGGAGCTTGTTGTAATTGATTCTGTAAATTTGCTTAATCAGATAGAATTTATTCTCTAGTATATTTACTTCGGTAGTTTTGGGGAAATAATAATTTATCTTATGTTTAAAAATGATCAAGATCTAAGGGTGCCTGGGTGGCTCAGTCAGTTAATTGCCTGACTCTTGGTTTTGGCTCACATTGTGATCTTTGGGTTGTGGGAAGGAGTCCCATATGTGACTCTGTGCTTAGTGCCAGAGACTGCTTCAGACTTTCTCCCTCTCCTTCCACCTCTCCCCACTCGCATGCTCTCTCTCTGTCATAAATAAAATCTTAAAAAGAATGATCAAGGGGATCCCTGGGTGGCGCAGCGGTTTGGCGCCTGCCTTTGGCCCAGGGCGCGATCCTGGAGATCCCGGATTGAATCCCACGTCGGGCTCCCGGTGCATGGAGCCTGCTTCTCCCTCTGCTTATGTCTCTGCCTCTCTCTCTCTCTCTCTCTCTCTGTGACTATCATAAAAAAAAAGAATGATCAATATTTATATATGAATTCTGATTATAGATGTGAAATTTACTTGGATTTTCACTGTAACTAACAGCAGTAATCTGGGACTGGAGAAAATATTCTTAGAGAGGATTTTAATATTAAACCAGAAAAAAAAAAAAGATAAGTGATCCCTAGGGTATTAGAAGAGACCTGAAAGTCCCCAGTGGGTTGAGCATAACATGGTTTTTACTCTTTGACTCTACACATAGTAGTTGTTGAACAAATGGTTGCTGTTTTTGTTATTTCCAAGTGCTAAATTTTAAATTGCCTTTGGGATATACAGTTATGGTCTCAAAAGCAATATGGTAAATATTTGTACATTTTTAAAAACAATTTGTTTATTTGAGAGAGAGAGAGAGAATGAGAGCATGTATAAGCAGGAGGGGCAGAGGGAGAGGGAGAGAGAATCTTAAGCAGACTCTGTGCTGAGAAAGGAGCCAGACACAGGGCTCAATCTCATGACCCCAAGATCACAACCTGAGTGGGAACCAAAAGTTGGATGCTTATGAAGTGAGCCACCCAGGCATCTCGATATTTGTATATTTTAAAAAATATTAACATTTCTATTTTTTATTTAAGAGAAGGAACTAAAAACAAGCTCTATTACTTATGCTTATTCTCCCTCAAACCTAGAATCACACTTTGATTACACAAAATACTTTGGGATTATTTGTTAAAATTATTCTTCAGGCTCTTATTCGTTGGAGGAGGGCAGAGGGATATAGTGCATCATTTTATTTTTATTTTTATGTTTTTTAAAGATTTTATTTACTTATTCATGAGAGACAGAGAGAGAGATAGAGAGAGGCAGAGACACAGGTGGAGAAGCAGGGTCCATGCAGGGAGCCCAACATGGGACTTGAACCTGGGAATCCAGGATCATACCCTGGGCCGAAGGTGGTGCTAAACCGCTGAGCCACCCAGGCTACCCTAGTGCATCATTTTAAAAGAAACCATATAGTGACTCTCGATCTTGGGTTGTGAACAATGGGTTACTCTCTCTTCACTTGGCTACTGCTGTCATTAGAAGCATATACTATCTTTTGAATAAAAAGACAATTATAATAATGTTGATGTATATTGATTTTCCCAGGAGATGTTAATTTTTTATAACCCAGATATTGAGGAGAGAGGATACTGTGGAAACAGAGATAGTATTTAAAATAAAGTTTCTTAAATTCACTGATCTCAACTTGTCATTCTTATTTGAGATAATAAAAAGATACCTTAGGGAAGAATGCAGATTCTGACTAATGATTAAATCTGAAGGCAGCATGGGACAGGGGAGTTTGAAACTCATATCATTTTATTATTGTCAATAGCAGTCACACAGACTGACAAGAACACCTAATAGATACCTCCTTCAATAAACTTATAAGCTAATCTGAATTAATCTTTGTAAAATCCCATGAGCCATCTATACCTGGACACTATACCAAGCAATCCATAAGAGGCCACATGGCTTTCTCATAATTAGAAAAGAGAGTTAGAGCCTAGTGTATTCTATGCAATCATAAAAAAGCCTCAATTCACTCTGCTGTGATTAAGACTCCAAGATATACAGAGAAGGAACAAAAAGCTCTATATTGGAATTCTCTAGCATGTTTAAGAATGAATTGAGTGGCTCAGACCTAAAGCCATCATACACAACATTGATTAATCAAAGCACAAATGTGAACAGGTCCCAGGCTGTTAAAAAGAAGACAGCACTGAAACTTGGCTGAGGGTACTAGGCACCTTGACTCAATTATGAACCAGGCAAAGTGTGAGACTCAGTTTCCCTGTTTCTGACATACGGTTTTTGGATTTAGATGATCTGATAAGCATCTTTTAGGCTTAAAATGTCATGAGGCCATAAATATAAAATTTAAGGATGGTCCATTTTCTTGCCTCTATACTGTCTTTGGAGCACTTCCTTCATCTACTAGATGTCAGCCTTTTCTTCACAACTCAGACCTAACTAAAGGGCCTCATTCAGCTCTGTCTCTAAGAAGCTCTAGGTGATTTTTCCCCCTTTTGTACTCTTTCCTGTTGCATATCCTTCTTCAAGACCTCCTAGACCAACAACCTAATTTGTGCAAATGATAATTTTAATATGTTACCTCTTCTCTGGTACATTTGCATGTATAGAGGGATATTTCAAAATATTTATCTATGTCCTTTTACCCTTCCTTTTTATCTTTAGCCCTTGCAGCATTAAAATTAAACAGTGAGGTTGAATCTTACAGTCCCAGGGAAGGAAGAATAATACAAGGAAGCACAGAGAGAAGAAAATATTTCATTGAGTTTCTATCTCGACTGAATAATACCACTACTGCTAGAAGCAATAGACACAAAATGCCTGGATTTTCATAGCAAGTGCTAGTTTCTGCTTTTGGTAATTGCTTTAGTAACTTTTCTCAGAATAATTCTTCCACAAATAACTGTAAACTTTGTATAAAATAAAAAACACAACCATCTGAAGGCATCAGAAAGCAAAATGAAGTGGGCACATAATGTATGTATTTTATGTGAACATTTGGAGGAAAATAGGGGATCCCTGGGTGGCGCAGCGGTTTGGCGCCTGCCTTTGGCCCAGGGCGTGATCCTGGAGACCCGGGATCGAATCCCACGTCGGGCTCCAGGTGCATGGAGCCTGCTTCTCTCTCTGCCTGTGTCTCTGCCTCTCTCTCTATCTCTTTGTGACTATCATAAATAAATAAAAATTAAAAAAAAACATTTGGAGGAAAAGAGCAGTACTGAATGGGCTTCCAATTACTTACAGGTTTTAGCCTGAAGGTAAGTCCCAGTTGTCACATTAGGAAACCAAAACATGGGTAGAAAACGCGCAGCCTTGCTTAGTATAGAGTTTGAGGCAAGCACAATGGTTGAAATGTAAAGGGGGAATCCTTGAAAAGAGAGAGTCACAGGGAGGGAGCCTAAATTCTTTCTATCAGTTGCCCAAATACCTGAAAGACACATATATGGGAAGACTCCACACTTCCTAACCAAGCCTAAAAGAACTGAACTGAGGAGATTCCTGCGTTTGAGATCAGCCTAGTTAACTTTTTGTCAAATAAACAAAAATAAAACTCTTTGGAGAAATATAGTAGAATCCATTTTTTAAATGTTGAAATTGAACAGTATATAAAAGTGCATAGAACCTCTTTGTACAGTTGAACAAATTGTCTGGGTTAAGAAATAGGACACCACTGTAATTGAAAATCATTCAGTATGCTCATTCATGATCACAGATCCCTTCCTTCCTCCTAATGGCAGACACTCTTTTGATGATTAGTTATTGTTTCTTTTTTTAAAAAAATGATTTTAAAAATTCCACCTACTATAAGAGGAATCATGCCATAATTTTTCTTGTATGGGGTCACAATTATAGGCACACACATTTCTGTAAGATAAATACCTAGGAATGGCATTGCTAGGTCATAGGATATGTACATCTTTGCCTTTCCTGAATGTCACATTGGTCCTACCAATTTTCATGCCCATCAGTAGTGTATGAAAGTTTCTGTTGTTTAATATCCTCGATGACTCCTTTTTTTGTACCAGACTTTAATTTTTTGTCAGTAATGCTCGCATCATTTTGCAGTTCTCATTCTCAACAGGTGACTTTCCCTCCTGTTTCCCCAAGAAAATAAAACAATTGGAATGGACATTCCACAATTCCCAATTCCCAACTTCCACCTGCCTACTTGCATCAGGGCCCCTGTGCACGTATTTTCTCCTATTATTATGGAGGAATGGTTAGCTGCAGCAATCATCCCACTTTGTGCCCTAGATCTCATTCTTTATTATCTACTCAAGGTCATTGCTCTATTAATTCTGTCCTTTCTCCTGCATCGTCATTTTGCCTTTCTCTAGATAGTTTCCATTAGCATACAGACATGCAACTGTTTCTTCCAACTTAAAACAAATCAACATCATGTTGGTTAACACAACAGCTGGCAACTACTCCATTTTTTCTGCTTTTGTTAACAGCAAGACTATGAAAGAGCTGCCTCTTCTTGTTGTCTCCAACTCTTACTTCCCATTCTCTCTTAAACTCATCCCATCAAGCTTTCTGCCCTATTATTTCACCAGAACTGGTCTTGTTAAAGTCATGGATGATGGCTGGATTTTAACTCCAGGGGTCACAGCTCAGTCCTTACCTTACTTTATCTCTCAGCAGTACTTGATATTACTTTATTCCCCAGGGTACCTCCCAAGTTTCCTCCTACTGCCCACTGTTTGTTCTTTCTCTTCAGCCTAAGCTCTTAACATTGGTACTCTGGACCTCAGTCCTTGGCTCTCTCCATTTTTTCCCCTCTCTATTGATGAACTTATCCAGTCTCATGGTTTCCAACAGTATAATTAAATTTGCAACTCCCAAGTTATATTTCCTTTCTGGTCCTGTTCAGGGAACTCCAGATTTGTTTATTCAACTGCTTACTTGACCAATTTGCTTGGATGTCTAACAAATCCCTTAACATGCCTGAAACCAAACTTTTGATTTTTCTTAGCGTTGCCATAACATCTGTTTTTTCAAATTAGAAAAAGACGTCTTTCTCTAGACAGATGCTGCCGGTGTAGGGTGTGTAGCATTGGCTTCTCTTATTTGCAGTTTCCCTTATCTTCCTCTTCAAACTGTTCCTTCCATGAGTTTTCATTTCAAGTGATAGCAGCTCTATTCTCCCTGTTGTTTCAGTCCAATATATTGCAGTCATCCTTGACTTTCTTCTTTTTCCCAACCACATCCAATTAACCACTTAGTCCTGATGAATATATTAGATTGGTTGAGGGAGAGGATAATTCTAGCTAAAGGAATAACATGAAGATAGGGAGGTCAAAGAGCAGGTGACACATTTAAGGAGACAGTGTAGCTCTTGAGCCTTGCCAACTTTTTTCATGATATGCCTTTTGCCTGGAACGTCCACCTTTCCACCTTTCTTTCATGGCCCAGATCATCTTCTACAGCTTAGCTCAACTAGGATTTACTGTCTTGGAATTTCTTTGACACTTTTTCTATTTATTGCTCTTTCTGTAAGTTTGGTTTTGCCTTAGTTTTCTTGTCTGCATCTGGAGATACTAAGAAAACTCAGAGTTTTTATGAGGCTAAATTGAATTAATTCTTGTAAGATGCTTAGAACACTGCCTGTCACATGGGAAATACCAAAAAAGAGTTAGTTCTTATTTTTTTTTAAAGATTTATTTATTTATTTGAGAGAGAGAGAGAGACAGAGCACATGGGTGAGTAGGGGGAGGGGAAGAAGAAGAGAATCTTCAAGAAGACCCCCTGCTGATGTTAGAGCCTGACGTGTGGCTCTATCTCATGACCCATGAGATCACCACCTGAGCCGAAACCGAGTCAGATGCTTAACCATCTGAGCCACCCAGGTGCCCCTTAAAAAGTTAGTTCAGTGAGGTTATCTGACTCATCTTTGAATACCCACCATTTAACATAGTGCTGAGCATTTAGTAGATGATCAATAAATATTTATTGAAGGGGTGGATTTATACTACCAGTCATGCAGATGTGGTTGGATAGACATAGATATATGGAGGCAGCAGTGGTGCACTGGAAAAAGGGCTGGGATTAGATTTCTTGGCAAAGCCCCGGCTCAGACTTTACCAGTTGCAGGATTTTGGGTAAACCACTTGACCTTTATTGAGCCTTGCTTTTTAAGCTGAAATTAGGGATAATAATATTTGAGGATAATGTTTTAAGGATCACTTGAGACAACCTCCATGATAGTCTATAGTTCATGTTGCTATAAGGTTGCTTTGGCATTAAGATTTGTAATTCAAGGTATACCTACTATAATTACAAAGCAGTGAGACTTAATAAGAAAACTAAATTGTATACAAAAACCAATCCTGACATTTTATTGTATTTTTATTTTGTTTTTTTTTTTTTTAAGATTTTGTTTATTTATTTGAGACAGAGAAAGCAAGGGACAGAGCACAAGTAGAGGGGTTGAAGCAGAGGGAGAGGGAGAAGCAGATTCCTCTCTGAGTAGGAATCCCGATGTGGGACTCAATTCCAAGACCCAGAGATCATGACCTGAGCTGAAGGCAGACACCTAATGGACTGAGCCACCCAGGCACCCCAATCTGACATTTTATATTTATCTTTGTTTTATATGCCTATGGATCTTTTTACTTTTTGCATGGGAAGGTGATGTGTGATTATCTGTGCATATACAGTGGAGGCTGTGAGAACATTTCTATTGTCTGCTCCTAGAACATCATTTTCTGGCTTGCTTCAGTCATCATAGTTGAAGTCAACAATTTTCTGCAATCAGCTTCTTAGTCTTCTGTCTCAGAAAATCAGTTTGTGAAAGATAATGTAGGTTAAGTACAATCAAACACTATTTTGAAATTAATTTGTAGAATTAAAATAAAAAAACAATTATTAGTTGTTAATAGTTTTTTTTTTTTTCAAAATGAATTGCTAGGTGATTAAATCCACACTGAAACCCATGACACTTGAATAGCTTTCTCTTGGGTGCATTTTTATTGAGCAGATTGTGTGTAGTGATGAGCATTTGGTCGGCTGGAAATTTTAAACAGAACCCCATCTCCCACATTCCTCACTACTGTGCACTCCTCTGCCCGTACTGATATTTGCAGTCTAACTCTCAGCTCTTAGGTCTATTTAAGTCCCTGAGCCAAGAGAGGCTGCTCAATCAAAATGTGTTCTTGCCTGTGAAGCTGCAGTTTGTCCCATTTATTAAGGGTTTCTTCTTCCTCTCTCTCAAAAAAGTACAGAGAAGAACTGTTTTTGTATTCTGTGGTTATCCATTTAAACCCAGCCGTGCTGAAATGTAATAGGCCTAGTTTCTATGTTGTAGTATTGATTACATTTCAGGTCCTGGATATTGGTGATCTGTCTCATCACTTAGTGTTTAGCAACATTGATGAACCTGTTCAAGGAGCAACGTGTGTCAGCAGAGGCAGCTGCCGATCTCACAATCATACTGAAACTTGTACATAATTGGTTTGGTCTGAAAGATGTGACCCAAACCTGACTACCTTGCAACTCCGTATTTTAGTGCTTTTAAACTTATTTTTAGAGCATCACTATTAGCTGCAGCTAGGACTGTCTCACAAACATCTCAGTGTTGTTGGAATGACTCTCAGTTAACATTCATTTATTTCTTCATTTTACCCAGAAAGAATTATATAGAAGGGTCTCTGCTCTTTTTATGTAAGGAAATTGTATTTAATATGACTAAATATGTAATTTTATTTTTAAAAAATTGAGCCTAAGTTCTCTTGTACTCTGAATAATTCAAATTTGAGATTGCAACATGATATCCGATTTCTATTCATAAAGTCAAATGACTCCTTAGTTCCTGTTGTGTGTGTATGTTCTGTTTTCAATGAAGACCACTGACTTGGAGGAGGAAAGTTGAGACAGTCAGCAATGAAAACCTTTATTTTCTTTTTCTTTCTTTTTTTTTCTTATTTATGATAGACACACACACACACACACACACACACACACACACAGGCAGGCAGAGGGAGAAGCAGGCTCCATGCACCGGGAGCCCGACATGGGATTCGATCCTGGGTCTCAGGATCGCGCCCTGGGCCAAAGGCAGGCGCCAAACTGCTGTGCCACCCAGGGATCCTGAAAACCTTTATTTTCTTTCCAAATTTTAACCCAATGCAAGTGTCATGGTAGGGGTCTGCTTACAGTGCTATTGGAGTACAAAGGTATATCTTGTAAGTCTACTTCAGGAGGTGATAGCTTAACCTAATTTTTAAAGGGTGATGAGTAACTGGATGGAGAAGGTGGAAGATGACCCTGCTGGCTGAGGGAGCTGTGTATTTAAAGAAACATAGTGGGAAATATCACATAAAATTGGGGAGTTGCGTTTGGTCTGCTAGGATCAAAAAGAAAAGTAGGGGAGTAGTGGGAATGAGCCTGGACCCACAATGGTGCTAAACAAGTTGTTGCTTTGCTGTGACTACCGTCACCATCACCATCATCACCACCACAACTTCTGCTCTCATCCACTATCACTGCTATCATCTTGGTGAGTAGCATACCAGGTTAAATTAAGGAAGAGGCAGAAAAGGAAGTGTGGAATTGTCTAAACTACAGGATTTGGAGGCTGACTTGAAGTGGGATGATTTACATGTAGATTAGCTGTTGTGTTTGGCCTATTCAGGGGATATTCATTAGAGACATCAAGCAGAAATCTGTGTACACAGGATTGAGGCTCAGTAGGGAGTTTGAGGCTGTGGACAGACTCCAGGAGTTGTTGAAATATACATATAACTTCATACTTGAAGGTGTTGGTTTTTGTAAAGAGAATAGGAGAAGGAGGAAGGGCAGAGTAAGCAAACTATACTTTAAGGGAGACTAGAAAAATGTTAATTGATGTCACGGGAAAGAAAAAAGGAAGAGAAGAAAGTTCAGTGAAAGGATAAAGGGATTAAAGTGGAATCAGAGAAAATGTCAGTAGTAGAGAACATTCACTTTTTCTTATTTATTGTGCCTACTTTGTATAGTCATGTGTTAGCTGCTGCAGATTCAGAAGGGATGTGTGGCTATAACACACAAGGCTGTACTAGGTGTTATGAGCAATATGAGATGAATTGGACAGAGTCCTTGTTTCTAAGGAACTCACAGTATATTAGCAGAGAGAGACACACAAGCAATAAAAAGAAATAATACGAAGGAGAATAAAATAAGGGCTATAATGGAATAGACTACTCTTGACTGGAATTGGAGCAGGCTTCTTAGAGAGGATAACCCTTAAGTGGAATCTGAAAGCTTGAGTGGAATGTTTCTCAGTGGAAAAGGGAGGAAATAACTTTTTGGGCTGGTGATAGTGCATAAGAGTTATCAGGTGAATTGTGTCCCCCCAACCCCAAATTCATATGTTGAAGCCTTAACCACCAGTGTGACTGCATTGGGAAACAGGGCCTTTAATGAGGTAATTACAGTTGAATGAGGTCATAAGAGTGCAGCTCTAGTCCAACAGGACTGCTGTCCTTTTTTTTAAAATTTTTATTTATTTATGATAGTCACACAGAGAGAGAGAGAGAGAGAGAGAGAGGCAGAGGCACAGGGAGAAGCAGGCTCTATGCACCGGGAGCCCGATGTGGGATTCGATCCCAGGTCTCCAGGATCGCACCTGGGCCAAAGGCAGGCACCAAACTGCTGCGCCACCCAGGGATCCCCTAGGACTGCTGTCCTTATAAGAAGAGTAACAGATACCAGAGCTCACTTTTGTTCTTTGTGCACAAAGAAAAAAGTCCTTGTAAGGACATAGTCTGACATGATGTGTTTAGACAAAGATGAATAGCTCAATGAGGCTGATGGCAAGAACATATGAAGGGTTGTGGTGGGAAGTGAAAGAGTTGCATTCATTCTTTGAGTAACTAGATATCATCAAGGAACTGGCCACTTGGCTTACTACCTCTCGGGTTATAAATATTGATTATGGAGCAAAAGGAGCAGAAAGTTATGTGTGTGTGGTGCCTGCGTGGCTCAGTCAGTTGTGTCCTACTCTTGATTTTTGACTCAGGTCATGATCTCAGGGTCATGAGATCAAGCCCTGCATCAGGCTCTGCATTCAGCATGGAGTCTACTTGAGATTCTCTGTCCTTCTCCTGCTGCCCCTCCCCTGCTCACACTCTCTTTCTCAAATAAATAAATCTTAAAAAAAAAGGAGAGGTGGGAAAAAAATCTTTGGACTCCTTAAGGAGGGTCAGAGCTAATGGTCATAGACTTGTATCACAAAGGCTGTTGGGGTAGCCTCCTCATAATGAAGACCTGCAAAATTAAGACTCAGGTAAAACATGAAGCATTTCCCACAATCCCTAATATATCTGTTGCTATATAGACATTAGCTATGTTTCATTATGTGACTTTGGTTTCTTGGTTAGCAGTATTTGAAAATCAGCTTGAATGTAGTGTTGATAGCACCACCTAGATGGTTGTATTCATTAATCTTCTTGCTGTCAATGAGAGAAATGCTTACACAGGCAGCTTTGCTGACCCATTGTGAAAATGTTCCTTTTCCATCTTCTTGAAACAGCAGGCTTCAGCATTGATGTGTTGGTTGATTGATGCTAGTCTGGGCCAAGCCAAAGTCATGTACAAAGCAGCCAGCTTTCCCCTGAATAATCAACTCTCATTTAGAAGGAAATAGAAAGTTGTTTCAAATTAAACAGTAAATGGAAAGTGGTGACAGATGTTTAATTGGTTGCTTTCTTGTCCCTTCTTAATGTGTGAGATGCCCTCACGAGAAAGGTTAGAGTAAACAGATGGAATGGCAATAGCCACTTAACTATCCTCTGCTCTCATGCTCATGATAATATTCACTCTTCACTTCTTTTTAATATATTTTATACTTCTCATAATTTTTTTGGTATATGATTATAAACAAGGAATTATTGCCCCCATGTATCTGTTACTGGTTGGAAAGAGTTTTGAGTGAACTTTATACTTGTCACACAAGAAATGTGGAAAGCTGAGCTTGGCCCAGCAGTTCAAAGAACTTGTGTCTTTTACCTGAGGCTCTTTGAATACCTTGACTTGCTCATACCAAGGTCTATTACAAACACTTAGCATCTAGGCACCTTCTATAGAGCTCATATTTTGTAGTGATCATCAAGACAGTCACATGTTCTCTTCTTGTGTCTACCTTCCATTTCTGATCTACCCCCATCTCTGAAACCTACCTTTCTGGCTATGCCTTTTAGCATGATTTGGTGTTTGCCCTCTGGCTTTGTACAACAGTGCCTGCTAGTAAGGGGACATTTGGATCTTCCACCTGGCTTTGGAGTAGTGTGAACAGAGGAATGAATATTCTAAAGGTACCTGATGAATTGGGTCACATATATTCAGTATCAGGCAGAGAATGTGGCACTCATCATGACATATGCTACAGTAAATGATAATTCCTTGCCACTTTTCCTTTCTTAGCATTTTCAGATATCAGAGGAAGGACATGATTGTGGGGGAAATTGAGAATTTTAGGCTATTTGCTAGATGGAATCAGAATTGAAAAGGGAGATTTTGGAGTGTAAAGAGAATATTTTTTTTCCCCTCTCCTTTGACTGTCACAAGATCTAGTATCATGCTAGTCCTTCCTCATAGGCATGGCTGCTGAGGTTGGAAAACATGGGTTCAAATCTAGGCTCACTAGCTTTGTGGCCTTGGGAAGATTACTTAATACCTCTGTCCCTTATCTGTGAAATGAAGATATGTGTTATACCGAACTGAGAATTATTTTTTTAAAAGATTTTATTTATTTATTCATGAGAGACACAGAGAGAAAGAGAGAGAGAGAGAGACAGAGACAGAGACACAGGCAGAGGGATAAACAGGCTCTATCCAGGGAGCCTGACGTGGGACTCCACTCGATCCTGGGTGTCCAGGATCAGGCCCTGGGCTGAAGGCGGTGCTAAACTGCTAAGCCACCCAGGCTGCCCCCAACTGAGAATTATTTAGAGTAATAAAGACATCACATGTAAAGCACCTAGAAACAGAGGCTAGTGGTTAACAGCTGCTCAATCAAATTAGCAATCATTTTTGCTATGGTTATTTTGTTGTTTCCACAAAAAAGTATCTGGCATGTAGCGATGTTTTTATTACTATCATTATAATTGTTACCCATGATAGTCATTTCCTTCAGGCATGACAGATTCAGGGTATAGTTTTGTGCATTATTAGCCTTATTTAAATGACATATACACTTATTCATATGCACTTACTAGATTAATAAAAAATGCAAACTCACTCTTATTTGAGTTTTTAGTTTTGGTGTATCTTTTTCAGAACCACCAAAAGCTGTCTCCTAGACAAGTGAAGCCACTCATCTCTTTGCACCTGTGTGCTGAGACTTGGCAGCCAGTATGTAAGAGGCCCTTGGATGAGACAAATCTTGTATCAGATTTACAACATGATATGTCTACTAATGCCATGGACTGAGTCACTTTCCTCCTCAGGCTTTGAGTTTTTTAGTTATTGGGACCTCTATTACTTGCTTCTCCCTACCTGTGGATTGTCCATGTGGATTACTGCTTTCCTGCCTCCCTCTTCCTGTGAATTGTTTGATTCCTGACTCTTGACTGATGGAATCTCATCCTCTGTTCCTGGGTTTAGGGAATTGCTTCCACTTCCCTTGCTGACCTGGAGGCTGGCCTTTGCGTCCTGACCTGATTCTTCCCTGCCCTTATATTATTGATGACCTCTCAAGTCTAAAACATCTTAAACTGAGCCATCACAACCTATCATGCCCAAGCGACCAAAGCCTTTCCTGAAAAATTGCTGTGGCTGACATATATCACATCAAGGTAAGCTTCTATTTGGTAGTTTGTTCTAGAGGATTCCAAGAATATTCTATGCCTTGACTCCTATGGTTCACATGGTGAGTCAGTGAATATTGTTTAACCACAGAAAAGGAGTGGATTTGAATTTCTTTTTTTTTAAACATTTTTTTATTTTTTATTTATTTATGATAGTCACACACACAGAGAGGGAGAGAGGCAGAGACATAAGCAAAGGGAGAAGCAGGCTCCATGCACCGGGAGCCCAACGTGGGATTTGATCCCGGGTCTCCAGGATCGCACCCTGGGCCAAAGGCAGGCGCCAAACCGCTGCGCCACCCAGGGGTCCCGTGGATTTGAATTTCTATCCTTGAGACTGGATCCTTGCACTGTGGGGGTGGGACAAAGAACAGTTCAGAATCACCTGTCAAATCCACACACATTCTTCCTCCCAAAATAGTGAGCACTTCTTATTTTGTTTTCTTCAACCACAAATCTGTATAGCCCTGCGTGATTTTCAACTTCTTGAGAGAGTAAGTTTTGTGTCACAAACTCAGAGAGTCCTTGATGACATGTTGACAGGTATTGGAAATGATGGGATTGGAGAGCTGACAGGTGACTCATGCATATGGATGTCTTCTGTGATTATACATAGCAATTTATCTGGGGTTATTTATGGTAGCATTGTCACAGCGATCAATGAGCAGTAAACAAGGCTCTCAAAGCCACGGGGAGAGTTTTTACAGCCTCTGCGACCAATTGCATCACACCCATTCTAAAAAGCAAGTTTGATGATAAGCTTATTGAACTTAAGAGTCTTAATATAATGCTTTCTCTCCCCCAAAACTGAAAAATCATGATGAGCTACAAAAAGTCTGATGAGATGGAAAAGTGCTGGTTTTGTGACTGAATAGAAGCCAGAATTTTAGGCCTCACGGACTGGTTGTGGGACCTCAGACAAGTCACCCATTTTGAGTCTTAGTTTCTCCATTCTTTATGGGAGTTTAGTAATATTTGTTCTAGCATAATTCACAAGGCTGTTGTAAGGAAGAAATAAAATGATGAATATGAGAGTGTAGCCCAGTGTGCCCGGGAGAAATAAGGCTGCAGACAGCATTTTGGGAGAGAGGCTGTGCATCTGGTTCTGCTCATTTTAGGTAGCAGAATCTTGACTTTATTGTTCAGGAATCCATCCATACACAACAGCACTTTGACGGGGAGGTTCTTAGTTCAGATCTTAGAAAGATGACAAAATGATTAGAGGAGAATGATCGAATCTATGCTTTCTAATGAAACTACATACACTTGACTCTACGTTAGCTAAATAATGGCAAATGCAATGGTATACAGGCTACAACAAGGATCCCCTGGCAAATCTAGCTCTTTACGCTAAGCACCTGATAAGAGCAAGTCCTCAGTGTGTCAAGATGAAACTCTCAGGTCTGTTCTGGTGTGGAAGCCTCTGTTCAGCTGTCTTCTGCTGATACTTTCTGTGTTCTGGTCCTGCTGGAATTGGCTGGGATTTTGCAATTGATTATTTTTTCAGGAAATCATTTCTAATGGCATATTTTTCAATCCCTGATGATGTGATTGATCAAAGGCCACTTTAGTCATAATTTCGTTGATTTAGAGACTCTATTTCCTTCTCTGTAAAATGCTGCTTTTCCAAGCTGAAGAAACCCAAGGTTTCTGCATGTTAGCGAGTTGGTAGAATGGAAGCTTTTAAGTAGAGAGAGCAAAGGTTATCTTGGTAAAATAGATAACCTACTGTGTGCTTTCCTTAGCCCATGTGAAAGTTCATTGTGGGTCCTCTGGTTCATATGGGTGGGGGTCCTGCCAGGCAGAGAAGCTCTGACTTCCTCATGCTCATATTTGCATTGTCTTCTGTGTTAGGGTTCTCCAGGGATGCAGAACCAATAAGATCTCTCTCTCTCTCTCAATCTCTCTGTATCTCTATCTCTGTGTCAAGATATAGCTCCAGCAGAGAGAGAGAGCGAATTAGCTCTTCCTCTACCTTTTTGTTCTCTCCAGTAGATTGAATGATGCCCTATACTGGACAGGGCCATCTACTATACCCATTTGAACAATTCAAATGCTAATCTCTTCAAGAAACAGACGTATCCAGAAATAATGTTTTACCAACTATATGGGCATCCCTTAGCCCAGTCAAGTTGACAGAAAAAATTAACCCTCATATCTTTCAATTCAGGAAGCTACAACATTACACCCTAAACCCAGCCTTAAAACATTGCACTTATCTTGTGACCACTCCAAAATTCAGGCTTAACTTCTGAGAATTAAGAATTAACCCAAAATTAGGGTTTCCAGTTGAGTCACAGGGCTCAGGGCTCCTCAACTTTTATTACAGAGTCTAGTTGAGGGCCCTTCCAAGCTGTAGTGCTGGCCCTGACCTTACACTGTTGCCATGACTGGGAATGGATTTAAAAAACAAACCTTTGCTTGACCCTGCCTGCAGTTCTTTTTCTAATCTGAGTCTGCTCTCTTTCCTGCACTGGGCTGCATGTCTTCCATGAGGTTAGAGCCCATGTCTCTTTTAACTCAACATTATTTCCATAGAATCTATCGTGGCACAGAATAAATAAATGCACAAATGAGTTGACAGCATGAAAATTATGAAACAACCCCAGTAAACGTAAAAAAAATATTATATTAAATATAAAAAAACACATTGTTAAACACTAATTACCAATCAATTATTAATTAAGTTGAATATAGTGTTGCAATTTGATAGAAATAGGTTATAGAACCAGATGATGTTAGCTCTGACTTAATAGCTGATGGCAATTTATTAACTCTTTGAAATCTTAATTTCTTAACTTCCAAATGAAATGATACATGTAAATGCATAGCACAGCATTTGGCAGGCAATAATTTCTCAATAAATGTTAGCTTTAATTTTTGTATTATATCTAACATAGAAAAGAAACACTTTGTTTTTCAAAAAAGAAAAGATAAAAAATACTTAGTGGAAAACTTGTGGCAAAACTGACGTAATCTTTCTGGAGAAAAAAATTGACCAATAAAAAAACAAAAGCATTAAAATGTGCTTATTCTTTGATCAAATATTTTCATGTTTAGGAATTACTATAACAAAATAATTAGGCATGTCTAAAAATAGGCATGTAAAGAATTTCTGATAACTCTTATTTATAATTATTAAAAAGGAGACAAATATTCAGGAATGGATGGATTTTCTAGGTATGTTTTTTAGATCACCAAGTAGAAATATGTATTTTTAAATGGGAAAGTACTCATAAAAGGCCAAGAGGAAAAACAGACCACAAACCATTAGAAACAAATGGTGCCATCATACTCAGATGAGCTAATGGCCCTTGTAAACTGAACTGAACAAATCTAAAATCACACCTGTGATTCTCTTCAATGTTTTCCTTTCCTGATATTTCTATTTCTGTAAATTACACTATTTAGTTGAAATCCTTTTCCTTCAGAGTACTTACATTCCTGTATTATATAGTTATCATTCTCTATTTCCATTACCATTATGTTAGTTCCATAGGAGCAGACATTTTAACTGTTATGTTCATAGCAGTATTGCCAATACCTGGAATGATGACTAGCACATAGTAGGCAATCAATAAATATTTGTTGATTAATTGCATGAAAGGCTACTTAAAATGCATTAGGTAGAAAAGGATGACAAAATGTTATCAGTGATTAACTCTTGAAGACAGAATAATGGTATTTTATTTTATTTTATTTTACTTTATTTTTTGTCCTGTCTGCAGCCAAACTTTTATCCCCAGGTCCCAGGGCAGGGGATTCAGAGCCCAAAAGCTGCAGGGATTGCTGTGGCTATTTGGCCAGTTCCCACTATGATGGGAATGGGAGCTGAATTTGACTTGACTGCAGTAATGGTAATGGTATTGTTTTATTTATTTATTTTAAAAAAGATTTTATTTATTTATTCCTGAGAGACACAGAGAGAAACAGAGACATAGAGGGGAAAGTAGGCTCCTCACAGGAAGCCTGATGTGGGACTCAATCTCCGGACCAGACTCATGCCCTGAGCCAAAGGCAAATGCTCAACTGCTGAGCCACCCAGATGTCCCAATAGTGTTGTTTTAGAGCTCTCCCATATTTTGTGATTTTTCTCTCTAATTAGAAGAAATTAAAATTGGTATAAAAAGCCTAATTTGTAAACCTACTGAATTTTAGGAAATCATGTACATTGTTGTTTTTAATGGTCAGGAAGAAAAGCAAAGAATGAAACTTGATAGTTTGCTATAATAGAAGGTCTATATTATTAACATATCAGCAGAAGATTATCAAATTAATCATAAAAATTGAAAGCAAAGATAATTGTTAAGGTCAGCTATAATCCCAGAAAATAACTCCTGAGATGGCAGATGGCAGTGTAGTGCTTTTAAAGAAAAGTTGCTTCATAAACACTGGACAAGTACTCTATTATTATTATTATTATTATTTTTTTTTTAAGAGAGAGAGCGTGGAAGAGTGGACCCGCACAAGCAAGCCATGCAAGGGGATGGAGGTAGGGGTGGGAGGGGCAGAGGGAGAGGGAGAGAATCTTAAGCAGTCTCCATGCCCAGCTGGGAGCCAGATGTGGAGCTTGATCCCCCCATCATGACCTGAGCTGAAATCAGGAGTTGCATGTTCAACCCATATTGCCGCCCAAGTGCCCTTGGACCAGTACTCTTAAAACAAAACCACAGATAATTCAGTTAGGAAACTTCAGTTCCGATTTCCTTTATCCAAGTTGCATTTATTTTCACCTTAAAGTAAATTCAATTTTTGTTTTCTGATTTGAGAAAAATGGCTGATGTTCTTTATGAGACTAAAATTTCTGTTGTGGTGAATGAGACCAAAATTGTACATTACAGACTTTACATACACACCACAGAGTATATATGTTTGTAAGTTCTTTTTTTTTAAAAAAAGATTTTATTTATTGATTCATGAGAGACACAGAGATAGGCAGAGACACAGGCAGAGGGAGAAGCAGGCTCCCTGCAAGAAGCTTGATGCAGGACTTGATCTTGGACCCTGGGATCATGCCCAGAGCGGAAGGCAGACACTTAACCTATGAGCCACCCAGGCATCCCTGTTTGTCAATTCTTTACCCAAAAGTGGTCTTTTCAGCTCTTTTGATATTATAGTTAAAAAAAAACAACCTCTCATTTGACCAAGGTTAATAACAAAATCATACTTTGTTAGACCACTAGGAATTTATAATATAGTATAAAAATGGTATAAACACAGAAAACAGGATGAGAAGTTTTTTAAATCATGCACATCTCTATGCTTAAAATGTTACCTTTTTTTAAAAGAAAAAAATCTCTGAACACATGGAGAATGGGAAAGGAAAAATAATTTACAAGAAAGAGTGCAAAACAATTTTCTTTTCATAATACATTATTACTGCATTGTATACCCTGAGGTACTAAATATGAAAGAGGCTTGATGTTACATGTTAAATCCAACAGATAATGGCATATCTCTTGATGTACTAAACAAGAAGTACAATTCATTTTGATAGTGTCACTGAAGTAATATTACCTCCAGCATTAGAAACATGATGTTTCTCTGAGCATAAGCAATCGTTTTATAGGAATCAAACTACCATATGTGGATGTTATAAGATAGTTTCTATCATGTGCCTAGAGTCGTTCTTAAGATTCAAGTAAAAAGCTTGTGAAAATGACTGAAAACATGCATACCATTTAGCTACCATTTGGAAATACAGATCATAGGTATTAGTGATAATGCTTTGGGGCTAATTTAGGTGCAGCTATGGAATTTTTATTGGTATTTATTGTTTTTCAGAACAGCACATTTTGTCAAATATTTATAAAACAATTCTAATAGGGCCAAATAGGCTTTCCTACTTTACTCCATGATATGTCATTGTGGTGTTACATACTTCCAAAGGAACTAGAAGAAATATCATTATAATGGCAAGGATAATAACATGTTCTTGAGGCAAAACTCACGTAGCAGACTTGGTCTTTGCTCAATCTTTCCTTCCTCCCTCCCTCCCTCCCTTCTCTCCTTCCTTCCTTCCTCCCTTGTTTTCTTCTTTCAGTAGATATTTATGGAATGTCCACTATGTCTTAAGTGCTATGTTGGCTTCTGGGAATAGAGTGGGGAATTAAACAGATATGGTCTCTGTTCTCGTGGAGCTTACAAACCAGAAGAAGAAACAATTATTCATTGATTCAACATATTTTTATTGGGCAGCTAATGTACCATACACACTACACCAGTGAAAGCTACAGACAAGGGCAATGAGGTGGAAAGCACTTGGTATGTTCCAGGAATGATAAGTAGGCTGACACAATCGATTGGATTGGGCCAAAGAGAAAACAGAAAGGAGGCCGTAGCAGGCATACAGGGGAGAGAAGATGGTGGCTGGAATGAGGGCAGTAGTAGAGGAGATGGAGATAAGGGAAGAAATAAGTTCAGTTAGGTGGTAGAGTTGACAAGACATTCAGAGAGAACCCTCAAAATATTAAAGTGTTTAACTGTGCTGATCCTCCAAAGTCTAGTTCAAATCTGATTATCCATAAATCTATCTCTGATTATTTACAGCTAAGAAAGACCATTATTCATGAGATAATGTGATAAGCTTTATGTCCACTGTAACAAATATATACTAGATTTTGTTTTGTAACATTTTCCTTATCCATCGCCTATTTGCTTTTGAACTATGTCACATATATATTTATAAATTATTCTAATTATAATAAACATGTTTACTGACATGGGTCAGTAAACTCGTCAGGATTTGGTAATGATGCTGTTCTCCTCGGATTTTTTTTTTGTTTTGTTTTTTTTAAGTAGGAAGTCAGTTCCACTACCTCTTGGCACCACTTTTAAATGGATCATTTGTTAGGACACAAATCATATAAGAAATAGGACTAGGGCTTCTCGAGTAAATCATTCTATTTCCTCTACAGCTTTTATACTGTAAATCTTTTATTTGGAACTCAGATAAACCATCAGATATCCCTAATATAGTACAGAGTCCTAGCAATAAGTAGACTTAAGAAAAAGAGGCTTTCCTAACTTCATCTTGCTTTTTTCTTTGTTTGTGGACCTTTGCCATAATTCTTTTGTCCCTGAAATCTTTTTTGGATCTTATTCTATACTTTATGGAAAATAACAAAAGAATTATTCCCAAGAATTATGAGAATAATCTCATCAGCTATCAGCAAGACAGTTTGAAAGAGGGTATACTGAATTCTCTGTCTCAGCAACAACATTTTATCTTCCTTTGAATCTTCATTTATGTGATTTGCAATGGTAGTCATTAAATAATATGAAGGAAAAAGTGACATGGCTGGAGATGAGGCCAAGCAGGGATGGATCTTGACAGATTGGAACCAACTTCAAAAAGAGGAGAAAATTGATTTGGGGTTGTATCAAGTGTACTTGGAAATAGAGGGTGCACTCTTTATTATCTCATGAGTATATTAGTCTTCATATATCACTGAGTCCCCTGGGAAAAATGGCTACTACTGCAAAAGTGCTTGTCACATCAGATTTATCTAACATGTTATTTGCTACAGACTTTTATTCTTCTAGGTCAATGTGGCATATGAATCTATCTTTAGTCTGTGTGTTTTAAGGCCTTATCTCAGTTAAAAAAATCGGTATTAAGGTCACAGAGTCTGTAGAGCAAGCCTTGGAGAACAGCGTATATTGTTCCAGGTTGATCATTACTAGAAGGTAGACACGGGACTTCCTACTGTGAGATTAATGAAAATACCACCTGCCATTGCTCACATTATTGGGCGATTTATTCTCTCCAGAAGGGATGGGAGTAAAATTCAAAGAACAGCAAAGAATGCTTAAAAGGATTCATTTTTTGGAAATGATGAAATCGTGAGATTTATAAATAGAATCATAAAGGTTACATCTGTAAGAAATCTCACATGCCATTTAGTCCTATCTTTTCATTTTGCTGAAAATTACAAATGGGGGCATAATATCCTTTTGTTCAGAATCATAACCCAGAATCACCTGTCTTGGGGGTCCCACTGGTTAGTTCAGAATGGGGCTAAAATTCAGGGAGGGTCATGACTCCCTTTCTCCTGTTCTTTGGGTCCCACTGATCAATCTTGCATCTTGAGCCATTACTTATTAAAACTAACTGTAAGGTGCCTCTTTCTCTGACCTATTTCCTATCACTTCTCACTGTACCCTCTCTGCTTTCTGGTCAATCTAATCATCTCATAGAGCCACAGATGTACTAGCTTATGTTGCCTCTTCCCTTTGTCATGTCATTACTCATTCCTGGAGAACCCTGTGCCCTTTCCACAGCTGTCCATGTGTAGTCTACTATACTTGACAGTCTACGTGGCTCAGTCAAACCCCACTTTCACCAGTTTTCCCTGACTGCTCAGCCATGACAGATTTATGGTTTCTGAATTTCTTAAGTCCTTCCAGTTTATAACAGTGGTTCTCAAGTCCAGCTACTTTTCAAAGTAACTGGGTAGGTTTTTTTTTTTTAATTAAAGATATTAAATTTTATTTTAAATTCAGACTCTTGCACCCTACTTTCAAGATTCTATTTTGAGATAGGTCTGGAGTGGAGCCCGGGAATCTATATTAACCACCTCCCTCCAACACAAAAAAACTCCCCAAATGATTTTGAGGAGCAGATAGACTTGGGAACCAATGATCTAAAATACATAAGAATTTAAAGTTTGAATACTTTCTTTTCATGTGAGTTTGTTTTATATTCCAGTGCATAATGTGACCTGTTATGTGGTTGAGGACAGCGGGAAAGGGAGGAAGGTGGTAAGACTTGCTTGCAAAAAGGAGTAGGGTTTGCTTGCAAAAGAAGCTTGGAGAAGCACATTCCTTGAAATACTAGCTATTCTGGTGAAATTTAAAATGAAGGGAGACTCCTAAAAAAGATATTTGTTCCACAGAGCTGTTAGTTCTAGAAATATCAAGAAAGAAAAAACCTGTGAAATCTAGCATAGCACATAGAGTATAAATGAGTCTGTACTCAGTTTGGGTTTTAGCAAATACTTTTGGGGACCATATCCTTTTCTTATCGTTCAACTGAAGTATAATTAACCTACAGTGTTATATTAGTTTCAGGTGTACAATATAATGATTCAATAATTCTATACATTTCTCAGTGCTCATTATAAGTGTACTTTTTTTTTAAGAAAAGCTTTTATTTACTTATTTAAGAAAGAGAGAGAGAGAGAAAACACAAGAGGGGCGTGTGAAGAGGGAGAAGCAGATTCCCCGCTTAACAGGGAGCCTGACATGGGGCTCGATCCCAGAACCCAGGGCTCAAGACCTTGAGCTGAAGGCAGACACTTAACTGACTGAACCACCCAAGTGCCCCTCATTTATTTTTTCTTAAATTCCACATATGAATCAAATCCTATGGTATTTGTCTTTCTCTGACTTTTTGCACTTAGCATTATACCTTCTAGGTCTATTCACGTTGTTACAAATGATAAAAATATCATTATTTTTTATGGCTAAGTAATATTCCATTATATCTTTATCCATTCATCTATTGGTGAAGGCTAGAGCTGCTTCCATAATTTGGCTATTGTAAATAATGCTGTAATAAACAGGAGTGTATATCTTTTTGAATTAGTGTTTTCATATTTTTTTGGGTAAATACCCAATAGTGGAATTACTAGATCATATGGTAATTTTTAAAATTTTTTACTTTTTTGAGGAGCTTCCATACTATTTTCCACAGTGGCTACACCAATTTGCATTTCTACCCACTGCACAAGGATTCCTTTTTCTCCACATTCTTACCAATGCTTGTTTCTTGAGTTTTTGATTTTAGCCATTCTGAAAGGTGGGATATGATATCTCATTATGGTTCTGATTTGCATTTCCCTGATGATTAGTGATATTGAGCATCTTTTCATGTGTCTGTTGGCTAGCTGTATGATTTTCAAAAAATGTCTGTTCAGATCCTTTGCCCATTTTTAATCAATTATTATTATTTTTGATTTTGAATTATATAAGTTCTTGATATATTTTGGATATTAACACCTTATCAGATGTATCATTTGCAAATATCTTCTCCCATTTATTAGGCTTCCTTGTCTTTTTATTGACTTAGACTATACTAGTAAGGATGCAGGAACTATTTGCTGAATGAATACATTTGATAACACACATTTTATGAAAGTGAGACTGAATTGGAAGAAAAAGGAAGAATTGGCTTTAAAGATGAAGAACAATAAGGATTAAATTTTAGAGGGGCTCCTGGGTGGCTCAGTATGTTAAGTGCCTGACTCTTGATTTTGACTCAGGTCGAGATCTCAGCGTGGTAAGTTAGAGCCCCACACTGGGCTCTCTTCTCTGCTTAGCAAGGAGTCTGCTTGAGACTCCCTCTCCCTCTCACTCTGACCCTCCTACCTCTCTCTTTCTTTCTCTTTCAGATGAAATTAAATTTGGAAATAGAGTACATTGACCATATAGATCAAAGACCTAAACTCAGACACCTTCAGTATTAGCAGAACATCTAAAAGAGTGGAGTGCAGAAAAGACTTTAGTCAGTTGCAAGGATTCTGGTGGCCTGGGAAGTATACCTTAGCCTAGAGGTATTCAAATCCATAACAAAAGAACCACAAACACTGTGCTGGCCAAAAAACCCAATTCTAAATGTAGAGCAGAATTCTGCTCCTGCTGTCAGTTTGCAAGTGCCAATACCATACAAATTCTATGGAAATGCAGTTGTAGTCCTTCTAATTACTTTTATAAACTTAAAAATGTGTGGTATAAGTCACAGAAAGTGCACTGACCAAAGAAGGGGTTTGGCCTTTTGGGTTCTGGAAGATTCTCTTCCACTGAACCATCTGTGGCCTTGGACCAACTAATTCGCTGTTGTGGGCTTCAAGTCATTCACCTGTTGGTTGTAGATAAAAATTTCACTTCCTGGGGTACAGACAGATCAATGTTTTTAACTCTCTACAGAAAAGATGCCCTATGAAGTTGAAAATAACTGATATGATATTGTAGAGCATTTAGACTTTTTAGAAAAGTCTCTTTATGCATGTATTTTCACTTTCTTTTTTCTGCCTAAAGTAGACATAGCTTCAACCAAATCTCTCATTTTAATCCATGTCCTATCCATAAGAAATGCATAATGAATGCATTGATGAATTACCATGCAAGCTGAGGAGCTACATGCTGGCTAGCTTGAGGATTCAATTAAAATTGAGCAATATTATTTTGAATAATCAAATGCTGTTTTGAATAAGTAATTCAAGTAAACAAGGCAATTAGTAAAAAGTGATGGTGATGAAGTTGAGTGGGAGCAATTCTTACATATGTATATATGAAATATAATTTATATGTACATTTTAAATATAATTTCAGAATTGAAAAACATAATAGCTTGTTGGAATGGAAAAGTTTATATTGGAAATAATAATTTCCCCAAACAGCTAAGAAGTGCTTTAACAGCCATTCTATAATCCTCATGTTGATAAAACATGATAAAACATGTTCAATAAAGTTCATAGTACTATATTTAGTATTAATGTAAAAGATGTCCCTGCCCTGTAGCCAGGTCTAGAGCTAATATGAAAGTTTGGACTGTCTCTATCTAAACCACATTAAACAACTGTATGAAAAACAGTCCAAGAAAGTGTTCATGTGATAGGTAGGTAATTCAAACATCTATTCTCTTCCTGTCTGTTTCTGTCTCTCTCTTTCTTAGAATTGGCTCAGGTAATTGTGGAGGCTGGCAGGTCCAAAATCTGCAGGGTAGGCTGGCAGGCTGGAGACGCAGGCAAGAGATGATGCTGCAGTTCAAATCTGAAGGCTGTCTTTTGGCAGAATTCCCTCTTCTTTGGGGAGCTTAGTCTTTTTTATTCTATTTTGTTATTAATTTTTAAAATTTGAGTATAGCTGACATACGATGTTATATTAGTTTCAGGTGCACAACATCATCATTCATTAATTCTATATGTTATGCTAGGCTCACCACAGTATAGCTACCATCTATCACCATACAATGGTATTATAATATCTTTGACTATATTCCCTATGCTGTACCTCTTAGTCTCATGATTTATTAACTTCATAACTGAAGACTTGTACCTCCCACTCCCCTTCACCCATTTTGCCAATCTTCCCCACCCTTACCTCTCTGGCAACTACCAGTTTGTTCTCTGTATTCATAGATCTTATTCTGCTTTCTGTTTATCCATTTGTTTTGTTTATTAGACTCCAATTATAAGTGAAATCATATGATATTTGTCTTTCTCTGTCTGACTTATTTCACTTATTTCCTAATACTTTCTAGGTCCATCCAGGTCAGTCTTTTTTATTTTTTTATTTTTTATTAAGGCCTTCAACTGATTGGAAGAGGCCCATACACATTATGGAGGGTAATGCGCTTTACTTCTAGTCTGCTGATTTAAATATTAATTTTATTTAAAGTGCCTTTATAGAATAACTGTGTATAATGGCCCAGCCAAGTTGAAAAATTCACGATCATACTATGCCATACATTTTTGTAGCTTTCCTTCAAATCCTTGTTGAAATGAGGTAGGGTACAGTATGTACCTAAAGTTAAACATGATTTTTCTTTTCAGGTATTTGTAAAAGCATTATCTGGCATGACCTTTCGTTTGCTTAAGCCCTACCCTGTCTTCTTTGGAATGGCTACTTTTTCATCAATCTGGCACTGAAGAGCTGTATGTAGCCAGAAGCTGCAAGCCAACCATCCCTGCCATGGCAAACAGATGCTCCCATTTATGCCTTCCACTGGCTATGCCTCTAAATGGAGATTTAAAAAGCCTGAACATCAATTATGTAAGTATTAAGTAAACACTTAAACTTCAGTTTTATAGTTGTCTTACCTAAGACTTTAGTTGCAAGTATTAGGAACACATTTCTAATTCTTTAAGCAAGAAGAAAATTCATAAGAAGGATTCAAGCAAAATTAGGGTGGCTTGTGTTATTCAAACTAAAAAGAAATAAATAATAGGTAAAAAGCCTGATGTTAACTGCATACTGTGATTATGAAGGTTCTTAGTATCTCAGAGCAACTAGATCAGGAAGTTCTTCTTTATGTACTACCTAATTTCTTGCTGCTGAAATTTTTCTGTCTGACTAATAGTAGAAGAGAAACTTTTCATCCAAGGGTAGGAAGCATCTCTGGGTCAGGTGTTTATCACAGGGCTAAGAGGCTGTGGCCAGGACACCACATCAGTATCGATAGTAAAAGTATAGATTTTGGGAGCTGTGTGTGTGTGTGTGTAAGGGTGCATGAGGGGAAAGCAGAGGAGAAGGGAAGGGACAAAGGGACATGAAGGTGAGTATTTCTCAGTGAACAGATGTTTGGACTGGGCAGACAGGATAAACCTTGTGTATGATGGCTTTTTCTCTCATAATTGGAAGTTTTAAGCCACTTAGAATACTAATAAAGAAGAAGTCCTAATATTGGGGTGTGGACGTGTTTTTGAAAGATCTACTAGCCAATCTCCTCACCCTACTTTCTTAAGAAATGTTTTTTATTATTTATTATTTTTTATTTTTAGAAATGTTTTTTATTAAAAATTGTACTTACTGACTATGAGAAGGAAGAGTAGCAATATATAAGGTAAAAATAAAACTTCCCCATTCCAGTATCAGCCCCCACACCATCACCCCAGTACCATTCACTAGAGGTTAAACTTGCTCTATTTGGAAGGTAGCCTTCAGATATTTACTTTAAATATGTAACTATCTTTTTCTTAAAACATCTGTAACATATACATAGTATCAATCAGGATCTTTTTAACTGCAAGTGGGGGAAAACTTAAATCAAGCTAGCTAAATCTGTGAAGATATTTATTACCTTAGTAGCAGGAAGTCTGAGGGTAGGGTGTCTCTAGGCACAGCATGATTAGGGCTCTGGGTCAGATTCGTGTGATTTTGTTGTTGTTTTGCTTCCTATATGTATTGGCTGGTCTTTCCTCATGGTGGCTAGATGGATCTCAATAGCATCTGGGTCCCATGCCTCCTTATTCATAGCCAACCAGGAGGGAGAAAACGTACCGCAGCCATGGAATAATTTGGATCAATTTAAATCTTATGTTAGTCTCTGGGTCAATAGCAATTGTGGAGCACTGCCACAGGTGGATTGGTTTAAGGCTGGATTCCTAACCAATCACTGATGAGGGGGTTGGGTTATCATGATCAGAATCCACCCCCTGGAGATAGGGTCAATTTCTGCTGGGTTACATGATCTATGTGGGGGAAAACTTGAATACATGTTGAAATGGAGGCAGTAGAGGACAGCTGTCGTGTAGGCAAACAACAATGCCATTTAAATGTTTGTGAACATATGACATGTATGTTATTTTTTACCCCCACTGGAAGACCATATTGTACATCTGATTTGCCTTTCTAAGTAGGGAATTATTTTGAAATTTTTGAGCTAAGAACTGAAGATTAGAATTTACAGATTTAAAAGGTATATAGTTGTTAGGATGTTTATGAAAAGTAGAAATAGATATTTTCATAGAGCCTAGAAACAGGGGCCAGGAAAGGATAATATTTTAGGATATTAGTAATTGATAACTACCTCCGGGCAATGAGAGCCACATAGAAAATGTTTGAAGGGAGGGAGGAATTGCTGCTATTGTGAGTGTGCCTTTGAGGTCTCCTCCTTGCCCTTGCTGCTGACTGGCAAATTTCAAGTAGTCATTCTTTCACAATTCCTGCTCAGCCACCTCCCCAGGTCTTGAAATGACCACTTATCAGATGGTAGATGATAGTTTGAATTTAACCATGTCTTTATTATACTGATATACTGATACTGAATACTGATAATATTCACAAAAGTCCGTCTAACTTTTCCAAATGTTGCTGGCTATTAGAAACTGGAATCTCTATGATTTATATTAGTCAAATAGAATTCATTCCAGATACTTGACTATATTGTATAGTCCAGTCATTAGCAAACTGGTACATGTACCAAAAGCTGATTGCACTCCAAGATGCAGGTGGTTCCCGGTGTATCCAAGGTGACACCCACTTTTTTTTTCTGCATCATTCTTCAGCAGTTGGAGTGGAACATAGTGATCCTCACACTCACCTTTAATGGGTCTGACTTGGAGGTAGGTAGATGACAGGGTCATGGAAAGCCAGGGATAGTGTCTTAGGTGGCATGCACCTCCTAGGGGCAGTGACTTTTCTGTGAGACTGGAGGAGTGATGGTCTAGAAGAGGTGTTAGGAGCAAGGAATCTCCTGTAACATTCTCATCTCCGAGGGATATGGTACAATGCACAGCCTTTACCTGGTGAGTTGCTAGAGAAGTAGAGTCCTTGGTAGTGAGACAGGAGAAGGAGGCAGGGTTCAGAGAGGCTGTTCTTATGTGATTGCTTAGAGAAAAGCAAGCCTCAGCTGGGTCTCAGCACACTGGCTGTCGAGGGTGAGGGAAGAGGTTCTCAAGGCAGTCACCAGTAGTCTGGCCTCTTACTCATACTCTCTGGGCATCAGGTAGAGGTGAAAATACCTAACTGGCAAGGCTGTTGTGAGGATCAACTACAATTGCCAACCCTGGACATACCTTTGTTTTGAAGTTGTTGTTTTCCAACCCTGCATCATAATGTAAAAGTTTATTCTCTAAGTGAAGCTGATCTCATCTATAGGAAGAAAAGATTCTTGGCTTCTACCTTTCCCCTTCTATTGCTGTTCTCTTATGATATACCTCTGCTTAAAGAAAAGGTGTCAGTGATTTGGCCACCCCATTGTCAAACTGTTGCCAACTCTTTTTTATTTCTAGGTTCATAATTTATTGTACAAATTGAGTATCACACGATGAGTTGACATTGGCTTCCCCAGGCATGGGAACTTAACAGGTGAGGTAGAGGTTAAAATCCATTTATGTTGCTTTCACAGCTGGTGTTTTTTAAGACCTTAATATATAAGACCATCAAAGCAATGCCTCCGTATGTGGCCAGTACACAGTTCATTCTACCTGTGACAGTGAAAGAGTTGAAATATTTTTTGATGCTAGTGAAATGGAATTGGGCATTAGTTTTTGGACCTGCCATGATTTCAATCTTGCAAAAGGCACCAATTCCACTGGTTGTCGAACTGTTGCCAACGCTTGGTATATGCAAAGCACTGTGGAGAACTCCCAAGGCTCCAATTGCTTTATAAAACCTTAAAATCACTTAGTGATGCTTATCAACAACTAATATTAATGGATAATGATGAAAGCCACAGATGTCTTCCCAGAACTGATAGCATAAAATCAATTGAGACTGAGCCATCTTTTTTTGTCAGGAAATGTCATAAAATTATGAAAGTAGTGTATTTTCAACTTTGGTCTTATGAAGAGTTTTCTATATTTTTTAGTACTAAATTATCATGCTTACCTGTTTCATAGTAATAACATCTAATGCAATTGATTGAACTATCTGAGGAAAAGAAACATATTAGAAAAGTTTCAAGAACTTTAACAAATTAATAAATTTATTTATTCTTTATTTTTTTTAAGATTTTATTTATTTATTTGAGAGAGAGAGAGAGAGAGAGAGAGAGAGAGAGAGAGAAGGAGAGAGAGAGAATAGGAGCAGGGGGAGGGGCCAAGGATGAAGCAGGCTTCCTGCCACATGGGGAGTCTGGTTCGATTGCATAGTCCTGGGGTCATGACCTGAACCAAAGGCAGACTACCCAACTGAATGAGCCACCCAGGGGCCCTTTTTTAATAAATGTTTTTAAAAGGTAGTCATAATATTGCTAAACAGGCTACTGCAGAGACTATGATAGAATTTTTTCAGACTGTGTAGGCACCAACCGTTAAACCTTGAGCTTTGACTATGAAGATTAACACTACAGTCTCATCAGAGCATGCATGGTGGGCTTCAGATAACTACGTTGGAGGGGGCTGAGAGAAGAAATTTGTGTTCTATGCTCACTGTGAACTTGATAAACCCTCATGGCCACTTTGGTTTTGTTTCTTAGTTGGAGGCAAGGAGATTTTGCTGAACAGCTTTTGGTTGTTTAGAATTGAACTCCATATAGCGGTTAATATTGTATTCTTAGAAGTTTTCTGTTGAGGAGAGCCTGGGTGGCATAGTCTGTTAAGTGTCCAAGTCTTGATTTCGGCTCAGGTTGTGATCTCAGGGCCATGAGACTGAGTTGTCGGGGTTGGTGCTGGGTGTGAAACCTGTTTAAGATTCTCTCTTCTTCTTCCTCTCCCTCTATCCCTCACCCTGCGCCCTTAAAAAAAAAAACTTTTCTTTTTAAATTTAACCAATATCTACTGAACACTTATTACATGCAAAGATTGACATTATGGGCTGGAAATATGGATAGGATAGAACTCTATCCTCAAGGAGCTTAACATTTAGTGGGAGATACACATGCATTTTCAAATTTCAAACTGGATCTCAACAGCATCCTTATATATGTGTAGGTAGCCAACAACAACATACATGTACAAAATGGTAAAAATATAATCTTTTAAAATAGCTAATAGCAGACTTATATTTAAGAGGGTGACTACTGGGGCACCTGGGTGGTTCAGTGGTTGAGCGTCTGCCTTTGGCTCAGGTTGTGATCCCGGGGTCCTGGGATCGAGTCCCACATCGGGCTCTCCTTAGGCAGCCTGCTTCTCCCACTGCCTATGTCTCTACCTCTCTCTCTGTGTCTCTCTTGAATAAATAAATAAAACCTTTAAAAAAAAAGTGAAGGTGATTACTTTCCCCAAAGAGGAATTTACTGACCTTTTTCTGGAGGCATATAAGCCTGTATTCTCAGAGCTGAATGAAAGAAGCTAGAGGTCCCATTGTTTACAGTGCTGATTTCCACTTTTTCACCCTGTTTTAGTTATATTTCAAGGTAGATTTGCCTGGAGTACAGACCTCCTCCTGTCAGCCTCTCCAGAAGTAAACCTGTCTGCTAGAAGGAGGGGACCTGGGTCTTTAACCACTCTTGATGCAGAATTTCAATAAATCCTTCTATTGTTACTCCAGGGCCATATCCCACCTATGAGGCAGACTTTGTTTCTCATTCCTGAAAATTTCTTGTCCATCTGCTTATCATCTTCCAAAATTTGTTAACCCTATTTACTGTCATTTCCTTTAGCAGGTTTCTTTAGTATTTGGGATTTATTAATGTTACTTCCTTTACTTTTATTTTTTGGGGCTTTGAAGAAGAAGCAGAGGTAATCTCTTTTGGGCAAAAATTGTGTGCAATCACCTACATAAAGATCTCATAGGATCTTTGAACATGGCACCAAAACCTGACACCTTTGTGGCATTGCTTCCAGACCACAGCATGTGTTGGTCAGAATGATCCTTGGCATCTCTCACTCATGCTGTATATCGACCCAGTTGGAAGTTTACTATGAAATAGCATATGCCACATTCCAGGTCTAAAGGATGTTACATCACTCTCTGGGCATCTATGTGACATTATCATAATTGAACCCATGTCTGTCTGCCTGATGCACAATAAAGTTAATCACTAAGACATCAGGTTTGCAGCAAGGAAAGGACTTACTTGAGAGGCAGCCAAAGGAGGAGACAGGAAAGCAAGACTCAAATCTGCCTCCCTGAAGGGGAAGAGAAAAAACAGTTTATAGTCTTAGGGGTTGTGATTCCACACATATTGATGACAAGAGTGGGGAGACTTATGACTGACTATTCAAGAGGAAAGATGGAGCTTGTGCATTGCGCAAACATACATCCAGTGTTGACTTTGGGGTGGAGACTTAATATCAGAAAGGGTCAAAATTCAGCCCCTGATGTCAAGAGTATATCTTAGGACAAGAAGAAGGGGCTATGGGCATGTTCCAAGAGCTAGTATAAACTGGAAGGGGTCTTGGGCACATTATCTCCAGTAAGGCGTGCAAGGCCTTGCTTGCTCATAGGCTGAAACCATATTAGTTGACTTTGAATCTAGGCTTCTGCAGAGATACCTGGTAGATTTGTTAGTGGGTCCAAAAACTGCAATAGCTGATTAAGCAGAAACAGTTTTCTGAAAAACAAGCTTTAAATTTTCTGCTGGTTTCAACCTCTTTAACCCTATGGAGCATGGTTTCAATTCCCCCTAAGATATGATCATTCTTCAATCTTGAAGGAATTAGGATGATGCCCACTCTAGCTATTTTCATTATCTCCTCTGGTAAGGTAGGTTTCAGGTAAAGAGTGGTTTTGCAAATCTTAGCTGTAAGCAAAATTCCTTTGACGATTAACATGCCTACATGCAGGGCTAAGTGGGAGTGTCTAATCTGTAGATCACAGAAGCAACATGGAGTCACACATGCTAAGCTTCTCCCTGTTACATTATATACCATAGGGCCTTCCTACATTTGGTAAATATTCGAATGGGCAAAGTAGTATACTAAGTGGGATGTAAGATTTGAATAAGACATGCAATTGGACCTTAAGGATTCTAGTCTCTATATACTATGCTGAGGAAGCTAAGAACACACATAAGTAACTATAATACAATAAAGGAAATGCTAAATGCTCTGGTAGGTCCTGAGAAGGCACTCAGAGAATTCAGGTGAGGAAAAAAATAATTGTGATGGAAAAGACAATGAAGACCAGAGATGGAAAAGACGTGAAGATCTGACCTGGCGCAGAAGGTTGAATAAAAAGGGCATCTCAGATAGAGGGGAAAGTATCAAGAAAGGACAGGAAGCATGAGCACTTCAGCATTGCATTTACCAAATTCCATTGATTTTAAGATGCATATATTGGAAAACACTCAACAATTTTATTTATCATAGGAAAAAAAGACTCACAATTAATCCATGATAGGATTTTTTCTTCATAATTTTTATTTTATGCTATTAAGAGAGTTCTTTTAGATTTATGTAATGTGGATTTTATCATATTTTATTCTTGTGCATTTGTAAAAAGGAAAATATAAACAAAATAATATTCCTAATAGCTTTTTAAATTTAGAATCTGACTCTTCTGAATCACTGTTCCATGTATAATTGATAATATCCTTTTCTACACAGTGTTATTTATCTTTGTGTTTTTCAGTGTGCTGGTGATGCTGCAGTTCTTAACAGAGTGCTCTGCTCTTGTCTTTGGGATTTTATTCCAAACTCCTGGACACCTAATCTGTACATCTTGACTTTAATGGGAGGTATCAAATAGATACCTTGATCTTACCAGAAGGTGTTCTTTTCTGAAAATGGCCAGGACTCATACCTTTGTTTAAATCATCTTCATGTAATTTGTTGGCTGAAATGTCAAGGGGTTGCATGTTGTCTGGTCATAACACTAAGGATATGAACTAGGCACAAATGGATAGTGGCTTCTGTCTTGCATGTGAGGCATAACTGGCCTGGCTGGCAGTGGTTGTAAGATGCTGTTGATAGAAGGCACACATCATGATTTTAGAAATGTTAATATATGAAAAAACTAAACATCTTAGAATTGATGAGATGTAGTACTATGATTTGGAATCAAGAAATCATTTGTGTAATTGAGTAATAGCTGTGTTCCTCAACATTCATAAAGAAAGAGTTGTCTTGGGGCCCCTGGGTGGCTCAGTCAGTTGAGTGTCTGACTCTTGGTTTCAGCTCAGGTCATGATCTCAGGGTCCTGGGATGGAATCAGGCTCCTTACTCAGTGGGTAGTCTGCTTGAGGATTCTCTCCCTCTTCCTCTGCCTCTCTCTCCCTAAAATAAAATAAACAAATCTTAAAAAAAAGAGATGTCTTGTTCACCAAGGCATATGTCTGGCTCAAAGTAGATGGGCAATAAGTATTTATGAAATAATGAGTAAAGGGTGGGGAAAGGACAATTAGGTTTCTTCATCTATGGTTACCTTGTCCAATTTGGTAGCCACTAGAGACATTGGCTAGTTAAATTTCAATTAATTGTAGTGAAATTAAACTCAAAATTTAGATCCTCGGTTGAACCAAGTACTCATTAGACACAAATGGCTAGTGGCTACTATCTTGTATAGTGCAGATACAATACATTTGCTTCATCACAGAAAATTCTTTAGATAGGGTTGGTCTACAACAAAGGGAACATGAAAGAAGCTATTGGGAAAGGAAGGAATGGGATTTTGGAGATTGGTGGTGATCTTAGGAAATTAGACAACATGATGCTCCAACAATTAGAACATGAAAATACATACCTGAGATGAATCCTTAAAATAGAGTGTATTTTTAAAAAAAGTGAACTTATTAGCTACTGGACCACTGCAATTCTACATGTGTCCTCCTAGGCTTTGCTTGGATTTTTCTATCTAGCAATAAGCAAACAAACACACTACTATAACTGCTATGTTGCCAATGCAGTATTGTAGTTTGTGAATGGCAGTTGTTCACTTGTGCTTTCTTCTTTGATTAACTTGAAAGCTTTGAAAACTTCTTGATGCAGAGATGCATGTGTAGTAGAATATTTAGAATCTTAATGATCAAATTAGAACAAAGAGGAATAGAGTGGAAATTAGAGGAACTGGAAAATTCAGGGAACCAAATGAGTACTTTTATTAGGAAAAGCAGTCTCTCCCTCCTGAGTTAGGAAAAACCCAGTGCTCCACCTCCTGTGTCTTTCCTGTGTTTCTCCTTTACCCTTACACTACCTCCATACTCACAATGCTTCTATGTGTGTGTGGTTTTCCCAAACCAAGCAATTGTCTGACCACTAGCTGGTGTCCTACAGTTAAATTCAGTTCTGTCGCTATTTATCTGGAGATAGCATAAGATCCCACAGATTGAAAGTTCAGCCCCACAAGCCTGCCTCCCACTTCAGTTGCCAATCTTAAGCCCAGGTTGTCACCTGTGCTTCTGACTGATTGGCTATATCAGAAATTCCCGTGATCCCTTCCTCTGGTTTAATTTGCAAGAGTGGCTCACAGAACCCAGGGAAACACTTACCTATGTTTACTAGTTTGTTGAAGAATATGATAAAGGATACAGATAAATAGCTAGATGAAGAGATACATATGGTGAGGTCTGGGAGGGTTCTGAGCACAGGAGCTTCTCTCCCCATGTAGCTGGGGGTATCACCCCTGCCAGTGTGCATGTGTTTACCAACCTGAGAACTCCTCAAAACCTGTGGTACTGGAATTTTTATGGAAGTTTCTTCATGTAGGCCTGATAGTTATTAACTTCATTTCCAGCTCCACTCCCCTTTCTGGAGAAGTGAGGAAGGGGAAGGAGTTGACAATTCCAAGCTTCTCCAGGCTTAGTATTTTGGGTAGCCATCCAGGAGCCAGCTAGGAGCCCACCCAGAGTTGTGTCATTTGAACAAAAGATGCTCCTAGTGCTCTTATCACTTAGGAATTTAGAGTAGTCCCCTCTTATCTGTGGTTTTGCTTTCTGCGGTTTCAGTTATTCGAGGTCAGCCATGGCCCAGAAGCAGATAATCCTCCGTATGTCAGAAGGTCAGTAGTAGCATAAGGCTATGTCATAATGCCTATGTCATTTACCCCACTTCATCTCATCACACAGGAATTTTATCATCTCGCATCGTCACAAGATGAAGGGTGAGTATGGTACAATAAGATATTTATTTATTTATTTATTTATTTATTTATTTATTTATTTATTTATTTTTGGTACAATAAGATATTTAGAGAGAGAGGGAGAGACCACATTCACATAACTACTATTACAGTATACTGTTACAATTGTTCATTACTATTGTTAATATCTTGTGTCTAATTTATAAATTAAACTTGTAGGTATGTAGGTATAGGAAAAAACATAGTACAGATTTTCCTTGACCTATGAAGGGCTATATCTCAATAGACTCATCTTAAGTTGAAAATACCATAACTGAAAGTGCATTTAATACCATCTAACCTACAAAACATCAGAACTTAGCCTAACCTACCTTAAATGTGTTCAGAACACTCACATTTATCATACATTTGGGCAAAATCATCTGACACAAAAATCTATTTTATAATAAAGTGTTGAATATCTCATGTAATATATTGAATACTGTGCTTGAAAGTGAAAAATAGAATGGTTTTAAGGGTATCTCGGTTGTTTGCTGTCATGATTGTGTGTCTGAACGGGAGCTGTAGCTGCTGCCTAGCGTCATGAGAAAGTGTTGTACTGTGTATTGCTAGCCTGAGAAAGCATCAAAATTCTAAATATTTCTAAGTACATGTTCTTTTTCATTGCCTTCACGTGAACTCAGAGCTATTATGACCATGTGTTCTGTACATGGAGATAGCAACAAAGCAGAGTTTTATATTATAACCGCTATTTCCTATACCTTTTTTGGAGTATACAGCCTAGAAGGCAGTGGGTTGTATTTTGCTAGTTTTATGTAACAGAATATTATGGTTAATGATGTAGCTCACAGTTTTTTGGGGGATGGTTTGACATTTGTAGAAGTGAGGTACAGGAATATCACTTAGGAGCCCACAGAGTGTCTTTGGCAGAATCTGCCAAATAAAATTCTAGACAACTGGCATAGATACCAAAGGATAGAGAATCTTCCTGGGCAGCCTTCCCACCTTTCTTTATTTTAGCGCAAGAAGTTATTTACATCCAGAGTATATGGCGCTCTGTGTTGATTTGTGGGTAAAAATACTAAAACGAAAAATATGGAGGCATTCCATTAGAAATGCTGAGCCTAGATTGTACTATCTCCTTGATTTAGTAAGTCTGTCCTTTTTACTTAGTGATTATATAATAAACACTTGTAAAAATATTTAAAACTTCTGGGTAAACTTATCAAAACACACATTTCATAAGTTCTTTATTGAAACAGAAAGCAGATTGGTGTTTGCCAGAGCCTGGGGGAGGCTGTTGTAGGTTGTAATGGCTGAGTGGGTGCAGGGTTTTATCCTGGGGGTGAAGAAGATGTTTTGAAACTAGATAGAGGTGGTAATTGCACACATTGTGAATGTACTAAAAATGCCACTGAATTGTTCATTATGAAATGGTTAATTTTATGATGTATGAATTGCACCTTAATAAAAAGAAAGCAAAAGAAAAGAATGAAAAGACTCAATCCAAAACAAACATACAAAAAACTTCAGGTTCCAACTTTCCCAAGCCATGGCCTCACAAAACATTAGGCCATTTGCTTAGATAACAAAACAAATTAAAACAAAAACCAGAAGGGTAACCTTGTTCTTTAACTATTAAAATTATTAGGCATGCTTATTACTTTTCAGAAGGAGCATGGTATATTGCTACCCTCTAAGACTTTATGACTACAAGTTTTTACTGACTTAAGGGAGTGTCAACAATCCTCTTCTCTCATGCTATCCATATAGTTTTCATGCATCAGTATGTTATTTGAACTTAATAAAGGATAATTTTATCTTTATGAGGACAGATTTCATTGTACTACTATGTTATCTTAAACTTGGTTTGGTACATGGGCTTTAATAACTCTCATTGTTCATATTCTTTGGTTTGCTATTGTTTCTCCCCTCTCTCATGTTTTGAGTATGTATTTGTTTAATATGAAAAATGCATCAATGGCATTTATCCTTTTGGTATGATGCTCAAACGAGGACTTTTCCTGTAGCAATAGACAATTGTGAAACGAATGTAATAGCTAAGTTGATGATAGTGATTTATATTGGCTCATATTTAATTTATGGGAAGATATAATAGTTCATACAAAAGATTTTAGCAACTAAATTAAAAAAAAATCTTGTAAAGCCCCTGGCTCAGGATCCCTGGGCCTCTAAATGGTGCTACACAGATGAATGTTTTTTTTTGCAACCCAAGGATCTCTGTTGGATTTGCAAATTCAGTTTGTTCCCGCCCCCCCCCCCCCCTTTTTTTCCGCAGTTCAGCTAAAAGTATGCTAAGTTTCTGGAAGAGCAACAGGTGTTTTAGTAAAGTATTTGGCCTATTGCCATAGTCCATATGAGAAGGGGACTATGAACATTTGAGTGTCAGTCTCCTACTCGACTCATGTAATCTAGGGTTAAATTCAGCTCTGTTGCCTCCTGGCTGTGTAATTTTAGCAAGTTACTTAAGCCTAATCCTCAGGTACTACATCTTTAAAACAGTGCTACCAGAAAAGTGCCTCAGACATAGGAGTATTGCTCAAATTTCATGTAATGAAAAGTACTCTGATTTCATGCAATGAAGTACTTTATACTTATTTCTAGTATATACTTAATATATAGTGCTGTTCTATATGCTGGCAAATTGAATTTAAATAAAATATTAAAAAATAGAATATATGGCATATGTTCTAAATATATACTTATTTATAAATATAAAGCACCTAATGCAGTGTCCAGTATACAGTTAGTGCTCACATTATTGTAGCTGCTATTGTTATTTCTGGTTTACCAAAAAAGGAATCCAGGAATCCAGGCCCTTCCTGTTGGCCCTTCCCTAGTTGGTAAGAGATATGGACATTTTACCCTTGGCTGTGAGACATTTGGCACTTAGCTGGAGGTCTTTCCCTATTTCCAAATGGTCTTTCCATCTCGAAAGGTGAGGTGTTATAACTGATTGTTCTTTACAATGTCACTGTTAGCCAGAGAGAAAATTTATTCTAAATCTGCAGGTGAAACTATCATAAGCAGCAATTACATGCATCAGAAGTTAATCTTACTCTTATCTGGGAAGAATGGAAGAGGAAGCTTTAAAATTCTGGTTTCGGAGGGAGGCAGGGCAAGATGGCAGAAGAGTAGAGGTCCTCAACTCATCTGGTCCCACAAACTTACCTACGTAACTTTAAAAACATCCTGAACACCTACGAATTCGACTTGAGATTTAAAGAGAGAACAGCTGGAATTTTACAGAGAGAAAAGTTTTTGCTTCTAACAAGTTTTTTCCTTTTTGACTTTCACAGTTCTACATATATTTTTCACTTCTGGACTCCCTGCAATGTATTCAACTTTATTTTGGTAGATATATGAGATATGGGCATTTGTTTTCTGTTTTTTTTTTTTTCCTGCCTCGTTTTGTTTTACAGTGGTGGAAGTCAGTGCCTTCTAACACATGACCAAAATACATGCAGAACCAAGTGGAACACCATGTTGGTTCATTCTGTGAGATTATATTCTCTCTTCCTTCCCATTCTGCCCCCCTTTCTTATCTTGTTTATGTTTTTGTGGTCAATGTTGTGTCTTTATATAAGTATTGCTGGTTTATATAGATTTGAGATTGAGCATCTTCTAACATACAGAACAAAATACACTCAGAACCAAGAGGATCACCTTATAGGACCCCTCAGATAAACTACATTCTTCCTCCATTACCAGTTTCTCACCACCACCATCCAGTCTTTTTTTCTCCTTTTTAAATTTTATTTTTTTAATTTTTTCTTCTTCTTTGTTTTTGGTTTTTGGCTTTTTATTTTTATTACTTTGTTTTAAAATTTGTTTTTTTTTTTTACAAATTTTTTTATTGTAGTTCAATTTGCCAACATACAGCATAACATGCAGTGCTCATCCCATGAAGTGCCCCCCTCAGTGCCCATCATCCAGTCACCCCCACCCCCCACCCACCTCCCCTTCCACCACCCCTTGTTGGTTTCCCAGAGTTAGGAGTCTCTCATGTTCTGTTTCCCTTTCTGATATTTCCCACTCATTTTTTCTCCTTTCCCCTTTATTCCCTTTCACTATTTTTATATTTCCCAAATGAATTAGACCATATAATGTTTGTCCTCCGATTGACTTATTTCACTCAGCATAATATCCTCCAGTTCCACCCACATCGAAGCAAATGGTGGGTATTTGTCGTTTCTAATGGCTGAGTAATATTCCATTGTATACATAGACCACATCTTCTTTATCCATTCGTCTTTCGATGGACACCGAGGCTCCTTCCACAGTTTGGCTATTGTGGACATTGCTGCTATAAACATCGGGGTGCAGATGTCCCGGCATTTCACTGCATCTGTATCTTTGGGGTAAATCCCCAGCAGTGCAATTGCTGGGTCATAAGGCAGATCTATTTTCCCCTTTAGTGGTCCTTTTATTTTGTCTTTTCTTCTTTTTTCTGGACTCTGACCTCTTCAGAATCATCTAGGGTGTATTTCACTTAGGTTGTGGCTGATATTTTTGACTCAGCCCACTCATAAAGCCACTCTGCACTGGACAAAGTGACTAGAAGGAAGAATTCACCACAAAAGAAAGAACCGAAAGCAATACTCTCTGCCACAGAGTTTGGATTTAAATATGATATCAGAAATTCAATTCAGAAGTACAATTATAAAGCTATTGGTAGCTCTGGAAAAAAGTGTAAAGGATTCTAGAGACTTCATTACTGCAGAATTGAGATCTGATCAGGCCAAAATTAAAAATAAATTAAATGAGATGCAGTCCAAACTGGATGCTCTAACTGTTTGGGTTAATGAGGTGGAAGAGAGTGAGCAACATAGAAGACAAGTTGATGGAAAGAAAAGAGACCAAGGGAAAAAGAGAAAAACAATTAAAAGCCCACAAGGAAAGGTTAGAGAAATAAATGATAGCTTGAGAAGGAAGAATATACATCTAGTTGGATTCCAGAAGAGGCCGAGAGAGAGAGAGAGAGAGAGAGAGAGAGAGATTGAGAGAGCGACAACGTATATTTGAACAAATCATAGCTGAGAACTTCCCAAATCTGGGGAAGGAAACAGGTATTCAGATCCAAGAGATAGAGAACACCCCCCAAAAATCAATAAAAACCATTCAACACCTTGATATTTAATAGTAAAACTTGAAAATTTCAAAGATAAAGAGAAAATTCTTAAAGCAGCAAGAGACAAGAGATACCTGACCTTTATGGGGAGAAGCATTAGGATAACAGCAGGCCTCTCCACAGAGACCTGGCAGGCCAGAAAGGGCTGGCAGGATATATTTAGGGTCCTAAATGAGAAGAAAATGCAGCCAAGAATACTTTATCCAGCAAGGCTCTCATTCAGAATAGAAGGAGAGATAAAGAGCTCCCCGGAGAGGCAGAAACTGAAAGAAGATGTGACCACCAAACTGGCTCTGCAAGAATCATTAAGGGCGACCCTGTAAAACTAAGGGGAGCCCAAAGAAACAATCCACAAAAAATGGGGACTGAATAGGCAATAAAATGACTCTAAATTCGTATCTTGCAATAGTTACTCTGAATGTGAATGGGCTAAATGATCCCATCAAAAGACGCAGGGTTTCTGACTGGATAAAAAAGCAAGACCCATCTATATGCTGTCTATAAGAGACTCATTTTAGACCTAAGGACACCTCCAGCCTGAAAATAAAGGGGGTGGAGAACCATTTACCATTCAAACAGTCCTCAAAAGAAAGCTGGGGTAGCAATCCTCATATCAGATAAATTAAAGTTCATCCCATAGACTATAGTAAGAGATGAAAAGAACACTATATCATACTTAAAGGGTCTATCCAACAAGAAGACCTAACAATAATGAATATTTATGCCCCTAATTTGGGAATCACCAAGTATATCAATCAATTAATAACCAAAGCAAAGAGATACTTATATAATAATACACTAATAGTAGTAGATGTCAACACAGCACTTTCAGCAAATGACAGATATTCTAAGCACAATATCACCAAAGAAACAAGGGCCTTAAATGATACATTGGACCAAACAGATTTCACAGATATATACAGAACTTTCCATCCGAACACAATTGAATACACATTCTTCTCAAGTGCCCTTTCTCCAGAATAGACCATATACTCAGTCACAAATCAGGTCTCAACCAATACCAAAAGATTAGGTTGTCCTCTGCATATTTTCAGACCACTTTGCTTTGAAACTAGAGTTCAATCATAAGAAGAAATTTGGAAGAAACTCAAACACATGGAGGTTAAAGAATATCCTACTAAAAGATGAATGAGTCAACCAGGAAATTAGAGAAGAATTAAAAAGATTCATGGAAACTAATGAAAATTAAGATACAACTTTTCAAAATCTTTGGGATACAGCAAAAGCAGTCCTAAGAGGGAAATGCATTGCAATACAAGCCTCCTTCAGAAAACTGGAAAAAACTCAAATACACAAGTTAACCTCGCACTTAAAGGAATCTGGGAAAGAACAGCAAGTAAAGCCTACACCAAGCAGAAGAACAGAGATAATAACGATTTAAGCAGAACTGAATGAAACAGAGACTAGAAGAACTGTAGAGAAGATCAACAAAACCAGGAGCAGGTTCTTTGAAAGAATTAATAAGATAGATAAACTCCAAGCCAGCCTTATTAAAAAGAAAAAAGACTCAAATTAATAAAATCATGAATGAAAGAGGAGAGAGCACAACCAATACCAAAGAAATAAAAGCAATTTTAAAAATGCATTATGAGCAACTATATGTAAACAAATTAGGCAATCTAGAAGAAATGGATGTAGTTCTGGAAAACCACAAATTACCAAAACTGGAACAGGGGGAAATAGAAAATCTGAACGGCCAATAACCAGGGAGGAAATTGAAGCAGTCATCAAAAACTTCCCAAGATGCAAAAGTCCAGGGCCAAATGGCTTCCCAGGGGAACTCTATCGAATGTTACTTATTTATTTATTTTTCAATTTTTGAAAAAAGATTTTATTTATTTATTCGAGAGAGACAGAGAGAGAGAGAGACAGAGAGAGAGGCAGAAGGAGAAGCAGGCTCCATGCAGGGAGCCCGATGTGGGACTGGATCCCGGGAATCCCGGATCACGCCCTGGGCTGAAGGGAGCGCTAAACCACTGAGCCACCCAGGGATCCCTCTACCAAATGTTTAAAGAAGAAATAATACTTATTCTACTAAAGCTCTTTTGAAGCATAGAAAGGGAGGGAATACTTCCAAACTCGTTCTATGAGGCCAGCATCACCTTAACCAGACAAAGACCAGACAAAGACCCCACCAAAAAAGAGAATTGTAGACCAATATCCCTGAAGAACACAGATGCAAAAATTCTCAACGAGATACTAGCCAATAGGCTCCAACAGCACATTAAGAAGATTATTCACCATGACCAAGTGGGATTTCTCCCCGATATGCAATGATGGTTCCATACTCATAAAACAATCAACGTGATAGATCATATCAACAAGAGAAAAAACAAGAACCATATGATCCTCTCAATAGATGCAGACAAAGCATTTGACAAAATATAGCATCCATTCCTGATTAAAACTCTTCAAAGTGTAGGGGTAGAGGGAACATTCCTCAATATCTTAAAAGCTATTTATGAAAAGCCCACAGCAAATATTCTCAATGTGGAAAAACCGAGAGCCTTTCCTCTAAGATCAGGAACAAGACAGGGATGTCCACTCTCACCACTGCTATGTTGATAGTACTAGAAGTCCTAGCCTCAGCAATCAGACAACAAAAAGAAATAAAAGGCATTCAAATGGGTAAAGAAGAAGTCAAACTCTCTCTCTTCACCGATGACATGATACTCTACATAGAAAACCCAAGACTCCACCTTAAGATTGCTAGAACTCATATAGCAATTGGTAATGTGGCAGGATACAAAATCAATGCCCAGAAATCAGTTTCATTTCTATACAGTAACAATGAGACTGAAGAAAAATTAAGGAATCAGTCCCATTTACAATTATACCCAAAAGCATAAGATACCTAGAAATAAACCTAAACAAAGAGGTAAAGGATCTATACCCTAAAAACTACAGAGCACTTCTGAAAGAAATTGAGGAAGACCCAAAGAGATGGAAAAACATTCCATTCCATGCTCATGGATTGGAAGAATAAATATTGTGAAAATGTCTATATTACCCAGGGCAATTTACACATTCAATGTAACCCCTATCAAAATACCATGGACTTTCTTCAGAGAGTTGGAACAATAATCTTAAGATTTGTGTGGAACCAGAAAAGACCCCAAATAGCCAGGGGAATATTGAAAAAGAAAATCAGAGCTAGGGGTATCACAATGCTGGATTTCAAGTTGTACTACAAAGCTGTGATCATCAAGACAGTATGGTACTGGCACAAAAACAGACACATAGATCAATGGAACAGAATAGGGAACCCAGAAATGGTCCCTCAGCTCTATGGTCAACTAATATTCGGCAAAATAGGAAAGACTATCCACTGGAAAAAGGACAGTCTCTTCAATAAATGATGCTGGGAAAATTGGACATCCACATGCAGAAGAATTAAACTAGACCATTCTCTTTCACCATACACAAAGATAAACTCAAAATGACTGAAAGATCTAAACTGGAGACAAGAATCCCTCAAAATCCTAGAGGAGAACCCAGGCAACACCCTTTTTGAACTTGGCCATGGTAACTTCTTGCAAGATACATCCACGAAGGCAAAAGAAACAAAAGCAAAAATGAACTATTGGGACTTCATCAAGATAAAAAGCTTCTGCACAGCAAAAGGAACAGTCAACAAAACTAAAAGACAACCTACAGAATGGGAGAAGATATTTGCAAATGACATATCAGTTGAAGGGCTAGTATCCAAGATCTATAAAGAACATATCAAACTCAACACCCAAGAAACAAAAAATCCAATCATGAAATAGGCAAAAGACATGAACAGAAATTTCACCAAAGATGATATACACATGGCCAACAAGCACATGAGAAAATGCTCCGCATCACTTGCCATGAGGGAAATACAAATCAAAACCACGATGAGATACCACCTCACGTTAGTGAGAATGGCGAAAATTAACAAGATGGGAAACAACAAATGTTGGAGAGGATGTGGAGAAAGGGGAACCCTCTTGCACTGTTGGTGGGAATGTGAACTGGTACAGCCTCCCTGGAAAACAGTGTGGAGGTTCCTCAAGAAGTTAAAAATAGAGATACCCTACGACCCAGGAATTGCACTGCTGGGGATTTACCCCAAAGATACAGATGCAGTGAAACGCCGGGACACCTGCACCCTGATGTTTATAGCAGCAATGTACACAATAGCCAAACTGTGGAAGGAGCCAGGATATCCCTCAAGAGATAAATGGATAAAGGAAATGTGGTCTATATATACAATGGAATATTCCTCAGCCATTAGAAACGACAAATACCCACCATTTGCTTCGACATGGATGGAACTGGAGGGTATTATGCTGAGTGAAGTAAGTCAGTTGGAGAAGGACAACCATCATATGGATTCACTCACTTGGGGAATGTAAAAAATAGTGAAAGGGTTTACAAGGGAAAGGAAGGTAACTGGGTGGGAAAAATTAGAAGGGAGACAAACCATGAAGAGTCTCCTAACTCTGGGAAACAGTGTTGCAGTAGGGGAGATGGGTGGAGGGGGATGGGGTAACTGGGTGATGGGCACTGAGGAGGGCACTTGATGGGATGAGTACTGGGTGTTATACTATATGTTGGCAAATTGAATTTAAATAAAAACAAATGTAAAAAAATAAGTAAAACTCTGGTTTCTGGAGTTCTCAGGTTATTTTTTTGTTCTTGTCATTTTTTCAGCTTTTTAACAGGGGATAGAACTTGCAGAAGTCATTTTGTGACCTTGAGGAAGAAAGTCATACACCAAGAAAGGCAGAGCAAAAACTCAGAAGGACTGGAGTTCTTGCTGACATACCAGCTCTGGAGAGATTTCCCCCTAGAGTAGAGGCATGAAGTGAGTCAATGCCCCTCAGATGACTGAAGCATCTTGGAATGAATGCAGTTTTAACTAACAAATTCCTCAGGTGTCTCCTAGTTGCATTTGACAGGTGCTCGGAAGAGGGTACACTGACTTAATTCCATGAAATGACTCTAATGGTGGATATATTGCTGAGAAACATTGTTAGGCTAGTTGTCCTTCACCCTTCATCTTGTAGCTGACTCCTGAAAGACTGAACTAACCCTCTATCTGTACAGACCCTGTGATTGCCTGTTAACAGAGTTGCATTTCTGTGCTAATCCTAGCTAATGAAACAAGAAGTCAGTTGAAAATTGTACAAAAAAGAAAACAATAGACTTTTTTCACACACACAAAATCTTCCTGTGTATTTAAGCAATGCTTTTTACTGAGATATTTAACTAAGTCTATAGAAAGTCCAGTCCTTTGCAGTTAATGACATTAAAATTAAGTGTTCCCTTTTATGACATTTATTTTATGTCAGTGGATCTGTTTCATCAGTGTTTTCTTCGCACTGCCTAGTATTAGGTCACCATTGTGTTCCACGTGACTTGTGCTCCTAGATTTGTACTGTGGCACTGTTGCTTTTTGTGGGAAATGATAGCTCTTGCCTTGAAACCACATATGACAAAGGCTTTTCTTAAAGTATTTCTCTTTTTTTGCTTATAAGGCCACAAAACTGTCCAAATCTAGCCTCTGTTGGTTCCACTTATTCATTATTTTGGGGAATGATCTGTTTTCTGACAAGGATGCACATTAATCTTAGGCAAGTGAAGCTTTTAGTATCTGGGCATCTTTAACTCTTTAATCATTTAATCAAATGGTTGGGAAGAATATTGATTACACCTTTTAGCCTGGAGAAAATTAGGACTCCGTCATGGTTTTGGGTGGTATTTCTCTTAGAATTGTCTTCCATGCTGCATTTTCAGTGCTTTCATTATTCGCTATTCTATTTCTCATTCTTAAGGTAGACAGATTTGACATATATTTTATTAGACTAGAATGAGACTCAAGTAGTTCTGAATTTCTAATTATTGTGAAATTTTTTTATTACCTATGATCTTTTTTTTCCTACAGAGTAATTGCCCTAAGTTGTCAAAACTATTGATTCTTTATTAGTATTCCTATTTAACCTTAAATTATGTGTATCATTTCTTATTCTCTGACAGAAAATTATTCCCCTGTACAAACTTTGTTCAGCTTGCATTTAACTCTCTCTCTCTCTCTCTTTTTTTGTTCCTGCCTTCTGTACATCAAGTTAGTGTAGAGCTATTGGAAAGAACATAATGAGCTATACTCTGTTTCAATTAGAGATTGTTTAATGTGTTATCTGTCTCTACTTTGACAAATTTCTTGCTTGTGCAACATGGAATTATTATTACACAAGTGTATAATATGTAATTTTCATATATTTGGAAACTTAATTTTAATGTTATGCAGAAATCTCAAGGTAGCTCCAATTAGCATTAAGACTTTTATTGAATGAATCTCTTTTACCTAATAACAAAAGTCTAATGTTTCCTATTTGTCATTTTAAAAAAGTCTCAGAAACAAATTGATGGCTTTTTGTGTGCGTTTTGTATTAAGGACATTTCAGAACTGCTCCTGAAATCCTCATCTTTTCAAGTTTTGTTAATGCTTTAATTTTAATCTTCTTCACGGAGCATCACAGTGGACAAGTCTCTGAGCACTAGGGAAGAATTAACAATTTACATTTGTTTAACCCATTTTGAGCACTAATGCCTTTTGTGTGTATGTGTGTGTGTGTGTGTGTGTGTGTGTGTGTCCTGTGGCTATGCTATTTCAGGCTCAATTTTTCATACAACTCATTAATACTTATCAATAATAGATCTTTTAAAATAACACATTTTAATTACAAATGCAGCATACAATTAAAAATGCAAACAAAATGAAGAAAAATAAAATACATCTTTAATCCTACTACTCAGAGATAATGGTAAATTTATTGTATTTTCTTTTAATGTAATATATTAACATAAGTAATACACATATATGTTATATATATTATACATTATATATATAAAGAATACACAGATTTTCACAAAGATAAGATCACATTATTTTGTGTTGGATTCTTCATATTTAAGCAAACGTATATATCTTATTGACCATTCTTTTTTAAAACTATCATTAGATAGGAATTAAAACTATTATTTCTTTAATAAAAAATACATGTTTAAGGGGATGTGGAGACATAAAAAATACATGTTTAATGTAGAGAAATGAAGAAATAATAGGAAAATATACAGAGACACATTTTGATGTCATTTTATTCTATATCTCTCTGAACTTCTAAAAGTCAGTAGATGTATATACGTATATATATATATATAAATGATATGTATGTTTTTATAAACAATATCGTATTTTAGATTCTGTTTTATACATGCATTTTCAGTAAGTTGTATCTACACCTTTTATGTCTGTAGAGATCTAAATCATAATTCCTGAAAATATTTAACTCATTAATTTTAGAGAGAGTTATATGATCATGGGGCAGGAGCAGAAAGGGAAGAAGTGGGTGGGGAGAGAATCTCAAGCAGACTCTGCTGAATGAAGACTCTGATCTCAGGATCCTGAGATCATGACCTGAGCCAAACTAAGTCAGACGCTTAACTGAGCCACCCTGAGGATACGCATTTCAACACTTACTCAATTTCTGCATGGTAAATTGTAAGGCTTTTGATGGAGAGTGTCAAATTATTCATAGAAAGGTTATACGAGCTGAAACCTGATTGATTCCACACACTCCATGTGCTTACGTAACATCACTCGATTTTTTTCGGGCACAGTACCTTTGACTGGTTGCAATGGAAACCAGAAAGTGGTATGGGTTCAGTATAGCTTGGTTTCAAATCTTGATTCTGTCACTCACTAGCTGTGTAACACAAGCATGTTTTGAAGTTCTTTAGGTTTCCATTTCCTCATCTGTAAAATACAGAGACTAACAATACCCACCTCATAAGGCTATTCTGAGGATTAAATGAGATAGGTATAAATGCACTTAGAACTATCTTTGGCACATAAAAATCAGTAAACAAATACTGGCTATTTTATTACTTATATAGTTAAAATGATGTGGTGACATGTTGGTCTGATGTCATCTTGCTGGTTGGTATATTGTCCCCTTAATTTAATTATAGACCAAGATTTTTTTGTTTATCATCTTAAAAAAATCATACTATATATCTATTTTGTTTTCAGATCTTGTAATAGCCCAAAACAATAAAATTCTGACTTAAGATATGAAATATAACACTGCTGTAAGGACTAATCCCGAATACCGTATAGAATGAGCTCCTGAGATTAAACATCTTCAGCAAAGCTAATTAATTTAGAGAGAGAAGAGCAGCTGGAGAGCATATCCTTCGTAAAATTTTAACAGCCATACAATGCTTTATTTGCAAAGCATAACTATGAACTCTAGGATCTAACCCCATCATTCTAAATATACAGCTGCACATTTTTGAACAACATGATATAGTTGAGGATTGCTGAGAAATAGTTATTGGTAGACTGAACAGGCACAGATGTTGGTGCAGGTAGGGTGACTTTTTTTTTAAGGTTTTATTTTTTTATTTATGATAGACACAGACAGACAGAGAGAGAGAGAGACAGAGAGAGAGAGAGGCAGAGACATAGGCAGAGAGAGAAGCAGACTTCCTGCAATAAGCCCAATGTGAAACTTGATCCTAGGACCCTAAGATCATAACTTGAACCAAAGGGACACTCTCAACAATTGAGCCACCAAGGCACGACCTGGGGTGACTGTTTTTATAGCAAATGCAAAACCGAGTCTTAGTTGAAAATATCAAAAAGAAGCAAAGAATAGTGCCATTCTTGGGTGCAATATTGGCAGTATAATATTTGGTTTTGCAAGTGCCAGTCCACTCTGCAAGAGTGCCCTGTTATCAGGAGTGCTGTCTTAGATGTGGACAAAATGGGATACTTCAGAGAAAAGCAGTCATGAGAACTGAAGTCCTATCAGTCAAGGAAGAGTAGAAGGATCCCGGGGTGTTCAGCTTAGAGAACAGATTTATGGGAGTTACACGAACAGACTTAAAACAGTTGAGGGATGAGACTTGCCCTATTTCCTTGGGTGGTAGCTAGACAAATGGACAGAGTTACAAAGAGGCAGATTCTAGTGATTCAGATTCTATTAGCACTATTTTTTTTAAAAAGATTTTATTTATTATTCATGAGAGACACAGGAAGAGGGAGAAGCAGGCTCCATGCAGGGATCCCGATGTGGGACTCGATCCCAATACTCTGGGATCTTGTCCTGAGCAGAAGGCAGAAGCTCAACCGCTGAGCCACCCAGGTGTCCCTCTGTTAGCACTATTACTGTAAATGGCTTTAAATATTATTTGAACAGAGCCACACAAGCTATGGTGTGTGTGTGTTTGTGCATGTATTTAAAGTTTATTCTTCTAAAGAGGTAATATATTAAAGAGTTCTGAGGTATTTGTGGGTTTGGTAAATTGGGAGCCTGGTTTTCATAATTTGTGAACTGATCAATTTTCTCATTTGAACACAATCTCTTATTTTTTGAAACACAGATATTTCCTTCCTCCTCTTTTTTCCTTCCTTCCTTCCTTCCTTCCTTCCTTCCTTCCTTCCTTCCTTCCTTCCTTCCTTCCTTCCTTCCTCCTTCTCTCTCTCTCCTTCCCTCCCTCCCTTCCTCTCTTTCTTCCCTCCTTTCCTTTCCCCTTCCCTTCTTTCCTGCCCTCCTTTCTTCCAACAGCATTGGGGGGATTCAGAGAGATCATAACGACACTGTGACTGCTAAAGCTAATACAAATGGTCTGATGGAACCCACCAGGTGGACCCTGGGGTGGGATGGGGGAATCTGCTGTCAATACTTCTTAAGCACACAATGCTTTTTTAAAAGACCATTTACCAACATTACTTATTACCAGCATGTCCTAGGGAGACTAAAGAAAGAGTTCTGCCTCAGACTGCACCTATTTGCTTAGGCAAGCCCAACACCTAAGCATAATGTCTTCAGAAAGTAGACACTCAAAAATATTTAATGCTGAGAAGGATGGGGAGAAATAGAGTGGTCATAAATACTTATTCTTTTTTTTTTTGTAAAAAAAGGTTTTATTTGTTTATTCATGAGAGACACACAGAGAGAGGCAGAGATGTAAGCAGAAGGAGAAGCAGGCTCCCTGTGAGGAGCCTGATGCGGGACTCGATCCCAGGACCCTGGGATCATGACCTGAGCTAGAGGCAGATGCTCAACCGCTGCGCCATCCAGGCATCCCAATACTTTAATATTCTTATCTAAAATAAGATTTTTTTTCACTTCACAATATTATTTTATCATGTAATTTTCAAAAGTGATGGAATGAAATAATGAGATTATCTATTACTATGAAAGGAGTTGGAGTATCAAAAATGTAAATGCCCAGGCTCCATTATGTTCATCACAGATCAACTGCAGGATGGAGAAAATGTGGTTTACAGTGTCTCAACTCCAAGAGAGACACTTGTATATCTCAGAGAAGAGTATACAAGGGTTGATTTGGAGCCAAGAGACACATAACTTCACAACTGGTATAATTGGAAGCCATAATTTAGAGTTTCCCAACAGACACAATTGTTCAGTTTTCTCCAATGAATGAATATAGAAGGCAGATGGTTATATTGGTCCAGAGTTGCAAGTTTGATAGATAGGTATGATAGAAAACAGAGGGCAAGGGAGTTGAAAATTCTGGTGAGAGAGTAATTAAAATTATTCACTGGATAACATAGGTTCTAGATAGATTGAAAAAAAAAAAAGTAAAAAGGGGTCAGGTGGGGGATTATAGACTGAGGGAAAAACTGAAAGGATCAGAACAGAAATACTAGGAATGAGGTATTTGTGGAGGGAAGACTTTTTGTGGTTCTGTTTGCAAAATGGAATTCTGGTTGTTAAATAGTTTTCTGAGGGTAGAGAAAGGTTGATAAGAGACCTTTCAGCAGTATCTTTAATGGACCTTAAGTGTCATACATTTAAGTAATGATTGCCAAGTATTTAAATGTATTTAGAAAGAAATATATACTATTTTGTTATATATATAACAACTATATATAAAATATATAAATATAAATATATATATATTTTAGAGAGGGACAGAGGATAGAGGGGCAGAAGGAGAGGGAGAGAGAATCTCAAGTAGTCTCCATTCTGGGCTCTTTCTCATGATCCTGAGATCATGACCTGAGTTGTAATTGAGTGGGACATTTAACTGGCTAAGCCACCCAAGATACCCCTATACTTTTACTTTAAATTGATAGTGTGGTTCAACCAATAAATTAAAAACATTACTTTGTGTTTGATTTTAGGATAAAAAAGATATTTAAATATAGATTAATTTTTAAAAGTTTGAATGAATATTAAACCTTTAGAAGAATTGTAAGAATAGAACAAATAACCTTTTCCCCCCTACCATCCCAAGAGCAAGCTGCATCACGATGCCCTATAACATTGTTTAGAGGCATCTGAAATAGAAGAAAATGTGTGCATTTAAAAAAAATCTGATGTTTGGAGTTCTTGCATTTTGTGTTTTAAGTAAAAAGCAATTGCTTTATTTTGTATCTTTTTTTTGTGTTTTGTTTGCATGTGATGAGATAGAAAAATTTCTGCCTGCCATTTTGTAAGCCCTTCTCTGTAATGCCTTATGAATATGGATGACCTTTTTTCCCAGTGAATTAGAAAGCCAAATTTAATTTAATTGTCACTCTATTTTATCTTCATAACTTTACTTTCACAGTATTGGAGACATCTTGAGGTCCTATATAAGAACTTTTATCAGATGAACGCAATTTAGAATTCTGAAAAAGATGACTATGAGGTGAAATTTGAGAATTATCATTACTTTTATGCTCCTATTTAAATTGAGTATTAATGTCGATGCTCCTTAGATTGCCCGAACTTATTTTTTATTTTATGTTATAGTTTAAGATTTTATTTATTCATGAGAGAAACAGAGAGAGAGGCAAAGACATAGGCAGAGGGAGAAGCAGGCTCCCTGCAGGGAGCCTGATGTGAGATTCGATCCCAGGACCCTGGGATCACCACCCCAGTCAAAGGCAGATGCTCAACCACTGAGCCACCCAGGTGCCCCTATTTTTAATTTTTAAAAAATATTTTGCTTATTCATTTGAAAGGGAGGGAGAGAGCACAGCGAGGAGGAGCAGAGGGAGAGGAAGAAGCAGGCTCCTCACTGAGCCTGAGTACAGGGCTCAATCCCAGGACCCTGAGATCATGACCTGAGCTGAACCCAGGTGCCCCTAAACTTCCTGAATTTAACCAATAGTCCATTATGGTGTGGATCAAACAGTTGACTAATAAAAATAAAAGTCCTTTGCAACTGTTTAGTGGTCATGTGCACTCTGGCAGCTAGCTGTGTTCAGCTGTGTGGGAAACTGGGTATGGTGCTCTTTGGATCTTCACTTGTACTTGAATCATACTTGGAGGTCCCTCAAAATGCTGTCTGAGAGTAGAAATGTTAATTACTCTTTATTAATTTTTTTAAAAAGTCAAAATTGAAACATGCCTCTATCGCTTCCTATAAGCCCCTGAATACCTTTTCAGAAGTATCAGGGATTCACTTTCATTTTTAGTTTTTCTTTCAGAAGGAAGTCATGGAAACTGCTTACATCTGAAAACATAGCTTAATTTTGATCACCTTCAAGATGAAAACACTTTGATTAAAATGTTTCAATAAAAACTATTTTAAAAAAGTGATTTTAAATTAGGCTTTAATTTTCCTGTTATATAGTAAGCCACATAAATCAGAAAGGGCCAATATTTTGGGCTTTAGGGACAGCCAGGTTCTGAATCTATGGGGAACATGCCTTAGTCTTGGGATTAGTTATGGTGCGCATCCTGGCTTTTAATAGTAATAGGGTGATTTAATGGTTATCCAATTTCAAATGAAAGTGACTTTTGAATTCTACCCAGTGAGCTGATCAATCTGAGAAGGGCTCAGCAATAAGAAGAAAAGGCAGATTTCGTACTTTGTCCAGAGTGCCTTTTGGGCTTTGTTTTAAGAACCATGTGCAAAAACTAGTCCATTTAGTAGTGTCAGTCCAATTAGAAAACTCAGGGAAAGGCTGATCTCAGCTTAAAAATCAGCCAAGCCAATTGTTGAGTTCAAAGACAGTGAGATAAAAAAGAGCTAATTATGAAACTGAGTCTTATGGATTTAATAATTAATTATAAACAACAGAATGAACTTTAATTAAAAAGGTATAGAATTTTGCAGATCAATATTAAAAATGCAAAATTAGCCTATTTTTTAAATAATAAAAATCAACAATAGATCTATTATGTGCCAAATATTATTCTAGGCTTCTTGCATATATTATTTACTCTGATTTTTATGATAGTTTCTCAAGAAAGCATTGGCTTTACCATTTTACAGATAAAGAAACTGAAGCTAAATTCAGGCAAGATGGTGGAGGAGTAGGGTCCCCAAGTCACCTGTCCCCACCAACTTACTTAGATAACTTTCAAATCATCCTGAAAACCTATGAATTCGGCCTGGGATTTAACGAGAGAATAGTTGGAATAGTTGGAACGCTACAGAGAGGAGATTGCACTTCTAACGAGGGAGGAAGGCGGAAAAAAATAAAAAAGAATCCAGTGCGGGAGGGGCCCCGTGAGGAGCCGGGGTGAGAGCCTCTGGACAGGAAAGCCCAGCCTTGGAAAAGCAGGAATTTTAAAAATCTGCACTGGATTCTTCCGGATGGAAGGGCTCTCAGCAGGGAACTCGGGCAGAACCGCAGGACGGGCAGTGAAGCCCCCAAGTTTCCTGGGTCACCAACAGAGGAGGTGCACCTGGGGGACAGTGCAACGCACACCGCAGGCGGATCTCGGTAAAGGGCTGGAGCACGTACCTGGCGGGGCTTCGGGGAGAAGCCAGTGGGTCAGGCTGGGACTCCGGGAGGAGGGGGCTGCGCCCTGCTGCCTTTGGGAGACGCACCCCAGGGAGCGCGACTCCAGCAGCACAGGCCCCAGATCCCAGGGCGTCGGGGGACACAGCCCAGGAGCCTGCGCTCCCCCCAGGACGGGTGGAGGCCAGGAAGGCACAGGACAGTGGGGACGCTCCTGTCGCTGGGCACCCCGAGCTGTGCAGATCAGCGCCCCCCGCCCCTCGGAGCATCCAGGCCAGGGCAGACTGGGAGACTGCGGTGGTTACTGGGGGAGCTGACTCCAGGGCTGGAGAGCTGGCCGCTGCCAGTGTTGTTGTTCCTCCTGGTGTCACCCTGTGCCTGGGAGGGGCGGGGCTGCCAGGGAACAGGGGCCTCATGGGGTCAACAGCTCCCACTGAGCCCGGCACCCAGCGGAGTGTGGGGGGGCAGCTCCCCCAGATGCACACACCTGAGGGTCAGCACAGTAGGCCCCTCCCCCAGAAGACCAGCTAGAAGGACAGGGGAAGAGCAAGTTCTTCAGTGCTGGAAAACTCCAGGGGAAGCTGAGGGATTTACAGTATATAGAACCAGAGGGTACCCCTCCTTTTTTCTTTTGTCCTTTTTCCAGTACAACTTCTTTTTATAAATTTCCATATATAAATTTTATAATTTATAAATTTTATAAATTTCCAATTTTTTTCTCTTTTCCCAACTTAACTAAAATATTTTACTACCTCTTCATTTTTAAGTTTCTTCCTTTTCGACTTTCATATTTTTACAATTACAGGTCTTAGATATATTTTCCACTTCTAGAGTCCCTTCAACATACTCAACTTAATTTTGGGAGATATTTGATATTTTTGTTTTGTTTGGTTTTGTTTTGTGTTTTTTGTTTTCTCTGTCTCATTTTGTTCTACAATGGCAGAAGTTAATGCCTTCTAAAACATGACCATAATGTACCCAGAACCAGGTGGTATACTATGCTGGTTCATTCTGTGAGATTCCTCATTCCAGTTCTGCCCCCCTCTTTGATCTCATTTATGTTTTGGTGGTCAATGTTGAGGCTCTCTACAAGTATTTCTAACTTATATAAATTTGGGACTGAGCATCTTCTAACATACAGAACTTAATATACTTATAACCAAGAGGATCACCCTCTAGAACCCCTCAGGTAGACTACAATCTCCCTCCACTACAGCTTCATCACCACCACTATCTTCCAGTCCCCTCCCTTTTTTTCTTCTTCTCCTTTTCTTCTTCTTTTTTCTTTTTTCCTCTCTATTTTTGCTTTTTTCTCTTCTTCTTGGGATTCTTGGCCTTTTATTTTTACTACTTTGTTTTAAAATTTGTTTTTCACTTTAGTTGTCCGTTTGTTTTATTTTGTTCTGATCTTTGTTTTCAATTTCTGGTCTCTGACCTCATCAGAATCATCTAGGGTGAAATTGCCTTAGGTTGTGGTTGATATTCTTGACTCAGCCCGCTCATACAGCCACTCTACACTGAGCAAAAGGACTAGAAGGAAGAACTCACCACAAAAGAATCAGAAACAGTACTCTCTGCCACAGGGTTACAGAATTTGGATTACAATTTGATGTCAGAAAGCCAATTCAGAAGCATAATTATAAAGCTACTAGTAGCTCTGGAAAAAAGCATAAAGGATTTAAGAGACTTCATGCCTGCAGAATTTAGATCTAATCAGGCCAAAATTAAAAATTAATTAAATGAGTTGCAATCCAAACTGGAGGTTGTAACGATGAGGGTTAATGAGGTGGAAGAAAGAGTGAGCAACATAGAAGACAAGTTTATGGCAAGGAAGGAAGCTGAGGAAAAAAGAGAAAAACAATTAAAAGACCATGAGGGAAGGTTAAGGGGAAAAAATTATAGCCTCAGGAGGAAATATCTACGTATAATTGGGGTTCCAGAGAAGGCCGGAGGGCCAGAGGGCCAGAAAGCATATTTGAACAAATCATAGCTGAGAACTTCCCTAATTTGGGGAAGGAAACAGGCATTCAGATTCAAGAGATAGAGAGGTTCCTCCCACCCCAATCGATAAAAACCATGCAACACCTCGACATTTAATAGTGAAACTTGCAAATTCCAAAGATAAAGAGAAAATCCTTAGCAGTGAGAGACAAGAGATTCCTAACTTATATGGGGAGAAATCTTATATTAGCAGCAGACATCTCCGCAGAGACCTAGCAGGCCAGAAAGGGCTGGCAGGATATATTCAGGGTCCTAAATGAGAAGATATGCATGAAACTAGAACTCAATCATAAGAAGAAATTTGGAAGCAACTCAAACACTTGGAAGTTAAAGAACACCCTGCTAAAAGATGAAAGGGTCAATCAGGAAATTAGAGAAGAATTAAAAAGATTCATGGAAACTAATGAAAATGAAGATACAACCATTCAAAATCTTTGGGATACAACAAAAGCAGTCCTGAGAAGGAAATACATCCCAATATAAGCATCCCTCAAAAAAACTGGAAAAAACTCAATTACATAAGCTAAACTTGCACCAAAAGGAACTGGAGAAAGAACAGCAAATAAGGCCTACACCCAGCAGAAGAAGAGAGATAATAGATTCAAGCAGAACTCAATGAAATAGAGACCAGAAAAACCGTAGAACAGGTTAACAAAACCAGGAACTGATTCTTCGAAAGAATTAATAAGATAGATAAACCATTAGCCAGCATTATTAAAAACAAAAAGACTAATTAATAAAATCATGAATGAAAGAGGAGAGAGCACAACCAATACCAAGGAAATACAAACGATATTAAAAACGTATAATGAGCAGCTATACGCCAATCAATTAAGCAATCTAGAGGAAATAGATGCATTTCTGGAAAACCACAAATTACCAAAACTGGAATAGGAGGAAATAGAAAACCTGAACAGGCCAATAACCAGGGAGGAGGTTGAAGCAGTCATCAAAAACCTCCCAAGATGCAAAAGTCCTGGGTCAAATGGCTTCCCAGGGGAATTCTATCAAATGTTTAAAGAAGAAACCATACCTATTTTACTAAAGCTCTTTTGAAGCATAGAAAGGGAGGGAATACTTCCAAACTCGTTCTATGAGGCCAGCATCACCTTAATTGCAAAACCAGACAAAGACCCCACCAAAAAGGAGAATTATAGACCAATATCCTTGATGAACACAGATGCAAAAATTCTCAACAAGATACTAGCCAATAGGATCCAACAGCACAATAAAAGGATTATTCACCATGACCAAATGGGATTTCTCCCCGATATGCAATGATGGTTTCACACTCATAAAACAATCAATGTGATAGATCATATCAATAAGAGAAAAAAACAAGAACCATATGATCCTCTCAATAGATGCAGACAAAGCATTTGACAAAATATAGCATCCATTCCTGATTAAAACTCTTCAAAGTGTAGGGGTAGAGGGAACATTCCTCAATATCTTAAAAGCTATTTATGAAAAGCCCACAGCAAATATCATTCTCAATGTGGAAACACTGGGAGCCTTTCCCCTAAGATCAGGAACACGACAGAGATGTCCACTCTCACCACTGCTATTCAACATAGTCCTAGAAGTCCTAGCCTCAGCAATCAGACAACAAAAAGAAATAAAAGGCATTCAAATTGGCAAAGAAGAAGTCAAACTCTCCCTCTTCGCAGACGATATGATACTGTACATAGAAAACCCAAGAGACTCCACCCTAAGATTGCTAGAACTCATACAGCAATTGGTAATGTGGCAGGATACAAAATCAATGCCCAAAAATCAGTTTCATTTCTATATACTAACAATGAGACCGAAGAAAGAGAAATTAAGGAGTCAATCCCATTTACAATTGTACCCCAAAGCATAAGATACCTAGGAATAAACCTAACTAAAGTGATAAAGGATCTATACCCTAAAAACTATAGAACACTTCTGAAAGAAATTGAGGAAGACCCAAAGAGATGGAAAAACATTCCATGCTCATGGATTGGAAGAATAAATGTGAAAATGTCAATGTTACCCAGGGCAATTTACACATTCAATGCAATCCCTATCAAAATACCATGGACTTTCTTCAGAGAGTTGGAACAATAATCTTAAGATTTTTGTGGAATCAGAAAAGACCCCAATAGACAGGGGAATTGAAAAAGAAAACCAGAGCTGTGGGCAACACAATGCTGGATTTCAAGTTGTACTACAAAGCTGTGCTCATCAAGGCAGCGTGGTACTGGCACAAAAACAGACACATAGATCAATGGAACAGAATAGAGAACCCAGAAATGGGCCCTCAGCTCTATGGTCAACTAATATTTGACAAAGCAGGAAAGACTATCCACTGGAAAAAGGGCAGTCTCTTCAATAAATGGTGCTGGGAAAATTGGACAGCCATGTATCAAGGAATGAAACTAGACCATTCTCTTACACCATATACAAAGATAAACTCAAAATGGTTGAAAGATCTAAACTGGAGACAAGAATCCCTCAAAATCCTAGAGGAGAACCCAGGCAACACCGTTTTTGAACTTGGCCATAGTAACTTCTTGCAAGATACATCTATGAAGGCAAGGGAAACAAAAGCAAAAATGAACTTTTGGGACTTCAGCAAGATTAAAAGCTTCTGCACAGGGCAGCCTGGGTGGCTCAGCGGTTTAGCACTGCCTTCAGTCCAGGGCCTGATCCTGGAGACCCAGGATTGGGTCCCATGTCGAGCTCCCTGCATGGAGCCTGCTTCTCCCTCTGCCTGTGTCTCTGCCTCTCTCTCTCTCTCTCTGTGTGTCTCTCATGAATAAATAAATAGTAAATAAAATCTTAAAAAAAAAAGCTTCTGCACAGCAAAAGAAACAGTCAACAAAACTAAAAGAAAATATACAGAACAGGAGAAGATATTTGCAAATGACCTATCAGATAAAGGCCTAGTATCCAAGATCTATAAAGAACTTATCAAATTCAACAGCAAAGAAACAAAGAATCCAATCATGAAATGGGAAAAGGCATGAACAAAAATTTCACAGAAGAAGACACAGACATGGCCAACAAGCACATGAGAAAATGCTCTGCATCCCTTGCCATCAGGGAAATACAAATCAAAACCACAACGAGATACCACCTCACATCATTGAGAATGGCAAAAATTAACAAGACATTAAACAATAAATGTTGGATAGGATGTGGAGAAAGGGGAACCCTCTTGCACTGTTAGTGACAATGTGAACTGGTACAGCCACCCTGGAAAACAGTGTGGAGGCTCCTCAAGAAGTTAAAAATAGAGGTATCCTACAACCCAGGAATTGCACTGCTGGGGATTTACCCCAAAGATACAGATGAAGTGAAACGCCAGGACACCTGCACCCCGATGTTTATAGCAGCAATGTCCACAATAGCCAAACTGTGGAAGGAGCCTTAGTGTCCATCGAAAGATGAATGGATAAAGAAGATGTGGTTTATGTATACAATGGAATATTACTCAGCCAGTAGAAACGACAAATACCCACCATTTGCTTCGACGTGGATGGCCCTGGAGGGTATCATGCTGAGGGAAGTAAGTCGTTCGGAGAAGGATAAACATTACATGGTTTCATTCATACAAGGAATATAAAAAATAGTGAAAGGGATTATAGGGGAAAGGAGAGAAAATGAGTGGGAAATATCAGAGGTGACAGAACATGAGAGAAGCCTAACTATGGGAAATAAAGAAGGGGAAGTGAAAGGGGAGGTGGGTGGGAGGATGGGGTGACTGGTTGATGGGCACTGAGAGGGGCACTTGATGGAATGAGCACTGGGTGTTATACTATATGTTGGCAAATCGAACTTCAATAAAAAAATATACAAAAGAAAAAAAAAGAAACTGAGGCTAAGGATTAAAAACACAAAGGTAGGAGGTGTTGAAGCAGAAATTTGAACCCAGGACATGCTGGTGTGACTCCTAGCCTAGGTGATTTCCACTCTCTGAGTTACCTCTGTGTAAGGCCTGAATGGTGAATTCTTGGCACTTGTATTTGAATTAGTAATGTTAGTAAGTATTGCTTGTGTTGTATTAGTTACAAATCTTTTTTTTAAATTTTTTAAATTTATTTATTTATGATAGTCACAGAGGGAGAGAGAGAGAGAGAGGCAGAGACACAGGCAGAGGGAGAAGCAGGCTCCATGCACCGGCAGCCCGACGTGGGATTCGATCCCGGGTCTCCAGGATCGCGCCCTGGGCCAAAGGCAGGCGCTAAACCGCTGCGCCACCCAGGGATCCCAATTAGTTACAAATCTTAGTGGCTTACCACAATAGTGAATATTTCCCATTCACTGAAAGCTCAAAGGAGGAGCTGCTCTAGGTTGCAGTCATCAGCTCCATGCTGCTGGTGGCTCTGCTCACCTTCAGCATGTGACTGCCTCTAAGGTATCTAGAGGTTGTGTTGGGGTGGTAGGTTTAGCAAACTAAAACACCTGACATTGTTGGAGGAGGTCATCTGGAGGACATGACATCTGCCAGGAATATATATTCCTGTGTACCATTTGTAACAGTGGGAAGCTTTTTCAAGGATGCTGCCTTGAGAGACTGATGTATTAAGACTCCCTGGATGGGATATGTGACTGAACTCAGTTAAGATCTTTATATGAACTTTTAAGATTCTGGCCTGTTGTTTCAGAAATCTGCTTGTCTTGCAGCTGCCCAAGAGAAGCCTGCAAGACAAGTTCCCTTGCGTATTAAACCTACCACCTACCTATCTGGAGTGTCCCTTTTTTAAAAGATTTTATTATTTATTCGTGAGAGATACAGAGAGAGAAGCAGAGACACAGGCAGAGAGGGAGAAGCAGGCTCCTCGCAGGGAGCCCAATGTGGGACTCGATCCCCAGACCTGGGATGATGCCCTGAGCTGAAGGTAGATGCTCAACTTCTGAGCAACCCAGGCGTCCTGACTTGGAGTGTCCTGGATCATTTTTTGGTCTCTCCATGCCCTCTGTGTATGGGGAGCCAGTTAAATTTGAATTCCAGGCAAATGACAAATAATTTCTTAGTATAAGTATATCCCGTGCAATGTTCGGGACACTTATATTTTTGATGCATTTTATTTGCTAAATCTGGCAACCCAAATGTCAATGCCCTGATATAAGTATGTCATAGGACATGCTTACACTGACACATTTGGTGTTTTTCTGAAACACAAGATTAACTGGGTTTCCTCCATTTTATCTGACAACCCCAGCTGACATCAACTGAAAGATGGGATGGTGAGTGAGCATAGAGAATCTCCTAGGAGGTTTTTATGGGCTTGGTTCTGAAAGTGATGTACATCAGCTCTGTCCATACTCTGTTGATAAGCATTACAGCCTCACCTAGATAGAAAGGGGATTAGAAATGTAGTCCCTGAGTGGAATTTACCAGCATCAGCATTATGCATGGAAGGATGGCACAAATTATAGACCACTAGCCATCTTAGCCTCAGCACATTGGCAGCTATTACATGCCAGTTTGCAGGGGGGCCTGGATCTGCACACAGAGGCAACATATATCATGGTAACTGAGCACTTTGGATAGATCTACACTTAAACTGTAGGCCAGTTTCTAACTAGCCATGGGGCGTGGGCAAGCTACTTTACCTCTTTGAGTTGGTTTCCTTGTTGATCAAATGGAAATAATATAGAACATCTTTAGAGAGTGTTTGAGGATTAAATCAGATAATCCATGTAAAGTACTTTGCACAGAGTCTGGGAGCACATAATAGCAGCTACTTCATCTATGAGTCACAAAATAGAAGTACTTGTCAGTCTATTTACTTCATGTCTTTTCTGCTCCTAATGTTTTCTGATGGCTAAAGGAAAATAAGAATTGCTTTTTAAAATGACACTCTAGTACTAGTAAGGCCTGGCTTCTAGGTGCTTGTTTTGTGAATTGTGGCTGAAAACTTGGAATAATAATTAAAAAATATATAATAGTGGAAAAAGTTAATATATTGTGTGTTGGTAATTACAAATTATGGAGAAACTGAATATCTGGATAGGAAAACTATTAACAATGAATGCTAAATAATGAGCATGCATTACTTATCAGATGTAAATATTTATGTAGATAGTCTATGCACACACACACAAATTATTACCCTGACTTCTCATTGCACTGCCTTCTAACTTCTGAGTACGCTCAGTTCTTAGAACTAAAATTATGTCATTCTTCAGAATGATGGGTCTTATGAAGACTTATCTGTCAAGTAGCCAGCTGTGTTATGACAGGTCATTCAGATTCTTTCTCCTCTCACTTTAATTTACTTTCTGGAGAGAGATGGCTGGCAAGGTTTAAGCAAGCATGATAAAGACTAATTAAAGAGTTGTTCCTCAAATCTCCTTGAAATTAGAGGTTGATTCACTGAAATAATTCATATTTCATAACCTGAAATAAGCAAAACTTTGAATCTTAGCAAGAAAATTGAAGAGCTATATGGATTACCCAATTCTTTGCTGTGGAATTGTGCAATTGAATTTAGAATATAATAGAATTTGTGTTTCCAATAAAACCAACTTAGAACAGCTTCACATCATAGAACTAAATTAGACTGTAACTCCCTCTAATTAGTTTGGATAGTAATGTTTTTAGTCCTTAATCACACCTTTTAGTGAAGAATTCTGAATTCCTTAGAATAAAGTCTATTGTCCTATATCCTTGGGGGTAGACCTTGAGAGGGGTTAGCTAACAGATACAATGACAAAAAAGGTGACCTAAAGAATATATATATATATATATTTTACTGTTGGAGAGTTATTGGAGCTACTTTATAACTGCTATGTTTAGTTTTTTGCCAGGTATTGGAGCTACCTTGTCACATTACCCCAGAGTGCAAAGACAACAGAGGGAACATTGCCTTGGGGGGCCCAAAGAGGGATGAACCAGGCAGGCCTGGATGGTGTGCCTCCAGGGATTGGCTGACTTGGATTCACTAGAGCTTCCACCTGCTGCCTAGAACAATTGTGTGATACCTTTTCTTTTCATGAAATGGGCCAGAAAAATAGATGCTTTGGTGAACCAAAAGAAGTGGATAGGTGAGTGGACTATTTAAAATTACTAGAATTGAGGCAGGTGGATTGTGCACAAATAACCCAGTTGATTGCATCAGCCATCCATTGTGTTTTCCAGAACCAGTTTGTGAGATTTTTTTAAAACAGAAAAATTGGAAGTGTGGTATCCTATAAACTACTCACATCTATTCTGAAGCACCTTTAGTGGTAGAACATGTGATAATGATCAAATATATAATTTTCTGGAAACTTCATGAAGGTTCTGGATATCCATTATACAGATATCCTGTGGTGGCAATAGAAGTAAATAGGGGAAAACACCCTTCTCTCAGATAATTTGTTTTCTGTATCCACTCTCCCTTTCTCAAGAACCAGTCAACATTTATAAATTCTTCATTGTGTGTAAATGCTCTTATCACTTTCCTTTATTGTAGTCTTCAAATCTGCCTCCCCATGACACCTCCTGTCCCTAGATTGAGACAAGAAAGACGTTACTGGATATCATTGAGGTTTGGTTATGGCACTTTTGAAAGCAATGAGGAGATGTGGACATGGTAAGGCGATTGGAACATCTTCAGCCAGATACTCAGATGGAATCTCCAAGATGATGATTCAAATCAAGGAAATGAAAAATGGCACAGAAATTAATTCTTTGATTTCTGTTCAGTTTAAATCTGAGGACAAGCTTATTGAAAGCAAGTTGTTTACTTTGCAGTTAAAGGCCTGAGTGGAACAATGGGACTTAAATCTCCTCAGCAGTGACATTTTCATCGATGACATTAAGAATTTATTGAAAACCTGAAGGGCACATAAAAACAAATTAGGGAAAAGGGGAAGAGAGTGCATCAATGGGATGGGGTGAGGTGGATTTTGAGGATGGGAACAGCTTGGAGTCATGAGGTTGGGGCTTCTTAGAAGAGTGGCAGTGATCTGTATAGACCTGTGTGTGGGGAAAAACGATTGTGAAAATTAAGCAGGTTGGCTTCTTTGTTCCTATTTTCTAAATAAATTTGATCTTCCAAATATACTTAAACAATAGGTAACCATGTTAAGGTGGGAGGAACCCTGGCTGATAAATGTGCTTCCTCTTTTCTATTTTGTTGTCATTGAAAAGTTGAATTAAATCACACACTCTGGGCAAACCATTTTAGTATGATTAAAAACATTCATTACATTTCCCTCCTGAAAGCAGCTTCCCTAAAGCACAGAAAAATGTTAAAAATGCATTCGCATTAAACTCTGATTCTTTTTTTAAATTGAAGAACATGAAAGCGCATTAAAATTTTTTTCTAGTGAGCAGTCATTAGAGTAATAAGGAATTTGCTGGTGATGAATGTCTAGCAGGAACATGACCTACCTCATCCTTTAGTTTTCTTCTCATAAAAACAACTTTTGGTGATAACCCAATTATGGTTGCAATACAAAGTTTACAGAAAGTAAAGTCCATGGACATTGGGGTTGACTTGACCTCAAAGCAATAATTCTACAGTTCTATATTTCACGAAAGCAAAAAAAAAACAAAACAAAAAAACCCCAAAAACCCCTTTAAGTATATGCCTCCTTATATCTCGTCCACAAGTTCTCTTGTATCTTGGTATGTCCTTGTCTCTTTTTGTACCATTTTATTTCTTGGCAGCACCTTTGCTAGAAATCATTCAGGCAAAGAAAGGTAAGATGTAAAATAGCCAATTTTCCCTGAGGTGTTAAAAGTTCTGATTAAAGTTTGAAGATGGGTAAAGTCTCAAGCTATTTGCTAAAATAAAATTTGATCTACTCCTGGTCTATGTCTAGCTATTCTTAACATGATGGCCTTATCATTATTATAAACATTTTTAGAGTATTATAATATGTTATTTGCAGGGCAAATTTTTAGTAACAAAATGGAGTAAGGTGTGGTTGTCATCCTAATTACAATTCTGCTAGAGAAAGACATTGACAGTTGGATTTATAAAGTAATATCAGCTAGTAAGAGATAAACCTCTGAAGTTAATGGATCAACACAATACCTGTTTTTCTCTCACTCGTGATGTACAAAGTACTTTCTGTTGTAAGCAGAATAATTTCACCCCTCTACCCCACAAAATGCCCATGTCATAATCCCCAGAGCCTGTGAATGTGTTACCTTATGTGGAAAAGGGATTTTGGAGATGTTATTATGTGAAAGATCTTGAAATGGGAAGATTATCCTGGATCATCTGGGAGGGCCCAATGTAATCACAGGGGTTATTAAAAGGGAAGGAGGGAAGTGTGGGTTGAGTACAGAAGCCACGTGATTACAGAAGCAGAGGAACCAGGAGAGATAACAAAATACTATGTTGCTGGTTTTTCAGATGGAGAATGGGTCTGTGAGCCATGGAGGTGGCCTCTAGAAGCCACAAAGGGTGGGAAACAGAGTCTCCAGAGGGAATGCAGCCCTGCTGAATCATTTTAGGACTCCAGACTCCAAACATGTAGGAGGCTACATTTGTGTTGTTTTAAGCCACTAAGTTTGTGGTAATTTGTTCCAGTGGCCATGAGAAGCTGATATAGCTCCCGTGGTCAAAGAAAGCGACCCGTTTCCTTTCTTTTTATGTCTCCATCAGGTAGTGGGGCCTGGATTTTTACTGCATTTAGCCCGTGGGCAGAGAAAGACAATGAATGAAGGTAGTGGGCAGTTTTTACAGACCCAGATAGAAAGTGGCAAACACAATTTTTGTTCACATTCCATCGTTCTCAGCCATGCCAGGATGTCATACTGAAATTCTCCCTTATGCCCTTATGTCACTCTAGCACTTTTCATTTTTAAAGCTTTTATTTATTTATTCATGAGGGACACACAGAGGGAGGCAGATACATAGGCAGAGGGAGAAGCAGGCTCTCTTCATGGAGCCTGATGTGGGACTTCATCCCAGGATCCCGGGATCGTGACCTGAGCCAAAGGCAGATGCTCCACCACTGAGCCACCCAGGCGTCCCACGCTAGCACTTTTCTATATGTCCTATAGAATCTTCCTGTCCATGCAGCTTCTCATGTCAGATGCCTGACAGTCATTTTTGATGCCACCTTCTCTCCTTAACTTCCACACCCAGTCTGTGACAGTCCTAGTGATTCTCTCTAGCCTCAAATTCATCACTTTTCTCCATCTCCACTGCCATGTGGCCATGTGGCTGCACCCAGTACAGTTAGTGCATCCAGGGAGAGCATAAAACCTGTTTGGTGAGTAGGGAGTCAGCCTTTGCCGGGGATGCCGAACTGAGTAATCAGATAATGGTCATTAGCTCCTCCTCATAGCCATTATCTGCTATAAATAACATTACTTAGTTTTTCAAAGTGCTGAATGTTTTGATGTAAGAATATGGTGTTTTCCTCATTTTTAACGAGGGAGCTAAAGGTCTGTAGTGACATCGAGCCCTTTGCGATGAAGGGAGAAAACAACGAATAATAATTTTAAAAAAAGTACAGTCATGCCTCTAATGGTAAAACAACTTGACTTCTATGAGCTAGAAAGCCTGGGGTGGAAGTGAAAAAATTCAAATAATTAATTTGATGATCTTTATGAGAAATATTTTTGCCTTAATTTCTCAGCACTATTGATGAACTATGCTGGGCCCTGAACATCAGCCTGGCTTACTGCTTTCTTCAGTATGGAGGAAGTTAATACCATAGGGAACATAGGAGTAGATGTTGTGAGCCTGGAAATATTACTTTGTTACACTTCACCAGATGAATTCCATCTGAATACCAGATGGTGCTACCTCATTTGTATTTTTACAAAAGTGAAATTCTTTTATTTTTTTAAAATAAGAAATAGGGATCATATTGGTCCCAAAACAATGTAAAAATTGTATTTTTGGTACAATCTCACCTCATCCTCTTATTTTATATAAGCCTTTTTTTTTAAAAGATTTTATTTATTTATTTATTTATTTATTTTTAATTAATTTTCATTGGTGTTCAATTTACCAACATACAAAAAAACACCCAGTGCTCATCCCGTCAAGTGTCCACCTCAGTGCCCGTCACCCATTCCCCTCCAACACCCGCCCTCCTCCCCTTCCACCACCCCTAGTTCGTTTCCCAGAGTTAGGAGTCTTTATGTTCTGTCTCCCTTCCTGATATTTCCCAACATTTCTTTTCCCTTCCTTTATATTCCCTTTCACTATTATTCATATTCCCCAAATGAATGAGAACATACACTGTTTGTCCTTCTCCGATTGACTTATTTCACTCAGCATAATACCCTCCAGTTCCATCCACGTTGAAGCAAATGGTGGGTATTTGTCGTTTCTAATTGCTGAGTAATATTCCATTGTATACATAAACCACATCTTCTTTATCCATTCATCTTTCGATGGACACCGAGGCTCCTTCCACAGTTTGGCTATTGTGGCCATTGCTGATAGAAACATCGGGGTGCAGGTGTCCCGACGTTTCATTGCATCTGAAACTTTGGGGTAAATCCCCAGCAGTGCAATTGCTGGGTCGTAGGGCAGGTCTATTTTTAACTCTTTGAGGAACCTTCACACAGTTTTCCAGAGTGGCTGCACCAGTTCACATTCCCACCAACAGTGTAAGAGGGTTCCCTTTTCTCCGCATCCTCTCCAACATTTGTGGTTTCCTGCCTTGTTAATTTTCCCCATTCTCACTGGTGTGAGGTGGTATCTCATTGTGGTTTTGATTTGTATTTCCCTGATGGCAAGTGATGCAGAGCATTTTCTCATGTGCATGTTGGCCATGTCCATGTCTTCCTCTGTGAGATTTCTCTTCATGTCTTTTGCCCATTTCATGATTGGATTGTTTGTTTCTTTGGTGTTGAGTTTAATAAGTTCTTTATAGATTTGGGAAACTAGCCCTTTATCTGATACGTCATTTGCAAATATCTTCTCCCATTCTGTAGGTTGTCTTTGAGTTTTGTTGACTGTATCATTTGCTGTGCAAAAGCTTCTTATCTTGATGAAGTCCCAATAGTTCATTTTTGCTTTTGTTTCTTTTGCCTTTGTGGATGTATCTTGCAAGAAGTTACTGTGGCCGAGTTCAAAGAGGGTGTTGCCTGTGTTCTCTTCTATGATTTTGATGGACTCTTGTCTCACATTTAGATCTTTCATCCATTTTGAGTTTATCTTTGTGTATGGTGAAAGAGAGTGGTCCAGTTTCATTCTTCTGCATGTGGATGTCCAATTTTCCCAACACCATTTATTGAAGAGACTGTCTTTCTTCCAATGGATAGTCTTTCCTCCTTTATCGAATATTAGTTGACCATAAAGTTCAGGGTCCACTTCTGGGTTCTCTATTCTGTTCCATTGATCTATGTGTCTGTTTTTGTGCCAGTACCACACTGTCTTGATGACCACAGCTTTGTAGTACAACCTGAAATCTGGCATTGTGATGCCCCAGCTATGGCTTTCTTTTTTAAAATTCCCCTGGCTATTCGGGGTCTTTTCTGATTCCACACAAATCTTAAAATAATTTGTTCTAACTCTCTGAAGAAAGTCTATGGTATTTTGATAGGGATTGCATTAAACGTGTAAATTGCCCTGGGTAACATTGACATTTTTACAATATTAATTCTGCCAATCGATGAGCATGGAATATTTTTCCATCTCTTTGTGTCTTCCTCAATTTCTTTCAGAAGTGTTCTATAGTTTTTAGGGTATAGATCTTTTACCTCTTTGGTTAGGTTTATTCCTAGGTATCTTATGGTTTTGGGTGCAATTGTAAATGGGATTGACTCCTTAATTTCTCTTTCTTCAGTCTCATTGTTAGTGTATAGAAATGCCATTGATTTCTGGGCATTGATTTTGTATCCTGCCACGCTACCAAATTGCTGTATGAGTTCTAGCAATCTGGGGGTGGAGGCTTTTGGGTTTTCTATGTAGAGTATCATGTCATCGGCGAAGAGGGAGAGTTTGACTTCTTCTTTGCCAATTTGAATGCCTTTAATGTCTTTTTGTTGTCTGATTGCTGAGGCGAGGACTTCCAGGATGTTGAACAGCAGTGGTGAGAGTAGACATCCCTGTCTTGTTCCTGATCTTAGGGGAAAGGCTCCCAGTGCTTCCCCATTGAGAATGATATTTGCTGTGGGCTTTTCGTAAATGGCTTTTAAGATGTCGAGGAAAGTTCCCTCTATCCCAACACTCTGAAGGGTTTTGATCAGGAATGGATGCTGTATTTTGTCAAATGCTTTCTCTGCATCTAATGAGAGTATCATATGGTTCTTGGTTTTTCTCTTGCTGATATGATGAATCACATTGATGGTTTTATGAGTGTTGAACCAGCCTTGTGTCCCAGGGATAAATCCTACTTGGTCATGGTGAATAATTTTCTTAATGTGTTGTTGGATCCTATTGGTTAGTACCTTGTTGAGAATTTTTGCATCCATGTTCATCAGGGATATTGGTCTGTAATTCTCCTTTTTGGTGGGGTCTTTGTCTGGTTTCGGAATTAAGGTGATGCTGGCCTCATAGAACGAATTTGGAAGTACTCCATCTCTTTCTATCTTTCCAAACAGCTTTAGTAGAATAGGTATGATTTCTTCTTTAAACGTTTGATAGAATTCCCCTGGGAAGCCATCTGGCCCTGGACTCTTGTGTCTTGGGAGGTTTTTGATGACTGCTTCAATTTCCTCCCTGGTTATTGGCCTGTTCAGGTTTTCTATTTCTTCCTGCTCCAGTTTTGGTAGTTTGTGGCTTTCCAGGAATGCGTCCATTTCTTCTAGATTTCCTAATTTATTGGCGTACAGCTGTTCATAATATGTTTTAAAAATCGTTTGTATTTCCTTGGTGTTGGTAGTGATCTCTCCTTTCTCATTCATGATTTTATTAATTTGAGTCTTCTCTCTCTTCTTTTTAATAAGGTTGGCTAATGGTTTATCTATCTTATTAATTCTTTCAAAGAACCAACTCCTGGTTCTGTTGATCTGTTCCTCAGTTCTTTTGGTCTCGATATCATTGAGTTCTGCTCGAATTTTAATTAACTGTCTTCTTCTGCTGGGGGTGGGGTCTATTTGTTGCTTTTTCTCTAGTTCCTTTATGTGTAAGGTAAGCTTTTGAATTTGAGATCTTTCCAGTTTTTGAATGGATGCTTGTATTGCGATGTATTTCCCCCTCAGGACTGCTTTTGCTGCATCCCAAAGATTTTGAACGGTTGTATCTTCATTCTCATTAGTTTCCATGAATCTTTTTAATTCTTCCTTAATTTCCTGGTTGACCTTTCATCTTTTAGCAGGATGGTCCTTAACCTCCACGTGTTTGTGGTCCTTCCATACTTCTTGTTGTGATTAAGTTCTAATTTCAAGGCATTATGGTCTGAGAATATACAGGGGACTATCCCGATCTTTTGGTATCGGTTCAGACCCGATTTGTGACCCAGTATGTGGTCTATTCTGGAGAAAGTTCCATGTGCACTTGAGAAGAATGTGTATTCAGTTGAGTTTGGATGTAAAGTTCTGTAGATATCTGTGAAATCCATCTGGTCCAGTGTATCATTTAAAGCTCTCGTTTCTTTGGAGATGTTGTGCTTAGAAGACCTATCCAGGGTAGAAAGAGCTAGATTGAAGTCACCAAGTATAAGTGTATTATTATCAAAGTATTTCTTCAGTTTGGTTATTAATTGGTTTAAATATTTGGCAGCTCCCACATTCGGGGCATATATATTGAGGATTGTTAAGTCCTCTTGTTGGATAGATCCTTTGAGTATGAGATAGTGTCCCTCTTCATCTCTCACTATAGTCTTCGGGGTAAATTTTAATTTATCTGATATAAGGATGGCAACCCCTGCTTTCTTTTGAGGACCATTTGAATGGTAAATGGTTCTCCAACCTTTTATTTTTAGGTTGTAGGTGTCCATCTGTCTAAAATGAGTCTCTTGTAGACAGCAAATAGATGGGTCCTGCTTTTTTATCCAGTCTGAAACCCTGCGCCTTTTGATGGGGTCATTAAGCCGGTTCACGTTCAGAGTTACTATTGATAGATATGAGTTTAGTGTCATCATATCTATTCAGTCCTTGTTTTTGTGGATTGTTCCACTGAACTTCTTCTTAAAGGGGAATTTTAAGAGTCCCCCTTACAATTTCTTGCAGAGCTGGTTTGGAGGTCACATATTCTTTCAGTTCCTGCCTGTCTTGGAAGCTCTTTATCTCTCCTTCCATTTTGAATGAAAGCCTTGCTGGATAAAATATTCTTGGTTGCATGTTCTTCTCATTTGGGACCCTGAATATATCCTGCCAGCCCTTTCTGGCCTGCCAGGTCTCTGTGGAGAGGTCTGCTGTTACTCTAATATTCCTCCCCATAAAAGTCAGGGACTTTTTTTCTCTTGCTGCTTTAAGGATCTTCTCTTTATCTTTGGAATTTGCAAGCTTCACTATTAAATGTCGAGGTGTTGAACGGTTTTTGTTGATTTTAGGGGGGGATCTCTCTATTTCCTGGATCTGAATGCCTGTTTCTCTTCCCAGATTAGGAAAGTTTTCAGCTAGGATTTGTTCAAATACATATTCTCGCCCTCTGTCCCTTTCCGCGCCCTCAGGAACCCCAATTAAACGTAGGTTTTTCTTCCTCAGGCTGTCATTTATTTCCCTTAATCTATCCTCATGATCTTTTAATTCTTGTCTCTTTTTTCCTCAGTTTCCCTCTTTGCCATCAACTTGTCTTCTATGTCACTCACTCGTTCTTCCACCTCGTTAAGCCTCATCGTTAGGACTTCTAGCTTGGATTGCATCTCATTTAATTGATTTTTAATTTCTGCCTGATTGGATCTAAATTCTGCAGTTATGAAGTCTCTTGAGTCCTTTATGGTTTTTTCTAGAGCCACCAGTAGCTGTAAAATAGTGCTTCTGAATTGGCTTTCTGACATTGAATTGTAATCCAGATTTTGTAACTCTGTGGGAGAGAGGGCTGTTTCTGATTATTTTTTTTGAGGTGAGGTTTTCCTTCTAGTCATTTTGCTCAGTGCAGAGTGGCCAAAAACAAGTTGTATTGGGAAAAGGAGAAAAAGAGAGAGAAGGAAAGAAAAGAGAAAAAGAAAAAAGAGAAAGAAGAAAAAAAAGGGGGAAAGAGAAGAAAAAGAAAGAAAAAGAAAGAAAGGAGAAAAAAGAAAAAAAAAGGGGTGGGGTGGGGTGGGGGAAGCAATCAGAAATCAAGAAGAAAGAATGAAAAAAAAGCACAAAACAAAACAAAAACAAAAAACAAAAACAAAAACAACAAAACAAAACAAAACAAAAACCACGGGGGAGTATCTTCCGATTCTGTATACTTTAAGTCCCTTGACTTCCCTTGGAACTGGTCCGTGTCGCTGGTCTTCTGGGGGAGGGGCCTGCTGTGCTGATTCTCAGGTGTTAGCACTTGGGGGAGCTGCTCTGCCCCTGCCTGGTGCAGGGCTCGGTGGGGGTTGTTCACCCCGTGAGGCCCCGGGAGGAAGCCACAGTGGCGGGGGCAGCTCTGGGACCCTGGAGTCAGCCCCCGCAGTAGCTCCGGGGCTCTCCGTCTGCAGGGCCTGGAGGCTCCCGGGCGGGGCCGCTGATCTGCTCATTTCCAGGCAGGAGCGTCCTCGCTGTCCTGGGCCCTCCCGGCCTCTGCCTGTCCCCGGGGGAGGCCGGATCCTGGGCTGTGTCCCGGCGCCCTGTGCTCTGGGGCCTGCGCTGTTGGATTCGCGCTCCCGCCCCGCAGCCCCCTCCGCGGAGCCGCCGCCCGAGCCCCTCCGAGCTGTTCCCGGAGCCGCGCCGCCCCCTCCGCGCGGAGCTTCTTCCTTCGCCCGAGCCGCCGCCGCTGAGCTGTTCCCGGAGCCCCGCAGCCCCCTCCGCGGAGCCGCCGCCCGAGCCCCTCCGAGCTGCTCCGGGTCCCGCCTGCGCTGCAGCCCTTCGGGAGCTCGGCGCATCTCCCGGGGCGCAGTTCCTCTGTTACTGTCCCAGGGAGCCCGAGGGCATCCCCGCCTTTCTGGGGATCCTGCTCCAATTCCCCGGGAGGCCTTTCCGCGGGGAAGGTCAGTGCAGCTCCTGCTCCTCCGGGACGGGGCTCTCCTGTCCTGGGGACACTCCCCCGGCCTCAGCCCGGCTCCTCGCGGGCCCCTCCCCCTTGGAGGCCTTTTGTTTCTTTAGTTCTTTTTTCCTGTCTTCCTACCTTGATAGAAGCGCGAACTCTTCTCACTGGAGCGTTCCAGCTGGTCTCTCTTTAAATCTCAGGCCGAATTCATAGATTTTCAGGATGATTGGAAGGTTTTCTAGGTAATTTGTTGAGGACAGGTGACTTGGAGACCCTACTCTTCTGGCATTTTGCCCCTCCCCCTTATATAAGCCTTAATACAACATATATATATATACACACACATATATTTGCACATATACGTAGATTTTTTAAATAATATTTTGTTTAAAATATCCCTGTATTTTTATGTCAAAAAGTAGTATGTGTTCATATCAAAATATTTAGAAAATATAGATAAGTCAAAAAGGCCACTATCCTGATTTAGGAAATGTTAACTATTTGGCACACATTCTTCTGTAAATATATTGATTCATCCTCTCAAGAGCTCAGCTTTTAAAATGTTCTTAGCTGTACCCAAGATGCCATAATGAAAAAAGTTCTCTTTAGGTTTTATGACCTTATGAAACGCTATTTATTTGAGAAAAAGAGAGAGAGAGAGAGAGAGAGAGAGAGCGCGCACAAGCGAGCACGAGCAAGCAGGAGGGCAGAGGCAGAGGTAGAAGGAGACAGAATCTCAAGCAGACTCCATGCTGATCACGGAGCCGACAAGGGGCTAATTTCGTCACCTGAGCTGAAATCCAGAGTAGGACGCTTAACTCACTGAGCCACCCAGGCACCCTAGACCTTATCAAACACCTTTATCCTATGGTCTAGGACTTTTCTGTGCTCACAATCCTCATGCTAGATATCTGGTAGTCATTTTGGTTTCTTCCCCTCCCTCACCTCTCACATCTAATTTGTTATCGAGTCCTGTTGATTCTACCTAGCTTCATCATTTTTCTTCCTCTCCACTGCTGCCACCTGCTGATGCCCTGGGCACATATTTCTTCCTCCCTGGACAACTTCTCTTTCTTCATATCCCTACCCCTTGCTCTCCCAAGGCTACTTTCTTTTTTTCTTTTAAAAAAGATCTATTTATTTGTTTTAGAGAGACAGAGAGTGAGAGCAGGGGGAGGGGCAGAGAGAGGAAGAGGGAGAGAGAGAAGCTCCAACAGACTCGTCGCTGAGCATGGAGCCCAACTCCAGGCTTGATCCCACCACCCTAAGATCATGACCTGAGCCAAAATCAGAGTCCAGGCTTAACCGACTGACCCACCCAGACACACCTCCCAAGGCTATTTTCTTGCTCATACACACCTTCTTAATAACTTCTTGCCCTTTAGATTTCATTTTTGGGTATCATTTCTTCCAGGACACGTTTTCTGATAAACCCATCCAGACTGGATCTGATACATCTTCTGTATGCTTTCTTATCACCATGTATATCTTTCTGTTATACTGCTTATCACAATGGTCCCACATCCTGTTTACTTGTCTGTATTCCTCACTGTGTTCCTAGTGCTTAGCAAATGCCTGCCCTTGCATATGATTGATAGACATTGTTGAATGGATGAATGCACATAGTAGGAAATTAGGCTAAATGGGTAGGGTAAATGGCTTCAGTTTTGGCCTCCGAGAGACAAATATTGATTTTTTGATTTTGGAGTAAAGGAGCAATTCACATATACATGATTTTTAGTACTGGTAGTATTATGGAAGACAAATTGAAAAGAGATGAGATAAACCAAAGAGTACTGCTAGGAGATTGTTGCCTGATCTAATGAGAACATTGACTCTTGTTATTGGGATTTGAAAGGTATGACTATGAGGACCCTCACATAAATAAGCAAAGATCTGCTTCTGGTCACTCTGAGATTAGATAATACAAATACAGCTGTCAGGGGCTCACTCCAAATAGCTCAGAGGCAATTTCAGGAGAAGAGGTGGTGGGTACTGTCTGGAAAGAAAGAAAGATAGAAGATCACTAAAGCTAGCTTTTTTCTCTCCTATCACCTGCTTTTCAGCAGTGGAGTCACTTAGTTGAACTTCTGATTTGGTTATGTGAACATTTTTTTTTTTCCCACAGAAGATCTTACTGTCCCTCACTGCAGCGTATCTATTCTCTCAAGAGGTGCTCTTCGATTTTCTTAGTTTGCATTTTAACATGGTGTAGTTGCAGTAGTAATATAAGGAACAGCACATAACACAATCTGTCATCTAAAAGTTGCAAAACAAAGCCAGGGGGTTAATTCTTGGTGTTTGCAAATACTCTAAAGGCAACATATGTATTTGTATGTAGGTCAAACAATGGATCATAATTATAAACAATAACATTTTTTAATATAAAAGAAAAAAGGTGTTAACATAGAGCTGTAATTACTGAGCAATGCTTAAAGTGGGCTTACTGTATTGAATATATTATATATTGAACATGTGGTCTGTGCATGTAAGGAGTACAAAGAATAGTCTGCACGAATGCCATATGATTCCAGTCATAAAAGGAATCCAAAAAAAAAAAAAGATAGAATCAGAACTATAAATACAGAGAACCAACTGATTGTTGATAGGGAGCTGGGGAGTGAGATGGTGGGGAATTTGGGAGGTAGGGGAGGGGGAGGGTGGAGGGATAGAAGTTTGGGCAAAACAGGTGAGGGGGAAAAAGAGAGACAGGCCTCCAGTTATGGAATGAGTAAGTCATGGAAGTAAAAAAGCAGAGCATAGGACTGCAGTGAATGATAATGTAGGAGCAGCGCTACAGGACAGATGGTAGCTGTACTGGTGGTGAGCATAGCATAATGTATAAACCTATCAAATCACTAAACTGTACATCTGAAACTGATGCAACATTGTGTGCCAACTATACTCAAGTTAAGAAAAATAATCTTTGCCCTCAGGAAGCTTATACTTTGGATGAGAAGATGAGCTATAGACCATGCAAGTGTAAATAAAAATACAAGAGTAACTAAGTTAATGTATGGCTATATGATTACTTAAGGCTCTGGGTTTTAGGTAACATGACAACTTGGGGATTTAAACAACACAGAAGAAGTTATTAGAAGGAGGAGGAACGTACCACAAGAACAGGAATGCAGCAGGGACTCTGAAAAGGAGCTGGAAGGACTAGAAAGCCACCATTTCCCTTGTCTGTTTCCCACGCCCCCAGCCAGTCCCACCTTTGACTCATTTTCTGAGGCACCCTACCGTGCTCAGGTTGGCACGTTGCTGACTGGTTACTTGGTTCCAATTCCAAATTTTCATCTGAAGAAATGTGATTATGCTAATTGGATTGAGCACCTGTCCTTAGTCCACCAACCATGATTTACACAATTGTGTAATAGAAATATTGCTGTCAGGGCTCAGAGAGGCCATTTTCAGAGAACATGTCTATGATAGTGTAAATGTATTGTTTGGGAGTATCTATCTTTATTTTACCTCCAGGAGGATGACTGAACCATTAGGTTCTAACTGGATAACAGTTTCCAGGATTATAAAAATACTGAAGACTTGTCATAACAACCCATGATTTTCTATTTGGTGCTGTAGAGATTTTTCTATCGAAAGGATGTTTGCATGTATATTAATCACAGCTATGCCTGGTTGGAATGTCATTATGCCATCTGTCATATCAGCTAATAGTCAGACTTTCTTTCCTGTATTTCAAAGCTTCCTCTTGGCAAAAAAAGTCTTTGTAGGATAGTGTAGGATTATATTTTTGTTAATAATAATTAATTTATTAAGTATAACAAAGACAAATCCAACAATAAAGATAGGTCTATAAATGCTCAGGAGCGCACTGAAATTATGTTACTCCTGTGTGGTTCTCTCCCAAATTTAAAAATTATTTGCATGCTCCCTTGTATTCAGCTTATTTTAATGTACTGTGCTCCATAGAAAAATATCAGGAAACAATGATTCTTCCAAAACATCTATGTGACATGAGACAAAGTGAATACCATGACAGTACAGCATGGAGGACGTGGAATGATACACTGCAGTTCAAATGGCTTGAACTGATCTCTGTGAGAAGATTTTGGATGGTTTTTGAAACTGTCCTTGACATCATTTTGATAAGGAGGTAATATGTGCAGTGAAGTGGCATTTGTTCAAAGTTGCTTTTGAGAAAGATTCATTTACCGATATTATGTTAGTTCCTTAACCCTTTTGCTCGTTTATTACTTAAATACACACAGCCAAACTTTTTATCAGAAGAGCTTGTGAGAAATACTGAATATGGCTTCATATAGGACACATAGGCTACAGGGATTTTTTCATATTATGTTAAAAAATGGCAAGGCCTGGGACTAATGAAAATCAAAGAACTTTTTAGAAACTTCCAATAGGGAATTTAAAAATAGAGATGGCTTTTATACCAGAAATATGTCAGAAATAAAGTCAAGCTACTCTTTTTTTTTTACCTGGAAAAGAAATTTTAAGTTATGAAAAGTTGTTAACTATAGGGTTTAAGTGTGATTGGAGAATGTAATATGAAAAACATTTTATGTTACAGAAATCCAGAGATGGGGGCACCTGGGTGGCTCAGTGGTTGAGCATTTGCCTTTGGCTCAGGTTGTGATCCTGGGGTCCTGGAATCTAGTCACGCATCAGGCTCTCCGCAGGGAGCCTGCTTCTCCCTTTGCTTATGCCTCTGCCTCTCTCGGTGTGTCTTTCATGACTAAATAAATACAAAAAAAATCTTTTTTTTTTTAAAAGAAGGAAGTCCAGAGATGTGTGTTGTAATATAACTTATATGTTCTTGGGTAGAACTCTTATTCATTCATTTTTGGCTTGACCTTGGAAATTCCAGACGCTTACTGATCTCATATTGTGAAAATGAAAGAAGAAGACTCAATGAGGTGTCTAGTGTAAGGGAGTGATTCTTCTCTTCAATGGCTGTCAGGTGAGTGAAGCTCATGGGTCCTGAGCTGGGACTTTGCTATGAAAGTAAGACCTCAATTTACTACAGCCTCAATGCCTCAATGGCAGCAAGCCAGTTCTTTTTTGTAGGCTAATATGTATATAAGTGATTTAGCAGTACCTTGCCTGCTTTTCAGATAAGTGGAGAGACTTGAACGAGCTGGAGGAACAATTAATAATCTTACTCAGTGTGGAAATCAATGCCTGGAGACTGAGTCACACAGCTCAGCCTCTTTCTGGTGTCACTGGACTACTTGCTGATGGCATTCTTCATTCATTCACACAATGCATTTTTATTATGACTCTAGCAGTGGCTCAATACAAATATGTCAAGTAAGCTTGGTGTGCATTGATCTAGGATTCTGTCTGTAGATTTAATCACACCAAAAGCTACCTAAAATAGAGGTAACCGGTGAACAGAAGCCTATGAAAAGGCTGCTGAATCTCAAAAACTCATTGTTATGTTGTCTAGATTTTACAGTTTAGATCTGACTCTTACACTAACTTGCCTTTTTTTTCTTATTAGAGACATAAATTTCTTTTATTTGAAACACAAGATTTAATAGAACATCATTATTTTTCTGTTACAACAGGAGACTTTTTAACACTTTCATACTTGAAAATACTAATTTTGAGATCCATTTGCATCATTAATTTTCAGGTATAAATTCATATATAGTAAGGCATATGTGACTAAGAATGTATACTGTATTATCCTAGCCATAAAGCATATCTTCAAGTTTGGGGTAACTTGCCTTTGGTAAATTCACAAAATGTCTTGCCTCAGTTGACTTCAATGTAAAAATGGTTAAATTTGTTTTAGTCTTAAAAGATTTGTGGTGTAGTTATGCTTGAATTATAATTCATTCCCCATATTGAAAACATATGTGTAAGACATTTTATTAAAATTTTCTGAGGACAAAAAAATATGTTTAATATAAGGTATGGCCCTTTCTCTCAAGAAGTTTGTGGTCTAATAATGAAATTGAGATGTATATAAATATAGCAATACCTGACAGAATGTGAAAAATGTATATGTTACAAAATTAAGTTTAGTTATGTGAGTTTATAGTTTCATAATGCCATATTTTGGAATAATTTTAAATTTTTTATGATTATTTTAGATTTGGCTATAAGGAGAGCCTGTGTGCACAGATAAACATATGTTTATACTAGTGTGCAAATGCAAGCATGTTATTATGTTGATTTGCCTTGCTACTTGCTGTGTGTAATGTAGTAGAATTCAGAAGATCTACTGCCATTCTTTCTCTTTACCTTTGTGTGTGATCTTGGGCTTAACACCAAAAATCTTTGGGCACAGATACTTCTCCCGGGTAAAGGATTGTTCTTTAGTTTATATGAGTGATCAGGAAAAATATTCTGGAAATGATACAGCCACACACTGCAACTAAGGAATTATTTTCCTTTGATTTAAGGTACTCTCTCTAATTCTTATGTGAGCATTTAAATATTATGAAGACTAGTTGCTTTATGATGATAAAATGTTATAGTTTGCTTTGTACAGATTAAAAAGGCATAAGTGTTTTTAATTGCACTTAATTCTCCATAGCATGTTCATTTTCATTCTTAATGGCTCCACATGGCTTAAAATTAATTTGCATCCTTACCCAATGTCATATTATGGCTCTTTGATTACTTGCAGAAATTCTTTGACAAAGCTAAGATGCACAAAGATTTTATGTGCATATTAATAACTAATTACAAGTATGACCCAAATTTTATAATCTTTATACCCTACCTCATTCCCAAAGGATAATCATATATAGCTTTCACATAATGACTGAACTACTAGATTCAGTTGAAATAAAACTAATTTTTATAAATGAAAAGATTTACAAATTCTAGTTCAAGGACAACTACTCCTTAGTAACCCCTCATTTAATGCCTGGATTTGACTTAATGCAAAGTTCTTCTGTGAAATGAAGATACATTACCTTATGCATGGCTCCCTTCGTGCTGCAATCTGACATTCCTGGCTTGCTGGGGAAGGAGCAGATGGATCTGAGTTTCAGTAGACTTCATTGTGTGGCTTTATTTTAAAATTGTTACATATGTATTATGATTTTAGACTCAGAGGAGTCTCAAAGATTTAGCAGAAGATTGGATTATAACATGGCAAAGTCACATGCAAATGGGAGAGGTAGTGAGCAGGTGACTTTGAAACTGACTGGGAGAGAAAGGGGCTTCAGTTGTGAAGGAGGAGATAGAATGAGAGGGCTCAGAGTGCTACTGAGCCTGTCAAACTCTGGGATAAATTAAAAGTATCTTTTCTTCGTAGGAGTCATTAATTTCGGAAAGGAGAAATTAGATGGTACCAGTAGGATATTAAAAAAACAATTCTTGCCCTTAATCTGATAATCAAACTAGAATAGGAGAAAAGTGATATTAAACTAAGTAGCCAGGACTTGTTCAGGAGTGACTCTGCAGGGTGAAAAAAAAGATACTCACCTGCTTTTAAGAAAGAGGTTTTCAAGGTTTTTCAGCACCAAACTCCTTATTTCCAAGTGGAATCTTTCATGGTTTTCCACATTCCCTCTGAATCCTCTTCATGCATGCAACGGGTGATAGTAGAGCTGTTGCACTTTGAAGCAGGGGTGCAAGCCTAGCTTCATCTGATTGTCATCCCCATAGTGGCCCCTCAGGGTAACTCCTGGAGCTCGAGGGTTCCACAGACCACAGTTTGAGAACCACTACTTCAGGGTTATGGAATTACTAACTGTATAGTTTTGGTCAATTCACTTAGTGTCCCTGAACCCCAGGGTTTTGTTTTTGTTTTTGTTTTTTTAAATCTGTAAACTGGGAATAGTAATATCTATTTCAAATGGTGGTTGTGAGGATTAAATTAAATGAGCTAATGGATTTAAAGTCCATAAGATGCTCGACACATTGTGATTATTAAATAAATGCACGCATGACGCAATTCAACTTCGTCTGACAAGACATTCTTGAACCTCTTCTTTCCAACTGGAATAAGCCATTATGTGTCAGTTTTTAAGCTCTTGTCTCTCAACTCCAAACCTCTTATTCCTCTGTACCCTGTTCTGTGGTACTGAGGCTCAGAGTTTATAAACCACATTTCTGTTTGGTCAGCAGTCTCCATGTCATATTCCTTTTATTTCACACTAATTTTTACAACTCATTAGTTTTTTGCTTTCTCACTCAATGAAATAGGGTTATAATAATTGCCCCTATATATGTCAAAGAGATATCCAATATATACATGAATTTACACATTAGATAATATACCTGCAAGTTATTAGAATTAAAAGAAATTAGAGGGCAGCCCCGGTGGTGCAGTGGTTTAGCGTCGCCTGCAGCCCAGGGCATGATCCTGGAGACCCTGGATCGAGTCCCCACGTCGGGCTCCCTGCATGGAGCCTGCTTCTCCCTCTGCCCGTGTCTCTGCCTCTCTCTCTCTGTCTCTATGAATAAATAAATAAAATCTTAAAAAAAATAAATGAAAGAAATTAGAACCAAACATTGTGCTGTTTAACATATTTTAAAGAACCCCCCCAATCTAATTATAACATGAGTTCCAAGTAGCAACTATAAAGTAAGCTTAAGCTATGTTGAAAATTTTAGAATGTTCCATTTAACATAAAAAAATCCACTGTTTCACCACGTCAATAATATTGACTAAAAGTTGAGAGATTTAGAATTACATTTATCAAATAATTATTTAACATAATCATGTTTTTTGAGAAGCTATTCCTGTTTGCACATAACTACAACTGAAAAAAGGAGTCTTTGGTGTAAAAAGAATGATGAAACCACTCAATCTCACTCGCATAGAATTTGGGAGGGCATAAAGAGTTATTTTATTCCTAATATTGAATGAGTGAAGGAACAGATCGGGTAATGAATTTTAAATTATTTCAGTTTTCATGCTGGATCAATGTTTGCTACCACTGAAATTTTTCTTGAGTAATTTTGGTTTTGAGAAAATTAGAATTGATTTACTTGTAATGTAGAATTCAGAATGGAAACAACTAGAAGCCATGCTGAATAATAAGCTAAAATATAGATTTCTTGTTCCAATATTTAAAAGACTTCACTTTTGAAGAAAAAAAAAGTGAACTCTGGTTAACCCAGTTTCTCATCTGGGTAGGTATGATTGATATATATAGTGTGGCAAGAAAAACTTGATACCTATGATGTGCCCGGACAGAGTAAAAAAAAAAATTTGATAAAATTCCAGTGAAATCCCAGACCATTCTACCTTTTAGATAAACATAGGAATTGAAATACCATCAAAAGAACTATATTCTACATTCAGTGAACCAGTTATTCCTATTGGAGAAACAAATAACTACACAAGTATCTTCTCTGAGCAGATGAGCAGTTGAATTTTGATGATTTAAACAGCTTTTTCCTCAATTAAAACTGTTATAAAGTTTTGAGGAAACCATATAAAAATAATAAAAATACCTTTGTAGCAGACTCAATAAGTTACTTTCAGATAATGAGATATTGGTAGTTTTCTTTACTGAGGTTCTTTGATATAAGCTCCATCTGAATTGTCATACTTTGTTCTCTTGAGATTTTCTAACGTGTAAGGATTTCTAAGAATATGTATTCATCTGCTTGTAACATTTTTAGCTATAAAGAAATGCTAGTCATATAACAAACATTTTGATATCTACTGTATTCTGGAAACTTCCTAGGTCCTAGGATGGGGTTGGGGCTAGAAGATAGGGAGGAGATACAAGATGGTGAAGGCACCCTGGTCAGATTTCAATTGCAATGAAGTGTGAGGACACTAGAATTTCATAGGTCACCATGGTTCTTAAGGGAAAAGTGAAAAAATGGAGATAATTAGAGTAGGAGTTTATTATTTGCTGTGTTGGTCACATTCTGACTGTAGTCCTATCGATTTTATATCAGTCCATCAGAGTATTTCTGGAAGCCATAACTTAGAACACATGTATGAAATTATCTATATGTTATAATACATCAGTAGCAAAGAGAAGATTACCAAATATCTTCCTTTTAGACTAAACTTTATGGAAACAATTGATACCATTTGGGAGAACTAGAACCTAGTAGATGTTGGCAGGTCTCACCACCTGAAGTACACAGCAACCCTAAGGTCACTCCACGATAACATGGTTAGTTGGGTTAGAAATGGTTCTATCCTTACAAAAATACTAATCTGAAGGGACACATGCACCTAGATGTTTATAGCAGCATTTTCTGATTGCCAAACTATGGAAGCAGCCTAGTGTCCAATGACTGATGAATGGATAAAGAAGAGGTAGTATATATACACCCCGGAATATTACTCAGCCAAAAGAAAGATTGAAATCTTGCCATTTGCAATGACATTGATGAAGCTAGAGAGTGTTACGCTAAGCAAAATAAATCTGTCAGAATTATTTATAAATCTCATATATGATTTCACTCATGTATGGAATTTAAGAAACAAATGAATGAGCAAAGGGAAAAAATAAGGGAGAAAGAGAGAGAGTCTGTGAAAAACAGACTCTTAATTATAGAGAACAATCTATGGTTACCAGAGGGAAGGCAGGGATAGGATAAATAGGTGGTGAGGATTAAGGAGTACACTTGTGATAAGTACTGGGTGTTGCATGGAAGCATTGAATTACTATATTGTACATCTGAAAGTAATATTACACTGTATGTTAACTAATTGGAATTTAAGTAGAAACTTAAAAAAAAAAAGAGAAGTCGTTCTATTCTGCCCCTTTCTGCTATAAAGAGTGGGGCTGCTCTTTATTTTATTCATTTTATATACCTATGCTTAATAATAAAATACGAAAACCAGAAGCCAGTATTTGACTTTAGTATGAATCCCTCAGGGAAATTCATTTGTTCAGACATTCAACACTAGTCAAGTAGTGAAGCATCTCATGCAGGGGAAGACACACTGGTACTGTTGTATGTATGTATGTTGCAGTATGGTAAGTGCTTATTGCAGAATGGCTTCTGGCTAAATTTTTTCTAAGAGGTATTTAACTCATTATGTATTTTGATCAAACTGAGCAGTCTTTTTTTTTTTTTAAGATTTTATTTATTTATTTGAGAGATAGAGAGTGAGAGAAAGAGCACAAGAAGGGGGAAGGTCAGAGGGAGAAGCGGACTCTCCACTGAGGGGTGAGCCCGATGCCAGGCTCAACCCTGGGACCCCAGGATCGTGATCTGAGCCAAAGGCAGACTCTTTTTTTTTTTTTTTTAAAGATTTTATTTATTTATTCATAGACACACACACACACACACACACACACACAGAGAGAGAGAGAGAGAGAGTCAGAGACACAAGCAGAGGGAGATGTGGAGCAAGCAGGGAGCCTGATGTAGGACTCGATCCACGGTCTCCAGGTCCACGCCCTGGACCGAAGGCGGCACTAAACTGCTGACCCACCCGGGCTGCCCCAAGGCAGACTCGTAACCAATTGAGCCACCCAGGTGCCCCCAAACTAAGCACCTTTTCCACCAGGTGCTTGACAACGTTGCAAAACAACTAGCTGACTTGGTGGTATGGAGCAATCCACCTCTTGTTTGCCCCTCCTGATCATGACCATAAACTTTAAGGGTTAGCCAGTGCAACCTCTTTCCCCCAAGACAAAAGTATCTGACAGAAGGCAAAGTCGGCTGGGTAATCTCTGTCTCCCCCTCCCCAGACTCCAATTTTAGGGATGTTAGAGGAAGAAGGATTAGAAATAATCTGAATGGGGGATCCCTGGGTGGCGCAGTGGTTTAGCGCCTGCCTTTGGCCCAGGGCGCGATCCTGGAGACCCGGGATCGAATCCCACATCGGGCTCCCGGTGCATGGAGCCTGCTTCTCCCTCTGCCTGTGTCTCTGCCTCTCGCTCTCTCTCTCTCTGTGTGACTATCATAAATAATAAAAATTAAAAAAAAGATATAATCTGAATGGGAGAGGTTTAAGTGATCAGGACTCAGACTGCTATATAATGCTCCCCATCTCCTTCCTCCATATACACACTTATGCTAACTCCTGACTGGTCCTTCTGAGCTCAAGGTCATTATACCACAGTTCTATGATAGAATGGAGTGGGCTTGTCACCTATCCATTAATGTCTCTGTAATACACAAAAGAAGGAGGCTAATTGCTCAAGAAGATAGAGTTAGGTTAACAAAACCATTCTAATTTATGTTTTGTCAGGTCTTGTTCGTCAACTCAGTATTTTCTTATCAGATTTGTATAATGTCAATGTATCTTTCCTTTTTCCTTCAACATGAGTGATATTAGTAGTATATGGTGAGAAAATGTTCGAAGTAACTGACACCTGTTTTTCTTTCCTCACATCCAAGATGAGATCGTTATCCAAGAGAGCTTTTAAGAAATGCCTATACCTTGTTAAAAGAGATTGCAGCACACTTGCTATAGTCTGAATGTTTGTCCCCTCCATCCAATTCATATGCTGAAATCCTAATCTCAAAGGTGATGGTAAGTGGTGCCTTTGGAAAGTGATTTGGTTATGATGGTGGATACCTCATCAATAGGATTACTGCTCTTCATAGAAGAGACCCAGAGGGAGCATATAACTCCCTCCCATGTTGAGCATACAATTAGAAGAGGGCCCTAACCCAACCATTCTGGCTCTTTGATCTCAGACTTCCAGCCTCCAGAACTATGATAAATAAATTTCTGTTGTTTATAAGCTACCTAGCCTGTGGTATTTTGTTACAGTAGCCCTAACAGATTAAAATATCTCCATTATAACGGTAATTAGAAGCAATCTTGGAATGTATACTTTTATTAAAGTCTTTTTCTCTCCGTATTGCCGAATGTGTCTACTTAACTTTTTTGTCTGTAGATTCTATGCTTCATGAGGGCAGAGACTATGTTCTATTTATCTTCACAATTCCAGTGCTTGGCACAGGGTCCAGCCTATGGCATGTTTCAATAATTATTTAGTGAGCCAATATTTGTAGAATGAAGGAGTGGATATTAATTTTTTTCTGGTTATAATGTAATTCCATTGTATGATTTTTGTTTGATTCCCAATTTCAAACAAGTTGTTTTTCTTGTCTGAAAGATCTGATAATGTCATTTTTATAATCTTTTGATTAAATCAAATGTACAGCATTTCCTTTCAAATATGTCAGCTTATTATTCTTATAGTTCAGTCATCTCTCTCTGGGTAATGAGGAGCTCTGAACTCTAAGGGACAAGAGCTCTACATAATTCAAATGTATTATACTTGAAGCAAAGTTTCTTTTCAGGTTAAAAATTATATTGGATTTTTTTTTTTAATCAAGTGAAAGTTAACACTGACATTCACAGGAGAGTTTTTGTTCCCATTACAAGTCTTTGACTTTCATTTATTTGTGACCGATTTTTTTCATAACATTAAGTAGATGATGCCCCCTTTCAATGAGTAACTGGGGAAAAAGAAGTAATGAGGCATACATGAAATGAGTTAATACAGATGGAGGAAGTGATATACTTATGACATTGATATTATCACCATGATCCTTCTAAACATAATGATTTGAGGTAATTTATTAGTATTGATGGCATTTACTCACCTACAACCTGCGAATAAACATAAGGTAGTGAGTCATCACTGCCAGTGTGTGAGCTTCCTTAGGGAATTTTATTTAAATGGCCATTACATTTACTATATATTGACATGGCTGCACATAAGATTTGCAAGAATTTTTTCACTGTAAAATGAAAAAAGAATAAGCTTTTTCCAGGTGATTGCAATGGGAAAATCAAGTTAATTGAATTACATACTTGGTATTTAATGTCATAGATTAATTTTAATGTAAACAATTATTAGATTTATTTTTTATTATTTATTTATTTTTAAAGATTTTATTTATTTATTCATGAGAGACAGAGAGAGAGGGGCAGAGACATAGGCAGAGGGAGAAGCAGGCTCCCTGCGGGGAGCCCATCCCGGGAAGCTGGGATCATGACCAGAGCCAAAGGCAGACACTCAACCACTGAGCCACCCAGGTGCCCCTGAAATTATATTTAAAAATTATTCCCCAAGTTATAAAATGATACCCATTTGGGAAATTTTCTTTGATTTACAAATATACTTTGCAGATCAGGTAATCAAAGTGTGTATTTCATATTTTCCCAAAGTGATGGGCCATTTTTTCCCTTAAGCTTCAATAGAAAAGTAGGAAATTCATAACTCACACAATGACTAAGGATGAAAACTGCCATCCATTTAAGATTTATCCTTTTGCTATTATGTTTGTGTATCTAGTCGAATGCTAGACATTCCATAAATGAGTTGCTTCTACTCTGGCTTGAAGAATTATATTTGGGTTAAGGAGAGAAGGGAGGGAATCCTGGGGTCTGTAAGTATCAAGCTAACAGGTAAAGTCTTGCTCTCTATTTCTTTTTCAGACTGTGAGAGATACTATTGGGATAAAAATAATTTCCTTGGAAAGTAAGCATTTTAATAAAAATGTAAATGATTTTAGCATTAGTATTAAACTTCAGATTAGTAAGTATGGCAGTGATTGATGAAAATGTCGAGCACTGGCAAAAGTGTTAGTAATGGAAAATTTTTTTCAACCTGTCTGCGAGACAGCAATGCATTATTACCTAAAAATCATTTCATTAAAGGTAAACATTTATTTTACTCTCAAGATTCATATTTCATGTAAAGTCAAAGTTGAAAATACGGTAATTAGTCTCGGTGGAATTTGTGTCTCTGCTCTCATAAAGGTCATCTAAATTTTCCCAGATGTTATGATTAGTTTTCATTATTGCTTTTAGCTTATCTTTCTTTTTAGTTCCTCATTTTCTTTTTTTTCTTATCTTTTCCTGTTTTACCAGAACAAATTTCATTTCTCATGTAAGGACCAAGGGAAGATTAGAATTACTTATAATTGAAAAGTTTGATTTGAACCTCTTCTCTCTTTCTTTTTTTGGCCGTGTACCTCAATTTTCTGCTTGTTCAGAGCTGTGCTTGGTTACTTTTACTATTTTCTTTCACACTGAGCTGTTTGGAAAAATGAAATCTCAGCCCCGAGTCTCTCAAATATTATTCTTGTGGCCCTCAAACTTTGAACGTTAGTCTTTGATTCTTTCATGTCCAAGCTTAATTTGTAGCTGATTCTCCCTTGTACTTTATTATGGATGTTAATGGTATTTTTGAAGTGATTTCACGTGAAATTAGGATTATGAATAGGATATTATGTTGAAAGTTTAGAGTACACTGACTTTCCTGATTTATGAGATCATTTAAACTGATTTCTGTAAAGCACATGCTTCACAAAACTGGTTTATTATAAGGCAAAGGACCTAGCAGAGCATACTAAGCAGCAAACCATTAGTCTCCTATGTAGTTAATCCTGTATTCTAATGGTGAAGCAAAGGAACTTTTGAGGGAGGGCAAATTAATGTTGTTTCAAAAGATTAGAGAATATATCCAAAATACCAGGAGATTTCAGAACTGAAAATTGACTAAACATAATGATCGATCCAAACCCATCTTGAGTTAATTTGTATTTTTAGGCAATGTCACTCTTGGATTATGATATTCAAGAAGGCAACTTCATGTTATTTATTAGTTTTTTTTCTTTTATTTATCTCCAAACCCATTATTCCAATTATTAAGGTTCTTTCTTTTTTTTTTAAAGATTTTATTTATTTGACAGAGAGAGAGAGAGAGAGAGAGAGAGAGAGAGCTAGCACAAATAGGCAGAGTGGCAGGCAGAGGGAGAAGCAGGCTCCCTTCTAAGCAGAGAGCCTGATGCGGGGCTCAATCCCAGGACCCTGGTATCACGACCTGAGCCAAAGGCAGACGCTTAATCAACTGAGCCACCAAGGCACCCCTTAAGCAAGGTTTTGTAGAAAATTTTGTTAAACAAGTACATATTTATTTTACTCACATCTTGTGATCAAGCTCGCATTCTAGCCTAGTCTGTATATTTATAACATATTTAAAAATTTTCTCAGGAAGAAATACTTTAGACTTACAAACAATTTTAAGTATAGGTCAAAAATGAAATATTTGAAAAGAGCTTAATGAGGGACTGTTTACCAGGGTTTAGGGAAACCTGGATGATTATTTCAATAAGCCAGGGCTGGTAACAGTCCAGTTATTTTCTCTAGGCTTAAAGGGATGTGGTGTGGAATCTCTAAGGTGGCCCCCACTGATGATGGCCCTCCCTGGAAGTGGGATGTTGATGCCCTTATCTATTCCCTTCCTCTTTAATGTGGGCTGAACCTAGTCACTTGCTTTTGGTATGTTCTCTTCAAGAACATACTGAAAATATTGGAATGTCACTTCTAAGATTAGGTTATGAAAAGACTGTGAATTTTGTCTTGCTTGGTGTCTTGATCACTTGCTCTGAAGGAAGCCATCGCCATGGTTTGAACTTTCTGTGGGGAGACCCTCATGATGAGAAACTCAGAAATGCCTCAGTCCAACAACCTGTGACACCATATGACTGAGGGAAGTAGATTCTGTCTCATTTGAGCCTTCAGGTGAAAACATAGCTTCAGATGGCACCTTGATTGCAGTCTTGTGAGCGACCCTGAAGCAGAAGTTCTCAGAATCTGTGAGACAATAAGTGCTTTCTGTTTTAAGCTGTTGAATTTTGGGGCCACTGGTTATGCAGCAATAGATAGCTAAAACAAAGAGTTAGGGGACGGCACAATTACTCACAACAGAGAAGGCTATGCGGAGCTCTCCTGTTGTGAGCTATGTCTTTCAGTCAACAGTTATGTTCAGTTTTTGAGAAGCTGGGAGAATAAATACCCTGACTCCACTTCTTGTCTCTGGGTGTTTTGGGAGCTCCTCATTTGCCACCCAGGTCAGAAGGTGGGAGGCAAAGGAGCTCTTTAATGTGGTCCATTTTAGTTAACCTCTCATGGCTTGGAGAAGTAGGGAGGAAGGGAAGGGTTTTATTTATTTATTTATTTATTTATTTATTTATTTATTTATTTATGTATGTATGTATGTATGTATGTATGTATTAAGCCCTACAGGAATCTGACATTTAAAGGGTTTGGGGTGGGAGCAAGAGCCAGCAAAGGAGGCTTTTAAGATGTCAGGAGACAAGGGAAAAAGAGAAGAGGCTGTATCAGGAAGGGAGTAGCCAGTTGGATCACGAGCTGCTGAGAGATCAAATTAAAAGGAGAGAAAGAGAAATATTATTTAACTTTGTTCTAAATGAGGCACTATGCTAAATGCTTTAATATATGTAATTTGTATAAAAATCATGGGAATAAATTGTTATTTTATAGATGAGGAGACAGAAATTATGTATCATACCTACGGACAAATGCCCAGTTAGTGGTAGCAGGAATCCAAACCAACATCTCTACTCTCTAGGCTACTGTTTCTTCAAAGATCTCCACTCCAATAGCAGTATTTGCATTCTTCTATGGTTGATCAGCAAGTTTGGATAATTTACACTGAAGAAGATTTTAATTCTCAACTCTAATATCTTAGCCTGCTGCTGCTACCTTTTGACCTTGTTATTCCTTGATGGAGGGTGGGAAGAGACAAGATATTTCCCATAAAGATTTTTGAGGGAAGACTGATAAAATTATAACTTGTTAAAAGGAGGCTATAAAATTTAAATGTATGTGACTCTATCCTCTATTAACACAGAAAAATTATGGTAAGTCATAGTTCATCCTGAAGTTTATTGCCACGAATATTGAATAACGCATGTTATAACATTATATTGACATCCTACTTCCACCAATAACTCAGGTACTAGGAAATTTATGCAATGCTGCCAGTCAGGCCACAATTCTTGGTATAATTCTCAGTAGGTGTTGAAAAACTGATAGACTAAAGCAACATGATATCATTAAATTTTTGAGCAAGGAGGAACTCTTTCATATAGTCACACTATTCTAGAAGGAATTTCCAGTTTGGTTTAAAAAATTAGTCTGGGGCACCTCCTCAGGCAGTTAAGAGTCTGATTCTGGATTTTGGATCAGGTCATGATCTGAGGGTTCTAGGATCCAGCCCTATGTCATCAGGCTTCATGCTCAACAGGGAGTCTGCTTGAGGATTCTCTCCCTCTCTCTTGCCCTCTCCCCCTGGTTGCATACTCTCTCTCTCTCTCAAATAAATTAATAAATCTTAAAAAAAGAGTCTTACCTCTTTACATATTTTTCTTAGGCTATCTAAGATATCGCAATACACATAGTTTTGGGGTGGCCAGATTGACTAGTGTTGGGTATAACTTCTCAATTTTATCATAGGTAAGCTGCAAAGTAAACTATTACCAGCTGGTGATTCCTATGTGTGCATCATCATTTGATTCTACTGTAAATTATTCAATTATTTCTCAGATGGATATATTTGGCTGCTAAGCTGTGGGTTTTTATAGAATAAATTAACTTAATATCCTACTACCCAGAAGGCTGAATACTAGGGTATCATTTTAGTTTTGTTTTTACAATAAAAACCCTTTGTTCAAATTTCAGGGCAAGAATATGGAAGAAATGAAATTTTGGCTCTACAACTGGTAAGCTGGATCAATTGTTTTAAAATAGCACAAACTGGCACATAGTGGAAGCTCAATAAACACAGTGATTGATGCCACTGATATTAGGGAGAGCATTTAGAATTTTAGATGCTCATTCATCTTCCACTCTTCCTAAGAAAAATGTCTCCTGATTTGAGCTATGCTACTATGGCTTCCAGATGCAACTGCTCTCATTTGAGGGGGGGGGGGCGCAATGCAGTATATAAAGTTGGGAGCAAGGATTTTGCAGCCAAACTGTCTGGGTTTGAATCTAAGCTTTTGTAGAAAAGCTGTGTGACTTGGGCAGGTTGCTTAACCTCTCTGTGTGTCAGTTTCCTCAACTGTAAAATGAGGATGATGATAATAATAGTTCCTACCTCATAGGGTTGTATGCCTGGTATATAATAAATGAAGTCTTCTGAAACTTGCAGTCAATATCCAACCTGGAGTTCTTTTATCCAATTCCATTGTCTGTACCTTCACTCTGCTTCTGAAACCCACTCTCTTGGTCTGGTCACCCCTAGGGACTCCTGTTTTTAGACCACTGCCTTTTGTCTTTTTAGTTCTTTCTTTCTTTCTTTCTTTCTTTCTTTCTTTCTTTCTTTCTTTCTTTCTTTTATTTAAGAGAGAGAGAGAGAATGAACAGAGAATGAACAGAGAGGAGGGGCAGAGGGATGAGTAGACTCTCAACTGAGCAGGGACCGACTCTGGGCTGAATCCCAGGACTCTGGGATCATGACATGAGCCGAAGGCAGACACTTAACTGAGCCACCCAGGCACCCCATAGCGTTTCACTGTCTGTAGTTTCATCATCTGTAGTTCTTGAATTTGTGAAGACTTCCAATCCTTGACATATTTTTGCCTTCTCAGTAACATACCTCTGCTGGATTATTTTTTTTTCCTTCCTTCATGTACATCCTTTAAAATTCTCTGACCAGCCCTTCCTACTCTCTTCGTTATCCACCATGCGATGTCAAATCTTGAATCAGTTCAACAGAGTCTTCTCTGGTTTTATTCTTGGGCTGCTGAACTTCAGTTGAAACCTAGAGCATTATGGCTCGATGTCATTATAAAAGGTTTGGCTCTCCAATCCTAAGTAGACCAGAAGGCCCCCAGGTGATTCTTCTAGGTTCTTGTTGTTCAGCTCCCTTTCCTACTTCCTGTATTAAGATATTACAACTTTTATGTCTTTCCTCATGCTTCCTACTCTAAACCTTTCTCCTCATTAGAGCTAGGAGGAATGAATACTCTTGACTTCTACCACTGATTTTTTAGAACAGTCCTTATCTGCACCCATATTTCTCTTCCCATTCTCTTTGAGTTCAAGATTAGTTCCTCTATTAACATTGTGGATCTCTCCTGCATTTTGAACCTTTTCTTCTCCTTTAATGCAATGTTTAAGTTTATTTTAAAAAGAAAACCTCAAGACCCTCAGTTCCTTCTAGCCTTAGGTTCTGTGAAGCATGGATGGATTGTCTTTATGTCCTCATCTCCCATTTATTCCTTAGCCATCTGCAATTTGCCCCCTCTCTTATTCTACCACTAACCATTATTTCTCCCTGAATCCATTGAATTTAGTCTTTTTTTAAAAAAAGATTTATTTATTTACTTAATTTATTTAAGAGAGAGAGGAGGGGCTAGTGGCAGAGGGAGAGAGAATCTCAAGCAGATTCCTAACTGAGCATGGAGCTCAACACGGAGCTCGATCTCACCACCCTGAGATCATGACCTGAACTGAAACAAGAGTCAGATGATGAACTGACTAAGCCATCCAGGCACCCCTGAATTTATTCTTTATCTTACTTCATTCCTCTGCTGCATTGTTAAGGATTTCCTTCTCAAAATACTTCCTAGTGTGTTCTTCCTCATTACTTTCTGGCTTTCTGTGGTTTTCCTCTTACTTTCTGGCTGCTAATTAAAAAGTTCCTCTCAGACTCTTATTTCTCTTCCGGCCTCTTAAATGATGGTGCTCAAAAGGGCTTGTTTCTCTGCTTCTCTTTTAATTCATAAGCTCTATCTATATAATGTATTCTACTTTTAAATTCAATCCATAAATCAAAGACTCCCAAATTTTATACCTCTAGTTCCATTCCCGAATTGATCATGTGATTCCTCAGACTAAAACTCAAACTTATCCTTAGTAATGCATTCAGAGCTCCTTGTGGTCTGATCTCTGCTTACCTCTTTAGCCTGATCTCCTGACATAATTTTATTCTAGCTACATCTAATTTTCTAAATGCAATGTGCTTTTCACTACTTTGAAAGTCCTTTTACTCTTGTTCACCTAGGCTTCCCACCTATCTGATAAGATTTGGTTCAGTTGTTACTTACTTTGTCCAACTCTGACTCATTCTCTTCTGCTTCTAGATAAATCTTGTAATGTTTCTGTTTTGCAATATCCTGTTCACATGTCTCTTATGTACCCATTCTATTGCATGGTAAGTGTTTACATGTCTTCCTGCTCTAAGAAAGCATGAGCAGCTTGAGGCAGGAATTTAGCCTGTGATTAACTTTATTTTTGTCTATCTATATAGCCCCAGTGCATAGCACAGAGCCAGATACAGAGTAAGGGGATAAAAATGTTTATTGAATGAACCAATCAGTGATGCCTTTTATTATTCCAAGTATTATCACCTGCATCTTTTGCCCATCATGGCTCACCACTACCCTTAAGAATAGTGGATTTAGCATTTCCAATGAACTATAGAGGATTTAAGCACAAAGGATTTTAAAATTACCTGGGTCAAGAGAATAGTTTTGTACATTTCAGGGAGCTGTGTGTATATTTGTGTAATTAGTGTAAAATATAAGACCTGATCCACACACCAAGGTCTTGAAAGACATCAAAGAATGGTTACTGGAGTGAAGGGTAAATTGCCCATCTAAAGAGAATCAGGCAGCAAGCCTAATAAATTCAGCACAGCTTTAGCTTTGTCTTCTGATTCTAAATGGTTTCTGTGGGATTGTTTTGGTTTGATGTTGACACGTTGAGAAATCTGATTTTTTTCTGCGATATGTGGGGGTCTGAGCTTGTGCACATTGCCAACTTAATGAGGGGGTCAAGGTGCGGGCATGCGCTGGCCATACCTTTAGCATTAGGGCATTGCATAGTGCTTTACACATACTTCATGTCCAAAATGTATGTGCTGAATGAATAAATCAATGAATCAGTGAACATTTTGGTGGTACTTTTGGTAAAGAGCAAAGAGAAAAGTGTGGTGACAGGATGTGACCATGTGTCATAAAAGTTTAGTCCACGTGTGGTCTTTGGCTCACCTTGATATTTGTGAGGACTCTTCCCCATAGCACAGAGCTCTAAAGAGAGCATGACTTGTTGATGACCTTTGGGCTTGCCTTCTTTGGGGGCACAGGTTTTCTCCTGTGTACTCACGTACAGGCTCATAAAGATAATTGACCACCTGTTGTTTTGTTATTTAGTGTTCTACAATCTAGGGACAATTCCCTTCCCTTCTCACCTTCTCCTGGCCCATTTCTTTTAGAGAACAGGAATCTCAAGTAAATTAAATGGGATATTATCTCAAACAAACATCAAATACACTGAGCAAAGCACAAAGGAGAATGTATTCAGCTTCTGAGATGGTGTCATTAACAGTAAAGAAAATAAGCATTTGAAGAAAATAAGCATTTGAAGTAATGCAGTTAGATGAGAGGCTTTATTTTTATTTAAATAATACATGGTTTTGTTAGATTTTAAAAAGTAATCTCTACTCCAGTATATCAGAAGAACTGGGTATTAGGTCACTACAAAATTTTCCGTCCAGAAAAGCTTATAAGATTTATAAAAAAACAGAAATATTCAGTAATTAAATAAATTCTTGACTATATTAAGTGACAAGCAAATTTACTAACACAGTCAATTTACATGGAAATCAGAGAAATAGTCAACCTAACATGCATCTCACTAGTTTTTTTTTAGACAGAAATGATTAAACATGTAAATTCAAATTTAAATTATTCATAACTACAGCAGCAGCAGTATTAGCTTCAAGCATTATTAAAAGTGTTTTGCTAATTTGATAAACCATATATTAAATTTATGATAAATGAAAATGTTTCAAATCTTAATATGAGTTTTACACCCCAAATATTGCCACCTACCAAATATTGCCACCAAATATTCTATTCTTACATGGTCTGTATATAAGCTTCCTGAATTTTTAATAACACAATGAACACTGGAATCTCCCCAGATAAATCTTCCTTTGTGAAGAAATTCTCCCAGAAGGAAATAAGCCCAGAAACAAAATTAATGCCATCTTGTCCATCATGCTTAATATTTTCATACATCTGTTTTTTGTTTCAAAATTTAGAGCTTAGGCTACTTTTTGTTTTATTACAACCCCAAATAGCTTCGGAAAAAATTCCAACTTTATATAATAATCTTAAATTAGAACTGAGGTGCCTAGTTGATTGGCACAGATGCACAGGTGGAGTGCATTCACCCATGTTTGCAGAGTAAAAACTAATCTGTTCAGCATTTAGCTTAGGAAATAAGACTTCGTATTCAACATTTTTTCTCTTTTTAAAAATATTTATTTATTTGAGAGAAGGAAAGTGTGCATATGAGCACAAGTGGATGGAGGGGCAGAGGGACCCCCACTGAGTGGGGAGTCCAACTTAGAGGTGGATTGCAAGATCCATGCAATCATCACCTGAGCTGAAACCAAGAGTCTGAGGCTTAATTGACTGAGCCACCCAGGCGCCCCTCAACACTTTTTTCTTTTTTGACATCATCAGGGACTTTGTCTTGTGTCTATCATGGATAAAGTCACATATCAATTTACATTGCTTTCTAATCAGTACATTCTTCACAAGATTGATTTTGGGTACCACTTCATTAGAAGAGCCTAGCACGTCCAGAGGATATTAGTATTAACTCTTAGCATTGGGAATTATGCACAAATATAGGTGATTATTTTGCTATGTTTAACAAAACTATCGATGTACAAACTAGCTGAGGAATGAAATTAGCTATAGATCTTAGAAATGTATCAGGTAAATAAATAAACATGTAAGTTGAAAACAAAAGTGTCAATACAGGCAAAATATAGTGATTTGCCTAATAGCAATGGGTGTTTTGTGTTGCAGACATTAAACCTGACATTTCTGCTTTTACTATTCATGCTATTTTCATCTGAAACATTCAAGTAGTAGATTTTTTTAAAAACAGAATTATGAGGACAACTTTTGCTTTGTATTTCCATACAATAGATCTATTGTATGGACCTATTGTATGGCTTCACAGGTGAACGAATGAAGTGATGGGATAGTGGATAGTGACAGTTTGGACCTTTGCTGAATTATCAGCTTGGGAGCTTCCTTTGGTTTGTAGATGGCTTTCCACCAGCCTGTAGACTGCGTTTTGTGCTGCTGTGGACTTAAGAGAATGACTATCTTTCTTAACTTGCTTGTTGGCTAACAGGAAGTAGACAAAATTGAACTTAACCAACAAAGTGACTAATTTTAAAGATTTCAGAAAGAAATTTATGTGTTGAGTATTTAGGAATAATAATAGGGAAGAGTTTAGGGGCAGAGCGCAGCTCATGATTATGGAAGTACAAGTTTCCTGAGGAAGAATATGATTAAAGAAAATAAAAGGCTAAGTGGGGAGCATAAAAATTTACAGGGTCTCCTAAGTGTTGAATCAAACAACGATATCTGAGATTTTATTTTCTCAGCCACCTATGGCACACACAGCTGAAGAAAGCAATGTAGGAAAGTTCATGCCAACATAGCAGGAAAAAATCTTATTCTTTGGGGTGACAAAAGGTGACAGTTCTTGGCTGGCTGTTTTGGGTTAGCAGAATTTTGTGAAAGGAAGTTTGAGCTGCTAGGAAATCTATTTTTTTTTCTTGAAAAGCTGATTTTCCCCATGAAAAACCCTGAGGTGAAAATTGCTACTTTCACACTATCCTTTGCAGAAATATTAATAAATGCCATTCTGTTAAGTATTAATTAAAACAGTACTCATTCGATTCTATTTTATCCCATGTTGTAAAAAGAGTGGAAATAAAGCTCTCACCCTGTCTTTTGGATCTGTTAAATCTCTCTACTGTACATGTGAAAGTATATAGGCAAATTGGATTCTGTAGGGGTTGTTACTTCATTCATTCATTCATTCAGCATTTATTTTTTGAACAGTAGGTTCTGGGAATACTAAACAAAACAAAATACTAAACAAAAACTTGAAGTATACTGTTAGAGCCCTGCTTGAAATATGTACCAGGCAGTTGAGAATGATTGTCTGGGAATGATTGAAACTTACATTTTTACAGGAGACTAAAGCTACTGGCAGTCAAACTAGACCTTCAAAATCAAAGGATTTTGCTGGATGAAAAAATAGGCTAAGTATTCTAGATAGCATAAAACCCTGGAAGCATGAAAAGGCTGCTGGGCTGAATGCTGGGACAGGCTCCCTTTCCTCCTTACGGGATTGCTTCCTGAAGGATACATAATTGAAGCAGAACTTAAATTCTGGCATGGGTTTGGTTAAGGAAGAGAGCAGGAAGATTTGTCTGGCTATAGGGACCCATCTGGGAGGGTGAATTTTCACTGGGGACAGCAAGCAGGCACATAAATATTTGTTGTTTTGTTGTTGTTGAATTTTATTTGTCTAAGTAGAATGGAGAAAAACAGTGCAGGATGATGTCTAGGAAGTAAGGGTGAGGCATTCAGGGAGGGTTTGGGTCCTCACTGGTTTGTGAAAGAGATTATCAGGACCACATCTCTAAAAGAGAAGCAATTCAAATGCCAAACATCATAGTGTTTACCAGCAGGAGATTTAGTTTGTACTGCAAGGGAGTGTGGACTTACCCCCAAAGCAAATATACAATTGTGTGTGTTTTACTCGGCTGAAGGCTCTTGAAATCAATTTCTAACCCATAAAATAGAAGTTTCCCAAACCAAATCCACTATAAAATTTATCTCTGTGGAAAGGCCATAGCTGTTACAGGAGGGCAGGATGGTAGATCAGAAGGCTTTTCTGTTTAAATATTTAAATAGATTTCTATTTGAACAGCTAAATGAAACCAAACTCACTTTCTTATCTCAATAATTAAAAAGAAAATTGCTGAGCTTTCTTTGCCAAGTGCTCATGCCATTTCCCCCGTCTTGAGCATTCGTCGCTTATTCAAGTGCCTGTGGTTTGGTTCCTTTTTGGAATAACTCAAGCAGTCTTTCAGCAAACCACATTTCCGGAGCAACCGTGGGTCTGACTTCATTGGCTTCTTAATGAAGAACAGACTGGCTTAATGATTAATTGCCACACAAATGGGGCTGAACCATGCCTCACCCAGCCTGTTCCTCAAGAGGACAGGCTTCTGGGGCTCAGCACACTTCCTGTAATTGACAGCCATAGATCTGTTTCTGTTAGTGATGATTGCATCAGAAGGTGCCTCTTTTACTTGTGCTAGACAGGATAGTTTTAATTTTGACTTCAGATCTTATCTGTTAATATTTCCCCTGCAACATTAGTTGAGTTTTTTTGTCTTCGTTTTCATTACCCCACTTATTCATGATCATTTCAAAAAAATTAGAAAAATACAGATAAACAGAGAAATTAAGAGCAGCTAAAATTTTCGCCATTTACTTACTGATTACAGTCATTAGCATTTTAATGTTATTTCTGATCTTTCTTCCTACAGATCTATGCATATAAAATATGTATTTATATATTTGAAACACACTACAATATATGTAACCATATCTATATCAATATCTATACACATACATGTACACATGCATACACATACTGTTTTAACTTTATTATTAATATATTTCAAGTCAATCAGTATACATTTATTTTATAATTTTGTAGAATCAAAGATTGGCATCATCAGTTGCTTGAAGCTCTTCACGTTTCCCTGGGATCATGATTTGGTGGTATTAATATGCTACATTTCTTTGATACAGTTATGTGGTCCTAGCAAAATTGGAATTATGCCACTTAAAATAATGGGCATAATAAAAACAGTACAAATATTTAAAGCAACTCAGGACTTCTATAAACACCTATGAAGAAATTTACCAGTCTTTATTTCCTGTTTGGTATCCAGCCTATTCTTTACGGACTATAAAACGAAAGCGAACATTTTTGTACTACTGGCCTTCTGTAAATAGTTCATGAGCCTGTGGTTATCTGCTGTCTGGCGCGACAGGAGTTTAGAACCACCATTTAGAGAAAGGCCAACCTTCCGCAGCAGGTACTACGTTTGCGCTTGTTTAAACGGACACCAGCAGAGGGCAGCGCATGTCCAGGACATAACCCACTCATAGTAAAGGGCTGCTGAAGAGCCCTGGAGAGCCTTTTAATATTGCTCTAAATGCAAATGACATGCTATTTTACTGGAACATTATTAGTTACTTAGTGGAATATTTTGAGAATTTGAAGTGCTGACATTAGAAGATGGAGGTAACACAGCAAACTTGGAAGTTTTATTCATTTAATAAACTTTCATTGGTCACATACAAATGGCACACGGTAGAAATCTATACATAAGGCCAAATCTCTGCTAGGGATCAGCAGGAGATGAAGATGTAAATGTATCCAAGCGCCATGACAACACTCATGCTGGATGAATTAATTCTAGAGAAACTCAGAAGAGACCCATCAGAGGAGTTACATTTGAACTGATTCTTGAAGGATGGGAATTCCCTAGATGGGTGTGGTCAGGGAGGAAGGTAATGATGTGGTTAAAATGTTGGGGTAATGGTCAGTGATTTAATTTTCTATTACCACAAAATTAAGACTGAATCTCCAGAAGAGGGTTCCAGAACATAACACAAAAAAAAGTGAGGGACGCCTGGGTGGCTCAACGGTTGAGCATCTGCCTTCAGCTCAGGGTGTGATCTGGGGGTTTTAGGATTGAGTGCTGTGTCAGGCTTCCCACGGGGAGCCTGCTTCTGTCTCTGACTGTGTCTTTGCCTCTATCTGTGTCTCTCATGAATAAATAAAACCTTAAAACAAAACAAAACGATAGTGAGAAAGCTGTTATTTGTTAGTAGACTTTTTGCTATTGTTTAGAGCAAGTGGCTGAAATGTAATAAACACATTCAATCCAAATGCACAGTGATATTTATCATGAGCCATCTTCAGGTAGTGACCAAATTCTATTGCTTTCTTCTGGTGGCTCAATGAGTCATATACATATACTGTGATTTCTTCTGACGTTTACAGGAAAAGGGGTGGAAAATGTGTTTAACCTGTATCTCTTCATTGTTCTTAGAGCTGGTGGGCAATTGTCACAATTGGTGTCTTAATCAGTGGTAAGTTCCTGTGACCTGCCTATTTCATGGATTGATTCACATTCCCTGAGAGCCCATGACACCTTTGGATCTGGATGGAGTCTGGTTTTCCTTTGTCTTTTCCCACAGTGTCGAGCCAACATAATATGCTTACGCAATACAGCCTTCATTGTGGACTGACTTTCCCTATAAGGCCATAGTTTTCTTGTCTTACACAAAAGAAAAATGATGCTAAAGGAAAGGACAATGGAGAATACATAGAGAGGCTATAATTGGTGTTCCACATGACGGGACAATCTTCAGTGTAGACCTGAGTTGAAGCCCAGAGGCAGGAAGACAGTGTATAGAACTTTCCACACTTTCCACTGTGTTTCTAGCTATTCAAGCCTCTTGTTTAATTAACAAATATTTGTATATAGTGGTGAAGACAATCAACTAGAAGAATGAGTTATTATGACTATTTTATATTAAATCCCACTCTTTCTACAGCTGCTTTAAGTCTTTATTTTGGAAAGCATTCACAGAGAACAAAGAAACTAGAGTGGTTTGTGCTCATGGGTCTGTACTTATACAATATTCCTTTGTTTTTCTTTTTCTTTTTTTGCATCAGGAAGTATTTGGCAAGTAGCTATAACCAAGGTAGCAATATTCTCTTTTGACTAGTCTATTTTTAAAAAATATTTATTTACTTATTTGAGAAAGAGGGAGAGAGAGAGCATTTGTGCACACCTGTGCAAGCAGGGAGGGTGCAGAGAGAGAGGGAGAGAAATCCTCAAGCAGACTCCCTGCTCAGCCTGGAACCAGTGGGCCAATCCCAGGACCCTGAGATCACGACCTGAGCTGAAAGAAGGAGTCAGCCGCTTAACTGACTGAGCCCACCAGGTGCCCTTTGACTAGTCCTCCCCTAATTGGATAGTCACCTGCTAGAGAGTTTTAAATGAAATTTAGAGAATCTTCCTAAGTGAAGCAGGAACCTCAGAAATTATAAAGGAAAGATCAACATATTTGACTCCTGAGTTAGGTAGGATAAAACCAAACTGCTATTGCAAAGAATTTCCCCCTCCAAGTGACTAAAAGACACAAAAGTTTATTAACAGTTCTGAGGCAAGCATTCCAGCTGGTGGGTAGGCTGTGGGGGGACCCTGTGGTCATTCAGGAACTTGGGTTCTTTTCTGAGTTGACAAATAGCAGTGTGTCGGTTATCATTTTATTGCCTTTAAGCTCCACATTCACTTTCAGTGCATGCTTTCTGGTAGTGAACAAGATTCCTTTAAGCATCTTTCCTTTATAGTGTGCAAGATGTTAGGCTTTCTCAGTAGAGGGTGCTGGAGGGATGTTGCAGGGAGCAGGGGCTTTTCCTACTGTTTCTGGTGGTTGTGTGGTGGGTCAGCAGTGTGGGTGTGAGGATGCCCTGTAGAGTTCTGCCCCAAATTGCACGCAGAATGAGAGGTTCTTTGGCTACTTTACAGCCTCAGCCAGGTCTGGTGATGATTTCCTGAGGCCTGCTAACATGAAACTTGGTGCTGAAGTCCTCCTGACTGCAGGGGTGCTGTAATTTCCTATGCAGACCTGTGTTCCAGGGGCCCGCTCCTACATGCCTATGCCTGCCTACACTCTGGAGGGCTGCTTCCTTCTTGTCTGATGGCTGTGGACCAACTCTTGCTTGGGCAAACAAGCAAAAGTCTGCTATCCAGTGGGCTGAACTCATTGAGGCCTGAACCCCACCCTTAGAGGAGGAGCTCCTCCTATCACACAGCCGTTCATTTATCCGAGTTTGGTAATTCTTTATATTAAATATCCTCCTGGTTTCTATCTCTTGATTGGATCCTGACTGATACACGTGACTTTGTCATCTCTCACAGTATTGTCCTTTCCATGCTCCAGACTGGGCTGTCATGTCCAAGTTCCACTTGGTGGAAGGAGGAAAAGAGCATGGAGGGGTCATGGCTACTTTTTAAGGCCTAAATCTGGGAAGAGGTACACACTGCTCCTGCGGACATTGCACTGGTGAAAGTTAGTCCCATGCCACACCTCACTGCAAGGGAAGTATAGTCTAGTCACGTGTTGAAGAAGAAACCAGAATGGATTTTGGTGGGCAATTGAGAGTTGCTACCACAATTATCTATTTAAAGACCTATATGGCAAAAGACATCACAAACAAAAGTAAAAACCATGAACTGGTTTTTCTGAGAAGAAAGTTTGCACCACATGTGGAGATCTGTGAGAGAGTTTTGAGAGATATTAGCCATATGCCAGAACAAGGGTTAATATCCCTTAAAGATCTCTCACAAATTGACTCCAAAAATAAAACTCAAATTAGGAAACTGAAAAGGCTAAACAATCAATAAAAAAAACAAGTATAGGATAAATCCCACAGAGAGGATATTTACCCTCAGGAGTGGTTAGGAAAGTGCAACCAGGAGTTAGAAAGTGCAACTACTTTCCATCTATTAGATTGGCAAAATTTACACACTAAAAATATCCAGTGAGAGAATATGCACTCATTTCTTCCTAGTAGAAATATAATTTACTATAACATTTAAGAAAAGTAGGTTATATATCTAAAAATAAATAATATAGTTACCTTTTTACTCAGGAGTCCTATTTTTGGAAATCCATTCCATTGAAATAAAAACTCTAGTACATACGAAGTTTATGAATGTATTATTTGTGTAGGAGCAAAACTCTGAAAGTAATTTACATGGGCTTCAATAGGGGAATGATTAATTGTATTACATCCATACTACGGTATCATTCAGCAATTAGTAAGAATGAATTAATCCTATGTTTACTGATCTAGAGTTATATCCATGATATACATAAAGCTAGTAAAAGTAAAATGTGTATTAAAAAGTAAAAGTAATATGTAAAAGTAAAATAATGTGTATACAAAAGATTCCATTAATGTATAAATAAATAATCAGGAAAGTCCATACATTTGTATCTGTGTTTTAATATATTTGTATGAAAAAGTTGTGGGAGGATGTATACAGGGCTTTCATGTGGATGGAAGGAATAGAGAGGAATTGGGAAGGATAATTAAAAAATAATTTCAAAACTATTTGTTTCACTGCCAATGTGAATCCTTTTCTCCCCCAATTACTTTTGCAAAAACAAAAAACAAAAAACAAAAACAAAAACTTACGCATCAACAGGTGAGAATTTCCATCACTTCCCTACAAACCACCAAGGCCTAAATAGAAAGAGCCAGTCAGTTGTAAAACTATGATGTGTTTAAGGAATGGTTAGCTTCCCAGAAGTCTGATTCATTGAAACCCTCAGTCCTCAGGAAAGCAAATCAATACCTGTCTGTCTGCCTTGGTGACTGGGTTTGTTGATTGTGTTGTAGTATATTATTTTGCTGATAAGGAGAAAAAGTAAGCATTTTCGAAAAGTAGTGATGACCTAATTGCAGATCCAGGAATGAAACTCTCCATCTTCAGTCTGCTTTTTGGCCCGAGTTACTCTTGGTTTCCAAATTCTTCTCTTAAACACAATGTATGTTCTTACAGGTGAAACAGATTCAAAGGAACCCTGAGTCATGAAAGGCACATTTGACATTTTTTTCTTGATATTGTGGTGATTAAAGGCTTTCATGTTTTCTAGAATAAGAAGGGGAATTGTTTTGTTAAACGTTTGGCTATAAATTGCACGCGTAATCATAATGAACTTTAGGTCTTACTTGGGTATTAGTTGTGAGGTAGAGAAAACCTCTTCACCTGGGTGTCAAAGAAGGGCAGTTCCAGTTTCGCTTCTTACTTGATAAACTATTGATACATAATGACTAAAAGTAGGATAATGCTTAAGTTTAGGGGGGCTGGGAGGGGCTTTCATCAAATGAGTGTGTGGCTTCTGGGGTGATGATAATGATGTTATTTCTTGACTAGGTATTTTGTAATTTGTCAAATATACATTTATGTTTTATTCATTTTTGTATATGTGTATTACATAAAAGAAAGAGGAAGGAAGGGATGGAAGGAAGAAGGAATGACGGGAAAAAAAGGGAATAGTTGGCTTTGACAGGCAAGTGTGACCAAAGGGAGAAGTAATGGCGTTAAAAATGTCTGAGAGACAGTGGTTATAATTATGAATATATGAGTAAGCAGTATATGGCAAAAATGAAAAAAAGATATTTTTAACCTAAAATATATAGTAGTACTTGATTATCTGTCTTAGCCTGGGGTCCTTAGGAAATAGTCTGAGGCACAATCTTACATATTAATAGTTAATCGTGGAGTGCAAAGCCAGGATCAGGAGTGAGGGCAGAGAGGTAGTGGCAGGAAAGGAGCGATGGGAAATGCAATGGGGCATGTTAATGAGCTGGCCAGAGCTTTGTGATGTGTGCAGAGGATTACTTGGCTTTACGAGACATCTGCACGGAGGCTGTAGACTAACTGTGCCTCAAATTAGTCTCAGATCGGGGAAAGAAAGCGAAGAAAATATGTGCCAATTCTCACATTTCAATAGTCAAAGTTTGCTCCATAGATATTACCTACCTTACACTTCCATTTTGTGCCTCTTAGTCCCTTCAGCACTGGCTTGGGAATCTGAATTCAAGACATCAGGGGCAGCAAATTCTGTATGAACGGTAGCCCTAGGGAATGAGCAGGTGAAGCAAACCCCAGTCGGGGCATTCTGTCTGCCCAGAGTCTTCAGACTTCTGAGTCTTGACTCTGCGTTTGTGTGTGTGTGTGTGTGTGTGTGTGTGTGTGTGTGTGTGTGTACTGAGAAAATCCTCCAGTGTTTGATGCTTCAGGGGCAACAGAGAATCAGATGATGGATGGCAAGAGGCAAGGTACTATCAGGGCATGCCTACAAGCAATAGGTAGGAACTGGGACAGACACTTTTGCAGGTGGAGTGTCACGAGGACATGGCTCCACAGCAAATGCAGCAGTGGCCCTTCTGTTGGAGAGCACAACTTTGTATCAGTGGTTTTCAACAGTGCAAGATGATCTAATCGAGTCACTGGTAGCGTTGAGCAGAAAACCTTGACTGAGCAAATCCAGGGAGGCATAAGTGGAGTCCAGTACATTATCTGTGTTGAAAACTTAATCTTGCCTTTTTTGGTCAGCTATCCAGTACCTTTTTTGAGTAATTTGATATATATTCTAAAACTGCAAATTTAATAACTTAATAGTGATTTATCCCAACCCAACTCTTCCCTGAATTCCCTCCTAAAAGGAAAAAATATGTATTAAGCTTATGAAAGTTGTGTTTAATTTGTCAGTACAATTTTTTTGTATTAGTATCAGTAAATGAGAATAAACCTGAATATTTCTATAACCATTAAAGAAACTGAATCAGTAGTTAAATACCTTCCAATTAAGAAAAGTTCAGGCCCATAAGGCTTTACCTATGATTTCTATCAAACATTTTAATCAGGAAATAATTCCTATCTTAAATCAACTATTCCAGAGAATAGACAAAGAGCATTTACGTTTCAACTCATTGTGTGCAGATAGACTAACCTTGATGCCAGAAATGGGCAAACTAAATATATCATTAGGTCTGAATATTTAGATGGTAAAATTATAAAAAAAAAATAAGGAAATGGTTATCCTAACAGTCAGATAATGCTTAACTCTAGGAGGGTAGGAATGGTTTTGAATCAAAAAGAGGAATATTCTGGTATGTGTGCTGACAATGATAATGACTTTTGGCAGATTTTTCTTCATTCACCTCACTTCTGGGTATGGGAGTTTTCCTACACATTCTCTGGGTGATCTCCTCTATTTCTAAATGCATATGTCCAACCCAGATGTCCTCTCTGACCTCTAGACTCTTAAAAACCAAAATTCAATTAAGTTTTAAAAATTTTATTGACTTTGTTTAGTGATTCATGTATCAGGCAGCATCCAATCTAGTAGATTCAAAGAAGATCTGAAAAACTACACATGGCAAGAGATTTTATAGGCAGAAGGGAGCAGGAGCAAGGAAGTTGTACTAGACAAAAAAGTGGATTGGTTATCAAAAGTTTACTTTCCTTATAGGGGATGGTAGCGTTTTTCAGACAGATGACCTAACTAATGCTTATCAGGATATTCTTGATTAACTGGATTAACTTTCCATTTCTAGGAAAGTTACGGTGAAACTGTAATTAAGATAAGTCTTGGTTCGGTGATGTGCTTAGCATAAGTGACTATTTTTGGTGTCTTTTTTTATTTTTAACAACTCACTCTTTGAGCTCTTTAGTGACAGTTTCACAGGCATTACAAACTTGACATGCCCTAACCCTAGCTCTTGATCCTCTTTCCAAAACCTACCCCTTCTTCTCTAAGTCAAGGATATTGTCATCTAACCAGTTGCCAAAGTCACCACACTGGGAGTCATTTTGGGTTCCTCCCTTTTCATCGCTTCTCTATTCCAATCTGTTGTGAATTCCTCTCTGTTCTATCTCAACTACTTCCTGAATATAGCCACTTCTCTCATTTCTCACCTAGATTACTCAAAGAGTCTCTTGTCTTCTGTTTTTCCCCACTTACCAAATATCTAGGGTTTGCCAAGCTCTGTGTTTGTTTATTTTAGAGACTACTTAAAATCTTAAATAATAATAATAATAAAAAAGATTGTGGCTTGTCGCTTATTCAACCTTCCATTATGACTGCTTTCAGATGGTCTCAGGGAATCTATACATGTGCCCAACAGAGATGTTATCAAACATGTTTTGGGTCCATTTTTCTTTTCTCATTTTTCTCCTTTGCCTTCCCCTGACCCTAACCCTTCAGTGCTATAACAGCTCAGGCTGAGATATGAACTGGCTCTGAGACTTCTCAAGCAAGAATGCAGCATCTTTGTATAGCAGGAAAGAATTTAGTTTAACTGGTTATAAACCAGCTTCTTACTCATGTTTTCCCTAAATCCACCTTTCCAACCTTTTTCTGTTAATGATATGCCTCATAGTCAACCAGGCTCAGTTATTTTTCACTTATTCTTTTTATTCCTACATGAAATTGTCTAGAACTACGAATTCTATCTCTACTATGCTTGCATTTCTGTCTCTTTTGTTCCTTTCCTATTCCCTCTATATAGTTTTCTATTTTACTATTATTGTCGTTTCTTGGACTACTGCAGTAATTTCCTAATTGGTATTCACTTTTTTCCCCCCAGTTTCTCTCCTTTCCCCAAGTCACCATTCAAACACTGACAAATCAAGCTTTCTAAGCATGGATCTGATCAAATCACATTTCGCTTAAAATAGTTAATAGCTCTTTATTAGTTACAGGTTAAGTCTGAGCTCCTTAAGCTGTCTGCTCAATATGGCTATGTCATATTGTAGTCTTACCTGCTCTACTCCATACACACTTGAGGCACACTGAAATAGGATATCCTGGTGTTTCTCAAGCATGATCTGCCCTTCCCCATGGTTGTTCCTTCCTCATGCAGTCTGTTTACTGGGTTGTCCCCCCCTCATCTTCCATCATCTCAACTTATTAAAACCAAATCCTGTTGTTAAGGTACAGATCAATGTTGCTTGCTTCATGCTACTTTCTCCAATTCCCTCAATGCAGCACCATATCTGTTTCCTGTTCCCATTTTCAAAGCAGGTGTTTTAATTTCCTAGGGTTTCCATAGAAAATTATCACAAACTTGGTGGCTTAAAACAACAGAAGTTTATTGTCTTACAGTTTTGGAGGCTATAAGTCTGAAATCAGGGGAGTGCCAGGGCCATGCCCTCCCTCTCAGGTTCTAAGAGAGGATCCTGCCTTGCCACTTCCTAACTTCTGGTGGTTGCTGGCAATTTTGGTGTTCCTTGGCTTGACCTATCATCCGATCACATGCCATTTCTCTGTGTGTCTTTATATTGTTTTCCTTCTTTGCGTGTGTCTATGTCTCTTCATTTCTGTAAGGACACCAAGCATATGGGATTAGGGACCACCCTAACCTAGTATAACTTCATCTTAACTTGATTACATTTGCAAAAAACTTATATACAGGTACTAAGAATTAATACTTCCATGTATCTTTTTGGGGACACAATATAACCAACAGCTGTAGGAGTGTTAGTTCTCATTCCTGGTTTAGTGTTGACTTTGGAGGTTCAATGAAGATGCATGCTTTAGACAGGAAATCAGAGTTAGTTAGCTCTATATAGCTCAGAGCACTTTGAGCCCAAAGTATTTTCTTTCTTTTTTTTTTTTTTGAAAAATATTTTATTTATTTGAGAGAGGAAGAGAGAAAGAGAGAGAGAGCGCGAGCAGGGGGGAAGGGCAGAGGGAGAAGCAGACTCTCTGCTGAGCAGGGACCCTGATGCAAGGTTCGATCCCAAGGTCCTGGGATCGTGACCTTAGCCGAAGGCAGACGTCTAACCAATTGAGCCACCCAGGCACCCTGAGCCCAAAGTATTTTCTAGCTCCATTTTAATGCACAAAGGCACAGAGTTTGACTCACTCCAAATCAGTGCATAGCACAGCTAATTGGCACCCTGTCTTGACTCCAATAACCCTGACCCACTTTCCTCACCAAGAAGTCTACAGGTCTAAGGGTATTTTATTAGTCTACAGGTTCTAAGGGTTATTAGAACTTGATCTCTTTTCTTTCAAGACTAAATTGCAAAAACTTCATTTTTGCCTTGTCAACCAATTTGTCTTCTTTTTCTCTTAGCAACAATATTTTTATACCAAAATATTGCATTTCTGTGTTCTGTGTTCACTTTCTGTATTGTTCCAGAAGCATTTCTCTGACCATGACAGAAGTATGCAGACCTCATGGCAGCACTAGAGGGGACCCAGGTGGGTGTGTGGCATGTCACACATGCTCTCCTTGGAGGTACACCAGGAAATTGGCTCCTTCAGTAGCTTTTGTCATGACTCAGATTAACATTTTGGAAGGAAAACAAACTAGATGCACAGTTTTAGGTGGGCCTTGGATATCAGAAAAAAATTTATTATCAGTATTCTTTGTTATCAATTTTCAAGAACTATTTGTATATCCCATCTTATGTTTGAAAACGATAGGATGCACTGAGTAGGATGGATATTGTTGAATAAGACACAGAGTTCCCTTCCTACTACAAAAATGTATGGTTTTATCATTACATATTCTAGAAGAGTTACACAGAAATTGGGGTATAATCATACACAAGGACATGGAAACATTCCAGTAGAAAATGAAAACGTATGCCTGATGAAAACAGCAGGAAACATGTCATTCCTTTTTAATAGAAAATTGTTTCAAAATAACTAAAAAAGGGCTTTCACAAGTGTAAACAATGTACAAGTTCTGTTAAAATCAATGGCTTGCATTTTTTGTTTTCATGTTCAGTGACAGTTTAATATCAATTTAAGTTAGCTTCCTGCCTATGACAAGAAGAGGAGTCATTTTATTCTGAAATAAGTATTTTCAGTCTCCTCTTTTTTGGTGTGAATCATTAATATTAAAGTTGCTGTTGACAAAATAAAAGCAGAAGTAGGAATGGAATACATTAAGGAAAATGCTATGTTGCACGCATGACATGGAATACTTAAATAGATGAAATAAAGCCGCTCTTTTGCAAAAAGCTATTCTTCATGAAGCTTAGTGCCAGGAAAAGATCAATGTCCTCTATTTTTAGTTCTCTCCATTTTGTTCCTCTAAGGAACAAAGATGCTACACAAGTCCTAATAAAGTGATATAGTAAACCCAATGTAGTCATTTTAGTTTTCTTTTGCACCTCTCCTGGGCAAAATGCCCAAATAAAGACGGCTGACTTTCATATGTCTGGGAGGGCAGATGACCTTTTTATATCTATCAGTTGGCTATTCAGAGTTCTAGAGACCCCAGATGTAACTAATGACCTTTATGAAGAAGGACAGGGGAAGACAATAAAGGAGGTAGTGTGGCTGTTCTACTTTTTCTCATTAGAAGAAACATAGCACAACTAGGTTTTGCAGGGATAATCAAATTCATTATGGGTTCACTAGCAATTCTGTTCCTTTGGAAAAATGGATGATGATGGGGTTAGTTAGGATTAAAGGAGTTCTTTTGAATTCCTAGTTTGAATTCAGCAGCCTGGAATGCTAGCCTCAGCACTAGAATTCTATGATCAATCATCTTCAGTCGTCCTCTTTGCGGAATTAAATTTTACTCTCAGATTTAGTTAAAAGGTACCAATATTAGTACTATCAAAGGGACTTGAAAATTACTTTGGAGTTTTGGGATCTAATTTAACAGAGAGATAATAGGATCCAAGAGTAAAATATAAGTGAAACTTAACTTTTTATGAGGCACGAGTACATTTGAAATCCTTTCCTCTTTTTTTTTTTAAATTTATTTATATATTTTTGAGAGAGAGACAGAGAGAGAGAGAGAGAGCATGAGAGAAAGATGAGCAGGGGGAGAGGAGAGGGGCAGAGGGAGAGGAGATGAGTAAGCAGACTCTCCGCTGAGCAGGGAGACTGATGTGGGCCTCAATCTCAGGACCCTGAGATCATGAACTGAGGTGAAGGCAGACGCTTAACCGATTGAGCCACCCAGGGGCCCTGAAGTCGTTTCCTCTTAATTTTGCTGAAAAATGAGGCACCAAAATTAGAAGAGACCATAGATGATTCTCTTGACAAGTTCCTTTGATAGAAGCTTTGGATTTAAAAAATACATATATTGTTTCCTAATACCACTGTGTAGTAGATACTGGTTATATGCAGTCTCTTCAGGACTAAAGCACTCATTTTCCCAATTGCTGGGAATGTTGGCAACTGATAATGCTCAGCTGAGTCTCTGGGACTTGCCCTTGGCTGAAGAGAGGTATACCTTGTCCAAGGTTACCCCCATCCCCGGGGGGAGGGCAGCCCACATACAAAGATTGGTCCATGTGAGAGAGAAAGGCTCTGTTTTTTCCCAACAAAGGATTGTTGGGGGACAAAGGGCCATTCTAGCTCCAGAACTTCTTATGGATTTAGCTGAGGTTTTTATTGAGATTGCTACAAAATTCATCTTCTTCCTTTGCCCAGTCCCGCTTTCTTCACTCTCCTACAGGTGTTGATCCTCAATAAACCTCGTCTCCTACCCTTTCTGTCAAATCTGTACTTCAGAGTGTTCTTCCTGGAGATGCAATTAAGTGGAATCTTCTAAGACTGAATATCTTTATGGTGCATATGGAAAGAATCAGTGTTTTCTTTACCCAGATGGGTCTGGAGTCTATGTCAGCATCAAGATCTAAAATAGTGTGAAGTTCCTACCTGGTAACTTAATACATTATAAAAAGATACTACCTCTAGAGATTATCTTCAGCAACTTGGTGCCTTAAAGTTTGACACCCTCATTACATTCATAATTTAACATTGAAAAGAGAGAAATTATAAAAAGGAGTAAACAGAAGAGCACAGGAGAGAAAAAGAGCTCAACAGCTTGTTTTAAATATAGGAATTCACTTGGCTTTTCTACTAAAAAAGAAACATTCTAGTCTCTATTGCCTTATTTGTATAAATTTCACTGTTATAGCTTAGTGGCTGGGAACCTCAATACTTAATAAACACTGATACATTCTTTTCATCTTCACAAAATCTGAAGTCTATCCATTTATATTGGGCCAAGACAGAAGTAGTCTGATATGATCCAAACTTCCACTGAGGGCAGCCCAGGTGGTGCAGTGGTTTAGCGCCTGCCTTTGGCCCAGGGCGTGATCCTAGAGACCCAAGATCGAGTCCCATGTCAGGCTTCCTGCATGGAACCTGCTCCTCCCTCTGCCTGTGTCTCTGCCTCTCTCTGTCTCTCAAGAATAATTTAAAAAAACAAAAAAAACCAAACTTCCATTGCCTAGCCAACATTGTCTGGTGGGACTCATTTACTACCTCACAAATAGCTATGGTTAATTTTGATACTCAAAATAAAACATGTGGAAACAACACCAGAAAAGTGGAAAAGAGAAGTGTCAAAGACAAAGCTTCCTACTCACTTTCTTACATACATAATTATGCAAATAAAATGATAATCATGGACTGCCCCTTTTATTTTGACCCAGCCCACACTAGCAAAGTGCAATGAAGAATGGAGGCAATTATCTGTATGATCAAAACAACAGATTATTCTTATCTTTAAAAGACAAATTATCATGATTACTGGGATACTTGTTTCAATTATACTGATTACTCTGTTGATGGAGACCAGGTCAAAAGAATTTCTTTCTTTTCTTCTGATTTTCCTGCAATCAGAGAAATGGTATTTCCATGACTGTGATTCACCACAGCACAAGATCAGGTCAGGGAGAAGAAGGAACACTTGATGGGATGGGCACTGGATGTTATTCTATATGTTGGCAAATGGAACACCAATAAACAATAAATTTATAAGAAAAAAAAAAGGAACAATGTTTGGCAAAATATCTAATGTGGACATAAATTCATCTTGTTTAATTAGAAGAATTCAACAATGCACCTTTCTCTCCCAAGTACATTTAACATTTCATTTTAATTTTTTATTTATTTATGATAGAGAGAGAGAGAGAGAGAGGCAGAGACACAGGCAGAGGGAGAAGCAGGCTCCAAGCATCGGGAGCCCGATGTGGGATTCGATCCCAGGTCTCCAGGATCGCGCCCTGGGCCAAAGGCAGGCGCCAAACCACTGCACCACCCAGGGATCCCTAACATTTCATTTTAAAAGGGGATCTTTCTCATTGATTTGTATATCAGTTCATGACTCTTCTAATTTGAAAGGAAAATGTCCCTCAGATAAACCTCCCCAAATTCTATTTCTCAGGCCACTCCTCTGTCTCTTAAAGTTAAATGAATGTTATCTGTGGTGTTATTATTGTTATTGTCATTCCTAGGTATTTAAAACATGTATTTGTTGCTATTATCAAAGAAAACTTTCCCCTTATGAATTGTAAGCTATTTATCTCTGGTATATAGGAATACTATTTTTTTTTTTTTTTAGGAATACTATTAATATTTGTATGTGTATTTTTATCTGGCTATTTATTAAACCCTCCCATTAGTTTTACAAAATTCACAATTCTCTTTTTTTCCTGCCTTTTAAAGGATTATTACTCATAGTTCCTCAGCAATGACATAAAGGGCTTTTATGATACTGTTTCTCAAAATGTATAAGCCTATAACTCAGGATGAGCTCTTATATCACTATAAACCTCAAATTAGCAAATTAAATATATACTCTTCAGAAAAACCAGTAACTTAAAATTAATGTGATTATTTATTTTTTTTCTGAAATTAAATTGTTGACAAAATGAACATTTTGTCATTAAGTACTGACTTCTAAGGTACAGATTTTTTTTTTTTTAATATTTATTTATGATAGTCACAGAGAGAGAGAGAGAGAGGCAGAGACACAGGCAGAGGGAGAAGCAGGCTCCATGCACTGGGAGCCCGATGTGGGATTTGATCCCGGGTCTCCAGGATCGTGCCCTGGGCCAAAGGCAGGTGCCAAACCGCTGCGCCACCCAGGGATCCCGGTACAGATTTTTTTTTAAGTTTTTATTTGCTTATTTGAGAGAGAAAGACCATAATTTGGGTGTGGGGTGGGGTGGGGTGGGGAGGGACAAACTCCTTGCTGAACAGGGAGCATGCCGTGGGGTTGCACACAGGGCTTCCCAGGATCCTAAGATCATGACCTGAGCTGAAGGCAGATGCCTTTTTTTTTTTTTTAAGATTTTATTTATTTATTCATGAGAGATGCAGAAAGAAGGCAGAGACATAGGCAGAGGGAGAAGCAGGCTCCCCATAGGGAGCCAGATGTGGAACTTGATCCCAAAACTTGGAGATCAAACCCTGAGCTGAAAGCAGACGCTCATTGGTTGAGCCACTCAGGCATCCCTAGAGGCAGATGCTTAACCGATTGAGCCACCCAGGTGCCCCAAGGTACAGATTCAATTGATATCAGTATATCTGTACTGCTATTTGCCACATGAGGACAATAGACCATATTTTTAAGACGTTTTATTATGGTAAGCTATTCTTGGGTATTGTCTTTTACTCCCCCCCCCTTTTTTTTACAACAAAAGTAAAAGGAAACAAAGGCAATAATAATATTCAGACCTTAGATAGTAAATATACTTTGGTTTAAAACAATAGATCAAATAATTCAACAGGACCTGTATATACAAATAATCTGATTTATTGAATGTATCTCCTTAAGCTAGATAAAGTAGTTGAGTAAGTAGGAAATAGCAGATATTCTATCCTTTGTCTGGGTCTTAGGAGTAAATAAACCCTGAGGTAGCGGGATCTGTAAGAAGCTAGGTTTGTTCTATTGGACAGGTGTGTGTGTGTGTGTGTGTGTGTGTGTGTGTGCGCGCGCGCGTGTGTTTAGGTATGTGTGTGCGTGTGTCTTGTTCCCAGCAGGAGACTGCTGTTATTGGCATTATATCTATTTATTATTATGATGTTATATGTCTTGGCCTGTAATGGGAAAGATGGGGAACCAAGTAGCCAAGCCACACTCAGGAAGAGAAATATGCCTGTAGCCATTAAGGATCTCCTTTTCTGAGACCCATAGTGGAGTTTGTAGGATAGGTCAATTGGTGATAATTTCTATTTCATCCTTTTGTCTGCATACCCAAAATTTAGACTCCCCCACCCCCACTTTTTAAAGTACCCAATGTGAGAGTCTGTAATTAAGTTAAAGCATGTAAATAGGCTATAGATAACCAAGATATTTGCACAAATACTGGATTTAGCTATAGAAGTCATTCAGCAGCACTTCAGGAGTGAAGTGGACTTTTATAGAATTGTCATAGTCTAGAGTGAAATGTCTTTAGGACTTCTCTTATTAGTGTGATTGTATTTGTAATCCAGATAATTCAAGTCCTAGTTTGAGAAACACTGGAACTGTTTCAATATGCTTTAGTACAAAAGGCATTTAGGTACATTTAGTACCTAATTTAGTACAAAGGCAGTTAGGTTTATTCTTTTAATCAATATTTATTTAGTCCCTACAATGGCTAGGTTAAATATGGCTTCCAAATGTTGGGGATATAGTAGGGAAGAAAACCATACCTAGTGGACTTATAGTCTAGGCAATAAACAAGGAGTCATATGTAATATAATTTCATACAGTGGTAAGTGATATGAAGAGAATATTACAGAATGAACACCTGAAACTAATATATGTTAACCAAAGTGAAATTATATAAATTTATATATTATATAAATAATACAAGATCAGAGTAGAGAATGGCAAAGATAGTAGTTGTTGTAGTTGTAAGGGAGGTCTTTTTGGGGGGTTGTTTTCTAGCCTTAGTTTTTGGGTAAAGCATGAAAGTTCACCTTTTTCAAGGTTTTCAGTAGTCATATAGAAAGAATTGAGGGGTATATTAAGACCTGGTAGACATTTAAGAAGGGAAATACTTGAACTCATTTTCATGAGTGACTATGTGACTCCTTAATTAATGTATGAAAAATATAAACACGTGATGACTTTATCATGTGCTGTAATAGTAGGAGAGTTAACACTGGAACTGAGAGATTCTAAATTTCTTGTGTACTCATTTGAACCACATTTTGTCCTCTTCATTTGTCTCTTTTTCATTAAGATCATTAAAGTAGTCAATGTCTCTTCTTCTTCTGAGTTAGATGATTTCTTCTCATATCTTCCTTGATTCTTTTCTCTGGGCCATTGCTGAGTGGATATGTGCACTGGAATTTGCTGGACCATGAGTTTACACCTTTCAGGGTGCTCTCATGAAGAGTGCTTGGCCAGGAAGAAAGATTTCCGTGGGGATAAGAATAGGGCAGATGTTTTTGTCCTAAAGTTTAGATATGTTTTACTTCTACTTCTACCAAAAAGTAGATCAGAGTTATGAAGTTAGTTTCAATTTTCAAAGAAATGTCTGCCTGCAGCTCACATATTTTATGAGCTCTTTGGATATTGTCACATAAAATTGATGTTTCTACAAAATTGCATTTTATAATGGTGATATAACTTATGATATGGGATTTTTGAGATTCACAGTTTTGAATTTTTGTACTGTGTAGCATGAACACATGGATTCAAACGTAGCAGGCAGTTCTAATTCCTGTCTAGAAATATCTCCCTGCTTAAATCTTGGCAGTGTCCTTTCAATTCTAATTAGCAGACATCAATCTCTTATGCTACCTTTTAGTTTGGTCATGCCAATCCTGGGCATGGTTATGAATTTTTTATCTTCCAGGATTTCTAGAAAATATTTCCCATAAATGTACAGAATCTTCTCATGTGTTAATGTGCTCTCATAATTGCTCTCTTTTCCTTTTGCAGAGACGAGGGGGAAATTGGACAATGAAGTGAAATGAAAAAAATTTCCTTTAATCTTATATTCATCTATTTTTAAAAGTGTATTGATTAAAGGGCAATATAATACTCATTTAAAGACATGCAAAAGGGGGCAGCCCCAGTGGCTTAGTGGTTTAGCACCACCTTCAGCCCACGGCATGATCCTGGAGATCCCAGATTGAGTCCCACGTCAGGCTCCCTGCATGGAATGGAGCCTGCTTCTCCCTCTGCCTCTCTCTCTCTCTGGGTCTCTAATAAATAAATAAAATCTTAAAAAACAAGACATGCAAAAGATGTAATTTTTATTTTTAATTTTTTAAGATTTAAATTCAATTAGCCAACATACAGTACATCATTAGTTTCAGATGTAGTGTTCAAGAATTTGTCAGTTGTGTATAACACCTGTGCTCATCTCATCACGTTCCCTCCTTAATACCCATCACCCAGTTACCCCATCCTCCCGCCCACTTCCCCTCCAGCAACCGTTAGTTTGTTTCCTATAATTAAGAGTCTCTCATGGTTTTTCTCCCTCTCTGATGACTTCCCATTCAGTTTCCCTCCCTTCCCCTATGTTCTCTGCACTGTTTCTTATATCCCACTTAAGTGAAACTGTATAACCGTATAACTGTCTTTCTCTGGTTGACTTATTTTGTTCAGCATAATAATACTCTCCAGTTCTATCCATGGCAATGTAAGTGGTAAGTATTCATTCTTTCTGATGGTGAATAATATTCCATTGCATAAATTACCACATCTTCTTTTTCCATTCATCTGTTGATGGACATTTCAGCTCTTGCCACAGTTTGGCTGTTGTAGACATTGCTGCTATGAACATTGAGGTGTAGGTGCCCCTTCATATCACAACATTTGTATATTTGAGGTAAATACCTAGTAGTGCAATTGCTGGGTTGTAGGGAAGCTCTATTTTTAACTTCCTGAGGAACCTCCATACTCTTTCCTAGAGTAGCTGTACCAGCTTGCATTCCTACCAAGAGTGTAAGAGTGTTCCCCTTTCTCCACATCCTCACCAACATTTGTTGTTTCCTATCTTATTAATTTCCCATTCTGACTGGTGTGAGGTGGTATCTCATTGTGGTTTTGATTTGTATTTCGCTGATGTCGAGTGATGTGGAGCATTTTTTCATGTCTGTTGGCCATTATATGTCTTCTTTTGCAAAATGTCTGTTACTATCTTCTGCCCATTTCTTGACTGAATTCATTCATTTTTGAGTGTTGGGTTTGATAAGTCTTTGTAGATCTTGAATACTAGCCCTTTATCTGATACGTCACTTGCAAATATCTTTTCCCATTCCATAGATTGCCTTTTAGTTTCGATTAATGTTTCCTTTGCCGTGCAGAAGCTTTTAATCTTGATGAAGTCCCAATAGTTCATTTTTGCTTTTGTTTCCCTTGCTTTTGGGGATGTGTCTAACAATAAGTTGACACAGCCAAGATTGAAGAGTTTGCTGCCTATATTTTCTAGGATTTTGATGGATTCCTGTCTCACATTTAGGACTTTAATAATTTTGAGTTTATTTTTGTGTATGGTGGAAGAAAATGGTCCAGTTTCATTCTTCTATGTGTGGCTGTCCAGTTTTCTCAGCACCATTTATTGAAGATCTTGTCCTTTTTCCATTGGATATTCTTTCCTGCTTTGTTGAAGATTAGTTGACTGTAGAGTTGAGGTCCATTTCTGGGTTATCTATTCTGTTCCATTGATCTATGTGTCTGGTTTTTTTTTTGTACCATACTGTCTTGATGATTATAGCTTTGTATTCTAGCTTGAAGTCTGGCATTGTGATGCTACTAGCTTTGGTTTTATTTTTCAACATTCCTCTGGCTAGTTGGGGTTCTTTGTGATTCCATAAAATTTTAGTATTATTTATTCTACCTCTGTGAAAAATGGTGGTATTTTGATAGAGATTGCATTGAATGTGTAGATTGCTCTGGGTAGCATAGACATTTTAACAACACTTCTTCCAATACGTGAGCATGGAACATTGTTCTATTTTTTTGTGTTTTCCTCAATTTCTTTCATGAGTGTTCTACAGTTTTCTGTAGATCCTTTACCTTTACCTTTACCTCATTGGTTAGATTTATTCCTAGGCATCTTATGGTTTTTGGTGCAATTGTAAATAGTATTGACAATGCTTATTCCTCCAATTCATGAGCATGGAATGTTTTTCCATTTCTTCGTGTCTTCTCAATTCCTTTCATAAGTGTTCTGTTAGACCACAGATCCTTTTCCTCTTTGGTTAGTTAATTCCAAGGTATCTTATGGTTTTTGGTGCAATTGTAAATGGGCTCTATTCCTTAATTTCTCTTTCTTCTGTCACATTGTTAGTGTAAAGAAATACAACTGATTTTTGTGCTTGATTTTATATCTTGCCAGTTGCTGAATTCCTGTGTGAGTTCTAGCAATTTTGGTGTGGAGTCTTTTGGGTTTTCCATGTAAAATATCATGTTATCTTTGAAGAGTGAGAGTTTGACTTCTTCATTGCCAGTTTGAATGCCTTTTATTTCTTTTTGTTGTCTGATTACTGAGATTTTTGATTACTGCTTCAATTTCTTTGCTGGTTATGGGTCTGCTCAGGTTTTATATTTGTTCATGTTTCAGTTTTGGTAATTTATAAGTTTCCAGAAATGCAACCATTTATTCCAGATTGCCTAATTTGTTGGCATATAGTTGCTCATAATATGTTCTTACAATTGTTTGTATTTCCTAGGTGTTGGTCATGACCTCTACTCTTTCATTCATGATTTTATTAATTTAGTTCCTTTCTCTTTTCTTTTTGTTAATTCTGGCTAGGGGTTTATCTATCCTCTTAGTTCTTTCAAAGAACCAGTTTTTAGTTTCATTGATCTCTTTTAATGTTCTTTTGTTTTCTATTTCATTAATTTCTGCTCTAATCTTTATTATTTCTCTCTCCTGCTGGGCTTAGGCTTTATTTGCTCTTCTTTCTACAGCTCCTTTAGGTGTAAGTTTAGCTTGTGTGTTTGAGACTTTTCTAATTTTTTGAGAAAGGCTTGTATTGCTATATGTACTTACTTCCCTCTTAGGACTGCCTTTACTATATCCCAAACATTTTGAACAGTTGTGTTTTCATTGTCATTTGTTTCCATGAACTTTAAAAAAAATTCTTCTTTAATTTTCTGGTTGACCCATTCTTTAATAGGATGTTCTTTAACCTCCAAGTGCTTGAGTTCCTTCCAAATTTCCTCTTGTGATTGAGTTCACGTTTCAAAATATGCAGGGAATAACCCCAGTCTTTTGGGCTTGGTTGAGACCTGATTTGTGACTCAGTATGTGATCTATTCTGGGGAATATTCCATGTGCACTGTTGCACATGTATATTCTGTTGCTTTAGGTTGAGATGCTCTGTATATATCTGTGAAGTCCACTTGATTCAGTGTGTTATTCAAAGCCCTTGTTTCCTTGTTCATCTTCTGCTTAGATAATCTGTCCATTGCTGTGAGTGGGGTGTTGAAGTTCCCTACCACTATTGTATTATTATCAATGTGTTTCTTTAATTTTGTTAATAATTGGTTTATCCCAAGTTAGGGGCATAAATATTTATAATTGTTAGATCTTCTTGTTGGTTATGCATGATATAGTATTACTCCTTATCCCTTACTACAGTCTTTGGTTTAAAATCTAATTTTTCTGATATGAGTATTGCTACTCCAGCTTTCTTTTGAGGTCCATTAGCATAATAAATATTTCTCCACCCCCTCACTTTCAATCTGGTGGTGTTCTTGGATCTAAAATTAGTCTTTTGTAGACAGTATATGGATACGTCTGTTTTTTTTTTATTCAATCTGATATCCTGTGTCTTTTGATTAAAGCATTTAGTCCATTTACACTCAGAGTAACTATTGAAAGATATGAATTTAGTGCCATTATATTACCTGTAAAGTGCCTGCTTCTGTAGATTGTTTCTGTTTCTTTCTTGTCTATGTTACTTTGATATTTCTTCTGCACTTATAGGATCCCTTTTAATATGTCTCATAGAGCTGGTCTGGTGATCACAAATTCTTTTAATTTCTGATTGTCCTGAAACTCTTTTACTTATTTTTATTTATTTATTTATTTTATTATTTTATTTTTTGTATAGTTTTTTTTAATTGGAGTTCAATTTGTCAACATATAGCATAACACCCAGTGCTCATCCATCAAGTGCCCCCTCAGTGCCCATCACCCAGTCACCCCAACCCCCAACCCACCTCCCCTCTACCACCCCTTGTTTGTTTCCCAGAGTTGGATGTCTCTCATGTTCTGTTACCCTCACTGATATTTCCCACTCATTTCCTCTCCTTTTCCCTTTATTCCCTTTCACTATTTTTATATTCCCCAAATGGATGAGACCATATAATGTTTATCCTTCTCTGATTGACTTCCTTCACTCAGCATAATACCCTCCAGTTCCATCCACGTTGAAGCCAATGGTGGGTATTTGTCATTTCTAATGGCTGAGTAATATTCCATTGTATATATACACCACAGCTTCTTTATCCATTCATCTTTTGATGGACACCGAGGCTCTTTCCACAGTTTGGCTATTGTTGTCCTGAAACTCTTTATCTCTCCTTCCATTCGGAATGACAGCCTTGCTGGATTAAGTATTCTTGGCTGCATATTTTTCTCATTTAGTACCCTGAATATATCAGGCCTGCCACACATATCTGTGGACAGGTCTGCTGCCAGCCTGATGGTTCTACCCCTGTATGTTAAGAAACTCTTGTCTCAAGCTGCTTCAGAATTTTTTCTTTATTTCTGATATTTGCAAACTTCACTATTATATGTTGGGGGCATTGATCTATTTTTATTGATTTCGAGAGGGGTCTTCTCTACCTTTTGGACTTGAATGCCTCTTTCCTTCCCCAGATTAGGGAAATTATTAGCTATGATTTGCTCAAATATACCATTTCTCTCTCTCTCTCTCTCTCTCTCTTTCTCTCTCTCATCTTCCTCAGGGATTCCAGTAATTCTAATATTGTCTTGCTTTATGGTATCGCTGATTTCTCAAAGACTTCCCTCATGGTTGATTAGTTGTTTTTCTTTTTTCCTCAGCTTCCTTCCTTCCCATCAACTTGTCTTTTATATCACTGACTCTTCTGCCTCATTTACCCTAGCTGTTAGAGCATCCAGTTTATACTGCATCTCAGTTAAAAAGCATTTTTAATTTCAGCTTGATTTGATTTGATTTGATTTGATTTCTGCATGCAGAGATTCTCTAGTGTCTTTTATGCTTTTTTTCAAGGCCAGTTAGTAACTTTATAATAGTTATCCTGAATTCCAGCTGTGACATTTTACTTATATCTATATTGATTAGATCTATGGCAAAGAGTACTACTTCTGGTTCTTTCTTTTGTTGTAAATTTCTCCTTCCAAAAAAAAGAGGGGGCAGAAGAGAGAATATAATCTCTTAGATGGACAAAGCAGGGTGATCCACTTTGCCCTGGGTGTATTTTAATCTATTTGTTAGAAAACACTAAATTCCAATATTGTAAAGAAAACAAAAGTTATATGTATACAAAAATAAAATTGAATACAGTGAAAGGAAGCCAAACATGAAGAATATATCTATATAATATAATGTAAAAATTAAAGTTAAAAAAGACTTAAGAACAATTGATAAAATAAGAAACTAGTTGAAAAAGGAAAAAAAGAAAAAGAGAAAAGGAAAAAAATTTTAAAGATTTTATTTATTTATTCATGAGAGACACACACACAGAGAGAGAGAGAGAGAGAGAGAGAGAGAGAGAGAGAGAGAAGCAGGCTCCGTATGCAGGGAGCCTGACATGGGACTTGATCCCAGGTCTCCAGGATCATGCCCTGGGCTGAAGGCAGCACCAAACTACTGAGCCACCCGGGGTGCCCGAGAAAAGGAAAATTTTAAACTGAAAGATAAATGAATCATGAGAAAAATTTCAAATTCTATATACTATTTTTCCCTAGCACTGGAGTTTTGTAGTGCTGTGTGCTCCGTAAACTTGGTATTCCCTGTTCTTCCAGCTGATCTTCTGGAGGAGGGGCCTGCTGTGCTGATTCTCAGGTGTCTTTGCCTGGGTAGAGTTGTACTGCCCCTTACCAGGTGGCTGGGCTGGGTATAATCTGCTTCTGGTTGCTCTATGTGGCTTTTGTTCCCTGAGGGCTTTCCATGCCTCTTTATAAGATGAAAATAAAAATGGCTGAGCCTGTGTCCAGCCCTGGAGCTGAAAGATCTCAGTCTCCTCTCTTTAGTAAACACTCAAGGATAAGTGGTCTTCACTTCTGTGTGTGCCAAACTCTGCAAACTCCAGAGATGCACACCACACTGATCCTCCCTGTGGAAGGCAGAGGGTTTTCCTGTTTCTGCCCTTTGTAGGACCCTTGCATGGAGAGTGGTTGCTTGATCATGTCAGGGTTCTCAGTTTATGGTGAACCGAGCTGAGACTCCCCTCCTGGTCTCATTGACCATGACTGGTTTTCTGCTCCAATGCTTGGGAACTCTGTTGGCTCAGGCACTTGCATTACATGACCCTGGGGATACTGAGATCACACTGTCCCACCTAGGATTCTGCCCTCTTTACCACCTTAGCACCTTTCAGGCAGGGACGTGTTTCACCAGCAGGTTTCTAAAGGTTCTGATTTTGTTTTCTGGGGCTGTATCACTTTCCGTAGCTGGCTTACAGAAGCTCTGTCCCACTACCCACTATTTATCTTCTGATATATCCCCTCAGATCCACTTCTCTATACCTCCTACTTGCAAAAAGTGGTCACTTTTCTACTTGTAGAGCTCCAGCAATTTTTTTCTTACATCTCAGGTTGAGTTCATAGGTGTTTAGAATAATTTGATAGTTATCTGGCTAAATTCAAGGGGCCAGATGAAATGAGGTCCCCTGCTCTTCTTCCTTCTACCTGCCCTCCCAAAAGATGTAGTTTTTAAAATCCATTAATGGAAATGATGTGTATCCTGGTACCAGATCCTTTTGTGATATGGTTGGGGTTGGGGCAGGTAAGGGGAATAACACAATAAATTTTGGAAATCTGAGTCAAGCTTTAGAATAAAAATATTTTTTTCTCAAAATTATCTTACAATCTCTGGTTATTCTTTCTGGTAATAGCGGTGCAGCCTTATCAGGCTAATTCTTTTGCAGTTAACGATTGAACACTGAATAAGATATGAAAAATAGAGATTTAAAGGCATGGGAGAGCAACTAAGTACAGACAGAAAAGTCATTGTTGGATATTTTTTATAATTGACTTTTGATAATTGATAGATCAACTAGACAAAATGACTAAGAATAAAAAAGATATAAAAACATTATTAATCAGCATGATCTAATTGACATAGGACACTTCACCCAACAGTAGTAGGGTATACATTCTTTTCAAAAGCACATATAATAGTTACTACGATAAACCATATGCTAGACCTTAAAATAAGTCTCAATGAATTTGGAAAGGTTGAAATTTTACAGCGTATATTCTCTAACCACAGTCAATTAAGTTAGAAAGCAATAGCAATAAGGTTTCTGGGAAATCCTCATTATTTTAAAATTAAATAGCTTCTTCTAAGTAACCCATGAATCAAAGAAAAAAGTCACAAGAAAAAATTTAAAAACAAGCAATTATGAAAACAATATATTAAAATGTGTGTGATGTGGCTAAAAAACTGCCCAGAGGGAAATCTATAGCTTTACATACTTATATTAGAGAAGAAAAAAACAAGTTTCTACCTTATGAAGCTAGAAAAAGAAAAGAGAGTGAAGCTTGAAGTAAATAGAAAGAAAAATAGATTAAAATTAATTAAATCAAAAGTTGGTTTGTTTAAAAGATTAATAAAATAAATTAATAAAATTTCTAGTAAAAGTTGCCTGGAAAAAAAGAGAGAAAAAATCAAAGTAATTGATACCAGGAATGAAAAAGAGGGTATCACTACAGACATTTCATGCATCAAAAGGATACTAAGATAATATAGTAACTAGTTTATTTTAGTGAAGTACAATCTCCTGCATCTTCCTGAGAATGATACATAGAAGGTAATTTATTTTTTGAAAACTTAACACATTTGAAACCATATTCATGGTTATTCTTAATATTTTGGCTCGGTATAGAATTCCTTAATGAACACAATTTCCCAACATATTTAAAAGCATTTCTTCATTGTCATCTAGCTTCTGTTACTGTTAAAAAGTCTGATGGTATTCTTTTTTTTAAATATATTTTTTAAGATTTATTTTTATTTATTTATGAGAGAGAGAGAGAGAGAGAGAGAGAGGCAGAGATACAGGCAGAGGGAGAAGCAAGCTCCATGCCGGGAGCCCGGGAGCCCGACACGGGACTCGATTTCGGGACTCCAGGATCACGCCTGGGCCAAAGGCAGGCGCGAAACTGCTGGGCCACCCAGGGATCCCCATCTGATGGTATTCTGATCCTGAACTTTTCTAAATAATTTCTTTTAATCTGGAAGCTATCAGTGTCTGGAAGCTATGGGAGAACTAAAGTCACAAAATGGTGCTCCTTTGTACCAAGTATAATCTTTGAGTTTGAAAATCCATATTCTCAAATTCTGGGAAATTATCTTATTTTTTTGAAAGGTTTTTTTTTTCCCCTGTTCTAATTGTGGATAGTTCCTGATGGCCTTCTTCCTATTGTTCATGTCTTCCTTTTCAAACTTTCTGGAAGAAATATACAAACCTCAAAACACTATCCTTCAGTGTTTTTTTTTTTTTTTTTTTGTTAAAACTTAAAATTTTATTTTCTAAAATAATTTTAAGAAATGATTTATTATTCTCTGAATTTTTATTTTTGAGCTATATATAGCCTCATGATCTTGTTTTGTGACTGTAATGCTATCTTTTATTTCTCTGAGATTATTCATTATAAATGGTTTCTTACTCTTTTTTTTATTTTTATTTTTATTTATTTTTTTTCTTTTTTTTCTTTTTATTTTTTTCTTACTCTCTTTGTATTGTTTCTCTCTACTGAGTTCCTTTCTGAAAAAAAAAAAAAAAAAAAAGAAACAACCCTGTTATTTTTAGGTTTTTGTTTTTCCTGTTGATGGTTTCCTCAAATGGCTAGTGATGCGTGTTTTACTGTTTGCCTCTAAGAGTGAGGCATTAAGAAGCTGATGGTGACATCAAAAAGTTGGCTAAGTTTGCTTATTGGGCAGGGACCTGGTAGTTTACTTGGGGGAAACTCTAGATCTCATAATATCAACTTTCTTGAGTTGATAAAGCTCTCCAAAAAAGAATTCTCCAATTTCGTGACTTGTAGTATTCTAGAAGTTGCTAGCAAGAGGGAAATCCTTGGTTTAATTTTTCTAGAGTTAATCTCTAATTTCCTGATGAAATAGGATGGAGACAATTGTCTGGCTGAATGGGGCAGGGGAAGGATATGGGAAAATAACTGCTCTCTCAATAGATTTTCAGCCAATACTTTTATTTTCAGTCCCACTGTTCATCTTCCACCCTCTGTACTAAGAAGTGTCTCAAGTTCCTTATGCTTTCTGGGGTTCTGGAACACCAATCGGCTTATTTCGTATTGGCTTCCCAACTTCAGGCACTTAGGTTTCATTTGCTAAGTCAGTTGCCACTGATTCATCTACTTTCCATCTTCCAAAATTATAACGTCTCTTATATTATTTCTTCTATTCTTTTTGTTCTATTGTTATTTTGGTGATATCTTAGGACAGAACAGATGTAAGCATGTGTATTCAAGCCACTATGTTTGATGAGTAGCCCTACTAGTAAGTCACAAAGAAATTATTACTTAAAAAGCCTCAAGGACCCATCAATTGTGCATGGATGACCGCAGTGTAGGAATCTTATTTCTTATTGCTCATTTCACCCTCCCTTAGGTACAGATGTGCTAATACTTCTCTCTCTTTACCAGAGGTCTAAGGTCCCACCTTCCTTTTTGATACCCTTTTGGGTACTTGTGCTGTTGGGGTTTAGGGAAAACTGTCCTCACAGAGCCACACGTGGTTAAGGTGCTAGAGATAGTAATGAAGTGAAACTGGCCAGATGTCAATAGGATCAGTTGGTGCCATGATTGGGCCCAGGCAACAGGACATTTTTGCTGAGAAAGGGTTGTCTGTTGTGTCTGAGCAACCCACCTCCTAGTCAGCTTCTGGGCATCATGGTCCTTTGTCAGTCCACCAGCCTAGCTCCTATGAGCCTGTGGTCCTTTATCTTTCCTAGATAGCTCCTCTGGGACTATTTCCAGACTTTTGAAGTCTTCTTCAATTTACCTGACCCTCACTCCACCTTCTTCCTTTTAATCTAGAGATATTCTTTGTTTCTCTAAAAGTACTTCCTTATTTCTACTGTCTCTTCAATTACAATTCTCTAGATTTTTAGCATTTGAACTAGTGGCCCATTAAATCTGGAACCCAAATTATTAGCTACCTTAAAACAAGCTTTCTTCCTAGGCAACTGTTCTGATCTTTAAATTCTTCTAGGAACTGATGGATATAAGTGCATGCTATTGCCCCCCCCACCACCCCCCGCCCAAAAAGGGAAGGAAACCCATCAGTTAAGCTCCTATCTTGAAGTGGTCTGAGTGTATACCTGTTGCCATGGGCCTTTGATGAGTTAAAAATCATATTGGATAATATGGATACTCAAGTCATTTGGAGGTCTTGCAACACACAATCAATTATTCTTCAAGTACTAATGTTGTGCCACACTCTGAAAATACGGAAGTGAATGGGAAATGAAGAGTCACTTTCCTAAAGGAGTTGGTGTGTTGGTGTTCTAGAGTTAAACAATGAACATCCAAACCAAAAAAGTATAGAAGAAGCATTTTGTTTATTATTTCACAATATATAAGGGTATCAAATCATCATATTGCATACCTTAAACATACACAATGTCATATGTCAATTATATCTCAGTAAATCTGGAAAAAAAGTATATAAGAGCAGAGGAGTTAGGTACCCAATATGGGAGTTTTTAGAGTAGACTTACAGGCCAGAAACCCTAGAGGGGGTAGCAAAACAGCTCAAAAAGAGGGAGAATAGAAGGTAAATACAGAAGGTGAGTATTACAGCCTGAGAGATTCAGGTGAAGCCATAGATGCTGACTTCCTTTTCGATCATATCAAATAAGTTGATATATACATTTTTTCCAAGTCATATTGCTGATATTTCTTGCTGCAAATACAAGGAAAGATTGAATTTTTTCCCTATAATAAATCAATTGCTAGTAAAAAATAGAATGAAGAGTTGGAAAGTTCCTCCAAATAGCATATAAATGTCTTTGCAGGAAAGCACCTTGCTATTAAATCAATCTACGCAGTTGGGCCAGGTAATTCTCCTTTCTAAGTTGATTTTGTGGCTGAACTTCCATTATATCTTGAAGCTGATATGTGAGTAAAGACAAATGAAAGACAAGTTTGGATAAGGATGGCATTTGGCATTATGTTCATTTTATGCAGTTAGATTTTTTTTCCATTTTACAGTCCTATTCTTATTTGTTCTAACATTCATTTCCTGTCTTCAGAATTTTATTAGGAAACATTCTTGTAATAGATGTTTTACCAAGCCATCTTGTCAAAGTGTTTGTGTTGTAGTGGTTTTTCTAACTGTGGTCAGGTGTGATGTTAAATAATTCTTCATATTAATAATGACATTTGGTTCTCCAGCTTATCTTTTGATATAATTATCATAGATTTGGCTTATGTTCACTTATCTCTATTTCTCTCATCCTATGCTATTTTTAGCCACTTGCTTCCCAGTGGAGCATCAAAAGAATTATCTTCTGAATCACCTGTGTGACTCAGTGAGGTCAGTTTTGATTTGGTCATCTGAGGACAGTCCATAGAGCCAACTCAATACTTTGGGCCAATAACCCCAATGTGTTCTAACAGTAACGAAGGGATTATGTCTGACTGCAGTCTGGAGGAAGACTCTGAGCCAGCGGGAATGCAGTTGCTGATAGAATGGCATGGGAACGGGCTTAATGCCTGTCCTCTGTAGAGGAGGGAAGGATGTATTTTTCAAGGACAAGCTTTGGAGTTGCACTCAGTTCAAACTCAGTCTTTGCGATTGGCCAGTTTTGTGACTTTGGGCCAATCTCTCTGAATCTCAATTTCCTTATCTATAAAACAAAGACCTTAACAGAGCCTCTGTACAATGCTGCTGTATTTTTTTTTTAAATATGGATGACACTAGATATATAGAATGGTATAAAGTAAGTGCTCATGAAGACAAAAGTGGAAAGAGATAGATCCTGTCCTAATATTTTCTGGTTGCCACACTTTCAGTTGTTAATAATGAAAACACTTCAAGGATATTGGCTGAAGGAAACAGGGCTCAAGGCAGGTTAGGCCATATAGCCTCATCAAAGGAGATACAGGAAGACAGCGAACAGGGCTGTATCATACAAGCGGTCAGGGAGCAACTTTTTCTTATAGTCTAAATTGGATTTACCAACCTAAATATCTGGATATTTTCAATACTTCCTTATAAATCAGGCATCTGTAATCTATTATTAGTACTTCAAAGTTGTGTCAATAAAGAAAAAAATCAAAATGGAAAGTTCCAGAGGAAAAAAGTTATTCATGGGTTGACATAAAAGACATAAAATCTTATAATGCATCAGATTCAGCTGTTCCCTTTTTCACAAATCACTGAAAGGGCTTTTATTCTGATTTCATGGACTATTTTTCCTTTTCCATCTCCATCTCAGGCTGGCACAACACTTTGTGGTGTTCAGTGAATATTCATGAAGACCAGTTTCTTCCCAGTTGCAGCACTACCTGTAGACAAGAGAGGTTCACACAGAACACTTGTGATCTGTAGGCCAGAACTTTAAAAAACATCCTGGTTAATTAACAAACTGAAGAATAATGTGTTTACACAAAACATTGTATTTATCTAGATCTACAAGTCCTTTTTTTTCCTTTCGCATATAAGCAATCACAAATTAAAAAGGAATTTCCTGAATAATGAAAGTAGCTCACCTTTTTTCCCCTGGATATTTATTAGGAAGTAGACTTATATGCAAAAGGGCTGTGTTTATTTTTTCCCAATTTACAGGACAGGAGAATTTTTAGATAAAGTTTCTTTCAGAACTGTTCACACATTAGAATTGTACTTTATACTAAGGTTGAGTGGAAATGCTGCTGACAAATCTGAAAAAACTGCATGATGCCAACCTGACAACTAAGGAGATAGATAAATTAACAGCCAATTATATATTCCAACTACTTATTTGACATGGTATAGATTTTAAAATGCAGATAATAAAAGAATGTCGTAATCCAACCATTTATACCTGCAATATAAGCTCTGCCTTGGATTCAGAAATGTTCCAACTAGGAAGAGATGCATCTCTCTCCCGGAGCTCAGGCACACTGAATTTGAAGTAGGTAAAAAGAGGGGAAAATTTAGAGATACAACTGGGGAGACTAAGCAAGACTGCGTAGGAAATGTGAATGCCAACAAAACCAGTGTGTTTCGTTGAGGTGAGATGTAAATGTCCAAAGAATTTTAGATTTCTTGGTGAATGGCACTATTGCAACACAAAGCTAAAAGGTGTGAAATATGTTGATATTGACATGATGAACATTTGTAGTTCTTTTAAAAGCTTTCAAAATGTACTACCTCCCAAGGCTTTTTAGTTTTAGTTTTATGTGTGTGTGTGTGTGCATGTGCATGCTTGCATGTGTGCCTGTGCGTGAGTGTATGTGTGTTGGCAGGGGCCAGGAGGTTGGGGAGGCTTTGTCAATAAGTTCCCAGTTCTTTAATTGTAAACAAAACCACACCAGAGTAATATGTTTCAATTAAAAACCTGGAACCAGAGAGTATTATCTCAGGAATATATTTATTTTCAGCTCTGTAAGGCTCATAGATCTTACTGGAGAAAACAGGGAAAGACAGAAGAATGTGACAGAAGTATCTAATACTTCTAATACTTCATTTGGAGTAAGAAGAAAGGTTGGAGAAAGTTCTCCAAATCAAAAGTTGATTGTTGTTTGCAAAATATATCTTGAAAACAAATCTTATTAATATTGAGTTTGGAGATTTCATAGCATTTCTCAGATAATAGGCTGAAAGAAATGTATTACCAGTCTCTGATTGAAATAGTGTAGCTTGTAACTATTTTTATTTCTTATCAATAACTTGCTTTTACAAGTTACAAGGAGAAAGAGAAGCCACTGATTTAAGTCTGATTTTGTAATAATAAAAATATAAAATATTATAAGCAGTATAGAGAATAACACCCATGCCTTTTTTATATAAATTTAATACATGCCTGATTTGCCTTAATTATCTTTACAGAAATCCGTACTATTAACCCTATTTTCACCTGTATCCATTCCTTTGTCCTTTAACACAGACTAAAGTTGCTGTGTACCATTCATCCATGCTTTTACATTATCAATAAATACTATTTTTTGTCTTATATGCTTTACATCAATGCTATCATATTATGTAGATCATTCTACAGCTTGCTATTTTCACTCATTCTTATGCTTTCATTGTATATGTTAATGCACATGGCTCTAATTCATTTTACTTTTGCATAATATCCCAGTGCATGATTAAACCACAATTTGTTTGTGCATTCCCTTACTGATAGCATACATCTCTTTAGTATGCTAGAGTTCTTTAGGGCATATTCCTGGAAGTGTAATTATGTCCTAGGATCTAAGCAACTCCAACTTAGTAGATACTGTCCACTGCAATTGAAAGAAATAATGCCAGCTTATACTCTCTCCAACAGTGTTGGCAAGATTGGGAGTTCCTCTTTCCCCACATTGTTGCCAACACCTGGCTGACATTTATTCTTTTAGCAACAGTTTATTGAGTAGCTTACGTGGTGATATAGCAATAAAGCAGTCCTTTCCCTCATGAAGCCTCATTCCAGTGGGAAACAGACACTATACAAACAAATATGTTTGCAGATGGTTATAAATAAGCAAAGAAAGAGATAGCAAGCCACAGGGATGACATGGGTTGGGTATGGGGAGTTTTTCTGGGTCAGGCAGACCTTCCTAGGTGAAGTGACATTTAAACAGAAAATTAATTGAAATGCGGAAGAAAGTCATGTGGACTTATGGGCATAAAAGAAATGGTAAGTACAAAGGCCCTGAGGTGGGAGAATTTTTGTCTTTAAAATTTTTGTCAGCCTCATAAGGTATGAGATAGTATTCTGTTGTTTTGGTGTGTATTTCCCTTATTATAAAGTAATATTGGTCATGCAATTTCCTCTTCTGTGTATGGCCAGTTGCATTTTTCGTTTTTTTCTTATTGATCAGCAGAAATTCTTTAGATATTTTGGATACTATTTATCAGTTATATGTGTTTTACACATCTTTTAAAATATTAAAATTATTATTTCTTTGCATAGGCTCTATACTCAAAAGAGTTTCCAACAATTTACTTCTGGAAACACACAAATTCCAATAAAGCAAACTTAAATGTAGGACACAGAGTTTACGTGAAAAAATTTGAGTATAGAACAAAGGTAATCACCTAGATAATTTTTGGACAAACTAGTAATAAAAAGAATTAGTTTTTGGAAAAAATCTGAATTATTTTGAAAATTTTTGTTAAATCTCTACTTTTCAGTTTACATGTATATTCAATCTGTAGAAAGAGTTTACTTAGTCACAATTATCTAGGTCAGCACAGTCCAACAGAAATATAATGTAAACCATAAATGGAAACCACATATGTAATTAAAAATTTTCCCAAGGACCACATTAAAAAAGGTAAAAATAAACAGGCAAAATTAAATTTAGTTATTTATATATTTTATTGAACTCACTATATTAGAAATATTTGATTTCAACATATAATCAATTTAAAAATTGAGATATTTTATATTATTTAAAAATACTAATTCTTTGATATCTGATGTGAATTTATAGTTACAGCATATTTCAGTTGGTATTAACTGGATTTGAGGTGCTCAGTAGACATATGAGGCTGCTGTGTTGGACAGTGTTGTCCTGTATCATTTGACATGATAGAGTGCCCTCTACCCCCAGTTGTCTATGAAGTTGAATAGATCTAAAAGCCCAGAGCTTAACAGGACTCTAAAGTAGGTAGGCTGAAATTTTCTCCCTGTAAGGAGTGATATATACTGCTACTCCAAAAAAGGGATTTGAAATCTGAACTGTTTTACACTGCTAGATAAAAGTGGTTCTTGCCAAGTAAACCAAAAAAATATGGTCTTTTTAAAAAAATATATTCCTATGATATCATTTGTAAAATTAGCAATGAATAAAGTAAAAGATTGCTTTAAGGACTAGAATGTACAGATGACCAATAAGCACATGAATAGATGCTTAACATCACTAATCATTAGGAAAATGCAAATCAAACCACAATGAGATACCACTTCACATCCGTTAGGATGGCTATTATCTAAAAAGCAAAGCAAAACAAAACCCAGAAAACAAGTGTTAAGAAGGATGTGGAGAAATCGGAACCCTTATGCACTGCTGTTGGGAATGTAAAATGTTGCAGCTGCTATGGAAAACAGTCTGGCAGTTTCTCAAAAAAAAAAAAAAAAAGAATTACTGTAAGATCTAGCAATTCTACTTCTGGGTACATACCCCTAAGAACTGAAAGCAGAGTCTCAAAGAGATATGTGTGTACCATATTCAGAGCAGCTCTATTCACAATGGCCAAAAGCTGGAAGCAGGCCAGGTGTCCATCAACAGATGAACGGATAAACAAAATAAGATATATCATATGATGGAATATTATTCAGCCTTAAAAAGGATGGAAATTCTGACACATGCCATAACATGGATGAAGCTTGAGGACATTCTGTTAAGTGAAATAAGCTAGTCATAGAAGGACAAAATACTCCTTTTACTCTTGAAGTACTTAGAGTAGGTGAATTTAGAGACCGAAAGTAAAATGGTGGTGACTGAGGTGGAGGGGAGGGGGAAATGGGAAGATAGTTTTGAATGGGTCCATCATTTCAGTTTTGCAAACTGAAAAACATTCTGTGGCTAAGTGGTGGAGATGGTTACACAACAGTATTAAAGTACTTAATGCCACTGACCTGTACAATTAAAATGGTAAATTTTATGTTGTGTATATTTTACCACAATTAAAAATAAGTAAACAGTTTTTAAAAAGTATAAGGTTGCTTTGAAAACATTCTACATTATTATCTTTTGTCTCTTATTTGTTTTCTTTTTCCCTCTGTATAAACTCATTATCCTAATTTTCTTAATCCATTGGTCAGTAAGTGATATTTCATAAGAGGAAGGGGTTACTCCTGGAAAATTCTAGGCTTCTTTCCAATAATTCATCTGATATAAAGTCTAAGTAGAAAGGCTTCTTGAAAACATGCATAGAAAGCTGTATGTTCTTTGACATCTTTACTAGAATTACTCTTTGCCTGACATTAGTAACTTATGAATTTCAAAAGAGGTAAATTACGCAGGTTCAGAAAACTTAGAAGTATCAACATGCTAATACCTGATTTTTCTTCTTTTCTCAATATTTTAGGCCATAATTTTGGTATCTTGAAATAATTATCTGAGTTTTCATAAGAAGTGTGTTTTTTTTTTCTAGGTTATAAGTTCTTTGGTAAGATAAATTTCACATTTTCTTTTTTAGGTCCCGAATTTCCCTGAAAATTTCCCTTATTTCATGTATACCTTGATGTCATTCTTGGGTTCTTAATCTACTTGGTTGAGTACACACTCAAGCAACATTGAGATTTAGAGCCCTTTTATAAAACATTCTGAAAAGTCCAGATTTTTGGCGTGCAGCTCAGGGCAGTTTCACAAAGTTTAAAGCAAACATGAAAAGATTAAATGTGTAGAAGGGCTCTCAGTTTAAACAAATTTCAGTGTAACTTATAACATGAGTAAGTACAAAACAAGTTAATTTGTTATCCCTCATGCTTCGTTAAAATATACAACCTGGAAGTGGATTTCTTCCCTGTGAATGAAATCTGAGCAGGCTCCAAAACTTTTCTGGTGACTTTACGTAATAAAAAGTCCTAGAGAACATTAAGCTCCAGATAGTCTCAACTCAGCAAATAGAATGCTGATGTCCCAATAATCATCAAAACACGTAATGTGATTTAATATCAAATCTTTTCCCCTCCCCTGGAAGGACCTAAGGCAGCTGCTGAGGATAGAGGGCAGGAAGCTTTTTGCTTTCTCACATAGATCCTTTTCCATATGCTAGTTTTAGAGTGGAGAGGGAAGAGGGGGAGGAGGCAGTGGAGCAGGATGGTGTTGTGTTATGGTGTAAGAGTCTGGCAGTTAGCATTTTTGATTGTAATATAAGTACCCAACACTAAGCTTTTGGTTCCCAAGGCATCCCCTTCAAAGATATTCATCTCAAATAAACACATTACCAACTACACACTTAGATGAAGAGCCAGAATGCCTCACCCATGAAGTCCTCTTTTGGGAAAGAGCTGGTTGATTTGGATAACTGACCATTTGACTGCTTGTTTTTCCCTTTCTGCTTTTTAATTCCATTCTTATGTTTTAAATTTACCAGTGATGGGACACCTGGGTGGTTCGGTTGGTTAAGCATCTGCCTTTGGCCTGGGTCATGATGTCAGGGCCCTGGGATTGAGCCCTGCATGGGCTCCTTGTCCAGCAGGGAGCCTGCTTCTCCCTCTCCCCTGGCTTGTGCTCTCTCTCGCTCTCAAATAAATAAATCTTTAAAGAAATAAATTTACCATTTAAGAGTGAATCTGTGAAGCTCTAGGTACTCCACCCTTGACCCCAGTAAAGGCAGAACTTCAGGTCTGTGCTTTCTTTCTCTATCTCCCTCTCTCACCTATGATGACCCCTTTGTGTGGCTCTGGCCATGGCATATTGTGTTCCTTCCAGGACCTGTGTATAAATAAACCTTGTTTTTTCCAAAGTTCCCTGATGGTTGTTGCTAAAGTGTGTCTTGCAGTCATAGGAAGAGTTACAGGGACTGGTCCAATCATACATTGGCTCTGGTTAGGGATGTGTGTGTGGGCTCTCCACAAGTACTGTGGACCCAGGTGAGTGCCTCCGGCATTTTTAGCTGATAGCATCTCTATTGGTAGACTGAGACCAACCTAAAACTTGTATTCTCTGTGCCTGGTAAACATTTAAAGCTGTCTTTGTCCTGTGGACACTTTTGTGAACACTTGGAGCCTCTCTCATGGGCTCCTGTGGCTCTGGGATACTGGAAGGAAGCACTCGTCCAGCCCCTAGTTCTCAGGTAGCCCCTCCCATCAACACCTCTATTGCTGGCTCATTGCCCCTCCTTTCAGGGTAGTATTTTCTTGGGTTGGACTCAAAGAATTGCAGACTATTTCATCAGAATGGTCCACATCTGGTTCATAGGAAGTAATCTCACATTCATGGACCCATTGTGGGAAGGCAGAACCATTTCTTTCTAGATTTTCCATGTTTCTAGCTATGCTAAGTAGCAGATCTTCACTTTCCAGTAACCAGTGTTGGACCAGCTTGTCACTCCTGCTCTACATATTTTCTGGCAGCAGTGTTTCCCAACAAAACAACAAAATGACAGTATTTTGTTACAGGCAGCAAGGACTGAGGATGCCATGAGTCACTCTTTGTACATAATTAATTGTTATTAACTCAATAAAGACATGGATTTAAGATTTTATGAGATTTATCTTAATTATAAATATCTAGGACTCAGCTTTTGTTTAGTATGGGTTGGTGGATACATAAATAAACTATAAAACAGATGATCTTTACAAAACTGACCATATTAAGCTGGTGTCCGACTTTGGTTTTGAGTATGCCAAGATGTTGGTCTCCTCATTCCTCAGGGTAACTAGGAAGGACCTGGTACAAACTTTATCATCTTCTGTGTGTGAAATAGAAAATGTAGGGAATCTCTCTACTATACTTCATGTTAATGAAAGAGACATTAACATGAGGGTTGAAAATAAATGTAAAAAAATTGAACTTAGTGAAATTTTATTATGGGCTTTGGATATGCAAATTGCTATTAATAATTGCTATAATAAGTGATATCTAGTGTCAACTCCATATAAATGTCAGCAATTAACAGTGCATATTATATGTTTTTGCCATTTCCAAAGCTGACTGGTCTCTACTTGTTTTGAAAATATGTCACTCTTTGAAGACTTTTCAGGAAGGACCTATAATTTGTCAGCATCAATCATTTTTAGATGTGAGTACCAGGGTTTTATGTGATGAGTCTCACAGTCTCACAGCCAAAGTTTAAAGTCTTTTATTTGATGCCACAAAAGCCCACTCATGTAGATGGCTTGTAATGATCATGTACCTTGGGTTTACAAGCATTTGCAACCATATTACCTCATCTGATCAATATTGGGCTAAGTTTCAGCAACAATGTCTAGTGTCCGGTCAAAATTTATTTATATTTTATAGAAATGACATTTGTCTTCATTTTGTTCAAGATGGTGTATGTAAAATATATTTCTTCCCTTGACATTTTATTTGTTCAAAGAGATGGAAAAGGTAGTAACTAAGTATAATCAAAGTGCTTGTGTCTTCCAGTAGATCAAGCATAGGAATAATTTTTATTTTTTAATGTACCGTTCTATTAAAAACAACTCTACATTTCTCTTACCATGGAGACCATTGAATTACCCTGCTGGAACCCAGACTTGATTCTGCCAAAAATATTTCATCAGGGCTGTGAAGTTAAAAATATTTCTTCCTACCTGATTCTTCTAAGGAGATTGAAGGAGTATCTGACAGCCTCTAAAATTTTAGAGAGGGATTAGAGCTCCAGAATCAGTGATTTCACTCTCATTAAGAATTTTTAAAAATGACGAAAGGTGGAGAATCCACTTAGCTTGGTTTGTTCATTTCCCCTTCTGATTCAGAATTACTTCCTGATGGAGACTTAGCTAAGTAGACTGACAGAAATAGCAAACCCCTGTCAGGTAGAATGCATTGAAAGTAAAAGTAAACATGATTTCAATTTTCTTTATATTCTTAAGAGTGGCATAGAGTTTTGATGCACAAATGCTAAAATGACGTTTGTTGATGGAATGAACTCAGTTTTGAGACTCCCAAGTATGCTGCCTTTAGATAGTAGACACTTAATGAAGTACCTGGCTAGTAGTGTCATGACATCAATATTTCCCAAGTAGTGCCATTTGACTTAAAGAAACATTTTGATGCTTTTTAAATGTAATTAAAGAAGTATAATTTGTGTTTATGCCTGCAATATAGATTAAGATCAGTAAATAAATTACATTCAGTAAACCCCATTACTTTATATAAATTGTTTTCCTCAGAATACAACAAAAATTACCTTCTTTCACCAATTTTAATAGTTATTCAGTGAATAAGGTGACAAAGTCCAAATAATTCAGCTTGGAATGAATAGTGGAAGTTTCACAGTTACATTCCAGTGGTCCAAAGAGACAGTGTGAAAAAGATACCGGAAACCTGTTCTTAATGATCAGTAATTGCATTTTCACACTGTCCTGATATAGAGCAGTAAGAAAATTCAGAATTTGAATGACTTCTAACATGTATATATGAGTCATGATATGAAAAAATTGAAGGTTTATGAAAGCTAAGCTTTCTTAAAGAGGTGTATCAAAAGTTACTATCTTTCTCATATAGTCATTAGGTTAATGACCCAGAAGGCAGGTCTGGTTTTCCAGTATGGTTTCATACTTGAGAGCACTTATCAAAATGCATGTATCTCATTGATGTGTTAACTTTATTTATAGGAAGAGTAGGTGACACAGGTGAGTTTCTCCCAGAAACTGACCCTGAGACATTTACATGGACAAAGCTTATTAAAAAGTGATCTGGGCATCAACATTCATGGGGTAGTGAGGAGGCAAGGTTGAGTAGAAGGAAAAGTTGAACTCCAATGTGGTTGTCTGATGATTTATTTTATGTATCAATTTGACTGGGGCAGGGGGTGCTCAGAAACTTGGCTAAACATTATTTCTGAGTGTGTGTCTGTGAGGGTGTTTCTGGATGAGATAGCAGTTGAATTGATGGGCTCAGTAAGGCAGACTGCCATCCCCAATGTGGGGGGGTATCATCCAGTCCATTGGGGACATGAATAGAACAAAAGATGGAGGACGGGAGAATTCATTTCTTTTCTGCCTGTTTGAGTTGTGATTCTGGACTTCTCCTGCCATCAGACTGAAATTAGCATCAGCTCCCCTAGTTCCTAGGCCTTTGGCGTGAGACTGAATTATGCCACAGTTTACCAGGGTCTCCAGCTTGCAGATAGCAGATCCAGGGACTTCTTGGCCTCTAAAATCATGTGAGCCAATTCTTCATAATATATTGCCATCTCTCTCTCTCTCTCTCTCTCTCTCTCTCTCTCTCTCTCTCCCTCTCTCTCTCATGCCTATTGAGTTTGTTTCTCTGCAGAATGGTTAATAATATAAGCTACAACAAGAGCCTCAGTTGATCCCACAGACAGCCCTAGAGCAAGGATGGTCCTCCAGAATTGGCCCAAATCAAGACACAAAAACTAGGCCATTATGCCCCTGAGGAGTAGATATAATTTTAGGCTAGGTGGTTTTCTTTAGTGAGAGCAAGGCCAGAAAAGGGACTTCACGGTAAGTGCTTCAGTCTTGGAGTGGGGACCTGGGTGTCACACTGCATGTCCACTACTGTAGGTAGCCCTTTAGAGTCAGTAATTTACAAAACCTCAGCATATCTTCATTGACAATCTAGTTGGAATTTAAACTTTCATATCTAGAGATGTAGACCATTTTCAATGCATATTCAGTTTTCTTTTGATCATTTACTCTGTTTGGCATTATGCCACATACAATAATAAATAAGACCTAAGACTTGCCCTAGGGTGTTGGCAATATTTTAGAGGAAAGTGAATCTTCAGTGGTGGAATATGAGTATTTTGATAGACTAAGGGTAAAGATAGATTTATTTCCTTTATGGAAGACTTGGTTTTCAGTGCTTTCCATATCCCACTACATAGATGGTTATCCCACTCTTCCAATTCTAAAGGTTATCTCTAATGCTTTCATAGAAATCAAATATATCTCTTTTGAACCATGTGAGCTAGCAGACAGTTATAACAACTAATACTTCTCTAGCATTTTTCAGTTTACAAAGTACAGCATCCCTTTGTCATTATTTAAAAATAAGAAAACAGAGGCCCAAGGAGGTTACATGGTTTGGTCAAGTTCTATCACCAGAATATGATAGAACCAGCATTCAAACACTATTTTGTTTCCCTGTATGACTCTGGTTGCCTTGTGGAACTGCTAAGGAACCTAAAGAGGCCATTTATTGAGCATATAACCACCAACCAGGTAAAAGTCTTCTTTCCAAGACAGATGGGTACTTCTCCTATACTGTCGAAGTTTTTAGTCCCATTGTGAGAGAGATTGTTAGAAAAATTTTCTTTATTTCTTAATTCAAGTACATTTCCTTTGGATTTTTTTTAGGTGGAGAAAATTTATTCATACCTACTCCACTCCCCATGTTTTCTCTTATTTCTGTTTTCAAAAAGTCCTATTTTCCAATCTTGTTGCTCTTACCATATCCTGTTTTTTTCTCTTAAAGTGTGAAGATCAAACTGGAAGCCAGAAGGTTTATCTTTTTACTTAAAGCACACAAAAGAAAAACTATTGTTAAATATGGTTGGAAAAATTACTGTCTTAAAACCTTTTTATTTTGAGCTACTGCAGATACATATGCACTTGCAAGAAATAGTACAAAGAGGCCCTGGGTACCCTTCATCTAGTCTTCCTCAGTGGTAACATCTTGTGTACCTGAAGTCCAGTATCACAGCCAAGATCACTTTCTATAGCTTGCATATGATGTTCTTGCTAAAGAATCTCTTTATTTTGTACCTCGTGGCTAATTTATTCAGTAGTCAGAGGCAACAGGATGATTATGGACTTTGGAATCAGAAATAAGTCTGAATCTGAAATCACCATTTGCAAGTTGGAAAAGTTGGTTCACTTTAGTTTCCTGTCTTGTACAATTTGTGTCAAGGAAGGATCAAGTGAACTATTGTATGTAAAATCCCTTTGTAAATGATAAGGACCTAGGCAAATGACTCCTTTTATTGGTATATTATTGCGTGCTGTGTTTAACAGGGCCACAAAGACAACTTCTTGCCCATTGTTTTAACAGGAAAAATTAAATAATATTCTTTTCATGATTTCTTTCAAAGTCATGCTGGTTATTACCTATTGCCTTGTACATTTTCCATTTTATGAATCAATTATAAAAGACATATTTGGAGGAAGTAACAAAGAATCAAAGTTAAGATCACTATTTTGCAATTTCCAGAGCTGTTTTTCTCTATTTTTAAAAGATGAACAAGACATTTTTCTTTTAAATAATCAGGTAAATTTTCACCTACACAAGTGGTCTTAGGTGACACAGTTGGCCATTGATTTAGACATTTGTCCATAAGTAGTATCCTTTCTGTGAAGACCATGTGATAAATATCTATCATCTCCCTATTAGTTAAGTTTATGCTGTTTCTATGTTACTGGTTTGTTTTTTACCAATAGGACATTGATACTGAATTTTACAATAGAACATGATCTTTCTCTTTGAATTACCTGTTATACAGGTCAGGAACAGATGTGTAACTCATATTTAGAATTCTGTGAGGAAATTGAATTGCTTGGTGTTCTTTCTTTTTTTTTTTCTAACCTTACCATTCATGGCACCAATTTTCTTTCCTACCCACATTTTGTTTTTATCTCCATTTCTTTATTGCTTACTTTATCTTGTATTTTTAAAGCCTCCTTAAATCTATTATGGGACAAGGTAGGGTCTACATAAATGAATAATACCAGAGTCCTAACTTCATCCCATGAAGACATACAGAGAACTCACTGTAAGTGTATGTGAGGTAGTGACTATGCATAGGAATTTAGTATTGTTCAAACTGGCTGTCCATAGAGAGTTTAAAATTCATGTGCCTGGAATTAAATTGATGCCCTAAAATTCCTCTCAAAGGAAATATATATTTTAAATAGCTATAGTTATAAATAAGGTAACTAATTGTTGATAATAATATTATGGAAAGTAAATAATTATGTTAAAGTATTATAATGCAATTTTACAATGCAAGGGGCTCAGCTCTATGGTAGCAAATATTAAAACTTAAAAGTATGAAGCAAACACTGAAAGATTTGTTGATTTTATATGTTTCAACAATCAAGTTTGCCACTCACTGTTTCCATAGCAACCAAGCTGCCTATATGAAGTAAGCAACTAAATTTCATTGCTCCTTGGTGTAAAAATAGTCACTGTTAATGGTTCTTCTCTGCGTTGGAGTACATAATAAAAAAATAAAACATAACCCCCCAACACACACCTTTATGTCAATCCCAAGCTGAAAATGGTCAGTGAGGGTGACTAACCTTTCCAGTATTCCTGGGGCTGAAGGGTTTTCCAGCACATGGGATTTTCAAAGCTAAAACCAGGGCAGTCCGAGGCAAACTGGGATGACTGATCATCCTACCAGCCCTCCTCAGTAGTTAGAATGACATTTTATTTTGCCCATAGATGTACTTCATTTTGTGGAATAGAGTAAGTTTTAAGTAAGAAAATAGCATGATAAAATGCTATTTGGGGTGATATCATGCTGCCTACAGGAAAGTATGGAGGCAGGGAGGCCAATTGGAAGGCTACTCCAGCCATCCAAACATGAAGTAATATTATGGAGCCTGGGTAGCTCAGTTGGTTAAGCATCCAACTCTTGATCTCAGCTCAGGTCTTGATCTCAGGGTGGTAAGTTCAAGCCCCAAATTGGGCTGCATGCTGGCTGTGGAGCCTACTTAAAAATAAATAAAAACCAAAAACCAAATATGAGGTAATATGGATCTAAAGTGGACCCTCACCTGAATAATGTGCCATGTTACACATTAGTGTCTGATTATAAAATAAAGCTGACCTTTTTTTTTCTAACTAAAATTAGGATGGCAGAAGGCCCCATTAACTTGATTGGATGTTCCCCAAAGTTGCCTCATGTAGTAGGCCTACAAGTCCGCCTATCAGTTGCCACATGACACCTATTCACACCTCTCTGGTGCTCACTGTTCATGCCTACTACCTACCTATAAAGATACTTTTGCCACTGCTAATCATGAGATGTCAGTGCCCATCCTGAGTGGTACCTTTGAGTGCTTCCAAAGCCATTGCTTCTTGGAATAGTGAGCACTGGCATTCAGAGTAGCTTGCTGTCCAACTCTCAACCGCATTTGGTCACTGACCCCAGTACAACTCTACTTGTTCCAGAGTTTCACAAAATCTCTAACCTTCTTCTTCAAAGGAGGCTCAAGGCCAGCTCAAGAGATTAGGTAAGAACGAGATGCCATTCTATCCTCTTTGGGCTCTTGTCTTTCTTCCAACCCCTCTCCACTGAAGTCTCCACTGAGACTCTTCTTTATTTATAAACCCAAAGCTCTCAAACACAGCAGTGCAGGCAAACCTGTTGGAGTGGGAGGAAGGAAAGGAGAGACATGAGATGTTGTTCACGATTTTGGAGTGATAGCTCAGTCTGCCAGGATCGCCCTGCTTCATAGATCACGAAGGGTAGAATGGCAATGGGGCATTGGTGTGATTCAGTCAGCTGAACCTCCAACTCTTGATTTGCTCAAGATCATGATCTCAGGGTCCTGAGACTGAACCTCGTGTGGGGCTCTGCACATCGGGTTCTGAGTCTGCTTAGCTTGGAGTCAGCTTATCCCTCTCTCTCCTCCTGCTTGTATGTGTTCTGTCTCTCAAGTAGTTAGATAGAGAAACAAGTAAATAAATAAAATCTTAAAAAAAAAAAACGAGGGTAGAGGGGCACAGCTTATAGCCAGCTGTGGAGTGGCCTTGGGATATATTGTTGTAGCAGCTGCTTTTTAAGAAATACACACCATCCCCTAATTCACCACTACTAAATACAAGCTCTGGTGTGGGTCAAGATACCAAGGACCAAATAAAAGGTATAGCATAAGGAATATAGTCAGTGTTACTGTAATAATGTTGTATGGTGACAGATGATAGCCACACTGTGGTGAGCCTAGCATAACATATAAATTACTGTATTGTACACCTGAAAGTAATGTAACATTGTGTGTCAACTATACTGCGATAAAAAAAAAAGAATCTGGGGTGCCTGGGTAGCTCACTTGGTTAAGCATCTGACTGGATCAGGTCATGATCCTAGGGTCCTAGGATGGAGCCCTGCGACGGGATCCCCCCTCATCGGGGGGTCTGCTTCTCTCTCTCCCTCTGCTCCTCTCCCTTTCCCATGCTCTCTCTCTCTCAAATAAATAGATAAATAAATCTTTAAAAAAAATCCAAGGACACTAAGAAAGTGTTGCCTTTTGAGGAGAAGTGGAGATTAGAAGTAGTCTTGGACAGGTTTACTCTGCTTGCTTGACCCATTTTGGATCTTTGCTTTTCCTTTTGCATCATTCCTTGCTCTTGGAATTTGTCTGTTATATTGCTGGCGTATTTAATGGCTTCTTCTCCTCTCTACCAGTGGCTTTTTCCTCTCCAACAGGATGCAGAGCAGGGGATGGTATGGGGCCAGCTGCTTAAGCCTTCAGGTCCCAGTCCCTAAGGAAGTGAAGAATAGTGTCTAAAACCCTGGGTGCAGACTGCCTGGTCATACACTCTGATTTCTAACTTTCAGTGCCTTGATTTCCTTCTCTTTATTTTTAATTTTTATTTATTTTTATTTTTTAAAAAATATTTTTATTTGTTCATGAGAGAGAGAGAGAGACAGACAGACAGACAGAGAGAATGAGAGAGAGAGAGAGAGGCAGAAACACAGGCAGAGGGAGAAGTAGGCTCCATGCAGGCAGCCCGATGTGGGACTTGATCCTGGGTCTCCAGGATCAGGCCTTAGGCTGAAGGCAGTGCTAAACCGCTGAGCCACCCAGGCTGCCAGATTTTCTTCTCTTTAAAACAAGAATTAAAAATAGCAACTTCTTAATCAAGCCATAAATAAGTTATTATGCGTAGAGCAATTAGAACAGTGTCTAGACATAGTGAACACCATGTGTTTGCTGTTGCTATTGAGCTAGTGAGGAGTCACGCAGTTCACAGGCAGCGGAGACCAGTCACCAGCACACGGCATGCCACAGATTTTGAGACAACAGAGGCTGGCAAACAAATGTCTTCTTTTGAGTGGAATCATTGGAGACTTTAACAGGAATGGCTACAGCTGATGGTATGTAGGAGTGATTCTTGTGTTAGTATTTTGTCAGCACTTTTTGATTGGAAACACAAATGAGGAACAAGTAAGAAATCCTCTCTTCATTTAGTAGCACCATGCTCTAATACTGAATAAATTGGACAAAAATTCTCGTTATACAAATCAAAGTAAAATTTTCAGTTCTCCAACATGTAATTTAGGGTGGAACCCAAATATCCCAAAGCCTTACTTATCTGCGAGTACAAAAGAAATTCACATTATGTAGTGTATAATTATATAATTCACCATAAAACATATTTTAAAAAAGTAAAATAAAAATTATTTCATAATAATAAAATAAAAATTCACATTGATAACTTAAGTGCTGCTGGCAGTCTAGCCCTTTCTGCACAGGATGTCTAGTTCCATGCAGTGTCTTTTCTCAAGTATTTCTAGGATTGTGCCCACAGAGTGCCTCTCCTGGATTTATGAATGTGTTTCCTCATGTTTTTTAACTTGTTAATATTTGCTAATCTAAAAGCATTTGAAACAATATTTGATCCTTTTCCTTGCCCTGCTGTCTTTCCTAAGAAAAATGACATCCATGCCAACAGTGTTGGTTTTTTGGCATTCCCCAACCCTCAAATTCTTACAGTTGGAGAACGGCAGTAATGTCCCTTCTGCTGTCACTGGGGAGAAGTCAAAGCAGAATAGATGAGAAGTGTATCTACCCACAGGGAAAAGGCTGCTATATGGGGCGGGAAGAAGTGAGACTCTGTTCACAGGGGGCTCTTCTAAGGGGAGGCAGGCCTTTAAATTGCATGCTATATTCTGCTGGTTCTGTTGTCCTTTCCCCTTTTATTTCCATGCAATGTGAATATTTAGCTTACTTAAACCCAAGGTGAAAAGGAAACTCAAAATTGACCCAAGATGGCCACCTTGCCTGTTCCTGTCCTTATGTCTTATTTTTAAAACTATTGCTTATCTGCACTGTTAGAGTCATTACTAGCTCTTGAGTAAGTCCATTTAATGTCCTAATTAATCCCAGAGGAGAGATGTTCTTGATATGGAGAGAGTTTTTTCTTTTCTTGATAACCAATTTGCATTTAATTCTTCTTAATTTCTTCCATTCTTTTTATTTAAAATCGTTGTGGTGTTTACAGATCACAGAAAGAGTACTTGTTAGCCGTTCTTTCCTTAGGCAAGCCAAATGTGTTAAATGATGTTATTTTTCACACAAACATCAATTCTTTTTTCCAAATTACTTCTGATGTTCTCGTTGGAGCTTTAGGCAATCTGTGTATATTGAGGTATACCTCAATTTTACAAAATAGATGTAATGCTGAAGATTGTGTTCCAAAATTTCAAATTGAATTCTACTGTTCCATTGACTGAGTTGTAAAATTGGAATTGTGCTTCCCTGTGGGTGGAGGGAAATCCCATAATGGTCTTAATTAAAACTTTTGTTGGAAAAAAGGTGAACATCAAGGTTAGCTTCATGTTATTGTACTGCAATGTTTCCCGGGATTATTAGCCCCAATGGTGGTTTATTTTGAGGTTTCACAATAAAACTGGGATGTCTCTAAACATTCCCTATGGCTCTTTGGCATAGCAGAAAGGCTCTGGCTGCCTTTCTGAGCTATTTTTATTGCAGGGGCTGAGAAGGGGCTAGTTGCAGGCAACCTTTGGCCTCTGGCCCAGGGGAGATGATACCAAGGACCGTGGCTTTTCTTCTTCTTCTTCTTCTTCTTCTTCTTCTTCTTCTTCTTCTTCTTCTTCTTCTTCTTCTTCATTTATTTATTCATGAGAGAGAGAGAGAGAGAGAGAGAGAGAGAAAGAATGAGAGAGAAACAGGCAGAGGGAGAAGCATACTCCATGCGGGGAGCCTGATGTGGGACTCGATCCCCAGGACTCCAGGATCACGCCCTGGGCCACAGGCAGGCGCTTAACCGCTGAGCCACCCAGGAATCTTGGACCATGGCTTTCTTTACCAATCAGGCATGGAGACTACATATTCTGGAGTTTTGAGGACAGTTGAATCTTAAATGTCCTGTTTCATTGCTTCCATGGGATTATTCAGGCTTTCTACTATAGCTCTGCTATTGGTTTCTGAGAGGTGTTAACAACATAAGTGGAAAAAAGACACCACTAAGTGAATAATATTTATTCATAAGTCTAGAGGATATAGATAGGATTTTTCCCTAACTTCATTAATGTAGCTTTAGTAAATTTTGTAGCTAGTTAATTGATTTTTGTTACCAAGAGACTGTTTATTTCTCTTGTGTGCATATGAAGAGAGAGGAAGTAACTACATACTCAGGCATAGAGGGGAAGCAGACAGGAGCTAAACATAACAACTGATAGGAGTGAGAGGAAAAACTGAATTTAGAGAACATTCTCACTGGAACTGCTTGATGGAAATAAGAAAAAAAAAGTGGCTGTTACTTTTCTATAAATAACTTTCTAGTCACATTTCTCCTCCTTTAAATAAATAAATAACATTTATTGTTCCACACCCACATTATTTTTTTGTTATTCATCTTTTTTTTTTTTTTTGGTTTGTTTTCAGTTTTCCTGTTCTCTACCACATATCTAACTTCCTTGACTAATAGCCATTCTGAGGGCTTGTTTGGGTTATGTTGGGGATATTGCACCATTCTGTATTTTATGTTTTATATTTATGTAGGGTCTTAAGTACATATTCCTGAGTATGGTTTGTGATGTTTCTTAGAAACCTGTTCTGGGGATAAAATAGTGATCACAAAGGAAAATGAAAAGGAGAAAGTATGAAGGTGAAGGGATGACTTGGCTTGGAAAACAGAAACCTGATGATAAATGAAAGGGAAATAAATAAGAAATTCCAGTAGTTTGAGTTAGTCATTATGGCAGTGAGTCTGACTCTGAATGGACATAGAGAAGGCTCAGAATGATCTCCCTCACTCAACTGCCAAGGGACTTGGCATTCCTCCAAGATAGACTGGTCCCGTGTGTCCACTCCATGGGCACACAAATTTAAAATGCAGAGTTCTTACATGGCTGGTCCTTACCAGGAAGGTAGCCATCATAAAACATAATTTAGCATGAAATGGTATGTTAGGGTTATTTTTCTTAGGTAGATAGTTAGCATCTAGGCACTGAAGGAAATGAAGGTTTTAATAAAGCAATCTCATATAGCCCCATGACTTTGAATACCATGTGTGTGCTGATGGCTGCCATTGCATATCTCCACTCCCAGCTCTGGAGTCTTTTTTTTTAAATAATAAATTTATTTTTAATTGGTGTTCAATTTGCCAACATACAGAATAACACTCAGTGCTCATCCTGTCAGGTGCCCCCCTCAGTGCCTGTCACCCATTCACCCCCACCCCCCACCCCCCTCCTCTTCCACCACTCCTAGTTCGTTTTCCAGAGTTAGGAGTCTTCATGTTCTGTCTCCCTTTCTGATATTTCCTATCCATTTCTTCTCCCTTCCCTTCTATTCCCTTTCACTATTATTTATATTCCCCAAATAAATGAGACCATATAATGTTTGTCCTTCTCCGATTGATTTGCTTCACTCAGCATAATACCCTCCAGTTCCATCCACATTGAAGCAAATGGTGGGTATTTGTCATTTCTAATGGCTGAGTAATATCCCATTGTATACATAAACCACATCTTCTCTATCCATTCATCTTTTGATGGACACCGAGGCTCTTTCCACAGTTTGGCTATTGTGGACATTGCTGCTATAAACATCGGGGTGCAGGTGTCCCGGAGTTTCATTGCATTTGTATCTTTGGGGTAAATCCCCAGCAGTGCAATTGCTGGGTCGTAGGGCAGGTCTATTTTTAACTCTTTGAGGAACCTCCACACAGTTTTCCAGAGTGGCTGCACCAGGTCACATTCCCACCAACAGGGTAAGGGGGTTCCCTTTTCTCCGCATCCTCTCCAACATTTGTGGTTTCCTGCCTTGTTAGTTTTCCCCATTCTCACTGGTGTGAGGTGGTATCTCATTGTGGTTTTGATTTGTATTTCCCTGATGGCAAGTGATGCAGAACATTTTCTCATGTGCTTGTTGGCCATGTCTATGTCTTCCTCTGTGAGATTTCTGTTCATGTCTTTTGCCTATTTCATGATTGGATTGTTTGTTTCTTTGGTGTTGAGTTTAATAAGTTCTTTACAGATCTTGGAAACTAGCCCTTTATCTGATACGTCATTTGCAAATATCTTCTCCCATCCTGTAGGCTGTCTTTTAGTTTTGTTGACTGTATCCTTTGCTGTGCAAAAGCTTCTTATCTTGATGAAGTCCCAATAGTTCATTTTTGCTTTTGTTTCTTTTGCCTTAGTGGATGTATCTTGAAAGAAGTTACTGTGGCCAAGTTCAAAAAGGGTGTTGCCTGTGTTCTCCTCTAGGATTTTGATGGAATCTTGTCTCACATTTAGATCTTTCATCCATTTTGAGTTTATCTTTGTGTATGGTGCAAGAAAGTGGTCCAGTTTCATTCTTCTGCATGTGGATGTCCAATTTTCCCAGCACCATTTATTGAAGAGACTGTCTTTCTTCCAATGGATAGTCTTTCCTCCTTTGTCGAATATTAGTTGACCATAAAGTTCAGGGTCCACTTCTGGGTTCTCTATTCTGTTCCATTGATCTATGTGTCTGTTTTTGTGCCAGTACCACACTGTCTTGATGACCACAGCTTTGTAGTACAACCTGAAATCTGGCATTGTGATGCCCCCAGCTATGGTTTTCTATTTTAAAATTCCCCTGGCCTTTCGGGGTCTTTTCTGATTCTACACAAATCTTAAAATAATTTGTTCTAACTCTCTGAAGAAAGTCCATGGTATTTTGATAGGGATTGCATTAGATGTGTAAATTGCCGTGTGTAACATTGACATTTTCACAATATTAATTCTGCGAATCCATGAGCATGGAATATTTTTCCATCTCTTTGTGTCTTCGTCAATTTCTTTCAGAAGTGTTCTATAGTTTTTAGGGTATAGATCCTTTGCCTCTTTGGTTAGGTTTATTCCTAGGTATCTTATGCTTTTGGGTGCAATTGTAAATGGGATTGGCTCCTTAATTTCTATTTCTTCAGTCGCATTGTTAGTGTATAGAAATGCCACTGACTTCTGGGTATTGATTTTGTATCCTGCCACACTGACAAATTGCTGTATGAGTTCTAGCAAACTTGGGGTGGAGTCTTTTGGGTTTTCTATGTAGAGTATCATGTCATCGGCGAAGAGGGAGAGTTTGACTTCTTCTTTGCCAATTTGAATGCCTTTAGTGTATTCTTGTTGTCTGATTCCTGAGGCTAGGGCTTCTAGTACTATGTTGAGTAGCAGTGGCGAGAGTGGACATCCCTGTCTTATTCCTGATCTTAGGGGAAAGGCTCCCAGTGCTTCCCCATTGAGAATGATATTTGCTGTGGGCTTTTCGTAGATGGCTTTTAAGATGTTGAGGAATGTTCCCTCTATCCCTACACTCTGAAGAGTGTTGATCAGGAATGGATGCTGTATTTTTTCAAATGCTTTCTCTGCATCTATTGAGAGGATCATATGGTTCTTGGTTTTTCTCTTGCTGATATGATGAATCACATTGATTGTTTTATGAGTGTTGAACCAGCTTTGTGTCCTGGGGATAAATCCTACTTGGTCATGGTGAATAATCTTCTTAATGTGCTGTTGGAGCCTATTGGCTAGTATCTTGTTGAGAATTTTTGCATCCATGTTCATCAGGGATATTGGTCTATAATTCTCCTTTTTGGTGGGGTCTTTGTCTGGTTTTGGAATTAAGGTGATGCTGGCCTCATAGAACGAATTTGGAAGTACTCCATCTCTTTCTATCTTTCCAAACAGCTTTAGTATAATAGGTATGGTATCTTCTTTAAACGTTTGATAGAATTCCCCTGGGAAGCCATCTGGCCCTGGACTTTTGAGTCTTGGGAGGTTTATTATGACTGCTTCAATTTCCTCCCTGGTTATTGGCCTGTTCAGGTTTTCTATTTCTTCCTGTTCCAGTTTTGGTAGTTTGTGGCTTTCCAGGGATGCATCCATTTCTTCTAGATTGCCTAATTTATTGGCGTACAGCTGTTCATAACATGTTTTTAAAATCGTTTGTATTTCCTTGGTGTTGGTAGTGATCTCCCCTTTCTTATTCATGATTTTATTAATTTGAGTCTTCTCTCTCTTCTTTTTAATAAGGTTGGCTAGTGGTTTATCTATCTTATTAATTCTTTCAAAGAACCAACTCCTGGTTTTGTTGATCTGTGCAAAAGTTCTTCTCGTCTCGATTTCGTTGAGTTCTGCTTGAATCTTTATTAACTCTCTTCTTCTGCTGGGTGTAGGGTCCATCTGCTGTTTTTTCTCTAGCTCCTTTTGGTGTAAGGTTAGCTTTTGTATTTGTGTTCTTTCCGGTTTGTGGATGGATGCTTGTATTATGATGTATTTCCCCCTCAGGACTGCTTTTGCTGCATCCCAAAGATTTTGAATGGTTGTATCTTCATTCTCATTAGTTTCCATGAATCTTTTTAATTCTTCCTTAATCTCCTGGTTGACCCTTTCAACTTTTAGCAAGATGGTCTTAACCTCCACGTGTTTGAGGTCCTTCCAAGCTTCTTGTTGTAATTTAGTTTTAATTTCAAGGCATTATGGTCTGAGTATACGCAGGGGATGATCCCAATCTTTTGGTATCGGTTCAGACCCGATTTGTGACCCAGTATGTGATCTATTCTGGAGAAAGTTCCATGTGCACTTGAGAAGAATGTGTATTCAGTTGAGTTTGGATGTAAAGTTCTGTAGATATCTGTGAAATCCATCTGGTCCAGTGTGTCATTTAAAGGTCTCGTTTCTTTGGAGATGTTGTGCTTAGAAGACCTATCGAGTGTAGAAAGCACTAGATTGAAGTCTCCAAGTATAAGTGTATTATTATCTAAGTATGTCTTAATTTAGATTATTAACTGATTGATATATTTGGCAGCTCCCACATTTGGGGCATATATATATTGATGATTGTTAAGTCCTCTTGTTGGATAGATCCTTTAAGTATGATATGGTGTCCCTCTTCATCTCTCACTACAGTCTTCGGGATGAATTTTAGTTTATCTGATATAAGGATGGCTATCCCTGCTTTCTTTTGAGGACCATTTGAATGGTAAATGGTTCTCCAACCTTTTATTTTCAGGCTGTAGGTGTCCTTCTATCTAAAATGAGTCTCTTGTAGACAGCAAATAGATGGGTCCTGCTTTTTTATCCAGTCTGATACCCTGCGCCTTTTGATGCGGTCATTAAGCCCATTCACATTCAGAGTTACTATTGAAAGATATGAGTTTAGTGTCTTCATGATATCTATTCAGTCCCTGTTTTTGTGGATTGTTCCATTGGACTTCTTCTTAAAGGGGAATTTTGAGAGTCCCCCTTATAATTTCTTGCAGAGCTGGTTTGGAGGACACATATTCTTTCAGTTCCTGTGTGTCTTGGAAGCTCTTTATCTCTCCTTCCATTCTGAATGAGAGCCTTGCTTGATAAAATATTCTTGGTTGCATGTTTTTCTCATTCAGGACCCTGAATATATCCTGCCAGCCCTTTCTGGCCTGCCAGGTCTCTGTGGAGAAGTCTGCTGGTACCCTAATACTTCTCCCCATAAAAGTTAGAGATTTCTTGTCTCTAGCTGCTTTGAGGATCTTCTCTTTATCGTTGGAATTTGCAAGCTTAACTATTAGATGTTGAGGTGTTGAACGGTTTTTATTGATTTTAGGGGGGGATCTCTCTATTTCTTGGATCTGAATGCCTGTTTCCCTTCCCAGATTAGGAAAGTTTTCAGCTATGATTTGTTCAAATACACATTCTGGACCTCTGTCCCTTTTGGTGCCCTCGGGAACCCCAATTAAACGTAGGTTTTTCTTCCTCAGGCTGTCATTAATTTCCCTTAATCTATCCTCATGGTCATTTAATTGTCTTTTTTCCTCAGTTTCCCTCTTTGCCATCAGCTTGTTTTCCATGTCACTCACTCATTCTTCCACCTCATTAACCATCATTGTTAGGACTTCTAGTTTGGATTGCATCTCATTCAATTGATTTTTAATTTCTGTCTGATTAGATCTGAATTCTGCAGTCATGAAGTCTCTTGAGTCCTTTATGCTTTTTTCTAGAGCCACCAGGAGCTGTATAATAGTGCTTCTGAATTGGCTTTCTGACATTGAATTGTAATCCAAATTTTGTAACTCTATGGGAGAGAGGACTGTTTCTGATTCTTTCTTTTGAGGTGAGGTTTTCCTCTAGTCATTTTGCTCAGTGCAGAGTGGCCAAATACAAGTTGTATTGGGAAAAGGAGAAAAAGAGAGGAGAGAAAGGAAAGAAAAGAGATAAAGAAAAAAGAAAAAAGGAAGAAGAAAGAAAAAAAGAAAAGAAAAAGAGAAAAAGAAAGAAAGAAAAAAAAGGGGGTGGGGGAAGCAAACAAATCAAAAAGCCAAAAAAAAAAAAAAATCAAACAAACAAACAAAACACGGGGGAGTATCTTCCGATTCTGTATACTTTAAGTCCCTTGACTTCCTCTGGAACTTGTCCATCTAGCTGGTCTTCTGGGGGAGGGACCTGTTGTGCTGATTTTCAGGTGTTAGCACTTTGGGGAGCTGCTCTGCCCCTGCCTGGTGCAGGGCTCAGTGGGGGTTGTTTACCCCGTGGGGCCCCAGGAGGAACAACCGCAGTGGCAGGGCCAGCTCTGGAGCCCTGGAGTCAGCTCCTGCAGTAACTCCGGGGCTCTCCTCTGCAGGGCCTGGAGGCTCCGGGGCAGGGCCGCTGATCTGATCAGCTCCGGGCAGGATCGTCCTTGCTGTCCTGGGCCCTCCCGGCCTCTGCCTGTCCCGGGGGAGGCCGGATCCTGGGCTGTGTCCCGGCGCCCTGTGCTCCGGGGCCTGCGCTGTTGGATTCGCGCTCCCGCTCTGCAGCTCCCTCCGCGGAGCCGCCGCTCGAGCCCCTCTGAGCTGCTCCGGGTCCAGCCCTGCGCGCTGCAGCCCTTAGGGAGCTCGGCGCACTCTCCCCGGGGCGCAGGTGCCTGTTAGTGTCCCCGGGAGCCCGAGGGCATCCCCGCCCCTCCTGCTCAACTCTGGAGTCTTGATGGACATCAAGATAGGATAGGACATCTTCATTTGGGAGTTTGTTTATTAGTATCTCAAACTCAGGTCCCAAGATGGGATTAGAGGTGTGATCCCATTTCCTGGGGAAAATGCCTGTGAGAAAAAATGGATGGAGGGGAGCTGGACAAGGCTGGGGAGCGGCCAGACTATGCTGAAGGGCTGCTCCCTGTTGGGACAGAGGGAAGGAAGCAAGGGTGGTTGGGAAGTCTAGACCTTGGTGCAGTTCTAAGAAACTATCTGCAAACTTGATGTGGAGTCATTGAGCCAAAGTTGGCATCAGAGGAGTCCTGAATCTCCCGTGAATGGGCATGACTTAGTATCCGTGGTAGTTCTCAACTGGGAGCTGTCCAGAGGAAATATGACCTTGGCGTAAACTTGCTCCAGCAGCTGGGGTGTTGGTCAACACACTCCTTGCAATGGAGATCTGAGACATGTGTTTTAATGGCTGCCACATGTTCCTAGACAAACTTTTGATAGTCTTTTTTTTAATATAAATTTTTATTTATTTATGATAGTCACACAGAGAGAGAGAGAGAGAGAGAGAGAGAGAGAGAGAGAGAGAGGCAGAGACACAGGCAGAGGGAGAAGCAGGCTCCATGCACCGGGAGCCTGATATGGGATTCTATCCCGGGTCTCCAGGATCGCGCCCTGGGCCAAAGGCAGGCGCCAAACCGCTGCGCCACCCAGGGAAGCCTAGACAAACTTTTGATTCTTTCTCACATCTGCTACTCTAAAAGTTCTCTAGTTTTCATTTTGGTCCATGTTGGCTAAACTCTAGATATACTCATCAGTTCCACCACCACTTACCCTATCATCTTGCTTTTGCCATCCCTAACATCTGTTCTCTACAAAGAAGCTACTGTCCCTTTAAAAATATAAATCAGCTCGTGCCACCCATCTGTTCAAAATGCTGCCATGGTTTCCCATCTCATTGAAAATTAAGTCTGAATTTTCTGGCATGACCTTCAAACTTCTACATGATCTGATTCTCCTGCTAGCTCTCTCATGGGATCATTTACCATTCTTTTGAATTAACTCTGCTCTTCCAAAAATATAAGACCATTCTTGCCTCAGGGCCTTTGCACTTTCTTTGCCCCTGCTTGGAATGCTGTTATCAAAGATATTCTTGGGGCTCACTTCTTTAGGATCTCTGTTCAACTGTTACCAGATCAGAGCTTACTTCTCTGGCTAATTTATATTACTCCATTTTCTCCATAATATTCAATACTATGTGATATATATTTATCATTTTTGTTTTTTATGTATTTCTTCTAATTGCAATGTAAGTCCTATAAGGTCAAAGCCTTTATCTGTTTTGTGTACAGCTATTTTCTTAGGGTCTGTCATGTAAGAGGTTTTCAATAAATATATGTTGAATCAACGAACAAATGCAATTTTAAAATCTGCAAAATTTGGACTGTACTGAACATGTCTTCTGTTTCATATTTTATAATCTACTTTTGCATAATGTATCATGAAAGATTTCAAATACCATAAGCATTCTTCTACTGCATAGTATTTTATTTTAAAGCTGCAATATTTGATACCTATTATTTCCAATTTTCTGGCTCTTACATGAATAATATTATAATGAGCATCATTACCCTTACACTGAATGGAGACATTGACCAAGTATATCTTGCAGACCATTCTGTCCCAGGTGCCTGGCAAATACTTATTAACTGAGTGAATGTATAAATAAGTAGATAGAAAATATTTGGCTCATTTTGATTATCTCCTAAGGTAAAAACTTAGAAGTTGAATTGTTAGTTTTATATATTCATTTTGTCAGACCAATTTATATTGTAAAATGGTCCTCTCAAAAGTGGTCAGTTTGTGCTTCCACTGGCAGATATGAGAGCTTACTATTTCGTCAAAAAATGTTCAATAAGCTAAGCTTCCCAATTTGATTGATGACAAATATCTCATTTTAATTTACATTCTTTTATACTGGAGAAGTTACATTTGTATCATAGATTTATTGGCCACTGCTTCTTTAATGCTCCTGTCCCTTGATTTTCAAAAAAGGTTAAAGGTATAGTTATGAGGTCTGGTCCTGCCATTCACTGGCTGTTTTGTTTTTGTAAGTTACTTAGCTTCTCTGAACTTCTATTTCCTAACTGTGATGTGGAAAAAATAGTGATGCCTGCCTTCTTGGGACTCCACTGTGCAAGCTGACAAGGAATCTGGAGTCAACCTCTGGTGTATGGTACTCTCCTTACCTTTGATATGCCCAGGAGAGTTGAGCTGTAGAGGGGGGGGGGGGAAGACTTCTGGGTTGTGGTAAGGCATAAGTGAGAAAAGCCATGTAAAATGCACAGTGCTGTATCTGGAACAGAGTAAGCGCTAATAAATGAGAACTCCAATCGCTGGTACTTTATCTTTGTGTTACACTGTGTTGTCCTGGGAGAGATAATCGTATTTCATGTATCTTTGGGATCTTGGGGTCTAAGAGAGTTCCCCGGATACCGGTATATATTAGTAGTGGCTTAGCTGCTCAATCAATGTTTGTTATAAGATGAAAGATTGTATAAACGTTTGGTAACAATGGGATTCTTGTTTTAGCTAACGTTTCGGTCTCTGATTCAGCTCCCTGTTTATCTGGCCTTAGAGTATCTGCCTCCGTCTTAAAGCCTGCATGTTTTCCTCCAAACCTTGACTGTGGGTCAGCCAAGTTGTGGTATAACAGTTTCATATGCCCAGACAGAGTTTTCTGACCTGAGTTATAAGCTTCTGCTGCCAATAAGCTGTCTAAATAGGGAGACAATGGAGATGTCGTTTCATCTATTTTTTTTCTGCCTCAAAGATATTTCATTACACGTGGTTTCTGTAAAAATATCTTTGCTATATTTTATTTAATCACTTGGGGGAACACCCAGGAGAAAACAGAATCGTATTTATCCATAAATAACCAGGAGAGGGCTTTCTTTAGAAGTCAAGTGCTCTAGGGGGACTGATAACTGATGGCATTTTCTTTGCCTCTCCAGATATCCTTTCGAGAGATGCCCTAGAGAGATATATGATAAAGTATGAATAAGATGGGTAAAAAAAACCAAACAAACCCTTAAAGACCTCAAATGTACCTTGAAAAATAAGTCAGAGAGAGGACCTAAATTCATGAAATCGAATGTTCCATTAAAACATTTTCCTCTCCCTATTGCCATTACCCATTTAATTTCACTGTGGGCTGGTCTTTTGGGGTTTCTGGAAGTCTCAGTTTAATTTGAGACTTTGCTCTGGAACGAACTAGCAGAAAAGAAAGCCCCATACAATGAATGCTCTGACTGAACTAATTATATTTATTGAGGCCGTGTTGAAATGGTGGTCAAGCTTCCTTTTGGGAAATACTTGATGGGAGAGTTAACATTTATAGTTGACATTCTGGAATTAACATAACTACAGCTGAAATCATTTTTCTTTTTTATCATTCTTCGCCATGCCTTACTTAATCACTAAATGCTGTCTGCTCTGAGCAACCTTGATAGATGAGGGAACACGCTAGTAAATAACAGATATATTTGTAGTGCTTGCCAAATAAAAAAGAAATGCATCTTTGCTACTGCAATGTAACTGGAACAGATGTGTGAATATTTTAAAACATGGTTGATGTTGTAAATTAAGATTTTGGTCATTAGAATAAATTAAAATTTCTACCTAATCATTTTATGATGTGGTAAAAAAACAGTGTCTTTCACATGGTGACCCTCTTGACAAGTCACCAACCATCTGGAGAAGAAAACAAACACCCTTCTGCAATTAATTATTCAGTTTTTTAAAAAAATAGGCAATATAGAAATATTTTGTCTTCACAATGAATAATAAGTAAATTTGGTAATCAAGTGACATTTACTCTATCATAGAAAATATAAACTTATTGTACAATAGTTCACAAAATAATAGCACAAAAGTGAACCCAAGTGGTTTGTTTTTTTAATTAGCTGATTTATTTGTAATGTGTCTTTTTTTTTTTTGGTCTGGTTTCAAGAAAGCTTTAAGGGTATATAGTGGTACATTTAAACACCAAGATCAGATAGCTTTTTAAAAGTGAAGAAATAGGGGCAAAGGGGGAAAGAGAATGGAAGTAGCATGAAACTCCTGGTAAGAGGCACATATTAAAGGTGTGCTGTGTAGTGTTTTGCCAAAGGTGGCTTACAAACTGAGCACTAAATTTCCTAGTAGCCAAAGTTGAGGGAAACATGATTAGTTGCAGGATTCACAGGGCTTATGAGATGAAAATCAAACATCTTGCCCTGGAAAAGTGTAACTATTCCTGAAATTAAGCCCAGAGATAATTTTCCCCAATTGAGCCTCATGAGAGGATTATATGTAATTAGGGAACAATATTTCACTTTCAAATATATCCTTTCATTAAATACAAGGAGTCATTTCATAGAACATTTTCTTGTTACCCCTAGTATAGGCATCATGCTACTGCATAGGGACCAGACTTGCACAGTGCATGTACAGTGTGGTGAGAAGATAGCAGTGGGGGCCAGGGTCCTGAGGCCACCAGACGTTGGGCTGTGTGTGTGTGTGTGTGTGTGTGTGTAAGAGATTCAGTTCTGCTTGTGAGGTGTGATCATGCAGTGCTTCCTAAAAGACAGGCTTTCAAACGAGCACTGAAAGCAGAGTAGGAGCACCCCATGGAGACAGTCTGGCATGCTACTTTGTAATACATCTAAGTGATAAAATATTCATTTTGCTTCAGTTTTCTTTTATTATTTTAGGTAAATATTCCTTTCAAAATATTTACTCTTCTTTTTTTGAAATTAATAAAAGTAACATACAGCTGTTTAAAACGTTTAAAAAGATAGGAGTTTAAAGTAGAAAATAAAAGTCATCCAGAAATAAACATAGCTAGTATTTCGTATATTTTCTTCCAGGTTTTTGTTTGTATGTTATGTACGTACATATGTGTCTTTCAAAACTGAGATCATACTGTATGCATAACTTTGCATCCTTTTAAACATAATATTATGTCTTGTCCCGGAGTAATTAACATTTTTGAAAACGTTAAATAGCTGCATATTATGTACATTTGGTTCATTACAGTCTTTTAGGTTGTTTCTATTTTTTCCTAATTGGAAGTGTGTTTCAGTAAACATTCTAATACATACTTGTTTGGATAACTTTTGACTATTTACCAAAAAGTTTTTCTAGATGTGTAATTATTGAGTTGAAGAGTTTAAGTATTTTCCAATCATTTGATAACTAATTGAAGTTATATTGAAGTGTTTCTACTTTAGTTTACTAAAACTATGTGCTTATATATTTATGTAATTACATCCTTATATTTGTATATTTGGCAGTTTATTTTATTCTTATAATAATCAAATGTATTTATTAGTGAGGCCAGATTTTTTTTGCAAACTAGAAAGCCTACACAGTAATCCCCGCTTATCCATGAGGGATACATTCCAAGACCTCCAGTAGGTGCCTGAAAGTATGGATAGTACGAAACCCTATAATACACTATGATTTTTCTTATCCAGATAAACCTATGATAGAATTTAATTTATAAATCAGGCATGTAAGAGATTCACAACAGTGGCTAATAACAAAATAGAACAATCATAGAACAATGTACTATAATAGAAGTTATATGAATGTGGTTTCTCTCCTTCTTTCTCTCAAAATATTGTACTGTAGTCACCTTTATTTTTAGGATGATGTAAGATGATCAAATGCTTAAGTGATAATATGAAGTGGGATACATGAGGCAGGCAGCGTGACATAGATCGAGACTACTCAGATTATGACGGAAGGGGGAATAGCCTGCTTCTGGAGAGTGGTTGACTGTGAGCATCTGGAACTCTGGAAAGCAGCGCTGCAGATAAGGGGAGGGGCTACATCCACAAAACAGATGATTGCCCTAAATTACGCAAATTGTGTATGTGTTTTACCTAGATTGAGTCATGCTTTATTTTTCTCCTTCATTGTGCATGAGTAGTAGTCATTCCAATGGCATTTTAAAAATTGTTTTCTTCTTACGTGGAAATCATCAGATGGCTTGATGATTTGTTCTGGTGTTATCTTTTTATTGTTAATATCTTGTCTTCTAAGTGGTAAAGCTGTAGCTGAATTATAAAGTTCCCCTTGGGAGAATGGAATTGCATAATGGAGATAGGTGTTTATCTGCATGATACATTTTCAAGGTGAGCTAACAACAATAGGACAATAATCTCTTCCAGGACTGTCCTGAAAGGAGCTAGTATATTTTAGGCACATTTGTTGCGTGGCAGTGATGTTGGAAGCTTCATTTGGCAAGCCCAGGTGGTGATAATCCTGATAAAGAAAAATAGTGAAATAAGGCAGATGAATGATTCAGCTAAACGTACGTTTCCATTTCGAACATTGCATCATCACAGCAAAGCCTACTTAATCCCCTTGCACTAACGTATCTCATAGTTTTCCACAAATTTTATTTCAGTTTTGACATGAGGCAAATATTGAAAGAAAAATTTTGTTCCTTTGACATAATCAAAACGTATGAAATAGCAATGTCATAAATTCTGCCTATCGTACTTTCCTTGGTTCTTCACAGGACGTCCTCCTCCTCCTTCTCCAGGACATGAATATGCTGCACCTAAGAATTTGGCTCAAGAGTCAAGAGAGATAAATAGTAAAGTTCACTTCTGCCCTGTTGATCATGAAAGGCTTTGAAAGTAGAAATATTAAATTTTTTGGGGGGAAAGTAGGGCTATGGATGAGGACTCGGATCTTATATTAAAAATATGAATCAAAAGAGTCTTGATCCATCAGAAATGTATTGCCTTAAAATAAAACATGTTGCAATCCACAGAATTTGGAATATAATTGCTTTCAATTTGAGAAAGTACAGTTTTTCTTTTAGTCTTCTATGCAAATTTATTCCAATCAGATAAGGGGGAGAGCCTATTTGTGCAAGTTTAATTGTAACAATACATCTTTAATAGTTTATTAACACTTAATAGAACTATCAGCATATGAGGAAATAAAAATCCATCTGGAATATCTCTTTGATCATGTATAAATGATATCAAAATACAATATTTCTCTAAATGTAAACTTGCTGGACAGCGTCCCAAGGGGAATTTACAGCCCAGTGACTTCAGTGTGTGAACTCATTAGAGCATGGCTCATTACCTACTGGGCAGTGGAAAAGCCAGCTACAAACATCCCTGTCCTGAGTCCATTATAAGCAGAGTTTTGGCTGAATTGTCTTTGTGGCAAAGGTTGTTAGTGAACCTTGTGATTCCCAACTCAGTGAAACTGCTAATCTGTTCCTGTCCCTCCAGGGAGCTGCGCATGAGAATTATGTGAGGTCCACCTGTTCATGCTTCAAGTCTGCTTGGCAATTAATGCCAATGCATGTGAGTTGATGTTTTACCTAGTTCTTAAGAAGTATGCTTTGTCCTTCCTCAGTGAGTTCCACTTTCTCCAGTAAAGCCTAGGGTTTCACTTCTGGGCAAGTCCACACATATATTTTAATTTTGTTTGGGATGTACACTGATCCTTTCTTGTGGGAGTCAAGTCTGTGGTTTATTTGTGAGAAAAAGCTTTTGTTTGAAAAAACAAATCCTCTGTTTTATGGAGGCATGCAGAAGATCTTGTTAAGTAATCTAGAATCTTTTAATGTCATTTTCCACTTTTGCTTTGATGCATCCTTGTTATTTTGCATTTATTGCTGTTGTGAAAAGTCATAACAAGTTAACACAAATTGTCTATGTATAAGGTATTCAGAGTTTGATGGGCATTGGAAGGCAGGTTGCTTCATTTCAAGAGGTGGTGATTAGTTAATGAGGGCAGAAAAGAATTTTTTTTATTGGAGTTCAATTTGCCAACATATAGCATAACACCCAGTGCTCATCCCGTCAAGTGCCCCCCTCAGTGCCTGTCACCCAGTCACCCCATCCCTCCGCCCACCTCCCTTTCCACTACCTTTTGTTCGTTTCCCAGAGTTAGGAGTCTCTCATGTTCTGTCACTCTCTCTGATATTTCCCACTCATTTTTTCTCCTTTCCCCTATAATCCCTTTCACTACTTTTTATATTCCCCAAATGAATGAGACCATGTAATGTTTATCCTTCTCCAATTGACTTGCTTCACTCAGCATAATACCCTCCAGTTCCATCCATGTTGAAGCAAGTGGTGGGTATTTGTCATTTCTAATGGCTGAGGAATATTCCATTGTATACAGGGCAGAAAAGAAGAATGCATGTATATCCACAGTACTAACTGGAAACTCATCTATAATCAAATACTGAATTATGTCCACACTTAAGTATTGTGAGACTTAAGAGACTGTCGATAGGAGGAAGAGATTGGAAAGAACACAGTGTGTGGGGTGAAGAGACGAGTTGATCAGGTGGAATGAGAATAGCAAGGGTGCACTTTGGATGGGAAATACATGTAGAGTTGGTGAGGCCGTCAGTGCCAGGGTCAAAGACTTTGGTTTTGATTTTAAAATAGTAGGCATATATTATATTTTCTGAATTAGGGAGATGATATGGTTTTAGAAAGATTTATATGGCAGGGTTGTATAGACATAATTTATAGAGGAAGAATGTAAAGGCAGAGTGAAATTTTAAAAAATCATTATTCATCTATCTAGTGGTCTTTCTAAGGTGTCCTAACTTGCCATTTGGTTTATTGTATAATGGATTTTTTTTTAGGGTATAGATATTAATTAAACTTGGATATTTCAGAGTCTAGTGACTGGACTTATTGCTTTGATTATTACTTTAGGTGGTCTATAATAATTGCCAAAGTTGATCTATGATACTCTGTACTTATCAGCTTTACATCATATTTATGATTTTACCAGTATTCATTGTTTTAAAGAATCTTAGATGGCTTCCACTTGCTCCATGGGTGAATTTCGAGAAATTTCTGGAATTGTTAAGAAGCTGTGTAAGTCAGAATAGGCTAAGTTTGCTGAAGTAACAACTGCCAAATCTCAGTGGCTCAACATCATAAAAGTGTATTTCTGGTAAATGTTTATTTATGCTAAATGTCTATTGTGAGTCATTGCAGTGACTGCAGTCATTTGGAGCTCTTATCTCAATATGTTATCCCATACTTGCCAAGGCAGGAATAAAAGAACTTGGCAAATTATATACTGTTTCTTAAGGCTAGAGGGACACATGTAATTTTTAGTCATATTTCATTGGCCAAAGTAAATGACCTGGCTGTGCCTAACTTCAAAGTAGTTGGGAAGTGCTATGCTAACATATATTCAAAACAGGGGAAAACAGGGTATGTGTGAACATCTCTAATGACCACCACAGGGAGATAGTTCCTTTTCAAAGCACTCATGAGCATAAGTCTAGAAAGAATAATATCTTTCAAATGAAATTATTCTACTGAGAATTATTTCATCCACTGCTTAGGTCTATAGGCTCATAGGCCCAGAGCAAATTAGAATTTTAATATAAATGGACAAGGTGACCCACAACATGACTAGAATACGACTCTCTATTATGAATTGGTAAGTGTGAGGAGAGATTGTAAAAACTTCTTGTTATGGAAGTTCAGTATTAGATTCATACTTGTGTTCTGTACATTTTTAATGTGATTGGTGAAATAATTTGGAAATAATTTGTATAATATATAAATAATCATAAATATTTATTACAAAAATACATGCTATTTATGCCTATATACATAGACTCATATATTACTTAGCTGACAACTGAAGGTTGAATGGTCAATGGTGGTGGCTCATGGCGACTATGGATCTCTATACAGTTAGCATATACCCTGGATGACCTCTGAGAGCACAGCATGTGGATTTTTTTTAAAGTTTTAAGTTAGAGTATTAGAGTATTACAATAGGAACCACATTTAAATTTATTCTATAGTCTTCAGTTATGTGCAACATAAGATTTACCATTCCTATGTAATATTTAAGTTTTATTTGTTGTATCTTGAAATTTCAAATTGCGTGAAAAATAATTTTATTTGATGAAGTTAGTGTGGTCCATAAGGGCTGGCTCAGAAAATAATCCAAGTGGTAGACTACGGGCTCTGCATATTCAGCCACATTTCTCTGGTAATGTCAGTACTTGGATCTCCAGTGTTGGAGATCAATTCTTCAATTCTTCAATTCTCTGCATCCTTACTCCCAGGAAGCTCCTTGAAACCTTCTATGAACACATGCAGTGTATGAGATTGAGCTTCTGCTAATGGGTATGAAGAAGTATGAACTTGTGATTTTCAGCAATTGTTTGCATATGCCAAGATATTGTAAAATACGTCCTATTTCTTTGATATGATTTGGGTAGCCTTAAGATGTATGCTCACATTTTAGATTCCAGAGGTTGAGGTTAAAGTTGCTAAGCACTATTGCTGAGAGTGGAAGGGATGGCCTTTCAAGATGGTGTATAGAAGTGGCACTTGTGTTGCTATTGTTCTAATGTCAGTACATTGATATTAATAGTACTAATCTCAGTATGAGTCATTCTATTTTGTTAACAATAATGATGTTGGCAATGTTTATAATAGTCATGAGTTAATAAATGTAATTGCATTGTCTATTGTATAATAATAATAACTGTTAAAAGATCATTTTATGCCAAGTTTCAGAAGGAAACTGAAATATAAAATTGTGAGTTAATAGCTATTAAGAATGTAAAATAAAGGGTGTTTGGACCAGTAATAGATCTGATTTCAGCTTCCTTACTTAACCTGACTAAAAATGATTTTCAGATACTGAGTAATCGATGGGAAGATAGTATCTTAGAGCTCTCAAAAATTGTAAAACATCAGTGGTACCAGAAAGGTGTTATGTTACTGGTAACTTTAGTGTTGTATTTGAACTGATGAACTCAGATGTCAAATATTGAAGTATGCCACTGTTGCCTAGACTTTTCAGATTCTTCATAAGGAACACAGAAAAATGATATTTTTCAGAATTGTTTAATTAACTTAAAATCAGGTGTGTTCTGTATACTTTCACAAGAACTGTTAGTAATGACCATCAAATAATATATATTTCTGCATTTATAAATGCGTGTAAGGATGAAATGTTTTCAATCAATTCATGTTAAGATACCAAAGTTGATTTTCTTGAGAGTTTATACTGTGAAATATCTGAGTTTGTTTTGATAGCTTGCAGGTAGCCTTCACAGTATGGTCTTCTACCAAACCTTTTTTTCTTTTCTAGGTTACCATCACAAAGGATTCATCTCAAGGGGTCTCCTATTGATGATCTCAGTTCTTGCTCTCCATTTATTCCCCTTTTCAGATTTCTTTCATCCTCCTATGATACATGGGTTTTCTGGTAAGTTGCTTTATTTTCATTCTCTCTCAATTCTCTGATGTTACTCAGAAGGCAATTCAGGGCAGCCTGGGTGGCACAGCGGTTTAGTGCCGCCTTCAGCCCAGGGCGTGATCCTGGAGACCCATGATGGAGTCCCACATCGGGCTCCCTGCATGAAGCCTGCTTCTCCCTCTGCTTGTGTCTCTGCCTCTCTCTCTCTCTCTCTCTCTCTCTCTCTGTCTCTCATGAATAAATAAATACAAATCTTTTTTTTTTTTTTTTTAATAAATACAAATCTTAAAAAAAAAAAAAAAGAAGGTAATTCAGCCATCTCGATGTTTTGATGAGGAAGTGGGTGGGGCACAGAATCCTAGGCATGTCTTGGTGCTCACAATAGCGTTGCTGTACTATCTATCCCCTGTCATATACATACGTAAAAATGGGATAGATAAGCAAGAGAGGTGTTAGAGTAACTAGATTAGTCCCAAGACAAAGTTGCCCATGCTAAACCCCATGCTAATAAACTAAAACATTTTGCTAAGCTCTCCCAGAAAAGGAAGGTCAATAGATCAACACTTGCCTGTTCTACAAGGCTTACTTGACCTGGTTTCAAAACTTTCCTTTACTCCATATAAAGAAAGTTACCCTGCTTTAACCAATCTGCAAATGCCAAGTATAACTTCCTTACTCCTGCTCACTTCAGTCTATAAAAATATCTTGCCCTGTACAGCTCTTAAGTGCTCCTTTCTACCTGCTAGATTGGATGCTGCCTGATTCATGAATCATTGAATAAAAGCCTATAGAATCAGTAAATTGTGGAAAAACTTTCTTTTAACAGAAGCAAGGACTTGGAAGTGTTATAAGGGAAATGGGGGCAGCCAAGGACTTGGACGTGAAATCAAAATGGTCCAGAATGAGGGTATACTAGGTCACACCTCTTTTCTATATATTGCCAGTTAAGGAAATGTATCATCTTACTCTGTCACATATATTAAGGGTGAGTCGACTTGCATTCAAGCAGAATATTGAGGCACTTATGCAAATAATTTAAAACAAAAAGAAAAAAAAATTCTCCCCATTTACTTGAATTTTCAAGATAGTGAAGGGAAACATGTATTTTAGGTCATGAATTATGCAGAAAATTTGTCTTCAATTTGTCATTATATTTTGTCTCTGAGCTTTTCACAAATACAACTTGTGAGTGAAATATAAAAGGCATAGAAATATATGTCAGAGATTTAGATTCTTTTAGATTTATGTCTTATTATTTGAGCTCCCACCTAATTTCCTCTGGGATATCATGGTTTTGTATATTCCCTGCACACATAGCCATTTGTTTATTTTCTTTGGTATTGTGTCTGGTATTTGTTATACATTTTGGGAAACCTCCTTCATACTTAAGAAGATCACTAGTCAATCTAAAAACATAATACTTATAATCTTTGACATTTTTCGTCTAAGCCATTTAAGCCTTTGCTTTTAGAGTAGTAGCTTGTAGTGACTGAGGTACAATGTCAAAAAAGCCTAGATCAGTCTCCATTAGCTATGGAAATTAAGAGAGGATATGGTGGATAATATAAAGGAACCCTACTGCATTTTGTGTATTTGTGTTATTAACTATTTATAACAATAATGTCACATTATAGAAACTCAGAAGAACATGGGAAGTTGTCTTATTTCCTAATTCCTCCCTTTGATTCTATAACTCCTCCTCTACAATGTGGAGAATGTTGGAGTTATTCTTCTTAAACCCAATTAACCTTTGCCTTGAATTCATTGATTGTTTAGTGTATGTGTAGATTGGGAAGGAGATGGGAGCTAATATTTTGATTTTTAAAGGTTTTTCATGGTGATTGGACCTGGATATGCAAAGAGAAGGCAGATTACTCAGTTTGTTTACCCTTCCAGCTTCAGATAAGCTGTACACATTCAACACATTGAGATGAAAAGCCGGGGAGTACTTCTGGTACTTCCCTGTAAGCTGTATACTCCTCTGGGGGAGCATTGAGGTTTGAGCCAATAAAGATCAAGTGATTCCCACTGAAGACTTTTAAAAAGAACTCACGCAAGAAGTCTGGTAAACTCACACACTACTTTTTTTTTTTTTTTACTAACAATTCTTCATTATATGCTTTGTTAAAGGTACAGATGTCTCCTGATACCTAGTACTACTTTTTCTGTTCCCACTTGCTGTGACAAATAAGCTGGGGAGGGGAAGGAGAGTACCAGGGCAAGACCTAATCAGAAGTATTTACGTAGAAGTGAGTAGAGATGATATCACTGTAAATAATACTGTGTCCTCTGGAAGAAGTCAAGGTCACAGACAAAGACATGATTTAAATCAGAAGGAAGGAGTTAACACAAAGTAAGGTTAGGCTAGGACCCATCAATGCTCCCAGTTACCTTTGGATTATGTAGAGGCTGATTAATATCTCTTCAAAGGCCCTTCCTACATCTCTATCTTTTTTTTCTCTGGATCCTAATTTTAACTCTTCCCCAAGCCAGTGAATTTTCTTCAATTTCCTCAGAAAGGCTTGCTCCCTCACCTGTAAGTCTTTAGCCACATGCTCTGACTAACTGCTCTAGTTCAGGGAAGAAGCACTTTGTTTAGAGAGAGAATCAAATGCCAAGGAGAAATGTGGAAGAGGCTTTAGCACCCAATTGAGCTTTTCTAGTTGATACCATTAGGAACATTTAAAGGACATAGATAGAGAAAGAGAGAACCTTGAAGGAACAATGGGTAACTTCCTGCAGTGTTGTTATATGGAAATGAATGCTTATGATTTTTCCTACTCTTAATTGACTACATAGTCAGTCTCCACTTAAGATTCCTGACAGAAGTGAGTTCCCTACTACTGAACTCTTCCCTAGAGCTTCTTCACTTCTTCTATTTCTCTAGATAAATATTACCCTTAGATCAAGTAATGTTATCAGAAAGCAGTGAATGGCTTTAAGTGAATTGTACTTTGATGTCCTTCTCTTTATGTACTATGTGAAATTTTACCCCTTATGAAGCATTTGTATATAATTGCCATATTTACTAAGGAAATATTGTTAAATATGATCCATACTTGATGACTCAGCAATTTCACTTTTAGATGAAAGTCCTGTAGATTTTCAACAGGAGACATGAACACATTATTTATAGTACCACTGTTCACAATAGCAAAACCCACAAGATAACTCAAACACCAATGAGAGAGTAAATGAACAAATTGTGTCATATACTAGCCCAATGGAGGCTATAAAAACAAATGAATTACAGCAACATACAATAATATGGATGAATCTTTTTTTGTTTGCTCTAAAATTTTTGAAGACTTAATTTTTTTAAAGCAGTTTCATCTGTAACAGAATTGAAAGGAAGGTACTGAGATTTCCCATATGCCCTCACACTTACATAGTCTCCCTTCTTATCAGCTTCACTCACCAGAATGGGGCATTTGTTTCCAAGAATGAACCTACATGATGCATCATGATCACCCAAAGCCCATAGTTTACTTTAGGGTTCACTCTATGTGATGTACTTGTAATCACTGCCTTAAAAATTCTCTGTGCTCTGTTCATCCATTCCCTCCATTGCTCCTGGCAATCACTGGTCTTATTGATATCTGTGTCTTCATAGTTTTGTCTTAATATGGCTGAATCTAAGAAACATGATATTAATTGAGAAAATAAATCCTAAAAATTACATACAAAATGATACTCCTTTAAATAAAGTTGGAAACAATTAAAGTAAGAAAAATAGAATTTTAGGAGTACATATAAATGCAATACCCTTATATAAAAAGGAACCTAAGGAATGAGGAATATGTATGTGATTCCTACTGTTGGTAGGAATCTGGTGGTTGGGCTATGTTGGGACTATAGAATTGGTGTAGGTTAATGTCAAGGTCCTGGCTTGGGTTATAAGTGGTAGATTCATAAACACTTATTGCATGACTAAAACTAACTAATCAACTAACTAGAAGTGGGAGGAAAAGAAGAATGTCCAGCATAACTTATAGAGTCTTCTTAATGGAGGATCTGTGGGAAGATTTTTCCCCCCAGATCGTGAAATCTGAGTTTCTCCTTAAATATTGCTGTTTTTTGTTTTTAAATCATATTAGCTCTAAGAATTTTCTGATTGCATGTTCTTCTTTGCTTTGACTGCTAGAAAGCTCAGGTGCAAATTTATAAGATACCTTTAGTAATTGTATAGGAATTTATGGTATACATTTGATGTCTAAGTTGAATCCTAGTTTCATCTTAATATTTCACCTAGTTTCTCTTAATTTATATTTTTTGTTTTTTTTAAAAATACTTTTTTTGCTATTTTTTATATGAGGTGCCATAAATTAGGAAGAGAATATAAATAAATGAAAATAGATTTGCCTGTTATTTTGGACAGTATCCAGAACCTATTGCTTAAGAATGAGGATGACATTTGGCAATGAGTTGGTACATTATTCCAAAGTATTGGTATTTATTGTATGTTACAGTTTGTAGGAAATGAAGTGGGCCTATTTGTGAAGATCAGTCTGGAGAAATGTACTTAAATACACATTTTATAATAATTTTAAGTAGTTCTCTGGAATATCCATCATTCTATCAAAGTCATCTCTTAGTTGCCCCTAGTTATATAGGTTTTAAGTTAAGAAGACAAATTACACTCTAATCTCAGAAAATAAAGTGAGATATTCAAGACTTTGAGAAGTAGAATTGTGTCTTTCCAGGGCAGGCATATGGTCATGGACAAAGCCAAGATCTAAGTTACAGGAATAATGTTTCCTTGAGTCTGGAGCATTGGTCCATTGAGAATAGACTTGACTATGTGAATGAGAAAATTTTCCACACAGGGGTAACAATATCATCAGAAAACTATATTATCTAGGGTTGCATGTTTTGATGGTTTCCCCTGTAAAAGGTATATGTTTCCCTATCTAGACCCAACACCACTTTGTACAAAATTAAGACCTCCCATTATACTATATTTTAAAAAAATGCTTTGGATTAAAGATGCTAGTTAGCAATATTACATTCACATTCTTTGAGAAATTTATAAGCTTTGGAAAAAATATTTGTAAAAGTTTGCTGATGATCAGTTCTAATCTGTCCACTGAATATGGTAACTCCAAAATCATCAGTGGATTAAATTTATCTTTGATATATCCTTATAACCTTATTTTCATTTGGAATAAAAGAATTTAGTTATTTCTTGAGTTTCTTGATTGTTTGCCATATAAACAATATTAAGTGGAACAATAATTCTCAAAACAAGTAGAAGCATAATTTTGTTTTTAAATAGACCAGAGTTTCAGGAGATAATTTCCTATAAGGTGTTTATATTAAGGAAAAATTAAAAGCTTAGATGTTCATTTCTTCTTCATTAGCACAATATATCAGAAATCCAGTGCAGAAAGAAGAAAGCATTTCTCTAGACTCTAACATGTAAATTCTTGGCATTTCAACATACAATTCATTAAGATTGGTTGAGAACATGTTGCTGATTAGACTAAAATCTCTAAGTAGTATCATTTAAAGAATATTTAGTTTTGTTTCTTCACACTGCCATAAATGGTACCATGCTTATCAGCTGTTCTAGGTGAACATGTATTTTATTTTATTTTAAAATTTTATTTATTTTTAAAAGTCTTTTTAAAAATACTTTTTATATGTGAAGAAATATGGTAGCTGTAGTAAATAATACAAAGATTAGTAAAATATAATTCCTATTCTTGAAGAAAGAACATTTTAGTAATACGGATGAAACAAATGTACCTGAGTATATTGCAAGGATACAATGGCATAAGAGAAGTATAAGGTAGAAAGGCTGATCTCCAGTTTTCCTAGTCATAAAGGCCTTCTGGATAAGATGAGCTTATGTCCTGGTTTCCTGGGATAGTCCTAATTTCTATTTATTGTCCTGGACCAACTATATATAAGACAACCCTTCATTCTCAAAGGCATTCCAGTTTGGAAGAAAAATGATATTATCATTCTATTTATGGATAAAGCTGCATTTAAGTCTGGCTTTGAAGATTGGATAGGTTTTCAACAAATGGAGCTCCATACTATTGATGAACTGATCAATTCATATCTGGAGGGGTGTAGACATCAGGGAATATGCCAAGGAAAGTGTTGCTTAGGCTGAGTGTTAAAGATGATTAGGTTTTCATTTGGGGGCAATGTAAAGGAAGCAACATCAGGAAGATATCACAGATAGGATATGCATGTCATAGCTGGAGAAGTGCTAGTAATGGATATTAATGGATAATAGTGAGAAATGAGTCTGAGGAAGTGGTCAGAGGTCAGGCCTTGAAGGGTTTACATATATGCAGCGGAACTGGGATTTTATCTTGGAAGCAATGAGGATAGTGGTAGTGTCATTGAAAAACTTTAGTCCAGGGGATCCCTGGGTGGGTCAGTGGTTTAGCACCTGCCTTTAGCCCAGGGCGTGATCCTGGAGTCCTGGGATTGAGTCCCACGTTGGGCTCCCTGCATGGAGCCTGCTTCTTCCTCTGTCTGTATTTTTGCCTCTCTCTCTCTGTGTCTTTCATGAATAAACAAATAAAATCTTAAAAAACAAACAAACCCCAAAACTTTAGAGAGTATCATACTGAAGTTCGCATCTGAAAAAGTGGTGAAGGCATGGAAAAGAGATTGGAAGGGTATGACCTTGGAGACATTAGGAGCAATTAAAAGACCATCACAATAGTCATAATAAGAAAAAATTTAAACAATTAAGGTGTGAACCAAAATAATGACAATAGAAATAAAGCCATACATCAAAGGGTAAAATAGAAAATGTTTTTCCAAACAAATTTCTCTTAGCTCTTGACCTACATTTACTTCTGCTTTTAAAATTTATTAAATATAAATATAAACAAACTTCAAACCTCAAAACTTTTAGAATTGTATAAACTTAGTTTGAATTCATGAATTTAGAAAAATAGAATTTTCTATTTATTGACCAGAATGGAATTCATCTTGCCATGTCAATGACTTTAAGAAACTTTATTAAACACTCATCAGAATATGTGGATCTTTGAAGAAAGGGAATCCTTTTCCTGCTGACATGAATTATCTAAATGATTCTTGTTAATCTTTCATTTTTCTTGGTGTGCATAGACACAACCAAAGTGCTTACTATGGCTTACCTTGGTCTTGTTTGCAAATCTCCTTCATTGCTTTCTGACCGTCTTTATTTTCTCGTGGGATACAGGTTGTTATAAGCCTTAGATGCTATGATTTTCTCCACCAATCTTAGATTCTATCTGACAATATTTATTGAATTCTTCTTACCCTAAACCTCACTTTAATCTTATTGAACAATCCCAGGGATTAATTTAATAATGCATGCAGTTGCCTCAGTTAAGCAATAAATAAATTGAATACAAAAAAGGCTTCACTTACAGAGGGATAAAAATTTATACTCTTTACTGAGCATGTATTATGCACAGGGTTTTTTTTACATGAGTTGTCCAAAGTGATCTTTACAGGAAAATAGGTACCACTATCACCATTTTATGTTGAGAGAGTAGAGGCTCTCATAACAGTGATTGAACTGATGACCTACTTTGTTTTTACATCCTGCAATTCCAAACACAAGGCTATACCTCAAGCAGGCTTTTGAATCTATGAAATGTGATGAAACTGGTTTAAAAGTGTAGTTTGTGGAGTTCATCTTATATAATTGTTTTCCTGAGAGGTTTCAGTTCTGTTATCATTCATTTATTCCAATGTATCCTCAAAAGAGACATAATAAACCTTCAGTTCTACAGTGACTAATATGGTAGGATTGCCATTCTGATCCTTTCATATACCAAACATAGAATTTATTTCATTTTATGGGATGGCCCTTGAAGTGTTTGTCTAGCAGGCTGGCTGTGGAAAGGAACCTGGCTTTTGTTACTTCAAAGAATGAAAATAAATAGGAATAACGTTAGATTTCTCTAACTATTCCTTTCTCTCTTTATAAAACAGGGTCTCTTAAGTGTTAGGTTCTTACTATGAGTCTGATACCTTACACCAAAATTGCCCTACCAATAACCAACGTTCTATAGAACTCAGATAATTTACAAAATCAAATCCAGTCAAAAACCCACTATATAATAACATATTTCATCTTGTGTCTCCAGAGTAGATTAATTATCAATTCAGCACTGAAAAAGATATCAGAAACTTGCCTTAATTAACATTCTGGTCCTGTTTACTTGACAGTAGACACATGAGCATTTTGGAAAAGGCTTAACTGATGCACAGGACCGTGAAGTATTAGTTTTTAAATGGGAGAGTTAGTACCAATTCTGAAAAACATGACCAGAATCTTGGTTTTAAAAAATATTGATTTTGGTCAGATTGAAGAGAATTGATTAGACCATGACTAGTTGTCAGTCTCATAAATCAGGTTTGCGATAACCCTTTGTTTTAAACACTTGCTGAGTGGATTAACATTACAAAAGAGGAAAAATGGAGGTGCAAATAACAGTGGAGTTTGGAAGGTGCTTGTCTTGGTACATACACATATGTGGACTTAATATTTATTTCTTTTCCCTGAGCCTACAGATACTTCCCATATTCATTTCAAATATTAGTTATTTTGGCCTGGGAGTCTGCCCTACAAAATGATAAATGTGAATCAAATCAGCTCATTTTTGCTTGCAGTCTCTCCAGACAAAGCAGCTCTTGACTTTTTACGGTTTTGAAAGTTAAATATAATTTTTATATCCCACAGCAAAACCTACTCATTTTTTAGCATGATCCTACAAGATAGTCTTTACATAATTGAAAAATTTTAGACTTGGAAGTTTTTGTAACTTATATAAACTTATAACTTGTATAACTTAGAAGTCTTTGTAACTTGTGTGAGAATAAGGGGGCCAAAGAGCTGAAGATATCTGAAGATGGTCATAGAAGGTGAAGAGACCAAAATTAGTGTTATTGAAGAGGAAACTGTCATTACTGTGGCCAGGAGCACAGGCTTACCAATGGAGAGACAGGAGAGTCACTTACAATCTCTATCCCATACGTTTTATGCTAACATGCTTCTTAGTTTAAGAGGAGACATCAAATAATAATAATAATAATAATAATAATATTATTATTATTATTATTAATAGAGCACCCTGCTCTATTATTATTAGTAGTATTATTATAAATATTTGCTATGTGCTCTGTGCCAGACATCAAAGAATGAAGATGATGATGATGATGATGATGATGATGATAGTAAATACTATGTGTAGTAAATACTATGTGTTCTTTGCCAGGCATATTTCTTTTTTTCCATTAAAAAATTTTAATTCTAATACATTTAATGTATAGTGCTATATCAGGTATGCAATATAGTGATTCAACAGTTCCATGTGTACTCATTGCTCATCATGGTAGGTATACTTTTGATCCTTTTTGTCTATTTCACCCATCCCCCACTCAACTCCCTTCTGGTAACCACCAGTTTGTTCTCTACATATAGTTAGGAGTGTGTTTTCTTGGTTTACTTCTCTTTTTCTCTTTTTTTTCCTTTCTCATCTGTTTTGTTTCTTAAATTCCACATATGACTGAAATAATATAGTATTTGTCTTTCTCTGTGATTTATTTCACTTAACATTATACTTCCTAGATCCATACATGTTTTTGCAAGTGGCAAGATTTCATTCTTTTTTATGGCTGAATAACATTCCATTCACATATATATGTATATGTATATATACATTCCATTTTATATATATATAAAACACCTCTTTATCCATTCCTCAATAAACATAGGGAATTGTTTATTCTTCAATAAACAATTAGTGAATCATAGGGTAGTTCTATTTTTAATTTTTTGAGGAACCTTCATACTGTCTTCTGCAATGGCTGCACCCAGTTTGTATTCCCACAAACAGTGCACAAGGATTCTTTTTTCTCCAATCTTTGCTAACACTTGCTTCTTGAATTTTTTATTTTAGCCATTCTCAAAGATGTGAGGTGATATCTCATTGTGGTTTTGATTTGCATTGTCCTGATGATGAGTAATATTAAGCATCTTTTCATGCATTTGTTCGCTATCTGTATGTCTTCTTTCGAGAAATGTCTGTTCATGTCTTCTGCCCATTTTAAATTGGATTGGTTTTTTGTTGTTGAGATGTATAAATTATCTTGTATACTAACCCTTTATCTATCATATAAATCATTTGTGAATATCTTTTCCCATTCAGCAGGTTGTCTTTTAGCTTTATTGGTTGTTTTCTTTGCAGTGCAGAAGTTTTTTATGTTATTATAGTCCCAATAGTTTATCTTTGCTTTTGTTTCCCTTACCTCAGGAGACATATCTAGAAAGATGTTACTGCAGCCAATGTCAGAGAAATTATTGTCTGCTCTCTTCTAAGATTTTTATGATTTCAGGTCTTAATATTTGATCCTTAATCCATTTTGAATTTCCTTTTGTGTATGGTGTAAGAAAGTGGTCCAGTTTCATTCTTTTGCATGTGGCTGTCCAGTTTTCCCAACACCATTTGTTGAAGAGACTGTCTTTATGCCACTAGATATTCTTTCCTACTTTGTCAAAGAGTAATTGATCATATAATTGTGGGTTTATTTATGGGCTTTCTATTCTGTTCTATTGATCTCTCATTTTGTGTCAGTACCATACTATTTTGATTACTACAGCTCCTGTAGAGCAGGTTTGGCGGTCTTGAACTCCTTTAACCTTTGTCTGGGAAACTATCTCTCCTTCTATTCTGAATGATAGCTTCATTGGATAGAGTTTTCTTGGCTGCAGATTTTTTCCTTTCAGCATTTTGACTATATCATGCCCCTCTCTTCTTCCCTGCAAAGTTTTTGCTGAAAAGTCCCCGGATAGCCAGCCATATGGGGTTTCCCTTGTACATGATTGTCTATTTTTCTCTTGTTGCTTTTAAAATTCTCTTATCAAAACTTTTTGCCATTACTATGTGTCTCAGTATGGACCTATGTGTCTCAGTATGGACCTTCTTAGCTTCATCTTGTTGAGTGTTCTCTATACCTCATGAATCTATATATCTGTTTCTTCTATTAGGTTAGGGAAGTGTTCAGCTATTATTTCTTCCAATAAATTTTCTGCCCCTTTTTCTCTTTCTTCTCCTTCTGAGATTTCTATAATGTGAATGCTATTAAGTTGGTTGGAGTTGCTGAATTCCCTAAGTCTATTTTCATTTGGCATATTATTTTTTTTCTCTCATCTGTTCATCTTGATTACTTTTCATACTCTTTCCTCCAAGTCATTAATTTATTCCTTTGCTTCCTCTAGCCTGCTATTTATTCCATCTAGTGTGTTTTTAATTTCATTTATTCATTTATTATGTTCATTTATCATGTTCTTCATCTCTGACTGATTCTTTTTTATGTTTTCTATCTCTAGGATAAGAGTCTTGCTGATATCTTTCACTCTTTTTTCAAGTTTAGTGAGTATCTTTTTGATCATTACTTTAAATTCTCTATCAGATATATACTTATCTCCATTTTGCTTAGGTCTCTTGCTGTGGTTTTGTCCTGCTCTTTCATTTGGGACATATTCTTCTGTCTCCTCATATTGTCTAACTCTCTGTGTCTGTCTTTGTGTGTTAGGAAAGTTTTCTATGTCTTATATTCTTGAAAGTAATGGCTGTAAGAAGGAGATGTCCTATCGTGCTATGCAATGTAATGTCGGCTGTTCATCAGAACTTGGCACTTCAGGAATGTCTTCTATGTGTGTTGCATACACTCTGCTCTAGCCTCTTGACCACTTTTTCCTTTAGTCCAGTCATCTGCAGGGGCTCTTTTTCTGTTGTGGGCAGTAGAGTGTTTTGTCCATGTGGTGTTAGCAGACCAGTCTGGGGTTGCCTTGGTCTTGAGTTGAGTCAGACCAAGTGTTTGCCAGAGATGCAGTAGTACCAAGCTGCAGGGCACTTACCCTGTGTTGTCTCCTGAGAAGTTTTCATTGATAGGATGAAGTCTGTATTCAGACCAATATCTGTTCCCAGCTCACTGCTAGAGCTGCCATTTTATTGGTGTGTATGGTTATCTTCCCCTCACCCCAGGATAGGGATCATTTGGAGTGGTATTGGTCCCTTTTGGAGCTGCTCGCACACTGCCAGGCTTGTGGCATTGCTTTGGATGGAGTCTGGCCAAAGGCATATTGGAGGGGACATGGTGCTACTGCTGGGACCAGCACGCATGGGGCATGCGGTTTTAGCTCAGTGCATGCCATGGCACTGGGGTCAGCCTGGGCAGGTCTGCAAAGGGTGGAGTGCACAATTTTAACGAGGTATATGTGGGTCTTCTGAGGGGCAAAGTGCATGGGTGGGGTAATATGCTGTTGGCAAGGTTTATTCTGGTTTTGTGATGGAGGGGACCCATGGTACCCCAGTACTGAGGCAAGCATGGCTGGGAAGGGAAGATCTGTTGAAGTATGATGGGTAGGGGTGTTAGCAAGTTAAGTAGTGAGTGCTGGCATTGAGTTGGTTCCCATAGATGATCAAATGTTTGTGCTAGGGGGCTGGGGAGGGAGATAGTACCTGCAAAATCCTTTGTTCCTAGATGAGTCTTTCTGTGATTCTTGCCCCTCCAGGACAGTAAATTGAGTGGACTACTCTCTCTCCTATGTGTTTCCCAAACTGCTGCTTCTACACTAAATCTCCATGGGCTGTTTTTTGTGCTGTCTCTTTAAGTGTGGGGACCCAGCTTCCTCTTGCCCTCCAGGATCTCCCAGAGAGGAACCTATTGATTTTTAAAATCCCAAGTTTTAAGTACTACTGGTTGTAAGAACTCATGAAATATAGCTCCTTTTGCCTTCAAAGCCAAATATTATGGGCATTCATGTTCCTTGTGTGGGATGCCCAGTGTGATAGTCTGTTTCTTCCCCTTCTTTGTGCCTGTGTCTTCCTCCCACACTGCTCTTCCTCCCACCCCCCACGTCCTTGGTCTTTTTAGCTTCTCCCCATGTCTCAGCCCTTCTTACCCTCTTCAATGTGATCTCTTCTCTACATTCAATAGTGGAGGAGTTTGTTCTGCCAGGCTTCAGGTCATTTTCTGGGTTATTTATGCTGATGTGAGTATTATCTAGTTATATCCATGGGACATGGTGAGCTAAGGGTCCTCTGACTCCACCATCTTCCCAGCCTCCTACCAGGCATATTTCTAAGCCCTTTACCAGTATTATCTATTACAAATAAGAACCATTATCATCCCACCTTCATAGATGAATATATAAAGAACAGAAAAGTTAATTACTGAACATCACAAAAATTAGTGGAATCACCATTAAAATCCAGGCTTTTGAGTCTACAATTTATATTTGGAACCTGTAAATGTTAACTGTGAAGAACAGTTTTCATATGAGCATCTCTTCTCAGGGTACTTTATGTGGAGGTGATCCTGATAACAGCTTCCTATGGTTTCTGTTTCAAGTCTTGACTTTTATTTTTACTCCCATGTCCTTTTCTGCTTACTTACTGGATTGCCTCCTTTTTCCTATTTGACAAGCATCAGGGAGAATGTGTGGGTGTTTCTGGTCCCAGGAGGGAGTGTGATCTGACACCAGGAGACTTCATAGTACACTGCAGCATACTAGCATTGTTGCTGGCAAGTTCATGGGCTCCTCCCTTCATGATAGTAATGTGACCTTTTTATCTGAATCAAGGATGTGCATATGATCCTAGATAATCCTGTTTCTTTATTTTTTAATTGAAGTATAATTAACATATGACATTATATTAGTTTCAGTGTACAACAGAATGATTTGATATTTACATACATCATGAAATGATCACCATAAGAAGTTTAGTTATCATCTGTCACTATACAAAGTTACAATTCTTTCCCTTGTGATAAGAACCTTTAATATTACTCTCTTGACAACTTTCAAGTATGCAAGTATGCAACAAGTATGCAAGTATGCACTACAGTATTATTGACTATAGTCACTGTGCTGTATAGTACATACCCATGGCTTCTTAATTTTATAACTGGAAGTTTGTACTTCTTGACTCCTTTTGCCTGTTTTGCTCGACTCCTTTTGCCTGTTTTGCTCACCTCCTCTAACCCTGCTCATGTCTAGTAACCACCATTCTGTTTTCTGTATCTATGAGTTGGGCTTGTTTTGCTTTGTTTGTTCATTTGTTGTTGTTTTTTTAATTTCACATATAAGTGAAATGATATGAAATTGTCTTTCTCTAACTTATTTCACTTAGCACTTAAGGGCTGAAGTTTCATCCATGTTGTAGCGAATGACAGGATTTCCTTCTTTTTTATGGGTTAGTAATGCTCCAGTGTATATATACACCACATTTTCTATATCCATTCATCCATTGATGGATACTTAGTTTTCATATCTCAGCAATTATGCTGCAATAAATATAGCAATGTACGTGTCATTTTAAATTAGTATTTTCATTTTCTTTGGAAAAATACTTAGTGAAGGAATTGGTTGTATCACATAGTAGTTCCATTTTTAAATTTTTGAGGAAACTCCATGTTCTTTTCCATAGTGGCTGCACCAATTTACACTCCCACCAATATTGCTCAAGAGTCTTCGTTTCTCCACATCTTTGCCAACACTTGTTATTTCTTGTCTTTTCAGTAATAAGCTTTCTAACAAGTGGGAGGTAGTACCCCATTGTGGTTTTGATTTGCATATCTCTGACATTTAGTGTTTTTGAGCATCTCCTCTTGTACCTTGTGGTCATCTTTTTGTGTTGTTTGGAAAAATGTCTATTCAGATCCTTTGTCTAATTTTTAAAAAATATTTTATTTATTTATTTGAGAGGGAGAGACATAGTGACCAAGATAGCACAAGCAGGGAGAAGAGGGATAAGTAGGCTCCTCACTGAGCAGGGATCCCAATGTGGGGCTCCATCCCAGGATGCTGAGATCATGACTTGAACTGAAGGCAGACACTTACCAGACTGAGCCACCCAGGTGCCCTCTTTGTCTACTTTTTAATTGAATTGTTTTTTAAAATTTTTTGCTATTGAATAACAAGAGTTCTTTATGTATTTTGAATATTAACCCCTTATTGGATATATGAGCTATAAATATTTCTCCCATTCAATAGATTGTCATTTAATTTTGTTAATGGTTTCCTTTGCTATGAAGAAACTTTTTAGTTTGATATAGTCCTATTTGTTTATTCTTGCATTTGCTGTCTTTGCTTATTGGAGTCAGATCCAAAAAATCATTGCCAAGACTGATGTCAAGGAGCTTATTGTATTGTCTATTTATGCAAGGAGTTTTATGGTTTCAGTCTTATGTTCAAGTCTTTAGTCCATTTTGAGTTACTTTTTTGCATGGTGTAAAATAGTAGTCTAGTTCTTCCTTCCTTCCTTCCTCCTTTCCTTCCTTCCTTCCTTCCTTCCTTCCTTCTTCTTCTTCTCTTCTTCTTCTTCTTCTTCTTCTTCTTCTTCTTCTTCTTCTTCTTTCTTCTTCTTCTTCTTCTTCTTCTTTCTTTCTTTCTTTCTTTCTTCTTTCTTTCTTTCTTTCTTTCTTTCTTTCTTTCTTTCTTTCTTTCTTCTTTCTTTCCTTCCTTCCTTCCTTCCTTCCTTCCTTCCTTCCTTCCTTCCTCTTTCTTTCCTTCCTTCCTTCCTTCCTTCCTTCCTTCCTTCCTTCCTTCCTTCCTTCTTCTTTCTTTCTTTCTTTCTTTCTTTCTTTCTTTCTTTCTTTCTTTCTTTCTTTCTTTCTTCTTTCTCTTTCTTTCTTTCTCTCTTTCTTTCTCTCTTTCTTTTCTTTTTTTCCCATGTAGCTGTCTAGATTTTCTAGCACCAGTTATTGAAGAGTTTCTTCTTTCCCCAGTGTCTCTTTCTTTCTTTCTTTCTTTCTTTCTTTCTTTCTTTCTTTCTTTCTTCTTCTTCTTCTTCTTTTTCTTTCTTTCTTTCTTTCTTTCTTTCTTTCTTTCTTTCTTTCTTTCTTTCTTCTTTCTTTTTCTTTCTTTCTTCTTTCTTTTCTTTTTTTCCCATGTAGCTGTCTAGTTTTTCTAGCACCAGTTATTGAAGAGTTTCTTCTTTCCCCAGTGTGTATGCCTGCCTCCTTTATTGTAAATTAATTAAGCATATATAAATGGGCTTATTTTGGGGTGCTCTATTTTTTATTGATCTATGTGTCTATGTTTATGCCAATACCAAACCATTTTAATTACTATAGGTTTTTAATATAGTTTAACATTAGGAAGCATAATGTCTTCAGGCTTGTTTATTTTTCTCAAAATTGCTTTTCCTTTTGGAGTCTTTGATTCCATATGGATTTTAGGATTGTTTGTTTTAGTTCTATCTAAACCTACCATTGGAGTTTTGATGGGGATTGTATTAATCTGTAGATTGTTTTGGGTAGTATGAACGTTTTAACAATATTAGTACTTTCAATATATGAGCATGGAGTATCTTTTCATTTATTTTTGCCTTCAATTTTTTTTGATTGGTATCTTATAGTTTTCAGTGTACAGGTCTTTCATCTCCTTGGTTAAATTTATTCCTATGTATTTTATTCTTTTTGACACATTTATAATGGGGTCAGTTTTTAAACTTTTCTTTCTGATAGTCTGTAGTTAGTGCGTAGAAACTCGACAGATTTCTGTATATTGATTTTATACCTAATTTTTACTGAATTTGTTTATGAGTTCTTTTTTTAAATTAATTTTTATTGGTGTTCAATTTACCAACATACAGAAAAACACCCAGTGCTCATCCCGTCAAGTGTCCACCTCAGTGCCCGTCACCCATTCCCCTCCAACACCCGCCCTCCTCCCCTTCCACCACCCCTAGTTCATTTCCCTGAGTTAGGAGTCTTTATGTTCTGTCTCCCTTCCTGATATTTCCCAACATTTCTTTTCCCTTCCTTTATATACCCTTTCACTATTATTTATATTCCCCAGATGAATGAGAACATACACTGTTTGTCCTTCTCGATTGACTTATTTCACTCAGCATAATACCCTCCAGTTCCATCCACGTTGAAGCAAATGGTGGGTATTTGTCGTTTCTAATTGCTGAGTAATATTCCATTGTATACATAAACCACATCTTCTTTATCCATTCATCTTTCGATGGACACCGAGGCTCCTTCCACAGTTTGGCTATTGTGGCCATTGCTGCTATAAATATCGGGGTGCAGGTGTCCCAACATTTCATTGCATCTGAATCCTTGGGGTAAATCCCCAACAGTGCAATTGCTGGGTCGTAGGGCAGGTCTATTTTTAACTCTTTGAGGAACCTCCACACAGTTTTCCAGAGTGGCTGCACCAGTTCACATTCCCACCAACATTGTAAGAGGGTTCCCTTTTCTCCGCATCCTCTCCAACATTTGTGGTTTCCTGCCTTGTTAGTTTTCCCCATTCTCACTGGTGTGAGGTGGTATCTCATTGTGGTTTTGATTTGTATTTCCCTGATGGCAAGTGATGCAGAGCATTTTCTCATGTGCATGTTGGCCATGTCCATGTCTTCCTCTGTGAGATTTCTCTTCATGTCTTTTGCCCATTTCATGATTGGATTGTTTGTTTCTTTGGTGCTGAGTTTAATAAGTTCTTTATAGATTTTGGAAACTAGCCCTTTATCTGATACGTCATTTGCAAATATCTTCTCCCATTCTGTAGGTTGTCTTTTAGTTTTGTTGACTGTATCCTTTGCTGTGCAAAAGCTTCTTATCTTGATGAAGTCCCAGTAGTTCATTTTTGCTTTTGTTTCTTTTGCCTTTGTGGATGTATCTTGAAAGAAGTTACTGTGGCCAAGTTCAAAAAGGGTGTTGCCTGTGTTCTCCTCTAGGATTTTGATGGAATCTTGTCTCACATTTAGATCTCTCATCCATTTTGAGTTTATCTTTGTGTATGGTGAAAGAGAATGGTCCAGTTTCATTCTTCTGCATGTGGATGTCCAATTTTCCCAGCACCATTTATTGAAGAGACTGTCTTTCTTCCAATGGATAGTCTTTCCTCCTTTATCGAATATTAGATGACCGTACATTTCAGGGTCCCCTTCTGGGTTCTCTATTCTGTTCCATTGATCTATGTGTCTGTTTTTGTGCCAGTACCACACTGTCTTGATGACCACAGCTTTGTAGTACAACCTGAAATCTGGCATTGTGATGCCCCCAGATATGGTTTTCTTTTTTAAAATTCCCCTGGCTATTCGGGGTTTTTTCTGATTCCACACAAATCTTAAAATAATTTGTTCTAACTCTCTGAAGAAAGTCCATGGTATTTTGATAGGGATTGCATTAAACGTGTAAATTGCCCTGGGTAACTTTGACATTTTTACAATATTAATTCTGCCAATCCATGAGCATGGAATATTTTTCCATCTCTTTGTGTCTTCCTCAATTTCTTTCAGAAGTGTTCTATAGTTTTTAGGGTATAGATCTTTTACCTCTTTGGTTAGGTTTATTCCTAGGTATCTTATGCTTTTGGGTGCAATTGTAAATGGGATTGACTCCTTAATTTCTCTTTCTTCAGTCTCACTGTTAGTGTATCGAAATGCCGTTGATTTCTGGGCATTGATTTTGTATCCTGCCATGCTACCAAATTGCTGTATGAGTTCTAGCAATCTTGGGGTGGAGGCTTTTGGGTTTTCTATGTAGAGTATCATGTCATCGGCGAAGAGGGAGAGTTTGACTTCTTCTTTGCCAATTTGAATGCCTTTAATGTCTTTTTGTTGTCTGATTGCTGAGGCAAGGACTTCCAGAACTATGTTGAACAGCAGTGGTGAGAGTGGACATCCCTGTCTTGTTCCTGATCTTAGGGGAAAGGCTCCCAGTGCTTCCCCATTGAGAATGATATTTGCTGTGGGCTTTTCGTAAATGGCTTTTAAGATGTCGAGGAAAGTTCCCTCTATCCCAACACTCTGAAGGGTTTGGATCAGGAATGGATGCTGTATTTTGTCAAATGCTTTCTCTGCATCTAATGAGAGAATCATATGTTTCTTGGTTTTTCTCTTGCTGATATGATGAATCACATTGATGGTTTTACGAGTGTTGAACCAGCCTTGTGTCCCAGGGATAAATCCTACTTGGTCATGGTGAATAATTTTCTTAATGTGTTGTTGGATCCTACTGGCTAGTATCTTGTTGAGAATTTTTGCATCCATGTTCATCAGGGATATTGGTCTGTAATTCTCCTTTTTGGTGGGGTCTTTGGTTTCGGAATTAAGGTGATGCTGGCCTCATAGAACGAATTTGGAAGTACTCCATCTCTTTCTATCTTTCCAAACAGCTTTAGTAGAATAGGTATGATTTCTTCTTTAAACGTTTGATAGAATTCCCCTGGGAAGCCATCTGGCCCTGGACTCTTGTGTCTTGGGAGGTTTTTTATGACTGCTTCAATTTCCTCCCTGGTTATTGGCCTGTTGAGGTTTTCTATTTCTTCCTGCTCCAGTTTTGGTAGTTTGTGGCTTTCCAGGAATGCGTCCATTTCTTTTAGATTTCCTAATTTATTGGCGTACAGCTGTTCATAATATGTTTTTAAAATCGTTTGTATTCCCTTGGTGTTGGTAGTGATCTCTCCTTTCTCATTCATGATTTTATTATATTGAGCCTTCTCTCTCTTCTTTTTAATAAGGTTGGCTAATGGTTTATCTATCTTATTAATTCTTTCAAAGAACCAACTCCTGGTTCTGTTGATCTGTTCCACAGTTCTTTTGGTCTCGATATCATTGAGTTCTGCTCGAATTTTAATTAACTGTCTTCTTCTGCTGGGGGTGGGGTCTATTTGTTGCTTTTTCTCTAGTTCCTTTATGTGTAAGGTGAGCTTCTGAATTTGAGATCTTTCCAGTTTTTGAATGGATGCTTGTATTGCGATGTATTTCCCCCTCAGGACTGCTTTTGCTGCATCCCAAAGATTTTGAACGGTTGTATCTTCATTCTCATTAGTTTCCATGAATCTTTTTAATTCTTCCTTAATTTCCTGGTTGACCTTTTCATCTTTTAGCAGGATGGTCCTTAACCTCCACGTGTTTGTGGTCCTTCCAAACTTCTTGTTGTGATTAAGTTCTAATTTCAAGGCATTATGGTCTGAGAATATACAGGGGACTATCCCGATCTTTTGGTATCGGTTCAGACCCGATTTGTGACCCAGTATGTGGTCTATTCTGGAGAAAGTTCCATGTGCACTTGAGAAGAATGTGTATTCAGTTGAGTTTGGATGTAAAGTTCTGTAGATATCTGTGAAATCCATCTGGTCCAGTGTATCATTTAAAGCTCTCGTTTGTTTGGATATGTTGTGCTTAGAAGACCTATCTAGTATAGAGAGAGCTAGATTGAAGTCACCAAGTATAAGTGTATTATTATCAAGGTATTTCTTGAGTTTGGTTATTAACTGGTTTAAATATTTGGCAGCTCCCACATTCGGGGCATATATATTGAGGATTGTTAAGTCCTCTTGTTGGATAGATCCTTTGAGTATGAGATAGTGTCCCTCTTCATCTCTCACTATAGTCTTCGGGGTAATTTTAATTTATCTGGTATAAGGATGGCAACCCCTGCTTTCTTTTGAGGACCATTTGAATGGTAAATGGTTCTCCAACCTTTTATTTTCAGGTTGTAGGTGTCCTTCTGTCTAAAATGAGTCTCTTGTAGACAGCAAATAGATGGGTCCTGCTTTTTTATCCAGTCTGAAACCCTGCACCTTTTGATGGGGTCATTAAGCCCGTTCACATTCAGAGTTACTATTGGTAGATATGAGTTTAGTGTCATCATATCTATTCAGTCCTTGTTTTTGTGGATTGTTCCACTGAACTTCTTCTTAAAGGGGAATTTTAAGAGTCCCCCTTAAAATTTCTTGCAGAGCTGGTTTGGAGGTTACATATTCTTCAGTTCCTGCCTGTCTTGGAAGCTCTTTATCTCTCCTTCCATTTTGAATGAAAGCCTTGCTGGATAAAGTATTCTTGGTTGCATGTTCTTTTCATTTAGGACCCTGAATATATCCTGCCAGCCCTTTCTGGCCTGCCAGGTCTCTGTGGAGAGGTCTGCTGTTACCCTAATATTCTTCCCCATAAAAGCCAGGGACTTTTTTTCTCTTGCTGCTTTAAGGATCTTCTCCTCATCTTTGGAATTTGCAAGCTTCACTATTAAACGTCGAGGTGTTGAATGGTTTTTGTTGTTTTTTTTGGGGGGGGGGGATCTCTCTATTTCCTGGATCTGAATGCCTGTTTCCCTTCCCAGATTTGGAAAGTTTTCAGCTAGGATTTGGTCAAATACATATTCTGGCCCTCTGTCCCTCTCTGCGCCCTTGGGAACCCCAATTAAACGTAGGTTTTTCTTCCTCAGGCTGTCATTTATTTCCCTTAATCTATCCTCATGGTCTTTTAATTGCCTGTCTCTTTTTTCCTCAGTTTCCCTCTTTGCCATCAACTTGTCTTCTATGTCACTCACTCGTTCTTCCACCTCGTTAAGCCTCGTCGTTAGGACTTCTAGCTTGGATTGCATCTCATTTAATTGATTTTTAATTTCTGCCTGATTGGATCTAAATTCTGCAGTCATGAAGTCTCTTGAGTCCTTTATGGTTTTTTCTAGAGCCACCAGTAGCTGTATAATAGTGCTTCTGAATTGGCTTTCTGACATTGAATTGTAATCCAGATTTTGTAACTCTGTGGGAGAGAGGGCTGTTTCTGATTCTTTCTTTTGAGGTGAGGTTTTCCTTCTAGTCATTTTGCTCAGTGCAGAGTGGCCAAAAACAAGTTGTATTGGGAAAAGGAGAAAAAGAGAGAGAAGGAAAGAAAAGAGAAAAAGAAAAAAGAGAAGAAAAAAAAGGGGGAAAAGAGAAGAAAAAGAGAAAGAAAAGAAAGAAAGGAGAAAAAAAGAGAAATAAAGGGGGGGTGGGGTGGGGGAAGCAATCAGAAATCAAGAAGAAAGAAAGAAAAAAAAGCACAAAACAAAACAAAAACAAAAAGAAACAAACAAAAAAGAAAACAACAAAAAAAAAACAGCAACAAAAAAAACCACGGGGGAGTATCTTCCGATTCTGTATACTTTAAGTCCCTTGACTTTCCCTGGAACTTGTCTGTGTCGCTGGTCTTCTGGGGGAGGGGCCTGCTGTGCTGTTTCTCAGGTGTTAGCACTTGGGGGAGCTGCTCTGCCCCTGCCTGGTGCAGGGCTCAGTGGGGGTTGTTCACCCCGTGAGGCCCCGGGAGGAAGCCACAGTGGCGGGGGCAGCTCTGGGACCCTGGAGTCAGCTCCCGCAGTAGCTCCGGGGCTCTCCGTCTGCAGGGCCTGGGGGCTCCCGGGCGGGGCCGCTGATCTGCTCAGCTCGGGGCAGGAGCGTCCTTACTGTCCTGGGCCCTCCCGGCCTCTGCTTTTCCAGGGGGGAGGCCGGATCCTGGGCTGTGTCCCGGCGCCCTGTGCTCTGGGGCCTGCGCTGTTGGATTCGCGCTCCCGCCCTGCAGCCCCCTCCGCGGAGCCGCCGCCCGAGCCCCTCCGAGCTGCTCCGGGTCCTGCCGTGCGCGCTGCAGCCCTTAGGGAGCTCGGCGCACTCCCTGGGGCGCAGGTGCCTGTTAGTGTCCCAGGGAGCCCGAGGGCATCCCCGCCTTTCTGGGGGTCCTGGTCCAATTCCCCGGGAGGCCTTTCCCCCGGGAAGGTTGGTGCAGCTCCTGCTCCTCCGGGACGGGGCTCTCCTGTCCTGGGGACACTCCCCCGGCCTCAGCCCGGCTCCTCGCGGGGCCCCTCCCCCTTGGAGGCCTTTTGTTCCTTTATTTCTTTTTCCCCGTCTTCCGACCTTGATAGAAGCGCGAACTCTTCTCACTGTAGGGTTCCAGCTGGTCTCTCTTTAAATCTCAGGCCGAATTCGTAGATTTTCAGGATGATTGGAAGGTTTTCTAGGTAATTTGTTGAGGACAGGTGACCTGGAGACCCTGCTCTGCCGCCATCTTGCCCCTCCCCCCTGTTTATGAGTTCTAACTGCTTTTTGGTGGAGTCTGTATGGTTTTCTTTTATTTATAAATCATATTTAATGCTTGAAATAAAAATTATAGCATCATTTGATATTCAAGACAATGACATATACAGATCTTTTATTTTTATTTATTTTTAAAATTTTATTTATTTATTTATTTATGATAGTCACACAGAGAGAGAGAGAGAGAGACACACACACACAGAGAGAGAGGCAGAGACACAGGCAGAGGGAGACGCAGGCTCCATGCACCGGGAGCCTGACGTGGGATTCGATCCCGGGTCTCCAGGATCGCGCCCTGGGCCAAAGGCAGGCGCCCAACCGCTGCGCCACCCAGGGATCCCTCTACAGATCTTTTAATTTAAAATTTAGGTAGTTAACATACAGTACAATATTGGTTTCTGGAGTAGAATTTAAAGATTTATTACTTACATAGAACATTCAGTGCTCTTCAGGTCCAGTGACCTCCTTAATACACATCTAGCCATCTGCCCCCCCACCACTGCCCACCTCTCTCCATAAACTCTTCAGTTTGTTCTCTATCATTTAGAGTCTCCATGGCTTATTTCTCTCTCTTTTGTTTTCCCCCTTCCCATATGTTCATCTGTTTTATTTCTTAAATTCCACATCTAAGTGAGAGCATATTGCATTTATCTTTTTCTGACTGACATATTTCACTTACCATAATACACTCTAGCTCCATCCATGTCATTGCAAATGGCAAGATTTCATTCTTTTTGATGGCTGAGTAGTATTCCATTACATATATGTCACCTCTTTTTGATCCATTCATCAGTTGATGGACAATTGGGCACTCTCCATAGTTTAACTATTTTTGATAATGATGCTATAAACATTGGGGTGTATGTATCCCTTTGAACGTGTATTTTTGTATCCTTTGGATTAATATCTAATAGAAGTCTACAAACTGACATTTTTTACTTTTTTCCTGTCCAATTTGTATGCATTTATTTCTTTTTCTTTACTGATTTCTTTGGCTAGGACTTAACAATACTATATTGAATTTCTCTGGTATGATTTCCAATACTATATTGTGTACTATGGGAGAATGGGCAACCTTGTCTTGTCCCTGTTCTCAGATAGAAAGTATGATGGAAGCTGTGGACTTGTCATATTCAGCCTTCATTATATTGAGGTACAATCCCTTTTTATTTACTTTGTTGAGAGTTGTTAATCATAAATGGATGTTGAATTCTGTCAAATGCTTTCTCTGTTTATCGATGTAATTACATGATTTTTAGCTTTTATCTTGTTAATGTGGTATATCATATTGATTGATTTGCGGGTGTTGACCCATTCTTGCATCTGTGGAATAAATCTCACTGGATTGTGGTATATAATCCTTTCAATGTAGCATTGAATGCAGTTTGCAAAAATTTTATTGAGTTTTTGCATATATGTTCATCAAAGTTATTGCTATAATCTTTCTTCCTCCTTCTCTACCTCTTTTTGTTCATCTTTTCTCTTTCTTTTTTCTTTCTGTAGTGTCTTTGGTTTTGGTGTCAGGGTAATGCTTCATTTGTAATATGTTTGGAAGCACTCCATTGCCTTCCATTTTTTGAAAGAGTTTGAGAAGAATGGGTATTAAATCTCTGAATGCTTGGTAAAATTTGCCAGTGAAGCCATCTAGTCCTGAACTTTTATTCTATGAGAGGTTTTTGAATACTGATTCCATCTCCTTAGTAGTAATCCATCTATTCAGATTTTTAATTATTTCCTGATTTAGTCTTAAGAGCATATGTTTCTAGGAATTTATCCATGTCTTCTAGGTTATCCAATTTGCTGGTATATAATTGTTCATGGTAATCTCCTATAATCCTTTGTATTTCTTTAGTATCAGTTGTAACTTCTTCTTTTTTTTTTTATTTTTTTATTTATTATTTTTTTTTAACTTCTTCTTTTTAAAAAATTTATTTATTTAATTTATTTATTTTAGAGGGAGAGAGAGCACATGTTGGGGAAGCAGAGGGAGAGGGAGAATCTAAAGCAGACTTTGCTGAGCACAGAGCCCGACATAGGATTCAATCTCCTGACCCTGAAATCAAGTCCTGAGGGGAAACTGAGTGAGACACCTAACCGACTGCACTACCCAGGCACCCCTGTTGTAACTTCTCTTTTAATTCTGATTTTATTTATTTGAGCCTTCCCTTTTTTTTCCTTGGTTAATTTTATCTTTTTGAAGAATCAGCTTTTAGTTTCATTGAACTTCTCTATTGTTTTCTTGTCTCTATTTCATTTATTTCTACTCTGATCTCTATTATTTCTTTTCTTCTACTAACTTTGGGGCTTTGTTCTTCTTTTTCTGTTTTTAGTTTGGGGGGGTAAAGTTAGATTGTTTATTTGAGTTTTTCTTTTTTCTTGAAGTAGGTCTCTATTGCTTTAAATTTCTTTCTTAGAACCAATTTTGCTATATCTCATAGATTTTGGTATATTTCTGTTTTCATTTGTCTCCAGGTATTTTTAAAATTTTCCTTTGATTTTTTTTGATGACCCATTGATTGTTCAGGAACATATATTTTTTAATATTTTATTTATTTATTCATAAGAGACAGAGAAAGAGAGGCAGAGACTTTGCCAGAGGGAGAAGTAGGCTCCCTGCAGGGAGCCCAGTGTGGGACTTGATTCCTGACCCCAGGATCACACCTTGAACCAAAGGCAGATGCTCAACTGCTGAACCACCAGGTATCCCTGTTCAGTAGCACATTGTTTAATCTACACGTTTTTGTTTTATCCCCAGTTTTCTTATAATTGAGTTCCAGTCTCATACCACTATAGTCAGAAAAGATGACTGATATGATTTCAATCTTTAATTTATTGAGACATGTTCCATGGAATCTGGATGTGTCTATTTTAAGTTGATAATAATTTAACTTAATTTTTTAAAGATTTATTTATTTATTTGAGAGAGAGGAAGAGAGAGAGCATGCAAACAGGGGGAGGAGCAGAGGGGGAAAGAGAGGGACAAGAAAGTCCATGCTGAGCTTGGAACCTGATGTGGGGCTCAATCCCAGGACTCCAAGATCATGACCTGAGCTGAAACCAAGAGTTGGATACTCAACTGACTGAGCCACCCAGGCACCCTGATAATATTTTAACTTTATACTCATTGCCAAATTCTACTTTTTTTTTACTTCCCTCCCCCTTATGTTTTTGATGTCACATTTCACAACTTTTTATTTTGTTCCCCTTAATGAAATATTGTAGTTTTGGTTAATTTTACTATTTTTGTCTTTTCACCTTCATAGTAGCTTTGTAAGTGATTAAGCCACTACCTTTACTATGTATTTACTTTTGCCAGTGATATTTTTACTTTTGTATCTTTTCTTGTTAATAATTAGTGCCATTTCTTTTCAGCTCAGAGAAGTTTAACTTTTCCTATAAGGCTGATTTAATTGTGATAAATTTCTTTAGCTTTTACTTGTCTGGGAAAATCTTTAGCTCCTCTTCAATTTTGAATTATAACCTTACAGAGTAGAATATTCTAGTTTGAAATATTTTTCCTTTTGGTATTTTGGATATATTATGTCACACCATTCTTGCAAAATACTGTTGAAAAATCAGCTGCTAGTTTTATGGTGTTTTCCTTAAAGCCTTAAAGACAAGTTGTTTTTCATTTTCTGCTTTCAAGCTTCTCTTTTTATCTCTTTATCTTTAATTTTGAATATTTTAATTGTAATGTGTCTTGGTGTGGATTTCTTTGAGCTCATCCTATTTGGAATTCTGTGGGTTTCTTGGGCCTGGATGTCTGTTTTGTTTTCTAGATTAGGTATGTTTTTGGCCATTATTTCTTCAAATAATGTTTTTTCTCCCTTCTCCATCTGTGAGCCCTACAGTGTAAATGTTAGTATGCTAGATGTTGTTCCATTGCTCCCTTAGGCCACCTTCACTTTTTAAAATTCTTTTTTCTTTCTTTTGCTCTTTTTGACTGAGTTCCATGGCCCTGTCTTCCAGATCACCAATCTGTTCTGTTTCATCTAATCTGCTTCTGAACCCCTCTCATGTATCTTTTAGTTCAGTTACTGTGTTCTTCAGTTTTGTGATTTCTGTTTGGTACTTTCTTATATATTCCATCTCTTTGTTGACATTTTTAATGTGTTCATTTATTCTTTTTCCAAATTCAGTGAGCATCTCTATAACCATTACTTTGAACTCTGTAGATACTTCTCTTTTTCATTAAGGTTTTTTCCTGAGATTTTATCTTGCTCATTTATTTGAAACATATCCTCTGTTCCTCACAATGCTTAATTTTTGTGTTTGTTTATATATACTGCGTGAAAGAGAGATCTCTTCCAGCCTTGAAGGAGTGGCCTTGCCTAGGAAATGAAACTTTTGTTCATCCTTATTCTAGCTTTTGGTTGGCTCTCTAAACTTTATGTTTGTAAATCAGCAGCCTGATTTATTCTTGATAGGTCTCAGTTGAGGCTGTGCTAAGACCTGTCAGTGTTCCAAAGGGAGGAGTCTCAGTCAGCACTTAATTTCAGACTTAATGGAAGCCAGACTCTCAGGTGACAGCTTTTAAAGTACACAAATATGGACAGTCCTTTGGGATCACAATCATAAACCCTGCTGGCCAGCAGACAGGGCAGCGTGGAGGTGTCTCCTGGGCAATAGTTGCAAAAATCAGGGTCTCAGACAACTATAAACTCCTTCTTGGGAAGTCTCATTGAGCTGTAGCAAGGCCTATAGAGAGCACAAAGAATATCCCTTGGCCTACTTCCCTGAGAGCATCTATGCCTCTTCTAGGTATTTGGCAATCCAGAATCCTATCCTTCAGGCTACAGTTACAGTACAAGAAAGTAGGCCTTTTTCGAAGGAAGATTGGAGCTATGCTTTAGTCTGCAGTTTGTTTAGGCCTAAAGGGTGGTAGCCAGCCAAGAACATTCTTTCTGACTGTTACAGTCCTGTAGGACTCAGGAATACAATGACTCTGGGCCAACAGATCCAGGCAATCAGGGATGTCCTCTCTGTGGTCTTCATATACCTGGCAGCTTTAGTGAGGAAGCTGGATGGTACAGGGGTAGGGCATGCCTACCAGCTTTAGCAGAGAAGCAGAAGCATGCAGAAACTGCACATGTCTACCAGCTTTAGCAGGTCAGTGGGAGATGCATGGGCTGTATGGGCCTGCCAGTGCCAGGATGGTAGAGGGAGAGTAAAAAATTGGCACACATCAGTACCTACATCCTAGAATGTCCCAAAAGATCCCTGCCCATTTGGCAGGCTCTTTAAGATTAGCAAATGAATATTCTTCACAAATAATCTAGGCACTCCTCACTTTTTAAAAATATTTTATTGATTCATTTGAGATAGATACAGAGAGAGAGTGAGAGCATGAGCTGGGGGGAGAGGCAGAGGGAGAGGGAGAAGCAGACTCCCTGCTGAGCTGGGAGCCTGATGTGGGACTCTATCCCAGGACTGAGGTATCATGAACTGAGCTGAAGGCAGACACTTAACCATCTGAGCCCCTAGGCACCCCAGTCTAGGTACTTTTCAAACTGCCGCTTTTGTGCTGAACACTGGGCTAAACATATCCGTGTGCCAGTCCTTTAAAAGTGATATCTCAGGGGTGCCTGGATGGCATGGTCGTTTAAGCATCCAACTTTTGGTTTCCACTCAGGTCATGATTTTGGGGTCATGAGGTCGAGCCTTACTTCAGATTTCACATTCAGCACAGAGTCTGCTTAAGTTTCTCTTCTTCTCCTCTGCTCCCTTCCTTCAAATATATACATCTTTAAAAAAAAAAGAGTGACATCTCAGTTCCTTACAGCCTCTTGGGTATCCTGAACATAAGCCCCATTGTTTTTCTTGGACATTAGCCTAGATACCTTGGGGGCTTTTCCCTACAGTGCAGGTCTCAAGGGCTCAGAGTCCTTGCTGTGGGGCATGAAACCCTTGCTCCTCAGAGAGAAGCTCCTGCTTTGTGAGATCCCTCTTTGTGGGTTACTGCACTGAGGTGGGGTTTTGGCAAGACTGTGACTGTGCCTCTCTTACCTGTCTTGATGTAGCCCTTTTATCTTTTGTTGTAGAGGAGTTGTTCACCTAATTTATAGGTATTTTTTCAGAGGGAATTTTTTCATAGGTAACCATAGATTTTTATTTCTGTAGGAAGAAGTGAGTTTAGGATCTTCATATGCTGCCATTTGGACCATGCTTTTCTTTATCTTTATCCCCTATTGAGATTGCTAAAGTTTAATTTTATTATAAGACTGCAGTAAATAAAATTTACAAAGTCTTTGGGGTTGTACAGCTTCTGGCAGTGAAAGTAAAATATGCCTTAAGAGTGACTTCCTTGGCAAACTGATAATCAAGACAGATGCTGATTCTTTCCAAGGGCAGAGGCTGAACCCTGAATACAGTCATCATCAAAACCTAAAACATTTCACATAGCTTGCACATGTTCTGAAGAATGCAGACCATCTATTCAACATATATATGACAGGAAAAGAGAAATAACATTCGGAAGCCTCTAATGAGGGTGTGTATGGTGATCCATCTGTAAATATGGCTTGTGTACAGTATAATCGCTTGGATTTGGAAGGAAAAGAAGGATTATTTACAGGCCTTTTTTTGCAGATGGTGCCTGGCTGGCATATGGATGTATTTGCATGCTATTCAGGCTATGACTTCATTGGGTTCATGTTTTCATGACAATAGGTTTTGAGCCATCTAAAGGCTATGATTAAAACAATAGTGAATTCATTTAGAAAAAATACGTCTTGTCACATCCACCTGCTGATTCCTCAATTTTGAGAATTATCTCTGGTAAAGATCAATAACATATAAGAGACATGCTCATTTTATTGCATACTTCCCCCCTTTCAGAAGTGCTTTAGTGAAGATTATGTTCTGTAGCCCAGCATTTCAGTAACTTGAAAACAATGATACCTCATGTCACTGCAGGATGGAGAATTGTAACTCTCCAAAGGACTGTAAGGAAGTTCAGTAAGAACTCTGAAGCGAAAGGATGCCTTTTGAGAGGCATAAATTCTGGCCCAGAAGTGTTAGTGGGGAGATCAGATAAAGGGGGTCTTTTAAATAAAAGTGGGAAGACTATCGAAAACTGCATTCCAGATGGAAGTTAGAGGGAAGGAGAAACAGTGATGGAAAAATCTCTGGGTTGGTGGTTTAGGTTTTGCTCTAATTAGTGGTGAGAGAATAGGTCAGTTATCCTCTGTGAGCTCTATTAAAAAATGATAATAATCTGCCTATTTCAGAGGTTTGTGATGAGGACTAAATGGGTTGATATTTATGAATGGGGTATTGAAATACATTCTCATTAGATTCAGTGTGCATGAGACTGTGCTAAGCACTTCAGGGGATGAAATATGAATAAAAGACCCTCACTTCAAACTAATCAGCTAGATAAAATAAGCACCTAAATAAATATAACTCATAGATTTGCAAAACCAGCAAATTATTTTATGTAAGTTAAAGAGTGATTTTCACCATTTAAGACTGGATGCCTCCAGAGCAGTGACTCTTAAATCTGGCTGTGCATTAGAATTACCTGGGAGCTTTTAAAACATAGGAATGCCCAGGACCCAGTCCCAGAGATTTTGATTTAATTAGTTTGATATGCCCTGCCTCTCTCCCTTGCACATTCTCATTAAAAAAAAAAAAAGTGCCCCAGGTGTTTTTTAATATTCAGTGCTTCTCAAACTAACTTCATCAGAATCACCTGGAGAGCTTGTTCAATCTCAGCTTGCTGAGCCCCTCCCCCAGGTATTCTGATTCACTAGATCTGGGGACTGAGTGAGAATTAACAGTTTCTACAAGCTCTCAGATGCTACTGATTGTCTGCAGATCCTATTTCAGAGCCAGTAGGTGCATTTGATTTTACTACTAACGTTGTGTATGCAGTCTATACATTTATTTCTTCAGGCTGAAGAAAGCATGTGGACACAAAAGTCTATCTTTTGGTCAAGCAGTAAGACCAGTGGCATAGTTGGAGAAATTAACACTGTGGCTAAATGAATGCAATATTACTTGATCAGAGAGATAAACTCTTTGACAAAAAAAGTCTTCATACAAAGGATGCTTGCTTCTAAATGTGCCAGTTTGAAATTTCCTCTGTGAAAAGTAGGCATTATTTAGTGGACCTGGTAAGCAGTGGCATGCTCAACAAAACAGATTTTGAAAGAAAGTAGATTAGGAAAGCAACTCAGATTTCTTTTCTCTGGAAATATCTTCCAAATCAACAGAATGAATGTTTTACCTTTCCAAATCCTTGGGTATTAGAATAGCTAAAGCAACATAGCATAGTTTTCAGAAATAGAACCCTATTAAACTTTCACAGCCCATGTAAGATGCCAGTGAGAAAATGTGCAAAATTGATCATCATGTCTTTATTACTTGAAGAAGGATAGAAGGGCACTCAAGGTTGATTTGATGTTAAAATGTATGAATTGTCTATTTCCCAAAGAGTGTAAATCCTAAATGCCCATGAACAGCAGTTATAGGGGACTCTGGGGCTTTAGTCACCTTGAAATTAGGAAAATGAGAAATCTGCCTTGCCGAATTCTTCCTGAGGGTGGATAGTTGAGAGCTGAGGCTTTGCAGATGTGTGAATAGAATGACATCAGTGACTGCGAAGAGCTCATACTGTCCTATTTTATCACTTTTTTCCATCATAAATATGTTTTATGAGTAAAAGACATGAGGCTCTTTGCCAGGGCATCCTTTTTGCTTGTCATGCTTCACCAATCACAGAGTGGGGGGGGGGGGGAGTTTTTTTTTTTAAATACCTATTAAAGTCAAAGTAAAGGGAAATTTCGGAAGAAAAATTTATATCTGGTTAACTTAGTTTTGTAATGAAAAATAATAGCAACGATGTATGAAGTTGCCCTATGGAATAGATAATATTTAAGTAAGATTTTACAAACTTTTGTTTCTCCATTTAGTGCTGGACAGATGGAACAACTGTAGTCTCTCCAGACCTGCATCATATTAGTGCAAGATGACATTGTTTAAGACAAGAATATTATTAAGGAAGACGGGAGATAGCTTAATAAGATATAAATGGGGATTGTATTATATTATAAGGCAGGCATGGTAATATAGTTATATAGTCTATAATGTTCAAAAAGTCTTTAAAAATACATTTAAGACAAAAAGAGGACTATATAAAGTATAAAGCAAACATTAAATCGACATCACAGATATAGTCATATTTTATCTCTGTAGCAAGTTTACAATGAAGAAGAACTTGCAGCAGCAACGTTCTATTTTTAAATAGGGACTTTAAAAATAGTTTTGAATCTCTTTCTCTGGGTTGGATGGATACTGAATCAGACAAGTTGACATAATATAATACATGTGAAGTTTGGTAGTCCCTAGCAGGTCTCTATTCCTCAGACCTGGATTGCTCTCTTAAACTTATATGTATGACTGTTGCTTGGTTAGTGTCTGGTTAAGTCTCTTCTGTGGGTAATTGAATTAAATGCTCTAACAACGAAAGTTTATTACAATTTCTGCCTTCCCTGTTTTCATTAATGGTGGATGATTCTTGCTGCTTAAGCCCAAAACTTGATAATCTTTTAAAAGACTGACCCTCCTTTACTTCCTTCAAATGGCCATTAGCTTCTGTTAGATTCTACTCAAACGTCTCTCAAAGCTGTTACCATTATTCTTTCTTTTAAAATGTTAATTTTGTTAAATTTAAAAATACAAGAAAATAGAAGGAAGACTTAATGATAATAATTCATCCTATTTTGTTCTCATTCACCTCCACTACTTCACCCTGGTTCCTTTATCCTTCATATGGATTATTCCAATAGCCTCCCATTCTTCCATTTTCACCCTTGCTTCCTGTGGTCTAGTTTTTACACAGGAGCCAGATTATTTTAAAATATGTCCCTTCAAATAATTTCTTCCTAAAATCCTCTCAACTTCTTATCTCACTCAGGGTAAAAGCCAAATGAATTTATTTTATTTTAATTTTTTTAAAAGATTTTATTTATTTATTCATGAGAAACACACACACACACACACACACACACACACACACACACACAGATAGAGAGAGAGGCAGAGACACAGGCAGAGGGAGAAGCAGGCTCCATGCAGCAGCCTCCATGCAGGGAGCTCAATGTGGGACTTAATCTCCCATCTCCAGGATCACACCCTGAGCTGCAGGCGGCACTAAACCGCTGGGCCACCTGGGCTGCCCCATTATTTTAATTTTTTTTAAATGACTATCTCACTCTCCCTTCCATTTTCAACCCCTCTGAACTCACCTCCTACTCCATCCCCCTGGGATTTCTTTGTGGTCTTGGAAGATGCCAGTCATGTTCTGCCTAAATGTCTTTGTTCTTGTTGCTCCTTTTATCTGAAGTACTTCTTCCTTTAGATATATCCATGGCTTGCTCCTTCCCTTTGTTATCATGAGGACTGCTCTGGCCATCCTCTCAGACTCCCATGCTAGAGCATTTCATATCATCCTCGCTAGGGGTGAACATATATCATCCATAATAGGAACTTTTGAGAGTTAAAAGGAGCTCCAATTAGATAGGAAATTGAAACAAGAGTCATAAATTGGGACCGGCCCTGGCACCCTGGAATATATGGTCATCTTGCTCTTATACAGATTATAAGAGCAAGCTTATCTTACAGCTTATCTTATAGCTCTGATACAGTATATGCTCACTTTCTTGGTGTTTCTGTCTGTTCTCTTCTTGCAAACTCCTTGAAGAAGGGGATTTTGTTTCTTTGCTGTTGTATATTCAGCACCTTAGATAGTCTCACTACATATGGAGTACCCAATAAAATTATTTTTTTTTTACTTAAAATCCAGTTAACATACAGTGAAATACTAGTTTCAGATGTATAGTAGATTCAACACTTCCATACAACACCCAGTGCTCATCATGAGAAGTGCTCTCCTTAACCCTATCACCTATTTAGTCCATTGCCCCCACCTACCTCCCTTCTGGTAACTATCAGTTTGTTCACTATAGTTAAGAGTCTGTTTCTTGTTTCACCTTTCTCTCTTTTTTTCCCTTTGCTCATTTGTTTCTTAAATTCCACATATGAGTGAGGTCATGTGGTGTTTATCTTTCTCTGACTTATTTTGCTTAGCATAATACTCTCTAGTTCCATCCATATCACTGCAAATGGCAAGATTTCATTCTTTTTTATGGCTAAGTAATATTTCATATCTTCTTTATCAGTCATTGGACACTTGGGCTATTTCCATAATTTGGCTGCTATATAGATAAAGTTGCTATAAACATAGGAGTGCATGTATCCCTTTGAATTAGTACTTTTGTTTTCTTTGGGTAAATATGCAGTAGTACAATTGCTGGATTGTAGGGTAGTTCTTTTTTTAACTTTCTGGGAAACCTCTATACACTTTTCTAGGGTGGCTGCACCAGTTTACATTCCCACGACCAACAAGAAATTTCTCCTTTCTCTATATCTTTACCAACACCTGTTGTTTTCTTGTGCTGTTGATTTTAGCCATTCTGACAGGCATAGGGTTATGTATTTCATTGTGATATCTCATTTTGATTTGCAATATTTATCTCATTTTGATTTGCATTTTCCTGATATCAGTGATATGTGTCTCTTGGTCATCTGTATGTCTTTGGAAAAATGTCTATTTATGTCTTCTGCCATTTTTAAATTGGATTATTTATTTTTGAGTGTTGAATTTTATAAGTTTATTTAAAATTTATAAATTTTGGATATTAATCTTTTATCAGATATGTCATTTGCAAATATCTTCTCTCACTCCATAGATTGCCTTTTAGTTTTGTTGATAATTTTCTTTGCTGTGCAGCAGCTTTTTGAGTAAGTCCCAATAGTTTATTTTTGCTTTTGTTTCCCTTGCCTTAGGAGACATATCTAGAAAAATATTGCTGTGGCTGATGTCAGAGACGTTTCTGCCTGTATTCTCCTCTAGGTATTTGATGGTTTCATGTTTCTCATTTACATCTTTCATCCGTTTTGAATATATTTTTGTGTATAGTGTATGAAAGTGATCTAGTTTCATTCTTTTGCATATAGCTATCCAGTTTTCCCAACACCATTTGTTAAAGAGACTGTCTTTCCCATTGCATATTCTTTCCTGTTTTGTTGATGAAAAATTGACCATATAGTTGAGTTCATTTCTGGATTTTCTATTATGTTCCATTGATCTATGTGTCTGTTTTTGTGCCAATACCATCCGGTCCTGATGATTACAGCTTTGTAATAATGACTTGAAGTCTGAAATTGTGATGCCTCCAACTTTGGTTTTCTTTTTCAACATTACTTGGTTATTCAGAATCTTCTCTGATTTCATACAAATTTTAGGATTGTTTGTTCTAGCTCTGTGAAAAATATTAGTAGTATTTTGATAAGGATTACATTCCATGGGAAGATTGCTTTGAGTAGCATAGACATTTTAACAATATTTGTTCTTCCAATCCATGAGCATAAAATGTTTTTCCATTTCTTTGTGTTCTCTTTAATTTCTTTCATAAGTGTTCTATTATTTTCAGAGTACAGATTCTTTACCTCATTGGTTAGGTTTATTCCTAGGTATCTTATGGTTTTGGTGTAATTGTAAATGGGATTGATTCCTTGATTCCTTTTTCTTTTGTCACATTGTCAGTGATAGAAATGCAACTGACTTCTGTGCATTAATTTTATATCCTGCCATGTTGCCGAATTCCTATATGAGTTTTAGCCATTTTTGGGTGGAGTCTTTTGGGTTTTCCATATAAAGTGCCATGAAAGTTTGACAGCTTGTTGATTTGGATGCCTTTTATTTCTTTTTGTTGTATGATTACTGAGGCTAGGACTTCCAGTACTAATTTTAACAATAGCGTTGAGAGCTGATATCCCTGTCGTGTTCATAACCTTATGGGATAAGTTCTTAGTTTTTCCCTGTTGAGGATGGATGATATTAGCTGTGGGTTTTTTGTATGTGGTATTAAGGTATGTTTCCCTACACTGCAGAGAGTTTTAATCAAGAAAGGATGCTCTATTTTGTTAAATGCGTTTTCTGCATCTATTGAGAGGATCATATGATTCTTGTTCTTTCTTTTATTAATGTGGTATTTTTCTGGATGTTGAACCACCTTGCAGCCCAGGAATAAATCCTACTTGGTCATGGTGAATAATCCTTTTAATATACTGTTGGATCCTATTAGCTAGTATCTTGGTGGGAATTTTGACATCTATGTTCGTCAGGGATATTGGTCTGTAATTCTCCCTTTTGGTGGGGTCTTTGTCTAGTTTTGGGGTCAAGGTAATACTGGCCTCATAGAAAGAGTTTGGAAGTTTTCCTTCCATTTCTATTTTTTGAGACAGCTTCAGAAGAATAGGTATTAATTCTTTAAATGTTTGGTAGACTTCTGCTGGCCATAAGGTCCTAGACTTGTTTGCTGGGAGATGTTTGAATACTGCTTCAATTTCTTTGCTGGTTATGGATCTGTTTAAGTTTTCTATTTCTTCCTGTTTCAGTTTTGGTAGTTTGTATGTTTCTAGGAATACATTCATTTCTTCCAGTTTGTCTAATTTGTTGGTATAGTTGCTCATAATATGCTCTTATAATGTTTGTATTTCTTCAATGTTGGTTTTGATCTCCCCTCTTTCATCTATAATTTCATTTATTTGGGTCCTTTCTCTTTTCTTTTTGATAAGTCTGGCCAGGAGTTTATTGATCGTTTATATTCTTTCAAAGAACCAGCTTCTAGTTTCGTTGATCTGTTCTACTGTTCTTTTGATTTCTTTTTAGTTGATTTGTGCTCTAATCCTTATTATTTCTCTGCTCATGCTGTATTTAGGCTTTATTAACTCATCTTTCTCCAGCTCCTTTAGGTGTAAAGTTAGCATGTGTATTTGAGGCTTATTCCTTGAGAAAGAGCTGTATTGCTATATACTTTTGTCTTAAGACAGCCTTTGCTGCATCCCAAAGGGCCTGAACTGTTGTGTTTTCATTTTCATTTGTTTCCATAAATTTTTAAAATTCTTTAATTTCCTGGTTGACCCATTCATTCTTTATTAGGATGCTCCTTAACCTCTCTCTGTGTTTCTTCCAAATTTTCTTTTGAGATTGAATTCAAGTTTTAAAGCATTGTGTTCTGAAAATATACAGGGAATAATCCCAGTCTTTTGGTATCAATTGAGACCTGATTTGTGACCTGGTTTGTGATCTATTCTGGAGATTGTTCTATATCTGCACTCGAGAAGAATGTGTGTTCTGTTGCTTTAGGATGAGATGCTCTGAATATATCTGTGAAGTCCATCTGGTCCAGTGTGTCATTCAAAGCCCTTGTTTCCTTGTTGATCTTCTGCTTAGATGATCTGTCCATTGCTGTGAGTGGGGAGTTAAAGCCCTCTACTATTATTGTATTATTATCAATGTGCTTTTTAAATTTTGTTAATAATTGATTTATATAATTGGCTCATCCCAAGTTAGGAGCATAAATATTTACAGTTGCTAGATATCCTTGTTGGATGGACCTTTTATTGTGATGTAGTGTCCTTCTTCATCTCTTATTATATATAGTCTTTGGTTTAAAATTTAATTTGTCTGATATAAGAATTGCTACTCCAGATTTTTTGGATTATCTATTAGCATGATAAATGTTTCTTCATCCCCTCACTTTCAATCTGGAGGTGTCTTTGGGTCTAAATGAAACTCTTGTTGACAGCATATCAATGGTTATTATTTTTTTTAAGATTTTAAAAATTTTTTCATGAGAGACAGACAGAGAGGCAAAGACATTGGCAGAGGGAGAGGCAGGCTCCTTGCAGAGAGCCCAATGTGGAACTCGATCCCAGGACCCTAGGATCATACCCTGAGCTGAAGGCAGATGCTCAAACCACTGAGCCAACTGGGCATCCTGGGTCTTTATTTTTAATCCAATCTGATACTCTGTGTCTTTTGATTGGAACATTTTGCCCATTTACATTCAGGGTATTTATTGAAAGATATGAATTTAGTGCCATCGTATTACCTGTAAAGTCACTGTTTCTGTAGATTATCTGTGTTCCTTTCTAGTCTTTGTTACCTCTGGGCCCTCTTTGCTCAAAGAATCTTCATGAATATTTCTTGCAGGGCTGGTTTGGTGATCACAAATTCTTTTAGTTTCTATTTGTCTTGGAAACTCTATCTCTTCATTTATTCTGAGTGATAGTCTTGCCAGATAAAGTATTCTTGGATGCATATTTTTTCTCATTTAACACCCTGAATATATCATGCCAGTCCTTTCCGGCCTGTCAGATCTCTGTGGACAAGTCTGCTGCCAGCCTTATGTCTCAACCTTTGGAGGTTATAGACCTCTTGTCCTGAACTGCTTTCAGGATTTTCGCTTTATCTATCTCTGAAATTTGCAAGCTTCACTATTATATGTCAAGATGTTGACCTATTTTTATTGATTTTGAAGGGTTCTCTATGTCTCCTCAACTTGAATGCCTCCTGCTTCCTTCCCCGGATTAGAGAAGTTCTCAGCTATAATGTGTTCAAATAAACCTTCTGCCCCCCTTTTTCTTCTGAGACCCCTATTATTCTAATATTATTTTGCTTTATGGTATTACTGGTCTCTTAAATCCTCCTTTCATGTTCCAGTAGTTGTTTTTCTCTTTTTCTTAGCTTCCTTATTCTCCATTATTTTGTCTTCTATATCATTGATTCTCTCTTCTGCCTCACTTATCCTAGCAGTTAGAGCCTCCATTTTTTCCCATCAGTAATATTGTTTTTGATTTCACCCTGATTAGATTTTAGTTCTTTTATTTCTCCAGAAAGGGATTCTCTAGTGTCTTCTATGTTTTTTTTTCAAGCCCAGCTAGTATCTTTATAATTGTTGATTTGAATTCTAGTTCTGACATCTTACTTATATTCATATTGAGTAAATCTCTGGCGGTGAATATTGCCTCCTGTTCTTTCTTTTGGGGTGAGTTTTTCCATCTCATCACTGTATCCAGAAAAGAATAGATGAAACAGAGAGAAAATACAAACATAGCAACTATACCAGAAAAATACAAACAAAACAAATCAGAAGAACCGCCCCTCAAAAAAAGAGCAAAAAAATCAAACACGAAGTAAAACAGAACAAAACAATAAGCTAGATCCTGTGTGTAATTTGGTCTGTTAAAAGAAAATGGATCCCAAAATGGGAAAGAAAAAAAAGAGATATATTTATACAAAAATAAAATTGAATACAATGAAAGGAAACCAAAAATGAAATATATATATAAGGTTAATATAAAAATAATAATTAAAAAGGACTGAAAAATTGATAAAATAAGAAAATAACTGAAAAGAAAAAAATAAAACTGAAAAATTAAAAAGTGATTTTAAAAAACCCACTAGGGCAGCCCAGGTGGCTCAGCAGTTTAGCGTCGCCTTCAGCCTAGGGTCTGATCCTGGAGAAGTGGGATCAAGTTCTATGTCGGGCTCCCTGCATGGAGCCTGCTTCTCCCTCTGCCTGTGTCTGTGTCTCTGCCTCTCTCTCTCTCTGTGTCTCTCATGAATAAATAAATAAAATCTTAAAAAAAACCCCACTAATGCTATGTACTAAGAACTAAATATTTGCGGACAGCCACAAATATTGTGGGTGGCTCAGCGGTTTAGCGCTGCCTTCAGCTGGGGGCATGATCGTGGAGTCCCGGGATCAGGTCTACATCAGGCTTCCTGCATGGAGCCTGCTTCTCCCCCGCCCCCCCCCCCCTCTCTCTCTCCGTTTGTGTGTCTCTCATGAATAAATAAATGAAATTAAAAAAAAAAAGATTTGCAGTTCTGTATGATTGGTAAACTTGGTGTTAGCTGGAAGTTCCTACTGGTTCTCTTGGGGAGGAGGTGCTGATTCTGAAATTGCTCTGCTCTGGTGGAATTGCGCCCCCTTTGCTTAGGGGCCGGGTTCCTTGTCAGCAGCTCTGGATTGCACTATGTGGTGCTGTTTTGCTTTCTGAAGGCTTTTGGCACTGTTGGGGGTTGGGGGGTGGGGATGAAAATGGGGATGCCCCAGTCGCTAGCCCTGGTGCTGAAAGTTCAGGCCCCTTCCTATTTAGTGATCCCTTATAGAAAAACAGTGAATCATTCCTGTCTCTCTGGTTTATTTCAGAACTCTGTGTTCACCCAGTCTGTTACTGAGCATTTTTATCTCAGGCACGACTGTTTAGAGTCTCCAAACTTTATGGACTCTTGTAGTGCAGACCCGAGCCATTTTGGGGGGGGAGGGGTCTTGCCCTTGTTCTGCCACTTACTGGGCCCCTGCTCAGAGAGTGGTTGCCCAACCGTCCAGTGGTTTTTGGCTTATGGTAACACCAAGCAGAAAGCGAGTGCCTGGACTCACTGTTGGCAGCTGGCTTCCCTGATCTGGTGCTTGGGAACTCTGCTGCACTCAGGGACCTCCATTCTTTTGTGACCCTGGGGATCCTGAAACCATATTGTCCCACCTGGGATTCCACCCCACTTTGCCACCTGAGCACCTTTCAAGCAGGGATGTCGCTCATCAGAGCAGACTTCTGAAAGTTCCAATTTTGTGCTCCACTGCTTATAGCACTTTCCAGTAGCCAGTTTAAGGAAGCTGTGGTTTATCTTCTGATATATCTCCTTGGACTCACATCTCCACACTTCCTACCTTGCAAAAAGTGGTCACTTTTCTCTTTGTGGGATCACAGCGATTCTTTTCTCAGATCTCCAGTTGAATTCACAGGTGTTCAGAATGATTTGGTAACTATCTAGCTAAATTCAGGGACCAGGCAAAATTAGGGTCCCTTACTCCTCCACCATATTAAGTCCTCCAGTTTGCTAGTATTTTATCGAGAATTTTTGCATCCATCTTCAGCACGGATATTAGCCTGTAATCTCTTTCTCTCTTTCTCTTTCTCTCTTCTGTGGAGTTTTTATCTAGTTTGGTATTAGGGTAATACTGACTTCATAGGATGAGTTTGGAAGTTTTCCTTCCTTTTCTATTTTTTGGAATAGTTTAAGAAGAATAGGTATTAACTCCTCTTTAAATGTTAGGTAGAAATCCCCTGGGAGGCCATCTGGCCCTGGACTTTTATTTGTTCAGAGTTTTTGATTACTGATTCAATTTCTTTGCTGGTTATCAGTCTGTTCAAGTTTTCTATTTCTTCCTGTTTGAATCTTGGTAGTTTATATGTTTCTAGGAATTTATCCATTTCTTCCAGGTTGTAAATTTGTTGGCATATAGTTTTTCACAATATTCTTTTATAATTGCTTGTATGTCTGTAGGGTTGATTATTTCTCCCCTCTCATTTGTGATCTTATTTGTGTTCTCTCTCTCTCTCTCTCTCTCTCTTTTTCTCTCTCTTTGATAAGTCTGGCTAGAGGTTTATCAGGTTTTTTTTTAAGATTTTAAAAATTTCTTTAGCATGAACAGGGGGAGGGGTAAGGGTGAAGGAGGGAGAAACCCAAGCAGCCTCTGCACTGAGCCCAGAGCCTAAAGTGGGGCTCGATCTCATGTCCCTGAGATCATGACCCAAGCCAAAATCAAGAGTTGGGTGCTTAACCAACTGAGCCACCCAAGCATCCTCAGATTTGTCAGTTTTTAAACATGTTTTCAAAGAACAGCTCCTGGTCTCATTGATCTGTTCTGTTTTTTAAATATTATTTATTTATGCTATAATCTTTATTATTTCCTTTCTTCTGTTGGCTTTAAGTTTTGTTTGTTGTTCTTTTTCTAGCTCCTTTAGGTATAAGATTAGATTATTTATCTGAGATTTTTCTTGTTTCTTGAGGTAAGTCTGTATTGCTATATATTTCCTCCTAAGATTACTTTTGCAGCATCCCAAAGATTTTGGATAACTGTGTTTACATTTTCATTTGTTTTCTTCTTTGATTTTTTTGGTTGAACAATTCATTGTTTAGGAGCATGTTGTTAAGCTCCATGTATTTGTGGTCTTTCCAGATTTTTCTTGTGGTTGGCTTATAGTTTCATAGAATTGGGCTATTTGTATTTTTTTATTTTTCTATTTATTGAGGCCTGTTTTGTGAGTTAATATGTAATCTATTCTGGAGAATGTTCCACGTGCACTTAAAAAGAATGTGTATTCTGCTTTCTGTTTTAGGATGGAATATTCTGAATATTCTGAATGTATCTGTTAAGTCCATCTATTCCAGTATGCCATTCAAAACCATTGTTTCCATATTGATTTTCTGTTTAGATGACCTATCCATCTCTCTCTCTCTTCATTTCTCTACTACCATTTATTTAAGTGTGATGTTAAAGTTTCCCACTGTTATTGTGTTATCATCAACTACTTCCTTTATGTTTGCTATTAAGTGCTTTACGTATTTGGATACTCCCATGTTGTGTGCATAAATATATGCAATGGTTATATTATCTTTCTGGATAGTCTTTTTTATGATTATATAATGCACTTCTTTGTTTCTTTCTAGTCTTTGTTTTAAAGTCTTGTTTGATATAAGTAGTGCTATTCCAGCTTTCTTTTGACATCCATTTGCATGCTAAATATTTCTCCACCCCCTTACCTCCAATCTGTAGGTGCTGGTAGGTATAAAATGAGTCTCTTGTAGGCAGTATATAGATTGGTCTCATATTTTGATCCATTCTGCTGGAATGGATGTCTTTGTCTTTTGATTGGAGCATTTAATCCATTTTCATTCAAAGTAATTATTGATAAATACATATTTATTGCCATTTTATTGCTTGTTTAATCATTATTTCTGGAGGTTTTCTCTGGTCCTTTCTTGTCTTTGACACTTTTGATCTCTTCTTTGCGCTCAAAGAGTTCTCTTTAATATACCTTGAAGGGCTGATTTAGTGGTCACAAATTCCTTTAGCTTTTGTTTGTCTGGGAAACTTTATCTCTCCAATTCTGAAGAATTGATGGTTGCCTTGATGGTTGAGTATTCTTGGCTGCAGAGTTTTCTTCTTCAACACTTTGAATACATCATGCTACACCCTTCTGACTTTCCAGGTGTCTATTGAGAAATCTCAGCTAGTCTTGTCGGTTTTCCCTTGTAAATTAAGACTTGTTTTGTCTTGCTCCTTTTAAGATTTTTTCTTTATCACTATATTTTATAAGTTTCATTACAACTTGGCCTACTTTTGTTGATTTTGTTGGGAGTGCTCTATGCCTCCTGAGTCTGGATGTCTGTTTCCTTCCTCAGATTAGCGAAGTTTTCTGCTATTATTTCTTGAAATATTTTCTGATCTCTTTTTTCTCTCTTCTTCTTCTGGGGACTCCCTTATACAAATGTTACTATGTTTGATGGCATCACTGAATTCCCTGTCTATTCTTGTATTGCTGAATTCTTCTTTCTCTCTTTTGTTCAACTTTATTGGTTTCCACTATTTTGTCTTTTGGGTCACTAATTCATTTCTCTACTTCTTCCAGCCTGTAGTTCATTTCAAAAGCCTGTTTCCAATGTTGTTTATTGCATCGTTCATCTCTGATTGATTCTTTTTTATCTCCTTTTAAAGAAAGATTTTATTTATTAGAGAGAGAGAGAGAGCATGAAAATGGGGGTAGGGGCAGAGGGAAAGGAGAGGCAGAATCCTTGCTGAGCAGAGAGCCTGATGCAGAGCTTAATCCCAGGACCCTGAGATCATGACCTAAGCTGATGTTGGATGCTTAATTGACTGAGCCACCCAGGCACCCCTTTTATCTCTGTGGTAACGGTCTCACTTATATTTTCTTCTTTTCTCAAGCCCAGTGAATTATGATTATTGCCTTAAATTCTCCATCAGGTATGTAACTTATATCTGTTTTGCTTAGATCTCTGGCCATGGCCTTATCTTGTTTTTTCATTTGGGGTAAATTCCTTCATTTTGGTATTTTGTCTAAGTCTCTGCCTTCTTCTTTGTGTTGGAGAAGCTAGGTATGTCTCCTGCTCCTGAGTGTGCTGCTCTTATGAAGAAGAGATGATGTATTGACCAGGCCTGGCACTTCAGGGAGTGTATCTGGTGTGTGCTGCAGGTGCTCTGCTATTGTGTTCTAGCTGCTCTATTCTAAGGCCAGTCCTCTGCAGAGGTCTTCCTTGCCTACTCTGTGCAGTATTTGGTCCCACACCTGAATGTGGTGAGTTTTAACCAAGTGTGTTCTGGTTTGCTTGTGAAATGAGATCTGATGCCCACTCCACCAGAACTGAGGCCCTGCAGAACTCTCTGATTGGAAGACATGATGTAGGCAGGGTTTGATGTGATCATCTGGCAGAGAGGCCTGCCACACTGGGGCTGAGGCAGGCTTGACTGAGAAGGGTAATACCATAAAGCACCAGTGGGGCTTGCTGTAAGCAAGTTAGGCAGCCAGTGTCTGTGCTGTGCTGTTTCCTGCAAGTGGCTCTGTGTTTACGCTGAGGAGTTAGGGAGGGAAATGGCACCAGTCAGCTCCTTTGTTCCTGGAGAGGCTTCTCTGTAAACACTGCCTCTCAGGGATACACTCTGAGAAGAATGAATAATCTCCATTCTGTGTGTCCCAGACATTCTTTATTGCTGCTGCCACACTGTCTACCCCATGAATTGTTTGCCTATCTTCTCTCCAGGAGTAGCACAGTGTCCTTTGGGCTCTATCTCAGAATGTTGGCTGACCTTTAAAAAAACTTGAGGCTTTAAGCCCTGCTTGTTGTAAGAACTCACAAAATTCAGCCCCTCTCAAGTTCCAAGCCAATAACTGTGGGGAAATATTCTCCTTGTGTGTTTTCCTGTGGGCTCTTCTCTTACCCTTGGATCATTTTTCTATTCCATTTCTTTTAGATTTTGCCTAGTAGCTTTATCTTTTTTCCTCTAAGAAGTCGCTGTGATGGGCCACATGGGTGGCTCAGTCAGTTAAGCATCCAACTCTTGATTTTGCCTCAGGTCATGATCTCAGGTTTGTAAAATTGAGCCCTGCATCAGGCTCATGCACTGGGAATGGAATCTGCTTAAGATTCTCTCTCCTGCTCTCCCTCTGCACCTGCCCCATCCTCTCTCTCTCCCTCTTTCTGTGTCTCTCTCCAAAAACAAAAAGTCACTGTGATTATCTTATGTCTTTTCCTATGTTAACTAATATGATTTTCAGCAGTGTCTATCCTGTTCCTTGTTTCATACTTAATTATATGTTTTCATTCTGTTTTAACAACTAGTCTTTGGGTTCTCTTTTTTTTTAGTTGATATTTTTGTTTTATGGTGTGAAACAATTGTACTATTTTTCTTTTATTCTTTGAATTATGATTTTCTTATATCTTGGTTTCTTTCTTTGGCTTTCGCATGCATGTCACTTGTCTGTAGCAAGTTTACATAGTATCCACACCATTTTTTTTAGCCTTTGTCAAGCTTGGTGCTCTGACTAGATGGTCTATTTCCTTTGATAAGGTATGAGCAACTTGATCTTCTTCCCAGAATATCTTTTTTAAAAAATATTTTGTTTATTAATGAGAGACAGAGGGAGAAGCAGGCTCCCTTTTGGGGTCCTCAGGACCCCAGGATCATGCCCTGAGTCAAGGCAGATGGTCAACTGCTGAGCCACCCGGGTGGCCCTCTTCCCAGAATATCTTGAAAGCAATTATTTCTTTTTTTCTCTCCAAGTATAGTGAAAAGGATGAAATTTCATCCTCTCCACTTCCCTGTCATCTGAGGGAATACTCAGGCTTTGCTCTTTCCCCTAAAAGAGTGTTAAAGGCCATGAAACAGTTCATCTTTTTTTTCTGGCAGGGGTCTTATACTAGAGGTTTGGGGTCACTTTTACATTTAGTGAATTGCTCTGGAGCATTCACTTCCAAGAGGACATTAGCACCATTCCTAACTTTTCTAGTTTCACTGGTTTTCTTCTCAGGAATAGTTTCCATAACATCTCAGAAAAAAAAAAGTAGATAAGTATATCCATTCTGCTCTTTTGTTTCTAAATTTGTGAGTATAGTGGAGACTTTCTCCAGTCAGCAACAGACTTCTTGCAGGAAGATGCTATTGAATTTTCTTCTTACCTATATTCTTCCACAAGTTATTTCTTTCTCTCAGTCTTCCTCTGGTTCCCTCCTTTTCCATTCCCTTTTGTGTCCAGGGACTTTTATGTTGTTTTAAAGAGAGAGCTCAAATGCAAACATTTTTCTGGGATCTAAATACTTCTTTTTCTTTTTCTACATTCCTATAGAGCTGATATATGGATTTTATCACATTGTGATGGTAGTTTATATGCATATTCTTTTCCATACTGAATTCTGATTTTCCCCTCGCTACTGAAAATGCTAAAAACTGCTTGTGAAGTAGATAGACAAATATCTAGCAGAACATCTAGCAGAGGGCAGCCGGGTGGCTCAGTGGTTTAGTGCTGCCTTCAGCCCAGGTGTGATCCTGGAGACTCAGGATTGAATCCCATATCAGGCTCCCTTCATGGAGCCTGCTTCTCCCTCTGCCTGTGGCTCTGCCTCTCTTTCTCTGTGTGTCTCTCATGAATAAATAAATAAAAAATCTTAAAAAAAAAAGAACTTCTAGCAGAATGGAATATTTTCTAAAGTCTTAAGTGTTGAAATACATATTTTAAAAATCAACTGAAATAGCAAAGTACCTTAGTTTATTGGTCATGATTCTCAGCCTCCATCTTCATGTCACAACCACCTTGAATAAGTATTTATTGTATACATCTAGGTGTGGTAGATCAAAATCTAAAAATAAAGAGGTTCATAGAGAACATATTTTCCATTATCATTGCCTTGTCTTTTAGGACAATTATTACTTTCCAAAGAGGCATTTACAGGGCATCTGAAATAATTCCACCTTGTACCAGGATCTTCATGGAAAATATCTATGATTTACTTGGTTTAGCCATAGTGCTTATTCACTAATGACTCTGAGAAAACACATCTAGAGAATGGAGAAGCTCTGTGTCTCCTTTAAACAAAATACCATATAATGTGTGAAAATTTATACTTTCATCTCTTCTCCTATGAACAACATAACTAAATATTTATTTCCATTTAAAAAATTCCAGTGTAATTACTTTTTTTTAAGATTTTATTTATTTATTCATGAGCGACATAGAAAGAGAGGCAGAGACACAGGCAGAGGGAGAAGCAGGCTCCGTGCATGGAGCCCAACGTGGGACTCGATCCCAGGACTCTAGGATCACGCCCTGGGCCAAAGGCAGGTGTTAAACCGCTGAGCCACCCAGGGATCCCCAATTCCAGTGTAATTAACATAGTTTTATATTAGTTTCAGGTGTACATTATACTGAGTCAACAACTCTGTACATTACTCAGTACTCATTACAGTAGGTGTACCTTAATCCCCTTCACGTCATTCATCCATATCTCCATTCACCTCCCCTCTGGTAACCTGTACTTTGTTCTCTATAGTTAAGAGTCTATTTTTCTGCTTGTCTCTATTTTTCTTTTTTCATTTGTTTTGTTTCTAAAATTCCACAAGTAAGTGAAATCATATGGTGCTTTTCTTTCTCTGATTGACTTATTTCACTTAGCATTATAACCTCTAGCTCTACCCATGTCATTGCAAATGGCAAGATTTCATTCTTCAGTAATATTCCATTGTATGTATGTCAAATTTTCTTTATCCGTTTATCTATTGATGTACACTTGTACTGCTTCCACAATTTGACAATTGTAATTAATACTCCAATAAACATAGGGGTGCATATCCTTTTGAATTAGTGTTTTCATATTCTTTGGGTAAATACCTAATAATGGAATTATTGGATCATATGATAATTCTATTTTTAATTTTTTGAGAAACTTCCATAGTATTTTCTACACTGGCTGCATCAGTTTGCATTCCTACCAACAGTGCAAGAATGTTCCTTTTCCCCTCACATCCTTACCAACACTTGTTGTTTCTTGAGTTTAGCCATTCTGACAGGTATGGGATAATATCTCACTGTGGTTTTGATTTGCATTTCCCTGATGATGAGTGATGAGCATCTTTCCATGTGTTAGTTGGCCATCTGTATCACTTCTTTGGAGACATGTTTGTTCATGCCTTTTGCTTATGTTTTAATTGGATTATTTGGGGCTTTTTTGTGTTGAGTTGTATATGTTCTTTATATATTTTGGATATTAACTGTTTATGGGGTATGCCAATTGCAAATATCCTCTCCCATTGAGTAGATTATCCTTTAGTGTGCTAAAAGCTCTACAGAAGTTTTTATTTTTATGATGTCCCAATAATTTATTTTTGCTTTTATTTCCCTTTCTTCAGGAGACATATCTAGAAAAATGTTGCTATGGCTGATGATAGAGACATTTCTGCCTGTGTTCTCCTCTTATTTGGGTCTTTAATCCATTTTGAGTTTACTTTTGTATGTGGTATAAGAAAGTGATCCAGTTTCATTGTTTTGCATGTAACTGTCTAGTTTTCCCAGCACGATTTGTTGAAGAAATTACTTTTTTCACATTAGATATTCTTGCCAACTTTGTCATACACTAATTGGTCATGTCATTGCAGGTTTATTTCTGGGTTTTCTGTTCTGTTCTATTGATTTATGTATCTGTTTTTGTGCCAGTATCATACTGTTTGATTACTGCAGCTTTGTATTATATTTTATGTCTGGGATTGATACTTCTATTTTGTTCTCCTTTTTGAGATTGCTTTGGCTATTTGGGGACTCTGGTGGCACCATACAACTTTTGGGATTATTTGTTCTAATTTTGTGAAATTGTTGTTGGTATCTTAAAAGAGGTTGCATTAAATCTGTAGATTGTTTTGGGTGTTTGGACATTTTAACAGTATTTGTTCTTCCAGTCCGTGTGCAATGAATGTCTTTCCATTTGTGTTGTCTTTAATTTGTTTTATCAATATTTTATAGTTTTCAGAGTATAGGTCTTGCACCTCCTTAGTTATCTTCCCTTTTTTTAATGAAATTATTCATTGAGTTCTTTCTGAAACAACTATAACAAAAAAAGAAGATATAAGAAACAATGACTGAAATTATCCCTACAGGGGCACCTGGGTGTCTCAGTAGTTGAATGGCTGCCTTCAGCTCAGGGTGCAAACCTGGGGTCCTGGGATCAATTTCTGCATCAGGCTTCCCACAGGGAAACTGCTTCTCCCTCTGCCTATGTCTCTTCTTCTCTCTCTGTGTCTCTCATGAATAAATAAAGTCTTTAAAAAAAGGAAAAGCTTTAAAAAATTATTCCTGCAGTGCCTTTTGACTACCAAAGAAGAATGTAAGTTAAAAAAATATGTGGTTAAATAGAGATCCTCCATACATGGAATGAAGTGATGCTCAACTTATAATAAAAGATATTTTAAAAACAAAACAGCCATTTCCATCATCCTGCAGTGTGCAAGACCACAATGTTAGACCACAAAAGACACTGTCTACTTTAATCATAAATGGGAAATTAGTATAAAATTTCTTTCAATTGGAAAGTTCTTTTACTCCAATGACATTATTTAATGTTGTCTATAAAATGGTAAAAGTGAGGTTTGCTTAAAACATCTGACCTAAAAAGAAAAAACAACAAAAATCTGACTTAGGTCAACCAGTAGACACTACTGTGACATATAATTAGATACAAACTAAATTTTTTTCTGGGAGGTGTTCAGAGTACATCAATAAAAGTCTGATTTGAATTAATTACATAAAAATACTAGATAAATAACATACAGAATAAAATTGAGTTTCCAATAATAAAATGAATCAGAACTGCATTTGTTATCTTTATATGATTAATGTAGTAAAAATTAGTTAAGGGTTTGAGTTACAAATTTTGATTACAGTGTAGGTTAGACTAGTAATTACCAAACTTGATACCAAACTTTTATCTTTTGTCCTATGGAGATAGCCTAAGATCAAAGCGCATAAATATTTTGATTAACCCAGTTTTCCTAATGATATCTTGAGCATTTTTCTCCCTCAATAGTATAAAAAACAGTTAAAACCCTTCTTTTTTGATATTGTAATATATCTTACATGATCCAACATTATTATTTTTAAGCTTAATTTTGGGCTATCTTTAGGATAAAAGGAAGCAAGACTGATACATAAGTTTACTTCTTTGTTGTAATTTGGTTGTCATAAATATGCTGCTTGATATTCAACCTACTATTTACAGTTCAATCTTTAGGAGTCAATAAGATTCATCAATAGCTCTCATTTCTTTAGAATGTCCTCACACTTATGCTAGAATGCTATTTGCAGTGGTAGTTTCTGCTGACTAATAACTTTGCTGTCAGTAACAGATGTCATAAAAATAAACTTACAAATCTTTAAGCAGCCTACATTGGTTGTGTAGTAAAACATCATTTGGTGTAATGCAAGTGAATTTCCATTTGGAGATCTGATTTCTAAACTTTTTATTAATTCACCTTCTTAAGAAGACTTTTTGTCTTTTATTAAAGGAGTTCTATGCTTTTTAATGTTGTGTTTAATGTACTAAATAGTTTTTGGCTTGTGGTTTAACCATCTTTGGAATTAAAAAGAAGAATAATATCTTGCCATAAAAATAATATGGAACTAAAGAATCTGCTAGGCCTTAAAAACACATAGTTTTTTCAATCTCTGACACTGTGCTTCCATATGGACATCGTATTACTCACCCTGAATGCTGCTCAAATCTGATTTATATATCTATGGAAGTTGGGCATGTTCCCATTGCAGCCATGAATAATGAACGTTGTGAAAATTTAGCCAATGGCATCAAGCTGTTTGGTTATACAAGCAAGGGTAAAAGAGACTTTGAAACAAATAAGCTTTTTTATTATCACATTAAATATGTATGTTGTAACATAAAATATCTCAAGGTTTTACAATGTACATACACAAGGCCCTGAAGATGTCTCTTTATATAGTACAAAACCTCATAAACTGTTCATCTGACCAAAGAATATCCATCTTCCCTTTGCCATCCAGGGCGAGAACTGAGTGTGGTCGTGTATAATGCAAATGGTTCTTTCCTCAAGGCATTGTTCTCTGAAATAGTTCACCTTAATTCCTGCCTTCATTGATGTACTCACTGTATTTTCTGTGATGGATCATGATGACACTGAGCTGCTCTGGGAAGGATGAGAATATTGTGGCAGAGCAGTTTAACAAATGAGAAACTTCTCCATCACAGAATTGGTGCTGGATTCAGGCTATGTCTACATGCTCAGGTCAATCTGTAAATTTTGATTAACTTGTTCAGTGAAATTGGAAATTCACCCTCATCCCAACACATTAAGACAAAAAAGGCTTCTTTTGAGAAAGTCTAGAAAGAATGCTTTCTTTGTGTGTTTAGACAGAGCCTTGGGCTACCAAGGATACCAAACACTTTTCTTATTTCTTTATAGAAATCTATGAAAGAGTGTTTTATAGGTATTTTATTTTAAAGATCAGGTGAAATTTGATTTAACAACTTTCTAATACTACTCTTAATTAGGTTTAAATTAGAATTTTAGTAATAGATAGTAGTGGAAAAGGGTCAAAATTAATTTATGTCAAAATGTTAGCTGCCACTACTCACTGCAGAATTAAAATTACCTGAAATAGGACAATGTCCATTTGTCTGATTTAGCTAAACTGTAAGAAGAGGGTTAAAAAAAATAAAGGCCATAATTTCTTCCTGAAACCTGGGCTGATTTTTCCCTAATCCTGTGATAAGTATAATTCTATGATTATTCAGAGATAGGGGTAAAGCAAGCTGATAAAGCTAGAAAAAAGAATAATAATGGAGTATATCTGTAAGAAAACATACAAAGTGCTTATTGTTTCTTTTTCTAAATAATGTCAAATGACCAACTTGACTGATTAATTACCTCTTTCCCTGGCCTCAGTCCCAGCAACTTAGTTTGCTAAATTTGAATAATTGTTTTGTTACACAAACATTGTCTATAAGAAAGTTAATGCTGGGGAAACAAGATGTAATGCCAGTGTATTTTAATATTTTTATATACACATATGTACCTTTATAAACAGCATATAGAATTGTTTTGCCTGTGTTTTGAATGTTCAAGAAAGGTCTACATACTTACTTTTTCCATCAATACTGTTTTTAAAAAGGATTTACTTATTTATTTTGGAGAGAAATGGAGTGTGCATATGAGTCAGGAGACAGAGAAGAGAATCTCAGGTAGACTCCCCGCTGAGCATGGAGCCTGACACTTGATTCTATGTCATGACCCTGAGATCATGACCTGAGCCAAAATCAAGAATCCTATGCTTAACCAACTGAGCCACTCAGGCACCCCTCAATATTAGGTTTTTAAGATCTATCCTTGATACATGTTACTTTTACTCTTTCTTAAAGAAAGGGTTAAGAAAAAAAAAGAAGAATCAGTGTTTCCTTTCTGGAAACTGACGTGCCAAAATTCCTATCTCATTCTAACAGTTACTTTCTCATCCCCCATGTAATGAAACAGATGCTAGGGTCAGTTAATTCTTTAGGGTAAACAGTCAAATTGTTTGCAACAACCAGATAAAAAGCTGCGGCAGGCCTTGAATTGTGTATTCAGGGCAAGTTTGAGCACTCCTGCCTGTTCCCACTTCTACACATCTTGAGTTTGCTTGTTCTTCTAACCTCCTATTTGGGCTCATAATTCACTGCCTGTTACTGATGGGCAGTTTGTTTTAGACTAGCTTTAGTTTTATCAGCATGGCAAGAGCTGTTCTCTTCATTCCGTGCCCTACTTTGGGACTCGGCAGACTCAGGGACTCCTGGGCATCCTCAGACCTTGTTGATACCCACCCTTTTCTGCTTAAGAGTTCCTACCCCAATATAAAAGTACCAATCACTTACAGTCATACAGTAATTGCTGGCAAAGTAGTTTGGATACCGGTAAGCCAGTATTTCTGACTTTCTCAATTCCTCAATGTAAACCAACTTTAAGTGAACAGTTTTGCATGTAAAAATGAAATCTAGAGAAGGAAAGAAGCAGATGACCCAAATGAGATGTGTGTAAAGCACCTAACAGTGAGTGGCACTGTTAATAGAAAACTTAAAAAATGACAGTTATTATGAAGATCTAAGTGAAGCTGAATGGTAAAGTTTATTTTCAAGTTTTTTAAAAAAATATATTTCCAGCTTGGACTCAGGCTAAGAAAGACTAAGACATTTAATTTTTGTTAGGCTAATAAATAATAGGGCACTGTTTTCCGTCTCACTGCTCTCTCTTCCCTTTTTATTGGAGGCAAACAGGAGATAGGAGAGCACATTGCCATTAAGTCCGAGAGGACAGAGTGGATAAGACACAGAGTCAAAAGAGGGGAAGGAAACTGACTTCCTTGCTACAAAAACATAGTGGGTCCCATGACAAAGAGAGTGGGTCCTATGACAAATAGCAACTGCTGTTTTGAGAATAAGAAAGGCTGCTGGGAAAAAATTATGTAAGGAAAATTTGTTCTTGATTTTTCCTTTCAAAAATGTGTGAGACATAGAGAAACACACAGTAAATACAATAAGTTTAACTCATATTCTATGATTTATTCTTTAAAGAATAAATATAAAAAAGAATAAATATCATCTGGGACCAGGTATAAAAAATGAATTCATTTTCATAACTATCAAAAAATTTTGTTATAATTGCATACTTTCCAACTGACCTTTAAGTTACGATAATGTTTGAAGTTGGCTTTCCCAATGGATGAGTTGCAATTGTAAGGCGATAGTTTTAATAGCTCAGGTCACAGGTGGAATAATTGAATATCATTAACAATGACATTTGATTATGTTTCTTCATTTTTTTCCAATGATGTGTCAGGTTCCTCGTGAAATCAGAGACCATAGGGATTCATTATAGCCAGGGTTGATGGTACTGCAATTTTATAACTATCTAATAAATTAGCATTTAATACTGAGAGATTTCATCATGAACTTGGAAGGTTGCTTTTGTCTTAAAGAAGACTTTTGAAAGGAGAGGAAAAAAAAAACGATGACAACAACAACAACAACAACAAAAACCCCATTTAGAATATCCAGGAGATGAAGATGCTATCCAAGCAAATGGATCTTGGATCTTTGCAATCATTTGGTTTATCAGACTATCATTCTGTGGCCAAAGAAGGAGTAGGGCGGGAGAGATTATGTGTCAAAAAATACTGAGTCAAAATTCTTATGATCTTTCCAGGTTGGTAGTTCTTTTTCCAGTTTTTTCAAATATTGCTCTCTCTATTGTGGTTATCCTTGTTCTTTTCTAGCTCATTTCCTACACTAAGTCATACACATAAAGTTCTATATAGAGTCAGAATTCTCTCAGAAATGCAGATCTGCATAAGCATCAAAGAAAAAATATATCTATCACATCTTTCTTATTAACTCAATGATTATTTTATTAGAGCAGGCATGGTTTGGGTAAAGACCTGTTTTTTTAAAAAAATATTTACTAAGTTAATATGTTGACATAGTATTGTCAGAATTCCAGATTTTGGCTTGCCTATCAACCAGTCTTTATTAGGTGTGGGGGGGAAGGTATTTTAGGGTGTTGTTTCTATTTCAAATGAAAGGAACATGTGAATCAGGTTCAAACGGCAAGTGTTTATATGTATATGTGTGTATACAGACCTACCTCAGAGATAGTGTGGATTCACTTCTAGACTACTGCAACAAAGTGGATATTGCAATAGACTGAATCAAACAAATTTGTTAGTTTCCTAGTGCATTTAAAGTTATATTTACACTATACTGTAGTCTATTAAGTGTATAATAGCAGTACATAACTTAATTAAGAAATACTTAATTGATAAAAAATGCTAAAAGTCATCTGAGATATCAGTTACTGGTAATCTTTTTGCTGGTGAGGGATGTTGCCTCAGTGTTAATGGCCACTGACTGATCAGGGTGGTTATTGCTGAAGATTGAGGTAGCTGTGGCAGTTCCTTACAATAGGACAACAATGATGTTTGCTGCATTTCTTTACTCTTCCTTTCACAACCAATTTCTCCATAGCATGTGATGCTCTTGGATAGAATTTTACTCACAGTAAAACATCTTTCAAAACTGGGGTTGGGGCATCTGGGTAGCTCATTTGTTCAAGTGGCCAACTCTTGATTTTGGCTCAGATCATGGTCTCGGGTGGTGAGATTGAGCCTCTTATCAGGCTCTGTGCTCAATGGGGGAGTTAGAGCCTGCTTGAGTTTCTCTCCCTCTCTTTCTGCCCTTCCCCCTGCTTGTGTGCATGCACTCTCTCTCTAAAATAAATAGGTAAACCTCTTTTGTGTTTGAAAAAGAAAAAAACTAGAGCCAGTCCTCTCACATTGTCATTGCTTTGTAAACTACATTTATGACATATTCTAAATTCTTTGTTGTCATTTCCACAGTTGTCATCTTCACCAGGAATAGATTACATCTCAAGAAATTTAGTGGCTATGTAGGGTTATTAATTGGCCTAATTTCAATATTGTTGTGTCTCAGGGGATAAGAAGTCCTGAGGAGAGGGAGAGAGATGGGGAAATGGCTGGTTGGTGGAGCAGTTAGAACACATACAACATTTATCCATTGAGTTAGCCATATTATATAGGCACAGTTCATGGTGCTTCAAAACAATTAGAATAGTAATATTGAAGATCACTAATTGCAGATAATCATAATAAACATAATAATAATGAAAAATTGAAATATTGTGAGAATTATCAAAACATGACATAGAGACATTAAATATGCAAATCCTATTGGAAAAATGGCACCAATAGATTTGCTCCACACATGGTTGTTACAAATCAGTTTGTAAAAAAGCTTCACAATAAAGAATAGTGCAATAAAACAAGGATATGCCTGTATTACTATTTTCAGCATTACATGAACCAACATCTTGCTGTCATGAAGGTTTTGGAGTTTATCCTTGATGAAACATGAAATTCCTGACTTTATGGAAGCAATTACAGAATGCTTTGCATTATTGTTGAATCTAATACTTTAATATAGAACAATGTATTTCTCGATCTTTTAATACATACTTGTAATTCATTTTCCTTCACAAAAAAGGGAAAAAAGTCAGTGTCATCAAATATGTGAATGAATATATAATGTGACATTTACATTTTATTTATTGGCATTTAGTTCTCTGAAAAGCCTGCTTAATTTGCTATTAAATGAAAATGGGCTGTTTCCAGAACAGCTACAACATTGTATTGCACTGATATAGCTTCATACTTGTCTTATCAACAGCAAGCTATTAGGGGGATTTATACACATATGGAAATGTCAACAATGGTGTTCTGATGTTTTAATGAATGTTTATTACTCTAATCATTATTCAATGGTTGCTTTTGGTTTAGGATTAGATCTTTAATATTACCAAGAAAATTTAGACAAAATCTTGACAAATTTGATAGCAATTCCTTATGGCTCTTTTGGAATTGTGAGTTCTGATTTATTTGCATACCTGTGTAATGGTCCACATTAAAAAAAATGTTTTTGATTTTTTAAAAGATTTTATTGAGGGGGGAGGGGCAAGATGGCGGCAGAGCAGGGTCTCCAAGTCACTGGTCCTCAACAAATTACCTGGAAAACCATCCAATCATCCTGAAAATCTACGAATTCGGCCTGAGATTTAAAGAGAGACCAGCTGGAACGCTCCAGTGAGAAGAGTTCGCGCTTCTATCAAGGTAGGAAGACGGGGAAAAAGAAATAAAGGAACAAAAGGCCTCCAAGGGGGAGGGGCCGCGAGGAGCCGGGCTGAGGCCGGGGCGAGTGTCCCCAGGACAGGAGAGCCCCGTCCCGGAGTAGCAGGAGCTGCACCGACCTTCCCCGCGGAAAGGGGCTCCCCGGGAATTGGAGCAGGATCCCCAGAAAGGCGGGGATGCCCTCGGGCTCCCTGGGACAGTAACAGAGGAACTGCGCCCCGGAGAGTGCGCCGAGCTCCCTAAGGGCTGCAGCGCTCGGCGGGACCCGGAGCAGCTCGGAGGGGCTCGGGCGGCGGCTCCGCGGAGGGGGCTGCGGGGCTCCAGAAGCAGCTCAGGGGGCGGCTCGGGCGGAGGAAGAAGCTCCGCGGAGGGGGCGGCGCGGCTCCGGGAACAGCTCGGAGGGGCTCGGGCGGCGGCGCGAATCCAACAGCGCAGGCCCCGGAGCACAGGGCGCCGGGACACAGCCCAGGATCCGGCCTCCCCCGGGACAGGCAGAGGCCGGGAGGGCCCAGGACAGCAAGGACGCTCCTGCCCTGAGCTGAGCAGATCAGCGGCCCCGCCTGGGAGCCCCCAGGCCCTGCAGACGGAGAGCCCCGGAGCTACTGCGGGAGCTGACTCCAGGGTCCCAGAGCTGCCCCCGCCACTGTGGCTTCCTCCCGGGGCCTCACGGGGTGAACAACCCCCACTGAGCCCTGCACCAGGCAGGAGCAGAGCAGCTCCCCCAAGTGCTAACACCTGAGAATCAGCACAGCAGGCCCCTCCCCCAGAAGACCAGAGAGACGGACCAGTTCCAGGGGAAGTCAAGGGACTTAAAGTATACAGAATCGGAAGATACTCCCCCATGGTTTTTTTTTGTTTTTGTTTTTGTTTTGTTTTGTGCTTTTTTTTCTCTCTCTTTCTTCTTGATTTCTGATTGCTTCCCCCACCCCCCCCTTATTTTTTTCTTTTTTCTCCTTCTTTTTCTTTCTTTTTCTTCTCTTTTTCCCCTTTTTTTTTTCTTCTTTCTCTTTTTTCTTTTTCTCGTTTCTTTCCTTCTCTCTCTTTTTCTCCTTTTCCCAATACAACTTGTTTTTGGCCACTCTGCACTGAGCAAAATGACTAGAAGGAAAACCTCACCTCAAAAAAAAGAATCAGAAACAGCCCACTCTCCCACAGAGTTACAAAATATGGATTACAATTCAATGTCAGAAAGCCAATTCAGAAGCACTATTTTACAGCTACTGGTGGCTCTAGAAAACACCATAAAGGACTCAAGAGACTTCATGACTGCAGAATTTAGATCCAATCAGGCAGAAATTAAAAATCAATTAAATGAGATGCAATCCAAGCTAGAAGTCCTAACGACGAGGGTTAACGAGGTGGAAGAACGAGTGAGTGACATAGAAGACAAGTTGATGGCAAAGAGGGAAACTGAGGAAAAAAGAGACAAGCAATTAAAAGATCATGAGGATAGATTAAGGGAAATAAATGACAGCCTGAGGAAGAAAAACCTATGTTTAATTGGGGTTCCTGAGGGCGCCGAAAGGGACAGAGGGCCAGAATATGTATTTGAACAAATCCTAGCTGAAAACTTTCCTAACCTGGGAAGGGAAACAGGCATTCAGATCCAGGAAATAGAGAGATCCCCCCCTAAAATCAACAAAAACCGTTCAACACCTCGACATTTAATAGTGAAGCTTGCAAATTCCAAAGATAAGGAGAAGATCCTTAAAGCAGCAAGAGAAAAAAAGTCCCTGACTTTTATGGGGAGGAATATTAGGGTAACAGCAGACCTCTCCACAGAGACCTGGCAGGCCAGAAAGGGCTGGCAGGATATATTCAGGGTCCTAAATGAGAAGAACATGCAACCAAGAATACTTTACCCAGCAAGGCTTTCATTCAAAATGGAAGGAGAGATAAAGAGCTTCCAAGACAGGCAAGAACTGAAAGAGTCTGTAACCTCCAAACCAGCTCTGCAAGAAATTTTAAGGGGGACTCTTAAAATTCCCCTTTAAGAAGTTCAGTGGAACAATCCACAAAAACAAGGACTGAATAGATATGATGACACTAAACTCATATCTATCAATAGTAACTCTGAACGTGAATGGGCTTAATGACCCCATCAAAAGGTGCAGGGTTTTAGACTGGATAAAAAAGCAGGACCCATCTATTTGCTGTCTACAAGAGACTCATTTTAGACAGAAGGACACCTACAACCTGAAAATAAAAGGTTGGAGAACCATTTACCATTCAAATGGTCCTCAAAAGAAAGCAGGGGTTGCCATCCTTATATCAGATAAATTAAAATTTACCCCAAAGACTATAGTGAGAGATGAAGAGGGACACTATCTCATACTCAAAGGATCTATCCAACAAGAGGACTTAACAATCCTCAATATATATGCCCGAATGTGGGAGCTGCCAAATATTTAAACCAATTAATAACCAAACTCAAGAAATACCTTGATAATAATACACTTATACTTGGTGACTTCAATCTAGCTCTTTCTACCCTGGATAGGTCTTCTAAGCACAACATCTCCAAAGAAACGAGAGCTTTAAATGATACACTGGACCAGATGGATTTCACAGATATCTACAGAACTTTACATCCAAACTCAACTGAATACACATTCTTCTCAAGTGCACATGGAACTTTCTCCAGAATAGACCACATACTGGGTCACAAATCGGGTCTGAACCGATACCAAAAGATCGGGATAGTCCCCTGTATATTCTCAGAACATAATGCCTTGAAATTAGAACTTAATCACAACAAGAAGTATGGAAGGACCACAAACACGTGGAGGTTAAGGACCATCCTGCTAAAAGATGAAAAGGTCAACCAGGAAATTAAGGAAGAATTAAAAAGATTCATGGAAACTAATGAGAATGAAGATACAACCGTTCAAAATCTTTGGGATGCAGCAAAGGCAGTCCTGAGGGGGAAATACATCGCAATACAAGCATCCATTCAAAAACTGGAAAGATCTCAAATTCAAAAGCTCACCTTACACATAAAGGAACTAGAGAAAAAGCAACAAATAGACCCCACCCCCAGCAGAAGAAGACAGTTAATTAAAATTCGAGCAGAACTCAATGATATTGAGACCAAAAGAACTGTGGAACAGATCAACAGAACCAGGAGTTGGTTCTTTGAAAGAATTAATAAGATAGATAAACCATTAGCCAACCTTATTAAAAACAAGAGAGAGAAGACTCAAATTAATAAAATCATGAATGAGAAAGGAGAGATCACTAACAACACCAAGGGAATACAAACGATTTTAAAAACATATTATGAAAAAAAAAATTAAAAAAAAAACATATTATGAACAGCTGTACGCCAATAAATTAGGAAATCTAGAAGAAATGGACGCATTCCTGAAAAGCCACAAACTACCAAAACTGGAGCAGGAAGAAATAGAAAACCTGATCAGGCCAATAACCAGGGAGGAAATTGAAGCAGTCATCAAAAACCTCCCAAGACACAAGAGTCCAGGGCCAGATGGCTTCCCAGGGGAATTCTAACAAACGTTTAAAGAAGAAATCATACCTATTCTACTAAAGCTGTTTGGAAAGATAGAAAGAGATGGAGTACTTCCAAATTCGTTCTATGAGGCCAGCATCACCTTAATTCCGAAACCAGACAAAGACCCCACCAAAAAGGAGAATTACAGACCAATATCCCTGATGAACATGGATGCAAAAATTCTCAACAAGATACTAGCCAATAGGATCCAACAACACATTAAGAAAATTATTCACCATGACCAAGTAGGATTTATCCCCGGGACACAAGGCTGGTTCAACACTCGTAAAACCATCAATGTGATTCATCATATCAGCAAGAGAAAAACCAAGAACCATATGATACTCTCATTAGATGCAGAGAAAGCATTTGACAAAATACAGCATCCATTCCTGATCCAAACCCTTCAGAGTGTTGGGATAGAGGGAACTTTCCTCGACATCTTAAAAGCCATCTACGAAAAGCCCACAGCAAATATCATTCTCAATGGGGAAGCACTGGGAGCCTTTCCCCTAAGATCAGGAACAAGACAGGGATGTCCACTCTCACCACTGCTGTTCAACATAGTTCTGGAAGTCCTCGCCTCAGCAATCAGGCAACAAAAAGACATTAAAGGCATTCAAATTGGCAAAGAAGAAGTCAAACTCTCCCTCTTCGCCGATGACATGATACTCTACATAGAAAACCCAAAAGCCTCCACCCCAAGATTGCTAGAAGTCATACAGCAATTTGGTAGCGTGGCAGGATACAAAATCAATGCCCAGAAATCAATGGCATTTCTATACACTAACAATGAGACTGAAGAAAGAGAAATTAAGGAGTCAATCCCATTTACAATTGCACCCAAAAGCATAAGATACCTAGGAATAAACCTAACCAAAGACGTAAAAGATCTATACCCTAAAAACTATAGAACACTTCTGAAAGAAATTGAGGAACACACAAAGAGATGGAAAAATATTCCATGCTCATGGATTGGCAGAATTAATATTGTAAAAATGTCAATGTTACCCAGGGCAATTTATACGTTTAATGCAATCCCTATCAAAATACCATGGCCTTTCTTCAGAGAGTTAGAACAAATTATTTTAAGATTTGTGTGGAATCAGAAAAGACCCCGAATAGCCAGGGGAATTTTAAAAAAGAAAACCATATCTGGGGGCATCACAATGCCAGATTTCAGGTTGTACTACAAAGCTGTGGTCATCAAGACAGTGTGGTACTGGCACAAAAACAGACACATAGATCAATGGAACAGAATAGAGAACCCAGAAGTGGACCCTGAAATGTACAGTCATCTAATATTCGATAAAGGAGGAAAGACTATCCATTGGAAGAAAGACAGTCTCTTCAATAAATGGTGCTGGGAAAATTGGATATCCACATGCAGAAGAATGAAACTGGACCATTCTCTTTCACCATACACAAAGATAAACTCAAAATGGATGAGAGATCTAAATGTGAGACAAGATTCCATCAAAATCCTAGAGGAGAACACAGGCAACACCCTTTTTGAACTTGGCCACAGTAACTTCTTGCAAGATACATCCACAAAGGCAAAAGAAACAAAAGCAAAAATGAACTATTGGGACTTCATCAAGATAAGAAGCTTTTGCACAGCAAAGGATACAGTCAACAAAACTAAAAGACAACCTACAGAATGGGAGAAGATATTTGCAAATGACATATCAGATAAAGGGCTAGTTTCCAAAATCTATAAAGAACTTATTAAACTCAGCACCAAAGAAACAAACAATCCAATCATGAAATGGGCAAAAGACATGAAGAGAAATCTCACAGAGGAAGACATGGACATGGCCAACAAGCACATGAGAAAATGCTCTGCATCACTTGCCATCAGGGAAATACAAATCAAAACCACAATGAGATACCACCTCACACCAGTGAGAATGGGGAAAATTAACAAGGCAGGAAACCACAAATGTTGGAGAGGATGCAGAGAAAAGGGAACCCTCTTACACTGCTGGTGGGAATGTGAACTGGTGCAGCCACTCTGGAAAACTGTGTGGAGGTTCCTCAAAGAGTTAAAAATAGACCTGCCCTACGACCCAGCAATTGCACTGTTGGGGATTTACCCCAAAGATTCAGATGCAATGAAACGTCGGGACACCTGCACCCCGATGTTTCTAGCAGCAATGGGCACAATAGCCAAACTGTGGAAGGAGCCTCGGTGTCCATCGAAAGATGAATGGATAAAGAAGCTGTGGTCTATGTATACAATGGAATATTACTCAGCCATTAGAAACGACAAATACCCACCATTTGCTTCAACGTGGATGGAACTGGAGGGTATTATGCTGAGTGAAATAAGTCAATCGGAGAAGGACAAACAGTGTATGTTCTCATTCATCTGGGGAATATAAATAATAGTGAAAGGGTATATAAAGGAAGGGAAAAGAAATGTTGGGAAATATCAGGAAGGGAGACAGAACATAAAGACTCCTAACTCGGGGAAACGAACCAGGGGTGGTGGAAGGGGAGGAGGGCGGGTGTTGGAGGGGAATGGGTGACGGGCACTGAGGTGGACACTTGACGGGATGAGCACTGGGTGTTTTTCTGTATGTTGGTAAATTGAACACCAATAAAAATTAATTAAAAAAAAAGATTTTATTTATTTATTTGAGAATGTGTGTGTGCATGCACATGGACACATGCATGCATGAGGAAGGGGGAAGGGTAGAAGGTGGGGAGGAGTAGACTCCCCCTGAGCAGGGAGCCTGATGTAGGGCTCCATCCCAGGACCCCAGGGTCATGACCTGGGCTGAAGGGAGACACTTAACCGACTGAACCACTCAGGTGTCTTAAATTTTTATGCATTCCCTGAATTTTTATAGATTCATTGCTGCTATTAGTATGATCACCATATTCAAACCAGTCAATTAGGTTGATTTTAAAATGAATTTTATCAGATTATGATCTCAGGGTACTGGAATTGAGTTCCGCATCATGGTCCTTGTTCAGGAGGAGTCTGCTTCTCCTTCTGTCCCCTGCCCATCCTCCCACCCCCCTCCCCAGCTTGCGTGTGTGCACACTCTGTCTCTGTCTCAAGTAAATAAATAAAATCTTAAAAAATACAATGATTTTTAAAAGAGAGTATAAAGTTAACTATGTTTTTTTCTATATGAAGCCACATTTTTAAAGCATGTTCTTGTTTGATCTTGAGTAACACCACATAAAGGTGAAGGTGATTCTGAAGTAAAATTGTAAGAGGTAATATAAGTGGCAATGTTGGGCTACTTGTAAATGGCTCAAAAGCATTCCTGTCTATACCAGTAGGCATTTTTAAGGCAGCTGAAGCCTGGCACTGCATTTCCAGAATGTGTGTACCTTCATTGTGGGGACACTGCTCTCATTGTAACTTTATTTTACTTTATTTTTTTCAATGTAACTTTAAATATCTCTATTGTCCATCAGACAGTTGTACCAAGATAGAGAAGGCATTAAAATATTTTCAAAATTTGTGTTAACTTATGCATTTTAAAGTGCTATTCTTAACAATTTAGGGAGAAAAAGAAAAAGGCAGATGAATAATAGTGACACAATTCAAATACTAGTTACTAATATGGTGTTTTAAGCATATAGATAGTTTTCTGGAAATAAACATTTGTGGTACAAATCTCCTCTCATGATGGTATGGTAATAGACCTATTTGAAACAATTTTTAAAAACATTTTGCCAAAATTGCTGTTATCTATCTATCATCTATCTATCTGTTGCTGAACTGTTTGGATACAAGTTGCAGACATCATGACACTTCACCACTAAATACTTCAGCATCCTTCTTAGGTACCATAATGACATTTTCACACCTAAGATGATCAGAAGTAATTCAGTAATATCATTAATATACATTTTTATTCAAAATTTTGCAATTGTGGGATGCCTGGATGGCTCAGCAGTTGAACGTCTGCCTTCGGCTCAGGTTCTGATTCTGGGATCCGGGATCGAGTCCCACACTGGGCTCCTTGTGGGGAGCCTGCTCCTCCCTCTGCCTATGTCTCTACCTCTCTCTCTCTTTTTCTCTCATGAATAAATAAACAAATAAAATCTTTAAAAATATTTCTGCAATTGTTTCCATAATGTCTTTTAGAACAGAAACAAATATTTTGATATAACATTTTGTCCAGTGAATTAATTTCTCATATCCATATGTCATAATTATATTTTCTCAGCATAGTCATTGGCCATTGAATAGGCTTGGGTTTCCATGGCCTCAAGCCACCAACTGAACCCACTAGAGTAATTTGCTGGAATGAGAAATGTTAACTGCCAAGACGAAAAATGTTAATCAGCAACCAGCCTGACTATGATTTCCAAGGTACTAATCATTTGGAAAAGTTGCCTCTCATTGGCTCACTTTATAGATAATCACTAATTGAAAAGCAGCTAGAATAGTAAGAAGGTGTATTAGCATGTTAATAGGTCTTTGTGCCCAAAGGCTTTGGATTATAAATTATAAAGACTACATTAGCCAGATGGACAGGATTGATTAGCATGCTGGTATCACCTTGGCATCCTGTGGTGGTTGAGGGTAAACAAAGTGACCATAACCATTTTGGCATAGTTTATTTGTTATTAAGTTTCTTGCTCTCAGTAGTTAGGAATAGAGTTTTATTTTGTAGTTAGTGCAGTAAATGAATCAGTAATTCTGTATGTTAATAACTAGAAAAGCATTTTGTTCTTTTGTACCTTGGCTAAAATCAATCTTCTTGTGCTCCAATTTACTCCATTTCTAATAAATGTAATGGGCAACCATTAATTTAATGGTTTAGCCATTAACTTAACCATTTAATCTCTTCATGCATTAGTTTCATCATCTGTAATATAAACAGGCCAAACTAGAAATTCTCTAGGATTCTTTCCAAATTTGAATTTTATGGGACTGTATAGATTCATGACCAGTAACAGATCTGGAATGGAGGAAAAGTATGCCAAAAGCAGATGTGTTTTACTAGGGCAACTGAAACCAGTATTTCCAAATGAAAACAACCTATACACAAATATACTAGAGATGACTTTATATTTCCCACATCATGCATCTGGCTTATTGATTGGCCTCCTATGTGGATATTTTTCCCAGGTAAGTAGATGATTATTTTGTTTTTTTCTTCCCTAGAACTGTCATTTCTATACTGATCTGGGAATCCAGGGAGGGAGAGAGGGAGAGATTCCATCTGAGCTCCTCTTGGAGTGGGAACACTCATGAACTCAATAGGAGGAAGTGATACTACTTTCAGATTTCTTAATGTCAGTAGTTTCAGTTGTAATAAAGTAAAACTATTTGACAGTAAAATTTTTCTGCTATTGTGATACAGAGTCCAGTTTGTGTTATAAGAATCCTTTCCTCAACATACATACCTGTGGTTTTGATCAGAGTTATTTCTACTACTGAACACAATTACAATAGCATTTAATGAATGCTATTTGGTGGGCATAGGACTAAGTGCCTTACAAGGAGTATTAGTATAATTAATCCTCACAAAAACATGATGTCACACTCTGAATAGCCTTGCGTAAGGGTGAAGAAACTAGAATGTAGAGAGTTTAGGCCACCCTAGCTAAGTTAAGGGGCAGAGCTGGAGTTTTTTTTTTTTAAGATTTTATTAATTCTTGGGAGATACAGAGAGAGAGAAGCAGAGACATAGGCAGAGGGAGATGCGAGACTCGATTCCAGGACACTGGGATCACGACCTGAGCCAAAGGCAGACACTCAGCCACTGAGCTACTCAGGCATCCCAGCAGAGCTGGAATTTAAACCTAGGGCATGCTCACAAAAGTGCTCACCGCTGTTCTGATTCTGTGTCTCAGATTACAGAAGGTTTGAAGTCTGCTCAGAAGCACCTAGAGCTCCATGTCTCCTAGAAGTGACCGAAAAGTATCAGAAAATCCTGACAGTTTTCTTTTGTCATCCTTGCTTTTTATTATTCCTCTTGCTTGCAGCATATGCCTCAGCAGCTTCTTTAACTTCCCAGGCAGGATACTTGGCAGTTTTGTTGTAGAAGGGACTTAATTAAGAACTGGGGAGCTGGCTGCCAAGGTCGATCTTATTTTTACTTTATTATTTTTTTACACAGAGAGATAGTGAGTGTGAGAACAGGTCGGGGAGGGGCAGAGGGAGAGAAAGAATCTTAAGCAGGCTCCATGCCGAGCATGGAGCCTGACTCAGGGCTTGATCTCATGAGTTTGAGATCATGATCTGAGCCAAAATCAAGAGTCAGATGTCTCACTAACTGAGTCACCCAGGTGCTCCACTAAGGTCCATTTTAGTTCTGAATGTCTTTAACTCATCTGGTCCCTATAGCATACATTTAGATTGTGATTAGTATCTTAGTGCTATGCTAGCATTTAGCCTCATCTCAGTGTGATACTCCTCACTAGTCACTTTGATATTCAATAGTTAATAGGTGGCATTGATAAAATATTTAAAAATCAAGGGTATTGATGTGTTAACTTCTGTGGAAGGTCAATGTTTCTCTTTTACAGTGGGATAAGACACCCTACTGCTTATGACTTTGGTTTGGTCAGTAGCTCAATATTATATTCCCGCCATGTTTTGTTGGTTCTCCAAAATACCTTTTTCTCCACTTTGTCTAACAATAACTCAATAGATAGCAATACACAAATAGCAGATTCAGTTACAGCTTTTGATTTTATTTAAAATGCTTTTTCTCTTCTCAATCAAAATTTGTTCAATCAGCCAAAAAAAATGGAGAGAATTTGGGAGTTGCATTTAATTAACTATTTTGATATTATACTAGTGGTGTATATATAAAGTACATGGGACTTCACTGTTTATCTCAATCAAAGTACTCTAGGATCTGCCCCCAACATATCTCTGATTCCATTGCCATATAACACTGATAACCTAATGTATTACTTGGTTCTGGCTACTGTAACAGAAGACTGGGTGGCTAAAAGAACAGAAATTTATTTCTCACAGTTCTAGACTCTGGGAAGTTCAAAACTAAAGTGCTGGCAGGTCCCATCTCTGGTGAGGTTCTGCTTTGTGGTTTGCAGATGGCCATCTTCTTCTTCTACCTTTGTGTGGTAGAGAATAGAGAGGAAGTAAACTCTCTCATGTTTCTTCTTATAAGGGTATTAATCCCATCACAAAAATTCTGTCCTCATGAATTAATTACTTCTCAAAGGCCCCAACTCCTAATACTTTCCCACGAGGGGTTAGGATTTAAAAATATGGATTTGGAGGGGACACAAACATACAACCCTGGTTAATACATCTGGTTACTAATTATTAGTAATAATAATGGTAGCTTACATGTATCAAATACACATGGCCTGTGTCCCAGGCCACGCACCAAATGTTTCACAAATATTATCTCACTTAATCTTCAAATAATCTGATGAGATAAACACTAAGTTTTAAAAATTCCTTGTTAGAAGGAAAAATTATCAGTGATCAAATTATCAATTAATTAAATTTAATTAAAATGATTGATTAATACATGTGTTGACTGTTAAAGAACTCAGAGCAAAAAGCAGCTTTGTGTCCTATTTCTCTCTACTCCACATTTCACTCTGTGTCCCCAGGGATGATCTCTTTTCATTGTTTCTGATTCTTTGGTTAGTTATCTTCAAAACTTTAGATATATGCTAACTATTCTGCTTAACAAATTTTGTGGGCTCTCTATTGTAGGACAGAATGTGGATTAACGGTTGCCAGGGACGGGAGTGGGGAAGATTGGAGAGTCACTGCCTGACTTCTTAATGGGTATGGGGTTTCTCTTTGGGGTGATGAAAATTAGGTAGGATGATGGGTGCGCAACATCATGAATATACTAAAAGCTATGAATTGTACAACTAAAATCGTTAAAATGGTGAATTTTGCCTCAAAATTTTAAATGGATCTCTGGTTAGAAAGTTACTTACCTTTAAATTTTCAATGTTTCAGTATTTATGTTATTATTTTTGATTTTTAGCATCTTCTTTGTAGAATTGAAAAATGGAGGCAAAAGAGGTTAACTTTCCCAACATGATACAAACAGTAAACCCAAGGGTTTGACCCCAAGTGGTATACCTGCAATGGACTACACATGCAACCACTATTCAGTACTTCCTTCCAAAATGGCAGTTTGGGTGGCTGAAACTCTCTGAGTGGAAAGGAAATCAGACTGAGATTAACTGTTGTTTCATCTTGCAGTTGTGTAGAGACAGAAACGTTTTCTCATACATGAGAAATTTTACCTGAAAAAGTGCTTTTATATCTACCAGCATGATCACCCAAATTATCATTAGACTGATAAACTTTACTGCACATGAAAACAGGAGCCCACCTGTAGAGTGAAAAAATGATATGAAATTGAGTTAGGGATTTGTTAAAATAGAACCAATCCAGTTTGGTGCATGGAGGGTTGCAGTAGCTTCTTTCTAATATCTGTTTAAAGAAGTGATTTGGAAACTAAGCAGTTACAGTTACATTTATACATGATCCTTAACTGCTATAGTATGGGTTAACTGAATTTCATTAGTGATCTTAGCAACAAAACAAAGATGTACAATTGATTGTTGGTGTTGATTGAATATGTCTAATAAGCAGCTGGAAGTAAAGTGTTTCTGTTCTGTTTTCAAATGTGATAGAAATAGCCTCCTTTTATCATTGCCAAGGAAGGATGTGGGAGTGGAGAACCACCCTTTCCTTCCAAGGCCAGGGAAACAGTACTAGGAAATGGTATCCAATATCACCAAAGTGCCAGATATTTAAGCAAGGAGTGGAAATAGTGTCTCAGAAAGGACTATGTTTTTTCAAAGTCCCTGTACTTTAGCCCTGGCTTTTTCTCTGTTTCAACATTTTATTTAACATTCAGTAATTTAACAAGCAAACATTTATTAAGCATTAGTGAGACTCTTGCAGTGAAACCACTGAGCTGAATTTTGTGGGGACAACACAGGGGTAGAATACATATCTCTACCCTTGAGAAGTTTATAGTCAATCATATTGGCAGGCAAGATATACATACAACATGAAACTCCTAGAGTCCTTAACTCAATATAGAATTTAACTGAGATCTGTACTCTGTAATGCTGCTGACAAATGTTAAGAGAGTCTAGAAACACTTTCTTCTTTTGCTATTAGCAGAGAATATAGTGTCTTTCTTGTTTTTTCCCCAAGTTGAACAAAATAACTCCCCTTACTACATCCCTTCTCATATATTAATATAGTTTGAAAAGAAATTGTGGCAAACACCCCAAAACCAAATAATGCAGTTAAGAAATGGGAAGAAGATGTGAATAGATATTTTTTCAAAGAAGATATCTAGATGGCTAGTAGACTCATGAAAAGATATTCAATATCACTCATCATCAGGGAAATACAAATCAAAACCATTATGAAATACCACCTCGGGATCCCCGAGGCGCAGCGGTTTGGTGCCTGCCTTTGGCCCGGGGCGCGATCCTGGAGACCCGGGATCGAATCCCACATCAGGCTCCCGGTGCATGGAGCCTGCTTCTCCCTCTGCCTATGTCTCTGCCTCTCTCTCTCTCTCTCTCTCTCTCTGTGTGACTATCATAAATAAATAAAAATTAAAAAAAAAAAAGAAATACCACCTCACACCTGTCTGAATGGCTAAAATTAACAACACAGGAAACAGCAGATTTTGGCAAGGATGGAGAAAGGGAACCTGCTTACACAGTTGGTGGGAATGCAAACCAGCGCAGCCACTCTGGAAAACGGTATTAATGTTCCTCAAAAAAGTAAAAAATAGGACTACCCTAAGATACAGCAATTGTGCTAGTAGGTATCTATCCAAAGGATACAAAAATACAGATTTGAAGGGGTACATGCATCCCAATGTTTATAGCAGCATTACCAACAATAGCTAAATTGTGGAAAGAGCCCAAAGGTCCATCGATGGATGAATAAAGAAAAGTAATATTCCATAGTGTGGAATATTACTCAGCTATTAAAACAATGAAATCTTGCCATTTACAATGATGTGGATGAAGCTATTAAGTGTATTCAGTCAGAGAAAGAGAAATGCCATATGATTTCACTCTTAAGTGGAATTCAAGAAACAAAAGAGATGAACCTGTGTGAAGGGAAAAAAAAAAAAAGGGAAGCAAACCATAGAGACTCTTAATGATAGAGAACAAACAGGGTTGATGGATTACTCCTAAATCTAACTCCCAAACTCAGCAATTGTTACCATTTTGGTGTATTCCCGTTTCTGACTATATGTATATAAATCCTTTCTTTTTCTTTTTTTTTAAAGATTTTTTTATTTATCTATTTGATTGAGGGAGAGCATAAGCAGGGGGAGGAGCAGAGGGATAAGCTGACCCTCCACAGATCAGGGAGCCCAATGTGAGGCTGGATCCCAGGACTCTGGGATCATGAGCTAACGGCAGCTGTTCAACTGAGGAGGCCATCCAGGTGCCCCTAGAAATTATTTCTTAAAAAACATAATTGTAATTTCTCTATTAGATCAAAATATTGGTCTTGCCAATGGCAATATTTCATCTAATGTACTTCCTCAGCCCTTTGTGCACACGAGAAATTAAATAATTGTTGACAAAATGAGTCCTCTCTTGACTCTGTCATCTGTTAGCTCTCTTCTGCCTTCACAGGTAAACTTCCATAGGGGTTACTTGCACCTGTGATTGATCTTTGGTCTTACTAAGGTCTTCATGACTTCCCTGCCCCTAAGTCTGAAGGACGCTTTCAGTTCATACCTTATTTTTGCCTTGGAGGAGGAACTTGGGTGCTGTTAACTCCTCCCTCCTTCTGGAAATACATACTCTGGGTTTTACTGTCACCTCTCCTTCCTTCAATCCTACCTTTTCCAGGGCCTTCTCTACTTTAACAGTCAAGTGGCAGTTATGGGGTAAATTGTGTGCCCCTCCAAATTTTTGTGTTGAAATCCTAACCCATAGTACCTTAGAATATGACTGTATTTGGAGACAGTCTTTAAAGAGGTAATTAGGTTAAAATGAGGTCATTAAAGGTGGGCCCTAATCCAACTTGATCGACATCCTTATAAGAAGAACAGATTAGGACACAGACAAGCACAGAGGGAAGTCCACATGAAGACACGTGGCAGCCATCTGTAAGTCAAGCAGAGAGGCCTCGGAAGGAGTTAATCCTGCTGTCACCTTGTTCTTGGACTTCTAACTTCTAGAACTGTCAGAGAATACATTTCTGTTATGTAAGTCACCTAGTCTGTTGTACTTTGTTATGGCAGCTTTAGCTGACTAATGCAGAGACTTCCAGAAAGTGAATTGGATTGTGTAACTCTCCAGCTTAAAACTCTAACCATTCTTTATTAAGCTATGTTATAGATCAGTACCAGTGTTCTTTCAATGACTTACCTGGCATTGCTGACCTGGGCCCTGGTTTCCCAGTCTCACCACACATATGCATCTTAGTGCTCCAACCATCCTGTAGTGTTGCAGTCAGTACACAAGGCTCCTTCTGTCTGACACACCCCTGCTCTCCCTCCTCCCCTTCCCTCACACCTTTGCTTGGCTCCTTCAGGTCCTAGCTTGGAGAAGGCTTCCTCCCAAGTGCCACTGGGTTCTCCCAGCCTTGGCATTTACTCCCATCCAACACTTATTGTATTGCTATAGTTGCCTGGCTACTTGTTTATATTACCTCCAGGCTTTAAGCTTCATGAAAGCAGGGAAAACATGCCTTTCATTGTATCTCCAGAGACTGTCCGAGTACCTGGCATACAGTAGGGTCTCAAGATTTGTTGAATGAATGGATGGGAGTATATTGTTTAGCAGAAGAGAAAATTTTTTTTGTAATTCTGATGGTTTGTTTAATAACATTGGGTATTAAGGTTACCTTAATTCTGTAGATATGTCTGATTTTCAAAATTGTCTATTACAGAAGATATTTATTCTCAAAGTACAAATTTACCACTTTGCCTACTTCTGTTGGTAATTTTGTCAGGCTCAGGCCTCTTTGTTCTATGAGGTATCTGTAGCTGCATGAAAAATAAAAAATAGATACCATATAAATGTAAAATACTATTTTATTATGTTTCCTCTGTCACCCTCTCCCCTCCCTCCATCTTTTCTTTTTCTTTCTTTCTTTCTTTCTTTCTTTCTTTCTTTCTTTCTTTCTTTCTTTCTTTCTTTTCTTCTTTCTTTCTTTCTTTCTTTCTTTCTTTTCTTCTTTCTTTCTTTCTTTCTTTCTTTCTCTTTCTTTCTTTCTTTCTTTCTCTCTCTCTTTCTCTTTCTTTCTTTCTTTCTTTCTTTCTTTCTTTCTTTCTTTCTTTCTTTCTTCTTTCTCTTTCTTTCTTCTTCTGTGTTTGGTTTTCATAGGGTAAATATAACTGGTATTTTGAGCACTTGAGGAATCAACAACTCGTATTTTTTACTGGTGAAAGAGAGTAGGTTACTTTGTGCTTAAGAAAACCCTGGAAGAGTGCTTGTGTGAATGCCAATTCTGCAAAATTCTTTGGAGCCCAGGAAATGGGACTGTCAGCTCTTTGGCATTAGAAGTTTGGCACCGTATGGCCCTTCAGAGGTCAAGAGAGCTCTGCATTAGGAACAGCTGCCTCGCTTTAAAGAAATAGTTTTGGTTCTGGCAGTAGGCCAGAATGAGAAATAATTTCATCCACTATTGATTAACATGTTTAGAGTTAAAGCTGATTTTCTCTAAAATACAGCAGAAATGCAGCTCAGGGTTTCTGGTTCAGGTTTAAATATATATATAAACCTCCAGGCACAGTCAAAATTTAAATTTTTTAAGCATCCCACACATTGAGGCTATTCATAAGCATCTAACTAGAGAGAATCAAAATTAGAATTTAGCAAAAATATGCAGACCACTGGCATGTTTTATATTTTAAATAAAAAAATGGAGACCCCAAGTAAACTCCATGGTATCACAGGTTACTTTACATTTTTTTGAAATAACAATATAAAGGGGGAAGGAAAATAAACAGTATCAGGAAAAATCAAATGGTTCTCCAGTTTGAAATTAAACCAGAAGCCAAAACACCAACCTCTAAAAGCTCTTTAAAAATATACTTCTCTTTATTAAAAATATCTGCCTAGCTGAATTTTCTTTGATTTATTTTGTTGACCATGCTTGACTTATGATACCTATAAAACCTGACACGTGCTTTGGTGTTGGTGTGTTCCCAGAGCAGAATTATATCAGGGCCTGATGGTAAAGCACTCTGTAGTTACTATTATCAAATGCTGAATCTCATTTTAGCTATGATAAAGGGCCCCTAGTATTAAAACACTGGGTTTATAGATGATAGATGAAAAATGTATTTTTCAAACCATGGCCTTTGTCGTGGAACATGACTTGCTTACTATGGAAATATCTCCAGCTGCCTAGAAACGTTGCCTAGCAACCCCTGGAAACACAGAAAATCTAATATCATCCCTGAGTTGCTTGTGGGTAAAGGGATTATTAAAAATATCAGTTAGTAAAAACGGACTACCAAGTTTGTTCTTGGGCACCACCACAACTAATACTTTCTGGTCTGATAGGGCCTCTGCACCCCTCTCCCAGGAATGCTCTAGTTTTTAAGCCCCAACACTGCAGAAAGGAGGGTCATTTGAAAAGATCACACCCTTGCCATTAGAGGATTCAGCTCTACTTCCCCTAGTCCACTGACTCCCTGCTGCTTTCTGCTTTGGAGAACAGCAGTGAGCCAGCAGTGGCAGCCAGCTTTAGATGCTGCGGATAGCCACGGCTGCCAGCTTCCTTCAGCCCCAGCAATTTCTGGGTTGACCACAGTGATTTGTAGTTGGCTGCTGCCTTGACTCTGCTCTGCTGGTCAGCCAGGGCTGTGGGCAGCTTGCTCCTGGAAGAGCACCCCACACTCCAGCCCCCTGGTCCACTGCCCTCGCTTCTGCCCACACGTTCCACTCAAGTGATGGCAAACAACTTGGGAAAGCTCTTGTCTTTACAGTGTCCTGTGCTGTAAGCAGACTAAAATGCCTCACTGAGCTCTGACTTCACTCAAAGTCCTTTTGTTGTCCGTAGGATTTGAAAATTGTTTAGTTGGATAAATGTGTTGATGCATTTTTTGGTGTGACAGGAATGGGTCTTCTGAAATTCATTTGAACAAATGAGTTGTATATAAACTGCCACTGAGTATAGCTTTGAGTGTGAATATTTTCTCCTGGTCAACTTCTAAAAGCCCATCTCCATGAGAATTTGAGCTACTTTTAATAATTATGATGGCAATAGCAATGATAAAGCCAGTGCTTTAAATTTATATAGAAAAAAAAAATAAACTTATATAGAGTTGCAATCTATAGAAGACTCGGACATCTGTACTGTCACTTGATTTGTCTGTCTCTGAGAGAGGTAGTGTTATCTCCATTTCATATCCATAGAAACTGATGCTTAGGAGGTAAAATGGCTTGTTCAAAGTAGCAAGGGGAAGGAGTGTTCTGACTTCCAGTTCACTGTGATTGTTAATAGGCATTAGGTTGAGGCTTGTCTATAGGGGAAAGTGCATAAGTGAACAGTGTGAAGGTCCCTGCATTGAGAGGGCTGTACTGAAATTACTGGTTGATTTTGGTGAAATCATAAGCTCTGTGGACATTAATTTCTTTATTTATTGTGTTAAGAATTAAGCCAAATCATGTTTACATTTTAAAATTCTCTTTTAAAAAATATTTTATTTATTTATTTATTTGAGAAAGAAAGTGCAGGCATGCTCGGGCAAGAGTGGAGGGAGGGGTGGGGGAGGGAGAGGGAAGAGGAAAGAATCTCAAGCAGATTCTGTGCTGAGAGTGGATACTAACTTGGGGCTCTATCTTAGGACCCTGGATGCTTAACTGACTGAGTCAGTTAAGTAGCCACCCCTACATTTTAAAATTCTTTTTTTTTTTTTTTTTTTATTTTTATTTTTTATTTTTTTTATTTTTTATTTTTTATTTTTTTTTTTTTCATTTTAAAATTCTTAATAAAGAATGAAAATGGAATGCATAAAGCCACAAACTAGTCTCCATTGCTGTGAAAAACTTCAAAAGAAGTAGTCATGGTACATCGATGTTTCATTAAGGAGGCAATTCCTGATTTCAGAATTAGTCTTCATTTAATTTCTTTTCTCCTGGAGAACTAATTTTGCTTTTTCTGCAAAAGCCTGAAAGAGTGAGAATATTAGTCCCAACTTTCTGTTCTTTCATGTTAATTGAGTGTTTACTGTTTTCCTACCCTGTACTAAGTACCTCACAGGTGTTACGGAGTTAATAATTTCAACAACCCTGGCTTCATTTCATAGAAGGCAGAGTTGTTTGGATTTGCCCAGAGTTACACAGAAGAAAGCTTCAGAACCAAGCCAGGCTGACCTACTGCCATGTAGGGCTTTAAATCACAGTACTTCACTGTTTCTAGTGCATGGCTATGAGAGGGACACTGGAACTGACCCATTATACAAAGAGGCCTTCTTTTAAGAGTTCATTTGGGCTCAATTTCTTTACAGTTAGGGTGAATTTCGAATGTATTTACATGGATTTGACTGTACATCATTAAGACCTGAACCACATTATATCTCTTCCTTTTTGTTCCCAAACTTCCCCTAATTAAAGCAGGCCTTCTCCTTGTTACAAACACACCCTTACATTTATGCCGTTGATAAGCAAGACTGTGACATGGACCCCTACATAGGTGACACGATTATGTTTTATTCCTTGACTGGACCCCTCAACTAGGAGTCTGCTCATCTGTTTTGGCTCACTCAAAGATGACTCATTTTAGTTTCATGAAGTCCTCAAGCCAAGTGACTTTTACTAGATCACCAGTATCTAACAATGTGATTTATGAACATATGCATCATAGTCACTTGAAAATCTTTTTTTCAGTCAGATTTCTGAGTACTACACTTAAACCTAATGAGTCATAAGGTAGACCACTGGAAAATGGATTCTTTTTGTTAAAATTTTTATTATTTATTTATTTAATAAGCTTTTACTTTAATTCCAGTTATATTCCAGTGTTATATTAGTTTCAGGCAAACAATATAGTGATTCAATATTTCTATATATCATCTGGTGCTCATCACAAATGCTTCCTTAATCCCCCTCACCTATTTATTTATTTTTTTTTAAACTTTTTTTTTTATTTATTTATGATAGTCACAGAGAGAGAGAGAGAGGCAGAGACACAGGCAGAGGGAGAAGCAGGCTCCATGCACTGGGAGCCTGATGTGGGATTTGATCCCGGGTCTCCAGGATCGCGCCCTGGGCCAAAGGCAGGCGCCAAACTGCTGCGCCACCCAGGGATCCCCCCCTCACCTATTTAACCCATCCCCCCAACTACCTCCCCTCGTAATCATCAGTTCTCCACAGTTGAGAGTTTGTTTCTTGGTCTCTCTCTCTCTCTCCCCCCCCCCCCCCGTGTGCTTATTGGTTTCTTAAAATCCACATATGAGTGAGATCATATGACATTTGTCTTTCTCTGACTAATTTTGCTTAGCATTATATTCTCTAGCTCCATCCGTGTTATTGCTAATGGAAAGATTTCATTTCTTTTTTAAGATTTTAAAAATTTATTCATGAGAGCACAGAGAGAGGCAGAGACATAGGCAGAGGGAGAAGCAGGCTCCCTGCAGGGAGCCTGATGTGGGACTCAATCCCAGGACCCCAGGATCGTGATCTGAGCTGAAGGCAAATGCTCAACCACTGTGACACCCAGTTGCCCCAAGATTTCACTCTTTTTACAGCTGAATAATATTCCACTGTGTGTGTATATATAAGCTTTTCCTTATTCATTTATCAATAGACACATAGGTTACTTCCATAATTTGGTTATTGTAAATAATACTGCAATGGGGTGCATGAATCCCTTTGAATTAGTGTTTTTGTATTCTTTGGGTAAATACTCCAAGTGCAATTGCTGGGTCATAGGGTAGTTCTATTTTTAACTTTTTGCAGAACCTCCACACTGTTTTCCAGAGTGGCTGTACCAGTTTGCATTCTTACCAACAAGAGGGTTCCCTTTTCTCTGCATCCTCGCCAACACCTGTTGTTTCTTGTGTCGTTGATTTCAGTCATTCTGACAGTTGATATCTCACAGTAGTTTTGATTTGTATGGAAAATGCATTCTTAGCAAACTGCTGCTCAGGGAATTCCTGAGCACCCTGAGGCTGGAGAATCCTTGAGGGGCATTTTAGGCTTTTACAAAAAGATTTATTGCATGCATATCACCTGCTCCCTCCCTCCTTCTCCGTTTCACATCTTCCCATCTTTTCTACCTGGAGAGGAAATCTGAAGGGCCTCCCAGCTCTTTTCCTTCATTTATCTCTTGCTTTTTGCTACTCCCACCCCTTGCAGCCTCCTTTCTTCCTTTCATATTAGGAAGAACCACAGCTATGCAGAAAAGAGCTATTTGTTCCTTGAATATTTGCAAAGTTTACACAGTACTTCTGTATTTTTCAACTTGGTAATTGTCCAATGCAGACATTGAAGAGGTGCTGTGCATACTTCACACGCCACTGAATTTCAATTCCATGGAAATCATCAGTCATTCTCCCTTCTGGGCTGGATGTTTGCATCTCTGTCAGTGAGAGTCACCAGACCTTGAACGTGAACACTCAAGGAAGAAGGTGTTTCTATCAATGTTGCTACATGGGGTACAGGTTTGCAGAACTTTGAGCCTCTGTCAAACTGTCCTTGATTTTTCTCTACTCATTTCATTCCCCCGTCCTTTATTCCCCAACTCCTATAGGCACTACCCTTACTCATCCATGAATAATTCCTTTCTTGCATTCTTTCTCTAACTCTTCTGATATCCATGGTAACTCGGCCAGAGCTAGAACAAGCACCACAAAGAGGTCTGCTCATGAAAGCCCTTGCAAGGAGGTAACCTTTTTTTTTTTTTTTTTCTCTGTGTGTGGCTGTTTGCGTAAGAAAGAGAGAAATAGGCAAGGTGCTATGTACAGGGCTCTACTCTTCTGCCATCATTTTGGTTCAATCATTTCATCTCTGATTTCACTCAAAATCCTCATGCCTTGTAGGTATGAGCTGCATATTCAGAAACACTGGGGCATTACCCTCTTTCTATCTACTCAACAATGTAAACAGCGTATCCTAGAGTGTGTTCTTACAGTTCCTTTAGACTCTTCTGGTAGATGAGGGTGGTATAGGGAAGGGTACTGAGGACAACTCTGACACATTGCATATTCTCTTCCTTTGGAGCATCCCAGTGAGGAGTCGTTGAAGGGAGAAATTTGATGAATTTAGCCTAATCTTATAGTTATTCCATCATGAAACACTTACTAACATAGGGTTCTGTGGAACAAATCCTTTAGAATTCTCTGGATAATGTAGCTGAAGAACCAAGGGATTTTGTTATTAAACTGGTAGATTAACCATACTTGTTGCTTCTTTGGATCTACTACTGGGCATTTGCATGTCTATTAGAGGAAGGATAGAAGAAGAAAGGTTAAATTAACTTGCCTTAGAAAGGTCTAACAAGCTTTTAAAGTTCCCTCCTAAGTACAGGATTTATTTTTTTACCTCACCCGGACATTGTAGGTCCTCTATCATGTTATACTACCTTTCCAACCATTGCCTCTCCTGTGTTTCTGAACATTCTTTCTGCTCCAGCCACTTGCTGCTTTCTGCTTTCTCACCTTTGTGACCTTATTTATGCTGTTCCCGTGCTTAGAATGTCACCTGTTTTCATCTCTCTTTTATAAAACTTTTCCTGACTGAACCTCCTCTTTTCTTGCTGCTTGATTAACCAATGAATTTATTGAATGTATGCCAATTGAATTGTATGTGAAAGACTAAGTTATGGTGTGAAAGACTTATTGTGTGAAGGACTAGGTTGGGCCCTCATGATACAGTAATAATGAAGACAGACCTGGTCTCTATTACCACAGAGATGTGGTACACAGAGAGTGATTCTCTATCTTTTGAATCCCACCTTACTTTGTTTATACTGCCCTTATAGCAAGATAGCAAGTGATTTTACTCATTGTTTCTTTTCATAATTTTTATTTTGAAACAATTTCAAATTTGTAGAAAAGTTAAATAGTATAAATGGCTCATGTGTATCCTTTACCCAGAGACTCCATTTTAATTTCCCTCATAGCAATGGAATACAATCAAGGACTATACACTTGTCATGTTGCTCAAATCTTCAACCCAGAACAGTTCTATCTTTGACTTTCCATGACCTTGAAGAATTTAGAAGATTATAAAGCTTGGGTTTATTTGATGTTTCCTCATGATAATACCCAGAATTCTGAGCCAGAATTTCACAGAATTGATACTTTGTTCTCATTTTATCTTATCTGGTGGCAGTTGCTTGTCTACTTGTCTTATTGCTGGTGATGTTCTTTTGATCCTTTAGTAAAGATGATGCCTTCCAGGCTTCTTCACTGTAAAGTTATCTTTCTTTCTTTTTTGTGATAATAGATATTTTGTAGAGAGACACTCATCCCACATTTAAATATCTGCCAGTTTTAGCATCCATTGATATTTTTTCCAGAAATAATTATTATTTTAATGGTGGCCAAAAAGCAATTTTCTAATTCCACTGTTTACTAGTTGGCATTCTATAGTATTTAAGTGTGTCTATGTATATGTATGTATTTATATCAGTATGTACTCAGAGACTTACATTTTATTCAGTAAGTTATAACTCATTATAATCTTTATATATTTTAGATCTCAAATTGTTCCAGATTTAGCTAGCAGCAGCTTCTCACTGCTGGAACTACAGGAACACCTTCTTTCCTTGTCTCAGCCTGGAATTAGCCATTTGTCTAAGTCCTGTTTGTTTATTTGTTTTAATGGAGGAGTGGCATTTAAAAGTCAAATCTATGCTTGGTGCCCTTTATTGTGGCTAAAATGTTATTGATCCTAGGGCCTCTTGGTGGACAGAGCAAGGAAATCTATACAAGTATATATATACACACATAATACATGTATATCTGCATACATATATGTATCATACCTATGTATATATACACACATTTACATCTCTCTATATCTTTCTAGATATACATTAAGAACTGTGAGTACCCCATACTTTCAATTCCAATTTAATATTGTTGGGTTCATTCCTACTTCTTCCTTTTCATATCTGTACCTTCTTTCTCTGACAGTGAAAAGCCAGGCTTCCATTATCTTCCATAAACATATTTACTTACTAAATTTCCCAATCTCTTGATCTTAGTGGACGGCCACCCTGCTCTGCCTCCTTTTATATACCTTGGCTGTCACTGCACTGCCTCCCAGACTTCCTGCCAGGCTTATTACCTTGTGGTGTGGGACAGGAAGAGAGGGCAAAAAAAAAAAAAAAAAAAAAAAGTGCTTTTTAAAAGAATAATATCTTGGCAAATTGTAAAATGAATCCCTCCCCTATCTCTTTTACATAGCTAGACAGAGATACGTGTATACTTGTGGCTTCCTTTAAAATCAGCCAACAAAAGTTATGACTTTATTTGAGTAAATGTGCTTTATAGACTTTTTGACAAAAAAGGGTTAGTTTACCTTCTTGGCTTAACACCACAGAGCACCACTTAGAGTCATTTATGTACATGTTTTTTTCCTACCCCAGGACTCTAAGCTCCTTGAGGTCAGAGGCTGACTTATGTTGGTTCTTGAGTCAGTGGGACACCTTACACAGTGTCTGGAGTGGAATTTGTGTTCAATTTGTTAAATTAATTATTTTCCTTCTCTCAGAACTGACCAGCTTACTTTGCAGAACTGATTGACCTTATAATTCCAACACTGCATACAGGTAGCTTCAGTCTACACAAATATCTCCCCTGCAATGTCTTAGGAAGCTTGTGGGAAATGTACAGGTCAGAAGTTTATGCACTAGAAAATCTTTTATAAGCTGAATAATGTCTGTAATTAGGAAAACAAGAAAAAATGGTGTGAATGAAAAAAGGAGGCATTATAAAGATGCTCAGTTACATAAAATTATTGGGGATATTTACTTTTTCTGGCACATGAAACTCTATGCAGTGAATAGATTCTGTTTAAAATAGAAATAATCGGGATCCCTGGGTGGCGCAGCGGTTTGGCGCCTGCCTTTGGCCCAGGGCACGATCCTGGAGACCCGGGATCGAATCCCACATCAGGCTCCCGGTGCAGGAGCCTGCTTCTCCCTCCGCCTGTGTCTCTGCCTCTCTCTCTCTCTCTCTGTGACTATCATAAATAAATAAAAAAAAAAAAAATAGAAATAATCAATGAAGGGAGATATGTGTAAAATTTTTATGTTGGAAATTATAAAAGAGAATAATAGTGCATTGTAAAAAGTAAGTTTGAAGCTTAACAGTGGATTTGTTTTAGGTATAATTTCACACTGTTGGCATCATGCCTGGTGTGTGGTGGTCTTACCAGACTTTGAGTGCCTGCTTACACTATGTTCAAGTTACAACAACTTTAAGCTCTGACTTGATTGCAGAACTATGTCTGCAAATCAAGTGTCAATCCTATTGCCACTGCCATTTTAGGATGACTTCAGGAAGGGTCTGTTTTCACCCTTCTGCTGGCCTAATAAGTTAGGTTTGGAGTCAACTTAATTTATAGTCTAGTTGGGATAGATTAAAGAAATGATGACTGACATCTGATAACATATCAGCCAAGGTTAAAAATGCAATTTTCAGTTCATTAAACCCCAGAAAAAAGGTCAACCTTTAATAAATGTATAATCTACTAAGCTAAGTTCTCAAGAGGCTTCTGGTAGGCTAGCTTATGACAGAGATGTACACATTTGAGAAAAGATGACTTCATTATGCATAAAATGCATTTACATGTAAAGTAAATATATATATATATGTGTATATATATATATATATATATATATATATATATATATATCAACTTGCGATTTTCTGGAAGAGACTCACCTAGAAACAAGTTTAGCCTAACAAAATATGAATTAATTTTCTTATTTTCACTGTCATTAATGGGACTCTCTGAAATTGAAGATGGAGGCCAATCTGGTCTGTAAGATTATAAAAGATGATTTATTTCATGGTGTTCATGATATTATATGGGAGTAGGCAACACATTTTTAGTCCTCCTTACAGGAATAAGCTTTCTCAGAAGTTATATAGATGAAATGTCTCTCTAATATAACAGCACTTGCCACTCTCTCCCAATTCAGCCTTTTCCGATTACCATGGCAACTCACATCTTACAATATACAGTTGTGGTCACTATCTGCTACAGTGGAGAAGTAAGCTGTAGGTTTGTCCTCAGTTGTCTTTTGTAATCGTCTTAGTTTCTTCTTTGTTCTTAACATGCTGGGATACACAGCCTGGACTGTTGAGCATTTAAAATTCCCTATCTGGATTAGTGACCAAGAACAAGTATTCACCTCAAAGTCTAGCATTCATACATTAAAGAATATGATTGAAAACTGGATTAATTTAGTTGTAAAAAGAATGCAGATTGGAATCTTGGCTCTGTTACTTTCTAGGCAAGTTTCTTTACCTGTCCAAATCTTAAGTCAATCAATTGAGGCTAATAATACCACAGAGAGTGGATGTAAAGATTACATGAGATCATCTCTACAAAATATTTATAGCATAAGCATTTAGAAGTGATAGCAATTATTAAAATTACATAACATGTTTGTGGAAGAGGAAGAATTTCAATTATTATTTTCTGCTTATACCCCATTCTCCAAAAGACACTGTAAAAGTCTACCTCAAAGGATAATACAGGTTATTTATAGGGCAAATAATAAAGTGATATGCAAAAATATGGGAAGTTAGTGGTATCAACTAATCATCTTTAAAAGGGTCAGGAGAGGAGAGGGATGCAGGGAGATAGTGAAGTGCATTTAGAATATGAACTGCTTTCCTTTTTCCCCTATTTTAGATGGTCAGCAGAGATTTCCCCTTTTAATTGAGGTATGACCTCTTCTGGTCCTCCTCTGAATCTTTTATGGGGGATTCCTTAGGATAGTGATTTTAAGGCCTAATCAGTCCTCATTACTAAAAAATAAAATACAACAGAACAACCCTGAGCAGAAGTCTTCAGTGTACTATGCAGAATGTCATATATTCATAATCGGATCACTCATTTAAAGTTCCTCTGAGTTTGAGTTCTGGGATATTTGGGTAACAGGATCAAGCAAATCAAACTGATGGCTTCAAAATGCTTCCTTTTTTTTTTTTTAAAGAAACTTTCTCTGGTTACTTGGAAATCTAAATAGAAGACGATAATTTATAATTGTAATAATATTAAGAACACACTTGGCTGGAATATGCAATTTTGGTCAAACTGATGCCTGATAATTTAAAAAAACTAGCATATCATTCCTTTGTGGTGCTACAATTTAAACACTAAAAGCCTATTGAGTAGAAATCTTAGACACAGTAAATGATAAAGTTAAAAACAAATAATTTAAGTTATTGAAAGAAGTTATGAATCAATGTACTCTAACCAAGGCCATACTTAGTTAGTATGTCTGCTGAGAGCTCAAGAGGGGTATAGAATATACCTTTATATTTCCAGATGGCCAGACATTTCCTAGATCCTCCACATCTCCCTGTTTCCATTTAGATCACACATCCAGCTCCTCAGAGTGGGTTGTGCCCTACAGAGATCACACAAAGAAAGATGTAATTTGCCAAAAGTGTATTGTCTCTTTCCCTTGGCATCCCATAGCTCTTGTACACCTCATTTCCTTTTATTAAAGAAAGAAATATTTCATTGTGGTCAATACTAGTAAAACTCATTCATATAAAAGAAGTAGATGGTATTCAGATATACAAATGCATATCTCAGGAATTGTAAAGAGAGAAGTCAGAGAAATGCAGTGTCCTGGAATCCAAGAGAAGAAAGTATTTTGAGAAGGAGGTGGTAATCACTGATGTTGAAGAGAGCAGTCAGGCCCTGGAAAGTAAGGGTTAAGAAAAAGCTACTGGATTTGGTGAGGTCATTGGTGATGCTGAGGGATTTCAAAGGAAAGGTGGTTTGGAAAGTTTGATTTTTAAACAATGAATATGGGGTGGTGGTGGTGGCTGGTTATGATGGGAATTTTAAGGTGTGTGAGTCAGCACTGTAAGGATATTCTTTAAAAAACTTTGTGAAAGTAAGGCTACATTGAGGATATTGCTAGAAAGATCAGTTGTAGCATCAAGGAAACAGCCTTTAAGTCAGTTACACCTGTGTATCTTTGAAGATATGGAGCTCAAACCTGGGAGAAGAGGTTGCAGATTTTGAGAAGGGAATGGATAGATAGAAGAACTAGATCCCCTAAAAGTAAGGAATGAATCTTATTTTATACTTTCATTTCCTAAACATTGAAAATAGTATCAGCATTTATTATAATAGTGATATAGACTTTGTAAAATGATATCATGCATGCAGAGGACTTTTTTCCCCAAAATTTATGACTAGAAATTAATGCTGACAGTTGTGGGTATGACCTGTTCTACAACGCTCTCTGGCCAGAAACAGTTTTTAGCAGACTTTAGGCCAATAGAAAGAATGTGTCAAATGTTTAGGTTATATTAGTTCACTGAGGTTGGGGGTGGTTATGGATAGTTTACATCGACTTGTCACACTCTGTTGCCCAAATATAGTAAACACTCTCATCAGAATGCAGAACTTAAAAATGGTGCCATAAATGACAATTCTAGCCCGTCAGTAAGGAGTGATTGCTGCTCCCAACACCCCAGTTCTACTCTTTCATTCTAAAGGGCAAATGAGTTCTGAGAGTATTTATGTTCTGTTCAGATTAACTAATTGAGATTTTGGCCTTTTTCTCTAGTTGCCTATTCCTTTACTTAAAATTAATTTGTTACAAGGCACAGCGAGTTAATTAGTATGATTAGCTCCCTCATCTCCATGCTTGCATTTTTAAGAACCTGAAAGTCAAGGTACTGCTTACACAGATGATTATTTGCAGACAGTTAATTCTTGAGTTATTGTCTTGGGATGGGCATTATCATATTATTAGCATGTCTTTTACATTTCCTGATTCTTTAGGAAGAAGCATCTCACTTTTACCTCTCACTTTAGAACTTTTATTGTCAGTAAATATTAACCATAAGCTTCTGTTCTGTCAATAACGTTGTTGTGAAACCCTGCAGAGAAGATGGTGGCATAGGAAGATCCTCAAGTCACCTCTTCCCATAGCCACAATAGATTTACATCTACATATGGAGTAATTTCCTCTGAAAAATCTTAAAAAACAGATGAAAAACACATCCCCAACAAATGATAAAAGGGCTGCATTAACATGAGTAGAAGTCTACCGTCACATGCAGAAAATCCCATGCCCTACGTGGTGACACCCACAATGGGGAGGTATCTTAAAAATATGGAATTTTTCCCCAAGGAGCAAAGGATTTCTGCAACACATCAGGCACTCCAACCCTTGGGCCCTACACTGAGACGGAAAGCCACAAAAATGTAAAACAAATGGAAATTATGTCCAGGAGATCATAGAACTGCAGGGAATGGAGAACTTGTTCTTAATATGCTCACATGAAGACTGTCACCCTGGACCTAGTGAAAAGCAGCAGTTTAAAAATGCTATACCATACATGAAGGTGAGCCAATTACTACTAATCTTAAAGCAAGCACTGAGGAGAGGTAGAAACCTGTTGGGACTCTCTCCAGGGATGTGGCATTTTTTCCGTCTCATGCTACCTTGCAAATGCCAATGCTGGCAGGTGCCATTTGGTTATCTCCCTTTAACCTGCTAGCACAGGTGGGCACTCTCGATCCCTGTGCTACAGCTATGTCACAGGTGGTGAGGCACCCTTCCCCTGCCAAGGTGCAACTGTGGCACCCCCAAAAGCTGGCAGTCACATAAAACCCACACAGGGATATCCCTGGAGCAGTTGGTTCCAGTGGGCAGGGAAGATTGCACTTCTCAGCATCAAGAGTCATCTCCTACATAAGGACACTTTTTCAAGACTAGGAGAAGATAGTGCTTTGCCTAATACACGAAAACAGAGAATCAGACAAAATGAAGGGACAGAGGAATATGTTCCAAATAAAGAACAAAATAAAACCCCAGAGAAAGACCTTATGGAACAGAGATGAGTGGTCTACATGATAAAGAGTTCAAAGTAATGATCATAAAAATGCTTTCCAAACTAGGGCAAAGAATGGTTGTATACTGTGAGAACTTCAACAAAGAAATGGGAAATATAAGAAAGTACCAAACAGAAGTCACAGAGCTGAAGAATATAATAACTAAACTGAAAAATATGCTAGAGAAATTCAATAGAAGACTAGATGTAGATGAAGTGGAAGAATGAATCATCAAGCTGGGAAACAGAACAATAGAACTTACCCAGACAGAGCAGTAAAAAGAAAAAAGAATTTTAAAAAATGGAGTACCTAAACAACATGGGACAACATCAAACAGAATAATACATGCATTATAGGGATTCTGGAAGGAGAATAGAAAAACAAAGGGGCAGGAAACGTATTTGAAGAAATAGTGGTTGAAAAATTCCCTACTCTGGGGAAGAAAACAAACATCCAGGTCCAGAAAGCCCAGGATTCCAAATAACATGAACCCAAAGAAATACAAAGACACATTATAAATAAAATGTCAAAAGTTAAAGATAGAGAATCTTAAAAACTACAAGAAAACCCCCCCACAACTTGTTACATACAAAGGAAACCCCATAGGGCTATTTTAATTATTTACTATTGAGAGAGAGAGAGAGAGAGAGAGAGAGAGAGAAACAGGAGCAGAGGCAGAGGGAAAGGGAGAAGCAGACTCCCCACGGAGCCTGAGCCTGATGCAGGGCTTGATCTCAGGACCCTGGGATCGTGACCTGAGCCAAAGGCAGACACTTAACCAACGGAGGCATCCAGGTGCCCAAAAAATAGATTTTAAAACAAAGACTGTAATAAAAAACAAAGAGGGACAGTCTCTTCAGTAAACAGTGTTGGGAAAACAGCATAGCTACAAGCAAGAGAATGGAGTTGGGTCACTATCTTACACCATGTAAAAAATTAACTCAAAATGGATTAAAATCTTGAATGTAAGATCCGGAACAGTAAAACTCATAAAAGAAAACATAGGTGGTAAACTCTTTGACATCCCTTTTAGTTATGTTTTTTGGGATCTGATTCCAAAAGCAAGAGCAACAGAAGCAAAAACAAGCAAACAGGACTACATTGAACTCAAAAACTTCTGCACAGTGAAGGAAACCATCAATAAAATGAAAAGGAAACCCACTGAATGGGAGATATTGTTTGCAAATGATATATCTGATAAGGGGTTAATATTTAGCATATGTAAAGAATTCATATAACTCAATAACAAGAAAAACCAAACAGTGATTAAAAAAATAGGTGGGTGATCTGTATAGATTTTTTTTCCCAAAGAAGACATACAGATGACCAATAGGCACATGAAGAGATCCTTAACTTCGCTAATTATCAGGAAAATGGATATCAAAACCATAATGAGTCACCACCTCACAACTGTTAGAATGGCTATTATCAAAAAGACAAGTATTGGAGAGGATGTGGAGAAAAGGGAACCTGTTTGCATTGTTAAATGAATGTAAATTTGTACAACCACAATGGAAAACAGTACAGAGCTTCCTCAAAAAATTAAAAATAGAGCTACCATATGATTCAGCAATTCCATTTTTGGGAATCTATCTGAAAAAAACAAAAACACTAATTCAAAAAGATATACACATTCATGTTTATTGTAGCATTATTTATAATAACCAAAATATGAAAATAACCTATGTATCCATTAATATGTGAATCGGTAAAGATGTTATACACACACGCACAAACACACACACACACACACAATGGGATAGCACTTAGCCATAAAAAAATAATGAAATCTTGCCATTTGCAACAACATGGACTGACTTTGAGGATATTATGCTAAGTGAAATAAGTCAGACAGAGAAAGACAAATACTGCATGATTTCACTTGTAAGTGGGATCTAGAAAACGAAGCAAGCAACCAAACCAAACCAAAACCAGACTTATAGATACAGAGAATAGAGTGATGGTTGCCAGATGGGAGGAGGTTGGGGGGGTGCAAAATTGCTGAAGGGGATCAAGCGGTACAAATTTCTAGCTTTAAAACAAATAAGCCATGGAAATGTACTTTATACCATAGAGAATACAGTGAATAATATTGTGTTAACTTTGTATGGTGACAAGTGGTGACTAGACTCATGTGGCGATCATTTCCCAATGTATACAGATGTGGAGTCACTATGTCACTATGTTGCACACATGAAACCAATATACTATTATATGTAAATTACACTTCAATAAAAATAAAGAAAATAAAAACCCCCCAATATTTTTGTGTTATACATTTTGAAAATATGAGTTTGTAACTCTAAAAGAATTGATTTCCTATATGTATAGGTTTAGGGAGGTGGCTGTAGTCAGTTTTCTCATTCATTGTCATCATAATGAATAATCAATGAGTTTTCAACTATTCCTGTTGAAAATTTGAAGCCAAGCAGAAAGTGTACCACTAGGTGACACTCTGATCTTAAAGCATAAACCAAATAATGACAATTACAAAAATGACAATAAAAGTGAAATCAATAGACTATTTATGGTACCATGGAGATAGTGTGAATTTAATATTGTAAATTTGGGACATCAATTTTTAGCTCAATGAAGATTATTTTGTTACAAATATTTTTTTTAAAAAATGTTATGCTAAGCAAATGCTTTGTATTAATTTATAGTACTAAATCATTCTCCATATCAGCAAATTTGGAAATACTGCTAACTTTCATGAAGGAGAAAGATATAGTTTGATGATTCTAGGATAGGGAATCATCAGTTTAGCACTGATACCAACTTTTACTACCACACAGGGAAAGGTATTTAACTGTTCTTTTCTGGCTTGATTACCCATAAAGAGGTAATAAGCTTATCTGCCTCTCAGGAATGTTGTAAAGGAGAATTGGTTAAAATGTGCAGTGTCTTGATCACTGCAACTATTAAATATTATGTAAAGCAATGTAAGGATAGTAAAATCAATAAAATGCTTGAATGGAGTTGTTTGGTGATCAAACCTACAAATTAAAACATCAGTAATGTGTGGTACATAAAATTTGTCTCTGTATAGTGTTTCCATGAAAAGAAGGTGAAGAAAATTTCTAAAACAAAAAAAAAAAAAAAAAGGAAAGAAAATTTCCCTGAATTGTTGATTATTTGGCTTTAAATAGAGTCACTGTTTCACAAAAAGCCACGTGATGATCAGACTAACCCACTGACCTTGGGTTTGTGGTGGGAGAGCTGTGAGGGGCTCTTTTCACCTAGAAGAATTTGCTGGGGGAAATCCTTGAAATTAATCATCAATGAAACCTAAGGATATATATACATATGTGCAAGCTAACTTAATATATGTGCTTAGAAGTCCATGGCTTTCATAAACATCTTAGGGAAACCCATGACCCAAAGAAAGGTTACACCTACCGTTTATGGTTGATAGATGCTAGCAATAGCTAGCATCTTACCAAAGCATCTAGTTTCAGGCAAAATGCAGTGAAAATGAACATCAAAAGCACTGTAAAATGTGGAAAAGTGACAAAAGTTCTGCCTGGGGTCTGAGTAGGAATTTTGGTCATCATATGAGTTACATACGTGGTTTTACATATATGAAGGGGCTCAGGATTCTTGCTTTTAAAAAAAAACAATTTTTAGAATCATATCTTCCTCTAAGTGCTGTTTTTTTTTTTTAATTTCTGCCCATTCACTCTCAGAATTGTGGTTCATTTTCCTCTAGCTTTTCAGAAAGCAAGAACCTATGATCTTTGACCCAAGTTACCCTGCCTATCATAGTTATAATGTATTGTTCTGTGATGTCTGAGCCAGTGGGAGGACTGTAGGTATAGAATAATTTTTCTTGGCCTAGAAATGTTTCAGGGAGAATGAATGGAGAGACGAGATATGAATATAGAGGAATAGGAAGAACTTGTGAACTCGATTAAAATGAAGAGGCATTGTCTCCTCGAGGCCCATGTTGGGATGGCCACAGTGCAGTGTGGGTAAATGAATTGGCTACATTCCCAGTCTAAAGGCAATCTGAGCTTTCTCCATTTCTGGCTGGAGCATGTATTGAGACACACCTATGAGAAAATTTATACTTTCTACTTGACTGACATTGAAAAAATGAATGCTTCCATACTATTATAACTAAGAAATTTTGAGCAGTCATCTCTATTCACATTTGAGTAAGTTACTGTTCTATGACTGGCTTCAAGGTCATTCAGCCAATCAGTTTTGGGGCCCAAACTGATGCCTCTGGCTCTCTCCCACTCAGGTGGAGCAACTTTCCTGTGCTTGTTGTTTTTTTTTTTTTTTAAAGATTTCATTTATTTATTTGAAGGAAGCAAAGAGTGAGCAATAGAGCACAAGAAGGGGGAATGGCAGAAGCAGAGGGAGAAGCAGACTCTGCTGAGCAGGGAGCCTGACATGGGGCTCAATCCAAAGATCTGGGATTATGATTTGAACAGAAGCAGATGCTTAACCCACTGAGCCACTGGGTACCCCCTTGTGCCTGTTCTTGTTAGGTGACTCAGCTTTACTTCTCCTGGGCTTTTCTTCTGTTATGAGCTCCAACACAGAAGAGAATTACAGGATCTGTGGTCCTTGGCACCTAATTATTTTCCTGTTCTCATGGTACATTGATATATCCAGGTTTCCTAACATGTTCAATCACAGTTTCACTATGAATTTAATTTATTTAAATCTTATTGTTTTTTTAATAAACCAAAGATTTAAAATGTTGATAATAATAGCACGTAAGTACTGTACTTCAGATTATATTTTAAGAGAGGATATCTACGTAGATGATGAAATTGTCATTAATCCTAAAGAAAATTACAATAACAAGAACACATACTTAACTTGAATTGACTACATGCTATGTACTATTCTAAGCATGTTACATATATTTACTGATGTGACCACCACAACAATCATTTGATGAAGATATTGTAAAGGATAGAATTTAGATATAATCCAGTCTTATTTAAAACAAGAGAGGCAAATATGTAGATATATATTTAGGAATAGCAACTTTACTGTGAGCTGTTGAATTTCTTTAGAGTCTCAAGTTAAGGTCCTCTGGGCTTGTAACTGTCACTTTATAGCTGACAATGATCTCACCTGGTATATTAGGCAGATCCAGAAAGTAACATAAATTGCGAAGAGTTTATTTAAAAAAATCAGGCTTTAGGAAGTGAACTTCCATACTGGGAATAGCATTTGTTTAATGAGTAAGGAAAAGAGGATTTGAGAGTCTTGATGAGGAAAAAAAAAAGGAATTAAGTGAAAAAGTGAATACAATTAATTCTGAAATAGGAAGAATCTACATTATAGTAAGTAGCCTTAGGCATGCCTAATAAGGATCAAATGATAACCTGTGAAAGAAGTGTGACATATTCTATGACTCCCTAAAAAGTTTGTGTGTGGATATAGATATATAGATATAGATATAGATGATATAGATAAAGATATAGATAGATATAGGTAGATAGATATAGGTAGATAGATATAGGTAGATAGATATAGGTAGATTGATGGTAGATAGATAGATAGATACAGACATAGATGTAGATAGAAATAGAATGGGTGCAGAGAATGAAGAAAGAGAGGATACAGGTAATGAAGGCCTAAACTCAGTTTTGAAGCTATCAGAATGCCACAGAACTTCTAGTATAGCATTTGTCCCTCATGTAAATGAATTGTAGAGGGGAGGAACTCAACACAATATTTGAATATAGTAACTGGTTCTGGGTATTCAAGGGCTACAGTAATGTTCAAGAATCACGGAATTCAATTAGAATCCTTTTTGAGTGAGATTTTTACTTTATTTCACCACTTTTAAAAGAATGTAAAGAAATAGGAATGAGCCAAGACAAAACCCACAAGATTTATTCGTTAATTTATTTGTTCAACCTACTTTTTGCCACACATTGTTTTTGGTATTGGCGATACAGCAATAAACTCCTACAGAACTTACATAGTATGTGGGTTCATGGAGTTGCCATGAACTGAAATGGAAAACTATGAGAGAAGAATGTTTGATTTGGAATGGGGAGAAGATCAGGAGCTCAGTTTGGAGGATGCCGTTTAAAGTTTCAATTAGATGTCTAAGTAGAGATGTTGAGTAGAAAGTTGGATATTCGAATCTAGAGCTTAGGGGAAAGCTAGGCACAAGATACAAACTTAGGAGCTTTGGTAATCAGTGCTACTTACCAAATATTTCCATATCACCTTCTAATATGGTTTCATGTTAGACGAGCACTTTTCTGCTCATGGTGATCATATGACTTGCTCTGTCCAATTGAAATAGAGTGGAAATAATATGTGTTACTTCTGGATGGAAACTCTAGCAATTGATGCACAATTTGTCACAGCAACTGGCAATGCTCCAGTGGTAACTGCTTTATCAATTAGTGTCCCAGAGAGAGGACAATGTGGAGCAGACTCCCAGGCAACCCACAATCAATGAGTAATATAAATAAGAAATATTTATTAAGCTGCTGACATTTGGGGGAAAGATCATTGGAGAGCTTGGAAAGAGTTCTGATGAAGCAATCTGGCAGAAACATAATCTGGGTTTAAGTGTAAACAGGAAGAGAGAAATTAGATAGAGTAGGTTCTGTTTCAAGGTTTTGAGTGGGACCATAGTTGGAGAGGGAGAGTGGGATCATTGATGCTATTTTAAAAAGATGGTAAAAATGCTGCATGACAAGTACAGATGTGAAAATGAATGGTTTAGGAGGGAAGAAAGATTGTGGGAATGCTATCCATTTTTTTTTTTTGAGATTTTTATTTATTTATCTACTTGACAGAGGGAGCACAAGCTGGGGAAGAAGCAGGGTCCCAGCAGAGCAGGGGGCTGAGCAGAGAACACAATGTAGGGCTCAATCCCAGGCCCTGGGATCATGACCTGAGCCAAAGGTGGATGCTCAACCTACTGAGCCACCCAGGCACCCCAGGGAGAGCTGTCCTTGAACAGGAGAGATGGCATTAGATCTAGTGCTCAAACGGAAGGGTTAAGTTTGTTGTGAAATTGGTGGCCATGAATTTTAAAGTGAGATCAGTGTTTTTCTCCAGACACATTCAGCTGTGTGGGTGTAGGTATAGAATAGAATTGAATTCAACCAGGCTTGGAAATGTTTGACTTGATCACAATTTTATTTTTTTTATTTAAATTCAATTAGCCAACCTATAGTACATACTTAGTTTCAGATGTAATGTTCAATACTTTATCAGTTGCGTATAACACCCAATGCTCATCACATCACAATTTTAAAGTATTTTAGTTCTCAGTGTTTGTGGGAAATCAAGCGGAGTGGGTTTTAATAAAAGCAAACCAACCAACTTACCAACGGCTGTTCCTTGCATCCCCAACCTGAGATATTTGAAAGAAGACATTCATGGCCATTTTAGAACCAAAGAAACAATAGCAGCCATGAAAATTTATTCCTGAAGAAGGTTGGGTGCTTTCCATTTCTACTGATCTTCAATAAGAGAGCAAATATTCACTGCTCAGAAAGGGTTATAGATCCTTAAGAAAAGTATGAAATTAGATTTGACAATCCAAATACCAGCTGATGCCAGTTGTTTTACAAGTAACTAATAGGTCTTTGTGTCCTAGTTCCTTTTATTCCTATAGCTCCCAGCATGTTTAATCACTTTTTGTCAGTAGCCTTCTAAGAGGACATTAAGTAATGAGATAGCAATACAAGCAAGGGGATTTTGATCCCAACTCCAGCTAGTCATTGGCATGTTTTATATGGCATCTGTATGGGAAATCCATAATGAGTGAGATTAAGGCAATGAAGTGAGAAAATGAAAAATTTATCCAGGAAGTAAATGTCCATGGCCAAATTACCAGTGTTTATATACATATATAACAACTGAGCATCAATGAGTTGGTTGTAGTAGTTATAACAAGCCTTTGCAAGGAGTTTTAGGTTAGAAGAGGATTTGAGTTTATTATAAAATGGAGTGTTGTGATGTTTTCTTCAATTTGTTGGGGTTTCATCTGGAACCCTGAGCCATCCCCTCTGATGAGGAGAAGAGATATGACTGAAATTAGGAAATCCGGGTCTAGTTGGTTGTACCAGCTAGCTGTGGTTGTACCAGGCTAGCTGTGCCACACTTGTTCAGAGCAGTGGACTGTTGATATGAGACAATAACAGGCAGAGAATGCTGAAAGAACATTTTTGAAACCTTGCAAAGCCAAGTGTTTGAAATGTGTCTTTGAAAATGGCTCATTTGGTAATGACAATACAACGTGCTTACAAAAGGATGTTAAGTGAAATAATCCAGGTAGCAATTTTATTATAATATGCTCTCAACTATTTTTGAAAAGACATAAAAAGAAAAAAGGCTAGAAGGAAAAGTATGTTAACAGTGTTTATGTGATTGGAGTCTGGAGCATTAAAAATATTGGGTCAAATCTTGGTCAGACATTTAGGGGTATTGAAAGTAAAAAATATTTCTGGGTTTATTTCCTTTTTGATTGCATGTTTTGTTTGTGTTATAATCTGTACATATGCAGTTTGCTAATAGAGATTTAATATATGGCTATTGCCTCCAGTACTATATTAGTGATGGCAGGATATACTTTTAGATATAAATACTATGAATTCTGTTCAGAAATCCAAAGATATGTGTTTACATAACATATGACTTATTATTTGAACAACTGTTACGTGTCACATAGTCAACTAGGTTTTGGATATATCAGATATAGTTCCTAACCTCATGAGGCTTGCAGGGTATTGGAGGGTGTATCAGTTTTCTATGACTCCATAAGAAATTACAATACATTTAGGGACTTAAAACAGTTTATTATTTAACAGTCTAACAGTTTCTGTGGTGAGGACAGTGACATAGATTGGCTGGGTCCTCTGATCAGGGTCTCACGTGGCTATAATAAAGCTGTCGGCCAGGCTGTGTGCTCATGTAGAGGCTCACCTGGGAAAGAATTTTCTTTCAAGTTCACTTGATTTGTTGATAGAATCCATTTCCTTGTAGCTGCATGATTAAGGGCACTGGCATCTAGCTGGCTGTTGGCTGGAGGCCAGCTCAGTTCTTAGAAGCTGCCCTCAGCTCTTTGCCGTGAGAGGCTCCCAACATGTCCACTCTTCTTCAGAGCCAGCTAAGGAGAGAGACTCTCTAGAGTCTGCTGGCAAGACGGCGTTGTATATAATGTGCCGTAATCACATGAATGTCATGTCATCATCTTTGTGTATTCTGTTGGTTAGAAGAAAGCCACAGATCCTATAAACAGCTAGCCACTGCTGTTGGCTACTGGGACTTATTCTGCCAGGAGTGCTCTATAGAATCCACCTCAGAATTGGCTGCAGCTGCTATTCAGGGTCAGTCAAGGTTTGCCTTATGGGGGGAGAATTCTCAATTTAAAGGCTGTAGATAGTTCAGAATGACCAATTAGGTTCCTGAAGGTATGTCTCCTGGAAGCAGCAGAGAAACCCAGGGTGGAAAGACACAGCTACTTGAAACAGCTGAAGTCAGGTGTTGTCAGGTTACAGATGTGCAATGCTGGTTCCCACCGCAATGGCAATGGCTGGAGTTAAAAAGGTGGGTCCAGAGGATGCAAGTTCAGGAGAAGTATTTGATGCACATGGCCAATGAGAGGCAGAGCTGGTGGTTAAGCTTTTCAGACTCCCTGGCCCCAGCTGCCATATCACATTTTCCTACACTTTAACAAATACATCTCTGTGGGGGAATGTGGGCGGCTCAGTCAGTTAAATGTCTGCCTCCAGCTCAGGCTGTGATGCTGGGATCCTGGAATCGAGCCTTGCCACAGGTTCCCTGCTCAGTGGAAAGCCTACTTCTCTCTCTCCCTCTCCCTCTGCCCCTTACCCCTTTTCCCTTCCTCGAGCTCTTGTTCTTTCTCTTGCTCTCAAATTAAAAAAATAAAAAAATAAAAAAATAAAAATCTTTTAACCATCCCCCACACACCTTTTTCATAAGCATTGTATTTCTTTTTGGCACTGAAATTCTCCATTTAATTTTCACTGCTTTTAGTAAAACTATTTACAGCACTGCTTCTCAGAATTTAATGTGCATACAGATCACCTGGGGAATCTTGTTAAATGCAGATTTTGATTCAGAACACTGAGATGTGGACTTCTAGTCTGCATTTCTAACAAGCTCTCAGGTGATGCTGCTGCTGCTGGTCTGCACACCACAATTTGAGTAGCAAGGTCATAAAGGCATAACTAGGTTGTATATTTGAATGAATTGAATAAAAGACAGGTGTTGTGATGCTTTAACGTCAAACAGAGCCTTTGTCAAACTTATTTCCCTTCTTTGTGGCCTTAAGTTTTATCAGACCCTCTAAGTATATTTTGAATGATGGCTTGAATAATATTGTTAGAGAAAACCTTCTCCCAGAGCAGTTCAGAGTGCTTTTTATAATGTTAGCCATCTGGTCCTTGCTACCCGAGGGTGCTAATTTCCTTATGGAAAAATACTAATAATATGCTAATAATGGGAAAAATCAAATACATACTCCCCACTGAACAGTATTTCCTTGTTCTGCAAGTGCATCCTCATTGCAAACTGCATTCCCTAAATCAAAATAACAATATCTTTAGGGTGCCCAGGGTCTAGAGCAGTTTTGTCTTGCCTTCCTAAAGGGACAAATGTGGAATTTCAAACTCCTGCACCTGCTAGAAGTTTTGTTCTGGGAACACTGTATTTACTACTGACTGATTTAATTTGATTAGATTTTCATGCATAGTATCCAAAATTTCAAAGAAGAAATAAATGAAGTAAACGCTGAGATCCTATCACACATTTATGTAGTTCTCTAAAAGATGTGATTAACTTCTGCAATATGGTTTCTGAAGAAGCACTTTGAAAGGTAATATGTAAAAGAAAACCTCTAAGATTTTAAGCTAAACTGAGATTTGATGTTGTAATAGGATAGAGCAGATAAGGAATGGACTTGAAACGGAGCCTTGACAAACCCAAGTCCCTACGATGCTTTTTAAAATTACTTAGATTCTTTTTCTTCTCTTGGATTTATTATTTATTCACTTAGCATTTAACACACATCTATTAAGCATCTACGGTGAGTACTGACCTATATCTAGGTATGCAGTGAGAGACAAAACAGTTCCTGACCTCACAAGGGGGAAGGCAGACATAAAACAGATAATCACACAAATGCATATATGATTACTTACTGGGGTAAGTACTATGAAGGAGAGTCCCTGTGTAGAGTCCTAAGGTCAAGAGAGGGTTCATCACATTTGAGGAATTAAAAAAGTCAAGTGCTGCTGGAGCACAGAATGAATGGAAAAAATCAGTAAATGCTTACAATAATGTATGCAAGGTACCAGGCAGGGTGCTGAGAGCCCAACAGGCCTTAATGCATTAAGTCCTTACTACAACCTTGTAAGTCAGTGCCACTATTTTCATCTCATTGGTCAGAGGCACAGGGAGGGTAAGCAAGTTGCCCAGTGTTTCATGGGTAGAGTATTTGAACCCAGGAGGTCTTCATCACTGACCAGTATTGCCTCTGAGGAGAGGAAAGGGCACAGGGATCATACAGCTTGAGAGCTTGATGTTCCCCTCTCTTCATATAACATGCAGCTTCAGAGTTTTAATCACCATGAAAGAATAGGAGGTTAGCTGACTTAATCATGTAACAATAACAGGGAAATAAAATAATAATGCTTTACTATAATATAAGACAACTTTATAGCCTGGTAAGTAAACCCTCAAAATGCATAGCCATGTTGTCATTTCCAAAAATTTCTCCATGAGAGGCTACCTGTAAAAGAAAATAGCCATAAACTGTATTCACATCTCAGCATGGATGATTCAGGTTCTCATTTATGCCCTTTCGATAATTATATTATTATGCCCTTTCTATAATTCATGGAGGATGTGTAACTAATAACTCAATGAGCAGGCCTATATCTCCTTTGTATTTTCTATGGCAGGATGACTATGCAGCAAGAGTTTAGATGTCATGGCAGGATGTGAAAAAAATGGAAACTTACATGATTTTTTTTGTCATTCAGGGTAGATTACTTTGCTATGGATTTATTTTGAGCTTTAAATAATGAATGACAATAAACTTAAAAATACTTATTAAAATTTTCATTAACTTATTTATTTCATACACATTTTCCAATGTAGGAACCAAGCCCTGGGATATGTTATTGCTGTCATGGTCATTATTGTCATGTCATGTCAAGTAACAATGCAGTGGAAGAGAACACAGCAGGTGCAGGGCCATGTCTTTATCACATGAAGTAGTCCAGAAGCCTCCAAGCAGAGGGTCAGATGAGAAACTCAGAATAGTTAAGGTCTTCTTAAATTCTATGGTCTATGCTTTTCAGGGCTTTACTTTTTGTGGCTGGGTTTTAACAATGTCATGGTTCATAGTGGCAGAAGGAGAAGAAAAAAACATGAGAAAACCACAAGCTGGGTAAAAGTCTGTGAGAAGCTAAAAGTTGCTCATTTGGAGTTTTGATTATCATAAAGTGATGGGAGTCTTAGAGCAATATCACTTGAATTTTTCCCTTTAAGAATGGAAAACAAGGCTGAGACATCAAATGAATTTCCCAAGATCATCTATCAAACTGGTAGTAGCGGAGAGAGAGCTAGAGCCCAGCATTCCCAACTCAGGCAGTGCAGTGGGGGTGAGGCATGTGTGTGGGACATTGTGTTAGGGTTTCCTCAGACAGGGGCATGGAATTGGAATGCACACCCACAGAACACAGAAAATCCAAAACTTGTGTACGTGGCTTACAAAGCAAAGATGAGCCACTAAAGATATGCTATTGAGATAATATGTGAATATTATCCTAAAATTGGTTTTAAAAATAATAAAACATCTTAACTTTGAGAAGATGACACCTACGGTTTTTTTTTTTTTTGACTTAACCAGTCTTTTTAAAGATGAAAACACCTTACAAACAGATTTGGAAAATATTAGGGTCATTTCATGAATTCATGCCCCTATCTACTCTTGGCCATTTTGATCTCCCCTCTTTCCTATGAGAATACAGAATGATCTTCTACTGGTGTTCTATGTGAAGCCTATTCAAGCCCTTACTAGAGCTATGACCACCAAGTAGCAGAGGTTTGTGTAGGGTGCAGGGACTAGGTGTATCTGCTTTTTACTACTGCTTTGATTCTGAAATTATACAGTGTTGGTGGTAAAATACTTTTCCCTGATGAGGCTGATTGCACTGCCTCCTATGTATCTGGGAAACTGTGAACAAACCCAAGAGCAGGCAAGAGGAGAAGGGGTAGGAATTTTCACCTGGATAATTACATTTGCTTCTCTACTAATCTTCAGATTGGCATATAGAATATCCACAAAAATCAACTAAACAGTGAATAGTACTGATATGAGAAATAATTATAATTTTCTGCTACAAGTTAAATATTAATGAAAATAAATCATAACTAAAAAGCTTTTTTTATATAATAGAAAATTAGATATAAAACATTATGGAGAGGCACCTGTGTGGCTTAATCAGTTAAACATGTAACTTCAGCTCAGGTCTTGATCTCAGGGTCCTGGGATCAAGCCCTATATTGGGTTCCATGCTCAGTGGAGCCTGCTTGACCCTCTCCTTCTGCCTCTCTCCCTGCTCATGTTCTCTCTCTCTCTCTCGAATAAGTAAATAAAATCATTTCAAAAGTATAATGGAAGAAGTCACTTATATAGTAATAACAAAAATATAAAATATCTAGAAATAAATTTTATCCCCAGTGCATAAGATCTATATGAAGAAAAACTATAAAAATATTGAATTATAGAGAAAGACAAATAAATGATGGGACATGCCATATACATTTTTGTGGGGAGGGCATACCATATTCTTGGTTGAAAGATTTTTTTCCTTTAAGCAAATCTATCCGTATAATGCAATTCCAATAAGAGTCCAATACAATTTAAAATAGTTCTTTTTAATTTGACCTTGGACATGATGGTAACCTCTTTGGACTTTACTGCAAGATTAAAGTGATCAATGTTTCTTGAAAACATTTTGGAAATATGAATAATGGCCTTAAAATGGTCATGTATCTTAACCCAGTAATTTCACTTGTAAGATTTTGTACTAGATAAGTAATTGGGAGAGGACTATAAATCTCTATGTTTAAGAATGTGAAAGTTTTACCAAAAAACAAAATTGGCAAAAAATGCTTAAGTACATTATGACGTAAACATAAAGTGAAGTATTATGTAGTTATTAGTATTTAAAATACTAATTACTGAAATTAATGGGAACAAATAAATGTAAGATTACATAAAGTATTTCCATTAAAATATACACATATACAAATATGCAAAGAACATCTGTAGGTGAAGAAATTATATGGAAATGTTTCTAGTAGCTTTCTCAGAGTGGTGACATTGTAAAAATGTGGGTTTGAATTTCACTTGCCAGCTGTGAGATCCTGAGTTAAGTGGTGCTCTTACTTCAAGCTTAAATTCCTCATGTGCGAAATGAAGAAAATAGCAATAACGTTTCTGTGAAGGTTAAAATATTTAATATATGCAAAGCATTTAGCTTAGCATTTACCAAGTGTTCAATAAATGGTGTTTATTATCAATAATATTATAGATTTCTCTCTCTATATATATATTTAAATATTTAATTTATTTATTTGAGAGAGAGAGAAAGAGAGAGAATGAGTGGAGGGAGGGTCAAAGGGAGAGGGACAAGCAGTCTCTGTGCCCCTCCCCACACTCTGTGCTGATGGGGAGCCAGACTCAGGGCTTAACTTCAGGATTCTGAGATCACAATCTGAGTGAAACCAAGAGTGGGGGGGGAGGGGCAAGATGGCGGCAGAGCAGGGTCCCCAAGTCACCTGTCCTCAACAAATTACCTAGAAAACCTTCCAATCATCCTGAAAATCTACGAATTCGGCCTGAGATTTAAAGAGAGACCAGCTGGAACGCTCCAGTGAGAAGAGTTCGCGCTTCTATCAAGGTAGGAAGACGGGGAAAAAGAAATAAAGACACAAAAGGCCTCCAAGGGGGAGGGGCCCGCCAGGAGCCGGGCTGAGGCCGGGGGAGTGTCCCCAGGACAGGAGAGCCCCGGCCTGGAGGAGCAGGAGCTGCACCAACCTTCCCCGCGGAAAGGGGCTCCCGGGGAATTGGAGCAGGACCCAGGAGGGCGGGGATGCCCTCGGGCTACCTGGGACACTAACAGGCACCTGCGCCCCGGGAGATGCGCCGAGCTCCTAAGGGCTGCAGCGCTCGGCGGGACCCGGAGCAGCTCGGAGGGGCTCGGGCGGCGGCTCCGCGGAGGGGGCTGCGGGGCGGGAGCGCGAATCCAACAGCGCAGGCTCCGGAGCACAGGGCGCCGGGACACAGCCCAGGATCCGGCCTCCCCCGGGACAGGCAGAGGCCGGGAGGGCCCAGGACAGCAAGGACGCTCCTGCCTGGAGCTGAGCAGATCAGCGGCCCCGCCCCGGAGCCCCCAGGCCCTGCAGACGGAGAGCCCCGGAGCTACTGCGGGAGCTGACTCCAGGGTCCCAGAGCTGCCCCCGCCACTGTGGCTTCCTCCCGGGGCCTCACGGGGTGAACAACCCCCACTGAGCCCTGCACCAGGCAGGGGCAGAGCAGCTCCCCCAAGTGCTAACACCTGAGAATCAGCACAGGAGGCCCCTCCCCCAGAAGACCAGCGACACGGACCAGTTCCAAGGGAAGTCAAGGGACTTAAAGTACACAGAATCGGAAAATACTCCCCCGTGTTTTTTTTGTTTTTGTTTTTGTTTTTGTGCTTTTTTTTTCTCTCTTTCTTCTTGATTTCTGATTCCTTCCCCCACCCCCCTTATTTTTTCCTTTTTTCTCCTTTCTTTCTTTTTCTTTCTTTTTCTTCTCTTTTTTCCCTTTTTTTTCTTCTTTCTCTTTTTTCTTTTTCTCTTTTCTTTCCTTCTGTCTCTTTTTCTCCTTTTCCCAATACAACTTGTTTTTGGCCACTCTGCACTGAGCAAAATGACTAGAAGGAAAACCTCACCTCAAAAAAAAGAATCAGAAACAGCCCACTCTCCCACAGAGTTACAAAATATGGATTACAATTCAATGTCAGAAAGCCAATTCAGAAGCACTATTTTACAGCTACTGGTGGCTCTAGAAAACACCATAAAGGACTCAAGAGACTTCATGACTGCAGAATTTAGATCCAATCAGGCAGAAATTAAAAATCAATTAAGTGAGATCCAATCCAAGCTAGAAGTCCTAACGACAAGGCTTGACGAGGTGGAAGAACGAGTGAGTGACATAGAAGACAAGTTGATGGCAAAGAGGGAAACTGAGGAAAAAAGACAAGCAATTAAAAGATCATGAGGATAGATTAAGGGAAATAAATGACAGCCTGAGGAAGAAAAACCTACATTTAATTGGGGTTCCTGAGGGCGCCGAAAGGGCCAGAGGGCCAGAATATGTATTTGAACAAATCCTAGCTGAAAACTTTCCTAATCTGGAAAGGGAAACAGGCATTCAGATCCAGGAAATAGAGAGATCCCCCCCTAAAATCAACAAAAACCGTTCAACACCTCGACATTTAATAGTGAAGCTTGCAAATTCCAAAGATAAGGAGAAGATCCTTAAAGCAGCAAGAGAAAAAAAGTCCCTGACTTTTATGGGGAGGAATATTAGGGTAACAGCAGACCTCTCCACAGAGACCTGGCAGGCCAGAAAGGGCTGGCAGGGTATATTCAGGGTCCTAAATGAGAAGAACATGCAACCAAGAATACTTTATCCAGCAAGGCTTTCATTCAAAATGGAAGGAGAGATAAAGAGCTTCCAAGACAGGCAGGAACTGAAAGAATATGTAACCTCCAAACCAGCTCTGCAAGAAATTTTAAGGGGGACTCTTAAAATTCCCCTTTAAGAAGAAGGTCAGTGGAAGAATCCACAAAAACAAGGACTGAATAGATATGATGACACTAAACTCATATCTATCAATAGTAACTCTGAACGTGAACCGGCTTAATGACCCCATCAAAAGGCGCAGGGTTTTAGACTGGATAAAAAAGCAGGACCCATCTATTTGCTGTCTACAAGAGACTCATTTTAGACAGAAGGACACCTACAGCCTGAAAATAAAAGGTTGGAGAACCATTTACCATTCAAATGGTCCTCAAAAGAAAGCAGGGGTTGCCATCCTTATATCAGATAAATTAAAATTTACCCCAAAGACTATAGTGAGAGATGAAGAGGGACACTATCTCATACTCAAAGGATCTATCCAACAAGAGGACTTAACAATCCTCAATATATATGCCCCGAATGTGGGAGCTGCCAACTATTTAAACCAATTAATAACCAAACTCAAGAAATACCTTGATAATAATACACTTATACTTGGTGACTTCAATCTAGCTCTTTCTACCCTGGATAGGTCTTCTAAGCACAACATCTCCAAAGAAACGAGAGCTTTAAATGATACACTGGACCAGATGGATTTCACAGATATCTACAGAACTTTACATCCAAACTCAACTGAATACACATTCTTCTCAAGTGCACATGGAACTTTCTCCAGAATAGACCACATACTGGGTCACAAATCGGGTCTGAACCGATACCAAAAGATCGGGATAGTCCCCTGTATATTCTCAGACCATAATGCCTTGAAATTAGAACTTAATCACAACAAGAAGTATGGAAGGACCACAAACACGTGGAGGTTAAGGACCATCCTGCTAAAAGATGAAAAGGTCAACCAGGAAATTAAGGAAGAATTAAAAAGATTCATGGAAACTAATGAGAATGAAGATACAACCGTTCAAAATCTTTGGGATGCAGCAAAAGCAGTCCTGAGGGGGAAATACATCGCAATACAAGCATCCATTCAAAAACTGGAAAGATCTCAAATTCAAAAGCTCACCTTACACATAAAGGAACTAGAGAAAAAGCAACAAATAGACCCCACCCCCAGCAGAAGAAGACAGTTAATTAAAATTCGAGCAGAACTCAATGATATCGAGACCAAAAGAACTGTGGAACAGATCAACAGAACCAGGAGTTGGTTCTTTGAAAGAATTAATAAGATAGATAAACCATTAGCCAACCTTATTAAAAAGAAGAGAGAGAAGACTCAAATTAATAAAATCATGAATGAGAAAGGGGACATCACTACCAACACCAAGGAAATACAAACGATTTTAAAAACATATTATGAACAGCTGTACGCCAATAAATTAGGAAATCTAGAAGAAATGGACGCATTCCTGGAAAGCCACAAACTACCAAAACTGGATCAGGAAGAAATAGAAAACCTGAACAGGCCAATAACCAGGGAGGAAATTGAAGCAGTCATCAAAAACCTCCCAAGACACAAGAGTCCAGGGCCAGATGGCTTCCCAGGGGAATTCTATCAAACGTTTAAAGAAGAAATCATACCTATTCTACTAAAGCTGTTTGGAAAGATAGAAAGAGATGGAGTACTTCCAAATTCGTTCTATGAGGCCAGCATCACCTTAATTCCAAAACCAGAAAGACCCCACCAAAAAGGAGAATTACAGACCAATATCCCTGATGAGCATGGATGCAAAAATTCTCAACAAGTTACTAGCCAATAGGATCCAACAACACATTAAGAAAATTATTCACCATGACCAAGTAGGATTTATCCCTGGGACACAATGCTGGTTCAACACTCGTAAAACCATCAATGTGATTCATCATATCAGCAAGAGAAAAACCAAGAACCATATGATACTCTCATTAGATGCAGAGAAAGCATTTGACAAAATACAGCATCCATTCCTGATCCAAACCCTTCAGAGTGTTGGGATAGAGGGACTTTCCTCGACATCTCAAAAGCCATTTATGAAAAGCCCACAGCAAATATCATTCTCAATGGGGAAGCACTGGGAGCCTTTCCCCTAAGATCAGGAACAAGACAGGGATGTCCACTCTCACCACTGCTGTTCAACATAGTTCTGGAAGTCCTCGCCTCAGCAATCAGACAACAAAAAGACATTAAAGGCATTCAAATTGGCAAAGAAGAAGTCAAACTCTCCCTCTTCACCGATGACATGATACTCTACATAGAAAACCCAAAAGCCTCCACCCCAAGATTGCTAGAACTCATACAGCAATTTGGTAGCGTGGCAGGATACAAAATCAATGCCCAGAAATCAATGGCATTTCTATACACTAACAATGAGACTGAAGAAAGAGAAATTAAGGAGTCAATCCCATTTACAATTGCACCCAAAAGCATAAGATACCTAGGAATAAACCTAACCAAAGAGGTAAAGGATCTATACCCTAAAAACTATAGAACACTTCTGAAAGAAATTGAGGAAGACACAAAGAGATGGAAAAATATTCCATGCTCATGGATTGGCAGAATTAATATTGTAAAAATGTCAATGTTACCCAGGGCAATTTACACGTTTAATGCAATCCCTATCAAAATACCATGGACTTTCTTCAGAGAGTTAGAACAAATTATTTTAAGATTTGTGTGGAATCAGAAAAGACCCCGAATAGCCAGGGGAATTTTAAAAAAGAAAACCTTAGCTGGGGGCATCACAATGCCAGATTTCAGGTTGTACTACAAAGCTGTGGTCATCAAGACAGTGTGGTACTGGCACAAAAACAGACACATAGATCAATGGAACAGAATAGAGAACCCAGAAGTGGACCCTGAAATGTACGGGCCATCTAATATTCGATAAAGGAGGAAAGACTATCCATTGGAAGAAAGACAGTCTCTTCAATAAATGGTGCTGGGAAAATTGGACATCCACATGCAGAAGAATGAAACTGGACCACTCTCTTTCACCATACACAAAGATAAACTCAAAATGGATGAGAGATCTAAATGTGAGACAAGATTCCATCAAAATCGTAGAGGAGAACACAGGCAACACCCTTTTTGAACTTGGCCACAGTAACTTCTTGCAAGATACATCCACGAAGGCAAAAGAAACAAAAGCAAAAATGAACTATTGGGACTTCATCAAGATAAGAAGCTTTTGCACAGCAAAGGATACAGTCAACAAAACTAAAAGACAACCTACAGAATGGGAGAAGATATTTGCAAATGACATATCAGATAAAGGGCTAGTTTCCAAAATCTATAAAGAACTTATTAAACTCAACACCAAAGAAGCAAACAATCCAATCATGAAATGGGCAAAAGACATGAAGAGAAATCTCACAGAGGAAGACATGGACATGGCCAACATGCACATGAGAAAATGCTCTGCATCACTTGCCATCAGGGAAATACAAATCCAAACCACAATGAGATACCACCTCACACCAGTGAGAATGGGGAAAATTAACAAGGCAGGAAACAACAAATGTTGGAGAGGATGCGGAGAAAAGGGAACCCTCTTACACTGTTGGTGGGAATGTGAACTGGTGCAGCCACTCTGGAAAACTGTGTGGAGGTTCCTCAAAGAGTTAAAAATAGACCTGCCCTACGACCCAGCAATTGCACTGTTGGGGATTTACCTCAAAGATTCAGATGCAATGAAACGTCGGGACACCTGCACCCCGATGTTTCTATCAGCAATGGCCACAGTAGCCAAACTGTGGAAGGAGCCTCGGTGTCCATCGAAAGATGAATGGATAAAGAAGATGTGGTTTATGTATACAATGGAATATTACTCAGCCATTAGAAACGACAAATACCCACCATTTGCTTCTACGTGGATGGAACTGGAGGGTATTATGCTGAGTGAAATAAGTCAATCGGAGAAGGACAAACAGTGTATGTTCTCATTCATTTGGGGAATATGAATAATAGTGAAAGGGAATATAAAGGAAGGGAAAAGAAATGTTGGGAAATATCAGGAAGGGAGACAGAACATAAAGACTCCTAACTCGGGGAAACGAACTAGGGGTGGTGGAAGGGGAGGAGGGCGGGGGGTGGGGGTGAATGGGTGACGGGCACTGAGGGGGACACTTGACGGGATGAGCACTGGGTGTTTTTCTGTATGTTGGTAAATTGAACACCAATAAAAGTTAATTAAAAAAAAAAAAGAAAGAAACCAAGAGTAGGCACTTAACTGAGCCACCCAGATGCCCCTATAGATCTCTCTCTCTCTTTTTTTTTAAGATTTTATTTATTCATTCATGACAGACAGAGAGAGAGAGAAAGAGAGAGGCAGAGACACAGGCAGAGAGAGAAGCAGCTCCATGCAGGGAGCCTAACGTGGGACTCGATCCGATCCGGGGTCTCCAGAATCATGCCCTGGGCTGAGGACAGGAGCCAAACCACTGAGCCACCCAGGAATCCCCTCTATAATTTAAAAATCTATTTTTATTATTTAAAAAATTGAGTCATATTTGACATACAGCACTGTGTGAATTTAAGGTGCACAATGTATTCATTTGATGCATTTATATATACAATAAGATTAATACTGTAGCATCTGTGGACACTTCTATCACCTCAATTATTTGATTTTGTGGCAAGAACATTTAAGATCTAGTCTCTTAGAAACTTTGAAGTATATAATGCAGTAATTGTTGATCATAATCACAATACTGTGTATTAAATCTTCAGAAATTACTCATTTTCTTTTTCTTTTCTTTATTTATTTTTAAAGATTTTATTTATTTATTCATGAGAGACAGAGAGAGAGAGAGAGAGAGAGAGGCAGAGACACAGGTAGCAGGAGAAGCAGGCTCCATGCAGGGATTCCGGGTCTCCAGGATCAGGCCCCGGGCTGAAGGTGGTGCTAAACTGCTGGGGCTCTGGAGCTATCCTGGCTGCCTTTTTTTTTTTTTTTTTAGATGTATTTCTTCTTTAGAGAGAAGAATGGGGCAGAAGGAGAGGGAGAGAGTCATAAGCAGCTTCTAAGCTGCATACTGCCTTCAGCATCTGTCCCATGTCACATTTAGACATTGAAAATTTATTAATTTCATGATCAGAAACAGATGATGAATATTATACATTTTAAAAAGAGGACATTCAGAAAGTTGAGGCAAAATAAAAACCAATCGCAAGACTTGGGAAATGAGCAGAAAACACAAAATATATACCCCATGAAGTAGTAGCCTTAGGTAGACCAATTTAAAAAAGAAATAATATCATTGAGTTTTTTTTTTCTGTGCTATGGGTATTATGTATGTATAATTCATTTATTTCTTGATATCAACCTGTGAGGAAGTTTCTGTCCTTAATATCATTTTACAGAGGAGGAAACTGAGGTACAGAGAGTTTAATGCATCTAAGGATATAGAGCTAGTCAGCAGCAGCAACTGTGCTATGAAGCAGTTTATATCAGTCTAGCCACTATGCAGACTACTTTCTCAAGGATGAACTCTGCATGATTCATGTAAGATAAAAAGCAGATGAATTGCTGAGGATAAACACAATTCTTGATGTTGAGGGAAGAAATACATTTCTCCTGAATGGTCTCATGAAGATGACACTGCTCAATTTCATGATGAACATCCTCAAAGTCATCTTTACAGCAGATATACTGACAAGTTTCATAGGACCATGTATTATAGTGTCCCTCAATGTGAGCCTGTGGCCTTGCATTATAGCACAATTCACTAAAACCCTTTTTGTCTTACAAGAGCTCATAAGTGGAGAGTGGACTAGACTGATGGATGGACAGGCACTGACACACTGAAAAATCACTGAAATAATTCTCTTTTGTACTGAAAATCTTCAAAATAGTTTAGAAGAATCAAAGATTGGAGGCTTTTCCATAAACTTGAAAATCAAACAGGACTTTAAAGGGATAAGATATCTCATAAGACACAGGAATAAGATCACAATTAGTGTCTACTATTCTGCAACAAATTCTGAAAAAGACTCAAAATGAAAGATGTTGACTGAAATAACTTATAAGAAATTGCATGTATTTGTGAAATTAGAAATGACCTTGTTGGTTTGTAGTTGTAAAAAGGATAGTCATTAATTTGGGGGTAGCATATTGAATAATTGAATAATAAATTGTCATACATAGATATTAGGTCTTTGTCACATGTCACTCTCTAGAAGCAGACTTTGAGATGGAATTTGGGTGCAAGATGTGAAAGGAATGGGGATGTAGAAGTATTGTCCATATTGGGACAAAATGGCCTGAAATTTGTATACACACCTTGCTCAGCTTCTGGGTGCAAACTGCCCTGGGAAGGATATGATCTGGGAAGAAGCCTCTCTCCTCAGCTCAGGCTGATTCTGAGGGAGCGGGCACTTGGTGCTGTCCGCTGTCTGCATTTCCCATAACTGGGCATCAAGTTTTCCCTTTAAGGAGGATCTGAATAATATGTTTCGATTCACATACACATATGATAAAGAGGCCTCCTGAATATTTAAACAGATAATGGAGCATTAGATTTTTGCACAAGTTTTGAATCTGAGGTAGGAGGTGACCTTGAGAAATTTGGGCCTTTATTATTCCTGCTTTATAATTATAGCTAATAATCTATTTCTTTAATCTCTTAACATGTATTCAAACGGAATGAAGAATCCTGCTTATTGCAGCTACCTAGAATTATGTGTATGATTTCTAGTGTGATTAGCAGATGTCTCAGTCTGCTTGGGCTGCCATAACAAAATGCCATAGATTGAGTGGCTTAAACCATGTAAACTTATTTCTTACATTTCTGAAGGGTACGAAGTCCAAGATCAAGGTTTTGGTGAGGTAGTCTCCATTCTGAGACTTCTCTTGTCTTGCATGTAGCCACCTTACCTGACTGTGTGCTTACATTGCCTTTCTCAAAGTGTATGCATGAGAGATAGGGTGAAGGAGCAAGCTCCCTTCCTCTTTTATAAGGCTACTAGTCCTATTGAATTGGGACTCTACTCGTATGACCTCATTTAATATTAATCACCTCCTAAAGATCCTATATCCAAATACACTCACAGTGGAAGTTAGGGTTCCAAAATATGAATGTAGGAGAGACACAATTCAGTCCATAACAGTTGGTAGGCATTGGAAGAACAATGGTAGAACAATGATAAGCAAACTATTCTACATGGACCAAAAACAGCTGGTAGCCCATTTTGTATACCCCTTAAGCTTAGAATGATTTTTATACTTCTAAAGGATTATAAAAAAAACCCCAAAGAATAGTATGTGACAGGCATTGTATATAGCTCACATAGCCTAAAATATTTACTGTCTGATTCTTTACAGAAAGTTTGCCAATCCCTTGCCTAGGATCATGACCAGACTAACTTTTAGATAAATTTTCTGGACCCAATTTCTGCAGCTTAAAAAAATGAGAACTAGATTATTTTTATTGCATTCCTTAGAAGGAAGGGATTAGTCTGTATATCAGTGAACAGGAAATATTTCCTAATTGGACAATCAAATTGAGAGGTCTACCCAGGTGAGGCCTTTTGAATTGGTTTTATGGTCACCTTTTGTTCTCTCTGGCCTGGAAAATGATGCCACATACACTCAATCAACAGCGTGATGGAGATAACTTGAAAGGGCTGGTTAGGGTGAGTACCCAAACCAAGTTAGATTCCTAGGATATTGGTAATAATGAGTAACAGGAATGCCAATGAATGATGGAAGTTTAGATGATATTAGAATAGAGAGACTAGATGGTAGTCTAGTTAGGTGACCACAAGAAAAGAAGGAGGCCATGTGATGAGAAAAGTTTGATTGTGCTGTAGCTGACAACTATAGAAACCCAGATATTTCTTAGTGCTTTGGGATGAACTGTGTTGGTGAAATTTTACTTTGTTCCTGCGAGTCAGTCAAAGATTACTGGAAGATTATATGTCACTCACATTCAAAAGGCTTTACTTTGTGGCCTCAAATGGTCAGTGCTATGCCAGACTTTAGGATGTCCAGTCTCTAACATCTTGCTATCCTAGAAGTAATGAGTAAATATATGAGATAATTGGGACTCTCTAATAAAGAAAAAGAGTCCCAATCCAAATGATAGGATAAGATAATTTATGAATGGTGGTATAATTGTAGGCTGGGCCATGAAATCAAGAATAAAGGGTGCCTGGGTGGTTCAATTGGTTAAGTGTCTGCCTTTGGCTCAGGTCATGTCCCAGGGTCCTGGGACTGAGTCCTGCATCAGGCTCCCTGCTTGGCAGGGAGTCTCTTCTCCCTCTACCCCTCCCCCTGTTCATGTTCTCTCTCTCTCTCTCAAATCAATCAATCAATCAATCAATCAATCTTTAAAAAAAAGAAATCAAGATGAGTTCATCTACAAATTTAAAGCATACTAAAGGCATAATTTCAGATCTTGTTTGTTTAAAACACATCTCTTTAAAAAAATTCAATTATAATTCCTAGTTCTCTTTAGGCTATTAAAGGAACCAGGAATTTGAGACCATGACTACAACTTAGCTGAACAAAAACTTCAATCCTGTAAAAATATAATTTTCTTCATGGTAGAATGGCAGGGTTACAGCTCTGAGTTTCATACCAGTTTCACTGAACTTCAACTTATATAAGCAGAAAGAATCCTGCTGAAATCCCTGTTGCCTGACAACCCCATAAGTACATGCTGAGTGTTGACTGTTACTTTAGAGAGAACTCCTTGCTTGATCATTTGGTTCAGTGACCTGTGTTATAATTTTTTCTCTTCTCATGCATTATTACCCATTTAAAATACTTTCATTAGAACAGAGAACTGTGTACATTTTGTTCTTGGGTTTTTACTCAGCAAGACTCACTATTTTCTCCTAGAGAAAATTTCACATAAAGGAAAATGAAAACAAGCACGATAAGTTTTATTTATAAGCTGGTATTTTTTACCAATTGAATTGCAAGGGCATTCACACAAAACTTACACATTTACACATTAGCTACGTGAAAGTTAAGGGGCCAGAAAAGAAGCTAGCATGAACTATCAACGTAGGGGGAAATGTACTGAATATTAAAGGTCATCCGGCTGCCTGAAGAGTTGTATAGAAAAGGTCAGCTCCTCTAAGAAGCAGAATATAGAGGGTACTTCCAGTTGTCTAGATGTTTCACCTTTATATCCTTTACAGGATGGCAGACAGTAGACAAGATTAAAGTAAAAGACAAAATATATCTTGAGTATTTGTCAGAAGAACAGACTTATCCTTGCTTGTTGAACATAATAGGACTGGAAAGAGCTTTTATAACTGGGCTCTGGTCAACCATGGCAGGTAAGAAAGATTTGGTGCTCGTGGTTGATGCTGAATCATGCATCATCAGTTGTTTTCTTACAATGAAAGGAAATGGCAGTTTATGAATTCTAAAACAAAATCACAGGGGATTAAGGAAGAAATGTCTGGCCAGGGGCTTTGGTTCTTAAAAAATTAAAATGTAATTAAAAAATATTGTATCTTGTGTTGGCTCAGATAATTTTTAAAAAATTTTTCCTCTTTTTATGTAAGCAATTCTCAATTGTCCATGATATTGGGGTCAAGGAAAACTTGGGAAACAAATCCAAAGATGGGAGTGTTTCAGTCCTTAATAGGCCTCATTAATCCTGCTTGTGTAGCATTAGCCTCTGAACCTCACCTGGTAACAGTTGTGTTTCATTTCTGTTTTACTTCTTTGTTCATTCCCTGTTAAAGATTATGGTGGATAATAAAATAGCCAGAAGAATAAGGACAGAGGGCCTGTATGATTATCAACTAAATGGGTAAATAGCCCTTGCCATTGAGAATTTACTGTGCTTTTTAAATACTGACTATTCTTTTTTTTAAGTCACAATCCAGTTTTAGAAACTAACTCATTCTTTATTTTCTCTAGCAAGTTTGTACTTGGACAACGTAAACTCTTATCCAAGGAGAGGCTATATTTTTAAATCACACAATACATTTCATGAAAGTACAGATTAACTTTAGAAAAGGGAAAAAACTAGTGCCATTTCCACCCTCTTTCAGTGGGGAAATATTTATTGAGGTGTCTTCTAAAATAGTAAATGATGTTTCAATGTCTATCAACATGCAGAAGAGTATTTGCCATACCCTGCATGGATGTTGTATGTGTTTTTATGCATTTAACAATAAAAAAGGGAAAGACTCTCCCACCCTTACTCTGAAAAATTGCAGAACTGATGAACAAATTCAATAAAGTTGCAGGATGCAAAATCAATGTATGGAGATCTGTTGCATTTGTAATATAACTTGAAGTCTAGAATAAGATATCTAGGAATAAACCAAACCAAAGAGGTAAAAGCTCTATACTCTGAAAACTATAAAACACTGATGAAAGAAATTGAAGATGACATAAACAAATGGAAAAACATTCCATGCTCATGGATTGGGAGAACAAATATTGTTTTCATTTTTCTTTTTAATTTAAATTCAAATTAGTTAACGTATAGCATATTACTGGTATCAGGAGTAGAATGTAGTGGTTCCTCACTTACCTTTAACACCCAGTGCTCATCCCACCAAGTGCCCTCCTTAATGCCCATTACCCATTAAGCCCATCCCCCTACCCACCTCCCCTCCAGCAACCTTCAGTTTGTTCTCTATTGTTAAGAGTCTGTTATGATTTACTTCCTTCTCTGTTGTCATTTTTCCTTCCCTACCCCTATGTTCATTTGTTTTGTTTCTGAAATTCCACATATAAGTGAAATCATATGGTATTTGTGTTTCTCTGACTGACTTATTGTGCTTGGCATAATACTTTCTAGCTCCATCCACATGGCAAAGGGCAAGAACTCATCCTATTTTATGGCTACATAATATTCCACTGTGTGTAAATATATATATTTAAATATATATAATATATTAATACTGAAATAAATTATATATTATATATTATAAATATATAATATATAATATATATATATTTAATGACCTCTTCTTTATCCATTCATCATCCATTGGTGGACATTTGGGCTCTTATTGCTGTTGGTATTCTGATAGGGATTGCTTTAAATGTATAGATTTATTTAGGTAGAATAGACACTTTGTTCTTCCCATGAAAAGACACTTTTCCAAAGAAGACATACAGATGGCTAACAGACATTTGGAAAGATGCTCAACATCATTGATAATTAGGGAAATGCAAATCACAACCACAAGGAATCAATCTCATTTACAACTGCATCAAAAACAATAATAATACCAAAAGCATTTTTCACAGAGTTAGGACAAACAATCCTAAAATTTGTATGGAACCACAAAAGATCCTGTATAGCCTTAATAACCCTGAAAAGCAACTTTGAAAGGAAAGCAAAGCTGGAGGCACCACAATTCTAGACTTCAAGTTATATTACAAAGCTGTAGTGATCAAGACAGTATGGTACTGGCACAAACACAGACACTTAGATCAATGGGACAGAATAGAAAACCCAGAAGTGGACCTACAACTATATGGGCAACCAATTTTCCACAAAGCAGGAAAAAATATTCAATGGAAAAAAGACAATCTCTTCAACAAATGGTGTTGGGAAAACTGGACCACTTTCTTATACTATACACAAAAATAAATTCAAAATGGATGAAATACCTAAATGTGAGACAGGAAACATAAAAATCGTAGAGAAGAACAGAGACAGTAACCTTTTTGACATTGGTTGTAGCAACTTCTTCCTAGATACACTTCCTGAGGCAAGGGAAACAAGAGTAAAAATAAACTATTGGGACTTTGTCAAGATAAAAAGCTTCTGCACAGTGAAAGAAATAGTCAACAAAATTGAAGGGCAACCTATGGAATGAGAGAAGATATTTGCAAGTGACAGATCTGATAAAGGATCAGTGTCCAAAATAGGTAAAGAACGTATCAAACTCAACAACCAAAAAGCAATCCAGTTAAAAAATGAGCAAAAGACAGGAATAGATATTTTTCCAAAGAAGATATACAGATGGCTAACAGACACGTGAAAATGCTCAATATCATCAGGGAAATATGAATAGAAACTACAATGAGATATCAGGTCTCACCTGTCAGATGGCTAAAATTAACCACACAGGAAACAAAAGATGTCAACAAGGATGTAGAGAAGGGAGAACCCTCTTACACTGTTGGTGGTAATGCAAACTGGTGCAGCCACTCTGGACAGCAGTATGGGGGTTCCTCAGAAAGTTAAAAGTAGAAAATACCCTTAGATCCAGCAATTTGTACTATTAGGTATTCACCCAAAGAATGCAAAAATACCAATTCAAAGGTATGCATGCACCCTGATGTTTATAACAGTGTTATCAACAATAGCCAAATTATGGAAAGGGCCCAAATGTCTATCAACTGATGAATATATAATGAAGATATAATATATATATAATGTATAAATGTTACTCAGCCATCAAAAAGAATGAAATCTTGCCATTTTCAATTATGTGGATGGAGCTAGAGAGTATTATGTTAAGAGAAATAAGTTGGTTAGAGAAAAACAATACCATGTGATTTCACTTATACGTGGAATTTAAGAAACAAGTGTGCAAAGGTAAAAGAAAAGAGAGAGGCAAACCAAGAGACAGTCTCTTAACTATAGAGAACAATCTGATGATTACCAGAGGGCAGGGGTGAATGAGGGGATGGGTTAAATAGGTAATGGGGATTAAAGAGTCCACTCATTGTGATGAGCACTAGGTGTTGTATGGAAGTATTGTATCACTACTTTGTATACCTGAAATGAATATTGCACTATATGTTAACTAACTTGAATTTTTAAAAAAGATTTAATTTATTCATGAGAGACACAGAGAGAGGCAGAGACATAGGCAGAGAGAGAAGCCGGCTTTTCACAGGGAGCCTGATGTGGGACTCAATCCCAAGATCCTGGGATCACGACCTGAGCCAAAGGCAAATGTTCAACCACTGAGACACCCAGGTGCCCAACTAATTTGAATTTAAACAAAAATTAAAAAAATAAAGGGAAATTAGCTCAGTAAAAAGAAAAATTTGCTGCTATGGTTGAAGGAAACACTAAAAAGGGAAACTGATTATTATGTCTAAATCTCTGTGGAATTTAAACAGATAGCTGAACTATAAAATGATTAAAATGAAGTATTCTGGGAGCACTGGTTAAGAAATATTAATTGTTAATAAGGATTAGTATTTATTATTAGTATTATATTTAGAGTAGTTAGTTCTAGAGTCTTCAGCATGACATTTAAAGTCCTACAATATATCAGACTCATCTTTCAGACCATGTGCAAATGTCTGCTGCTACCTCCATATGAGTTTTGTTAACTTCAGTTGAAATTCTGCTGGATATGACTTCTAGGATTCCTGGTATGTAATATACAGAATAGGGCACCAATGGAATGATTTTGTCTTCTTGATCAAGCTGATTTGAAACTCTTTGTTGGATGAAAAGTTGCTCTGGATGAACTCCTATGTTTGTAGCTGTTTCTACCTTTTTTGGTAAAGTTGTAATCATGAGTTCTGGGTCTTTTTGAGCTGATGTCTCTAAGATTTGGGTGTACTAAACTAGACTTAAGTGTACTAAACTGGACTTCTACTTTCTGATGAAATAGTTAATGCCAACTAGAGTCTGTTTACATTAGACAGTCCATAAAGAATGTGTTGTTATCCTACAAAAGATATACTTGCCCTAACATCAAAAGTATTTTCTCCCCTAACTGTGGCTATCAAAATTTTGTAATAAAGATAAAAAGTAGAGGTGAATAAATATAGCTTCTCAGATCTTTAAGCCTGAGTGATATCTACTGAGCCTACTCCTCCATTTCAAGACGTTGAGGAGGGAAATTCAATTGCAACAAACTGATAGCAATATTCCCTCAACAATTATATTCCTTGGCACTTGCTACTCAAAGATCAAGGACATTTCAATTGGCATTATTTTAGTTTGTAAATTAAAGAGGACGTAATTCAGGAATTTCTCCCCTGGATTTTTATTTTTCTTTTAAAAGCCACATACATGGGCAGCCTGGGTGGCTCAGCGGTTTAGTGCAGCCTTCAGCCCAGGGTGTGATCCTGGAGACCGGGGATCGAGTCCCATGTCAGGCCCCCGGCATGGAGCCTGCTTCTCCCTCTGCCCGTGTCTCTGCCTCTCTCTCATGAATAAATAAATAAAATCTTAAAAAAAGAAAATAAAAACCACATACAAAATAGAAAGACTAGTATAAGGAACTTCCAGGTACATCTCATCCAATTAAAACAATATTAAACCCATGGGTGAGTTTCTTTCACCCATTCTGGGTTACTTTAAAACAAATTTCAGACATAAATTAATTTCATTTTTTAAGTATTGCAGTATGTATATCTAGAAACCCATTCCTATTTTATATTAAAGGGTTATTACTTATTACAGGTTATTAGTTCTTTAAAAAAAATCCAAGAAAGTGTTTAACATTAGCATGTTTTTATTTCTCGTGGGTAAATACACATTAGTGGGATTCCTGAGTTTTTGGTTAATATGTATGTGTAACTAAGAACCTGCCAAATCTTTTCCAAGCGGAAGTACCATTTTGCATCTTTATCAGCAATGAAGAGTTCTGTTTTCTTCATATCTAGATCAATTTGTTATTAGTGTACAGAAATGCAACATATTTTTATATGTTGATTTCATACCCTAAAAATTTACTACATTTATTAGTTCCAACACTTTTTTGATGGTGGTTAGGGTTTTCTATATATAACATCATGTCATCTTCAAATAGTGACAATTTTACTTCTTCCTTTTCAATTTGGATGCCTTTTCTTTTTCTTGTTTAATTACTCTGGCTAGGGCTTCCAATATTATGTTAAATAAAAGTGGGGAGAGTGGGCACTCCTGTCTTGTCTTTTGTCTTGTTCCTGATCTTAGAGGAAAAGATTTCACCTTTTACCATTAAGATGTTAGCTGTAGGCTTGTCATATATAGCCTTTGTTGTGTTGTGGTATAGTCCCTTTGTACTCACTTTATTGAGAGTTTTTTTTATTATAAGTGAATGTTGAATTTTATCACATGCTTTCCCTACATCTATTGAGATACTCATATGATTTTTATCCTTCATTTTGTTAATGTAGTGTATCATATTGATTGATTTTCAGATGTTGAACTGTTCTTGCATCCTTGGAATAAATCTCTCTTGATCATGGTGTATGATCCTTTTAATGTATTATTAAATTCAGTTTGTTATTATTTTGTTAAAGATTTTTGCTTATGTTTATTAGGGATATTGACCTGAAAATTTATTTTCTTGTCCGGTTTTGGTATCAGGGTTATGCTGGCCTCATAAAATGAGTTTAGAAGTATTCCCTCCGCTGCTTCTTCTTCTTCTTCTTCTTCTTCTTCTTCTTCTTCGTCTTCGTCTTCGTCTTCGTCTTCGTCTTCTAAAAGAGTTTGAGGATTATTGTTATTTTTTCTTTGACCATTTGATAGAACTCATCAGTGAATCTCTTGTCCTGGACTTTTGTTTGTTGGGAGTTTTTTTAAATTATGGATTTAATCTTGTTACTAGTATTCATTCTGCTCAGATGTTCTATTTCTTCATGTTATACTCCTGGTGGGTTGTATGTTTCTAGGAATTTATCCATTTCTTCTAGGTTGTCAATTTTGTTGGCATATAATTGTTTTAGGAATATTTCTTGTGCTGAAATATACTTTTTCTGATATGATGTAACAGTGTCAATGTTTTCCTGATATACCTTTTTCATACTTTTGCCTTAAATTTTCCATGTTTAACTTCTCTATATTTAAAGTACATTTCTTGTAACCAACCTACAGTTGGCTTCTTCTATTTTAATTCAACCCAGGAATCTTTACATTTTGATTAGAGCATTTAGATCATTTAAAATTAATGTAATTATTAATATAATGGGTATATATCTACCAATTTGTGATTTTTCTATTTGTCCCATTTGGTTTTTGTTAATTTCCCCCTTTTATACCCTAATTTGCACTGAATGTTTTAAATTATTCTATTTTCCTCTACCATCATCTTATAGTTATGCCTCTTTATTTTTCTTGTAGGAGTTGATCTAGGGTATATAATGTATATCTTTATCTTAGCACCATCAACCTTCAAATGTTATTCCCCTCAATATAAAGAGCCTCATAGAGGAATATTTCCATTTACTGCCTGCTATTGTTGTCTTTTAAGGTGACTAAAAATGAGAAATATGAAGAAGTTGCCCATATACTAACCATTTTAGATTCTTTTTATTTCTTTTGTAGGTTAAAATTTCTAAATAGCATTCTTCTCCTTTAGCCTCAGGAATTTTGTTGACATTACTTGAAGTGCCATGTCTGCTGGCAATAAAGCCCATCAACTTTTGCTTATTGGAAGTGTTTATTTTGCCTTTATTTTTAAGATACTTTTCCTATTTTTTTCTTTCAGCACTTTAAAAATATTACTTTATTATTTTCTAGCTTGTAGAGCTTTTTTTAAAAAAGATTTATTTATTTTAGAGAGAGAGTGAGTGGGAGTAGGGGCAGAGGGATTTAATCAAAGTTATTTTTCATAAAAGGAGAGAGATAATCTCAAGCAGACTCCACACTGAGTGCGGAGCTGATGTGGGACTCCATCCCACAACCCTAAAATCAAGAGTTGGGCGCTCAACGAAGTGAGCCACCCAGGTGCCCCTGGCTTGTAGAGTTTCTTATGGGACATATTCAGTCAATCTTAACTATATTCTGCTGGATATAATGTGCCTTTTTATATTACTGCATTTAATATTCTCTCTTCATTACTAATTTTCATCAATTTGAGTATGATCTTCCATGGTGTGGTTTTATTTTTGATTTTTTTTTTTTTAGGATATGTTGAACTGCTTGGATCTGTGTGTATATGTCAAAAACTGTGAATGGTCTGAGATTTTACTCAACTTGCAAACTAATAAGTATTAAAGAGTAATTTATTATTTACAGTACAGGTAGCTAGAGTATGAGTACATTTTCCTCAGTTCCAGTTCTCACAAAATTATTTGAAGAAGTCCAGATCATGTCTGAATATTCAACGGAGCAGTGTTACAGACAAGGATCCCAAGCTTAGGGAATCCGATCTTTTTATAATGGACAGCAAGCATACCTTTCCTTTGTTCTAGAGAGTGATGCTATGTCTGTCTTCCAAGACAGTAAACAAAGCTACCTTTTTTTCTGGAGGGAGATACTATATCTTCTAAGGTTGTTTGCTATACAAATATGTTTCAAAATATAGTTCAGAACAAAGATAATGCCTCTGGATGTAAGGTGTGCAGGAATGTGACAGACCCATTGATGATCATTTCCCTATGACATATAGTTTTAGTTAATTTTAGAATTTTCCACCCATTGTTTTTTAAAATATTTTTTCTGACTCCCTATTCCTTTTAGAATTCCAATTAAATATATTTTAGAATGCCTGATATTTCTCTGCAGGTCATTTTGGCTGTGTTAATTTATTTTCAGTCTATTTTTACTCTCTGATTTATTTTGGGTAATTCCTATTTCTATATTTTCAAGTTTACTAGTCTTTTCTTCTGTAAGATCTATTCATTATCAGTCCCTTCTAGTGTAGTTTTTATTATAGAGATTTTTTTAATCTCTAAAAGTTCACTTTTGCTGTATTTTATATTTTACATTTATCTCCTCATAATATGTGTTTCCTTCTACCTTCTTGAACATTTAGAATATATATATATATATAGTAAGTGTTTTGAGACCTTTATGAGTTAATCCCATCATTTCTGTCATTTATGACTATTTCAATTCATTGATACTTTTTTTCTGGTTATTGCTCATATTTTTCTGCTTCTTTGCTTGCCGCATAATTTTTGGTTGAATGCTAAACATTGTGAATTTTACATTTTGGAGTGCTAGATATTATTTTATCCCTTTAGGTAGTGGATTCTTTTCCCCCTAACATACAGTTATTTGGAATCAGTTTGTCCCTTTTGTGGCTTAAGTTTGTTTGAATGTGTCCAGAACAGCCTATCGTCTAAGGTAATTTTAGCCTCATTCCTAAAGTGATACCCTCCAGAAAATCTTATCTGATGCCAGTGTCTTGTGAGGTCTTTCCACTGTGACTGGTGGGGACATAAACAATTCCTAATCCTGGTGAATTAAGCTTATGACTTTCCATCGGTTCTTTTACTTCTCTCATCTTCTCTTATTCATATGTGTGTGTATGCCAGTATTTGTCTAAAGATTCAAGGGGATGGACTCACTGCAGATTTCTAAAGTTTCTCTCTGTCTGCAGCTTCCTCCTTCCTGACTGTGCCTCACAAACTCTGGCTGCCTTGGCCTCCCTGGACTCTGATTCCTGTCTCCTCAACTCATACAGGCTTCAGGGCTTTATCTGAGTTTTCCCTCCCTGCAAGGCATGGACAATCAGGCAGTCAACTGTGGGCAATGCTATAGCTAACCTCATTAATTTCTTTACTTTTAGAGATAACTGCTCTTTACTGTCTATAGTCTAATATCAAAGGAAATCAAATCCTTATTACTTAATCATGTTTGGAAACAGAAGTTTGCCATACCTTCTTAATTTATTAGCTTGAATAATTCTAAAAGAGTAACTTCTTTTCATTGACTTGGTTATCCTGAGTACAGTTTATATAGAAAAGTTTAGATTCTTTACTAATTTATGAAATGACAGATTTCTTAGCACATTCCAAAGGGCAAGAGTGGGTTTTAAAGTATTATGTATTCATGGGGATCCCTGGGTGGCGCAGCGGTTTGGCGCCTGCCTTTGGCCCAGGGCGCGATCCTGGAGACCAGGATCGAATCCCACATCGGGCTTCCGGTGCATGGAGCCTGCTTCTCCCTCTGCCTGTGTCTCTGCCTCTCCCTCTCTCTCTCTCTCTCTCTGTGACTATCATAAATAAATTAAATAAATAAATAAATAAAAATAAAGTATTATGTATTCATAATTATAGTTCTGGTGTATTTAATTATTGCAGTCATTATTGTGGATGCTCATATTACCTCCTTTTTCACCAATGGTAGACTCTTCAATTTGACTCTTAGATCCTTTTGACACAACTTTAGTAGTCTTTGAATACTACCTGCTTTTCTGTTATGACAAGATGCTAAGAGACTCCTCGATTTCTGAAATCATACTTCCATGAATTTTATTCAATCGAGAACTGCTCATATAAGAACAATTTGGAGATAGACAAAACTACCATCATTGTAGATAATTATTCCATGTGTTCAGAAAGTAGCAATACATTGCTATCTACCAAGTTCTTAAAAATGGCTGGGATATTACACAAATCAGAGGGCATCATTGGTAATGAAATTATACAAGTTTGACTGGATAATTCAGATATGAATTATTATTATTATTTTTTTGGTAAAAAAATCAAGAAGATGGAATTCAGGATACAATTGAAATGGAGAGATACTTAGAGCAATGATATGGAGCATCTGAGAAGAGTGGCAGAAGCCTAGTTTGAAGTAATAAAATTAAAAGCAGAGACATCTAGGGATGCCTGGGTGACTTAGTAGTTGAGCGTCTGCCTTCGGCTCAGGGCAGGATCTCGGGTTTCCGAGATCGAGTCCCTCATTGGACTCCTCAGAGAGACTGCTTCTCCCTCTGCCTATTTTTCGGCCTCTCTCTGTGTCTCTCATGAATAAATAAATCTTAATAAAAAACAGAGACATTTGATGCAAAGGATATGTTTAAAGTGGTGGATACAGGGTGGTTTAGTGGGTTAAGTGTCTGCCTTTGGCTTAGGTCATGATCCCAGGGTCCCAGGATAGAGCCCCACATTGGGCTCCCTACTCAGTAGAGAGCCTGCTTCTCCCTTTTTCTTCTGCTCGTACTCTCTCTTGCTATCTCTCTCTCTTTCAAATGAATATGTTAAATCTTAAAAAAATAAAATTGTGGGGAGAAGGCAGAGCCTGAAGGTCCCCAAGGCACTGGAACTCTTAGAAGGAGGGAGCCATAACTGTACTTGGGAAACTTCATTATATTTATAATGGCACCATAATAAATGGATTTGGGTAAATGAGGCTGATGATGAGTGATATGAAGCTATATTAATCTGTCCCATGTTTCTTTATTATATATCTATAGCTACAAGAGAGAGAATATTCTTCTTTGGTAATTAAGATGTTCTCTGAATGGTGCTGGAATTTTGTTGCTCTAATTTCTCCTTTTATACTATGCAGTATTTTTATGATAGTACACTCTTCAGACAGGGTACCACATAATTATTATTATTATTATTTTTTTATTTATTTATGATAGTCACAGAGAGAGAGAGAGAGGCAGAGACACAGGCGGAGGAAGAAGCAGGCTCCATGCACCGGGAGCCTGATGTGGGAGTCGATCCGGGGTCTCCAGGATCGCGCCCCGGGCCAAAGGCAGGCGCCAAACCGCTGCGCCACCCAGGGATCCCCCACATAATTATTAAGGTTAAATGGCTAGAATCACAATTCGGTCATATTTCCCTGAATTTAAACCTACATAATTAGGCTTTTGGATGCACTTGAAACTCTTAATCTGAGATTGAGAGTCTCTTGGATGGTATCATTGGTATACATAGCATCTTATGATTCCAGTATGATTCTTTTAATTTTTTCAATTGAGGTATAATTGACATCACATTATTTCAGTTTAGGTGTACAACATAATGACTCAACATTTGTATATATATCCAAAATGATCAGGATCCCTGGGTGGCTCAGCGGTTTAGCGCCTGCCTTTGGCCCAGGGCGCGATCCTGGAGACCCGGGATCGAATCCCACGTCGGGCTCCTGGTGCATGGAGCCTGCTTCTCCCTCTGCCTATGTCTCTGCCTCTCTATCTCTCTCTGTGACTATCATAAGTAAATAAATAAATAAAAAAAGATCACCACAATAAGTCCAATTAACATCATCATCATACATAATTTAAATTTTTTTTCTTGTGATGTGAACATTCAAGATCTAGTTTCCTACCTACTTTCAAATATGCAATACAGTATTGTTAACTATAGTCACCATGCTTTACTTATATCCCCATGATTTATTCATTTTATTGAGTGAACATTTGTAACTTTTGACCCCTTTCACATATTTTGCCCTCTCTCCATCCCCACCACCAATCTGTGCTCTATATCTATGAGCTCATTTTTTGTTTCACTTTGTTTTGTTTCTTTGGGTTCCACATATAAGCAAGATTGCGTGGTATTTATCTTTTCCTGTCTGACTTATTTCACTCAGCTAAGGCCCTCAAAGACCATCCATGTTGTCACAAAGGGCAAGATTTTTCTTAATGGCTGACTGATATTCTTTGTGTGTGTGTGTGTGTGTATACATATATATGTATATATGTATACATATATATACATATGTATATGTGTATATATATATGTATACATATATAACCATCATTTTTTTATTCATTCATCAATGGACTTAGGTTGCTTCCATATTTCGGCTATTGTAAATAATGCTATAGTGAGCATGGAGGTGCATATATCTTTTCAAATTAGTACTTTTATTTTCTTCAAATAATACCCAAATGTGGAATTTCTGAATCATATGATAATTTTATTTTTAATCTTTTGAAGAACTTCCATAATGTTTCAGTTTGATTTTTTCTAATTGCACTCTCCAATGGTAACTTAAAGGACAGATGGAGGAGTTAAGGTTTTTTGTTCTATATACTTCCATTATAGATATTTTAGAGTCAAATAAATAAATACTTGTAAGGTGTATGTTGTTTTCAATGCATTTAATTCTGATATATGCCTAAATGGGATCCATGCTGTAAACATCAAATAAGTTCCATTGGTTTTATTTGATTATAACACTTAGCTTTGTCTATAAGGTCTTGATTATGTCTTGATGTTTATGTATTACCTTTGCCACATAGGTATACTATATGGTATAATTTCATTCTCTGTACTTAGTTTTTTCTCAGTATTGGAAAATCAGTTGAAAAAAGAAAGCTAAAATAGCTAAGGCATTTTTTGTGGTTATTTTGTATTAATTTTCTTTCTGCCTGTTGTATTGCTTAGTATTTAAAGGGTTCTTCCATAAATAGAGAATGTTTATGAAGTGAACCCATTTAATAACATCAGTTTCAAAATCTGAGCCCAAAGTCTGACTACACTCATTTTTAGCCACATTTTCAAAAATCATTTTACATTACTACATTTGCATTATTTGAATACATGGCTTTTCCTCCTATTTATACTTTCCTTTGAGGATAGAGCACTTATTTTAATTATAACAATTTAGGTGCATTGAATGCTTACTCCTACCACACATTATGGTAAGCATTTAAAAATTATTTAATTCTTGCATCAACCTCATAAAGATAAATATTTTTATGACATTTGCTTAACAGATGTGAACACTTAGAATTATGCACTAATGTAACTTTCCCAAAAACACACATATGCTGTCCAAACCTGGGCTTTCTGATCTCAAAGTCTATAATGTTCTTCACTATGCCAAAGTGATAGGCATATTAGTGTGAATAATAACACTTGTATTTAACGACTTATGGGTTAGGTGTATTGATAAATTAATGGATAGATAGAGGAGCTGATAGTTATAAGGAGTGAAAGAGAAAGATTATCATTATTCTTTTAATCGAATCTTAGAAATTGCTTTGTTTGTAACATTTATATACATCAATCTCTGATTTATGAATTTGAATACCTAACCTTATTACCATTTTATTCTACTTTCCTTTTAGGATAGGAGTTTTATTTGAATTATAACAATTTAGGTGCACACTCCTTCTTACTTTTAAAAGTTACATTGAAACCTGCTTGTAATGCCTAGGAAAGCCTGATGTATGTAGATACTGAAATCCTCTACGTTTACAGAGAGACCGATTTTAAAAAAAGAAATATACCAGTGAATTTGTAAAAAATGAAATGATGTCATTTCTTTTAAGTCATGGTTAATCTGGAAAATTGCTATATAACCATACTTTTTAGATATTTAATTTTTATATATTATCTATCATATTAACATATACATAGAAAACAGTCTAGAAAGATATACAGCAAGTTATTAACAGTGATTATTGCTAAGTGGTGGGATTAAGAATGTTTTAATTTTTTCTTTTTTTTCCTAAGTAAAACAATATATATTGGTATGGTTGTAGGAAGAAAAAAAATAAGCTATTTTTTTTTATTTTAAAGAGCCATCAACATTAAACATGATCCTTCCCTCTGGCAGAGAAATTTAGGATAAGCCCTGTAGAGGTCATGGTTAGGGCTGGGACCATTTGGTGAGTATGGTATTTGCCTAGGTGAAAGACTTAAGGGCACGCCAAAAACTCAGTAATAAATGTAATAATAGTAATAATAACATAATAATAATATATATCTCATTATTATATATATATTACTGAAGTATAGTTGACACACAATATTACATTATTTCAGGTATACAACATAGTGATTTGATAAGTCTATACATTATGCTATGCTCACCACAAGCATAGCTACCAAGATGATAATATTTTTAAAAAATCAAAATTAATACAGAAAACTACAATGAGCAAAATATCAACATTTTAAATAAAGACAGGCTCAGACAGAGTTGGCATCAGGGTGAGGTGAGTGAGTTGAATTGTGTAACTGTATGGTATTGGACCCTGTGTTTAGGATGCCTGTTTATTGCAGAGTTTTCTGTAAATTCGGTTTCTACAGGGCAAGAAAATGATGTAATTAACCCTCCAGGAGTATTTCTTGGGCTGGACATGGCTCTACAATGTGTACTAATGTACCAAAAGTAATATTCACTGAGTTTCCTGTACTTCGTCAGTTAAATGCTTGGAGGTGTTGTAGAAACTAACTGTGGAGGAACAGACTTGGCTGGTAATTTCTTAGCATATATAAAGTACTATTCCTCAGGCATGTTTTTCAATGAGCAACTTACTTTATAATAGCTTTGTACAAAATAATTTCTTGTAAAGGAAAGAACAGAAGGCATTAAAAAGTTTAAAAAAGCATTTGGAAAAGGATACATGTGGCTGAACAGTACATGTTTGAAGTGGTCTTCAGGGAGTTCATGTTCCGTCTGCCTCTTTAGTGCTTTTAAATGGAGACGACAAAATAGATGATATTTCCCATGTTTCTGAGGTAAACATATTTAGTAATTTTGAGTAGCAGAGGATTATAATCTTTAAGAAGAAATCAATATAGTACTCCTATAAAATCTTCTTTATGATGCGAAGAAAAGAATCTTAAATGGCCAGTGTTTTCATTTGGAAGGAAAATAGGTGGAGGGAAAAAAAGTTGTGACAGAAGGTGAGAATTCACATTTCAAGGATAGTCTTTAGATTCATTTTTTAAAAAAAATCAGAACTGTATGAAAATCTCTGCAGTCACGTCAGCATGGAGGCGTCTATATTCTTGAACAAGTATAGGTTATTTAGAGGTAGTTATTTTTACTTCCTTCTTATTCAAGGTTTATTCTTTTCTGGACAGAACTCCAAAAATGACATATTTCTCAGCCATGTTTACATGACATGAAATAACTAAAACATGAAAAATATTTCAGCTGCCCTCATGGCAAATAACAACAAAGAATTCTTGATTAAGGTAGGGAAACAAGCCAAGTGTCCAATCAGTGGATGAATGGATAAAGGAGATGTGGTATATATCCATACAATGGGATACCACTCAGCCACAAAAAAGACAAAAATCTTGCCATTTGTGACAACATGTATAGACCTTGAGAGTACTATAGTAAGTGAAAAAGCCAGACAAATACTGTACGATTTCATTTGTATGTGAAATCTAAAAAATAAAACAAATGGTCAAACAAAGCAAAATAAAATCCATAGATACAGAGAACAGATTGGTGGTTATCAGAGGGGAAGGAAGTTGAGGGGTATGTGCAAAGGGTGAAGGAGGTCAATGGTATGGTGATGAGTGGTTACTTGACTTATTATGGTGATCACTTTGTAGTGCAAGCCAATATCAAATTATTATGTTGTACACCTGAAACTAATAAAGTGTTATATACCAGTTTTACCTGAATTTAAAAAAGAATTTTTGGTTAGAAATCCCTTTCCTGTAATAAAATGAAAATCTGGATTTATTTTAATAATCATTTTTATAACTCACTATTCCCGTGGTGATCTAATCAGCAATGCAGACTACCAGTTTAGTAATTCAAAGGTTGTTTCTATTAATTAGTTTTACAACTGGATGGCTTGACTCTCTTGCTGCCGTATGAAAACTAGCAGAGATGAATATGTTGTGCTTAACAAAATAAATAACTCTGCTGAATTTGAAAAATGGACTCAATTTGTCTTCTCCGTTTTCAGTGGCAGATGCGAGATGACAGCTAAATGAGTGATCAGTCCATTTAAGAAGAAAATGTATATCAATATTGCCAACCACTGCCATCGAACACATACATAATTTGATAGGCTGGCATACTTCTGTAGGCAAGTGATATAAATGTCACTAAAATTATGGCAATCTTGATCTATGGTGAGGAACTCTGAGCCCTTGATCATTCATTTATAGAAGTATTGGGGAGATTTACACATAACTTCTGGGGAGAGTTTGGGCCTTGCCTTTGAGCACTTTCTCACCCACTGTCTATTCAGAATCTCTTTGGTATGATCTTCACCTGTCCTCAGGCCAGGTGGCTGTTAAAGCCACAGAGAAGGTATCACTTCCAGGTCTTTCAGCCATTGTGGACACTCTCTCCTATTCAACTTTTATTTACCTCATACAGATTTATTGAAAGCCTATGTCACACCAGGATCCATGCTGGGGATGCCAGCCATGTGAGTCAACAAAAACTATCAAATCTCATTTAAGAGAAAGTAAATTTATAGGAAAACATACAGACTGTATATTCTTTGATAACAGTGATTCCAAGCCTTTTCTTGAGTTGCAAACCTGAGAATCTGGTAGATCTACATAGGCATTGTTCCCTGAAAATTTCAGATATGCACAAACAACTTAATTTTGCATTCACTTTTTTGTACATAATTTTTCAGTGAGGGTGGCAGTGGAAGGATGCGGACTCCACGTCCAGGTTGTGGACTCTGCTCTACCCGTTCTCCTATCCATCCATTTGGCAGCAGACAACTTGGCCCTTAGACTACTTTTTTTTTTTTTGTCTTTTTTGTGAATTCTTCCTTTATTTAATGTTATTTAAAAAAATAATTTTTCCAGTTATATTGAAATAAAACTGATATACATCACTATATAAGTTTAAGGTATACAGCATAATGGTTTGACTTACATATTTTTTGAAATGATTGACACAGTTGTTTTTGTTAGCACCCATCATCTCATATAGATAGAATAAGAAGAGAAAGTGAAAAATGGCAAGTTTTTCCTTTGTGACGAGAATCCTTAGGATTTACTCTCTTAACAACTTTCCTTTATATCCTATAGCAATGTTAGTTACAGTCATGATGTTGTACATTACATTCCTAGTACTTATTTATCCTATAACTAGAAGTTTATAGACTTTGACCAGCTTCCTCCAACTAATTCCCCTTCCCCCTAACCCCCACTTCCGGTAACCACAAATCTAATCTTTTTTTCTGAGTTTGTCTTTTTAAGTTCCACTTATGTGAGATCATATGATATTTATTTTTCTCTGTCTGACTAAATTCACTTAGCATAATGCCCTCAAAGTCCATCCATATTGTCACAAATGGTAGGATTTTCTTTTTTTTTTATGACTGAACAATATGTGGGATTCTTTATAACTGAGCTGCTCTATAATGTTTTGCTACCATAACTTTGATGGACACTGACAATCCACCCTGTGAAACTATGTCTATTGTTTGGATGTCTTTGCTTTGCTTCCTGTAGTTGAACTGTTTTGTCAGGAACACAGGATAAATGTTTCCTTAGAACTAGTACTACAAAAATCTGCTTTTTTGGCCAACTGGATTGATTTTATTTGTAATTACAGACATGGTGAATAAAAGCCCTTAGGCTTATAGAAACTAGTAAAATAACCCACGGGCAGAAATGATAATAGTTAAGATCAAGGATGAAAACATCTGTCTGTCTTTTCCCTAGTAGAGAGCAGAATATTTCCATCACAAAACTGACCCTAAAGCCTAGACATTGTATAGAAAATGTCCTGAGGGGTGTCCAGGGCTCCTGCTGACAAGCAGTACATCCAACATTCAGCATTGATTTAGTGTCCCTATTGTCAAGATGTGGTTGAGATTGTTACTTTTGCTTTTAGAAAACCATAACAATAAAAAGTCATTTGTGTGTGTGTGTGTGTGTGTGTGTGTGTGTGTGTGTGTGTAATATATCAAAGAGTAAATTAAGGTGTAAAAATCCCATAACCAGTCAACTCTGGCTGCACCTGGGTGGGATTCTGGGTAATTTGTTAAACATATATAGGCCTTGGCCCCACATCCAAGAGATTCTGGTGTACAGCTAGGATTGAGAACCACTGTCTGGATTAGGTGAGAATTTGTCCAAAAGCCACTTCAAGAATATATTGATTTTTCAAATATATATATATATATATAAAATGAAGATCCTTGATATTCCATACATCTATAATTAGTGGTAATTCCCTTACAATGGGAAAATGCTTTGAAAATATTTTAACTTGTGTGTATGTAAAACAGAAGGTAGGGATATCTTGGTATGATGGGAATATTATAGATTTGAACTTAGAAGAACTTGAGTTTGATTAAGTCTCTGATGTCCTTCTACCTAGCTAAGTAACTTTAGGGTCCCTCTGAATGCAGTTATTTCTTCTGCAAAATGAAAATATTAGCAATGACAGAGTATGACTATCAAATGGGATGACCTCAATGACAGAGTATGACTATCAAATGGGATGATGATGGTCATATGTGGAACTGCTTTGTTAGCTAAAAAGCACTCTGCTAATGCATGGAGAAGTCCGTGTGAAGACCAAGACAGAAGCTGGAGTGATGCAAGACCAAGACAGAAGCTGGAGTGAGGCTGTCACAAGCCAGAGAACAGTAGGAGCTACAAACTGCTGCAAAAGGCAAGGGAAGAGCTTTCTCCTTTAGAGTATGGCCCTGAAATCCTTGATTTGGGGCTTCTGTCACGAGAACTGTGAAAGAATCAGTTTCTGTTGTTTAAAGACACCTGGTTTGTGGCATTTTGTTATGGCAGTACTAAGAAATGAACACAGAACTCAGGAAGAGAGCTTTTGGGAGGAGTAGCAGTCAGTGTAGGCTGGCCATTCCTTTTTCTTTTCTTTTTTAAAATAAACATATAAGTTTATGCAAGTAACTTGAATCTTTGGAGAATCCAGATATGTTCAATATTTGTTGTTATTGTTCTTATCAAAAGTCAATAAATTAATGTCTATAGTCCTTTGAAATTACTTAATCACTGTGGGGAATTAAAAGCATACATTTCATTTTAAAAATAATATTTAGTTAGTTTTCTCATAAAACCATTAGTTATATTAAACTTTCAAAATTCTAATACTGATTTATGAATTAGATAAACTGCCATTACTAATACATGCTAAGATTATAAAATTGAAAAATTATATTGAACACAAAAGAATTATGACAAAATGTGTGATATCAGTCAGTACTAATTAGGTCTTATAGTGGGTCAGGTAAAACATAATTTTCAAGATATTTAGTGAAGTTTAAACCTTTGAATAATATATTCAGTTCAATAATTCTTGGATATTTGCCGGATTTCTCTCTTATTTTTATTTTTAAATTTTTTTTAAATTATTTATTTATTTATTTTTAAGATTTATTTATTCATGATAGACATAGAGAGAGAGAGGCAGAGACACAGGCAGAGGGAGAAGCAGGCTCCATGCAGGAAGCCTGACGTGGGACTCGATCCAGGGTCTCCAGGATCACGCCCTGGGCCGCAGGCGGCGCTAAACCGCTGCCTCAACGGGGCTGCCCATGATTTCTCTTTTTTTAATGCAGGTTTTTTGCTTCCGACTTTAACATGTTCCAAAGTAGCTATTGTCTTTTAGTTCTGTTAAGGATTGTATCCATTTTGCTATCTTATTTAGTTTTTTTTTTAAACAAGAATCACAAGTGTAATTTTATTTTATTTTATTTTTCCCCCACCCCACTCCTCTAGCAACGCTCAGTTTGTTCCCTATGATTAAGAGTCTCTTATGGTTTGTCTCCCTCTCTGATTTGTTTTATTTTTCTTTCCCTTGCCCCATGATCCTATTTTGTTTCTTAAATTCCACATATGAATGAAATCATATGATAATTGTCTTTCTCTGATTTATTTTGCTTGGCATAATACCTTCTGGTTCCATCTATGTCATTGCAAAAGGCAAGATTTCATTTTTTTGATGGCTCAATAGTATTCCATATATACCACATCTTCTTTATTCATTCATCTGTTGATAGACATTAGGGCTCTTTCCATAGCTTGGCTATTGGGGACATTGCTGCTATATACGTTGGGGTGCATGTGTCCCTTTGGGTAACTACATTTGTATCTTTGGAGTAAATGCCTAGTAGTGCAATTGCTGTGTCGTAGGGTAGCTCTATTTTCAACTTTTTGAGGAACCTCTATACTGTTTTCCAGAGTGATTGCACCAGCTTGCATTCCCAATAGTGTTAGAGGGTTCCCCTTTCTCTGCATCCTTGCCAACATCTGTAATTTCCTGATTTGTTAACTTTAGCCATTCTGACTGGTGTGAGGTGGGGTATCCATCATGGTTTTGATTTGTATTTCCCTGATACCAAGTGATGTGGAGCATTTTTCATGTGTCTGTTGTAGGCTGGCCATTCCTCAAGGGCAGGCTGCTCTGGGGTCTGACTCTTTACTTCTCCCAGTTTCTTCTTTTCCTGTATTTTTGGATTCAGAGTTTTCTGCCTGATTCCCATGGGAGCAGGAGCTGGAGCTCTTATGTTGCTGTTGTGGTTGGGGGCAAATATACGATGAGGGAAGGAGTCATAGGCATAGTGTGTAGGGTTCAACATGGAGGGATTTAAAAATGCACAGGCATGAGAACTAACAAGTTGTGGTGAAGGTTGTTCTGTGCCTAATTATAAAAATAAATAAGGCCCATTTGCTACTGGGAGTATCATTGGCACACAAAGAATTAATATAATAATGTGCTTAAAAAGTGTCTTATAATTGTGTTTGCACTATTGATTTGCTTAGTAAATTATTTTGTAGAGATGGTACAAACTTCAGTCCCAACCTGGCTAATTTATGGGAATCTAATTTAGTTGAGTCTAAATTGTTGACATTTTATTGTACACAAATGCAAATCATATATTTGCTTATCTGCTTGCACTCAACTTTATTGTAGGTCATATAAATAGAATAAATTAAGAGAAAATACCTTGGGACAAATAATTATGTGCTTACGTATACTGATATGTAGCTAACTTGAAGAATCACTTTTGATAATCTGAAATTTTAAAATCTTTTTCTGTCTTTAGGGGAAATATATACCCCTCATTACTAATTTGAATGCTTCTTCTTGTTTTTTTAATGTCAAATTATTTTATTTTAGATGTGTTCCATATTATATGTCATTATATCCTTTTAAGAAGCAGACCCAACTCTAAATGAATAAAAGTAATCAGAACATCCATGAAAGAAGTCAATGTTCCTTTTGTTTCACCATGGCATTCTGTGAACAGCTCTACACATTTAGGGGCTATCTCTAAAATGCATAGTCCCTTGGGCAGTAAATCCTTTCATCTGTAGGAAAAGGGACTTCTGAAGCTCTTTTCCATGTATATACAGAACTGTTAATGTCCCTCTGTAAGAGGAAAAGTCTATATGAGTTTTTAATGGCTTTATTATTGTTGTTGTTATCTTTAAATATGTTTTTCTTTGTTATCTGTAGTAAGGTCATTTTTGTCATCTACCTTCTTATTTTTATTCTTCTTTTTGTCCTTGGTATTCCACTTTCTTTTTTTGACACATGACAATTATTTTTTAGTTTGGTCTTATCAATACCATTGCTGAATTTAAAACCAAGCTCAATGAATTAAGATCATTGTTCATAGAGTGGGTAAAGGGTAGATGGTAGATAGATAGAAAAAGATGCATAGGGATAGAGTATTTTTGATGATGGAAGGTCTTTTAGTTTAGTTTAGTTTTGTTTTTGGTCTTTTCCCCCCACCAAATCAGACGACATAGTCTCTATTGTGAGGGTTTCCCGTTAGCTGCCCTGTTCACTTTTATTGATTCAGTTTGATAAGACAAAAAAAGATAACATGTAGTAGTTTATGCTTTATGAAACATGAGCTCAGCTAAAGTTTAGCTGATCTGTAACATGTGTGTCAAGGTCAATTAATCAATATGGGAAATATTGATTAAGCCTCAAATTTCTCATTTTGTTTAAATCAACAATACAAGATGAGGCTTAGATATACAGAGACCTGTTATTAGTGAGAGACTGTGAGAAAAATGTCTTGTATCATTTGAAGTTAAGATCACCAGAGAACCAGGAAATGACAGAGTAAAGATTGGCATTAGTAGGGGGACAATTAGAAAATTTGATTTCTACAAATTTTTGGAAACAATATTGTAAATAGTTGTGAAAGTGATAACTTTCTTTTAGCTTTATATAGCTTCATTACAATGTAAGAGTTCTTAAAAAGTCTTATAAAGCACCAAGACACTTGAGCACCTTTTTTTTTTCAGTGAGGCCTCAAGACTTAATTGGCCTTAATAAACAATTCAAAAAAGATCAACTATAATAATATTGGAGGTAAGGGAGTGACTCTTGTCGGATACTTGCCTAAGGCTTTAACTTGGATTGATAATGGTTGGCAGCTGCCAGATGCCAAGGTTGTGCTTGATGGCAGGTGGATCTGATCTAGGAGAATTCCCCCAGGTTGCAGTGAGGTATATTGTCTTGGGAGGGGACAACTCAGAGTAGTTTAATAGCTATATTTATATTCCAGACAGGCCAGACTCCTTATGTTAACTCCATCATCTATGGTATTGCTTATTCTGCTTCCTTAATCTTCAATGGTCCATATAAGTGGTTCTCAAAGAATGGTTGCTAGATCAACAGCATGAGCATAATTTGGGAATTTGTTTAAAATGCAAATTCTTGGGCCTCACCTCATATCCACTGAATCTGAAACTCTGGGGTGGACCCAGTAATCTATGTGTTTATAGCCTTCCCAGTTATTTTGATCCATGCTAGTTTGAGACCATGGATCTTTATTATTCTCTCTGCCTAATTTACTTTCAAGACTTAATCAGATTTTCCCCTTTTCTTAGTAGCCTCCCAGATATATTATATAGCATCTAACAAGATACCTAATGCATAAGAAGTACTTGATAAATAGTTGTTCTATGAATGTTCAATACTCCTACAGTTTTGGAAAGAAAGAAGAATGTCAGTCCTGTTCTTTAGCATGCTCCCAGCCACTGTACTTCTGATTGCCTCTGCCAACCTACCACTAGAAGTGCTCTGGTGTTTTTCTGTGCAAAGTTACAGATGTTCCACAAACAGCAGTAAAATAAAATCTGCCCTAAGGGAGGCACAAGTAGAATGTGCCAGTCACCTAAAAAACAATTATACTACAGTGTGCAGGCGATGTTTATACTGAACGTTCTTCCAGAATTTCTTATAATAGTATCAATCATCATTATTTTATATCCTTTTCCTCATAAATACCTGTGTTTTTCTCTGATCACATGTCCCAAATTTGGGTTCAGAAAATACAATGACTATAGTCATAATGAAGCTAAAGAAAGAACAGCAATAGATTTATAGAGAAAGAAGGTAATAGACTCGAATCTGTAAATTGAAGACAAGACATAAACCATTCAGTTGTTTTGGCTTGAGTAGGGGTGGGACAATTGATTTATAGTTTGGAGGGTTGTGGGATCCTTTGAATTAAATAACAATTATTTAAGATAAACTCAGGTGTGGTGGGGTGTTAAGAGTCTGGGTTGAAGTCCCAACACCTCTATGTATTTGCTGTATAAACTTCAACTTATTTATTTTCTCTGAGCCACCTATAAAATAAAAATATTAACATTCAGGTCAGACTCTAAGAATTTTCCAACATTCGACCTTTATGACCCATAAAAATGGAAATTTCAATGAGTCAAACCAATATTTGCCTCAAAGAATTGTCATGAGGATTTAGTGAAGTCAATATGTAGAGTGCCTGTTACATAGTGGGTGCTCAATAAATATTAGATCTAGTCTCATATGAAAATGATTGGCACACAGAGTTCAATAGATATTTTTGAATAAAATAATCACAAGAGGTAGTTATCTTATCTTCACTACCAAAATATAAAGCCAGTCTTTGATATTCTCACTTCAATAGCCACTTTCATGCCAAGTAACTGTTTCCATTCTGATTACTAAATTATTTTCTAGAATATTCATAGTTTGGAAGGAGTCTATTTTTTTATCCATTATTTACTACTTTTGTGGGCATGAAAGTAATATTTTTATGCAAGTTTTCATTATTTAAAGTATTCATAATTTAGTGTTGGTATGTCTTGAAATGGATTTTGAATTGCATAAAATACTTACCCCTATTGTGATTTGGTTTGAACATGGAGAAAAACAACTTAAGGCAGTCAGCCTTTGGTATATTAAAAAGCATTATTCATGTTTTCATTTAGGCTCTCCTGCATATCACAAAGCCTGAGAAATGACTCGAGACTGGTTTTAACCCCTCACTAACAGTTATGTTGTTTTCACTATGGGGCATCTCTGATAGGGAGGGGATTGTCAAATGTACATCAGTGGGATATATTCCACATTGAAGCTTGGTCTCCAAATATCAGCTAATAATGAATAGCCAGTTTCAAGGAGAAGGCAAGAAGCAATGATAATGTTATATAGAAAACAATGTCAAAATGTAAGACTAGCTGCATGTTTAGAAAGGAAAGTACAAAAAAGATTGTACCTGTTGCAGGTTTTTGTTCTCTAAAAAAATACTCATTGTAGCATTGTTATTATTGGGTGTCAACATTGACCAGGGGCACTGGAAAACCTTTCCATCTTTAATCTTGATCTTGGAGTCAGGGTTCTGTTAGATTTTCCACAGTTCAGAAACAACAACCAGTTCTGGGTCAAAAGATCCTATAACTTCTTACAGTTGGCAGCAGAAACCAATCAGATTGTATCATGCCTGTCATTTGCTCAGGCAGTGATTCTTTAATCCTGTCTTTTCATTTCTTTCCTTTCTCAGCCAACATAAAAAAAAACTTTGTTGTCAGAAGAAGAAGACATGTAGTGTCCTTATGCTTCTTTCTCTTCTGATTCATCCTTCTTCCCCAGATGAAACTCGCAAAAAAGTCTCTGTGATTGGGAAGCATGGCATCTTAGAATCTCATACTCTTTCTTTATTTTGAAAAATTTGTTTTGCTTCCAATCAGAAGAAGGCAGAATGCACAGATGTTGCGGAAAGAACGTGAAACCAGGTAGCCTCATTGATTCCTGTTGATTTCACTGGTAATATAAAAGGGTTTGGACTATCTTATGAATATATGAATAAATATTTCATGAAGGCCTTGTCTGCTCCAAAAGTTCATATTCACATCTAACTCTATTGTAAAAGAAAGAGAAACGTTGCTCTTCTCAAAGAACTTTCTTGGTGTGACTCTGAAGACATCGCTTTTTTTTTTTTTTTTTTTAGCGGCTGAGGATGTTCTCATCATAAAAAATGTTTACAATCTGACTCTGACCAAGAAACAGAGTAGAAAGAGCACAAGATTTTATGTTCTGTTTGTACCCTCAGTCCCTAATATTTGAAAAAGCACCTGTTAAATTTTTGTTGAATAAATCAGATAGGAAGTCAGAAAATCTGTGCCTTATTGCTGGAAGAACAAACTGTGAAACTGTAGGTAGGTCACTAGAGCTCCCTGGACTCTATGGTGAGGAGGAAATACCAGGTGACCACTAAGATCTTTCCTACCTTCAAAATTCTGTGAACCTGGATTCCAAAACAAATTGCTCTCTAAAAGCACTATTTATACTTTTCAGAGACTCTCACATTGTGAACATTGGTGAAATGGAAAACGGTTATGGTTTAGTATGAAAGTTTAAAGTGGTTGTATTAAGAACACCAATAATGGTTAATTAGAGTAACTAACTTTCGCCTGGAATCTCCCAGGACAGGAACACTACCTTACTTTGTTTCCTTTTTGAGGGGCAGATCTGGTGCAGGGGAAGGAGAAAGAAAGGTTGGAAGAAGGAGTATGATGTAGTGGTGATGAGCACTGAGCAGCTGGATAAACTGTGAAGGCAGACCCTGGCCCAGGGAGGGAGAAGAGGGTCAGAGAAAAGAGCAGGATATCTCTGATGGCTTTAGCCAAAGGCAAAGGCCTAGAACCATGCTTCACAGGTACCTATGGGCTGCTTAATTTTTCCTGTGGGTCTGTGGCCACCAATTCTTAGCAGTCATGTTCTAGTTTAACACTTTCTCATTTTGAGTCCCAGTTCTTTGGAAGCATTTTTCATTTCTTTGTATTTTCACTATCTTCATCTTTAAATGGGGAATAACAATGGAGATTACATGACAATGCATGCAAAATGTTTAGATCAATGTGCAATGCATGTTAGTCTATTAACATTAATAAACATCAATATGTTATGTATTATTATTTTTATTCCTACTATCTCTACCCATTCATTAGAAGAGATGGACAAAGCTAACTGCTAAAAGAGGAAATAGTGGGATATTGAAAAGATAGTTTCTACTATGAACACTGAAAACTCCTCAAACAACTCTCTCCCTAAACAAACAAGCAAGCAAGCAAGCAAACAAACCTTTCCTCTCACTTGATTTTAACTCCATTTATAGTAACCCGCTCTCAGCAAAGCATTGCCCTCTTGCTATGGTCCTCTCTTAAAATGGAAATATTCACCAGGGACAGTATACTGGGTCCCCAAAATCTTATTATGGAACAATATCTAGAATTTATAACCTTACTTCCTGACTTTTACAGGTAAATAAGAGTTTATGTCACACACTCTAGTTTTGAATTGTCCTAAAATAAGTCACTATCTGAACAGACTTTATTTTTTGCTTTTTTTTTTTGTTGTTTTGTTTTGTTTTTCTTGAGGTAAGATTCCCTGTATATTTTTAGGGCATGAAAGATATCTCACAGTGGGAGGTTAGCTATGACAATATCATGTCTCCAAAATTCACTTTTGATTCCATAGACACTAGTTCACTCCTTTCCTGGTGGAGGAGGCATTTCTTTATATCCCAACCCATTTTGCTGCTGTTACTGCACTTTTATTTTATTTTCCTGTAGGCACAGGTGGAGATGATGCTGAAGTTTACCTCTTCTTTTTTTTTTTTTTTAAACAGTTGTGAAACAGGTATGAATAAGCTCATAAACTCAAATACTCTATGAAGGGGAAAATATATTTTCCTTGCCAGATGTTATTAAGAGATTGAATATATCCAAAAAGCATATTTCTTTTAATAAAAAATTGTATTTAGTTCCTAAAAGAAATGTATGAATTTGTACCATGCACTACAGAAAAATAGATGGCACAACTAGCTCTGAAGGGATATTTGATCATTCTTCTGCTACATAAAACTCTGTAAATGAGTGACAAGCAGCTGGTGTCTCATTATCTCCAACAGAGTCTTGAATGCAGTTTGCAAGCCTTTGAATAGTCTGTTTTTGTATCTAAGTGAAAAACTTTTGAGCTCAGCCTTTTTTTCCCTTTTTTTGCAAAGACATGTTACTAGTATTAACTCTGAAAATCAAATTGATTCCTATTTCTATACTTGGAAAAATTCTCGCTTTTGGAATAAGGACATGTATTTTACATCGTGGATTTAAAGTCATAATAAATGAGTAAGAATTTGAAAAATTGAGTCAATAATGAATATGTCTATAATAGATGTAGGCAAATTAATTATTGCAGAGGCTTATTCAGATGCATATTTTATGGGTTTTTGGATGTAAGAGATTAGATCCATTAGTGGTGGGGTCCATGCCTTACTTATCACACTGATTTCTTATTCTCATTGCATACATGCATTTAAATAGACAGCATCTAGTACCACACCTAGATAGAAGGAATTTCATTAAATTTGTTGAATGATTGAAAATAATTGTTTTAGCTAAATTAATATTACATTTGAACTTCTTTGCATTGGGTTCTTATGGTTAATCTCCTAATGCATCATGAAACTGGCTCATACTTAAGTTTATGATGACTACAGCTTAAAATTTCTAAGACAATTCTGTTTTTGATGTAATAAGAGTGTCAATTATAGGCATTTCTGAGCATAGCATAGCTTCCAAAATTCTGTAAGATTTTACATATAAATGAGCAAATAATTCCGGACATCCTCCAGTGCTAATGGAGGACCTAGAATATTAAAGATTTACAATGATATTCAGATAAATAGCATCAATTCTATTCCATGCTGTATTAGTCATGCTGCCATAATAAGATACTATAGACTGGGTGGTTTAAACAACAGAAATTTATTTCTCACGGTCTGGAGGCTGAGAAGTCTAAGATCAAGGTGCCAGACAATTCACTTTTTCCTGGTGAGGACTCTCCCTGGCTTTTAGATGACTGCCTCCTCTTCATGTCTTCCCATGGCCATTTCTTGATGTATACACACACACACACACACACACACACACACACACACACACATGTGTGAGCTCTTTCGTGTCTCTTCTTATAAGAGTACTAATTGCATCATAAGGTCCCATCCTTACAGTTTCTTTCAATCCAAATTATCTTCCTAGGGTCTCATCTCCAAATAGTACCACACTGGGGACTGGGGCTTCAACATAGGAACTTGGAAGGGGAACACAAACATTCAATCCATAAAACATACAGAACTCATTTCTTACTCATCACTGCTTATCTGTAGCCATTATCCCCACTCCTTCAAGTCAGCCTCTTTTTTGATGTTTATCATTTTAGAATTTTAGTTCCAGTATAGTTAGCATACAGTTTAGTTTAGCTAACATTTAGTTAGCATAGTTTATAATATAGTCATCCAACAATTCCATACGTCACCTAGTTCTCATCACAAGTGCACTCCTTAATCCCCATCACCTATTTCACCATCCCCCACTGCCCCTCCCTCTGGTAACCATCAGTTTGTTATCTACAGTTAATAGTCTGCTTGGTTTCTCTTTTTCCTTTGCTCATTTGTTTCTTAAATTCCACATGAGTGAAATCATATGGTATTTGTCTTTCTCTAACAGACTTATTTTGCTTAGTTCCATTTCTCTAACACCTTCTATGTTATTGCAAATGGCAAGATTTCATTCTTTTTTATGGATGAATAATATTCATATATATGAATATATGGATATATATATGTATATCCTTATATACCACCATATATACCATACATATATATGAATATATGTATTCATATCAAACATATATACATGCAATATATGTGTATATATATATATATGTATATCCATATATACCACCTCTTCTTTATCCATTCATTGATGGACACTTGAGCTTCTTCTATAATATGGCTATTGTAAATAATGCTTTTATATACATAGTGTACATATATGAATTGGTGCATTTGTATTCTTTGGATAACTATCTAGTAGTGTGATTACTGGAATGTAGGGTAGGTTCAATTTTTAACTTTTTGAGGAACCTCCATAATATTCCACAGTGGCTGCACTGGTTTGCATTGCCACCAATAGCACACAAGGGCTCCTTTTTTTCCCACGACCTTGCCAGCACTTTTTCCTTGTGCTTTTGATTTTAGCCATTCTGACAAGTGTTAGGTAATATCTTATTGTGATTTTTATTCTCATTTCCCAATTATAAGTGGTGTTGAGCATCTTTTCATGTGTCTGTTGACAATCTGGATGCCTTTTTTTGAGAAATGTCTCTTGACCAGTTTTTTTTTAAAGATTTTATTTATTTATTCATGAGAGAGAGAGAGAGAGAGAGAGAGAGAGGCAGAGACACAGGCAGAGGGAGAAGCAGGCTCCATGCAGGGAGCCCGATGTGAGACTTGATCCCAGGACTCCAGGATCACGCCCTGGGCCAAAGGCAGGCGCTAAACCGCTGAGCCACCCTGGGATCCCTCTTGCCCAGTTTTTAATTGGATTATTTGTGATTGTGTGTGTGTGTGTGTGTGTTGAGTTGTAAAAGTTCTTTATTTATTTTGGATATGAATCCTTTATTGGATAAGTTATTTGCACATATCTCTCCCAGTCCATAGGTTGCCTTTTAGTTTTATTGACTGCTTCCTTTGCTGTTCAGAGCTTTTTATTTTGATGTAGTCCTAACAGTTTTTTTTTGCTTTTATTACCCTTGCCTTAGGAGACATACCTAGAAAACTGTTGGTACAGTCAATGTGCAAGACATTTCTGCCTATGTTCTCCTCTAAGATTTCAATGGTTTCAGGTCTCTTATTTATTTATTTATTTAGAAAAGATTTTATTTATTTATTCATGAGAGACAAACAAGAGAGAGGCAGAGACACAGGCAGAGAGAGAAGCAGGTCCATGTAGGGAGCCCATGTGGGACTCAATCCCGGGACCATGGGATAATGCCCCGAGCCAAAGGCAGACACTCAATTGCCGAGCTACCCAGGCATCCCTCGGGTCTCATATTTAGGTATTTGATCCATTTTGAGTTTATTTGTGTATGGTGTAAGAAAGTGGTCCACAGTTTGTTTTGCATTTAGCTATCTAGTTTTCCCAAAATCATTTGTTGAAGAGACTTTTTCCTATTGGATATTCTTTCTTGTTTTGCTGAAGATTAATTGACCCTATAATTATGGGCTTATTTCTGGATTTTTTATTCTATTCTATTCATTGATCTGTGTATTTTTGTGCCAGTACCATGCTGTCTGGATGACTACAACTTTGTAATATAGCTTGAAGTCTGGAATTGTGATGCCTCCAGCTTTGCTTTTATTTTTCAAGGTTGCCATGGCTACTTGGGGTCTTTCGATTCCTTATAAATTTTAGGATTTTTTACTCCAGTTATGTGAAAAATGCAGTTGGTATTTTGATGGGATTGCTGTAAATGTATAGATTGCTTTGGGTATTATTGACATTTGAATAAAGTTTGTTCTTCCAATCCATGAGCATCGAATGTTTTTCCATTTCTTTGTGCTATCTTCAATTTTGAGTCAGCCTTTTTTGACTGAAATTCCTACTAATCCAAAAGATGAGCTAAGAGAAACAAAGTAAAATAGGGGGAATGGAGTCAGACCACTGTTGGGAGGAGAACCATCAAAGCAGTTAGAATGTTATTTTCACCACTGAAAACAAATTTAAAGTAAAATTCAAAAGCATATAAGGCTTAGTCAGATAAAATATGACAATCGGTTTACTGAAGTGATAGTGAGATGCCTGCTGAGGGACTTCTGGAGCAGCCTGTCTACCTGTCTCCTGAGGTAGATGCCAGCCCTGGAGTTGATGGTCATAGCTACCCATGGCACTTCTCTGGGAATATATCAGAAATATGTGGGGTCTGGGTGATAGGAGGTGTCTGCCCCTAAAGGATCCCAAGTCTGTCTCTGTGGTTATTCACTATTATGATTGCCATGATACTCAGTAGCTGCTTTGTTTAAATAATCCAAGCAAATAAAACCTAGGAAGCTTCTTAAAGCCCTCAAGTCACTCTATCTGGAATGTGAAAACAGCTCATTAGCTAAAATATTATACCCTAACTCTGAAGTGATGATTTGGATACTGAAATCCTAAAGTGTGGCTGCAAGGATGTACCTCATCACTCAATGGGGGAAATAGTAATATGATAATAGAGTTAGTGCAACAATGTTTCCACTAGATCAAACCTCTTTGTCACTCCTAATAGACCCTCCAGCTGTCATAGGACACAAGAATACCATTTCTAGGATAATTTGCCAATCAAGATTTTTCTTTTCTAAAAATATTTGTCCAAGTTATGGTACCAGAGAAGTCCAGCCATAGGACAAACATCAAAGAATAAGTTAGTGAGTCCTACCCTTGAGGATCTGCCTGGAGCCAGTCTTTTTCTATTTGATTACTCTGTTTCTGGAATTTAAAGCCTTCAGTAGTGAAAAGGCTACTGATTATTTAGCTACTGTGCTATTATCCACATTAATAATTACCTCTGTTAATGGGTGATTCTTTAGATCAGGAATCATGTTTTATTCACCAGTGTATCTTGAGCATTTAGTATTTTAATGAATGGAATAATTATGAGTGAACTAGATTTTTCTGAAAGCAGAGGCAAGATGAGTATTAAGAAGAAAAGTTACAGTATTCTTAATGTATTCCTGACTTTTGAGATGAATGAAAAAACCTTATCCTTTCAAAATTGTGATCAGTGACATGCTATGTTCACATCAAAGTTTCAACAAGAGGGTTGCTTTCCCCCATCTCATTTCCCTGAAATTTCCTGGGATACGATGATTATGATAAAAGTAACAGATATCATCGTTGCATGCTCATTAGAGTTTAAGAATTGCAATATGCACTTTATTTTATTTATTTTTAGATTTTTAAAATTTATTTACTCATGAGAGACTCAGAGAGAGGGGCAGAGACATAGGCAGAGGGAGAAGCAGACTCCCTGTGGGGAGCCCAATACAGGACTCAATCCCAGGACCTCGGGATCATGCCCTGAGCCAAAGGCAGATGCTCAACCACGAGCCACCCAGGCATCCCTGCAATGTGCACTTTAAATTACAATAAAGATAATAATAAGAGCAACAGCTAATATTCATTAATTGTTATGCACCAGGTATTAAGTGCTTTATATATTAACATTTAATAATTATTTAAACAATGTCGGTCCCACAGTGCCAATGAAGAAACTAAGACAGAAGGGAGGGTATGGACCTATCAGCTAATAAGTATGAAGCTGGCAACTAAATTTAGGCCTCAGGGCTGGCTCTTAATTCTTTTGCAGTGCTGTCTCCTGTGTACTATGCTACCTCCAAGGCTGTCACTGGCTCTTTTCCTGCTTTTGTGCAAATTAGAAAAAAATTGCATCTTCCTCAATAATAAGAAATATTACAAACATAAAACCATTCCTTAGGACTTAATGCAAATTGAATTTTAAACATAAAATAATAGATGTTTTGAATTTTAAAATTAATTTTATTTATTTTTAATTTTTTATTTAAAAAAATTTTAAATAATAAATTTATTTTTTATTGGTGTTCAATTTGCCAACATACAGAATAACACCCAGTGCTCATCCCGTCAAGTGCTTATTTAAAAAATTTTTAAATATTTATTAATTTTTCTGTATTTTTGTTGAGAGAGGGAGGAGGGGCAGAAGGAGAGGGAGAGAACAAGAATCTCAAGCAGGTTCCCCTCTGAGTGCAGAGCCCAACATGGGGACCTATCTCATGATCCACGGAATCAAGACCTGAGCTGAAATCATGAGCCTGATGCCTAATTGACTTAGCAACCCAGATGCCCCAGTGTTTTGAATTTTTAATCAAACTTGGGAAAAATAGCCCCTGGGATATAAAATTATTTCAAAAACATCTTGCTTTCATTGAAATTAAATTATGATAGATGGGATGCTTATTTTCACCAATATCTCCTTTTCTACTTTTTTGTTTGTACTTTTTGGTTTTGGTGTTTTCTTTTTCAAATTATTATTTAAATGCTAGTTAGTTAACATATAGTGAAATATTGGTTTCAGGAGTAGAATTTAATGATTCATCACTTACATATAACACCCAGTGCTCATCATAACAAGTGCCCTCTGTAATACTGATCACTCACTTAACCCATCCTTAACCCACCTCCCCCCATCAACCCTCAGTTGTTCTCTATCCTTAAGAGTCTCTTATGGTTTGCTTCCCATTCTCTTTTTTCCCCTTCCCATATATTCATCTGTTTTGTATCTTAAATTCTACATATGAGTGAAATCATGTGATATATTTATCTTTCTCTGACTTCTTTCACTTAGCATAATACTCTAGCTTCATCCAAATTATTGCAAATGGCAAGATTTCATTTTTTTGATGTCTGAGTAATATTCCAATTCATATACACACACACACACACACACACACTCACACGCATATATACCACATCTTTATCCATTAATCAGTTGATGGACATTTGGGTTCTTTCCATAGTTTGGCTATTGCTTATAATGCTGCTATAAACATAAGGGTGTATGTAACCTTTTGAATCTGTATTTTTGTATCATTTGGGTAAATACCTAGTCATGTAATTGCTGTATCATAGGGTAGTTCTATTTTAACTTTTTGAGGAAACTTCATACTGTTTTACAGAGTGGCTGCACCAGTTTGCATTCCCACCAATAGTGTCAAAGGGTTCCCATTTCTCCACATCCTTGTCAATGTCTGCTCTTTTCTGTGTTGTTGATTTTAGCCATTCTGACTGGTGTGAGGTGGTATCTCATGTTTTTGATTTGTAGTTCTCTGATGATGAGTGATGTTGAGCATCTTTTCATGTGTCTGTTGGCCCTCTGTATGTTTTCTTTGGAAAAATGTCTGTGTCTTCTGCCCATTTTCTTAAATGGATTATTTGTTATTTTGGGTGTTGAGTTTTATAAGTTTTCTATAGATTTTGGATACTAACCCTGTATTAAATATGCCATTTGCTAATATCTTCTCCCATTCTATAGGCTGCCTTTGAGTTTTGTTGATTGTTTCCTTTGCTGTGCAGAACATTTTTACCTTGATGAAGTTCCAGTGGTTCATTTTGCTTTTGTTTCCCTTGCCTCTGACAGCATGCCTAGTAAGAAATTGCTATGGCTGAGGTCAAACAGGTCGCTGCCTGGGTTTTCTTCTAGGATTTTTTTTTCTTCTAGGATTTTGATGGTTTCCTGTCTCACATATGGGTTTTTCATCCATTTTTAATTTATTTTTTATGTTATAAGAAATTGCTCCAGTTTTCCCACACCATTTGTTGAAGAGATGGTCTTTTTTTCATTGGATATTCTTTCTTGCTTTGTTGAAGATTAGTTGACCATATAGTTGTGGGTCCATTTCTGGATTTTCTATTCTGTTCCATTGATCTTGTGTCTGTTTTTGTGCCAGTACCATACTGTCCTGATGACTACAACTTTGTAGTGTAGTTTGAAGTCTGGAATCATGATGCCTCTAGCTTTGCTTTCCATTTTCAAGGTTGTTTTGGCTATTCAGATCTTTTGTGATTCCAAACAAATTTTAGGATTTTTTTTGAAGTTCTGTGAAAAATGCTGTTGGTATTTTGATAGGGATTGTATTAAATGTGTAGATTACTTTGGGTAATATAGACCATTTAAATGTTTGTTATTCCAATCAATGAGCATGGAATGTTTTTCCATTTCTTTGTATCCTCTTCAATTTCTTTCATAAGTGTATTATAGTTTTCAGAGTACAGATCTTCTACTTCTTTGGTTAGGTTTATTCCTAGGTATCTTATTGTGTTTTTTTAAAGAATTAATTTATTCATGAGAGATACAGAGAGAGAGTTGGAGACCTAGGGAAGGGAGAAGCAGGCTCCCCATGGGAAGCCTGACACTGGACTTGATCCCACGACCCTGGGATCATGACCTAAGCTGAAGGCAGACACTCAACCACTAAGCCACCCAGGCATCCCTATCTTCTTGTTTTTGATGCAGTTGCAAATGGGATAGATTCCTTGATTTATTTTTCTGCTGCTTCATTATTGGAGTATAGAAATGTAACACATTTTTGTATAGGGATTTTACATCCTGTGACTTTGCTGAATTCATGTATTATATCTAGCAATTTTTTGGTGGGGTCTTTTGGGTTTTCTACATACAGTATCATTTTATCTGCAAATAGTGAAAATTTGACTTCTTCCTAGCCAATTTGGTTTCTTTCTTCTTTCTTTCTTCTTTCTTTCTTTATTTTCTTTCTTTCTTTCTTCTTTCTTTCTTTCTTTTTCTTCCTTTCTTCCTTCCTTCCTTTCTTTCTTTCTTTCTTTCTTTCTTCTTTCTTTCTTTCTTTTTTTCTTTTTCTTTCTTTCTTCTCTCTCTCTCTTCTTCCTTCCTTCCTTCTTTCCCTCCCTCCCTCCCTCCCTCCTTTCTTCCTTCCTGATTGCTGGGGCTAAGACTCCAGTATTATGTTAAATAGTAATGGTAAGAATGGTCATCCCTATCTTGTTTCTGACTATAGAGGAAAAGCTCTCAGTTTTTCACCATTGAAGATGATATTAGCTGTGGATTTTCATATATGGCTTTTATGATGTTGAAGTGCGTTCCCTCTATCCCTACTTTGTTGTAGGGTTTTGTTTTGTTTTGTTTTTTTTTTTTGAAAGATTTTTTAATTTATTTATTGAGAGAGAGAGAGAGAGAGAGAGAGAGAGAGGCAGAGACACAAGCAGAGGGAGAAGCAGGCTCCATGCAGGAAGCCCAATGCAGGACTCGATCCTTGGTTCCCAGGATCACACCCTGGGCTGCAGGCGACTCTAAACTGCTGCGCCATGGGGGCTGCCCTGTTGTAGGGTTTTTAATCAAGAAAGGATGCTGTATTTTGTCAAATGCTTTTCTGCATCTATTGAGAGGATCATTTCTTTCATTGAGTAGTATACCATGGTGATTTATTTGCAAATATTGAACCACCCCTACAGCCCAGGAATAAATTCCACTTGATCATGGTGAATAATTGTTTTAATATACTGTTGGATTTGATTTGCTAGTATCTCTGAGAATTTTTGCATCCATGTCCATCAGGGATATTGATCTGTCCTTTTTAGTGGAGGTCTTTGTCTGGTTTTGAAATCAAGGTAATGCTGGCCTCATAAAATGAGTTTGGAAGTTTTCCTTCCATTATTATTATTATATTTTTTGGAGCAATTTGAGAAGAATAGGTATTAACTCTTCTTCAACTGTATGATAGAATTCCCCTGGGGGGATGCCTGGGTGGCTCAGCGGTTGAACATCTGCCTTTGGCTCTGGGCGTGATCCCGGAGTGCTGGGATCAAGTCCCACATCGGGCTTCCTGCATGGAGCCTGCTTCTCCCTCTGCCTGTGTCTCTGCCTCTCTCTCTCTGTCTCTCTCATGAATAAAATAAAATCTTAAAAAAAATTTAAAAGAATTCCCCTGGGAAGTCATCTAGTCCTGGAGATCCATTGGGAGATTTTTGATTCAAATTCTTTGCTGCATATGGGTCTGTTTAGGTTTTCTATTTCTTCCTGTTACAATTTTGGTAGTTTGTATGTTTCTAGGAATTTGTCCATTTCTTTCAGGTTGTTAGATTTGCTGGCATATAAATTTTCATAATAGTCTCTCATAATTGTATTTCTGTGGTTTGGTTGTGGTCTCTCCCCTTTCATTCATAATTTTATTTATTTGGGTGCTTTCTCTTTTGTTTTTGATAAGTCTGGCTAGAGGTTTACCAATTTTATTAATCTTTCAAGGAACCAGCTCTTAATTTTATTGATCTTAATTTTATTGATCTGTTCTATTTTTTTGTTTCTTTTTATTGATCTGTTCTATTTTTTGTTTGTTTCTCTATTGTTTATTTCTTCTCTAATAGTTATTCTTCTTTTTGTGGCTTTAGGCTTCATTTGCTGTTCCTTTTCTAGCTCCTTTAGGCGTAAAGTTAGGTTGCATATTTAGGGCTTTTCTTGCTTCTTGAAGTAGGCCTGTATCACTGTATACTTTCCTCTTAGGATGGCCTTTGCTGTATCTCAAAGGTTTTGGACCATTGTGTTTTCATTTTCATTTGCTGCAATGTTTTTAAAAATTTCTTATTTAATTTCCTGGTTGACCCATTCATTCTTAAATGGGATGTTTTTAGCCTCTATGTATTTGTAGTTTTTCCAATTTTTATTGTGGTTAACTACAGTTTCATAGTGGTGTGGTCTGAAAATATGCATGGCATGATCTCATGTTTTTTGTACTTCTTGAGAGCTGATTTCTGACCCAGTATATAATCTACTCTGGAGAATGTTCCACGTGCTTTCAAAAAGAATGGGTATCCTGAGGCCTTAGGATGAAATTTTCTGTATATATTTGTGTCCATCTGGCAAGGTGTTTCATTCATAGCCATTGTTTCCTTGTTGGTTTTCTGCTTAGATGATCTGTATATCACTGTGAGGTGTTAAAGTCCTCTATTATTATTGAATTGTTATAAATGAGTTTCTTTATATTTGTTATTAATTGATATATATGTTTTGGTGCTCCCAAGGTGGGGGTATAAATATTTACAATTGTTAGATCTTCTTGACATAATTAAGGGGTTTTGGCATAATTAAGGGGTCTTAATGTAAAGGTCTTTACATTAAGACCCCTTAATTATGTCATAGTGCCCTCTTCATCTCCTGCTACAGTCTTTGGTTTAAAATCTATTTGGCCTAATATAAGTATGGGTACTCCAGCTTTCTTTTGACATCCATTAGTATGATAGATGGTTCTGCATCTCCTCATTTTGAATCTGCAGGTATCCTTAGGTCTAAAATGAGTCTCTTATAGGCAGCATATAGATGGGTATATTTTTTAAAGATTTGTTTATTTATTTTAGATCGAGGGGAGGGGAAAAGGAATGGGAGAGAGAGTCTCAAGCTAACTTCATGCTGAGCCCATTGTTGGGCTCCATCTCATGACCCTGTGATTACCACCTGAGCTAAAACCAACCGAACACTTAATACACTGCACCACCCAGGTGCCCCTGAATCTTTTTGTTTGTTTGTTTAATATGTTCTGACACCCTATGGCTTCTGATTGGTTTAGTCTGATTATATTCAGAGTGCTTATTGAAAGAGTTTAGTACTGTTGTGTTACCTGTGAAATTGGTGTTTCTTGTGATGTTTTCTGTTTCTTCCTACTCTTTGTTGCTTTTGATCTTTTTCTCCCCACTCAAAGAGTCTCCTTTAATATTACTTGCAGGCCTGGTTTAGTGGTCACAAACTAGTTTTTCTTTGCCTGGGAAACTCTTTCTCCCCTTCAATTCTGAATGACAGCCTTACTGGATAAGTTATTTTTTTGACCTCATATTTTTCCCATTCACCACATTGAATATATCATGCCACTCTCTTCTGCCTTGCTAAATCTCTGTGGAGAGATCAGCTGCAAATATGACCTGTCTTCCATGGTAGGTTAAGGATTTTTTTCACTTGCTGCTTTCAGGATTCTTTCTTTGTCTGTATATTTTGGGAATTTTCCTATGATATGTCTTGGTGATGACTGGCTTTTATTGAACTTAATGGGAGTTTTCTGTGCTTTTGTGGATTTTGAAGTCTGTTTTCTTCCCCTGATTAAGGAAGTTTTCAGCTATAATTTGCTCAAATAAACCTTTTGCCCCATTTTCTCTCTCTTCTTCTCAGATTTCTATGATATGAATGTTATGATTTAAGGAGCTGCTGAGGCTGAGTTCCTTAAGTCTACATTTGTGATCCAATACCTTTTTTCCCTCTTCTTTTCAACTTCATTATTTTCCACAATTTTTATCTTCTATATCATTGGTTTGTTCCTCTGCTTTGTCCGTCTTCATTGTCTTTGCATCCATTCAGTTTTGTATCTCTTTTATAGTATTTTTATTTTGGCCTGACTGGTTTTTAGTTTTTTTATCTCTGCAACAAAGGATTTTCTAGGGTCTTCTCTGCTTTTCTCAAGCCCAGCTAGTATCTGTATGATTATCATTTTAAATTCTGGTTCAGACATCTTACTTGTATCTGTATTGATTAAATCCCCGGCTGTGACTTCTTCCTATTCTTTCTTTTAGGGTGAATTCCTCCACCTTGTCATTTTGCCTGGGTCACTGTTTTTTTGTGTGATTGCTAAGAAAGCCTGTTATATTCTTGCTCCTGAGAGTAATGGCTATATTAAGAAAAGGTCCTATGCTTCCTTGGGGCTGGTGCTTCAGGAGGTGTTTCAGAGTGTGCACTCTGCTGTTGTGTTTTGGCTGCTCCTTCTCTTAAATCAGTTCTCTATAGACTTTCTCCTTGCCTGTAGTGGCGGGTGTTTGGACCTTGTCCATTGTGTGGCAAGAATTAACTAGGCATTTTTTGGTCTGCTTGTTAAAAGAAGTAGATATAAAAGATAGGAAATCAGACCCTATTTCCCCTAGAGCTGAAGCTTTGCAGCACTCTATAATCAATAGATTTGGTGTGTGTAAGGGGTTTGTGCTGGTCTTCTGGGGGAGGGACCTGCTGCACTGATTCTCAAGTAGACTTACCCTAGTGGAGATGCACCTAGTGGGGGGCAGAAGGGGTGTCAGTTGGTATAAGCACCTCAGGCTTCCTCTGGGTGGTGCCATGTTGCTCACTGAAGTTGGTCAGTGCCAATGGGTTGGGAGGTAAATGGCATCTCCCCACCCTCTCGTCCCAGAGCAGGGAGTTCACATCTGCTACTCTTTAGGAAGCCCTCACATAAGAGCAAACAATCACCCCACTTGTGTACCCTACTTTCATCAGATCCTTGCCTTCACCCTGTCTGTGTCTGAGCTGTCTCCCTGCCAGGTAGCACAGTACTCCCATGTTTTGTCTAAGGTGCATGGCTTAGTTTCAAAATATGAAATTTTAGGGACCTGCTCAGCACAGAACTGCACTGATCTTCTGGAAGAGGGTCTTACTGCGCTGTGGCCAGAGCCAGTTTGTCCCCTAAAATGGTAGCATGACTGTGCAGTGGTTCGGAGTTTATGGTAAAGCACAGCAAAATGCTGGCACCAAGACCAAGGTTTGCTGCTTCAGCCAACATTATTTTTTCTTTTTTCTTTTTTTTGGTTTAAAGATTATTTATTTATTTATTTGAGAGATAGAGAGAGAGAGCACAAGGAGAGGGGCATAGGGAGAGGGAAAGAGAATCTTCAGCAGATTCTGCACTGAGCCTGGAGCCAGACCAGGGGTTAATCTCAGGACCCCAAGATCAGACCCGAGCCAAAACCAAGAGTAAGATGCCTAACTGTGCACCTAGGCACCCATCTCAGCTGGTGTCTTTGTTCCTATGCTAGTGAACAAGTCAGCACACTGGCACCACCAGTTCTTTTATCACCAGAAAAGCCATGCCATCACTTCCAAATGCGCTCCAAGAAGGAAAATTGTTTCTCCCCGTGTGACCCAGGGGATCCTTAGAACATGCTGCCTGCTCCTAGGTCTCTGTCCTCCTTCCCCATCTGAGCACTTCTAAGCCTGCTGAGCATGACCCTGGCAATGGCATGGACTTTTACACTTTTAAACTTTGAATTCTGCTGCCTATAAAAACTTGCAGTAGTCTGCCTCTCTTATTTTCCCAGTCAGTGGGTTTGGGGGAAGAGTTTTTCTTGTGTAATCCCCTATGTGTACTTTCATTCTTTCATTCCCATTCTCTCTCTCTCTGTCCCTCCTCTTTCCACAATCAGGGCTCCCCTCCACTGTGCCTGCAGCTCTTTTCTCCCCACAAATCAACTCTCTGCAGCTTTTACCTTCCATGGTGTGGCTATTATTCTACCTTTAGATGTGTAATTTGTTCTCTTAGTCCTCAAAACAATTTCTTGTGTGTTCATAATGATTTGATATTTATTTAGCTGTGTTCAGGGGACAAGCCAAGTGTAGGGTCCCCCTACTCCTTTGTCATTCACTATCCCAATATCTCCTTTTCTATAGAAAGGGTTCCTAGACTTGTGTGGCATCCTTTTTGTGACATTTAAGGCTTTATATAATTTATACATTTTAATTATAAGAAGATATTTTCTCTACTGCTGACTAATATTGGAAAGGTCAGATATGTCCCAAAGTATTTGGATATATATCTTGCTGAAAGTATAGTGTTCTATACACACATTTGATTTTTGAGATTTTAGTCTTCCGCACATAATAGCTTTTAATGAATAGTGTAACCATGCTGTTGTAAAACTTTAAAAAATTGTGGTAAGAACATTTAACATGGGATCTACCTTAACAAAATTTTAAGTGTACAACAGAGTATTGTTAACTATAGTCACTAAGATTGTACAGCAGATCTCTAGAACCTAATCATTTTGTATAACTGAAGTTTTATACCTGTTGAATAACAACTCCCTACTTTTCCCTCCCCCTAGTCCTTGGCAACCACCATTCTATTTTATGTTTTTATATGTCTTGCTATTTTATATTACTTATATAAGTGGAATCATGCCATATTTGTTCTTCTATGACTGGCTTATTTCACTTAGTATAATGTTCTGCAGGTTCATCCATACTGTTGCAAATAACAATGATTTCCCTTTTTAAAGCTGTTAAATATTCCACTGTGTGCATTTACCATGTTTTCCTTATATATTCATCCATCAATGGACATTTAGGTTGTTTCCTCATTTTGGTTGCTTTTGAATAATACTATGTCTTGCAGTGAGCATGGAAGTGCAAATATTTCTTCTAGATCCTAATTTCATTTTTTTAAATAAAAACTTAGAAGTAGAATTGCTGGATCATATGGTAGTTCTATTTTTAATTTTTTGAGAAATCTCTATACTGTTTTTTATAGTGGCTGCACCATTTTTCTTTATCACCAATAGTATAGGAGTGTTCCAATTTCTCCACATTCTCACCAACACTTATGATCTTTCGTTTTTTTGTAATGGCCATCCTGACAAGTGTGTGGTAATAACTCATTGTGGTTTTGCTTTGCATTTCACTGATGATCAGGGAAATGTAATACTTTAATGAGAGATATAACTGATTTTTCAAAAGCAACTTAAAGTTATTGATATCACAACAATATCTTATTCTTTACTATAGTCATCAATATTAATTATAAATTTTTACAAAAGTGTAGTAATTCATATTCATAATAATTTTCAAATTATATGTTATCTGGAACAGAACTTCTCAAACTCTAGTGTGTGTTCCAAACATCTGGAGATCATGTTAAAATGCAGATTGTAATTCAGTAGGTCTGATGAGGCCCTAGAGTTTACAATTCAGCCATCTCCCAGGTAATAGTGATGTTGCTAGTCTAGGAACTATATACTTAGAGTAGCAAATATCTAGAACAATGAAAAGGCAATGATATTCTTATCATAAGTTTTCTTTCAAAGGCAATATTATTATATTCTGTACAGGAAAAATTGATTTTGAAATTTATTTTTAGATCATAGACAGACCGGGAGTGAGACTTATAGGTGGATGGAATCTTCTTCCTCTTTCTGGTAATTCAGCATTGGAAAAGTTGGTATCAGAGTCAAGAAACTGCAGTTGTTTTAACATTGATGATACAATTTTAGTAAAAAACATTACTTCATGTTTCTTCACAGAATTTGTTACTGCCTTTGATTTTTTCAAGGACACTATTGATTGAATTTTGGTTCCTGTACATTTTGCATATAGCATTAAATGATATCTATGTATCAGGAGGTTGCAATGTTTTAACAGTAGTTAATTTTTGTAATGCCAGAACTTCCATAACAAAAAATGATCAATTGCCATATTAAGTGGATCACATGTAATCTCTAACTTATGTCTAAGTAATACTGACTTTGTATATTTTTAATGGAAAATGAATATTTGCTGTTACACAGTGATTTATATTGTGAATGTATTTGTACACTTCAGTTTGGAATTCAGAAATATTAGCAAACAAATAACAGATGATATGAACTGTGCTATACAACTTTACATTTAATCTGAGCACTATTATCAATAGAGGACTTTTTGCTTACATTTTCAGATGTTTATCTGTCAGTACACTAGACAGAAATGTAATTATTGGTGTAAAAGCTCAAGTTCTTTTAGATATTTGACCAACAAGGCTTTTTGATTATCAGACTTGTTTGTCCTTTGTTAGAGAATGGTGGAAATATACTGATTTTTTAAGAACAAGCTATAGAGCTGCTCTATGTCAGAAAACTGTCATAATAAATAGACAAATAGCCCATTTTTTGAGTCAAGAAAGTTATAATCAAAATTTGACAATAGTTCAAAATGGTAAAGCTGTCTATGAAGTGAATGTTGCCTGTTGAATATGGAGCCCTTGTGTAAGTCCATATATGAACAACTCTCTGAGGTATCCCTGGCTGCTCCCCTCAGCATGTTTTATCCTTCATGTTGTCCCATATTGAGACTGCAGTTGTACTGGTTTCATCTCTCCTGCCATCTCCACTTTCCAAATTAACCCAAGAAGTCAGTTGTAAAGAATTAGGTAGGATACTTGATGTATAATATAGTTACCACAAACAATAATGAGAAGATCCATTTGGGTTTCTATATGGAGGTCTCTTGGAGAGGGAGCTGATGTTTGTAGGTTCTCCATCCACAGAGTTTGTAGGTCAGCTCTTGAGCAAAAAGAAACTGTTGAGCAGGTCTTTACACAGTGATCATTGCATGTAACAGAAACAAGAAACAAACAGCTTCTGTTTGTTGGTAGCAGAAACAGGTATGTGTCTTGGACTCCATAAGATTCATCCCATCACAGGATCACCCAATACTCTACACAAAGGAAGTCAGACAGAGTTCCTCTTTGCCTTGGTCACATCCCCCCAACATTTGGGCCACATTCCATCTTAATTTCCATGTTGCTTGACTAGAAATACAAGTGCATGATAAAAATGGTGTATTTGGAAGGGACCTGCGAAGCCCAACCTCCTCTCCAGTGCAAGAATCCTCTTACTAGCTTCATTGATCACTTACCTTCTATCTCAGAGTTTCCAGTAGCCCATTTCATTTCAGCCCATTTCAGGAGCCCAGGTCTAATTACTGATTCTCCATATTTTAGGTTCTCTTAATTAAGAGTTAATTAATTGTTTCTTTATAACTTCATTTATTCAAATTATTTTTTCTGGAACAGCACAGACTTTGATTTTCTTCAAATATATTTTCAAAATTGATATTTAAAGCCCACATATAGGTATAAAGAAATGTATAGGGGTAGATGATAGGATTACAGAATTTTATAACTGGAGGAAATTATATAATAATTTATATTTTATTTTCTTCATTTATCCCTTTTCCACAGATGTCTAAATATACTTAAATCCCTTGCATACTTTAAATATAAAAAAAAATCTCTTTCTAGCATGTAAGATAAGAGTTGAATTACTCTCAGATACCACTGAAAATAAATGCTCTGTAGAATGTAGAATGATTGTATAGAAATGCTCAAGGTCATTTAGTCTAATTAACAGTAAAGTCAATCAATACATACTAAATGCAGTGGCTGCCCATGGAAATAATTAAGCTAATTGTCTTTGGGGAATCCATGTTGCAGATTTCTTTTCCAATTTGCCATGCTCTGTCCAAGGCTGTCTTTCCCCCTCCTCCTTATAGTTCTTTTCACCTGAGATCTATGAAGATCCAGTCAGAATTTAAATTGGAATGATTCTTGTGGGAAATTTCCTTCTTTCCCTTTAGCTAGGCCCATTTTTTTTTTTCATAAAAGAGTTGGGCTTAACTTGAGTAAATCATGATCTCTATGATCTTACAGCATACAAACAAGAGCAAACTGAGAGTTTGTGCTGGTTGGACAGTTTTGATGGCAAGTTGCATGTGGGTGGGCCATGCTGCAGAGGACTGCTGTATGCTGGACATTCGTCTGATAAATTTGGGCCCACCCTGCCCCTCAATTATTTTTAGTGGGGAGGACTATTGGCAGAGTATAAAAGGACAATCTCAACATGGCTACATAGGGCCCATGGATGTTCTCAGAGCATTCTTTCCAGAGGACACACAGAGATACCAAGGCCTGAGATATTACTCACAGATTTCTCAAAGAGTTTTATCTACCTTTCAAATGCATAATCCAGAATAATTCTCATGAGACATCTAGTAGTAAAGCTGGAATCATAGTGAAAAGAAATATTCATGGTTCTACAGTTTCTGTAATATTCCTTTCAGCTATCTGTGCCTGTATACAGAAGCAAGAGGAACAAATACTAAGTGAATATCTCTGGGTAATTCTTTCATGGAAATGACCAAGTGAAGAGAAAATCTGTACTTTCTAGTAATTTATAATTTTAAGAGGAAATGTGAGAGAATCATGTGCAAAAAAATTATTCTGGTTCAAGTTTTTTGAAAAGGCAAAAAAATGAGGGTAGTTATGTCAAGTTTTATGTGCATTATAATATATTTTGAATAGTCCCAGCTGTAAATATTTTATCCTTATTAACTCTATCAATCATCTAAAGGTTCTGATGATACCATTTTTTGAAACCACTAAATGATTTTTAAATGGTCTCCTTCTCGTCGGGCTCCCGGTGCATGGAGCCTGCTTCTCCCTCTGCCTGTGTCTCTGCCTCTCTCTATCTCTCTGTGACTATCATAAATAAATAAAAATTAAAAAAAAAATTTTAAAAAAAAAGGGATCCCTGGGTGGCGCAGCGGTTTGGCGCCTGCCTTTGGCCCAGGGCGCGATCCTGGAGACCCGGGATCGAATCCCACGTCGGGCTCCCGGTGCATGGAGCCTGCTTCTCCCTCTGCCTGTGTCTCTGCCTCTCTCTATCTCTCTGTGACTATCATAAATAAATAAAAATTAAAAAAAAAAAAATTTTAAATGGTCTCCTTCTCCTGAAATACACCTTAAGTCAAATCATATTTCTGTTTATGGTTTAGAGATTTTGGTCACTACTAACTTAGAGGAGAAATCAGGATGCTTTTCATTTTAAATTAGAAAATGAGGGCAGCCCTAATGGCTCAGTGGTTGAGGGTATGATCCTGGAGACCTGGGATCGAGTCCCATGTTGGGCTCCCTGCATGGAGCCTGTTTCTCCCTCTGCCTGTGTCTCTGCCTGTCTCTCTCTCTCTCTCTCTCTCTCTCTCTGTGTCTCTCATGAGTAAATAACTAAAATCTTTAAAAAAAATTAGAAAATGAGTTATATTAGAAATGCAACATAGAAAAATAAGAAAATCCAATGGAATGCAAAAGGCCCAACTGCCAGGACAACTGAAGATTCATATATGCTTCCCTTTCCACCTGTGCCCCATCCCAATTTAGTCCAGGAAAAAGTCCTGGTCCTAGATATGGACAGCACATCTAAGGGGTTATTACCATATACTTCTAATCTTAAGAACATTTAGGGTTTAATTTGTTCTTCTTTTTATAGTTTATTAACACGAAATCTTATATCATGGATTTCAGATCTTTCTTTTCTAGAAGCACATGTTTTCTCCCTCTAAATAATTCATTAGATGTATCCCACAAATTTTGATATGTTTGTACTTCTAAAATTTTCATTCAGTTTAAAATATATTCTACTTTTCTTGGTGTAGTTTCCTCTTTGACACATGGCTTATCTATAAGTATATTGTTTAATATCCAAATACTTGGAGATTTCCAGAAATCATGTTATTAAAATTTCTAGTTTAATTCTATGATGGTCAGAAAAATACTTTGTATGGTTTCAGTCTTCTAATATTTTCAAGATGTTATGGTAAATAATACTGTTTTTTATTTATTGCTAAAGAATACACACTTAAACAGAATGTTAATCTGTTATTTTGGTATAATATTCTATGAATAGTAATTAGGTCAGGTTGTTTATAGTAGCATCAAATCTTCCACATCTCTACTCATTTGATATATATTCTACTATAATTGAAAGATGAGTACTGAAATTTCCAGTTTTAGTTTGGATTTATCTCTTTCTTCTAGAAGTTCTATCGATTTTTGCTTCATACATTTTGAAGCTCTGTTATTAGATGCATAAGTATTTAGGACTATTGTATCCTCTTAATGTTATCATATGACAGATATCTCTTTATCCCTGGTAATATTTTCTTTTCTCAAGTCTACTTTTCTGATGTTAGTATAGCCATATTACTTTTGTTGTGATTAATTTTTGCATGCTAAATCTTTTTCCATCCTTGTAATTTTAATCTATTAACATTTTTATATTTAAATTGGGTTTCTTATAAATATATAGTTGGGACTTCATTTTCTAGCCAATTTCACAATTTCGCCTTTCAAACAGTATTTAAACTATATACATTTAATATAATTAGTTATAGGGCTGATTTTAAAACAACCTTGCTGTTTGTTTCCTATTTGTCTTTTCTGCTCTTTGTTCACTTTTTCTTGTTTTTATGTTTTCCTTTGGATTAATTGAATTTTCAAAAAACCTATACATACCAGTCTCTTAGATAAATCACTATTTTATTTTTATATTTTAGCGCTTACTCCAGGGATTATGATATACATCCTTCATTTATCACAGTTTACTTTCAAATACTGTTACAGCATGTCTTTTCTACTATAACAACCTTACAAAAATGTACTTCTATTTATTCTCTTCTATTTGTTGTACTGTTATAGTTATACATTTTAATTTTACATTGGCTATAAACCACATAGTCCAGTGTTATTATCTTTGTCTTACAGTGTCAATGACCTTTTAAAGAGATTAAAATGAGATAAAATATATTTTGGTTTACGCATATGTTTATCATTGGTACCCTTATACCTTTGTGTAGGGTTAAATTTTCCTCATTTGTCTTCCACTTAGAGAACTTTCTTTCACATTCCTTTTTTTTTTTTTAAAGATTTTGTTTATTCATCTCACAGAGAGAGAAAGAGCACAAGCAGAGGAAGAGGAAAAAGCAGGCTCCCCACTGAGCAGGGAGCCCTACATGGGGCTTGATCCGAGGCCCCTGGGATTATGACCTGAGCCAAAGGCAGATGCTTAACCAACTGAGCCACCCAGGCGCCCCAAAACTCAGCTTTTAAGATGGTATTACAGCAAAAATAGAATATGAAAAAAATTAAAGTTTTCAAAATGCACAAACAAGTTTTATCAATTACTTTTAAAAACAAAGAAGCTGCAATTCCTCAGATTCTTCTTATTCAATGTTAGAATTTAAAAGGATTTTTAACACCCTCAAGGGTAAAAAAATAAACACTTAATTTTCTTTTAATGTTAAAATTACAAAGAATTTTCTTTTTTTTGAATTTATAGAAATTTACATTTGAAAGCTTCTAGAGAAGAATCTCTAATATTAATTTTTTTTCATTGAAATGTAAATAATTATATCTGGGGATCACTATTAACTGTTAAAAGAAAGTTAACAATCTCTGGCAAATTCCCAAAAGCGCTCAGGCTTTAGCTTTTACAAATAAGCTCTCAAAATCATTGTTCTGAAGAAAAACTTACACTGCCAGCCTACTGTACTCACATTACTCATTCATTTATCTATTATTTGTTTTTTTTTTATTTTTTAAGAGAAGTAAGCCCTTATTTCCTTGTTTCACAAAAACTCATTCATTTAAAGTGAGATTTTGTAGTCACTCAGTGATGAACCATTTTTATTTGGATTACATTTTCTAAACATAGAAAGATGCTAGGCAGAGATGTAAATGCCTGTTTATATCTAAATAGTTTCAAACTAGTGAACTGGGGTTTTATTTATTTAACTTGCCAAAGTAACTGTAGGCACAAAGTAACTGTAGGCAATGTATACATTGTTTTTCTAAAATTGTGTGCAAATTTCACACATCAATTAGGTTATAAAAAGGACTTCAATATGATTAATATGCACTAAAGCTATAGTCAAACCCAAAACATCACTTTGACAAATAACCATCCTATTTAAAAAGTGACTCACAAATATGCTATTTTTCTCCATTTCTGGTAAAAAAAATTAGAAAGCATAAAAAGTATAAAATGCATAGAATGACTCAAAAAATTACTGTCTTAGAAGTGCACAATGAGAATGTTGTGTTAGAAAGATTTCTTTTAAGAAACTAGCTACAAAACATAATTGTGTGTGTTTTTTATACCGTTTCTTGTCAAAGACTTTCCTTTGCAATTCCTCTACTACAATTTCAAATTCTAATTCTAATAATCTGGAAGATGGAAAGGATAAGTATTTTATCATTATTCAGTCACTCTCAGGCAGGGAAATTTTAAGGTGCACCTCATATATAGTGGAAATGAAACTGAAATTGCAGAGTATCGACACACACACCGAACAGACACAACAAAGTTTAAGGAGATTTTGATGATACAAGCAAGTAGTCATGTAATCAACATAAATTGGTGGTAATAGATTAAGACCTTTTATCATGATCTCAAAGAGAAACTCAGGATAAATACTGCAGAATGGAAAGCATCTGAGGCACCTCTGTGATGTGACAAGCCTGTTGTTAGATTTACAAATCAGAGCCTGAATTCTTAATGCCAGTTGCTCATTATCTTTAACTTTCTTGATTCTTCTATGAATGTAACAAAGCACTTTGGTGAAGAATCCTACCACCTACCATACTTGCTGTATGTTGCTTCTTAATGTAACTTTGTCATTAAATCTTTCATTTCTTATGGAATGAACTAATCTGCTGCTACTACCAGCTCATATTTTCCATCTTTACTTTCTGAGGAATTACAATCAGGAGAATCATTGCCAGGGTCTTCTAAGAAGTCCCTATCTGTGCTGTTCTTTTCCAGGATATAAGAAGTACTAGCTTGGATGTGATGTGCTTTTCATAATGAATTCTTTGAAATGGTTCATGAGTGAACTGGGACATTCCACATATCATCAGAGCACCTGTGTATTTAAAAAAGTAAAGATATTTTTTGAATGTTTACTTTCCCCCAACAAATTGATTTATATCAACTCTAATAGCTGGAGACCATGGTGGCCCCAGATCCTTAGCAGAGAAACTTTAGCCAGGCAAGTAACCTTCTGTCCTGTGAACTCACAACTTTTGGACTTTTGGACTTTTTTTTTTTTTTTGGACTTCTTGATTTTGAATAGATTTTCTTAATCACTGCTTTTTTTCTCCCTATCTTTTAGTTGGAAGGGTTATGCTCTTTATCTTTTAGCATTCATCTTAGGAATTAAAGATGTATCATTGACTGATAAATATCTAATATTAATCGATAATTTTACTCCTCCTGGTTAATACAACAAGCTTAAAACACTTGCCTGTATTTCCATCATTCCCAAGCTACATCTTTATTTTTTATGAGTCAATGTGTATTGAGATTTACTCACATGTTTGCAACTTTCTTCATTCTTTAGTCTTTGGTATTTTTTTGCCCCCTTGATCTTCTCCAGATCTTTTCTTTTTCCTAGAACACATCCTTTGCAAATTCCTGTGGGTACAGGTCTCCCAGTGGTAAATTCTTTTAATTTTTTATTCATCTGAAATGTCTTTGTTATTACTATTATTTTGGCTACAAATTCTAGGTTAGCAGTTTCTTTCTGACTTCTGCTGATGCTATGGAGAAGTCTCCTGTCAGTCTCTGACTCTCTTTAAGGCAAGTTGCTCTAGTTGCATTAAATATTTCTGTGATTTTATCCAGTTTCACTATGATGTGTTTAGATACAGATTTCCTTTTATTTAGTCTTCTTGGTGTTTATTGGGATTCCTGAATCTGAAGATCTGAACATTGGCATTTCTCATCAGTTTTGGGGAATTCTAAGCCCAAATCTCTGCAAAAATTGCCAGTGTCTACTCTGTTTTCTTCTTCTAGATGCCAGAACTTATCTCTTGTCTTTTACAGTCTCCTCGATGTTTTCCACCTTTTCTGCTGCTTGCATGCTACATTCTGGAGAGTGTCTTCTGCTGTTTTCAGCTCACGGTCTCTTCAACTGTCCAATGTGTTGTTTAATTCCCAGTAAATTCTTAATTTTGTTTGCGAAATTTTCAGCTCTAGAATTTCAATGTATTTCTTTTTCAAATCTGCTAAGTCACTTCTTATAGTTGGCAGTTTCCTCCTGAAATTTCTGGAGCTTACTTTTCCTCAAAAATGGTAAGCATAGTCACACTGTGTCTGATAATACCTATCGCTATTTTGATGATTTCTATCACTGCTGGTTCTTGTTCATGATATTTTTTTTTTCTTTATGCTTCAGTGAGTGCTGGGCATTGTGTTTGAAAAAGAAGTGCTTGTTGGAGCAATATGAGGCTTAGGTTGACATTCTCTTCCTCTACAGCGGGATACTAACAATCTAGGGTGTACTCGCAAACTCAAAATCTGAGATTTCATGGGCTATTGAGATACAAAAAAGAAGTGTGTCTACTATTCTTGACAAAGCTTGGTTTATTTTTGTTTTACTACTATTTTCAGAGTATAGCCATTTGGGGTCCCAAGTCTCTGTGTTGGGTGGGCCCTGAACTCTGAGTTCCCCCTTTCTCTAAGAAGCTTTGAAAGCACATATCAGCTACCTCTTCCAGATCAGCAACTGCTCAGAAGACAAACCTTTCATCAAGTCTTGGATTTTTGTTCTGTAATTCCTCATTATCTTGATATATCTTTGATATTTTTAAGAAAAAAATTTAATAAATTTAACCAAGATTTTATCTGTATCTATATCTAATCTATATAATCTATATATCTATATCTATATCTATCTATATCTGAATGTGGTTGGCTTTGGTTAAATAGTCTTTCATTACCCAAAACAAAAATTTCAAGCACCCATTCCATTTTCTTGCTATCCATTTCTTTCCCTTTCTTTCTTTCCTTCTCTTTTAAAGTATTTATGTACTTTTTTCAGAAGAGTATATGAAAGATAAACTTTCAGAGTTCTTGAATGCCATTCTTTTGCTTCATATTTGATTAGTTTGATTATATATAGAATTGCTATAAAGTCATTTTATATTGGAATTTTGAAGGCATGATTTCATTATTTTCAGCATTTATTGTTCCTGATGAGAAAACTAACACTATTCTGTTTTTGTTTGTATATATATATATGTAAAAGAAGTCTGTTTTCTAGGAAAATCGGCACCAGAAAACCTAGTTAATATAAATCTGTTTAAATTGGATTGTCCTGTAATACTGTTTTCTGATAAAAATGATAACATGATATGACATCTCCCAAGTTATATTTTACTTTCTAGTACAATCATAAAGATAGTAATTTCTACGAAAATATTGTAAGACTTCCCTCCAGGAGCCTATCTTGGATTCTTTAATTTTTAAATGATTCTTCTTTGAAAATCCTTTCATGTTATTTTCCTGGCTATGTTTTCTCTTCATCCATCATTAACTGATCTTATTCTGCTAATCCTCATTTAGCAATGGCTTTGTTGGTGATTCAAGAAGTAACCAGCACCTTCATCAACTCTATGAAATCTAATATATTTTCAAGATTTGCAATGTTATTTTAAAACCAACTTATGCTATATATGTATTATACATTTATTAAGATATTTATTTTATCACATATTTATTAAAAATTCAGTGGAAGATTGATCAAAGAAGACTGTGATGTGATTGATGAGAACAGATGTCAAAGTGACAGGGGAATGGGCATTTTAAATAGGACTAATCTTGTAAGTGGCCAGTCCATTAGTGATATTTTTGAGGCATAACTGTGTTTCCCTATGCAATCTCATGACTATAAGAAAGCAGTAGTGAATCTATCAGACCTCAAGGATCTTATATAATTTGATTCTATAGTCTTTTCCTGGAAGCTTCTAGGATATTCTCTTTATATTTAGTCTGTTACAAAATTTCATGTGACTATTTTTAGGCACTGGTCCTTTTCATTCACTGTGCTCAGCATCTACATCTTTCAGTTTGAAACCAGGTGTTTTCAATGCTGGGACGTTTGCCTCTTTTATTTTATCTCACAATGTTATCCATCTACTTGCCATCTTCTAGAGATTTTAATAAATCTTTGTTCTACTGATGGCTCTCTCCCTTCCCTTTTTGGTGCTATTATGAGCTTACTATCTTCTGTATTTCTTTATTGTAATTTTTACAGGGATTTTGGAGGAAGTTAAACATCTATGTTAATAGTCTGCCAAGTAGAACCAGAAGATTCAGTATCATTTATATTAGATGCAGAGCACTTTATTGAATGGAAATAGCTACATCAATCTATTTTCATGTATCCAGCTAGACCAACTCCCTATTACTGGATATTCAGGTTGTTTAAGATTTTTTCAAATGTTGTCCATAATTTTTGGTGTTTCTGACTTAAAAAATCTCATTTTTCTCTGGATGGACATAGAAATTACCGCAAGCAAAATACTGCTTTAACTTGAATAAATTTATGTTCTATATCAGTTAAATCTTCCATTCTTTTTGAATGTGACAACCATTTGAGGACAAATTAGGAGAGAATTGCTCTTTTGAGGGCCACATAATGAGAAGATTCAGTGTAAAAGGCTTTTGACAGCCAGTCTAGAGAGATATGAATACTCAGAGATAAAGGCCTCAATTTTCCAGCACAATGCAAACTAGACCCAGGGGAGAGAATATGGCAACTGCTGATATTGAGAGGCCCATATGCTAAAAGCAACCAAATTTTCCCCAGCACTAGGATTAGGCAGCCATTCTCAAGAATAGTTGGAACAGGAGCAAAGGGAGGCATTTCTGTTAGGGATAGATGAAATTCAAAGTCAGTAAAAGAGGTTTTTGGCTGCCTATTAGGAAAGAGATACATTTTAGGACATGGGTAGATGAAATATTTTTAATATGAGCCTTAAATCAATTATGCTAAACAATCTAAAATTCATTCATTTTTTCAAGTTTTTTTTTTTTTTATCATTGATTTACACAGCAGAAAGATGAACCTGTGAGTATATGTCATTTTCATGGTAAAGTCATATTGGTGCTAATTACTAATCTAATGAAATCCTTATTAGTGAAGTAACATTCAGAACTCAAAGATTTAAAAAATAACACCAGGGCCTAAAGAAGGGCTTCTCAATGAGATGTGGGACATTAATCCTCCAAATAGCACCTGTTTTTTAAAGTGCTCCACTACTCCAAATTAATCAGAAGGGTGGATGTAGTGAACTTCAAGTTGTGGCTGAGCTCTTTCTCCCAGGAGGAGATCTTGATGTGTATCTCAGAGCAAGAAGTGGCCAAGATCCCTATGTGCCATATATGGTTACAGTTCAAATGAGCTATGTAGAGAAACTCTTGTTAGAAGGTAAAAATTATCATCACTCTAAATTAATCATTAAAATTATTAAAATTGGGCACCAGGGTGGCTCATTCAGTTAAGCATCTGCCTTTGGCTCAAGTCATGATCCCAGGGTCCTGGGATTGAGTCTCACATAAGGCTCCCTGCTCAACGGGGAGTCTGCTTCTCCCTCTACCCTTCCCCTCTGCTCATATCTCTCTCTCACTCTCTCAAATAAATAAATAACATCTTTAAAATGATTAAAATTAGCACAACTCCATCTTTAATTTTTTCTTCAACTTTGTGGATTTAATGCTTCTCTTGAGCAATAACAGGTAATTTTACTTATCTCTTAAGAAGTAAGAGATACTTTTTGAGTCTTGCTTCTTTTCCTTGGACCAGTGTTAGGCTTCCTGGAGATCTTCTGAGCTGACTCAGGAATTGGAAGATCTCTAAAGCTACTCTAAGACAGATAAGGTGGAGTAAAAGAATTTCGGGCTAGGAGTCAGAAGCTCTAGGTCTAATTTTGGCTTAGCTGCATTCCACCTCATCTGTAAAAGGGGATTAATAGTGCTAGCTCTTCCTACCTATAAGATTGCAAAGAATTAATAGGACTACAGTGAGTGAAGGCAAGATATTAACATTTTTATATATACTTGGTATTCAGATGAGGAAAATGCCTCTTCATCCTCTCCTCCACTGATAGATTCTTGGGTATATGTTGACTCAGATTGTCATAACAAAATACCACAGACAGAGTGGCTTGAACAGCAGAAATTTACTTTCTCACAGTTTTGGATGCTAAGAGTCTAAGATCAAGATTTCAGTCAATTCAGTTTCTGGTGAGAGTCCTTCTTCTAGCTTGTAAATGGCAGCCTTTTCACGTCTTTATAGGCCTTTCATTTTCTATAGTTTTCTTTTGAGGACACAAATTCTATCAGATTAGGGCCTCATCTTGTGACCTCATTTAACCTTAATTACTTCCTTACTCCAAATACAGTCCCATTGGGGGTTAGGGCTTCAACATATGAATTTTGGGTGTGGGGTTGGGGGACATGGACATTCAGTCCACAACATTAGGAAAGATTACATTGATCCTTAACCTATGGAGTCCTCAGTTGTGGACTCACATATACCAGTGCCTCAGATGAGGCATTAACAGAGAAAAAAGGACCTCATGTTAAAGATATGCTTTCCAGAACCATTCAATTAGATCTTTTATGGAGACTGTTCTGCTCTCAGATGGAGGTGTCCTGCCAAATATTTCATGCAACTTTGGACATAATCAAGATGTTTTGAGAAATATTGGATTCAGGACATCTGCACCAGAGTCTTAGCACTTAATTGTTTTTATTGATTGTTCCACTGCAAATTTCTTAAAATAACATCCATATCTAATTTACTTGTGGAATCTAAGCTATAAAGACAGGAAAATAATGCATTTTTAAAAATTTAAATCAGAATAAGACAACCATATAAAGCACTAGAGAAAAATGTATACTACTTGGAGGTAGTATCACTTACTGCTTAAGGGTTTAGGTTCTGGATTCAGAGAACCCCGGGTTCAAATCATAGCTCTTCCATTATTTATCTCTGTCATTTCAGACAATTTTGAAGTTTCTCTGTACTTCAGATTCTTATGTTTAATATAGATATAATAGTTCTACCTCACTAGTTTTTTCAGAATTATATAAAATAAAATAATAGGAGATAAGCACATGGTCTGACCCATTAAGTGCTTAATATATAATAGATACAGCTTATTATATTTTGTAAAATGTCATTGCATAGATTTTTATTACTCTCTCATAAAGAGCTTATACTCTGACACGTTACTGATTTAAGTTGAATATTAGCAAAAAGAAACATGCTTTTAAGAGCCAATTAAAATAATTTCCTTGTCCTTCGTTTCTTCTTTTTTCTCTTCCCTTCCCTCCCCTCCCCTCCCCCTCCCTCCCTCCTCTCCCCCTTCCCTCCCCTCCCCCTTCCCTCCCCTCCCCTCCCTTCCCCTCCCCTCTCGGCTCCTCCTTTCCTCTCTCCTCCCCTCCCCTTTCCTTCCCTTCCATTTTAACAATATTACCTGGGGTGAGATATGAGGAAACCAGAACACATCAAGAGAGAGAAATCAGGAAGAGTGTCATAGTTTGTTGTACTCACAGTTCTCTGGGGGAGAACAGAGCACACAGCACAAAGCCACTCAGGGGAAGCACCAGATCAGTCAGGAGGCAGGAGGGGAGAGAAGAACTATGGATAAGTGCCTTTATCCTTGGTTCTGGGGAGGGAAAAGGCAAGGCAAGGCAAGCAGGTTTAAGATTGGCTAATTTGAATAATTTCAGTGGGCTCTGGAACTTAGGGGCTGGCCTTGTTATTGATGCATGGCCCTTGGCCAATCAGAGCAGGTGTATAATGAATGGCCCGGGCGGGGTGTGTGTGAGCTGATGTGGGAGGTTGTTGGGGGGTGTGGACTTAAGTAGCTGTTTAAGAAGGGGAAATGACCAGCCTCTCATCAGGGCCTCAAAACTAGGTCAAGACATGTTTGAGGGCAGCCCAGGTGGCTCAGTGGTTTAGCTCCACCGTCAGCCCAGGGCCTGATCCTAGAGACCCGGAATCGAGTCCCCCGTCAGGCTCCCTGCATGGAGCCTGCTTCTCCCTCTGCCTGTGTCTCTGCCTCTCTCTCTTTCCTCTTTCTCGTGAATAAATAAATAAATGAATCTAAAAAAAAAAAGATATGTTTGAAGGCCTATTATTTCACTACTTAGAGTCAAATGTTAGCAGGAACTGAGGCTGAGGTTTTTACAAGGTAGAAGAATCTGTCATGTGCACATTGTAAATGCTAAGTGCCACAGATGCATCTGGTAGGCCAAGGTGTGAGCATCCTAATGCCATTATCCCCAATTCTTTTAATACATGAAAATTTCTGCCTAAAGGGAAAGCAAAAGGATTATTGCTACTTAATATTTGCTTAACATAGCATATTTGGGGAATGTTTCAGAATGTCTTATGAATGAACCTCGAAGTACCTGAAAGTTGTAGCTATGTCCATTGTTAACCATTATTGAACATTTTTATTCTCTTTAAACCATTGAATTTGGGTAAACCATAGATTGGCCTATAAATATTGAGTCTCTTAGTTTTTCAGGTCAGAGTCTCTTTACTGACCTGCTAGAATGTATGTCACTGAGTAAAGAGGGCGTTGAGGAAATATGGAGAGACTATTATATGCTGTTTTTCTTTTGTTTCTTTGTTTTGTTTTTTTGGGAAGAAAGGAGAACAAAAGGAGGCAGATGTGGGGAGTGAAAAGTTTAATATAGTATATAGATTTGTAGTATTTACTGATTACAGCAGAAAACATAAGTTTTCTGGCCTATTATTTAAAAATAGATCTCTGAATGTGTCTCACACATTGCTGTAATGAATAACAACCACATTAGTATTCTAAAGAAAATCCTGGTTATTAGATTTCTGTAGTAAAGAACTGTTTCAAAAGATCTTACTTTACATTTTAAGACTATTTGCAATCTTGATACATTTTTATATTACTGGCATCAAATTATTTTTAGTTCAACTGGCCACAGTTGGGAATAAACCTAGATTCTATGTTGAATATTTATACTACATCTGATAAAGTAGCCAATGTAAAGATGTGGTCTATGGTTTTTACACACACTGTGGTAAGAATGAAATTCAAATATTATAAGACCTATCTTACAAGCTTCCTGGTATCAGACAGATATGTCAAGGCTCATTCATATAAAAAATGTATTTATTAAGGTCACTAAGTAAATACTGTTTCAGTAAGTGAGCAATTTAGATAAAAATGTATACATTTACAAATATACTTACCTACCAAATTAAAACATAGAATGAGCTGCAGGAGTAGTTGTAATAGTATATATGGTTTGTGTATTCATAGAGAACATTTCATTCATAAGGTATGAAACACTGAAAGGATCATGGAATACAAAATCATACTAACCAAAGTCCTTCCCTGGCTGTTACAGATCATGGTACCCTGGGAAGATCAGCCTCACTGGGGTTCAAGTTCCTCAGCTGAAAAAGAGGGGAGACATTAAATAATCTGTAAGGTTTCTTCTATTACAAATTGCCATGATTTCTTCTTTACAACTTATTTCTCATTTAGGAAGAAAATGGGTAAAATGCAAGGTATAAAATATGAATTGCATCATATAGTAGGAAATCATGAACTTTGTCTTGGCATGTTTTTTTCTTTTCAACTAACATTGTTGAAATTCAGTTAATATTCAATAAACTGTACATATTTAAAGTGTACAATTGGAAAAGTTTTGACAATTGGATCCATCTGGGAAGGCATCACCCCAGGTGTTCTTAGGGATTTGGTATAATCCCTACCTTTTCCCCCTCCTTGTCCTTCTCTCGCCCTGTGTCCAGGCAACCATTGATCTACTTTGTATTCTTATAGTTTAGTTAGCATTTTATAGAATTTTATATAAATGAGATCATATCATATGTGTTCTTTTTATTTTTGGTCTGGCTTCTGGTACTTAGCATAATTATTTGAGAATCATTTGTTTTCTTGCATGTATCAATAGTGTGACCCTTTATATTGTTGAATACTATTCCATTGTAAGAATGTCACAGTTCATCTATTCGCTGGTTGGTTCACATTTGCATTGTTTCCAGTTTGTATCTATAACACATAGAGCTGCTCTGAAGATTCCTGTATGTCCCTGTATGGTCATATGCTTTCTTTTGGGTAAATACCTAGAAGGGAATGGCTAAATCTTATGGCAGATGTCTAATTTTTAAGAAACCACAAAAGTATTTCCTGAAGTGATTGTACCATTTTCTATTCCCAGCAGTAGTATATGAGAGTTGCAGTTGTTCTACACCATCACCAGCCTGCTATGGTCATTTAACTACATTTTAGCCACCCTAGTGGGTGAAAGTATTTAGAATATTAATATTGTGTTTATTTTTCTTTTTTAAGATTTTATTTATTTTAGAGAGAGAGAGCACAAGTGAGAGTAGGAAGGAGGAGAGGGAGATGGAAAGAGAGAAAGAATCTGAAGCAGACTCCACACTGAGTGCAGAGCCCCATGTGGGGCTTGATCTCACCAACATGAGATCACAACTTGAGCAGAAACCAAGAGTCCATGCTTAACCAGCGGAGCCACCCAGGCACCCCTCTCCCTCTGGTTTTAGTTTGCATTTTCCTAATGACTAGTGATACTGAGCTTTTTTTCATATGCTTATTTGGCCTCTATATGTCTTCTTTATTGAAGGGTTCAGATTTTTTTCCTTCCATTTTTAAGAGGATTGTTTGTTTTCTTACTATTAAGTTTTGAGAATCTATAATTCTTTATATATTGTAGCTATTCTTACTTTTAAGGCTTATTAGATGAGACCAGAGCAGTGCTCAGTCTCGGGCTAATTATCCTCCAATATTGAGGTAAGACCTTTCTGTATTCTCTACCCAGGGCCCTGTGAATCATGACAATTTCCTCTGGTTTGTGGGAACAGGGCTATTCTTGTACCCATGTAAAACCCAGGGACTATTACCTGTAATTCTTTTGAATAGTTCTTTGTTTGTCCTTGGGTAATTTCCATAAGAACACATGCTGATCAACAATCAGTTGAAAACTTGAGACTCTCTGCAGCCCCTGGAGTCCCCTCTTATGCAGTTTTCTCCTTTCTGAAACTCTGTCTGGAGAATTCTAGCTGCTTTGATCTCAAATCAGGGAATGTGTTGAGCACTTCTTGGTTTCTCCCAACTGAAAGTGTGGTTGGAAACTCAATACAATAAACTGGGGCAATTTTTGAGCTTGTCTTGTTTGCTTCTGTAGAGATCACTGTCATTTGTTATTTGATATCTAGTGTCTTGAAAATGGCTTTTACATGTTTATTTCCTCTATCCTTTTTTGTTGCTTCAGGCGAAAGGTAAATTTGGTCCCTTTTACTCCATTTTGGCCATAACTGGAATGGTTTTAAATCTTTTTCTTTAGGGTTTGGATAAAGTCCTAATGAGAGCCACTGGCCATTTGGGCATTGTATCTGCTTGCTCATAATCTCACTGTTATTAACATTTTGGTTTATATTTGTCTAGTTCTCTTTTGCTCTTTTTCTTAAACAGCTTTATTGAAATATAATACGTACATCACAATTTACTCATTTAAATTATACAATTCAGTGGTTTTTATATAATCATAGATATGTGCAACAATCACCACAATTTTAGAATATTTTTAACACTGTAATAAGAGCTTCAGATCCTTTATCTATCACTCCCATCATTCCCCTCCCTCCCCTACCCCAGTTCTAAGCAACCACTAATCCACTTTCTCTCTTTCTGTAGATTTGTCTATTCTATACACTTTATATAAGTGGAATCATATACTATTTGGTCTTTTGTGGTTGACTTCTTTCACTTAGCATAATTCTTTTAAGCTTCATCTATGCTGTAGCATATATCAGTACTTCATTCTTTTTATGGCCAAGTAATATTCCATTGTATGGATATATCAAAATTTTTTATTCTAGTCATCTGTTGTTGATAACTGGGGTTTTGTTACTATCTTTTGACTATTGTGAGTACAGCTGCTGTAAACATTACACACTTGTATTTGAGTACCTACTTTTAATTATTTGTATATTTCTAAGACTGAAATTGCTGTGTTGTATGGTAATTCTATGTTTAACTTTTTGAGGAACTGTCAAATTGATTTCCACAGTGGCTGAATTACTTTATATTTACACCAGCAGTGTACAAGTATTCTAATTTCTTCACATTCTTGTAAGCACTTTATTATTTTTCATGTTTAAAAAATATATAGCCATCATCCAACTCTTGGTTTCAGCCCATGTCATGATCTCAGGGTTGTGGGGTCCAGACCTACATTGGGCTCCATGATCAGTGTGGAGTCTGATGGCGATTCTCTCCCTCCCTCCCTCCCTCCCTCCCTCCCTCCCTCCCTCCTTCCTTCCCTCCCTCCCCCCCTCAAATGAATAAGTAAATATATAAATAAAATCTTTTAAAAATGTATATAGCCATCCTACTAGGTATGAAGTGGTATCTCATTGTGGTTTTGATTAGCTTTTCCCTAATTACTAATGATGTTAAACATCTTTTCATGTAATTGGTGGTTATTTGTATGTCTTCTTTGAAAAAATGTCTATTCAAGTGCTTTGCCCATTTTAACATCAGGCTGTTTGTTGTTGAGTTCTAAGAGTTCTTTATATATTCTGGATACTAAATTTTTGTCAGATATATGACTAACAAAATTTTTCTCCCTTTCTGCGGATTGTCTTTTTACTTTTGTTAACAGTATCCTTTGATGTACAAAAGGTTTTAAAATTTGATGAAATTCAACTTGTCTATTTTTTTTATTACTTGTGCTTTTGGTGTCATATCTAAGAAAATGCTGCCAAATTTAAGGCCATAAGGATTCACCCTATGTTTTCTTCTTATAATTTTATAGCTTGAGCTCTTTCACTTAGATGTTTGATCTATCTTGATTCAATATTTGAAACTGCTGTGAGGAAAGGTCCAACTTTATTCTTTTGCATCCAGTTGTTCTCAGCAATTCTTTGAAAATTCCATTCTTTCACCATTGAATAATCTTGGTACCCTTGTTGAAAATTAGTTGACCATAGACAACTAAGAAGAAGTGTGAGTTCTCTTACTTTGTTTTTCTTTCTCAAGATTGTTTTGGCTATTCCGAATTCGTTAAAATCCCATTTAATATTGGAATCAAATTGTCAATTTCTACAAAGCAGTCAGCTGAAACTTTATGGGGCACTGCTTTAAATCCGTAGGTCAATTTGAGGAACATTGCCATCTTAAAATATTAAGTCTTTTAATTCATGAGCATGGGGATGATTTTGTATTCATTTAAATTTTCTTTGATTTTGTTCAAAGGTCTTATAAAATGAGTTGAATATTGGTCACTCTTTTAAATTTTGGGAGAATTTGTGAAGAATTAGTATGCATGCTTCTTTAAATGTTTAATAGAATTCCACAGCCATCTGCACCTGGCTTTTATTTGTAGGTAACTTTTTAATTACTCATCAATCTCTTTATTTGTTATAGGTTTATTTGTATCTATTTTTCTTGAATCAGTTTCAACTATTTGTATCTTTCTAGGAATTTGTCAATTTTATCCACGTTAACTAATTTGTTGGCATACAACTGTGCATGGTATTCCTTTATACTCCTTTTCATTTCTTTAAAGTTGATAGTAATGTCTACTTTCATTTCTAATAATTTGAGTCTTTTCTATTTTGGGCAGTTTAGCTAACATTTTCTAAAATTTGTTACCTTTCTTTTTCAAATAAAAATAATTTAACCTGTATTTCCTTGTGTTCCTGTGTGTGTGTGTGTGTGTGTGTGTCAACATTAAACTTTTTAATCCAACTGGAATTCATTTCACTATATAAGGGATCTTACTTTTAATTTTAAAATAATCAACCAATCATTCCAGTACCACTTGCTGAATAATTTATCTATCTCCAATGATTTGAAATGTTCCTTAATTATACACTGTATTTTTATATATACTATGGATTATTTCTAGGCTTTCTCTTCTTTTGTGTAATCATATCTACCAATTCTTATGATGGATATCATACTGCTTTTATTTCTTACTATTTTATCATTTATAAAATAATAAGAAAAAAACATTATTAACTAGAAAAAAAACTACCCTCTCACTATTTCTTAAATTTTAGCTGTCAGCTTATATTCTATCAACTTATATTCTATCAACTTGTATTCTATCAACTTATATTCCAGCTGATCATTAGAACAACTTTATTACATCACCTCTGTTCCCTTTTTACCGCCTTCCTAGGAATGTTTGAGTTTTTTCAAATGCTGGGAGTTTATTTGATCTGAAATCAATTCATATAATATTCTGAGAAAGATAGACATTTTAAAATATTGAATGTACACATCATAGGTGCTCTCCTACTCTTTGACCTATTTTTAGTGTTGCTGACCACTAGACTCCTGAGCTTCTTCAAATGTAACTATGCAATTATTCTTGACTCTTTCCTTATGGTAGTATATCTCAGGTCTTCTTTTTCTTCTTCCTTTCCTTTTCCACTAGGACCTTCTTAACAATCCTTTATCAATCTTTCTTCTTCTCCATACTGCTTCATAATTAGAAAAATTCTTTGTCTATTTTTTTCTTAGAAGTCATGGGGACTACCAATTGCTTAATTCAATCAAATAGGCCTTTACTCTGAATTTAAAAATGTCTAATTGTCATCTAGAATCTCACTCCCACCCTAAAGCCCACATTCTGTTCTCAGACCCTCAACTCAAAATTTGTATTCCTCTCCTACGACTTCTTGTTTTGTAATTTCTACTTTAGCAAAACAAAGCTATTCATATTTCTTTACTTTAGCAAAGTAAAATTCACTGCCATATATAATTCACCAACATTTACCTACAGACGATCGTATAGATACACTGTTTTATGGTATTTATTCCTTACCATCTTCCATAAAAATGTATATCCTCTCCTCCTTTCAGCCCCTGCTCAATACAAACTTGAGACAAGAAGTGTGTCTATTTTAATGCTACTCAAGTCATTCCAGCAGCTTTTCTGTGATGGTATTATTTAGTTATAATTGATTATACAGAGATGCCTTATTCAAGAAAGTACAGTGTACAAGCATGTATAATATATATGATTATGATTACTTTTATAAATCTGATTCACCATTGATTCATTTAAATGTTAGGTTATATTTTTTGGAAGCTATAAAAATTTAAACTGGGAGTTATTCTCTCCAGCAGTGTGAAAGCTCTATGAACTTATAAATCAATAATTACAAATAAATAAAATGAATTGCTTCAAACACATGAAAGAATATAAAGCTTAGTATAACTTAAAGCATATAAAATTTATTATCTAATGCTTCTTTGTAAAGCTATTCCTGGGTATTCATATTTGTTAAATACCTACTGTGGACATAGTTTTTAAAAATCTCTCTAAGTTCAGTCCATGAGGGATAATGAATTCAAACCATTGTGCAATTAGAGGATTTCCTGACCTAAATTCACCCACCTTGGGCATTAACATAATGAATGCAGAGGACAAATATGGAGAGAGAGACCTTTTTCATCTTTTGGAAACTGGAGACTTCTAGTAGAGGATGGTTATATTGAGTCTTGCAGGAGAAACAGAAGTTAGCTAGATAGTGGGGTGGGAGGGGTGATCATTCCAAAAATAGCAATGGATGTATGTGCAGAGACCTGCGAAACTGTGACAAATATGAGAAATTGCTAATATTCCATACTAATGGAACAAAGGATGAATATGTGATCATGGGGAGATATGACCAGAAAGCTAAACTGAGGCCAAGTCATGAAGAGCTTTGTAAATTATACCAAAGAGTTTGGACTTTCTTCTACAGGCAAGGGGAACTTGATTACAGAAAGAAATACTTCTATCAGTATATTATGAAGTTCCTGTTAATGTATTATGAAGTTCCTATCAATATATTATGAAGGAAAAAAAACCCTCAAATACTTCTTATCTAATGTGCAAGGCAACCTTAAAAAAAACAACAAAAGAAAAAGAATAAAAAGAAGCAGCCCTGGCCTCCTCTTACAAAAAGAGTATCAGCAAATCAAGTTCACAACTAACTTCAGTTTTCTGTTTCTTAGATTTTGTTTGTTGTAAAGTGCTTTTATCTTGTTTTCAAAAAGATCCAAAGTATAGAATTGTTTACTTATTTCTAGCAGCTATATTTTTCCCTTCACAGATTGTCCCTGTCTTTGAATGTGCCTTTTGAAATGGTATTTTCCAATTTGATTTTCAGGAGTAAGGCCTCGAGCATGAAAAACATGAATTTTTTTTCTTAGAAGCAAGTGAGCTTTCCTTCTTTCCTGATGTACACAGATGGTTTCAGGATGTATCAATGCTGAGAGCCATTTACAGTCAAAAGATTTTTTGATCTTTGGCAAGCCCTAGAGGGAAGAGGAGATTAATGTTACATGTCCTTCCCAACATCAGACTGGAGGAAGGGTTGGTAACTGCGATGAATGTTTTAGTCTTAAGAGAAACTTGCACCTTTGGCAATATCTGCGCAGGTGGCAGTGATGCCTGAGAAAGCATGTGGGGCTTCTAGGAGGGGCTGGGAGGAGGCACACTGCTTGCACTGTGATGTAGTGGGAAAGGAAGGTTAAGTGGTCTCCAATTTTTAAAATCTATGTAATTTTTAAAAGTCACTTTTATATAATTGTGGAGTTATTTCCTGAGGGATTTTTGTTGTTGGTGGTGGTGGTTTGTTTGAGTACAAAGTCAAGAAGACCAAAATGATGAAGTTATGAGGAAGTGGCTCCAACCACTGGGGAATGAGGGATAGAGAATTCAGCTCCCAGAGTTCATTGCTGAGCTCTTACTCAGAATATGAAAGTTGCACTTCACGTCAAACCACTGGCTGGTCATTTCCTCAGAAGGTCTGGATGGTTTTCACTCTGACACCACATTGTGACTTAGGAAGAAAGGTGACAAAGAAGGGAATAGAAGGAAGTGAACCTAATGTTCAAAGGGTGATTGATTTTATGTTTCCAACAGGTGTAGATTGGAATAGGCATAGGTGATGAATAAATGAATGAGTTAGCTAGTTCAGAAGAAGAAATATACACTTTGAAAAGTGGGCTATGCCTTTTGATTTTTTCCCTTTTGATTGTTTTCTTTCAATTTTTTACACAAAGCCCTTTTCAAAACAGCAGTTTAATATGTCCCAAAGAAGATAAGGGAAAGAGATTTTGTTTGGATTGAAATCTGGGATAGAATTTAAAAAGGGGAATGGTGTATTCTTGGGATTCTGGCAAGGTGAAGGTTATGGCAGTGAGAAATTTCTCAGGACGTAGTGAAGTTTCACAAGTGAGTAAGGGTCATTTGTACGGTCATGGTTCCCAAACAGAGATTCTCCTGAGAGCTCTTCTCTGCTCAAAATTGGAAGGAATTTGCATTAAGATGGGAGGCTATTTTCTTGGAAAAGCCTCTTAGACCTTAAGTAGCTTGCAAGAGACTGTTTTGACAAGGTTCATGAAAATGGTGTCAGGAAAGGAAATTACTTGCTTTAATAACTCTGACATTATTGGTGTTAAGTGTTTTGCATTCTGTTTGGTGATTTGCATACAGATGGGGCTATGTGGACTCAGAACGGTGTTCCTTTGTGTTTCTTCCCATTTCTAGCACTATAAAAAAATGAGTCAGAGATGCACATCAAGTTGTCCTAAAAGAGCCAGTGATTTTAATTAGTTTTGAGCAAGAAGTTAACCTAAATACAGCATTGGGATTAGAATTGGAAGAATTTTCTACTTAACTGTTTTTATTTTGGCCTATCACCTACAAAACTATCACATTGCCATGGGATTTTAAAGCTGATGGGGCTTAGAAATCATATAGACCAGTGGGTCAGGACTTCTGGTCTCCTGGCTTCAGGTCAGCTTTTCCCAGCGTATTGTGCTTACTCTCTTTGCAAACTGTAAAATACAATGTCGTCAGTTAAGTTTAGGGAATTTAAGTATATAATGACGAAAGAGACACATCCTTGCCAATTTAGATTTTGTTTTTACTACAGATGTGGTAGTCAATTCACGTATTGTTACCCGAATGTAGAAGTTGCACTGGGCATCTCTGAACCTCCCCTCCTAGACTTGAGAATCCTTGAATCTTTGAAGCCTTTTAGGAACATCCCTTGATATTTCAAAGATACAGATACAGAATCATACCACTGTTAATGTTTTTGGCCTCAAATTCCTACCTTTAAAATGGAGTATTAAAATTGTTCTTTTGTCTTATAAGAGTCCATGCTTTTTTGTTCATCATTCCACCTGTCTAGAATATTCTGCTTCTTTTTTTTTCACCTTTCTTTCCTTGAAAAACTCAGTTCAAATTCTCATACCTTTAGATTTAATGATCTCTTCAGCTTCCTTCATATTACTATTCAATTGTTTTGGTAAGTAGTGTCACTATATGGGATTTTTTTTACACTGTGGTTATTTATTGTTATGTAACTTATATATTTTGACAGCTTATATAAACTCCAGATTGCTTTTAGAGAGTGAACACCATGACCTTTCCAAATTTACATTCAGCAGAATGCATCTCAGAGTGTTTACTATATATTATATATTTAGCAAATAGTTGTAATTTTGATTTTACATTATTTTTAGTTTTCTGTTTTTAACAAAACCATTTTTTACAAAAGCTTAGCAAATGGAGGTGTACCTAAAAACATTTATTTTTAAAGTGCAGCATATTAGTTATTTTCTTAACTTTTATTTCTTAGTGTGAAAAAAATGCAGCATCCCAGCCCAGCATCACAAAAGAAAAGTATAGAAGAGAGAGTTTGAAACAGAGAGATGGGGACACCTGGGTGGCTCAGTGGTTGAGCATCTGCATTTGGCTCAGGGCATGATCCCGGAGTCCTGGGATTGAGTCCCACATTGGGCTCCCTGCATGGAGCCTGTTCCTCCCTAGGCCTGTCTCTGCCTCTCTCTCTGTCTCTCATGAATAAATAAGTAAATAAAATCTTTTAAAAAATTAAGGGGATCCCTGGGTGGCGCAGCGGTTTGGCGCCTGCCTCTGGCCCAGGGCGCGATCCTGGAGACCCGGGATTGAATCCCACGTCGGGCTCCCGGTGCATGGAGCCTGCTTCTCCCTCTGCCTGTGTCTCTGCCTCTCTCTCTCTCTCTCTCTCTCTCTGTGACTATCATAAATAAATAAAAATTAAAAAAAAAAAAAAATTAAAAAAAATTAAAAAAAAAAAAGAAACCGAGACAAAAAATAGTAAGTGATACAGTTAATTGTTGGAGCTTCTAATTCCTTTTTAAGAAGAAAAATAAAATTAATAGAAAATATATTTTGAAAACATAATTTCCCAATAATATTTTTTCAGCCAATGGATTAATTTGATAAATAAGTGATTATTCTTTTAAAGATTTATGTGTTAGGCCCTATGCTGTGGATTCAGTACCCTATAAGACAGAAAGGGCCCCTGTCCTCAAGAGAATACATTTTACTAGGAAGGCATTTTAGCTAATGTGTATCATGATATGCAACTGAAACTCTTATCACCTATACTATTCATATGTGTGCATTGTGATTAAAAAAATATTATAAAGTTAAATGCAAAATAACTTGGAAACAAAAGCTGATAAAATACTGTAACTACTGTCTTGATTTCAACTGTGTGATGATCAGTGAGGTTTCATTGTTTTTACTGATTTTAATAAGTGGCATAAATGTATATACATGTATAACTTAATAGTAAAATATTAACAATACAGCAGATGGATGCTCTGTAGGGCACACCTAGTTATGTGACCTTTCTGGTAATTGTCTGGTCCACATACCACTTAAGTTCTTGTACAGATTCTTTAGTGAAGAACCAAAAACAGACTTGGAAATAAGGTGCTCACATCTCACAGTCCCTTCATAAAGAAGCTGGAGACTTAACACAACAGTGTTATTCCTGTGGCCAATTCCTCAGTGAGGAAGATTAGTTTGACTGAGGAATTTGTGGGTGCAGAAGGTTTTTAGACTTTGTTTATAAATAAGTGGCTTCCTAGGATTTGGCTTGAATTTACAGTGTATGTTTATCTGAAGCCCCCGAAGACAGATGTATATGAACACTTATCTATCATCTTGTAATCAAGGGGGAAATGAGCTACAGATTTCCTGATTTCTTTGCCAGAGGCAACGACTTTTCTCCAGTAACATAAACACAGATGCAGGGAAGTGTTCCATTTAAACCTCTTCCAAAGTTCATGGGTATTTTCCCTTGGTATGACTAGTTCTGGTGCTCAGTTTAGGTTTAAAATAAGTTATTTTTCAAATACCTATTTTGATACAGTGGGCTTGTTTAAGAGTAAAGTCATCATAGGTAATAAACAATGGACTTGAACCTCCACCTACAATAAACTATAATATTATTACCTTAAAATGTTAAGGCACTGTGATATTCAAAGCACCTTTTCATGCAATGTCTTTCTTGTTACTCAGATAATCCTTTAAGATAGAAAGGGCAGCCATTATCACCGTCACTTTACAGATGAAAAAACTGAGTCCTCTACAGTTTAAGTGATTGCCTAAGGACATAAACTGATAAATGGTGGATTTAAAACTAGGGCACTGAGATAACTTTTAAATACAAGTTATGATTTATAAGCATTTTGAAATGGTATTCTAATAAAAAAAATAAGAAAAACTGAACATGTTCTTGCTTCAAGATAGGATGGAATCAAAGAAAGAACAATGAACCAGAGACCTGGATCCAGTTCCAGTTTTGCCAACTGACTCAGTGATTATGGACAACCTGCTATTCTTTCAGGGTCTGATTTTATCACCTATACAAAGAAAGCATTGAATTAAATTATCTGTAGTGTCTCTTTCAGACCTAACATTGTATGAAATAGTTGGTGTTCAACTATCTAAGTTCTAGATTTTTCTAAGCTATTTATTCCCCTTTACCTTCCCATATCTGTGCATTCCTCCTGCCCCCATCCACATCTGACCGAGGAGATAATCTCAGACATGTGAACTGTGCAGACCTCAAAATCCCAACTGCCAAAATATCTCCCCCATGAGCTTGCCCCCATGCTCTTGCCTTATCACCTTATCTAATGTTGCCTGAAATTCCCAGAATAGAGCCTCTTTTTGAGGGACCATGAGAAAGTTTGCAGATTTGCTAGGGCTGCAATAACAAAATATCACAGACTAGATAGCTTAAATATCAGATATTTGCTTCTTCACAGTTCTAGAGGCTAGGAGTCAAGATCAAGGTGTTAGTAGGTTTAGTTCCTTTTAATGCCACTCTCCTAGCTTTGCAGATGGCTTTCTTACTGTGTCCTCATATGTTCACCCCTGGGTGTGTGTGTCTCCTGTTTTTTTATTTCTTTTTCTAAAGACATTAGTCATATTTGGATTATGTCTCACCCTAAATTGCTTCACTTAAACTTAATTACCTCTTCAAAGACACTGTGTCCAAGTGCAGTCACACTCTGAGGTACCAGGGGTAAGTTCTTTAACATATGAATTTGGAGGGAGACATAATTCAGCCTAAAACATACTTGCCCTAGAAAGATTTCTTTAAAACATTCTCTAGGAGTTAGGGAATAAAGCCGTAACATAGATCACCAAAGTGGAGATGGATACAGCTGGAGGAAAGGGTATAAAATCTGGAAGGGATAATTGCTGATGAAGTGGATTGATTGGGGCACCCAGAAGACATTCTTTGCTGAAAGTAGGCTGTACTCACTGCTGTCTTTATAAAAGTGTGGAGGCCGAGAAAATTAAGGCCATTCCACTTTAAGTTCAGCGTTAGCACAAGTACAGCCATCCCAGGCCCCTGTGAATAAGAGCTGAACTTTACCTTACTTCAGTTACAGGAAGAAAACAGCTTACAGCTTAACGTCCTAGAAAGCCTCATATTAGAATAAAAACAGAGCCCAAGCCAGTGGCAGGAAGCCCCATATTAGAATAAGATCAGAGCTCAATGCCCTTGAAGGCCCCATATCAAAATGTAAACAGAACTTGAGGAATTGCTCCACCCCTTCTGGAGGTCCCCTAGACCAGCCCTTAAAACTAAGCTGAAACCCACCTCGGGGTCCAAGTCCCTGCTCCGCTGTGTCGGGTACACTTGGACCCAAGCTCGAACTTGTAAATAAACCCTCGTGTGTTTGCATCGGTGTCGGCTCCTTGGCGGTTTCTCGGATTCACGATCTTGGGCACAACAGAAGTAATGACTTGGATGAAAGGAAATGGATTTAACTTATAATGTCTCTTACAATAATTACCCTTTTGTGTCAATGCTTTGGAGAGGCCCTATCAGAAAAAAAAAACCAAACAATATTCTGTGTTTTCAGCCTCAGAATTTGCTGTTTTCTCATATCCAAAAGACACATACTATAACCATGCTTTAGTTCAAGACTACAAGCAACTTTTCAGCTAAAGATTTCTCTCTGGTAATAGAGACAGTCTACTAAACACTACTAAAACACTTGGCTACTTTTTATAATTATTGAATTATTGCTGTATATTTTTCCATGTTCAGGCTGAATAACAGATAATTCATTTGCCTCAAGTAGGTTTGTGCAAATTTTCAGATTTTTATCCCAAACACAGACATGACACATGTCAAGACTCACAAAATGTCTAGATGGCAGTGTCCAATATGTTAGCCAGTAGCCATTTAAATTTAAAGTTGAATTGATTAAAGTTAAATACTATATAAATTTAGTTCCTCAGTTGCACTGGCCATATTTCAAGTGCTCAATGATCATGTATGGCTACCATATTCAACAGCGCAGATATAGAACATTTCCATTATCACAGAAAGCCTATTGGATAACACTGATGTAGATTATTTTTCACATTGATACCTACTGATAAAATACATTCTCATTTAATAGAACCAAACTTATGCTGTAAAATATTTTGTTCCTTATCAGTTAGAATGCATTTAGCTATAAATAACAAAAACTCAACTTATAGAGGCTTGAACAAAAAAGGATTTATTATTCCTATTGTAGATTCAGCTGTTCACCAGTGTCAGGGCTCATATCACCATGATTTTCTTAGTCTTTCCTTCATGGTTGAAAGGTGCCTACTCTGGTTCTAATCATTTCATCCACATTTAAGATAAGAAGAAGGTGAGGAGCCTCTGGGTGTCTCAGTTGGTTAAGTGTCGCACTCTTTGATTTTGGCTCAGGTCATGCTCTCAGGGTCATGATCTCAGGTCGTGAGATTGACCCTTGTGTTGGGCTGTGCACTGGGTGTGGGCCTAAGATTAAGATTCTCTCTCTCCCTCTTCCTTTCCCTACTGGCTGTCTCTCTAAAGATTGAAAGAAAGAAAGAAAAAAAGGAAGAAAGAAGAAAGAAAGAAAGAAAGAAAGAAAGAAAGAAAGAAAGAAAGAAAGAAAGAAATTAAAAGGAAGTATGTAGCATCCATATCAAAAAAGAAAAGGCTTTCCCAGAAATCCCTTAGCTGACTTTGGCATGTATGTAAACCACAGGATTTTCTATGCCCACTCATGGAATATGGTTAGGAATCATGGATTAGGAGTCGTGGTTAGGACAGCCAAGCAACAAGCAGTGTCTTCTATAGCTTTCTAATAGAATTTGTGAAAAATAGTTCCTGATATCACAGGGACATTAGCAAGAAGCAAGAGATTATATCCCATCATTCCTCTAAAAGAACAAATATTGAAGATCTGGGTTTTCTTTCTATTCAACAATCCATATTTCCAACGTTTACAAAATAGGAAGGAGTGGCAACCTCTATCTGAATTATATAGACACTGATTGTGATAACGATTGTGAGCATATAGAACAACTGAGAAAGTATGTCTGTTACTTGAAAGCTGTGTGATGAAGTGGAAAGAAGATAGATTTTCTTTCACCTGTCCATGTAATTACTAAATTGAGCAGGTCACCTATCCTAAGTTTGATTATCTGTAGGATGGAGATTATTGTGAAATCAAATGAGCCAACATGTGCTAAATGTGTCTGGTGTGGAACAGCCACCTCACAAACATTACTTCTGTATCCTACTTCTTTTCCTATGTTGTGCAGAGTAGTCTCAAACTGAGCTTTCAGAAATGATCACATAAAGTGTTATAAAATTTCCAAATACAGATTGAAGTATTAACATGAAGTAATAGCTTGATCATATGTACTCAGAAAAAGTATCTTAAGGGACGTCTGGGTAGCTCAGTGGGTGAGTATCTGCCTTCGGCTTAGGGTATGATCCCGGTCCTGGGATCGAGTCCTATGTCAGGCTCCCGGTGAGGAGCCTGCTTCTCCCTCTGTCTAGGTCTCTGCCTCTTTGTGTCTCTCATGAATAAATATATAAAATTAAAAAAAAAAAAAAAGGAAAAAGTATCTTAAGTCCTTTGTTTAAATCTGGTGATGTCACACTTACCACAATGTGTTCTTTAATTTCCCTGAAGTTAAAAGTTACTAAGAAGAACGAAAGATTTTTTTTCCCTTAAATTTCTTTTACTTAGTTAACTTGCAGATCTGGACATAATTTGCAATAAAATTGACCTTTGCTTTAGTGAGCTTCAGAACTTAATTGTCTCAGAGAGGAAACACACATGGAAGGGGTAGTGATCAGGGAGCAAATGTGGGGAATGATGACAGGCAGGTTTTCTGTATCCTGAGAAACTTCTAGGATGAAAGATGGTTGTCACAAGAAACCAGCTGGGCCCCAGAAGAAGCCATTTTGGAGAAAGATGAAGAGGCTTACAAAGACTTAACAAAAGAGTAAAATCTTATCTAGTATTAACAACGAGAGCCTTGGAGCCATATAAGCACTCTCTGGGTGAGCAAGGCGGAGAGAAAAGCACAGTTAAAGCAATCATTTTGAATTGCTACTGGGTTTTTTCCTTGGATATAGTGGCCACCAAGGCCTGCAATCAGCTTAATTATACCTATAACAAAAGGAGTAGCACAAGGGAACAGGTATAGCTGAGGAAAAGCTACTGTAGATACTTGCTCTGATGGAGAGGAATCTGAGAATCCTAGATTTCCTCTGTGAAATTAAATGGGTCACAAATTCTACTGGCTCTTGCAACACAGGGAGGATTTAGAAGGTGGACAGAGGAACTTTCTCCTTTGTTGCTGTTATTCAAATTGAAATCTTCCCAAAGCCTGTCTCAGGTACCCCACTTCTGTGATGAAACTCTTTACTTAGAACGCATGGCACATGTAAACAGCAAAAAAGAATTTGCATGACTGAACAAAATGAGATGAAGAGGCTTGAAAAGTAAGTTTGGCTAGACAGCGAGGAAGAGGATGGCAAGCATTTTGTTCCATATTTGGAAAGCAGCAAACAGTGAGGGCCAAAGGGAATTATTTGCTGTGTTACTTGGGGGGGGGGGGGCATAATGAAGCATCACAAGGTAAAATGAAAGTAAGGAGAATTTAGTGAACATTTGAAATGCCTCCCTCCAGGAGCTACTACAGGTTAGCATTCTCAGAACAGGCCTAATTTAGCACAACAGGCCTTCTCTGGGATTGAATGTGATCCATTTCATTGTAGAATCCTTTCTTGCAGAGAGGCACTGTGAACACCGATGATTTAAGACTATTTTAGGTTGTAGGTAGAAATAATGTTGTAAGAAGCAATTCTCTATTGTTTTGCATATTTGACCATTGAAAACTGCTCGCTTTTCCCCCTTCTTTAACAAACACTGTCTTGGTTTGGGAACCCACAAAATTGGAGCTTGAAATAAGGATTTAGTGCACACAATTTATTTGGGAAGTGACTTCAGGAAGTAGGAAGAAAAGAGGAAGGAATGAAATGGAAGTAAGAAAAGCCAATAAAGGCTGCATTCTAAATTCTCTACTGTGATAGACAGTGAGAGTTCAAATCACAGAATGCTTCCCAAAATTCTCTCTGGCCTGGGAAATGGCAGCATTTGTCCATTGGCTTCCATTGTCATTGGTTGAGGGTAACTCTCAGAGATGTTAGCTTCCCAGCACTTCCAGGTACTGGGTTCCCACAGATTTGGCAAAAGTTCCTAAGCAGAAAAGCACAGGTTTCATGAAGTGGGAAGCTATAAGTGTCCACTACAGATGTAGCTAAAATCAGAAGTAGGCCGAGCAGATAGATCCAAGGCTCTAGGAACATCTGCTACAAACCCAATTTACCTCCTTGAATACCTAACTCATCAGATTCAGATTTGTTAGATGGAGGACAGCATTTTACATGGTAACATTGACTCTGCAATGTTAGAGATGGTGCCCTTCCTTTGAAGCCTACCTTTTTCCATACTCACATCATTTGCGTACTCTTTCTTATTATGCCCTCTTGGGACTTCATTAACTACTGACCATTTTTCCAGTTTTACACAAATTATAATTCTCTGTGTTGCCATCAGCATTTTCAAACTTGTCTCATTTTTTGCATTGCCAAACAAGCAGCTACTCCATGAACTTTTGTGCAACTCCGTACCTAGGAAAGTGGTTTGCTTTCAGTATATATTCAGTAAATGTAGATTGATTAGTTTGTTTTTCATTTATATTCATTTTTCAAAAACTGGAAGTACAATATATGCACATGATAAAAATTCAAGCAGTGCAAGCATTTGTACAATAAAAAGTCATTCTTCTTTTTACTGTGGACTTCCAATGCCCCTTTCTCTGATATAGTCATTGTTAATAATTCCTTATTTATTATTCCAGAAAGTGTCTGTGGATATACAATTTTTATATATCCATTAAAATGCAAATGAGATCATGTTGTATACATGATCTGTACTTTAATACAACTAAGGTTTCACTGGACAAATATGTCAAATATTATTTGATAACAGCACATTCAGACCTACATCATTCAATTTAATGGCTATCTGGAATTCCACCATACAGATGTGTTATTCATCAATATGAGTTTTCTGATTTCCTAAATATTTCTAGCACAATAATAATCATAACATGGCAGTTAATTTCTCCCACTTATCAGCTGTGATAGACTCAGATATGCTGTGGCAACAAATTAACACAAGTTTAGCAGCATAAAACAACACAAACATATTATCTCTCAGTTTCTGTGGGTCAGAATTCCGGATATGCGTTTGTTTGGTCCTGTCTTCAGACTGACCAACCTGAAAATCAAGATGCCAGCTGGGGCTATAACCTCATCTGTGGCCTAAGGTTCTCTTCCAAGCTTACTGGTTGTTATCAGAGATCATTTCCTTGTGGCTGCATGACTGCAAGTCATTTTCTTGCTAGTCTTCAGTTGAGGACTGCTCCCAATTCCTAGAAACTGCCTTTGTCCATAGACAATTAATAATTTGGCTGTTTGCTTCTTTCAAGCCAGTTGGAATACCTGATTCTGCTTTTTGTCTATTTTAAGGGCTCACCTGATTAGGTCAAGCTCACCTATGATAATCTCCTTTTGATTAAATCAACTAATTAAAGTCAACTAATTGAAGATCATAATCATATCCCCAAACTTCCTTTTCTCCATATCATGAGAGTGATTATTTCACATATTCACAAGTTTTGCCCACATTCAAGGGGAGGGGACCAGGGGGCCATTTTAATAGTTTACTTACCATCTGTAGTAACAAGCACCTCCAAAATATCAGTGGTTTACAACAATGAAGGCTTATTTTGCACTCAAGCTACATGTCCATCCTGGGATATCAAAGGGATAGTTGCTCATAGTTGTCATGCAGGGACCTATACAGATGGAAGACTTGCTTTTTGAACATTGCTGATGGCCATGCCAGTGGGAAATGAGAGATCTAGAGGGTCTTACATTGACAATGCTTTACTCACAATTTTCTGGCACAATTTACTCACAGAATTACATGAGGTTATATCTAACCACATGAGGACCAGCAAGTGCAATACTACCAAATGCCTAAGAAACTGAAATAGCTGGCCAACCACTTTCAACTATTTAAAATAGATCCAGGTTGTCACAGGTAAGCTAATGTGGTGCTCAACTATCTTCCTCAGAAGATCCTCTGAAATATCATCCTTTCAAATGCAATTAAGTTCGGATCAAGGGTGATCCTCTCAAATTCACATTTGATTGCACTGGGGCTCTGTTTTGGGACCTAGCATGATTATCTAGTGGTAGATTTCTTTCTTTTTCTTTTTTTTTTTTAAGATTTTATTTATTTATTCATGAGAGACACACACACACAGAGAGAGAGGCTGAGACATAAGCAGAGGGAGAAGCAGGCTCCTCGCAGGAACCTGATGAGAGAGTGAATCCCAGGACCCCAGGATCATGACCTGAGTCAAAGGCAGACACTCAACAGTTGAGCCACCCAGGCATCCCTAGTGATAGATTTCAAAGGGTAGTTATAAGGGAGGTGAAATATTTTGATTCTCTATTCAAATAATAAGCTATTTTAATGTGTGAAAGTTTCATGTTTGAGAAAGTTGTCAGTTGAAGGCTGTTTGATAGCTTTGTACCTTTTAGCTACAGGATTTACTATGAGAGTTTCTGTTGTGTAGGAATCGACCTTGACAGCATCCAAACCACCAGGGAGTGGAATAGGTAATCCAGAGAACCAAACAAGATAGCATGTCAGAGACATGATGAACAGGCAGCAAAAATCTGTCAATAATGAAAGATGCTGGCTAGGGGTATCTTCCTCTCCAAATTACTTCCCTTTTGAATTACCTCTGTGAATTGCTAGTTTCCTTTTCAGGATCAGAATCTTAGAAAGACCCTTAAAGTCCAACATTTTGTGCACTCTGCACATCCTATTCAAGTGGACATCCAGTTTTTGTGTGACCATATCCAAAAATGGGAACTCACTATCCACCAAGGCAATGTATTCATTTTGTGTAAGTAAAAATTTCAGTTACCTATATTGTAGAAAGAATTATATAAGTAAGCTCCGAGTGTTCTATAGTGATGAATAAGCAATAATAAATTTTTTTCTATTCTTGTTTCAGCTATCTTCCATCCACATTTTCTTTGCTGTACCATTTTAAAGTAAATCCTATTCATCAGCTTTTTAAGCTCTAGCAAGTGTATCTGATGCATATATATTCTAGCAAGTATATCCATTATATAAAGATTATTTGTATCATTACTTATCAACCATTTAATTTTTAGATGACTCCACTTACAAGAAACTTCTTCCTTGAATATTGTCCTGAAAGTTGGCTTCCTATAAATTTGGTTCATTGACTCTGGTTTGTCTTTTTGGAGCAATGCAGAATAACTTCTCTATCTTTCATAAGACCATCTTGCAATCAGCAAATATTTAAATTCTGTTTGTGTAGATTCTGATATCTATCTTTCCACTCTGTCCATCTCAAAATTTTTTGTCATCAAACATAATATATTTAATTTAGTCATCAGGCCTATGATGAGATTTCATACTATCTTAGTCATGCTTCTCTGAACACATTCCAAATGGCCAAGTATATTTCTTAAAATGAGGTATCATAATATAACTCAATCTTCTAGAGATGCTCTGACCACTGAAATGTACAATACATTTCCCTTGGTCTGGAAACATATGTAGCATAAATTTCTTAATAGGAAAACTGTTGATTTATATTGAGCTTTTAGTCACCTGAGACAACTCAGTATTTATCTTTTTACATAAATTGTCACAAAATGACTTATTTTTATATGCATTGTATTGATTTTGCTGAATCTAAATGCAGGCTTAACATTTTTATTGTTTGAATTTTATCTTATTACTTTTTACTTGTCTCAATCCTGTCATTCAAGAAATTAGCCAGTTCTCTTGGTTTTATGCCATATACAGGTTTAATAAGACTGACTTTTGGATCTATGCATAGTTGGTAGAGAGTCAGGGAAGCTGAGTGGAAATAATTCTGGGCTCTGAAGTCAGTCTAGGAAAAATCCTGGTTCTACACATGAGCTATATTATCATGAATGGGTGCCCTTACCTTTCTCACCCTTAATTCCTCATCTTTACAATGAAGGATATAATAGTACCTACTTCATAGGGTTTTTGTAAGGAATAAATCAATTAATATCAAAATTCCTACCCCTAGCCCAGAGTAAAGATTCAATATATATTACCTATTATTGTTAATTAAATATGTTAATAAAACTGGATCAATGTCAGATCTTAGAGATAATGGATCAACACTATTTGGGAAGAGTCATTCCACTAGCCAAGAATCTACCTAAATGTTTTATTATCCAAATGTTCCTGTCTTTTTTTTAAGGCTACCATATAAAACTTTAAAAATGCCTTGTTTATATCAAGATACACTATTTTCCTGTCTTTTGATTAATTTTCACATTAGTGAGTTAATTGTTGCTTAATGAGTATAATAGCTATAACAAAAAAATCAGAAGTCAGTGTTCCCTTTCTTTTAAAAATCAGATTGTAATCACCATTTTGGGCCAGAAATTAACACTACTCTAGGCTTCAGCAGCAGCAAAATGAGGTGTAGGGTTGGGAAGAGGATGATTGCTTTGGTAGTTTATGTAGGAATGACCTGAAATAAGTTGATAGAAATTAGTTGGTAAAATAGTAGCTTATATGAATTCATAAGCCAAAGTTGGTGGGTTTTCCTGAAAAACAGTGATCACCTCAAACTAAGAAAGTAATATCCTATGGCAGATGGCTTGAAAAGAGCGGCATAAGACATGTGGAAGAAAATCTGTAAAACATGTTCAATAAAAAGAAGAATATAAACTAAACTAGATAAAAGTCAGACTGCTAAAGGTTATCAGCACTTCCTTTGGGAGTGACAGGGCTCAGAATGAGTATCCCAAGAATGTGCCAATTTGGCATGCTTGCTATTTTGAGCTGAAGGCAATCAAAGCCCAGAAGGCTCAGACAAGGCTTTTACTTTCTGTTTAACTGCCTAAAGGAATTTTGGTAGATGGCATGGTCCAGGAAGACAGCTATTATCAAAGATAACTACAAAGAATATGGGCTAGGAGTAGTAAACTGGGGGGAAGGGAGGGGTTGGTAAACAGACAGTCAGCAGGGTCTGTTGTTCAAAGTCCTCTCCATGTCTTATCATCTCGGCAGGTTACCACATTTATTTACCAAACATTTGCTCTTCCCATCTTCCTGTAGACTGAAATCCCCTACTTTGAAGTCCCAGACCCATACCCCCTCCTTCTTAACTCTTAATAATGGCATATTAGCCTCAATTGTCGGACTACCTGTGGGTCTCATATTCTTATGGGACCCTGTACATGCATAATTAAATTTGTTTTTCTTCTGTTAATCTGTCTCATGTCAACCTAATTATTAGATCAGCCAGAAAGTCTAGAAGGGTAGAGGAAAGTTTTTCCCCCCCTACAGCTGGCATAGTCGGCAGGATCAACCTTACTGGTTGGACATTGCTTGCTCTGAGGTTGCTGTAGCTGAGAGATCCTGGCACCCCTGACAAAAAGCTGGCAGAAGGTAAGAATTCTTACTCTGTATCCTGGGTCTCTGCCTGCCAGCATGAGTGATGAGAGTCACTTTTTTTCTTTTCTAGATTTAGGTTAGAGTGAGAAAATATTTGTGGAACTAGTTCCTTCGGTATAGTAATTCTGGTAAAGATTTGTTATGAGTACTCTTGATTTTTATTGATCCTTTTCTCCCTAGAGATGGTCACGGTTTGTCTTTGTCTGTTGTGCTGTTTGTCTTAGGGAGGAAAATCATAGGCAAAACTCAGACATAAGCCCTATAAGCTTGCTATTTGAGCTGGCTTGCAGGTTGGTGAGTTCACAGTTCTCATCAGACCAGTGTCTGTTTCAACAAATTTTGCTGTAGGTTAATGTGTACATGAGGTGACGGCTGTTGCTAAGGGACATCTTGAAAGCCAAAGTGGCAAAATTGGTGAGCACAGATCAAGCACTTAAGAGCTAGTAGAGTGCTTGTCCCCCAACCCAAAGACTTCTGCATTAGAATAAGTTGGCCAGAGAATGAATTAGTCTGACACTAGGTCATCTGCCAAACTTAAGAACATTTCTGTGCAATGAGATACACTAAAATACCACAAAATTCCCAATACAGCCACACATTCTTCTTAGGTATTAGTTTGGCTCTGAGAGACCCAAGGCTTAAAGTTGTTAATGTGCATATAAGAAAAACTAGAGGAGGTTTTCCTGTCATCTTGTTTTATGTCCTGAGAACTTGGTTTTGTGACCAGTGAGAACATTCTTTTTTGGTCTTCACCAGCCAGGAGGTGCACATATCAGTGTATATCCTCGTGGACAGTTAGAGAGACATGAAATCACAAGCTGTACTCTCTTTGTCCCACTGTGCCAGCAGTCAGGGGAGTTTGTTACAAGAGGTCCCAGTCCATAAGGGGCTCTGTCATCTCAACTTTCATTGTTTTGTTAGTGCTGGAAAAAATCCCATTCCAATAGCACCTGCCTGGTGTCACAGAATAGAAAGCCTGTAACTGGAGGTGTTTCACTTTCTTGTTGCAAATCAGAGATACTGTTTCCATTATACCATACTTACCACCTGTAGCAATGAAGGACTTTTACTTTCTTAGACTATCTTTGGGAGTGAACTTTCTGGATCATGGGAGCTGCATCCTTTGCATCCACTGCAGGGATGTCTTTTGTATCCATAGTAAAGATTTATTCTAAGCCTGGGAAGTTACCCCTGGGTCTTTCCATGAAATAGTTTATTTTTTTAATTTTTTAAAAGATTTTATTTATTTATTCATGAGAGACACAGAGTGAGGCAGAGACATAGGCAGAGGCAGAAGCAGGCTCCCCATGGGAAGCCTGATGTGGGACTTGATCCCAGGACTCATGCCCTGAACCAAAGGCAGACACTCAACCACTGAGCCATGCAGGTGTCCCATCAATGAAATAGTTTATCAAATTGAGTTGCTATTGGAATAAATATACCATCAAAGATTTTACCTGTCAATAGTCAAACAATTGAGCTTTTGAATTGGAAAACCTTCTTTATTGGAAACAATTTTTACAGAGTTTTCATCCTAAATACTTATCCCATTAGTACCTGTGGGAAGATCAGATGAAAAAAGATACAAAGAAGCATAATGGCTAGCCTTAGCCCTATTCCCTCAATAGAGTGAAAGAACAGAAGAAATTAGACTTAGAACAAAAATTTAAAGTCACATCTAACATAACTCCTGTTTCCTTCCTCCTATATGTCCTTTACTCCCAACTCTCTGCCCCTGTCCTTGCAGAAGATCTTTTGGATCTCTAGATTGCCAGCTAAAACCAGCCTCTCAAAACCCAACTCCATCTTCTCAGCCAGTTCTCTTAGATTCTAGAACTCTTCCAACTTTCCTGAGAAATCCCTTAAACATCCTACTGCATGTTTTGACTTCCCTTTTAAAATAAGATTTACTGAGAGCACTCAGACTTGATCTCCAGGTTTGGGATATACAGGTTACTCCTATAAATACTACAAGCCAGGAAGTGAATTTAGCAGAAGTACCTATGGCAGGCAAATAAGGTTTGCTTTGTGGTCGCTTACAATTTCTTTTACCTTCCAGGGCTCTGCAGTCAGGCTCTACTAGCTTCAGGCATCCCTACACAATGTCCTTGGTGGGTGTATCCTGGGCCTCCCCCTTGGAGAATCCATGTCCCCTGGACAGCGGCAGATTTTTTAAATTCTAAAGCCCTTTATCGCTACGTTTAGAAGATCCTTCCAAATTTGGAGAAGAGTTAGAAAGGTTAATGGCCATTCGCAATTCCACTCACAGGCACCTAGACCGGTTGCTAAGAGCTGTTCTTCCTGTCCAGGGTGGTGCCGTGGTTATCAGACAAGTCAGACGGCCCCCTGGGGGAAAACCCCCTTCACAGAAAAAACAGGTGGCTGGAATTTCTCCCAGGTCTTCTTACAAATGTCCAGGAAGTAGCTCAGTTGGAGGCTGATATTCAAGGTTTGTTAAGAGCAATAGTAGAGGCTTTCCTCCCTAAAGTAAACTGGTCTAATGTTGAATTTCATGCTCAGAAAGAAGGATAGCATCTGAAGGTCTTTGTGTTGAGAATTTTATACAGACTTCTTAAAGGTATACTGCATTGAACCTGGAAGCTCTTGAACATAAAAATCTTTTAATTTCTCTTCTAGTGGGAAATTTTCTTCTACATATATAGGATATAAGATATATATATATATATATAGGATATAGATCCTTCAATATCTATATATCTATGTCTATATCTATATACCTCAATTCAAAATAGAATGGGCTGTCCAGCCAACCTCTCAGTGTCATAATAGAGGCAGCCACTCATTTTTTTTGGAAATTACAGGAACCCAGGGGAAAAAAAAAAGTTAACTGCAAGAATTATTGCTTTGCAGCTTGAATCTTTAGAAAGGCAAATAAGCTTAACTCTGAGAGTAACTTAAGGCCCACTTGGACCCCTATTTGTCTCCAGACAATTGCAGATATCACAAAAAATCAGGACACTGGAAGAAAAATTGTTCTACACTTAGGAGAAAGGAAAGTTTAAGGAACAATCTCCTTAGATCCCATCACTCCCAGAAGGTTTGTTGTTTTCCCCTGTGGGACAGTTCCCTTTGAAATGACATGGTTAGCTGATCCTCAGGAGCACCCTGGAGCTCACCATTAACTTAACATGGAAGATTGGAAACTAGATATCTTAATTGACACTGGTGCAACTTTCTCTATTATCTGCTCAGATTTATGGTTACTTGTCACCTCTGATTCTATTCAAACTATTGGAGTCTCTGGGCAACTCATTTCATTGGCCATATCTCAGCCAACTCCAATATCCTTAGACCCTCTTTAACACTCATCATGGCTTTCTAGTGTCCCAACTCCTTTTGGTAGAGATTTTTTTAATGTAAATTTAATGCCACTTACTTCAATGAGTAAGGCATTTTTGTTTTCCTACATTCAGATTAAACTTCAAATTTCTACTTTCCTTATTGGAAACTCATCTTGATTTAAATTCCTCTGAAGAGGATGAGTCTTTAAAAGATTTCACAATTAGTCTCTGGGATACACATGCAAATAAAATTGGATTGTCACTGAGTGCAGAGTCTGTGCGCCTAGTGCAGAAAAAGAATAAACTGTTTCTATCAGTGGTCCTATATTCTCTCTCCAGAGATGCAGAAGGAGGAATTGAACCTCTTTTGCAGCAGGGTGTACTTGTCTTTTCTTCCTTACCCTCTAGTTCTCCAATATTGTCCATAAAGAAAGAAGATAAATTTGATTCAGATGGGAACCAAATCTATTGATCTATGTAAAACCTAAGAGCCATAAACTCTTGTGATTCCTTGCCATCCCATGGTCCCTAATCCAGCTACTATTCTTACCTCAATTCCTGCTGCTTCAGTTGGTTTATTCTCTGCTCGCCTTTCTTTTTTATCCCATTGCATCTGACTCTCACTTTGTTTTTTCATTTACATTTAGAAGGAGATGGTTAACATGGACTTGCATACTTCAGGGGTATTGTGAGTCTTCCTCAATCTTTTTCCAAGTCTTTAAGCTGATTCGAATTTTGTAGCCTTTACCAAGGCTCCACTGTTGTTCAGTTTGTACTCAAACTAAGCAGAGAGCTCTTATAGACACTCTCATTCTCCTAAAGCCACTAGCTGAACAAGGCCATTAAATCTTCCAGATCTAAATTTCAATGGGTGCCAACACCTGGTACATTCTTAAGACAGGAGGTATCTCAGGGTACTCAAAAACTCACCCCAAAATTTCTTGAGTCAACTTTGTCAGCCCCTATTCCCCAAATGAGAAAACAGTTATGTAAATTTCTAGGGACAGCTGGCTACTGCCACCAGTGGATTCCTAATGTTGCTGTCCTTGCTAGACCCCTGTATACTCTCTTCTCAGATAACATCCAGGGCCCATTATCTGGCTTTCAGAGGCATTAGTCTCTTAGAAGCATCAAAATTAACATTGTCAACACCCCCAATTCTTGGTTTACCTAATTTTGACAAACCTTTTCTATACTGCCATTAAAATAACAGGATTGCTACAGGTGTTTTAAGACAGATTTTTGTCTTTTAGATACATTGTATAGCATATTTCTCATGCCAGTTTAACCCTGTGGTATCAGGTATGCCCCCATGCTGTGTGTGGTAGCCACAGCTGCCACCTTGATTGACAAAGCTGTGCTCTTACATTAGGTTCCCACATTCACCTCTGTGTTCCCCAAGCTGTTTGCTTTCTTACAAGTTCATAAGCTAGCACCTCTATGTAGCAACATACAGACCACTTACGAACAGGCTCTCTTGACTAACCCTTCCATCATTTCACATCGTTGTTAACACTTTAAATCCAACTACTTTATTATCCCTTCCTGATAGTGGAGAGTCCCAATCCATTCCACATGATTGCCTGGCAATTATAGAAATGGTTTCAAAGGCACAGGAGGATCTCTTAGACACCCCTTTGGCCAACCCAGATTTACGTCTATTTTGCCATAGCTCCTATAAGAGAAATTTCTAGGGAAACATAATAACTGGTTATGACATAGTTTCTCCACTTGAAACACTTAAAACATATTTTTTGCTCACTGTAAAATCAGCCCTAGCTTCTGAAAAATAGTTCTTACTAGAGCTTGCACATTGGCAAAAAGGAAAACTGCCACTATTTATGAGACTCCAGACATGCTTTTGGAATCTGCCATGCTTTGGGCACAATTAGGAAATCCTATGAACCTTTAACTTCTATGGGAATTCCTATTAACAATAGACATATAATTACTGCCCCACTGCAAGCTATTAACTTCCTTTCTAAAATTGCTATTCTTCACTGTTCATCCAATGCTAACGCAGATAGCATAGGAAAGATAGGGCTGGCAAGGCTGCTAAATATGCAGCCCCAAATAGACCACCCTGTCTTTTCTCTATCCAATTTTTAAACCTGCCTTTATCCTTGACTGACATTATTAATTCTCAGGCAAATGCCTCACAATCTGAAAAAGACAAATGGATACAAAAGGGTGCCAAACAATTATCAGATGGATTATACAGTGGGCCAGATGGACTTTCCATAGCCTCTTCTTTTGACCTATTGTCTTGCACTTATCTCCCATCAAATGAGACATAGGTGCAAGTGGGGGATAGTTAAGGAACTAAAAGACAGTTGGTTTTGTCCTGACATCCATGGAATTTCTAATCAAATTATTTCCCAGTGCACTACTTGTAAGTCTCACCAACTTTTTGGAGGAAATATGTATACATCAGGAAGTTCTCCTAGGCCTACACTGTCCTTGGCAGTACTCCAAATAGATTTTATAGATTTGCCCTGAGCCTTAGGCTATTCAAACTATTTGGTTATTGTCTGTATGCTTAGTGAATGAACCAGATAGTCTCTGACTAGACAGACCAATGTTACAATAGTGGCAAGGAAATTAATAACGAAGAATATTCCTCATTTTGGTGTTCTTTTATGGATTGAATAAGATGAAGGAACTCATTAAATAGCAGAGATAAACTACTTGCTTGGAAAAACTCTGGGGTACTCATTAAAATTTCATACCCCATATCATCTTCGATCATTAGGGCAAGTGGAATATAAAAATGTTCAATATAAAAAGAACTGTTAAAAAGATCTGTTAAGAAACTGGACTTAAAGCCAGAAGCATTACCTCTGGAAGCTCTGGAATACTACAAAACCTTCTATTTGTGGAGTAAGTGAGCATTATGAGAACTTAAGTGAATAGTTTGATGCTATGACTGACTATATACAAGAATTAACTATCATACTTGAAGCATATCACCAACAGATGAAAGAGTCATGACCTCCACTGACTGACAAGTCTCGCCACATATTTCAACCAGAAGACTGGGTGTACTTCAAGATCTTTAGAAGAAAGCACTCACTGTCCCCTCAATGGGAAGTATCATATGAAGTACTGCTAACCACATATACTTCCATCAAAATAAAAGAAAAAGCTTCCTGGAGGGGCACCTGGGTGGCTCAGTTGGTTAAGCATTGGACTCTTGGTTTCAGATCAGGCTGTGATCTCATGGATCATGGGATGGAGCCCCACATCAGGCTCCATGCTCAGTGAGGAGTCTGCTTGAAGATTCTCTCCCTCTGTCCCTCCCCCTACTCACATGCTTGTTGTAAACACACGTGCATACACATTCTTTCCCTCTTTCAAACAAATAAATAATTCTTTAACAAAAATGAAAGAAAGAAAAACCTTCCTGGATTTACACATTCCATGTCAAAATAGACCCAGGAAGATTGCTCTCAAGACAATTGGAGACAGTCCCTATAGGTGACCTTAAATTAAGGATTTCTAGGGCCAATTCCCAGAACCCATAGGCAGTCCACATCTAAAAGTGAACAGCTTTTTCCAAGATCATGGATCAAGAAGCTTTACTTTCACCTGTTTCCCATCTTTTAAAAGACTTTGTATATGCATACATTAAAAAAATAAATAAAACAAAAGAGCAAACAAAAAACAATCAAATAAACAAAAATCCAAAACCAGAAACCAAAAAGCAAATATCTCCCTTCTCTTATTAATGAATCTTTTTCCTGCATTTATTAGTCTTTTATTAGAATACTCCACTGGAGAGGGCTTATCTCCTAACTTACCTACTTCTCTCTAGGTTTCCCCTATTGGCTCTTTTTCAACTGTGTCTTGTTCTTGTTAACCATTACCTTTTCAACAAATGAAGCAGAGACCAAATACCTCCCTTATGCTAGTTTACCAGATTCTGGCCATACCAACTGATCGATCTGATTGTTGGCTATGTCAATAACTACATAGTATGAAAGAACCTGAACTAGTCTTTGTTCTTGCTGATGTGAACACCTGATGAACTAAACATGGAAGATGGATGAGCAACAGGATATGGTACCCATGACTAGAAAATGATCACTCTACCTCTTCTACTGAGTTATGTAGGCCCAAGAAAACCTTTATAGAAACCCAAGGACTGTCTCTTGCCCAGGTAAAGATAATAGATGGAAATTTTCCTCTTTGTATTGAAAGCAGAGATGCCACTGGACTTTTCCTGGGCCATATACCAGACAATATTGCAATCAACTCCTGTGGTTTGATTCTATAAATGGCATCTTTATACCTGTCAAAGATATTAAGTGACTCTAGCACTACCTTGTATAGCACAGATGTTTGCCAAATCACCATATGTCTTGGATGGCTCACAGGCCATCACTGAATGACTTGGGGCATCTCAGCTGCTTCCCTGATTAGACTGCCCAGTACCCCAAACTACCTATGGGTTGACATAAAATTCTGGACTAAGTTGGCCAGATGACAAAACTGACCCTTATAGCTGCCAAAGCCAGATTGCAGACCTCCTATATCAGATATTTTGCAAGCTGTTTTTCCTCTTTCAAACTGACAGGACTACATGAAAAATGGAGGTGTATGGATGCTAACAGTAATAGTAGCAAAGGTCATAGAATGCCCAAGATCTGGGAAATTATAGCTTCTACTCTGACCTTATCTTTGAATCACACTGGACTTCTTGTCTTATGTGGTGACAAGGTATATAAAGGGTGCCCACGTAAATGGTCAGGGATGATATTTTCTTGAATGCCTGCTCCTTTCACAAGACACTTCACCTTAAATGCTAGCCAAATTACAAACTTGAGCTCCTTTGTTTAAAGAGTTGGGCTATATAAACATGTTGGATGAGAGGTCATAGAAAATCTACTTGTGTGTCATCACTCCAAGTCCTTTTCAACATTGAGGACCTGATTTTCAACCTTTGGAAATGATGAATTAGAAAAATCAATTTTTTTCTATGGTTATAAAACAAGAGCTCAACAACACTATGCAAGCTTTGGAACTACTCCAGTCAAAAGTTAACAGTTTAGCCTCTGTGTACTCCAAAATTGTCATGCTCTAGAAACCCTGACTGCCCAGCAAGGAGGAGCTTGTACAGTTGTCAGTGAAAAATGCTGCTTCTGTGGAAATCATACAGGACAAATAGTGTCTAACTTACATCTATTAAGAGAGAAGATTAATACTTTCCATAGATAAATGAAGCACAGCCATTGTTTTGGACTGATTTTTTCCTAGGATTAGGAAGCTGATTTAATAGGGTGTGGAAAATGTGCTTCAATTTGCTCTTTTCTGTTTGTTCACCCTCATTCTAATCTATGTTCTTCTCTCTGCAAATCTATTGCCACTTGGCTACTAACCCAATTCTTCTTCCACAGCAACCAGTACAGCTTTATAAAATAAAAGGACCTAAAAGGATTTAGAATGAGTGTCCTCAGAATATAGCACTTTGGAATAAGCTGAAAACAATCAAAGCCCCAAAAACATCGGAAGAGCTTTTACTTTCCCCTTAACTGCCTACAAGAATTTAGATAGATGGCTAGGTCCAGGAAGAGAGCTATCACCAGAGATAACTATAAAGAATATGGCTAGGAGTATTAGGGTCAGGGGAACTCAGCAAAGCCTATTTGTTCAAAGTCCTGTTTGTGTCCTATCATCTCTGCATGGCATCACAAACATTTGTTTCCCACACATTTGCTCTTCTCATCTTTCCATAAATTATCTTTCTCTCTTTTGAAGTCCCAATTCCCTATTCCTTTTTTCTTACCTCAGAATGGCATATTAGGGGTGCTTAGATGGCTCAGTCAGTTAAATGTCTCCTTTTGACTCAAGTCATGATCCTGGGGTCTTGGGATTGAGTCCCACATCAGGCTCCCTGCTGAGTGGGGAGCCTGCTTCTCCCTCTCCTGCTGCCCAGTGCTGGACACTGTTTGTGTCCTCTTGCTCTCTCTGATAAATAAATAAATAAATAAATAAATAAATAAATAAATAAATAAATAGTTTTTCTCCTGTTAATTGCTCTCATGTCGATTTCTTCGACTAGCCAGAAGAACCTAGAAGGGTAGAGAAAATTTTTTCTCCCTTCAGGAGGAAGAATTGTACATTTATAGTAGAATTCTCATCATATGCTTTGCAATGTGAAACAAACTTAAGCATCTGTTGTGTTTCCACAGAATACCAAAAGAGTTGAATGGGATTTTGCCAAATATAAAGGATAACCATAAAATAATCATTGTAAATTTTGCAAAGGCTTGACTTAAAAGGGGCCAAACAGCATACCAAAAATCACTTTTGGGAGAAGCTAGGTATTAAGAAAGAACTGCAACTCAAAATACTGAAAATTAAGAGAGGCAGGATTTTTCTTTTCCACAAGCAGGTATAATAAAGTCCAGCTACAGCAATGTTTGGCCATCAGTTGATAAAGACACATAGTATCTATTAAAGCGTTGACAAAACAAATGTTGAACTCTACATCAATTATGTTATTCTATTTCTGGGCTTTTGCCCCTACTGATGAATTCTGAAATGTAAAACTGGACCTACATGGACATACTGTTTTACTCTAAAATCACATTGGAATGCAATACATTGGAGATGACAACAGATTAAAGAAATCATTATTAAGAGTGTAACATTTAGTATGCAGACAACTAAGAAGCCAACAGTGGTATAGCCCTCTGCATTTCAATGAGTTTTGGTGATAGCCTGGCTTTGAAGAACATCAATTCTGTTGAATGTCTTTTCTTGCAAATATCTGCAGATCCTAGAGAGAATCTGTTTTATTATGACTGTCAGGAAGTAAAAAAGGCAGATACTTACACCAAGTGACTTCTTACTGGGGCAGCTGTCTGTAATGTTTCCAGGATGAAGTAGTAACATGGTTTTATTCATTTGTGTCCTGGATATCATAAAATGTGGTGGAACAAATAATTTATTACGAAATTAAAAATTATTTCAACCATATAGTAACTATTACAATTATAAGAAATTACTGAAATATCAACATTAATTTTTAATTATTTTTACTAAACTCTATTTAAAAGTGGTTGATGATTCTTTTAATTATGACACGTACTATAGCTAAATATATGTATAATAGGATGCCTACGATTCTTAATTTTTAGTGAAGGAGTGTCTGTTTTCAATTAACTTTTATGGCATTTTAAATTTAAGGAACTCTTTAGGTATTGATATTTAGATAAATGAATTGTGAACTCTCCTTACTGCTTAAGACAACTTTCTGGTGCAGAATGATCAAACCAGGTAAGCAGTACCTTTTATTGAATTAACAGTGCATATTCTAGTTGCTATGAGATTGAAGGACAACTCTATCCTCTAATACATTTCTCTATCCAATGATTTCAAAAATTACCATCAGACCTTCTGTAATTCTGTTTTTCAATACTCTGTGTGATTTCATTCATTAGAATGCAGGAATTTGAACTTCATTATTATCTCTCAGATGCAATAGGTAGAGAGCATTAAAACAGGAGCCAGGAAGACAGTTCTATCCAAACATTGCCATAGACTTAAAAAAGACTTTGGGCAAGGGTTTTTTTTTATCTGTAAACAAAAAACATTGTTTATATGTTTTGGTATTTATTTATTTATTTATTTATTTATTTAAGGCTCCTTCCAGTATGTATGTATGTATTTATTTATTTTTATTTAAGGCTCCTTCCAGTATCAATTCTATTTTATTTTATTTTTTTTAATTTTTATTTATTTATGATAGTCACAGAGAGAGAGAGAGAGAGAGAGAGAGAGAGAGGCAGAGACACAGGCAGAGGGAGAAGCAGGCTCCATGCACCGGGAGCCCGACGTGGGATTCGATCCCGGGTCTCCAGGATCGCGCCCTGGGCCAAAGGCAGGCGCCAAACTGCTGCGCCACCCAGGGATCCCTATCAATTCTATTTTAATTTTTGGTTTTCTCTTAATAGTACTTATTCTACTATTTCCAGTTTGACAATTATTCTTGTTGATGGCATATAAAATAGTTGACTATTTCTATCCTTTTTCTGTCCTCAGTTAATGTTATACCATCTGCTTTAAGATTTAAGCCAAGTTCTGCTTATTTTTTCTCTTTGCCCTAAGCCTAGTTTTGTTTTGTTTTTTAAGGTCTTGTGGGTGGCTTTGGAATTTTTTGCTAAGCCTCACCCATAGGGTTTATGAATCAGACAGAATCAGAGCTTGAATCTCAGCTCTATTTTATATTAGTTTTTGGAAGTTCACAAGGCTATCTTAATTCTCTAGAATTTAGTTTCCTCATTTAATAAGTTGGGATAACATCAGTATTTATCTCATGTGATTGTTGTGGGAATTACCTGAAAAAAAAAAAAAAACATGAAAAATGCTTAGTATAATACCTGGCACAAAAAGCCCTAGAGAAATATTTTTATTTTCTTGATGTTATTTTTTTGTTGCCATCATCAACTTTATCATTGTCACTAGGAGGTTATTTTTGAAATACTATTACTGGTTTGTCATTGCTTCTTTCTATTAAAAAAACAACATCAATAATACCGCATATGAGTAGGTAATTTTACAGCTTATGATACTTTTACATGTCTTATCTAGTCTTTACAATAACACTCTGAGATGAGGATTAGAATTTCTACATTCCAGATCAGAAAGTCTCTAAGACATTTAGTAACTCCTCCAAAGGGTGAACACAAGGTGCTTGTGATGTTCACTTCCTAACCCCTGTCATCCAAGAAGAAGAGGTTGTAGAGCAACCAAAAAGCATTTATTTGGTGTTTCAGGGATTACAATTTCAGAGACACAGATTGGACAGAAATTGAAAGTGTGCAGGTGAAAGCTACTCAGTTACATAACATTGTGAAAGAATTATGATTGGTACTGACAGAATTAAATTATCTAACACTATTGGCTATCTAGGTAATGGATGTTACATTATCTCTATTTCAGTCCATAGTAGAAGAATGTGTCCCAGAGGATGATTCCTGTGCAATTAACTGACAAGTTGCAATTGACAAAAATCAAAAGTCCATAGTGTTCCACATGAAACAGGAGACTTGCATAGGCCTTGCTTCCTCAATATCCTCCCAATCCTATTTTGAATGATTCTCTTTGCAAGGCTTACCTTACTTGGGAATCTTCTTTCTCACTCTATAGTTCCTAACATGAGAAATGATTGAGGCAACTTGTGTGATGGTAGCATGACATGGTGATAAATAATATCAGGTGACTTTGTGACAGAGTTGTCTGTGATGAATATCAGCAACGGAGAGGTCAAATCTTCTTTATTTCATTTTACTGTTTTTACTTTTTATTATTTTATTTTGCTGTTTAAAAATTTTTATTCCAGTATAATTAACATACAGCATAATATTAATTTCAGGTGTACAATATAGTGATTCAACAATTCTATACATTACTTAGTGCACACCATAATAAATGTACTCTAATCCCTATCACCAGTTTCACTCATTCTCCCACCCACAACCCCTCTGGTAAACATCAGTTTGTTCTCTATACTTAAGAGTCCTTTTTGTTTGTCTCTTTTTCCATTATTCATTTGCTTTGTTTCTTAAATTCCACATGAGTGCAATCATATGGCATTTGTCATTCTCTGACTTATTTCTCTTAAAATTACATCCTCTAGATACGTCCATGTTGTTGCAAATGGCAAGATTTCATTATTTTCTATGGCATAGTATATACTATATATATATATAGATAGATAGATATGGAATCTATTCTATTAATTTATATCTATTCCATGTCTATCTATCTATCTATCTATCTATCTATCTATCTATCTATCCTCACCTCTTCTTTATCCATTCGTCTATCAACAGACACATGGGTTCTTCTATAATTTGGCTATTGTAAATAATTCTACAGTAAACATAAGAGTGCATATATCTTTTTGAATTGGTGTTTTCATATTCTTTCAAAAAAGATTTTATTTACTTATTTAAGAGCAAGAGAAGGAGAGAGAGAGCTGGAGTGGATAGGGGGAGAGGGACAAGCAGACTCCTGGCTGAGTGTGGAGCCCAATGCAGGGCCCAATCCCAGGACTCTGATATCATGATCTGAGCCAAAATCAGATGCATAACTGACTGAGCCACCCAGAAATCCCAGAAATTTATTTGGGTAAATACCTGCTAGTGGAATTATTGGATCATATGGTAACTCTATTTTTAATTTTTTGAGGCCCTTCCATACTGTTTTTCATAGTGGATACTCCAGTTTGCATTCCCACCAATAGTGCACAAAGTTTCCTTTTTTTCTGCACCCTCACCAACACCTGTTGTTTCTTGTACTTTTCATTTTAGCTGTTCTGATAGGTGTGACGTGATAATCTCATTGTGGTTTTGATTCGCATTTCCCTTGATAATTAGTGATATTGAGCATGTTTTTGTGTGTCTATTGGCCATTTGTATGTCTTCTTTGGAGAAATGTCTGTTCCTGTTTTCTGCCCATTTTTAATTGGATTATTTGTTTTTTGTTGTTGTTGGGTTATATAAGTTCATTATATATTTTGGATACTAATCCTTTATCAGAGATGTTATTTGAAAGTATCTTCTTGAGTTCAATAGGTTGTCTTTCAGTTTTGTCAGTTGCTTCATTGTGCAAAAGCCTTTTATTTTGATATAGTCCCAATAGCTTATTTTTACTTTTGTTTTCCTTGCCTCAGAAGACATATCTAGAAAAATATGGCTATGGCTGATGTCACAGGAACTACTACCTATGCCCTCTTTGAGGTTTTCTTATGCTTTCAGGTCTCACATTTAGGTCTTAAATCTACTTTGAGTTTATTTTTGTGTGTAGTATAATAAAGTGGTCTAGTTTCATTTTTTTGCATGTTGCTGTCCTGTTTTCCCAACACTATTTGTTGAAGAGACTTTTTCCAGCGGGAAAAAGATGGTCCTGCTTTGCCAAAGATTAATGGATCATATAATTGTGGATTTATTTCTGTTTTTTTTTTTTATTCTATTCTATTGATCTATGTGTCTATTTTTCTGCTAGTACCACACTGTCTTTATTACCACAGCTTTGTAGTATCTCTTGAAATCTGGGATTCTGAGACCTCCAGTTTTGTTCTTCTTTTTCAAGATTGCTTTGGCAATTTGGGCTGTTCCATAGTTCCACACAAATTCTAGGATGTTTTGTTCTGGTACTTAGAAAAATGCTGTTAATATTTTGATAGAGATTGCTCCTCAGAGATTTGATAGAGATTTAATTTATTTGCACATTGCTTTTTTTGGTTTCTATTTCATCTATTTCTACTCCAATCTATATTATTTCCTCCCTTCTACTGGTTTGGGGTTTTGTCTGTTCTTCTTTTAGCTATTTTATTTTATTTTATTTTATAATAAATTTTTATTTTATTTTATAATAAGTAAAATACTTATTCATGACAGAGTGAGAGAGAGAGGCAGAGACACAGGCAGAATAAAAAGCAGGCTACATGCGGAGACCCCGATGTGGGACTCGATCCCGGGGCTCCAGGATCATGCCCTGGGCTGAAGGCGGCGCTAAACTGCTGCGCCCGTGGGGCTGCCCTTCTAGCTCCTTTAAATGTAAAGTTAGGCTGCTTAATTGAGATTTTTGAGTTAAACCTGTATAGCTATACCTTTCTCTTAGAACAGGTTTTGCTGGATCCCAGAGATTTTGGAGTGTTATGGTCTCCTTTTCATTTATTTCCATGCAATTTTTTATTTTCTCTTTCATTTCTTTTTTTTATATATAAATTTATTTTTTGTTGGTGTTCAATTTGCCAACATATAGAATAACACCCAGTGCTCATCCCATCAAGTGCTCCCCTCAGTGCCCGTCACCCAGTCACCCACACCTCCCGCCCACCTCCCCTTCCACCACCCCTAGTTCGTTTCCCAGAGTTAGGAGTCTCTCATGTTCTGTCTCCCTTTCTGATATTTCCCACTCATTTTTTCTCCTTTCCCTTTAATTCCCTTTCACTATTTTTTATATTCCCCAAATGAATGAGACCATATAATGTTTGTTATTCTCTGATTGACTTATTTCACTCCGCATAATACCCTCCAGTTCCACCCACGTCGAAGCAAATGGTGGGTATTTGTCGTTTCTAATGGCTGAGTAATATTCCATTGTATACATAAACCACATCTTCCTTATCCATTCATCTTTCGATGGACACCGAGGCTCCTTCCACATTTTGGCTATTGTGGACATTGCTGCTATAAACATCGGGGTGCAGGCGTCCCGGCATTTCATTGCATCTGTATCTTTGGGGTAAATCCCCAGCAGTGCAATTGCTGGGTCGTAGGGCAGATCTACTTTTAATTCTTTGAGGAACCTCCACACAGTTTTCCAGATTGGCTGCACCAGTTCACATTCCCACCAACAGTGCAAGAGGGTTCCCCTTTCTCCACATCCTCTCCAACATTTGTGATTTCCTGCCTTGTTAATTTTCCCCATTCTCACTGGTGTGAGGTGGCATCTCATTGTGGTTTTGATTTGTATTTCCCTGATGACCAGTGATGCGGAGCATTTTCTCACGTGCTTGTTGGCCATGTCTATGTCTTCCTCTGTGAGATTTCTGTTCATGTCTTTTGCCCATTTCATGATTGGATTGTTTCTTTGCTGTTGAGTTTAATAAGTTCTTTATAGATCTTGAATACTAGGCCTTTATCTGATAGGTCATTTGCAAATATCTTCTCCCATTCTGTAGGTTGTCTTTTAGTTTTGTTGACTGTATCCTTTGCTGTGCAAAAGCTTCTTATCTTGATGAAGTCCCAATAGTTCATTTTTGCTTTTGTTTCTTTTGCCTTCGTGGATGTATCTTGCAAGAAGTTACTATGGCTGAGTTCAAAAAGGGTGTTGCCTGTGTTCTTCTCTAGGATTTTGATGGAATCTTGTCTCACATTTAGATCTTTCATCCATTTTGAGTTTATCTTTGTGTATGGTGCAAGAGAGTGGTTGATTTTTTGATTGACCCATTCATTTTTTAGTAGCATATTATTTAACCTCCATGTATTTGTGGTCTTTTCAGACTTTTTCTTGTGGCTGACTTCTAGTTTCATAGCATTGTGTTTGGGCAAAGAGGTATGGTATGACTTCAATCTTTTTGAATTTGTTGAGACTTGTTTTGTGGCCTAATATGTTATCTATTTTGGAGAATGTTCGATGTACATTTGTTTTTTGTTGTTGTTGTTGTTGTTTGTTTTTCCATGTACATTTGAGAAGAATGTATATTCTGCTGTTTTAGGATGGAATATTCTGAATATATTTGTTAGATCCACAAGATCCAATGTGTTATTCAAGCCCACTGTTTCCTTGATGATTTTATGCTTGGATAGTCTATCCATTGATGTAAGTGAAGTCTTAAAGTCTCCTACTATTATATTATTACTATTGATTACTTCTTTATGTTTATCATTGGCTGCTTTATGCATTTGGGTGCTCCCATGTTCAGTGCATAAATATTTACAATTGTTATATCTTCTTGTTGGATTGTCCCTTTTATTTATTATGTAGTGTCCTTCTTTGTCTTTTCAGTCTGTTTAAAACTCAATTTTGTCTGATATGTCTAACTATACTGGCTTTCTTTTCACTTCCATTTGCATGCTAAATGCTTTTCCATCCTTTCACTTTCAATCTGTGTGTGTCTTTAGATCTGAAATCTAAAGTCTTTTGTAGGCAGCTTATAGATGGGTCTTGCTTTTTTATTCATTCTGTCACCCTATGTCTTTTTATTGGAGCATTTAGTCCATTTATATTCAAAAGTTACATACTTCTTGCTATTTTATTTCTTGTTTTGTGGTTGCTTTTGTAGTTCTTCTCTCTTCCTTTATTTTCTTATTTTCTTCTCTTTGTGTTTGCTGACTTTGTTTAGTGATGTGCTTGGATTTCTTTTTCTTTATTTTTTGCATATCTGTTACTGATTTTTGATTTGCAGTTACCATTAGTTTGTATATAACTTCATATTCATGCAGCAGTCTATATTAAGTTGATGGTCACTTAAATTTGAAACCACTCTTTACCCCTCTCAACCCACATTTTATATATATGGTGTCATACTTTACATCCTTTTGTTTTATAAATACCTTGGTTGATTTTATAGATATACTTACTTTTTACTGCTTTTGTGCCTACTTTTCTTACTTCTGCTTATAGTTTTTCCTTTCCACTCAGAGTGCCCTTTAACATTTATTGTAGGACTGATTTAATGGTCATGAATTCCTTTAACTTTTGTTTGTCTGGAAAACTCCTTCTCTCTCCTTATATTCTGAATGATAGTCTTGTTGGATAGAAAGTTCTTGGTGCAGATATTTTTCCCTTTCAGCACTTTGAATATATCATGCTACTCTCTTCTAGCCTACAACGTTACTGGAAACTCCCTATGGAGTTTTCCCTTGTATGCCACTGCTTTCTTTTCTCTTGCTGCTTTTAAAATTCTCTTTTTATGACTACCTTTTTGCCATTTAAATTACGATGTGTCTTGGTGTGGACCTCCTTAGGTTGATTTTGTTGGTGGCTTCCTGTACCTCCTGGATCTGGGTTTCTGTTTCCTTCTGAAGATTCAGGGAGTTTTTAGTTGTTATTTCTTCGAAAAAATTTTCTGTCTTCTCCTTCTTCCTCTGCCTTTCCCCCTCCCCCTCGCCCTTCTCCTTCTTCTTTGATGGGCCGACTGGGAAACAGGGGCTCCAAAATGGTGGATCACCCGGCCAACCCTCTCCAAGATGGCGGACTTTCCGGCTACCTTCACGGAGGCCTCCAGGTCACCATCAAGAAACTAAAACTTTCCACCCAGGAACTTCCCAATTGGGAACTGTCCATCACGGGCTTCTCCCACCCATGCCCTCCAGACCTTACCTTATGTAGACACAAGCCTATGCCCTGCTTCAACCCGATAAAAGGACCCTGCCAACTCCCTCCCAGCGGCGACTTCCCCACCTCTCTCTCTCTCTCTCTCCCCCTCCCTCCCCCCCCCCCCCCCCCCCCCCCCCCGTGAGTCGTGGAACCTAGCCCAAGGGTGCTTGCAATAAAGTTCATCTCTCAGATCCACTTGCCTCTTTTCTTACCACCGTCGGCGGGAGCAACTTTATATTTGGTGCCGAAACCTGGGAGGTAGGTCGAGCCCTTGCCAGGCACAGAGGCTCCCTCCTCCTCACCGGCAGACTGCAATCTCCCGCTGCCCACCTCGGGAAGGCTTACTTCAGAACCTCGTGTGGTGAGTGCTCCCTGGCCCCTGATCCACTTCTGGGTTGCCCTGTCCTAGCCTGGGCAAACCCGCAGCCACCTAGTGGCCCCGTCAGTCCCAAGGAATGAGGAGACGTCCTCATTCCGCGGGAACTACTGTCCCTCCGGTGACCCAGTGCACGGACGAGGGGATGCTCTCCTCTGTAATCTGAGTCGGTTGGTAAAGGGGACCATGGGAGCTTCCCAATCCAAAATTCGACTCCAGAAAGCCCTTGGGCTGCCTTCTGGCCAACCTCCGTACATTAGAGTTGTACCAGGACTTACCTGGCGACGCCTTATACATTATTGTACCATTGCCTGGCCTCAATACAAATTAGATAACCAATCGCAATGGCCTCCCGAGGACACATTTGACTGTCAGGTGCTCACAGATCTCGGCAGTCTACGCAGGCGTCAGGGCAAGTGGTCCGAAATTCCCTATGTTCAAGCTTTCTGGACCCTACGGTCTCAGCCGTCCTTGTGCTCCCAGTGTTCAACCTCTCAAGTCCTCCTTGCTCGGGCTCTTCCTCTACAGCACCTGCAGAACCAGACTCTCCTCTTCAGTCCTCTTTCTGAACCGCGGGAAAACCTTTCTGTATCCCCTTCTCGAGTTCCCACCTTACCCCCTCCTCCTCCTTATCAGCTCCCTCCTCAACCCACGGCGCCCCCTGAGCCCCCGGGGAACTGGCGACCCCAGCACCAATGCAGGCCCCAAGAGCCGTTTCCGAGGTCAAGCTTCCACCCCTGACAGGGGCCGAGTCTCTGTCCGACTTCCCATCTTCCCCTTCCATTTCGGCCCGGATGGGTTCCCAAAACCCTCCGTCCAGCTTAGTCTGCCCCTAAAGGGAGGTGGCTGGAGCCGAAGGGGTCGTTCGAGTGCACGCGCCCTTCTCCCTACAGGACCTCTCCCAAATTGAGAAATGCCTGGGTTCCTTCTCCGCCAACCCAGACAATTTCATGAAAGAGTTCCAATATCTGGCCCAAGCCTATGATCTTACCTGGCATGACTTACACATGGTTCAGACCACTACCCTCACCACTGACGAGAGGGAAAGCATCCAGGCCGCCACCCGAGAACACGCCGAGCAAGACCATCTCACCGACGCCACCTTGCGGGCAGGCGCTCAGGCGGTCCCCACTATAGAGCCCGGATGGGACTATCAGAATGGCCAAGATGGCCGCCGCCGGCGAGACCGCAGGGTTCGAGGCCTTATCGCCAGCATGAGGGCAGCTTCCAATAAAGCAGTTAACTATGATAAGATCAGGGAGGTTATCCAAGCCCCAGATGAAAACCCTGCCCTGTTTCTAAACCGGCTGACCGGGGCTCTAGCACCGTATACTGGATTAGACCCGGCCTCCCCGGCGGGAGCCACAGTCCTGGCGACCCACTTCATTTCCCAATCAGCGCCGGACATCAGAAAAAACTAAAAAAGGCAGAGGAGGGCCCTCAGACCCCCATCTCTGACCTGGTGAAAATGGCCTTTAAGGTTTTCAACTCCCGAGAGGAGGCAGCCGAACTCAAACGGCAAGCCAGGCTCCAGCAGGAGGCCCAACCACAAACCCAGGCCCTGGCGGCGGCCCTGCGGGCGGCTGTTTCCGGGAGACAGCGACGAGGGGCAACCGGACGTACCCCTGGGGGGGGGCAGGCTGTAAGGGCGGGGCCGGAGGGCACTGGGCCCGTCAGTGTCCTAACCCAGAGGCACCCACAAAGCCGTGCCCTCAGTGTCACCTGATGGGACACTGGAAGTCAGACTGTCCTAGCCTCGGGGGATCCTCGGCGCCTCTGCGCGGGGGACCCCTGAACCGGCAAGTCCTGTTCTTCAGCTACTCGGGCTGGAGGACGACTGACGGAGCCCGGACTCGGACACCCCCTCCCCCAAGCCGAGCCCAGGGTAACGCTCCAGGTAGTGGGTAAGTCCATCTCCTTTCTGCTGGACACGGGGGCTGCCTACTCAGTCCTGCCATCCTACTCGGGACCCACATAGGCCTCACTGGTCGCGGCGATGGATATCCACGGTACCTCCTCTTCCTCTAGAGTAACCCGACCTCTTACTTGCAGCCTGGATGGTTTTCCTTTCTCTCATTCATTCCTCATAATCCCCACCTGCCCAGTGCCTCTCTTGGGAAGAGATATCCTCCAAAAACTGCGGGCCACCATCCATCTCTCTCCTTCTCCTTCAGCCTCCTAGCGTCTTCTACTGCCACTCCTCCAACTCCCATCCCTACAAATCTGCCCACCGTTAATCCCCAAGTTTGGGACACATCCAAACCCACCATCACCTCCCACCACAGTCCTGTTCATATCCGGTTAAAGAATAACTCCATATACCCTCCTAGGGCTCAGTTCCCCATCTCCCTTACCCATCATAGGGGTCTCAAACCTATAATAGACCGCCTAAAGCAGCGGGGCCTTCTCATTCCTATCAACTCCCCCTGCAATACCCCCATCCTGCCTGTACGAAAGCCATCAGGGGCTTATCAGCTGGTACAGGACCTACGGCTCATTAATGAAGCTGTTGTCCTACTCCACCCTGTCGTCCCCAACCCCTATACCCTACTGTCTCACATCCCTCCCAGCACATCTCATTTCATGGTTCTGACCTAAAGGATGCATTCTTTACTATTCCTCTGCATCCTGACTCCTATTTCCTGTTTGCTTTTACCTGGGAAGACCCAGACACCCATGTTTCTGGACAACTTACCTGGACAGTCCTACCACAAGGGTTTCGTGACAGCCCCCACATTTTCGGCCAGGCCCTGGCGGCTGACCTCCAGGAATGCATCCTGGAGGCCAGTACCCTGCTGCAGTATGTAGATGACCTGCTTCTCTGTAGCCCTTCCCTCCTCACCTCCCAGGAAGACACCTCTACCCTACTAAACTTCCTGGGAGCTATACGGTATAGAGTCAACCCATCTAAGGCCCAGCTATGTACCCCACTGGCCATGTATCTAGGGATCACTCTGACCCCTACCTCTAAATCCCTTACTGGGGACCGTATTCACCTCCTCCAAGAACTGCAACCCCCTCAGAGTGCAGATGAGATACTCTCCTTAGGACTCGTGGTGTTTTTTAAATTTTTTTTTTTTTAATTTTTATTTATTTATGATAGTCACAGAGAGATAGAGAGAGAGGCAGAGACACAGGCAGAGGGAGAAGCAGGCTCCATGCACCGGGAGCCTGACGTGGGATTCGATCCCGGGTCTCCAGGATCGCGCCCTGGGCCAAAGGCAGGCGCCAAACCGCTGCGCCACCCAGGGATCCCCTCGTGGTGTTTTTTAGACACTGGATTCCAAACTTCTCTATCCTGGCCTGGCCTTTATATCAAGCAGCCAAGGAAGCCCCTCAGGGTCCCTTAACTGATCTTGCCTCAATCCAGCATGGATTTTCGAGGCTCCGAGACTGCCTCATTAAGGAACCAGTTCTGGCCCTCCCGGATCATACTTAACCGTTCCATGTCTTCACTGATGAACGATCTGGGTCGGCCACCGGCCTTCTAGCCCAGCCCACCAGGCCTACATATAGGGCAGTAGCCTACCTGTCCAAACAGTTAGACCCCACCACCCGGGGTTGGCAACCCTGTCTCAGGGCGCTGGCTGCCGTGGCCTCCCTCACTAAGGAGGCCCTAAAACTGTCCTTAGGACAGCCTCTTAAAATCTACTCCCCCCACCGACTCACGGACCTCCTTGGCCATCAGTCTCTGGCCCAGTTGACTCCCTCCTGGGTGCAGTTATTCCATTTGTTATTCGTCGAAAACCCTCAGATATCTCTGTCTGTCTCCCCACCACTTAAACCTTGCGACTTTACTGCCTGCACCCTCGCCTACCCCTGACCCTTCTCACTCTTGCCCTCAACTTCTGGAGGACTTTACCCCCTCTTACCCTGGACTCTCTGATCAACCTCTGGCTAACCCTGATCGCATCCTGTTCGTAGATGGCAGCTCCCTTCTGACCTCAGATGGCCTGCACCATGCTGCCTACACCATAGTTACCTCTGAGGTGGTTGTTGAAGCAGCCCCCCTTCCTCTTGGGACTACTTCCCATAAGGCAGAGCTGATAGCTCTAACCTGGGCGTTCCACCTGTCCAAGGGACAACGAGTCACCATTTACACTGACTCCAAATATGCTTACCTCATATCCCAAACTCATTCGGTTATTTGGCAAGAAAGGGGATTCCTGACTACCAAAGGTACCCCTATCATAAATATGCCGCTCATTGCCAGGCTCCTCGAGGCCCTACGCCTACCCACCGAGGTCACCATCGTCCACTGCCGGGGACACCAAACTACCCCTGACCCGGTCTCCCTAGGCAACAATAAAGCTGATACGGTGGCCAGGCAGACGGTCCTTAGTGCCACTCCTGCCCCTGTACTCTTCCTCAACACTGCACATCAACCTTGTTACACCGAGGAAGAGACACTAGCACTCCAAAAGTTGGGGGGGCAAACTAGGGAACAAAGCGTGGATCCACATGCAGAACCGCATTGCCATACCTGAAAACCTGGCTCACACCCTGGTCACAGAAATTCACCAGTTGCTCCATATTGGCCCCAAGGCGTTGTTTCAATTCTTACAACCTCTCTTCTACCACCCTTCTCTGTCCAAGGTCATTGAAACCGTTCACAGGGCATGCACTGTCTGTTCTCTGTTCAGCTGTCAATGCACAAGGTGGGATCCGCAGGCCAGGACCTAACCACCAATTGTGGGGCCACCAGCCAGGAGAAGACTGGCAGCTGGACTTCACCCACATGCCCCATCATAAAAACCTCCGCTACCAAAAAAAAAAAAAAAAAAAAAACAAAACAAAACAAAACAAACAAAAAAAAACCTCCGCTACCTACTACCCTGGTTGACACGTTCACAGGTTGGATAGAGGCCTATCCCACGGCCCGCAAGACAGCGGACGTCTTCGCTGCAATCCTTACTGAACACACCATTCCCCGTTTCGAACTGCCCCAAACCCTCCAGTCAGATAACGGACCTGCCTTCATATCCAGCATAATCCAGCAAGTGGCTGAAAGTCTCAACATCTCCTGGAGATTGCACATCCCTTACCATCCTCAGTCCTCGGGTAAAGTAGAAAAGGCCAACGGCCTACTTAAAGCCCAACTCACCAAACTTACCTTGGAAACCTGTTTTTCTTGGCCTACCCTCTTGCCTCTAGCCCTCACTAGGCTGAGGGTGGGCCCCCCCCGGGTGGCCCCCCTACCCCCGTGGACCCTCGGGACTAAGCCCGTTCGAACTCCTCTAGGGTCGTCCCTTCCTCATAGATCACAATCTCCCTGCTGTTCCTCCACCCCTTCTCTCATATCTGCCTTACCTTACTCTGCTCTGGGCCCTCCTGAGAGCTTATGCTGACTCAGTCACCCCAGCCCGGAACAACCCTGAGGATGATGAGACTCCTCCCCGGAAACTGCTCCCGGGGGACCAGGTTCTCCTCAGGAGTCGCAACCCCGGTCCCTTACAGACGCAGTGGACTGGGCCCCATACTGTCATCCTCAGCACCCCAACTGCGGCAAAGCTGTTGGGCCACCAGCCGTGGATGCACATCAACAACCTTAAACGGGCCCCCTCTGACAGTAAGTGGGCCTCCCAGATGGTGGGCCCCACTGAACTCGCTTGGTTAGGGCTCCTTCTCCTACTCCTCCTGAGTCCCCAGATCCAGGTGGAGGCATGTGACTGCATGAGGGGCTCAGCTACCTCATGCTATTTCTCGGCCTACATCTCTATGCACAGGTCCTGCTATCAGGGAAAAACACTTCCACTCTCCGCTACTGCACCTCCTGGGGAATCTTCCTCTCCTGCCCAAAAGGGATCTATTGCTGCCTAACCGCCAGTGATTCCTTGGATTGTATTCTCATCCTCTGTCTCCTACCACCAGCATCTACTCATCTGAACAACTGTCCTACTCATCTCAACTGTCCCCTACCTCTCGCTGCCTTCCTCCCCTTCTTAATAGGGGCAGGACTAACTACCGGTGTGGCAACTGGGGCGGCAGGGCTGGGAACCTCCATTAACTTCTATTATAAGCTCTCCCAGGCACTCAATGAGGACATGGAAGAATAGCAGACTCACTCACCGCCCTACAGACTCAGATCACCACTTAGCCGCCGTCACCCTACAAAACCGACGCCCTTAGATCTCCCCACCGCTGAAAAAGGGGGAACATGCCTTTACTTACACGGAGAGTGCTGCTACTTCGTCAACCAGTCGGGCATAGTCAGCTCCAAGGTCAAAGAACTCAAGGACGGGATCCGAGCGAGACGCCAAGATGACTCCATTTGGGGCTTAAGTCCCCAAGCCTGGGTCACTTGGCTCCCCCCCCTCGCAGGGCCCCTCTGTATACTCCTCCTGTTAATCTCAATCGCTCCCTGCCTTACACGTTGCTTACAGGAGCGCCTGCAGGAAATAACCAGGGTATCAGGCAACCAGCTCCTCCTGCAGCCCTATTCACGTCTGCCCACATCCGATGGCCTCTACGATGACGTCCTACTGCCAGCAGGAAGTAGCCAGAATAGAGCCCACGCCCCCTGACACCAATATGAATATAAAGAGGTTGGCATGACCGGCCGGCTGGGAAACCGGGGCTGCAAAATGGCGGATCACCCCGCCAACCCTCTCCAAGATGGCGGACTTTCCCGCCACCTTCACTGCGGCCTCCAGGTCACCATCAGGAAACTGAAACTGTCCACCCAGGAACTTCCCAATTGGGAACTGTCCATCACGGGCTTCTCCCACCCCATGCCCTCCAGACCTTACCTTATATAGACACAAGCCTATGCCCTGCTTCTACCACCGTAGGCAGGAGCAACTTTACATTCTTCTTCTTTTCTTCTGGGATCTCTACAATGTGAATGTTATTATGCTTGGGGGTGCTGTTAGGTTCCCTGTCTATTTTCATTTTGTCTTAATCTTTTTTTTTTTTTTTTCCTGCTCAGCTTGATTGTTTTCCATTACTCTGTCCTCCAGATCACTAATTCATTCTTCTAATTCCTCTAAGCTATTACTCATTCTCTCTAGTGTATTTTTAATTTCAGTTATTGAGTGCTTCATCTATGTTTGGTTCTTTTTTATGTTTTCAATCTCTAAGGTCTCCCTTCTCTTCTTAAGGCCAGCGAGTAACTTTTGACTATTGCTTTAAATTCTCTATCATGCATATCACTTACCTCTGTTTCATCTAGCTCTCTTGCTGTGATTTTGTCTTATACTTTCATTTGGGACGTATTCCTCTGTCTCCTCATTTTGTCTAATTCTGTCTTTTCTTATGTGTTAGGAAAGTCAGCTATGTCTCCAACTCTTGAAAGTAGTGGTCTTGGGGCACCTGGGTGTCTCAGTGGTTGAGCGTCTGCCTTTGGCTCAGGTAATGATCCCGGGGTCCTGGGATTGAGTCCTGCATCCGACTGCCTGCAGGGAGCCTGCTTCTGCCTCTGCTTGTGTCTCTGCCTCTCAATGTGTGTCTCTGTTGAATAAATAAATAAATAATCTTTAAAGAAGAAAAAAGAAAGTAGTGGTCATACGAAGAAGAGGTCCTATAGTGCCCCGTGGTACAATGTCCTTTGTTTATCAGAAATTGGCACTTCACAGTATCTCCTTTGTATGTTGTGTGTGCCCTGTTGTGGCTGAGCCATGTTTGCTTTCAGTACTGTCATGTGCAATAGCTGTCTTTTCCTGTGTGGGCCTTGTGTTTGGTCCTTGTGTTATTAGTGGGCCAGTCTGAGGCCTCCTTGGCCTTGATTTGAGTCAGATCAGGTGTTTTCCAGAGCTACAGTAGCACTGAATTGCAAGGTACATTCCCCATGTTGTCCCCTGATAGCTTTCATTGGTGCATGGGGCCTGCAGTTAGACCAGACACCTTCCCTCAGCCCACTAGTGGGGCCGTGGTCAGACTGGTGTGTGTGGTTATCTTCTTCTGTCCCCAAGAGTCACTTTGGAATGGCACTAGCCTCTGTCAGTGCTGCTTGTATACTGCCAGGCTGTAGCATAGCTTTGGATGGACTCCTGTTGAGGGCAGGTCTGCAGGAGATGGTGGGGGGCAGGGTAGCTAGTGCCAGCAAGGTCTGCTGTGGTCTGCTGTGGGAAAGGACCTGCAGTTGCTGTAGAAAAATCCTGCCTTAGCCCTGGCTGGAGGGGGCGGTTTTCAGAAGAGCACAGGGGCAGGATACATGGTGTTAGCAAGGTTTGCATGGGTCTGCTGTGGGAGGAGACCTGGACTGGAGGCCTGGCTAGAGGGCACCAGTCAGTGGAAGTGCACAGGGGTGGGTGGGCTGTTAGCAAGCTAAACCAAGGGTATTCCTGCTACCCTGATTGCTGTAGGCCTCTGTGTATCTAGTCTGGGGGGCAAAGGAGGGAAATGATGCCCATCAGCTCTTTTGTTGTTGGAGAAATCTCTCAAAGATCCCTGCCCCTCCAGCATTGCTCATAGGTTAGTAAGTAAATCTCCTTCCCACATACCCCAGGCGTTTTTCAAACTGCTGCTTCTATGCTGTATCTCCATGGTGCTGTTTGTTGTGGATAGTCCTCTGGGTCAGTTTTACTCTTCAGTGAGTCTCTGCCCTTCCTTCCCACTTCAGTGTGACCTCTTCTCTAGCTTTGGGGAGTCTGTTCTGTCAGTCTTTGGGTCATTTTCTGGGTTATTTACACTGACCTGGGTGTTAATTACTTGTATCTGTAAGACGAAGTAAGTTTAGGATACTACTACTTTGCCATCTTCCCCAGAAGTGCTTAAAACAACAACTACTACTACTACTACTACTTCCCCCTTCTTCTTCTTCTTCTTCCTCCTCCTCCTCCTCCTCTTCTTCTTCTTCTAAAGATTTCTTTATTTTGAGAGAGAGAAAGAGAGAGAGAGAGAACAAGCAAGAGAGAGCAAGGAGTAAAGGGAGAGGGAGAGAAAAAAAATCCAAGTAGACTCTGCACTGAATGGGGAGCCCAATGCAGGGCTCAATCTCACGATTCTGAGATCACGACCTGAGCTGAAACCAAGAGTCAGACACTCCACAAAGCTTCTTTAAAGAAAACTTTAGATTAATTTTGAGAGAACACAGGTATTTTATTATATGGTATAAATTTCTTGAAATAGAAACAGTATAGGATTTCTTATTGTGTCTTATATACATTGTTTTTTTTTTTTAATAAAGATTTTATTTATTTGAGAGAGAGACAGCATGCATGAGTTGGCAGGGACAGTGGGCAGAGGGAGGAAGAGAAGCAGAATTCCTCACTGAGCAGGAACCCCGAATAGGGTCTCAGTCCCAGGACTCTGAAATCATGAACGGAGCTGAAGGCAAACATTTAACCAACTGAGCTACCCAGGTGCTTCTACATTGGTTTGTAAATAGAGTTTTCCTCTCAAAATTCATTTTCTATTTTGAATATCATAAATGGTACTTATTAAAAAGACTGTGTGGAGTGTGGGGTTTTAGGGACATTCAGAAGGGGTCCTGAGGTGGAGATTAGGAAATAAAGCATGGTATAGGACATAGAAAAGTTCTCTAGTTATGCCTGGGTGCATTTCCTGGAGAAGGACACAGACATTTATTGCATTTCTCTCATTTGTCTTCCTTGAATCAGGAGGAAAACAGTTGCTCTTGTCCTCTAGGGCACTTTCATGTGAGAAATTTTCCAGCAATTTGAAGAAAAATGGAAAAAAAATAAAGACAACATAATGAGTTTTTCATAATGCTAAGTTTCTGCTTCAATTTAAACAAATTCTTTAGTTGAGAACTTCTTGTTTTGTTGTTTAAAAAATGTCCCTTTCCGAAATGACAGCAAGAGTAGATGGCAGCTGATTTTCTTTAATCTGCTGACAAGGGAAACAAAAAAAAATGGTAAATATACATTGGCATTTAATTTTTATTTGTTCATGGAATCCAAAGCCCGAGGTCACAGACACCCATGGCAGAGATGCATCTAAAGCAAGGTTTATCCTGCAGTGTGGGAAGCCCTTGGGCTTGTGTTTGGCCAGCCTCTCTTCACTAACCCAGGTTCCCTGACGGCTGCACTTCTGAATTAAATATCCATCCCAATGAATGGAATGAGATTTAGTTAAATTCCTCCTGATAAGCTGTCTGAGGGCCTGTGAAATGTGACTGCTTTGACTGACGCTCCCATTTTCTCTTACTCAAAATAAGTCAGATTGACAGGATTCAAAGGGGACATGAAATTAGTTCTTATTGCCTGATTCAGCAATAAAACCAGGAAGCAGAATCTGCTAAATGAAAAATATTCTAAGACTAGAAACGAGAGATTATAAGGCAAGCCTCAACTAGCTGAGGAAGTTTTTCTGTGCCTGCAGCTGATAAACTGCTTTTGTAACTAGATCAAATGTTGGTCCTGGTCAGGACTCCAGTGCTGCAGACACTTTCAGCCTGACTGCCATGTGGGTGAGCAGATAGCATTCAGCCAGGAGGACTTAGGAAAACATCCTTATTAAAAGAATTTTCCAAATAGCTACTGAAGCATCAGCCATGAGAGTAATCTGATGATAATTTACAGTTTATAACACAATGAATACTCCCATACTTTCTTTTTTTTAATATATCAAAGATTAAAAAAAACAAATATCAAGTGAGCTAGAATTTTCGGAAAGGTATGGTCCAGGTTCTTCTATTCCTTTTCCTTATGGGACTGCTGCTGTGCCAGCCCAAGTCTCTAATAATGCCAGTTTCACTCCAAGGATCTACAGAGTGAGGAACTGGATGTTTTATTTGTATTAATACTTAGATTATCAAGTCACTTTTACATCCAGGAACTGATTTGGGGTGGGCAGGATGGGGGGGCCAAGAATCTGTCCTTATCTTTCCTGATGCAATTGAGCCCTTGTTCATTAGTACATTTAGAGAACTTAGATCTGCTTACCCTGGTGGTAACTGGATGCTGATGGATAAAGTGGAAGGAAGCTTTCAGGTATTCCCAAAAGGAAGTTACCTGGCATCTAGTCTGTCTTATTCCATTCCTGATTATAAACTTCTGCCCTCCTACCCCATCACCTAATGATAAAGCCAAGCAGTACATCAAAGCCTCAGACAAAAGGTCCATTAGGTATGCCTATGATTAGGGTTGATTAGCTAGAAGTCACTGGGAATTTTAGTCCAAGATCAGTGGTGAATCACATCCAATTTGCATAAACTACGAGGTACTTCATTAAGGCTAATCATTTTCCTCTGTCTTTCGGTAATAAATCATCCTTCTATGGGGTTCGTTTAGATTGAGCTTGAAGATTTTGCCTTCAGAATTCTTCAACACTATTAAGATCACTTTAGCTATGCTCTTTGGCCTCATTTGCTGGGATGGTACCTTTTTGGATCCCCATCTCAGAGATACATCCTTGAAAAAGCTTCCTAGAAATGTAAGCAGTGATTCATTAGAGTCCCTGTGCCAGCAGCCAAGACCCATACAATAATGAATTGTGTATCTTTTAAAGCATTGGTAGAACAAATCATACTTGTTTCAACTGATAAAGTGCTCAGGCCACATAGTGCACTGTGTTGAGCCAACTGATGATTAAATAATTTTACATACTCTTCTTTAAATGAGTCTATTTAAATCCAGGAAAATTGACCAGGTTTAACATTCCAGAGCTCTTGTGTGGATGATTCTTTCTTTGCGATTACTTGTGAGAGTGATGAGATGCTGCTTGTGCTACCCCAAGGATTATTCCTTTCTATTGCTTGTAATTTGTACATTTGCCCCATGTGCCTTGCACCTTCCCATCCCCTTCACAGTCCTCTTTGCTTGTGCCTATTGAATATCCTTTTATAAAAAAAATTTGGGAGGGCCACCTGGGTAGCTCAATGGTTGATTTGGCTCAGGTCATGATTCTGGGGTCCTGGGATTGAGTACCACATCAGGCTTCCCACAGGGAGCCTACTTCTTCTCTGCCTATGTCTCTGCCTCTTTCTCTGTGTCTCTCATGAATAAATAAATAAAAATCGAATAAATAACTAAATTTTTAATTTAAATTCAATTAATTAGCATATAATGTATTATTGGTTTCAGAGGTAGAGGTCAGTGATTCAAACTTTTTACTTATTTATCTCTCATGCTCCTTGAAAACAGGGATTCCATGCCCAGCTCATAGCTTACAGTAAATATGTATTGATAAATTGTTGTGAATTATGAGATAATGGCTATAATGGAATATTATAGAGCCCATGGAAAGAATGATATTAATCGCTATACATAGACATATAGATGCCCATCTATTTCATAATATAGTTACTAGAAGAGAGCAAGCTGAAAATCATAATGCATAGGATGATCCCATTTTTTTTGTATAAAATAATGCTTATGTGTATATTCATAGAAAAGGTAAAAAATGTAAGTACACAGGGGCTGGATATAGGGTAAAAAGGTAGGGCTTTTGCTTTTAACTTAATAAATTTCTATGTTTTAATCTGTTAGATTGAATCAGTATTATTAAAAACCCAGTAAAGAGTTTTAAAAACCATAAAATTATAGATTCTGGTTGCTAAATACTATTATTTTTTTTTTTAAAAAAAAACCTCCATTCATTTTGTAGGGCTACTATAACAAATTACCCCAAACTGAGTGGTTTAATAAAAGAGAAATGTATTCTTTCATAGTTCTGGAGGTTAGAAGTCTGAAATGAAGGTAGAGCCATGTTCCCTCCAAAGGCTCTAGGAAAGAATACTTACCTCTCTAGCAGTAATTAGTAATTTTGGCATTCCTTGGCTTGCGGACACATAACATTGTAATCTCTGCCTCCATTTTCACGTGGGCTTTTCTTCTGTGCTTCTCTAGACCTTTACATATCCTTCTTATGAAGACACCAGTCATTGGATTTAGGGTCCACCGCAACCCTGTATGACCTTAACAAAACTAATTATGTCTGCAAAAACCATATTTTCAAATAAGGTCATATTCTGAGGTTCTGGATGGAGTTGAATTCTGGGGGGACACAATTCACCCCAGTACAAATATTAACAAGGGCCCAAACCGGGGATCCCTGGGTGGAGCAGTGGTTTAGCGCCCGCCTTTGGCCCAGGGCGCGATCCTGGAGACCCGGGATCGAATCCCACGTCAGGCTCCCGGTGCATGGAGCCTGCTTCTCCCTTTGCCTATGTCTCTGCCTCTCTCTCTCTCTCTCTGTGTGACTATCATAAATAAAAATTAAAAAAAAAAAAAGAATGAAAAGAAATGAAAAGAGTATGCATTTAAAAAAAAAAAAAAACAAGGGCCAAAACCAATAAGCTCTATGTGTCAAGACTTCTTTTCTGAAGACTGTTGTCTGGGCAGGTAGGTCACCAGTACAGTTTGCTATCTCTCATTGAACAGGTGCAGGATGGAAGTTCCATGTGATAGTGCAGCTGCTGCAGGTTTGGAGAACCTAACAAGCTTATCTCTCCTCCAGTCTTAGACCTGAATCCACTTGACCCTGTCACTCCAGTTCTGGGATGAAACAGCTTTTAGTTCCCTTTTTAATCTCTACTTTTACTTTTGATGTGAGGTTTTGCTTAATTTACAAATCTAGTTTCTTTCCTTCCTTTTCTTTCTTCCCTTTCTTTCTTTCTTTCTTTCTTTCTTTTCTTCTTTCTTCTTTCTTTCTTTTGTCTTACTATAGACAAGGCTCTGCAAGGTACACAAAATGAATTTCCTTAATTTTGAGGATCTTGTAGTTTGGATTATGAATGTGAGTACTGTACTTACTGATTTAAAGAGACACATTTTAACATTCCTAAAACTGGGACTTTTCTACCGTTGATAGTGTGACATAGTTTGACAGCATTAAAAATTTCCTAATGGTAAAAAAAAATTACATGCCCTATAGTTAAAATCTTCAGATTCAATGAGATATGGTAGCATGAGAAATTGGGCAAGTTACCTACCATTGATAAGCCTATGCTGTGAGAGATTGTGTGTCAGGAACAGGAATCTATAGTTATTTTTCTTTAAATAGTTTTTAAAAATAAAAATATGTTTATAGGTTTATTATGGCTATTACTTTTTTTAAAAAAATTTATTTTTTATTGGTGTTCAATTTGCCAACATACAGAATAACACCCAGTGCTCAACCCGTCAAGTGCCCCCCTCAGCGGCCGTCACCCATTCACCGCCACCCACTGCTCTCCTCCCCTTCCACCACCCCTAGTTCGTTTCCCAGAGTTAGGAGTCTTTATGTTCTGTCTCCCTTTCTGATATTTCCCACACATTTCTTCTCCCTTCCCTTCTATTCCCTTTCACTATTATTTATATTCCCCAAATGAATGAGAACATATAATGTTTGTCCTTCTCCGATTGACTTATTTCACTCAGCATAATACCCTCCAGTTCCATCCACGTTGAAGCAAATGGTGGGTATTTGTCGTTTCTAATGTCTGAGTAATATTCCATTGTATACATAAACCACATCTTCTTTATCCATTCATCTTTCGATGAACACTGAGGCTCCTTCCACAGTTTGGCTATTGTGGCCACTGCTGCTAGAAACATTGGGGTGCAGGTGTCCCGGAGTTTCATTGCATCTGAATCTTTGGGGTAAATCCCCAACAGTGCAATTGCTGGGTCGTAGGGCAGGTCTATTTTTAACTCTTTGAGGAACCTCCACACAGTTTTCCAGAGTGGCTGCACCAGTTCACATTCCCACCAACAGTGCAAGAGGGTTCCCTTTTCTCCGCATCCTCTCCAACATTTGTGGTTTCCTGCCTTGTTAATTTTCCCCATTCTTACTGGTGTGAGGTGGTATCTCATTGTGGTTTTGATTTGTATTTCCCTGATGGCAAGTGATGCGGAGCATTTTCTCATGTGCGTGTCGGCCATGTCTATGTCTTCCTCTGTGAGATTTCTCTTCATGTCTTTTGCCCATTTCATGATTGGATTGTTTGTTTCTTTGGTGTTGAGTTTAGTAAGCTCTTTATAGATCTTGGAAACTAGCCCTTTATCTGATATGTCATTTGCAAATATCTTCTCCCATTCTGTAGGTTGTCTTTTAGTTTTGTTGACTGTATCCTTTGCTGTGCAAAAGCTTCTTATCTCGATGAAGTCCCAATAGTTCATTTTTGCTTTTGTTTCTTTTGCCTTCGTGGATGTATCTTGCAAGAAGTTACTGTGGCCGAGTTCAAAAAGGGTGTTGCCTGTGTTCCCCTCTAAGATTTTGATGGACTCTTGTCTCACATTTAGATCTTTCATCCATTTTGAGTTTATCTTTGTGTATGGTGAAAGAGAGTGGTCCAGTTTCATTCTTCTGCATGTGGATGTTCAATTTTCCCAGCACCATTTACTGAAGAGTCTGTCCTTTTTCCAGTGGATAGTCTTTCCTCCTTTGTTGAATATTAGTTGACCATAAAGTTCAGGGTCCACTGCTGGGTTCTCTATTCTGTTCCATTGATCTATGTGTCTGTTTTTGTGCCAGTACCACACTGTCTTGATGACCACAGCTTTGTAGTACAACCTGAGATCTGGCATTGTGATGCTCCCAGATATGATTTTCTTTTTTAAAATTCCCCTGGCTATTTGGGGTCTTTTCTGATTCCACACAAATCTTAAAATAATTTGTTCTAACTCTCTGAAGAAAGTCCATGGTATTTTGATAGGGATTGCATTAAACGTGTAAATTGCCCTGGGTAACATTGATATGTTCACAATATTAATTCTTCCAATCCATGAGCATGGAATATTTTTCCATCTCTTTGTGTCTTCCTCAATTTCTTTCAGAAGTGTTCTGTAGTTTTTAGGGTATAGATCCTTTACCTCTTTGGTTAGGTTTATTCCTAGGTATCTTATGCTTTTGGGTGCAATTGTAAATGGGATTGACTCCTTAATTTCTCTTTCTTCAGTCTCATTGTTAGTGTATAGAAATGCCACTGATTTCTGGGCATTGATTTTGTATCCTGCCACACTACCAAATTGCTGTATGAGTTCTAGCAATCTTGGGGTGGAGGCTTTTGGGTTTTCTATGTAGAGTATGATGTCATCGGCTAAGAGGGAGAGTTTGACTTCTTCTTTGCCAATTTGAATGCCTTTAATGTCTTTTTGTTGTCTGATTGCTGAGGCTAGGACTTCCAGTACTATGTTGAATAGCAGTGGTGAGAGTGGACATCCCTGTCTTGTTCCTGATCTTAGGGGAAAGGCTCCCAGTGCTTCCCCATTGAGAATGATATTTGCTGTGGGCTTTTCGTAGATGGCTTTTAAGATGTCGAGGAATGTTCCCTCTATCCCTACACTCTGAAGAGTTTTGATCAGGAATGGATGCTGTATTTTGTCAAGTGCTTTCTCTGCATCTATTGAGAGGATCATATGGTTCTTGGTTTTTCTCTTGCTGATATGATGAATCACATTGATTGTTTTACGAGTGTTGAACCAGGCTTGTGTCCTGGGGATAAATCCTGCTTGGTCATGGTGAATAATCTTCTTAATGTGCTGTTGGAGCCTATTGGCTAGTATCTTGTTGAGAATTTTTGCATCCATGTTCATCAGGGATATTGGTCTATAATTCCCCTTTTTGGTGGGGGTCTTTGTCTGGTTTTGGAATTAAGGTGATGCTCGCCTCATAGAACGAATTTGGAACTACTCCATCTCGTTCTATCTTTTCAAACAGCTTTAGTAGAATAGGTATGATTTCTTCTTTAAACGTTTGATAGAATTCCCCTGGGAAGCCATCTGGCCCTGGACTCTTGTGTCTTGGGAGGTTTTTGATGACTGCTTCAATTTCCTCCCTGGTTATTGGCCTGTTCAGGTTTTCTATTTCTTCCTGTTCCAGTTTTGGTAGTTTGTGGCTTTCCAGAGATGCATCCATTTCTTCTAGATTGCCTAATTTATTGGTGTACAGCTGTTCATAATATGTTTTTAAAATCGTTTGTATTTCCTTGGTGTTGGTAGTGATCTCCCCTTTCTCATTCATGATTTTATTAATTTGAGTCTTCTCTCTCTTCTTTTTAATAAGGCTAGCTAGTGCTTTATCTATCTTATTACTTCTTTCAAAGAACCAACTCCTGGTTTTGTTGATCTGTTCCACAGTTCTTCTGGTCTCGATTTTGTTGAGTTCTGCTCGAATCTTAATTAACTCTCTTCTTCTGCTGGGTGTAGGATCTATCTGCTGTTTTTTCCCTAGCTCCTTTATGTGTAAGGTTAGCTTTTGTATTTGAGTTCTTTCCAGTTTTTGAATGGATGCTTGTATTGCGATGTATTTCCCCCTCAGGACTGCTTTTGCTGCATCCCAAAGATTTTGAACGGTTGTATCTTTATTCTCATTAGTTTCCATGAATCTTTTTAATTCTCCCTTAATTTCCTGGTTGACCCTTTCATCTTTTAGCAGGATGGTCCTTAACCTCCACGTGTTTGAGGTCCTTCCAAACTTCTTGTTATGATTTAGTTCTAATTTCAAGGCATTATGGTCTGAGAATATGCAGGGGACGATCCCAATCTTTTGGTATCGTTCAGACCCAATTTGTGACCCAGTATGTGGTCTATTCTGGAGAAAGTTCCATGTGCACTTGAGAAGAATGTGTCTTCAGTTGAGTTTGGATGTAAAGTTCTGTAGATATCTGTGAAATCCATCTGGTCCAGTGTATCATTTAAAGCTCTCGTTTCTTTGGAGATGTTGTGCTTAGAAGACCTATGTAGTATATAAAGAGCTAGATTGAAGTTATCAAGTATAAGTGTATTATTATCTAAGTATGTCTTAACTTTTGTTATTAATTGGTTTATATATTTGGCAGCTCCCACATTCGGGGCATATATATTGATGATTGTTAGGTCTTCTTGTTGGATAGATCCTTTAAGCATGATATAGTGTCCCTCTTCATCTCTCACTACAGTCTTCGGGGTAAATTTTAGTTTATCTGATATAAGGATGGCTACCCCTGCTTTCTTTTGAGGACCATTTGAATGGTAAATGGTTCTCCAACCTTTTATTTTCAGGCTGTAGGTGTCCTTCTGTCTAAAATGAGTCTCTTGTAGACAGCAAATAGATGGGTCCTGCTTTTTTATCCAGTCTGAAACCCTGCGCCTTTTGATGGGGTCATTAAGCCTGTTCACATTCAGAGTTACTATTGACAGATATGAGTTTAGGGTCATCATGATATCTATTCAGTCCTTGTTTTTGTGGATTGTTCCAGTGAACTTCTTCTTAAAGGGGAATTTTAAGAGTCCCCCTTACAATTTCTTGCAGAGCTGGTTTGGAGGTCACATATTCTTTCAGTTCCTGCCTGTCTTGGAAGCTCTTTATCTCTCCTTCCATTTTGAATGAGAGCCTTGCTGGATAAAGTATTCTTGGTTGCATGTTCTTCTCATTTAGGACCCTGAATATATCCTGCCAGCCCTTTCTGGCCTGCCAGGTCTCTGTGGAGAGGTCTGCTGTTACCCTAATACTCCTCCCCATAAAGGTCAGGGATTTCTTGTCTCTTGCTGCTTTAAGGATCTTCTCTTTATATTTGGAATTTGCAAGCTTAACTATTAGATGTCGAGGTGTTGAATGGTTTTTATTGATTTTAGGGGGGGAATCTCTCTATTTGCTAGATCTGAATGCCTGTTTCCCTTCCCAGATGAGGAAAGTTTTCAGCTATAATTTGTTCAAATACATATTCTGGCCCTCTGTCCCTTTCGGCACCCTCGGGAACCCCAGTTAAATGTAGGTTTTTCTTCCTCAGGCTGTTGTTTATTTCCCTTAATATATCCTTATTGTCTTTTAATCATTTGTCTCTTTTTTCCTCAGTTTCCCTCTTTGCCATCAACTTGTCTTCTATGTCACTCACTCGTTCTTCCACCTCATTAACCCTCATCGTTAGGACTTCTGGTTTGGATTGCATCTCATTCTTTTTTTTTTTTTTTTTTTAAGATTTATTTATTTATTTATTCAGAGAGAGCGAAAGAGAGGCAGAGACACAGGCAGAGAAAGAAGCAGGCTCCATGCAGGGATTCCGACGTGGGACTCGATCCCGGGTCTCCAGGATCACACCCCGGGCTTGAAGGCGGCCCTAAACGGGTGCGCTACGGCGGCTGCCCGCATCTCATTCAACTGATTTTTAGTTTCTGCCTGATTGGATCTAAATTCTGCAGTCATGAAGTCTCTTGTGTCCTTTATGCTTTTTTCTAGAGCCACCAGTAGCTGTATAATAGTGCTTCTGAATTGGCTTTCTGACATTGAATTGTAATCCAGATTTTGTAACTCTGTGGGAAAGAGGACTGTTTCTCTCTTTTGAGGTGGGGTTTTCCTTCTAGTCATTTTGCTCAGTGCAGACTGGCCAAAAACAAGTTGTATTGGGAAAAGGAGAAAAAAAGAGAGAAAGAAGGAAAGAAAAGAGAAAAAGAAAAAAAAGAAGAAAAAGAGAAAGCAAAAGAAAGGAAAAAAAAGGGTGGGGGAAGCAAACAAATCAAATAGAAAAAAAAGAAAAAAAAGAAAAACCACGGGGGAGTATCCTCTGATTCTGTATACTTTAAGTCCCTTGACTTCCCCTGGAACTGGTCCGTCTCGCTGGTCTTCTGGGGGAGGGGCCTGCTGTGCTGATTCTCAGGTGTTAGCACTTGGGGGAGCTGCTCTGCCCCTGCCTGGTGCAGGGCTCAGTGGGGGTTGTTCACCCCGTGAGGCCCCGGGAGGAAGCCACAGTGGTGGGGCGGCAGCTCTGGGACCCTGGAGTCAGCCCCCGCAGTAACTCCGGGGCTCTCCGTCTGCAGGGCCTGGGGGCTCCCGGGCGGGGCCGCTGATCTGCTCAGCTCGGGGCAGGAGCGTCCTTGCTGTCCTGGGCCCTCCCGGCCTCTGCTTTTCCAGGGGGGAGGAGGGATCCTGGGCTGTGTCCTGGCGCCCTGTGCTCCCGGGCCTGCGCTGTTGGATTCGTGCTCCCGCCCCACAGTCCCCTCCGCGGAGCCGCCGTCCGAGCCCCTCCGAGCTGCCCCGGGTCCCGCCGTGCGGGCTGCAGCCCTTAGGGAGCTCGGCGCACCCTCCCCGGGGCGCAGGTGCCTGTTAGTGTCCCGGGAGCCCGAGGGTATCCCCGCCCTCCTGGGTCCTGCTCCAACTCCCTGCGAGCCCCTTTCCCCCCGGGAAGGTTGGTGCAGCTCCTGCTTCTCCGGGACGGGGCTCTCCTGTCCTGGGGACACTCGCCCCGGCCTCAGCCCGGCTCCTCGCGGGGCCCCTCCCCCTTGGAGGCCTTTTGTTTCTTTATTTCTTTTTCCCCGTCTTCCTACCTTGATAGAAGCGCGAACTCTTCTCACTGTAGCGTTCCAGCTGTTCTCTCTTTAAATCTCAGGCCGAATTCATAGATTTTCAGGATGATTTGAAGGTTATCCAGGTAATTTGGTGGGGACAGGTGACTTGGGGACCCTACTCTTCCGCCGTCTTGCCCCTCCCTCCACCTGGCTATTACTTTTTAAATTGAGGTACAAATTGACCTATAGCATTACATTAGTTTCAAGTATATAATATAGTGACTCAATCTTTGTATATATTGCAAAATAATCATAAGTCTAGTTCATATTTATTAGCATACATAGTTACAAAAGATACTTTCTTGTAAAGAGAACTTTTAAAATCTATTGTTAGCAATTTGCAAATATGCAATATGATATTATTAACTATAGTCATCCATGCTGTACATTACATCCTTGTGACTTATTTTATAACTGGAATTTTGTATTTTTTTACTCCATTCTCTCATTTCACTCCACCACACTTTCTGCTTCTGGCAAACACCAATCTGTTCTCTGTATCTATGAACTTAAAGATTTTTTTTTTTGATTCCATGTATAAATGAGATCATTGTCTTTGTCTGACTTATTTCACTTAGCACAATGACCTTAAGGTCCCTCCATGTTGCAAATGGCAAGATTGCAGTCTTTTTTATGCCTTAGTAATATTTTTTTTTCTCTCTCTCTCTCTCTATCATCTATCTATCTATCTATCTATCTACCTATCTATCATCTATCTATCACATTTTCTTTATTCTTTCATCCATTGGTTATTTAAGTTATTTCTGTATCTTGACTATTGTAAATAATGCTACAATGAAAATGGGGATACAGTTTTTTTTTCTTAATGTTTTCATTTTCTTTAGATAAATACCCAGAAGTAGAATTGCTAGATCATATGATAATTCTATTTTTACTTTTTTGAGGAACCTCCACACTATTTGCTTCAGTGGCTGCTCCAATTTACATTCCCAAGAACAGTACACATGGGTTCCCTTTTGTCCATATCCTTGCTAACACTTACTATTTCTAATTACCTTATTGCTTAAATGTATTCTGTAAATATGATCCTGCACTGCTATTTGCAAGGGGTAGAGAATATCTAAATGCTCATTTAAAAAAATTTTAGAACTTAAATTTACTAAGCAAGATATCTGGATAGCATTAAAAATCTTACAAGGCAAAAACATTTGTGACCCAGGGCAGAAGGCAAATCCATGGTCAGTAATGTCCAAAATTATGAACATTTTACCTTTCTTATTAGTAAGTTTCTTCTAAGAAACTGGGTTTTTGAATTTATATCAATTAAACCAAGTCTTTAAGGCGGAAAATTCATTGGTATCAACTGAACAGTTTTGCTTTTTGCTAAACCTCCATTCAGTTATCAATACTGAATTCTGTTTGCACAAAGTATCTTTTGTATAATGCAAATTTCTGTCACTATTCCCTAGGGGATAAAATATCACATGGAAAAAGGAAGAAAATGCAAGATGAATTATGAATCTAATTCATGAGTTTTTTTTATTTTACATAGTATTTGTGTCAGAGTCAGAAATAAAATCTAATTGAGAATATTCACCAACTAAAAGAAAACAGTTTTATGTGGCAAACCTACTGCCCCAGAAAACAAGTAATTAAAGAACCTCTTAAAATAGCAGCCATAAAATTGACATTCTGTGGGAGACCATGTGTTCATTACTGTTCTTTTTATTGAGGATCCTCCCTGGGCACTGTTCTGAGAATTGAAATCTGCTGGCAGAATGGGAACTTTAGCCAAGGACTTTGTATCCTCTTTGAGGGAAAAAGGTTAGTGCGTTTCTGGTGTACACAGGTTAGTTGTATTATGTCAGGTGGAAGTATGACCTTATCTTTCTTTGGAGATTGGGTATGACTTAAGGAGATCTGTATGGGTGCCAAATTGACAAGCCGTGGACTTGTGGTAATTAATTGTGAGTGTCAGCTTTGTTAGGTCGTGGTTACTAAATAGTCGAACATTATTTTCCATGTTTCAATGAAAGTATTTAAATTTTGTTTCTATTTGAGTATAGCTGACACAATGTTCATTAGTTTCAGGTATAAGTGAAAATATTTTTTTGGTTGAGATTAATATTGAAATCTCTAGGTTTTGAGTAATATGAGTGAATTATCTAATCAATTGAAGGTCTTAATATAAATAGAACTGACCTCTCTGAAAAAAGAGAGATTTCTACCCAGCAGACCACCTTTGGACTTGAAGTGCAAAATCAACTCTTCTCTGGGTCTCTAACCTGCTAGCCCAACCTGCAGATTTTGGTCTTGTCAGCCTCCACAATCATGTAACCCAGTTCCTTAAAATAAATCCTTATCTTATCCATTATCTATCTATCTATCCATCATCTATCCATTTATACATATATACATATTATTGGTTTTTTTTCCTTTGGTGAACCTTGATGTATACAGATTGTACGAGAGACAAAGCTTGGATAGGCAGAAGAGACTTTTTCCTGAGTTTAAGAACTCCAGGCATGGCAGACACTATTCCCTTACTACCTACCATTTTTCTATATAGGCAAGGAATTACATGGAGAGTCTGTGATATTTCTTTGGCTGAAAGAAGTTGGAGGAAGTTTCTACAGAAAGGCAAAAGGGTCTTCCTTTATATTTTTACTCTATTGCTGATGGAATCTCATATTTCCCCCAATTTCCCCAAATGGGAATTGGAGCTAGATGTTGGAATCATTTATTGGTGCCAGTAACGAAACTTTGGTTGTTACTACAAATTTTACATTACATTTGCTTAGATCTCCTAGTGTTTGTGAGGGAATGTGCCCTCTCCACCATGTAAATAAAGAAACAAATATGATGGCCCACATCTTCCCTTAAAGACAGGACACTACCACTTCAAGGAAGGAAGCTCCAGCTCAAGGCTGCTGGGAGAGGGAGACTGGCTATATTCAAGTAGGTCATCTGTTTTCTCTCAGAGTCCTCCTGTGGTCTGGCTCAAGCATTGCCTCCTTGGCAATGAGCCTTTCTAAACTTTAATAGATTTCTTCCTACTCCAGAGTGTCCATCTCTATTCTCCTTCACAGCAAAACTTCTCGAGTCACCATCTATGCAGCCTCACTTCACTTTCTTCCATACCTGACTCCATGCAGGCATTAGTCCTCATTATGCTACAAAGATCACCCCAGTCAAGGTCGCCCTTGACCATCATGTTGCCAGATTCAAAAGTCACCTCTAGGTTCTCATCTTCTTTCACACCTCAGTGGCACTGATGATTCAGTTCTCCTTGAAACATGTTTTCTTTAGCTTTCTGTTGAGTGGAATTAAAATGAGATTTCCTCCTAGCTCCTCTCCTAATCCTTCTCAGATATCTTTGCAGATATCTCTGCTGCTTAAACTTGAAAACATAGAGTATCCAAGGTGTACTGTACTCTATCTGCATAACCAAGCCTATGGCTTGGAATGTCATCCATATGCCTCATAAATCTACATTTCCATTTGTGGCCTTTGCCCTGAAATCCAGGCTTGATTATTCCAATTTCCTACTCCAATTTCCTACTTCACATCTCTGCAAAATATTCACTATATTTATAATCCTTAATCTATTCACATATAGTTCCTTCTTATTATTTAAATTTCAATTTATACAGTACCTGTATAAACATTATCAGCTATATATCTATTTGTCTATTTCTCATCTATCTACTGTTTATCATCACTCACTTACTTTTTTAAAATAAATTTATTTTTTATTGGTGTTCAATTTACCAACATACAGAATAACACCCAGTGCTCAACCCGTCAAGTGCCCCCCTCAGTGCCCCTCACCCATTCACCCCCACCCCCACCCTCCTCCCCTTCCTCCACCCCTAGTTCGTTTCCCAGAGTTAGGAGTCTTTATGTTCTGTCTCCCTTTCTGATATTTCCCACACATTTCTTCTCCCTTCCCTTATATTCCCTTTCACTATTATTTATATTCCCCAAATGAATGAGAACATATAATGTTTGTCCTTCTCCGATTGACTTACTTCACTCAGCATAATACCCTCCAGTTCCATCCACGTTGAAGCAAATGGTGGGTATTTGTCATTTCTAATGGCTGAGTAATATTCCATTGTATACCTAGACCACATCTTCTTTATCCATTCATCTTTCGATGGACACCGAGGCTCCTTCCACAGTTTGGCTATTGTGGCCATTGCTGCTATAAACATCGGGGTGCAGGTGTCCCGGAGTTTCATTGCATCTGTATCTTTGGGGTAAATCCCCAACAGTGCAATTGCTGGGTCGTAGGGCAGGTCTATTTTTAACTCTTTGAGGAACCTCCACACAGTTTTCCAGAGTGGCTGCACCAGTTCACATTCCCACCAACAGTGTAAGAGGGTTCCCTTTTCTCCGCATCCTCTCCAACATTTGTTGTTTTCCTGCCTTGTTAATTTTCCCCATTCTCACTGGTGTGAGGTGGTATCTCATTGTGGTTTTCATTTGTATTTCCCTGATGGCAAGTGATGCGGAGCATTTTCTCATGTGCATGTTGGCCATGTCCATGTCTTCCTCTGTGAGATTTCTCTTCATGTCTTTTGCCCATTTCATGATTGGATTGTTTGTTTCTTTGGTGTTGAGTTTAATAAGTTCTTTATAGATTTTGGAAACTAGCCCTTTATCTGATATGTCATTTGCAAATATCTTCTCCCATTCTGTAGGTTGTCTTTTAGTTTTGTTGACTGTATCCTTTGCTGTGCAAAAGCTTCTTATCTTGATGAAGTCCCAATAGTTCATTTTTGCTTTTGTTTCTTTTGCCTTCACACTCACTTACTTTTAATTTTATGCATAACTTATGCCAGTGTGAATCCTTCTTTCCTTTTTTTTTTAAAAAATCCTAGTTAACATACGGTATAATATTAGTTTCAGGTGTACAATATAATGATTCAAAATCTCCATACAACACCTGGTGCTCATCACAAGTGTACTCCCTAATCTCCATCACCTATTTTGACCATTTCCGCCCCCCTCCCCTCTGATAACCATAAACATTTTCTTTATAGTTAGGAGTCTATTTCTTGGTTTCTCTCTCTCTCTCTCTCTCTCTCTCTCTTCCTCTTTGCTCATTTGTTTTGTTTCTTAAATTCCACACAGGAGTGAAATCCTATGATATTTGTCTTTCTCTGACTGACTTATTTCACTTAGCATTATACTCTCTAGTTCCATCCATGTCATTTTAAATGGCAAAATTTTATTCTTTTTTAAAAGATTTTATTTATTTATTTATTCTTGGGACACAGAGAAAGACAGAGTCACAGGCAGAGGGAGAAGCAGGCTCCCTGAAGTGAGCCGGAAGCAGGACTCAATCCCAGGATCCCAGGATCATGACCTGAGCGGAAGGCAGATGCTCAACCACTGGTGTCCCAAGATTTTATTCTTTCTGATGGCTGAATAATATTCTATTGTATATGTATATCACCTCTTCTTTATACATTCATCAATCAAAGAACACTTGAGCTGTTGTAGGTAATGCTGCTATAAACATCGGGGTGCATGTATCCCTTTGAATTTGTGTTTTTGTATTTTGGGGGTTAATACCCTGGGTCATAAAGTACTTCTATTTTTAACTTTTTGAAGAACCTCCATACTGTTTTCTATTGTGGCTGTACTAGTTTGCATTCTCACTAGCAGTGCATGAGGATTCCTTTTTCTCCACATTCTCAATAATACCTATTGTTTTCGTGTTGTTGATTTTAGCCATTCTGATGGGTATGAGGTGATATCTCGTTGTAGTTTTGATCTGCATTTCCCTGATGGTAAGTGATGATGAACATCTTTTTATGTGTCTATTGGTCCTCCGTATGTCTTCTTTGGAGAAATACTCTTGTCTTCTGCCCATTTTTGATTGGATTATTTGCTTTTGTGTATTGAGTTGTGTAGGTTCTTTATATAATTTGGATAATACCCCTTTATTGGATATACCATTTGCAAATATCTTCCCCCATTCTGTAGGTTGCCTTTCAGTTTTGTTGATTGTTTCCTTCACTGTGCAGAAGCTTTTTATTTTTATATAAACCTAACATTTTATTTTTGCTTTTCTTTCCCTTGCCTCAGGAAAATGTTACTTTGGCCAATGTCAAAGACATTACTGCCTGTGCTCTCTTCTAGGACTTTTATGGTATCAAGTCTCACATTTAGGTCTTTAATCTATTTTGAACTTATTTTTGTGTATGGTATAAGTAAGTGGTCCAGTTTTATTCTTTTGCATATTGCTGTCCAGTTTTCCCAGCACCATTTGTTGAAGAGACTGTCATTTTCCCATTGCATATTCTTTCCTGATTTGTCAAAGATTATTTGATTATATAATTGTGGGTTTATTTCTGGGTTGTCTGTTCTGTTCCATTGATCTTTTTTTGTGCTAGTACCACACTGTTTTGATCACTACAGCTTTGCAGTGTAACGAAGTTTGGAATTGTGATGCCTCCAGCTTTACTTTTCTTTTTCAAGAGTGCTTTGGCTACTCAGGTTTTTTTTTTTTTGTGGTTCTATACAAATTATAGAGTTGTTTTTTCAAGTTCTGTGAAAAAAATGATATTTTGATAGGGATTGCGTTAAATGTGTAGATTGCTTTGTATAGTATGGACTTTTTTTTAAAAGATTTTATTTATTCATGAGAAACACACAGAGAGAGGCAGAGACATAGGCAGAGGGAGAAGCAGGTCCCTGCAGTGAACATGATGCGGGACTCGATCCTCAGACCCCAGGATCATGACATGAGCCAAGGGAGACACTCAACCACTGAGCCACCCAGGCATCCCTACTATGGACATTTTAACAATATTTGTTCTTCTAATCCATGAGCTTGGAAAGTCTTTCCATTTTATTTTATTGTCTCAAGTTCTTTCATTGGTGTTTCATAGTTTTCAGAGTAGAGGTCTTACACCTCTTTGGTTAAATTTATTCCTAGGTATCTTATTATTTTTGGTGTAATTATAAATGGGTTTTATTAATTTCTGTTTCTGCAGCCTCATAATTGGTATATAGAAATGCAACAAATTTCTGTTCATTGATTTTGTATCCTGCAACTCTACTGAATTTGTATTTCAGTTCTAGCAAAGACTCGTGGAGTCTTTCAGGGTTTTGTTATATAGTATAATGCCATCTGCAAATAGTGAAAGTTTTACTTCTTCTGTACCGATTTGGGTGCCTTTTATTTCTTTTTGTTGTCTAATTGCTGTGATTAGGACTTCCAGCATATGCTGAATAAAAATAATGAGAGTGGACATCCATGTGTTGTTCTTGACTTTAATGGGAAAGCTTTCAATTTTTCACTATTAAGGATGATTCAGCTGTAGGAATTTCATATATGGCCTTTATTATGTGGCACTATGTTTTAAATCATGAATGGATATTGTACTTGTCAAATACCTGTTCTTTGTCTCTTGAAATGATCATATGGTTCCTATCTTTTCTTTTATTGATATGATGTATTTCATTGATTGATCTATCAACATTTAACCCTCTTACAACCGAGGAATAAATCCCACCTGATCATGATAAATGATTTTTTAAATGTATTGTTGATCCTCTTTGCTAGTATTTTGTTGAGGAACTTTGAATCTGAGATATTGCCCATAGTTCTCTTTTTTAGTGATGTCTTTATCTGGTTTTGGTATGGGGTAATGCTGGCCTCCCAGGATGAATTTGAAAGCTTTCCGTCCTCTTCTATTTTTTTGGGGGTGATTTGAGAAGAATAGTTATTAACTTTTCTTTGAAAGTTTGATAGAATTCGGTGAAGTCCTCTGGTCCTGAACTTTTATTTATTGGGAGTTTTTAAATTAGTGATTCAGTTTATTTGCTGGTTATTGGTCTGCTCAAATTTTCTATTTCTTCCTATTTCAGTTTTTTTTTAGTTTATGTTTCTAGGAATTCATCCATTTCTTCTAGGTTGTCCAATTAGTTGGCACATAGTTTTTCATAACATTCTCTTACAATATTTGTATTTTTGTGGTGTTGGTTGTTATTTCTCCTCTCTCATTTGTGATTTTTATTTATTTTAGCTTTTTCTCTTTTTTTTCTTGATGTCTGGTTAGAGGATTATCAATTTTTAAAATTTTTTTTTCAAAGAACCATCTCCTGGTTTCATTGATTTGTTATATTGGTTTTCGTTTTCATTTCTATATCGTTATTCCTGTTTTCATCTTATTATTTCCTTCCTTCTGCTGGTTTTAGGTTTTGTTTGTTGTTTATATCTTTCTTGTTTATTTACTTTTTTAGTGTATTTTAGTTTCTACTACTTAAATGAAAATTCCAAGATTATTAGATTACCTGACAGAATAGAAGCCTAATAAATATTTTTCAAATTACTTGCTTGAGAAATTATCATTTATAGCTCACCATTTAGCATTTAAGTTTCGACTACCATAATATTTTGCTGTTTTCATGTATTTGTCTGGATAGCTATAGATTTTATATTTTATCAAGAGTGAGGTTAAGTCCAAATGGTGTTTGAAAAGTGTTCCCATTTTTAGGCAGAAACATGAGGTTTAGCAATAGAAGGTACCAGTTGCAAGTTGTATACTTAGTCTAGCATACTTGGTCTGTGCATTAACTCTCCACCCCCACGAATAATTCTCTTATTTTGATGTTCCTGTCTTAGGGACTCTTTCCTAATGTAGTCCTGATCTCTGTCACTTCCTCCTCCTGATGTTTCCAGTAAGGATGACCAGCCTCCAGGCACTTGGTTACTCCCCTTTGAGGGTAAATAGAGCTAAAAGCAACTGTGATAGCAGGAACAGTATGTATGTTTATTCTTCCTGGTATCTAACTTCATTTCTCCTTTACTTTTGAAGGATAGTTTCAATAGATATAAAATTCTAGTTTGATGGTTCCCTTCTTTTAACATGCTTTGCCTGCAAAGTATCCAACAAGAAGTCCACTGTAATTCTTATCCTTGTTTTTCTGTGGGTGATGTTGTTTTGTTGTGATGGTGGTTGTTGTTTGTCCCCTCACCTCAGCTTGCTTCAATAATTTTTTCTGTCTTTGATTTTCTTTTTTTTTTTATTTATTTATGATAGTCAGAGAGAGAGAGAGAGAGAGAGAGAGAAGCAGAGACACAGGCAGAGGGAGAAGCAGGCTCCATGCACCGGGAGCCCGACGTGGGATTCGATCCCGGGTCTCCAGGATCGCTCCCTGGGCCAAAGGCAGGTGCCAAACCGCTGTGCCACCCAGGGATCCCTGTCTTTGATTTTATGTAGTTGGATACAGTATGTAATATACATAATATGTGGTTATATATGTTTCATAATATATATATAACCCAGCTCTTCTAAATTTTTTTTCTTCTGGCATTTCAATTATTCATATGTTTTACCTTTTGAAAGTATCCCACAGCCCTTGGATGTTGCATTCTATCCCCTTTTCCTTTTTTCATTCTCTTTTCTCTTTATAACTCAGTTTTGAAAGTTTCTATTAACCTATCTTTAAGTTCACAGATTCTTTCCTCAGCTACATTCAGTTTACTAATGCACCTGCCAAAGGCATTGTTCATTTCTGTTAGAGTGGTTTTGATTTCTAGCATTTCCTTTTGATTCTTTACTAGAATTTCTATCTCTCTGCTCATATTACCCACTTGTTCTTGTCTTCCTTTTCCATTAGAGCCCTTAACATATTAATTATAGTCATTTGAAATTCGGGATCAGGCCTGATAAAACCAACACCTGTGTCATACCAGAGTATGATTCTGACACTTGCTTTGTCTCTTCAGAATGTATTTTTTCTCACCTTTTAGTATACCTTGTAATTTATTTTTGTTATTGAAAGGTGGACATGATATATTGAACTGAGGTAAATAGGCCTCTAGTGTGATGTTTATGTTAATTTGGCCAGTGCTTGGACCATGCTTAATGTTTGCTATAGCTGTAAGTAGCAGAGACTTGGATTCCTCTAGCTATTTGTTATTGTTGTTAGGTGCCCTGTTATCTTTGGGTTTCCCTAAGAATTCCTTCTTAAATAGAGTCTCAGTCTTGCAGCTTTTTTAGCTGAATCTACTGGTACTACAGTGTTGGTGTGGTGGTAAGGTATGGAAGAGGGGAAGCATCCTATAATCTTATGATTAAATCTCAGTCCTTTAGTGGCCCTGTGTCTCAAGGCTGTGACTTTTACTTGTCTTTCTTATCTTTCCTCCCCTTTCCTTTGTATGAAATCAAGGCTAGAAGGGACAGTAGTGGAAAAATGCCCCATCACTATCTGTGATAAGGCTCTAGTGAGTAGGCCTTGGTTATGAACACTCTGGGCATATTTTACAATGGTTACACTTGCCTTCCCCTAACAGTAGCCATAAGGTAATCTTTCTTGGCTCTTAACCATTAAAACCCTCATGGTGTTCCTGGAGGTAAAATCCATGAAGGTGTGAAGGTCCTGTAACATCTGCAAGCCTCAGGATCTCTCACTGTCAAGCTAGTTCATACACAAGCTCCAGCAATTTGTCAAAATTTCCATTTAAATGTTTCTACCAAATTATGGCCCTGGTGGCTTCTGCCACAGAGAAGCAGATCTTAGCTCTAGCTCTGCAGGATTTGATTGGTGGTATGCCTTGCAATCTTAATTCTTTGATGTTTCCAGAAAAATCACCGATTTTCAGTCTGTTAAACATTTGCTTTTCCTAAGAATTAAAGTGATGATTTCCAAGCTTTTAACACATTGGACTCTGAACTGGAAGTTTAAATATCCTTTATAGGATATAGTGCTGCATTAAACAGGCATCAGCACAGCATGTCTTGGCTTGTGTTTCCAGCAGTTCTACTTGGCCCATTTCCCTACCACTTCCCACAGCTGCATGGGGCATTCTTCTTGATGAAAGAAAAGAGTTGGAGCTTTGGCAAGTTGTATTTTAATGACTGCCAATCTCTGAAATATAGTCACTAACTTAGTACTTAAAGTGAGTCATGGATGACAGCCAAGATGAAGTCAGGGATTATCTTAGCTTCTTGTTTTCATGTTCCAGACATGTATACTTGCATAGTGTCCAAAAACCCTTCTCTGTTGGGCTGGAGCCTTAGCTTCCTCAGGAAAGTCCATTTTTATAGTAGCAATGTCCACAATAGCCAAACTGTGGAAGGAGCCTCGGTGTCCATCAAAAGATGAATGGATAAAGAAGATGTGGTTTATGTATACAATGGAATATTACTCAGCCATTAGAAATGACAAATACCCACCATTTGCTTCAACGTGGATGGAACTGGAGGGTATTATGCTGAGTGAAATAAGTCAATCGGAGAAGGACAAACATTATATGTTCTCATTCATTTGGGGGTATAAATAATAGTGAAAGGGAATAGAAGGGAAGGGAGAAGAAATGTGTGGGAAATATCAGAAAGGGAGACAGAACATAAAGACTCCTAACTCTGGGAAACGAACTAGGGGTGGAGGAAGGGGAGGAGGGCGGGGGGTGGGGGTGAATGGGTGATGGGCACTGAGAGGGGCACTTGATGGAATGAGCACTGGGTGTTATTCTGTACGTTGGCAAATTGAACATCAATAAAAAATAAATTTATTATTTAAAAAAAAAAGGAAAGTCCATTTCTGACGTTTCAGATATATAAGACCTTCCCTGAGGTCTTGGTTTCTGGAAGGTAGAGAGCCTTTAGTTTTCTTATTTGTGGTTTTGTTTTTACTCAATGGCAACATGTTTCCTCTCCTTTCTATCCTTCCATCATTCATTCATTCCTTTCATCTACTCTTCCTTCCTTTCTTCCTTTTCTTTTTAATATTAGTATTTAGCATGTTTGTGTGAGGCTAAACATTTTACTCCTTAGTGATAGCTTTCATCAGAATAAGATAGTTTAGCTGAAGATGGCTGCCTGGTGAAACTTTTTGATACTGATTTGAAATGCAAATTAATATGAGCAATTACCAGATACTATACATGGTCTTAAAATGGAAGACTTTAAATGACATTTCCCTGGCACTCTGTGTGAATCTCAAAGATTAGGCATTCTTTTATTCAATAAATTAAATATGCACCCAAAACCCAGTTTGAAGTTACTCTCATATAGTCATTCTTATTGTAGCCAGTTCTAAAATAAAGATGATTTTTACCAAATAACAGTTACCTAAAGAATCACTTCCCACTTGGGAATATATGTTTGGAAAGTGAGATATTTTGTGTGTCAGGGTGGGTTCTGATGGCTTCAGAGGATGAAGACCAATGTGACATTTTTAGGGATATGGATTTTTTTCTCCTCAGTATGAAATTAGGAAACTAACATTTATTGAGTCTTTTTTGTATCAAATTATTTCTATTCATTCAGTATTCAATGAATATTTATTGAGTGCTAACATGTTTTGGCCATATATTTTAATTGCTATGGGTACAGTGGGATGGGACACTCAGTTCCTTCTCTCATGAATCTCATATTTGGTTGGGAGCATAAAATGAATACAGAGAATAATATGTACCCTGATTGAGATAGAAAATGTCTGGGTGAGTGGTAAGAAGAGGGTGTACCTTAGATAGGGTAGGGAATCAGGCCTTTTGGAAAGGTGACATTCTCATTGAACTATTAGTCAGCTAACCACTCATTTTCTAATTTTTACAACAATGGGAGATGAAGGTAACATTTGCTCAGGTGGTACAGGCAAAGAAATAAATTACTTAACTAGATTAAGTAATTTCTCTAAAGTTACACAGACTTCCAATCTTAATCCATTTGCCTCCAAAGCTGTTCACTGTCACATCCTGCAGATGCTTGTTTTCCAACTGCCTCAGGGATGGGCAGACACAAGCTCTTTGTTGACTCAATCTTGGACATTAGACATGGAACAGAGAATTTCTTAAGAAAATTAATGTGGAGTTACCTAATTGTTTTGGTAAAAACCTAAAAAAGAAAAGACAGCCACTTAATTTTAGATACTTTTCATAAAAAGGGATTTTTAATATCAAAAGAGTTGAAGGGGTATTTTCTGAGATTAAAGGACATGAATCCAAATTAAATGAAATTAGCTTTATGAAACATCATCTTTATTTTACTTATTCTTTTTCTGATCTTATTTATTTTATTTGTCACTCTTAGAAAATCTAATTTTTGACTGGACTCAGACTTAGAAGTAGAAGCTCTCAGAGAGGACAACTTCCATCTCTTGGCAATCTGTTCCTGGCATTTTTCTTTGGCCTCCTTCATTCTCTTGGCCACAAGTTTAACATATTCTGCAGCCTCTTCCTTATTTTTCTTAGTATGCTGTTTCTTCAAAGCAATACGCTGATGTTTGTGTTGGAGGACATGTGGAGAACACATGGAGTAACAAGATGCTGAATCTTAGGCACCTTGGTTCTAAGTTTCTTACCTTTTTTTTGTTTAGGGGCTTTCTAACAACATACTGGCAGACATCGTCTTCTTTTGACAGATTAAAAAGTTTGCAGATTCTGCTGGCCCTTTTAGGCCCCAGGCGATGAGGCACAGAAATATCAGTGAGTCCAGGAATATCCTTCTCCCCTTTTTTCACAATAACCAAATTGAGAACACTGAGATTGGCATCCACAATGCAACCCCAGGTAGATTTGTGTTTCCTCTTTCCAGTCCTCCTGGGTCGGTAGCAGGAATGCCCCTTACTCAGCAGCAGGCGGACACAGCCATGGGTCAAGACACCCTGCTTCATGGGGAAGCCTTGCTTGTCATTGCCACCACTGATTTGTACTATGTAACCCTTCCATTCCTTGCCCAGAGCATCAGCAGCAATGTCTGTGGTCATATGCTTCTCATAAAAGGTACACAGTTTTTTACTGATCATCCACTTCAATGAGTTTCTGCCAGCCCGTGGCTGGGAAAGAGATGTTCAGCTTCATCCTGAAGGAGCCAATTGCCTTGGAGGTGCGATGAAAAAGAGCCATTTTACTTATTTCACAGAGAATCACTAGAACCACAACATAAGTGGATCTGTTTGAGAACTGATGGACTCAATGACCTTGGAGGTTATCTCCAACCTTGAGAATCTTAGGTTGATATAAACCTCCTAAGCTTGATGTGTGGAGGGGCAACATAGGGAAATGGTCTTCTGTGAGGACATAAATTTTCTGTTAATTGAATCAATCCAGGAAAATGTAGGTCATCATGACCTAAATATTTTTGGTTTGAGTCTTTTCATTTGAAATGTTTATCTATTTAAGGAAGAGGAGATGATGCATTCTCTATTAACTAAAAAGTTCAAACAAAATAATTTACAAATTGTTTTTCTATAGGCAGTTGCTCATATTGCCTTGAATAATTTAAGAGATTAGATTCATTGCTTTTCCTATTAATTAAATAGAGTGTTAGAAATGACCATTTGGACTTTTTTTTTTTTTAAGACACTTATTCAGCATCATGATCAGACTATTACATTTAGCGATTAATAGCATGCATGCATGCAAACAAGAAATCTACTTTAAAACCCTTTGTTGGAATGCTTTACACTCCACAGAACAGAAGCTAAAATAACCCGTTATACAATTAGTCACAAATATAGTCCTTGAGTTTTCTGCCCATACACATGAGTATTGTCTAAAACATGTCTTCTTTGTAGCAGCTAGGCTCTGCTATCACTGTGCTTGGCTGAGTTTGCAAATCTTTGCAGTGTCTAGCTTCCCTGTTACTTCTCTGGCTCTCCTCTCCTGCTAACGCTTTTTTTCTGGCAGTAATTAAAACTTTCTGCCATTACCATAGCTCTTGATGCTGCTAGAACTGCCAGAGCCACCTTGGTTTTGTGGTTTGGTAGAGTACTGGCTTCACCATCACAGGGGCCAGAGTTTCTGCCTCTAAAATTTTCTCCTTTCATGGGTCCAAAATTTGAAGATTGCTGTAGCTGCCAAAATAGTTATAGCTTACACCTCCTCCAAAGTTGCTTCTGTCATTACCAAATCGGTTATAGCCATCCCCACTGCCACCGTATCCACCACCATCTGGACTGCCACCAAAGCCACCTCACCCATTGAAGTTTCCTCTATGACCAAAGTTGTAATTCCTACCAAAACCACCTCCACAACCACCAGCAAAATTTCCAGAACCACTTCAATGTCTTTGGCTGGATGAAGCAGTAGCCATCTCTTGCTTAGATTGGACTTTCACAGTTGTGGCCATTCACAGTATGGGATTTTTAAAGGACAATCTTCTCTGTAGAGTCATGGTCATCTCATGTTATAAAAGCAAAGTCTCTCTTCTTGTCAACTGCCTTGGTCAGTCATGATTTTAATCACATCAATTTTCCCACACTATTCAAAGTAATCTTAGATGATGTTAGATGATGTTCTTCAGTTTCTTCTTTAATGCCACCAAATAAATCTTGTTCACAGTTAAGTGGGTACCAGGTCTTTGCAAATCTTCTCTTAAGACAGCTCTCTTTGGTTCCACAACTCTTCCATCCACCTTGTGTGACCTGGCATTCATGGCTGCATCTGTCTCCACCACAGTGGCACACATGTCAAACCCCAAGCCTCTGGAGCACTTGGTGTTTGGATCTTTCATTACCACGCAGTCTATAAGTGTTCCATTGCTCAGAATGGCTCCTCAGACTCTCATCAGTTGTTTCAAAGCTCAAACCTCTGATAAAGAGCTTCTGCAGCTGTTCAGGCTCTTTGGGAGACTCTGGCTTCGACATAATGGCAGTGGGAGGGGAGATTTTAATGATGCCTATTCAGTGGCATCCACAGGCAGAAAGCAACCAGTTGGACATCTCTGAATAGGAATGTATGTGTGTGCATCTTTGTCATGAATATTCAAGTATTGATCAATTTATGATACTGATATAATGTATCTTTTGCCTAACCATGAAACATAAACAGAACTAGAAAATGTAAAAGAATAAATCCTATTTAAAATTATGTGAAAACATAATAAAAATTACAGAAGAAATAATTATGTGCAACAGCAGCAATAGCATCCTTGAAACCATTTCTATAGTGTTTCAAGTACCTGAATGTGTCAGTTATGCCAGAGTTCATCTCCTAGAGAGGCAGGATAAGAAGTGTTGGGCTAAAGCCTCAAGGATCAATTGAAATTTCAGTTCCGTACATAATAAAAATAGCAAAGGTACAGGCTGTTTGAGTGTCTGGCTCTTTTTTTTTTTTTTTTTTGGTCGATATAACCATTATTACCTTCACACTATTTTATCTCCTTCTTTTAGGCTTGATAGCATGAGCTAAGAGCAATTGATTTCACAAAGCAATTGAAAGGATAAAGAGAAACACAAATTATGAAAAATGTACCAGGCACAGGTGAATAAATACTACAATATTAATAAAGCTCTAAAATGCTTAGAATTAGTTTGAAGCTTTCTCTCTGATTAATGTTTAACGTGTGTGTCTGTGTTTTTTTTTTAATTTCCAAAGAAGTTAAGGATAGTATAAGGAAGAAGTGGGAAACATATAAAGAAGCTAAATCAGGGATGCCTGGGTGGCTCAGCAGTTGAGCATCTGCCTTCAGCTCAGGGAGTGATCACAGGGTCCTGGGATCCAATCCCGCACCAGGCTCCCGGCATGGAGCATGCTTCTCCCTCTGCCTCTCTCTGTGTGTCTCACATGAATAAATAAATAAAATATTTTTTAAAAAAGAAGCTAAATCACTTATAACCCCACTACTAGGGTCAGCACCATATTAATGTTCCCCCCAATTCCTTCTAGTCTTTAAAACATATATGTAATATATATTATGTGCATAATATATAATTCTATTTTAATTAATAAATGTATAGTCATAATAAATAGTATACTATATTTATTGTATCTAATATATTTATATATTTACTTTTTATATATTTATCAAAGCATAATTGTAATAATTTTCTATCCTTTCATTAAATATTATGAGGTATTATACAAACCAAGTAATTTTTTACAAAAAATATTTTTCATACAGATGCTTTGTATGATTACCTAATATTTTTCATATAAAAATATTAAACTTTTCACAATTAGTCCCCCACTCTTAGATATTAAGGTTGTTTCCAATTTTCACTTCTTCAAAGTGATGCTACAATAAACATGATTAAATATACATCATCTGTTTGAAATTTTGAAATATTTCCTTAGGTTAGATTTCCATAAGTAGAATTGCTATGTTAAAGAATGTGAAATCTACTAAGAATCTTTACAGCAGAAAAATAGAAACAGTCCATCAGTGTAGCCTAATAATTCCCACATTAGCTGTACCTTCACCCCTACAGGTGTTATCATTGAAAAAAATGTGCTTGATAACTTGATAGATGAAAAAAATCTCATCATTCTATCAATCTGAATTTCTTTCCTTTTTTTTTCTTTCTTAGTGAGGTTCATCCATACCTTCATTCATTAAAATATCCACAAAACATTGTTTCGGCAGGGCTGGTTTCACTGGAATGTGACCCAGGCAGTTGCATGAGACTCCAATGCTCAGAAGAGTCTTACGCTTGTTTCAGTGCTCTGCTGTTGCCATCTTTGAATCCTTAAAAATTTTATCTTTGTATATATGTTTTGTAAGTGAAGTCTGATGGGACAATGGAATATGTGTGTGAGCAGAGGAAATAAATGCAGTATGCATGTCCACTGCATTTAGAGTATTTATGATGTTCCATGATTATGGAATTCTGGGGGACACAGGACACATGGGAGACTCAGCATGGGTATAAGATAAGCATGATACCTCAACAGTAGGATAAGTAGGGGAGGTGCTGACAGCTCTTAGTGGCCATGCTTACTTCCAATGCAGAAAGAAGGTAATAGTTTTTTAGGAAACATGAACAACCAAGGAATCCTATTATATCCTTTCTGTCATGTTACTTTCTTGTGTTAGCCAGCCACTATAATCATAATATAATGACATAGAAGGAAATAAAAAGATAAGACAACCCATAGTTCCTTTTTTTTCCTTTTTCTTTCTTTTCAAAAATATTTATTTATTGAAGAGAGAGAGAGAAAGCACACAAACGGGGCGGGGGGGGGGCAGAGGGAGAGAGAGAGAAAATCTCTGCTGAACATGGAGCTGGACAGGAGGCCAGATCTCACAACACATGAGATCATGACCTGAGCTGAAATCACCAGTCCAATGCCCAAATGACTGAGCCACTCAGGTGCCCCATTTCCTTTTTTTCCCCCCTTTTTTCTCTTTAGTCTTTTCTTGCTCATGATATTGTTAATGAAATCTTACCATTGCAACAACATGGATGGAACTAGAGTGTATTATGCTAAGCAAAATAAGTCAGTCAGAGAAAGAGAATTATTATATGATTTCACTCATATGTGGAATTTAAGAAACAAAGCAGAGGATTGTAAAGAAAGAGAAGGAAAAACAAAATAAGATGAAATCATAGAGGGAGACAAATCATAAGAAACTCAACTAAAAGAAACAGAGGGTTGCTTGAGGGGAGGTTCATGGGAGGATGGGGTAACTGGGCTATGGGCATTAAGGAGAGCATATGATGTAATGAGCACTGAGTGTTATTTACAATTGATTAATCACTGAACTCTACCTCTGAAACTAATATTACACTATATGTTAATTTAATTTAAATAAAATAAAAATATTTAAAAATTTACTTTCTTCAATTCATATGGGGTTATTCAAATAATATGAAAAAACTGGATGGCTCTTTGATGGAAAGTCTGGGGAAATCACTACTTTGTGTCTTGGCTACAGTATTGCAGGACCTTCCTCAAAGGGAACAGGCTTTTTTTTCTGTAGGGGAGTTCATGGCCAGAGAGCTGGTTTAGGTCTGGAGGTGAGACAAGGGATTGTGACTTTTCATGGATGCCAGATCTCAGCCCTTGGCTCATCCTTTCTTGATTTTTTTTTTGATTATGTATGCAATACTTTTGTTGTACTATGTTGGCTATCCAACATTTTGCCTTTAGAAATGTAAGAAGGGTGTGTGAATCATGTATAAATCATTTTGAGTCAGGATCTCCTGGCTGCCATTCCGATTTGTTCTTCATTTTAAATAATTATGTCCACCTCATCTATGAGGGTTAAGTACTACCTTTTGGCTTTTCCTAGTTTGGATTCCTGTTATCCCTATTGCTGTTGAGGAGCCCTATTACTATTAAGTGTCTTTGATTCTCAGTACTGGTGGGCAGAGAACCACCACACTTGAGCTTTTTGAACTTTTCACTGAGCATTCCTTATTGCCTTGGCAAGGGAGTGTTTTCTGGCTGTCTCTAGGAACATAGTCAGCTGGTGGGTTTTTTGATTATATGATAGTTCTGTTCGAGCATGCCTACTTCTCTGAGCCTGTTGATTTCTTCCTCCATAGCTTGTCACAGCAATTCTGGCATACCATATGTGTAATGTGGGTTTATAAGTTTCACTTTCTTCAATCTTTTAAGAACCATCCCATCAGCATATTTAAACCAACTTGAGAATCTCTTTCATATTATTAAATTGAGGAACAGGGAAAGGGTCCACTATTAAAAATTTCTCCCTCATGCAACTTTACATTCTTTATCCCCATTAGGTCTACTTCTAGTACCAACTGTCTTAGGTTAAGTTTCTAGAAGCATAAGATTCTAGTGCAAATTATTTACAGAGGGAGTATTCTCGAGAGAAATTTGTAAGGGAGTAAGGGAAGCAAAATAGAGCAGAGGAAGCCAAGCAAAGGTGTGTTTCAGGAGAAGTGTAATGGCTTAATCCCACAGGAGGTCTTGAGTGTGAATATATAGAAATTGTCCTTCCCAAAGACAAAGGGCTGTTACATCCTTATATCAGCCACCCATCCTGGGGGGGGGGGGCAGGAAATGTCCCAATGTCCCAATCATCTTAAGGCAAAGTGACTCTCATCAGGTGAGGACAACTCTGCTGAGGAGGGTGCCAACAGAGGGGGAATGGGTACACTGACCCAATAAAGTGCTTCCAGCTGGCACATCAAATATAGAGTCAGTTCTTATGAATATTCTCTGTATGCCTGGAAAGAACCTCTATACTCTGTTTCTATTGTAGGATGTACCTACAATACATCCATTTGGGATTTAAGAATAGGCATTTAAGAGGAATTTCTTTTAATATTTTCCACTTTAGTTTATAAGGCATTTCATTGGATGTATAAGGACCAAAATGGATTTGGCCTGCTTTGTAAATAGCTGAGCCACATGAGAGGAGACCCATTATGCAGATTTGTGAGGCTAGTGATAATTTTGTGCATCATAAAAATGCATTGATTCAAAGATGTCTCTTGTCCTAGATTTTTAAAATAAGATGTTGAATTGCACAAACATTAAGTATTATATGTATTTTATTACTGCACAGTTTGAGGGTAAAACATCTAAGCTCTAAAAAAGCCCAAGGATTACTTTATTATCATGCTCATAGATTAATCCATGCTTTTTGTATATAACTCTAATCCATTCATTTTCCTTGCTGTGCAGTATTCTATTGTATGGGGATGTCAGTTTATTTTTTCTTTCATAAGTGAACATTTGAGTCATTTCCAATTTTAGGTTAATATAAATAATACTGCTGTGAATATACATATATATATATACATACATACATATATATGTGTGTGTGTGTTGTGTGTGTATACACACATACCTTGGTGCTTTTATCTTTATCTAAGGTATATTATATGTATGAGAGGGATTGTTGAGACATGGGAGAAAGTATTTTTGGTTTTGCCAGATAATACCAAATTGTTTTACAAAGTAGTGCCTATTCCTCAACAACACTTAGTTTTGTCATAATTTTTAAATTTTTCTACTTTTGGTATATAGTGACATCAGATTTTTAAAATTCATTGATATAAAATATGTTTATTAGCCATTTGGATTTTTTCTTTCATGAAGTGTCTGTTTAAATGAATCTACTTTATCAGCCAAGTAGATTCAAATAAGAATAGGGGAGGATAAATTTTCGCTTCTTTCTTTCTAGGTTCTTTGGCTGGTCTATTAATGAAATTGAAATAAGACAAATTAAAAGGAGAAAAACAAATTTAATTTTGTATTTATGGGAGCTTCACATAGCTATGAGAGGGTCAAAGACAGACATTTGAGATTTATAGGCTGTGAGGAGCTAAGGAGGAAGGGTAGGGGTCTGGGTTTTCAAATGGAAGGAATACAATTCACAGGAAGATGGGAAGAACAAATGTTTCATAGACAAATATTTGCCATGCCATATGGAAAGTCTTCTTGTGTAAAAAAAAGTTATATTTAATAATAGCTCTCTTTCAGGTAAGGTCTCCCTATCTAAATTCTTTCAGGTAATTAAGGGGGAGCTAAAAAGGTCTTGAGTCTGTCAGGACTTGATTGTCTTTAACTCAAATAATCCACATGTCTAAATAGCACATTCTGGAACAGCCCTCCCCAATCCCCATCACAAACCATGTCTCAGTTTCCTCATCTAAGAATGGGGTAATAACATCTGATATCTTAACAAAATAGTACCAACTGAGCATCTCTTCCTCTGTTCAAGGTGTAGGACTACAACTGCCTGAATCACATCTCCTGCATGGTTCCAAGTTACTGGGAATCAAAAGCGAAACTCACATGGAATTTGGAAGGCAGAAGTGAAGTAGAGATATTTTGGAAGATTGAGAGAGACAAAGACAGTGATGGACAGACCACAAAGGTGTTTGGTGAGTATCAGGGTGTTGTTCTCCTCCTGTTTTACATTCAGCTCATTTTCCTGGCTGCTGGCCCAGCTGATCAGCTACAGTCCCAAGCCTCCTACAAGGCAATAGGTTCCAGGCCCACAAGTATGATTTCCACAGAGGCAGAAACTTCCCTAAAGTGGACATTTCCACAGAAGAGGTAGATCGTAAAATCTGTATAGTTGTTGAATTTCCCAAAAGTTCCTTCCTGTTTACATGAGCTGGTACTTCTGGATGACATGATTAGTGATTATTCTACTCAATCCTCTTATTTTCTACTTCCAGACCTTCATTTGCCAGCTTCTATCACTTCTGTGTAGACTTTCATTCCTATATAAAACTTATTTCTGTATAACTTGTAGCTCTCATATCCTGATTTAACTCTGCTAGGATAGTTTTGACAGTGAAATAAAATAAATATGCAAAAGTTCTTTCAAAGGTCTAAATTGCTATTTGAATATAATTATTGGGTTGAGCTAAATAATGCATTGCTGAGCTTCTTACATAGAAAAACAGATTAGGTGACATTCAAAATGGGAAGGAAAGCAAGCCAGCATAGACTGTTATGGGCAGCATGGCTCATGAAAATATTTTATTCTGTCATTTGTGTGATGATTGTATTTGTTTGTTATCACATTGATGACAAAATATTCCATCTAGCCTTCCTTTCCAGCTAGATTGCTTGGTAAGAAAGAGGTTGCAAAATAGACCTTAGAGACTTACAGAAGCTCTGAAACACGTCAGGTGTCCACAATTAATAAAGTGTATAATATAGTCAACTATCTAGAGACACATATCAAGAGCACCTGAAAAGATAAAAGTATAAAGTAAAAGTGAATTTTAAAAATATGTAAAAGTATTCTATTGCAAATTGCCCATTTTTGGCTGCTTGTGTCACACATTAAGATTGATCTTGTAATGAGTCATTTTCAAAGTTTGTCAAAGACTCAGACATTTTCGTTATTTGTGATGGTTTTCTTGAACTTACAGCTTTATGAAGATAATAATTTTCTGGTTATTAGATCAATAATTGATTAGCCAAATAGTGGATTTCAGCATTCGTTTTCATTACTTAATGGCCAGCATAACAGTAACAGGGCTATTCAACCACTCAAGATTTCAAAATTGACACTTCTATGAGCATGATGTACCTTAGGGACATATAGAGAAGATTGTGAGCAGAATTATTACTTTCAAAACATAACCTCACTCTTCCTTTTTTAAGATTTATTTATTTGAGAGAGAGAGAGAGTGCATGCACACACAAGCAGGAGGGGGAGAGAGAATCTCAAGCAGACTCCATGCTGAGCCTAGAGCCCAACATGAGGCTCAATCTCATGACCCTGAGATCACAGCCTGAGACCAAACCAAGACTTACACCTAGGTGCCCCATAACATCACTCTTCTAAATAGACTCTGTTAATAAAAATCTTTCAGGATAACTTACATCTGCTTGTATCTTTAGTTTCTTTTCCCCCCTAATGATGTACATCTCAGTTAATTTAATATTCTATGTGCATGACCCTGATCTTTTCCCTATGGGTGATCCCAGAATGATTTCTATAACTAAAAAGCTTATGGCAGTGTAGGAGAATAAAGATCTACATGATTGTAAGAACTTATAAAAGGAAACACAGGTGATAAGAATGCAGATGAACAAAGCAGGAAAAGGATTTAGAGATAGAATGACATGATTTGGGCACAAATTGAATGTTGAGGACAAAGGAGTCCGAAGTGGCTTTGAACTTTCTCATTTGCTTTATTTAGAAGAAAATATTTGCCACCAATGGAGTTATATTACTCAGGAAATGAGAAATGAGTTTTGAAGTACAGATGGCAAGTCTGACTTTGGGCATGCTAAAATTTTAATTAATATTTGCTCAAGGAGTAATTTTGGAATGTCTAAGGAGTTGCAAAAGTATGCACCAAATTCAGGAGAAAGGAAAAGGTCTTAAAGGATAACTACCCAGGTGATTGTTTTTTTTATATAGAATTTGTAGTTATCATTAGTACCGGGACTGGTATTAATAGAAAATATTTCATGATGAATCAGATAATAACTTTAATATATGCAAAAATACAGGTGTGAGCCTTCATTTTGTACCTCAATAATTTGATACCCCTTTGATATGAAGAACAAAAATATAAGTACTGTCTTATGGATGGTGAGAAGATCTAGAAAGCTGAAGAAATTGCAAATAGTTGGAAACTACTTACCATTGATTGTAGTGATTAGAAAACATTTCCAAGAGCAAGTGGAAAAAAATTACCTGAGGAGTGGAAGGTCAAGAGAGAAAGACAACAGAGGAAATACTTAAGTGACTCAACCTAAAGACATTGGTTTAGAAAGTATTCCTGTAGTTAATGCATCAGTTTTCAGAATTATTTTCAGAAGTATTCTAAGCAATACTGTTATCCTATGTTCATTTTCTCTACTCTTGTGTTATGGGTAGAGAACTGTGTCCCCTAGAAGGTATATTGAAGTCCTAACTCCTGCTGCTTGTGAATGTGACCTTGGAATTAGGGTCTGTGTAGAAATAATTGAATGATGTGATCAAGATGGGCCCTGATCCAGTGTAACTGGCATCCTTCAAAGAAGAAAATGCCATGTGAAAACAGAGACATACAAGGCATAAGACTATGTGACGTTGGAGATAGTGACTAGAGGGAGGTAGCTGCAAGCCTAGGGACATCAAGATTTGATGAGCACCAGCAGAAGCTATAAAGGGGCTACCTAGGGTCTCAGAGAAAGCATGGCTCTGCTGACACTATGATTTTGAACTTCCAGTGCCCAGAACTGGGAGAGAATAAATTTCTGTTGTTTGAAGCTACCCAATTTGTGATTTTTTGTTAGGGTAGCATTAGGAAATTAATACCTCTCTTATAGCATCTCTTTACTTAATCAGCAAATACTCATTGAACATCTATTCTACTCAGGTCATTCTGTTCCTCCGTACCTCAGCTTTCTCAATTGCCCTCTTAAGACAACATTTGGCATTTGGAAGATTAATAATTAAGAAGGCACAGCATAGTGCAGGCTACTTTGCTTGATCTTTTTTCCTCAGTTCTATCGAAGATGTTCCCACTGGTGTCATCTTTGACAAAGAATAATACATATAGATGAATATTTTCCAGCATTTATGGGTTCTTGGCTCCAAAGGTGTGCTAAAAGTGTCAGGTTGCTACAAAACCTTTAGATAAATGATATGCCTGGTACTAAGCCCGGAAGGCTTGTTTCTACAGAAAGTGGTAAGTCCAACACTGGAAGTTATCAGTAACTTGAGATTAGAGTTGGATGGCATAAAAGACTTCTCAGGGGAATGATAAAATCTGAGAAGAACTCAAATCCTATTTTTTGTTTTGTTTTTAATTCTTTTTTTTAAAAAAAGATTTTATTTATTTATTCATGAGAGACACAGACAGAGAGGCAGAGACACAGGCAGAGGGAGAAGCAGGCTCCATGCAGGGAGCCCGACGTGGGACTTGATCCTGGGACTCCAGGATCACGCCCTGGGCCGAAGGTGGCACTAAACCGCTGAGCCACCCAGGGATCCCCTTGTTTTTAATTCTTATAGGTGCATTATACCTTTGCTAGAATGAGTAATGTACCACTGCTAGACAATGAGTATGCCAGCTGGATGAATAACAGATGAATAACAAAGGCTGTGCAGTTGGTGAATAAGTAGTAAAGATATACTCCACTTACTGTTTGTTAGTTTTTTTGCATTAGAGTGTCAAAAGTTCTAGCTACAAATTTCTCTGGTAACTTAATTCTTATCCTGAATTTGTTGTCCATGAGCATGCCCTATCTTAGGACTGAAAAAAAAAAGGTTAGAATATTGGAAAATACTATGTTGAAGTTATTTCCCCTAAAATCCAAAAGTGACAGGAATCAGTCTCCATAAGTGACTTCATACAGAATCAATCAGGAAATTTAGGAATGAATTAAATGTGTGTTTTGGTTAGGCTTTCTGTGTCACATAGTACTCCTATTTTTTTTAAATTTATAACAACAATAGATCAATGATTTTGGCATTAGAAGGATTGAGAGCCAAGGGAACACAGATATCATTTCCCAGGCATCAGCACACCAAATGATATAAGACTCGTGTTTGTAAATTACTTTGTTGAAAGCCTCCTTGTTATCTACTCAACTCTTCCTATAGTTGGACAGTTCAATAATATGCTAGGTCCATTTCCTCTGACAGCATTTTGATGAGTCCAGTCTACCCAGCACAATTTATTTAGACACGTGTCTTCTCAGACTGAAAATTACAAAGATATGCACCAGGACTTCATTACATGGAAGGAAACAGGGACTGGAATGTGGAAGCATTTTTCACATTTCTGATTTCTAGGTCTATTGTATTTCCTTGGAGTCAAATGCTGCTGCAATATTTTGGCAAAACAAACCAGATGGCACTAAATGTATCTCTTAAGAGAAGGTAGAAGATGTCAGACTTGAATGTGAATGAAAAATTCTGAGTTCTTTTTCAAAAAAAGTCAAGCCATGATCAATTTAATCTACTTAAAACAACTAATTTAATTTCTGAACAGAAACCCTTAAAAATAGTTCTAGTTAGAACCTAGTGAAATCTAAAATCTAGAAATGACAAATTATACATCACAGCACATGAATCAGATCTCTTTTGTGTTAGGTACTGACAGATAAATATGTTCCAAAGATTTGTCTGGACTCTCTTCTCAGTGGTGACCCTAAGTCAGCCCAGACAATATAGCATTAGGGTATGGCCATTGGCCAGGATGGTGTAGTAAAGGGACAACTAGTACAAAGGTTTTCTTTTAATATATAGAAAGTAAAATATTAAGTAATAGACACATGAGGGACACTTTGGGATTTCTAAAACCAGTGTTGGCTATTTAAGCAATCCTTTCTCTGGTATATCTTGATCCTGGTATTGACCATGATGACCTTGGAGGGAAGCATCTGAGTTAAGAGATGAGGTAGAAAAGCCCTAATGATGGAGGAGGCTGGAAAAGATATTGGGGGTGGGGAGTAGGTGTAAGCCAAGGTCATGTGCCAGCAAAAATCAGCAATAAAATTTCCAGGGTCAGTAGTTTCAAGTGATCCAAAGGTCCTGGTTAACTAGCTAGTCTCCAGTGTGCTAAGGATCGCCAGAAGTCTAACATAACTGGATTTGAAATGACATATCTAGTACCTAGACTGGAGATTTGACTGTTGAAAACTTGTAAGTGTAGAGGACATTTGGTGGAATGAAGCAATACAGATAAGCATAATGGAGGCATTGTATCCAAGGCAGATGTCATTTATCAGTCTTGAAAATCTTACTTAGTGAACCTGGCATGCCTTCATACACTTATGCTACCAACCTACTAGAGTTGGCACATATGATGAACTGATTTTATATCCTGTCTTAAGTTGTTCATAGGCTGTACATGCATGGGGGAAGGCATGAAGAACTTCATAGAGGAGATCATACTTTGGTGCAGGACAATTCTATTCTTAATGAACCAAACTGGAGTGAGACTGACATCATTTCTGGTTGATGTTTCTTTACCAATGAGCTGAGCTTTGTTATTAGTCAGAATCCTGTCAAGAAAGAGATGCCGTGTTCGAAGTGTTGATTGAAGAAAGAGTATAGGGACAAAAATGTGGCTAGATGAAAACAACAACAACAACAACAACTAAGTAACAAAGAATGGTAACATATCTAGCAACTAGCAACAGGATTCCATCTTGAGGCCTAATGGGGCCTAAAGAAGAGGAATGGCTACTGGACTGTGGAAAGAGCCATAGTCCTGGGAAAGGGACCACCTGAAATATGCGATAAGCAAAGGAACCAAGCTACTACTAAAATCATAGCTGGGCAATGAGGGTGTGAAGGATATAAACACCTACGTTTTCTTTATCCCTGCTTTCTCATCGTCTGGTGTCTTGGCTGGAGCCATCCAGAAGTCAGAAGGCAAGAAAGTCTCGGAATATACTCCATAGAATTAGCATCCTGGGGCAGAAGTCACAGTAAGGATGGACAGAAATTGGAGCTGGATGGGACAAATAGCAAGTAGCACAGACTCCATTTTAGGTGTCTCAGACTACCAAGCTACTCATAGCTACCACTGGACTTTAGCATGTTCAAATTAGGATTGAATGAGAAGTAGATTAAAGCTCAGCACTCAAGTGAAGCATTTGAGGTTCTTTGCAATTGACTCTATATATTTCTTTCTAATTCTATTTGCTACTATAACCCATATAAATCTTACTCTGATCAGGTGAGTCCACCCCCAACCATCCTCAGGGCCTGTTCTATACATTCCTGCCTCCATGTCTTTGTTGCCATTCTTACTACCTGAAACATTCTCCCTCATTCTCTCTAGCTAAATTCAAGTTATTTTTTGAGGTCACTTAGTTGAGGTTTTAAATCCTTCAGAAAGATTTCTTTTTCCATCCACAGTGGTCTCTTCTTCCTTTGAAATTTTATGGCATTTAATGTCTGTATCATTCATTTAGAGTACATCTCATACTGTCTCTTGGTTGTTCTCTTTAATATCTATTCATTTCTCCATTTGGATTATCACTGGCAAATAAGTTTCATTTTTCATGCTAGTTTCAGTCACTGAGAAGGATTCTGAGGTCAACTTGGAGATCAGAAAGTTTTGTATTCAAATTCACTAGAGATGTGAAGACTGGCCCAAGAGAAAAGAATAATGGCTTGTGTGCCACAAATTTGACATTCTTGAGTTGGGATATAAGAAATTAGAGGGGTGAGAATGTGCTTTATTTATTCATCTTTGTGCCTTCTGTAGTTAACACAGTGCCCAGAATAAAGCTGATGCTTAATAAATGTGTGTTGATTGGATTTTTTGGGGGGAAGTATCTAACAACTTATGCAAATGAAGGAACTAGTGTCAGTGAAAAATGTTGACCACTTAAAAGAATTTTTATTCCTTTGGCTTTCTTCTTTGAGAACATTCTTTGACATTATAGGGCAAAATCAGAGTTGGAGAATGTGCAGCTAAAGGTTGAATCTGCTTTCAAAATATCATCTTTGTAGTAGTAAAATAGAGCATTGATACTGAGGTCAGAAGAGCAAAGTAAAATAAAATGATGGCTGAGAAGTACTAAGGGAGATGGCTGTGAGTGGCTCATTATCATAGGCTGCTTCTAAAAGCTGGCTCATTGATTTAATGATCATGCCATATACTGAGCTGCTGAATGTTCACTGCAGTTAAAAAGAGATTTGTCCTCATCAAAGAAATGGGGAAATGCAATTCCAGCATACAGTTTGTAAGCCAAATTTTAAGTTGTAAAATTCAAAGTGATTTATTATTTATGTCCTCATGCTTTTGTCCTACTCTTTCCTTAAAATGTAAGCCCCATGTATTCTTTTTAGAACTCTCTTTTTTTTCTGTATTCAATCTTATCTCCCTTTTGCACGAATTACTCGGTAGAATTTAGCTTCTTCCAGAACCCTGCTAAGACTTTTTGATTCCTGGAATGTTATTAAGAGTGATATTTTGTGGTCAACAATAATTACTATCTGTGAGTATTTTATTAATAGGTCCTGCCTAAAGCAGGGGATTTTATTGTTTTTGCTTATGTTTGTTGTTGTTATTGCTGTTGGTGTTGGAGTGGGAGGTGAGTACCTAAGGGATTTGCATATTTAGTTCTTGACCAAGGAAATGACATAAAATTGTTTCAGTGGATTCAAAGGAGAATGTAATCTCACTCTATTTCGCGGAGAGCAGGCGTCCAGGGCCAAAGCACATTGCTAAAGGATTAAGAATGTTGTTTATGTTACACTGACATTTGCTGTGTTTTTAATGCTTTCCCCAAATGATTTGTTCTTAAGTTAAAAATGCCGAGAAAAATTCAGAAGGTTTGAGTATCAAAGTGCCTGAGGGAAAGTTCAAAACACCACCACAGTCTCCTGTGTGTGTGTGTGTGTGTGTGTGTGTGCGTGTGTACATGTACATGTGCGTTCCAGGTTAGCTTTTGCTATTAATGACTAACATGGGGCTGGGCTATTTGCCACAATCAAAATTGAAAACTTAGAACTCTTGACATTTCTCATCAATTTGATCTTTCCAATTTCCTTAAGCTAATGAGGGTGGTGGTTTTATTTGACACTAAAATATTTAGGAAATGTCTTTATCTAACAATGTGACAAGATAAATTGAGTTTAAGATAGGAAATGAATGTGGTCCTTTAATGGAAGCAAATGTATTTCTCAGACAACCAAACACAGTTCATCTCGTTCCCCTATGTATTTATGTATGGATGCCCTGTAATAATTAATATTTAAGAGCATAAAGGTAAGAAAAATTGAACTCTTAACCCTTGAGGAATTTTGTTTCTGTGAAATATTTTCTTATGCTACTCATCTCTTGATTTGAATGTGAAATCGAGTGAGGAATTTCAATTCTCTAAACCAAGGTGCTTGCTAGCCTCACTAGGGTGAACTAAACATAAAAACCATAAGCTATGCAATTTGCAACTTTGTGAATATCTGTGCAATGCATCTATAACATTCCCATATGTTACTATCATCTAATTATCATTTGGTGGGCAAGCCCTAGTGTTTGTCCTTAGGAATGAACTTGTAGTATAAACTTGGCTAGGTTTGTAGACCTAGGTCTTGAGTATTCATACTTAGCTGAGACAACAATTCAAGATATTTTCTTTTGGGAGATAAGAATGTATATTAGTTTCTTTGGCAGGTTTGAGGCAAGAACATCTTCTCAAGAGTGAGCTATTAATCTTAAATAATGATTCCTAGACTATTCCTGACTTTGGTCAGAAATCTAATACTCTAAATAATAGTTAGCCTTTTGAACATATACAGTTAAAATGTTGCTTGATAGCTGTTGAATGACTTTGAAAATAAAATAAATTGCTTGTAGCAGCTTTTTTAGTCTTTTTTTTTCAACATGGAGAGCACTTTACATTTAAAATTTTAAATAGTGTTTTATAAACTATTCATTCATTTATTTATTTTTCAAATATTTATTCAGGGCCTACCTCACACAAGTTATTATGAGCCATTATAGAAAAATAAGTTATATTACTTCCTTTATAAATCTTATTTTTAACTGATAGAGAAATAAAGATACACATGTATTCATTCATGAGGGCAAAAGTAATGAGACAATATACTATAGTTATAAAAAGAAGAGTTAATCATGTATAGCTTTGACAGATATTTATTAAAATATGGCCATATGTTGCTATTTGTCCTTTAGCTCCCTGAGATAACCAGATCTTTTAATGATTCTTTACCTTGGTGAACTCCTAGTATAGGGCTGGCTATTGGGTACTTGCCTACTGGCTTTCTTTGTGCTAAAGCATGAGCTCATTTAAGAGATAAGTGTGTGTCAATGAGAAAAGAATGAGTAACTTCTTTGTAATAAAAATAAGCAGTTGGATGTTGGAGTAGGAGAGAGTCTGGGAAGCTGGGCCACATGTGATATGAATCCCTCCAGGGAATGGTAGGCTCTTAGAAGGGATATCTGTGTATGTGATTTACTTGAGAAGACAGGAGCCCAAGTACTGAGCTTCTGACTTTGGTAAAGATTAATAGATTCTATACAGGCACAGAGACAGAACCATCTGATCCATGGGAACTGTATGGAGCCTGTGTGAACCAATGACATCAATGGAGGAGTTTCCCTGGCCCCATATCCTTGAAACAACCAAGGCTGGGGAGTTCCAGCAATATTTGAGAGAAATGGGTCTGGATTGAATTTAAAGGAAATGAAATGATAGAATTGATTGGATTTAAAGGAAAGAAAATGAAATGTTATTTCTTTTTCATGTGAGTTTGTGAACTAAATTTTGTATCTGCTACATAGAGATTTACTAGGCTTAACTATCAATCCCTGCACAGCCCATATCTGCTCCATGGACTGATTGTAGTTTGTCACAATAGGACCAACATATTTTCATACAATTGCTGAAAACTTGATTGTTATTCAGGGAAGATTGTGGGCTCTCAGAAGTTACTGATTTGGGGTAAACCACTCTATTGCAATGGAAATGACTTTGAAAACTTTTAGCAAGTTATAAACTCTTGACAAGGAGAAGGAAAAGAGGGAAAATACAATTTCTAATGCCATGTTGATAGGATTTGTATCTCTTTTATTCACAAAATAATAATTTGAACAGGAGGATCACAAAAGATGGACTTTAAATTCCTTATGTTGATTTTGATTTTCTAAGGAAAGAAATGGTACCTGGCAGCCACAGTTGCTGAACCCCATAGTAGAAAAACACTTACACAGAACACCTACACATGGCACCTGAGCCACAGACTAATGCAATGGGACAGATGGTAGGGAAGGCTATTTTATTGAAGAAGGCAATTACAAAATTTCAGAGGTAGAATTTCTGGGCATGAAAATGACACTTAGAAGAAACCTTTGAATTCTGGATCATACCTGGGAGGTACTGCAGCAATGACAGGTGGGATTCAGGTCTGAATCCTAGTAATTGTCTTCAGAAAGCCAGATGGATAGGAGAAAGGATCAGGGAATATTACCAAAATTTCATGCTTTCTAATCAGCTACCTAATATGGTGCCCCAAGACTGAGAGAATGGGACTTGAAATTGGACATAAGACTCCAAAAGGAAACTTAGAATAAGGTTCCTTAGTCTTAAAAGGTGAATATTTCCAAGATAGTTAGCTTCCAAAAGTTTAGGAAAGCCCAACAAACCCCTCTTTTTGTTTTGCTTGTAGGGAAGATGGATATTTCATGGTAGACCATGACTGAGGAGTTATTTCTAATAGCATGGGAGTTAAGGTATTCTCAGAGTGTCTTGGGAGACCAAAGAAGTACCAAGACTGGAGCCAAACACCAAAACTAGAAGAATAAAGAGAGAGAAAAAAGAAGATGAAGCACTCACCAGTCTGCGCATGGAACCCCAGGTGGGGAAACCCTGGGTGCTTACATAGCAGAAACCCTCCTACTTTATCTTCTAAAATAAATGTCTAAAAATTGGATCCAAGAGCTTGGGGAATGACTCATATGGTGACCTAAGTCCTAGCTTTCTCAAGGCATTCTCAGTTTATGCCTATTGCCCAGCATAATTATTTATAGCCTTAACTTTCATTCTTCCAGGTGCCTGAATTTGAATAAGCTAATATGGGCATTCTACCAAGTGATGACCCAGAGAAAGTCAAAGCTATGGCTGGGGCCTGAATAGAAGGGCCATCCTCATAATTTTCCAGAATTGGGTTGCCATACAGTTGCTCTTGGCTAATTACATAGTAATATAAGACCCATAGGTTAACAGCCTTTTCTAGGCTTGGGGGATATTCTGTGGTCAAAATTGGGAAAGCAGGAGACTCTTCAAGGAGGGTCAAGAAAATTGTCCATTTCACAGACTCACCAACTTATCCCCTGTAGAAACTGGGATACCATCCACACAGTTATTATTCTGTGTGTTAGAACAATGAATGTGAAAATCCTACTCACAACATAGAGCCCCATCCAACTGGTGAATGAAAATACTGCAGGGTAACTATACTTTCATTTTTCTTATTCTTCAGACCTTTCAGTGTCTAAGTTAGGGGGCCCAGAGCAGAGGTGATTATGAAATGTGTGTCTTTCCAGCTTTGCTTTCGTAAAGCCAAGACTTATTGAGATCATGCCAAGGACTTTTGAGGACAATGCAAACAGGGGTGAGGGATGGTAGGGGTGACTTAATTAAGACCAATAAAAATTTGGGGGAAAAAGAGGGTTCAGAAAGAAAAGATACCCTAGATCAGCTGATAAAAATACCCTAAGGAAATTGATGAACCTTAGAGAAAATGTCTGAATGGTATGCATAGGAGGTCTGGACTTCCATGAGTTTCTAGATTTCTGAGGTGCAGGAGCTGATGAACTGCTCTGAGGAACAATTTGGTCAAGGTAATCATCAAAAGCCACTGGGGACTGAGGACCAGAGAAGCCCCTTCCTACCTTGATGTGCCCAGTTTTAAGGAAAATGGATTGGTTAGATGGAGAACATAGCACATGAAGTTGACTTCTTAGGATAAATCATATTTAGAAATACAGAGAGAGAGGAGAGAAAAGGGTGTGCAAAAGTCCAAAGTAGGAAATTTCATTGATATAAAAATAAAATGGTCAAATACTTAAATTATTTCACAAATCCTACATGATTTGGCCCTTGACTAATTCTTCAGACTTAATTGCTGATACTGTTCAACTATATACCAATCTACCACATTTCTTTTTCTCATTTTACTTTCACCTAACTAAACTCTCTGAACCTTATAGTCAGGATTATATGTAATTTTCATAAAGTTTCATGTCTAGAGACTTTGGAAGATGCTCTGTTGTTATACACTGTCATTGCATACTTTATATTTGTGTTGTGCTTATCACAACTGTATTTAAAATTTCAAGTAACTTATTTTCTTAATATCTGACTCTTTTGCTAGATTCTAAGTCCCACCAGCTCAGGTACTGTGCCTGGTCATCACTGGGTCCTTAGTACCTAGTATAGGGCCTGGCTCAGAGTAGGTGTAACTGGATCTTAGAGGAATGAATGAATAAATGAATGAATGAGGCTGAAACATGAAGTATGCCATAGGAAGTTCTGGAGATAAGATTCAAAAGAGCCTGAAATAAAATTTTTGTGTTCTGAATAGAAGCAAGGAGGAGTTTGGCCTTCTAGGTTCTGAGGGACTTTTGAAAATATTCAGAGCACAAGGTATCCTATTCAATTCAAACAGTTGGTAGGAGAGTTGCTTTTGGTAAACAATTTCAAATTGTGCATAAAATATGCAAGGGATATTGGTAAACATATGTTTATAAGAAGGAAGACATTGATTTTTATAGAGTCACATTTCTTTACCTCAAGCAACACATAAAAAGAAAAAGGAAAGAAAAAAATGTCTATGGAGAGTTTCTGTGAAAGAACTATTATGTCTGAAGTTAGCTCAATCTAAAACTGACAAATTTCAGCAAAATAGAAAAAATTTAGCAGATAATTTCCTGTAGCAATGGCTCGGCTTTTAGTACAGCATATGGAATAGAAGGTTACTCTGGTCTTTTTGAGCAGGTAGTGATTCTGTGTCCTCAATGCCTGCACAGTCTAGTTTCAGTTCTTTTGACCTTATCTGCTGGTGGCTTTCAGTATGCTAATATCTCATTAACAAGATCCTGACAGTGCTCACCATGCATGAATTACTATGACCTAATTATTGCAAGTACTTCATCCAGTGACTTTTGTGGTAGTACTTACGTGGTTCTATAGCCCCAGATTAAAGCACGGGAAAGCTCTGCTTTTTCTTTTTGTGACTGAAGTCTAACCCTGAGTGTCATATCTTTTCAATCCTATTGGTATGAACAGCCTCAAAGAAATTGATAGAGAAATGTGGAGAGCAAGGGAAAGTGAGTTATGGCCATTGTCCCACAGCCAAGTATGCCTTGGTCTCACTCATATCTTTTGGAAACTGTCTCCAGACCTTTCAAAGTTGCACAGAATAAAAAAAAGAAGAAGTGGTGGTAATAAAAATAAGACAAACAATAATACTAGCTGTTACTGAGTGCTTATTGTGCAGTGACTGATACTTCAAATATCTTTTATAGATTTTCCATTGATCCTCAATAATTGTATGAGTTGGGTGCTGTTATTAGCATATAATTACCTGAGGTGGGCACAAGTTCCATTTCACATATGATGAAGCTATAGTTCAGAGAAGTTATTAGGCCTTGCTTGCAGCAGACCTAGGCCTCTTTAGCTCATAACTTTGTGAATGGGAGAGGGAGAAGAAAGGGTGGAGCATATGGCCCTTGAACACTGGTCATCTTTAAGGAAGATCAGGGATATGATTAAGAGAACAACTTTTGAGATCCCCAAATACAACTTAAACTCTGAAAAACTTTGCCAGAGTTACAAATCTAATGTCCATTATTATTGAGCCTGAGACATTATGTGTGTCCAAGTGGGTGGAAAAGAGGAAACACAGTATCTGCTTTCCACAGGGGTTGGGATCAGAGACAAGAAGAGAACTACAGGACAAAATAAATATGTCTGGCCGGGGTGGAAGGGACAGGCACTGAGGTGGCAAAGTTACTAAGTAGAGGAGTTGGGTTTTCAATGTGAGGCTAAAGAATTTGGGATATATGCAGGAAATTACCTGAGTGGCTAAGATAATTTAAGCAAGGAAGTAAGTGATGAAGGAAATGTGCTTGGAAGAATAATTGGCAGTGCAGGTTGAAATGGGCTGTGACACTTAGGGAAATAAAGGAGCTAGCTCTTGTAGCCATCCAGGAGCCAAGAGGAGAAAGAATGGAATAAGATGCTGACAGAGGAAATGAAAAGGAAAGGAGGGGTGGAAGAGATGTTATGAATCATTTCTTTAGCTTGAAAATTCTGCAAATATTATATAATTACCACCTTAAATTAATGCTAGGGAACTAGGTAACTTATGGATAGAAATAACACCTTTGATTTGCCAAGTAAATTTTTCAAATTGTTACTTTCTTTAACAAAAATCAGTATTTAATTTTTATAAGCTGCAGTGTGCTAAAAAGTTTCTAGGCACTCCACAAATCATACAATTCAGCATGATTGCTACTTGCATGGATTGCAAATGAGCCAAGCTTTTTGTTCTGTATTTTGTATTCTTTACTCTCAATCAATAAACCTTTCAGAGAGATAAATTTATCTGGAGGACTCATGTCTTCCATTACTTAGAGACTTATGATGATAAAAAAAAAAGAATCAAGGTCTAAATGATCATTAAAAAATAAAATTGCATTATCTGGTTAAATGATTTATTGAGAAGTATGCTGGTATTACTTGAAGCTGGTATAAGTAGCTGTATCACCATTTGCATCGTTTCTTGTGCAAAAAGCTATGGTTCAAATTCTGGTTTAAATAGCAGCCTAGAGAAACATGTTTAATTTATTAAATGTAAACAAAGGCCAAATTATAGGGAAGCTTAAAGGAAAATAATAAGCTCAACTAGAACACATGTAGACCCTAGAGAGGATGAAACTGTCTGTTTCAGCAAATCTGGTCAGGGATATCTCAGGAAGGGGCAGTGGCTGAATCACCTCAGAATTCGTTTTTTCTGCTTATTCTTTAAGCAGTGTGAGCACCCCTTTCCATTGCACACATTGACCTGAAGTCCCTCTGAATTTTCACAAACCCTACTTTTTTTTAACTAAGTGTTCATTTATTCAATGGAAATTTTTGAGGCCTCTGCTATTTGTAGAGCTCTATTATGTATAGGCAATGGATGGATATATGAGGAATAGGAGAAACCATTCCCATGTATAGAAAACTCCAAGAAAGCAGATATTAAAAAAAAAAAAAGCCTTAAAAGAGTAAAATGAAAATAGCATGGACCATAAGACAATAATAAGTAAGGACACAAGGAACCAAAGGGATACAGAGTGCTTGATGAGGAGCTAGGAATCCATATCCTCCCTAGTCTGGGTTGTGACTTGAGATAAGATGCTTATACTAGCTGGGCTTTAAAAATATCATCTAAAATACTACATAATCTTGAACCTCCTATCTAACCCCATGTTTTGTAAAATTATCAATTTGGGTTAATATTCAACATAGACATTTTTAATTAACATAATTATTTTCTGAAGATGGTGAAAATTCATGAGTTAGCATTATTTAAAGAACCCTCAAAGATTTTGCATTGTTCATCCAAACAACGAAGTTTAGTATTGTTTTTTCACTTTCTCCTATTGTAGCAGAGGCTGGAAATGAATATGTATTATCTATATACATTATAAACCCCGTAATGCAATATTATAATTTTGTTTTAAATAGTCATGTATAATTTAAATAAATTAAAACAAAAATACTCTATTATATTTACCCATCTATTTATAATTTACAAAATTCTTCATTCATTTTTAGAGATTCAAGCTTCCTTTTGTATCATTTGTCTTCAGCTTGATGAATTTCCATTAGTATTTTCTGTAGTGTATTTCTGGTGGCAATGAATTCCTGTTCTCATTCACTTAAAATGTATTTATTTTGCCTTCATTTCTACATATTTTTGTTGGATATGGAATTTTAGGGTGACCATTCTTTGTCTTCTATCAGTCATCTTGAAAAATTGATATTTATAGAACTTTAAATGAAACCAACAACTGCAGAACTCACATTATTTTCAAGCTCATATGGTAACAGTCATCAAAATAAACTAAATGCTGGTGTGTAAAATAAATCTAAATATATTTTAGATGATAAAACTAATGCAGATTATGTTTCCAGATGATAAAAAATAAAAACAATAAGCTATCCTCGAAATCATGAATGTATTTGAAAATTGAACAACACAAATCTAAATTCATCTATCAGAGAAGGAAACAAAGAAAATTAGAAAACATTTTAAATTAAATGATAATAAAAATATAACCCATAAAAATTTGAGGAGTGATGAAAAAATAGTGGTGAGAGGGAAATTTAATTTATTTTAAATGCCTAAATTAGAAAAGACTAGAATTCTAAAATTAGTGAGCTAATGTTTCATCTGAAAACATCGGAAATAAGAGGCTCAAAATAAACAAAAGTAGGGAAATAATAAAGGTAAGAACAAAAATCATTAAAGTAGATAACAAACAGTAGAGAAAATCGACAATGCCAAGAGATAGTTCTCTTAGATCCATCAGAGAATCGAGATTGTAGAGCAAACCCATGTCCCTCAATTTGGAGAGACAGGTTGAGAGATACGGAAATCCTTAGCTTACCAGAGCAGAAGCCCAACAATGAACAATTGGAATTTGAAATTAAAAGCACAAGAGAATAAGTACAAAGTCTATATGAAGAAAACTACAAAACTCTGATGGAAAAAAATCAAAGAAAATCTAAATATATGGAGAGATATTCTATATGAAGATAGATAAAAGGACTATTATCTGGATGTCAGTTCTTTTCAAATTGCTCTATTGATTCTCTGTAATGCTAATAAAACATCCAAGAAGTCCTTTTGTGGATGTCAACATGATTCTGAAGTTTATATGGAAAAATAAAGGAATAAAAATATTCAACACATATTGAAGGGGAAGAACAAAGTCATAGTACTGACACTCCCCAGCTTTGAGACATAATTTAAACCTATGATAATCAAGACAGGGTTGTATTGGTAAAAGAATGGACAACTATATCAATGGAACAGAACAGAGAGCACTGATGAATACAGTTAATTGTTCTCTGACAGGAGCAAAGGCAATTCAATGGAGAAAGGATAATAATTTCAATAAATGGTGCTAGAATAACTGGACATCAATGTGCCAAAAAATGAATCTAGACCAGACCTTATACCCTTCACAAAAACTAACTCAAAATGTAAAATGTAGAACTATAAAACTCCTAAAAGATACTATAGGAAAAAATCTAGGTGTCCTTGGGTCTGACAGTGACTTTAGATACAATACCAAAAGTATGATCCATGAAAGGAAGATGTGATAAACTGAGCTTCACTAAAATAAAAAAAACAAAATTCCTCTGCAAAAGACACCGTTAAGAGAATGAAAAGACAAGCCACAGACTGGAAGAAAACACCAAACACATATTTGCTAAAGGACTGGTATCCAAAATATAAAAACAGCTCTTAAAGCTCAGCGAGAAGAAAATGAACAACTCAATTTAAAATGAGCAAAATATCTTAACAGATATGTCACAAAAGAAGATATACATACATATGACAAATAAGCATGTGAAAAGATGCTCAATATTATATGTCATTAAGGAATTACAAATTAAAACAACAGTGGGATACCACCTCACACCCATTAAAAATGACTAAAATTCAAAACATTGACAATATTAAATGCTGGTGAGGATGTGGAACTATATGAACTCACTCATTGCTGGTAGAAATGCAAATGGTATAGTCACTTTAGAAGACTATAGTAAGTTTAGAAGTTTAGTAGTTAATTACAATACTAAACATACTATTAAAGATGATGCAGCAGTTATGTTACTTGGTATTTACCTAAGTGAGATGGAAACTTAAGTCCACACAAAAACCTGCACATGGATGTTTATAGCAAGTTTATTCACAATTACCCAAATTGGAAGCAACCAAGATATTCTTCAATGGGTAAGTAAACCATGGTTGTATCAATATGATGTAATATTAATGAGCAATAAAAAGGAGCTATTAAGCCATGAAAAGATGTGAAGGAAGCTTAAATGCATAGTGCCAAGTAAAAGAAACCAAGTTTAAAAAGTTACATACTGTATGATATTCTGGAAAAAGCAAAAACTATAGAGATAGTAAAAAGATCAGTGGTTGCTAGCAATTTGGGGAGTTGGAAGGGGGAATGAATAGGTGGGGCACAGGAGAATTCTAGGGCTTTGGAACTATTCTGTATGATACAGTAATGTTGGATATATGTTACTATACATTTATCAAAACCCATAGACTATACAACAGATAATGAACCCAAATATAAGCCATACACTTCAGTTAATAATAATGTATTTATGTTGGCTCATCAGCTGTAGCAAATATATAACACTAATGTGAGATGTTATAATAGAGGAAACTAAGGATGGGAGTCTAGGGAATTCTGTGCTTTCTGCTCACTTTTCTGTAAACCTAAAACTGCTCTATAAAAATCCTAAAACTGCTTTAAAAAACTAAGTCTATTAATAAAATAGAAAAGGAAATATCCCTAACAAACATTACTGAGACAAAGAAGAAAGAATGTAAATCAAAGTATCAGTAATAAAAGATGGGTGATCAATACAGATTCTAAATATATTAAAAGGCCATGATGAAATGGAAAAATCCCTCAAACAACACAAACTAGGAAAGCTCACTCACGAAGAAACAGATATCCAGAAAGGACCAATATCTAACAAGGAAATTAAATTTTTATTATAAACTTTTCCAGGAAGAGAATTCCAGGCCAAATGCCTTCCTTGTTAAATTCAAAATTCTATTAAACACTTAAAGAAGAAATAATATCATGAAATATTTCTCAAAAAATCTTTCAAAAGCAACCAAGATATTCTTCAATGGGTAAATAAACCATGGTTACATCAAAAAATCTTTCAAAAACTGACAGAGGAGGGAATATTTATCAAATAATCTTATGAGGTTAGAGTTACTATAATACTCAAAATAGACATTGGTATTAAAGGAAAAACTAACTCTTATGAACTTATACACAGAGATTCCTAATACTTAAAGATTGAACCCAGCTGTATATAAAAAGGATAATACCTCATGACCAAATGGTGTTTATTCAAAGAATGCAAAGTTGGTTTAGCATTCAAAAATAAGTAAGAATACAAAAATGGGGAAATTCATATGATTATGTAAATAGATGAAGAACAAACACTATACAAAATTCAACCTCTATTCATGATTTTTAAAAAATTTTTATTTATTTATGATAGTCACACACAGAGAGAGAGAGAGAGAGAGAGAGAGGCAGAGACATAGGCAGAAGCAGGCTCCATGCACCGGGAGCCCGACATGGGACTCAATCCTGGGTCTTTAGGATCGCACCCTGGGCCAAAGGCAGGCGCCAAACCGCTGCGCCACCCAGGGATCCCCTCTAGTCTTTATTTTAAAATGAGACCTGGGTGTTTTTCTGTATGTTGGTAAATTGAACACCAATAAAAATTAATTTAAAAAAAAATAAAAAATAAAAAAATAACAAAATTTGATGAAAATCATAAAAAAATAAAAAAAATAAAATGAGATAACTCTAAACAAAAATGGAACAGCAGGAAACTACTTAAATCTTCAAAACGGCCATCTATGGAAAAATCTGCAGCTAGTATTATACTAAGTTAAATATTAAGTGCTTTCCCCTTAAATTCAATGGGTAGGTCTACTCTTGCTACTTATTTCAAAATTGCATTTGAGGTTGTAGCTACTGCAATAAGGAAATTTTTTAAAAAGGCATGGACAGGAATAGAAGAAGTAAAACTGTTTCTATTGGCAGATGACAACACTGTTTATGTAAAAAATCCTCAGAAATCCATAAAACAATTAAAACTAATGAATGAAGTTATCAGGTTTGTAGGATTAAAGGTTAGTAAAAGAAATTCAATTGCATTTTATCATGTGATAGCAAACAACTGGAAAGTGAGATTTTTGAAAATAAAAGTGATTAATTTATAGTAATACCAATAGATAAATTGAACTAAATCCATCTATGACTTTTACATCAAACTCCCCAAAATATTGCGTAGAGATATTATAGAACCTCTAACTAAATAGAGCAATATACCATGCTTTTGTACTGAAAAACTCCATAATGTTTATATCCATCTCCCCAAATTGATCTATCAGTTCTATGCAATTCTAATAAAGTATAGAAATATTTTTAGAAATTGATAACTTATCAATTCTCAACTTATGAAAATTCAAATGACCAAGAATAGTCACAATAATTTTTTAAAGGGCAAATGTGGAGGTCTTATATTTCCTGATCTAAAGACCTATGGTAAACTATGGCAATTAGGACATTGGGGTAATGTCAAAAGGATAGATACATGCATCAAATAACAGAATAGAGAGTAAAGAAATAGTGTACACATGCACAGTCAATTGATTATCTTTTTTTGAAACTAAGTTTTTTTTTTTTTAATTCCAGCATAGTTAGCACAGTATTATATTAGTTTCAGGTGTACAATATAATGATTCAACAATTCTATGCATTACTCAGGGCTAATCGTAAGTGTATTTATTTTATTTTATTTTATTTTATTTTATTTTATTTTATTTATTTTTTAGTGTATTTTTTAAAAAAATATTTTATTTACTTATTCATGAGAGACAGAGAGAGAGAGAGGCCGAGACATAGGCAGAGGGAGAAGCAGGCTCCATGCAGGGAGCCGGATCTGGGACTGGATCCCGGGTCTCCAGGATCAGGCCCTGGGCTGAAGGTGGCGCTAAACCACTGAGCCACCCAGGCAGCCCTCATAAGTGTATTGTTAACCACTTTCACTTATTTCACCCATCCCCTCCACCCACGTCACCTCTGGTAACCATCAGTTTGTTCTCTATTTTTTTTTTTTTGTATACATTTTTTCCGGAGTTTGATTTGTCAACATATAGTATAACACCCAGTGCTCATCCTGTCAAGGGCCCTTTTCAGTACCCGTCACCCAGTCACCCCATCCTCCTGCCCACCTCCCCTCCACTACCCCTTGTTCATTTCCCAGAGTTAGGAGTCTCTCATGTTCTGGCCCCTCTGTGATTTTTCCCACTCATTTTCTCTCCTTTGCCCTATGATTCCTTTCGCTATTTTTTATATTTCCCATGTGAGTGGACCATATGATGATTGTCCTTTTCCACTTGACTTACTTCACTCAGCATAATACCCTCCAGTTCCAACCACATTGAAGCAAATGGTGGGTATTCATCATTTCTAATGGCTAATATTACATTGTATATATAGACCACATCATCTTCTTTCCATTCATTTTTTGATGGACACTGAGGCTCCTTCCACAGTTTGGCAATTGTGGACATTGCTGCTATAAACATTGGGGTGCAGGTGTCCTGCCATTCCACTACATCTGTATATTTGGGGCAAATCCCCAGCAGTGCAATTGCAGGGTTGTAGGGTAGTTCTGTTTTTAACACTTTGAGGAACCTCCACACAGTTTCCCAGAGTGGCTGCACCAGTTCACATTCCCACAAACAGTGCAAGAGGGTTCCCTTTTCTCCACATCCTCTCCAACATTTGTTGTTGCCTGTCTTGTTAATTTTCCCCATTCTCACTGGTGTGAGGTGGGATCTCATTGTGGTTTTGATTTGTATTTCCCTGATGGTAAGTGATGTGGAACATTTTCTCATGTGCTTGTTGGCCATGTCTATGTCTTCCTCTGTGAGATTTCTGTTCATGTCTTTTGCCCATTTCATGATTGGATTGTTTGTTTCATTGCTGTTCAGTTTAATAAGCTCTTCATATATCTTGGATTCCAGCCCTTTATCTGATATGTCATTTGCAAATAATTTCTCCCATTGTATAGGTTGTCTTTTAGTTTTGTTGACTGTTTTTTTTTTTTTTGCTGTGCAGAAACTTCTTATCTTGATGAAGATAAGATTCATTTGTGCTTTTGTTTCCCTTGCCTTCATAGATGTATCTTGCAAGAAGTTGCTGTGGCCAAGTTCAACAAGGGTGTTGCCTGTGTTCTCCTCTAGGATTTTGATGGATTCTTGTCTCACATTTAGATCTTTCATCCATTTTGAGTTTATCTTTGTGTATGGTGTAAGAGAATGGTCCAGTTTCATTCTTCTGCACGTGGCTGTCCAATTTTCCCAGCATCATTTATTGAAGACACTCTCCTTTTTCCAGTGGATAGACTTTCCTGTTTTGTTGAACATTAGTTGACCAGAGAGTTGAGAGCCCATTTCAGCATTCTCTATGCTGCTCCATTGATCTATGTGTCTGTTTTTGTGCCAGTACCACACTGTCTTGATGATCACAGCTTTGCAGTAAAACCTGAAATCCGGCATTGTGATGCCCCCAGCTCTGATTTTCTTTTTCAATATTCCCTTAGCTATTTGGGGTCTTTTCTGATTCCACACAAATCTTAAGATGATTTGTTCCAACTCTCTGAAGAAAGTCCATGGTATTTTGATAGGGATTGCACTGAACATGTAAATTGCCTTGGATAACATTGACATTTTCACAATGTTAGTTCTTCCAATCTATGAGCATGGAATATTTTTCTATCTCTTTGTGTCTTCCTCAATTTCTTTCAGAAGTGTTCTGTAGCTTTTAGGGTACAGATCCTTTATCTCTTTGGTTAGTTTTTTTCCTAGGTATCTTATGCTTTTGGGTACAATTGTAAACGGGATTGGCTCCCTAATTTCTCTTTCTTCAGTCTCATTGTTAGTTTATAGAAATGCCACTGATTTCTGGGCATTGATTTTGTATCCTGCCACTTTGCCGAATTGCTGTATGAGTTCTGGCAATTGGTGGAGTCTTTTGGGTTTTCAGTATCATGTCATCTGAGAAGAGGGAGAGTTTTACTTCTTTGCCCATTTGAACGCCTTTTATTTCTTTTTGTTGTCTGATTGCTGAGGCTAGGACTTTTAGTATTATGTTGAATAGCAGTGGTGAGAGTGGACATCCCTGTCATGTTCTTGATCTTAGGGGAAAGGCTCCCAGTGTTTCCCCATTGAGAATGGTATTTGCTGTGGGCTTTCGTAGATGGCTTTTAAGATGCTGAGGAATGTTCCCTCTATCCCTACAATCTGAAGAGTTTTGATCAGGAATGGATGCTGTATTTTGTCAAATGCTTTCACTGCATCTATTGAGAAGATCCTATGGTTCTTGTTTTTTCTCTTGTTGATATGATCTATCATGTTGATTGCTTTACAAGTGTTGAACCAGCTTTGCATACTGGGGAAAAATCCCACTTGGTCATGGTGAATAATCTTCTTAATGTACTGTTGGATCCTATTGGCTAAAAGAATTTTTGCATCTGTGTTCATCAGGGATATTTGTCTATAATTCTCCTTTTTGGTGGAGTAATTGTCTGATTTTGGAATTAAGGTGATGCTGGCCTCATAGAATGAGTTTGGAAGTATTCTGTTCTTTTCTATCCTTTGCAACAGCTTTAGTGGAATAAGTATTATTTCTTCTTTCAAGGTTTGATGGAATTCTCCTGGGAAGCCATCTTGCCCTGGACTTTTGTGTCTTGGAAGGTTTTTTTTAAATATTTTTTTAAAAATTATTTATTAATGAGAGATACAGAGAGAGGGAGACAGAGACACAGGCAGAGGGAGAAGCAGGCTCCATGCAGAGAGCCCAGTGTGGGACTTGATCCGAGGTCTCCAGAAACTGGCCCTGGGCTGAACGCCGCGCTAAATGACTGAGCCACCGGGGCTACCCATCTTGGGAGGTTTTTGATAACTGCTTCAATTTCATCCCTGGGTATTGGCCTGTTCAGGTTTCCTGTTTCTTCCTGTTCCAGTTTTGGTAATTTGTGGTTTTCCAGAAATGTGTCCATTTCCTCTAGATTGCCTAATTTATTGGCGTATAGCTGCTCACAATATGTTTTTTTTTTTTTTTTTTTTTTTAAGATTTATTTATTTATTCAGAGAGAGAGAGGGGGGCAGAGACACAGACAGAGGGAGAAGCAGGCTCCATGCAGGAAGCCCGACATGGGACTCGATCCCAGGTCTCCAGGATCATGCCCTAGGTTGCAGGTGGCGCTAAGCCGCTGCACCACCGGGGCTGCCCACAATATGTTTTTAAAATCATTTGTAGGGCAGCCCCGGTGGCTCAGCGGTTTAGCGCTGCCTTCAGCCTAGGGCATAATCGTGGAGACCCGGGATCAGCCCCACATTGGGTTTCCTACATGGAGCTTGTTTCTCCCTCTGCCTGTGTCTGTGCCTCTCTCTCTCTCTCTCTGTGTGTGTGTGTCTCTTGTGAATAAATAAATAAAAATCTTTTAAAAAATAAAATAAAATAAAATCATTTGTATTTCCTTGGTATTGGTTGTGATCTCTCCTTTTTCATTCATGATTTTATTAACTAGAGTCTTTTCTCTTTTGTTTCTAATAAGGATGGCTAATAGTTTACCTATCTTATTAATTCTTTCAAAGAACCAGCTCCTGGTTTTGTTGAGCTGTTCTACATTTCTTCTGGTCTGTTTCATTGAGTTCTACTCCAGTCTTTACTATCTCTCTTCTTCTGCTTGGTGTAGGTTTTATTTACTGTTCTTTCTCCAGTTCCTTTAGGTGCAAGGTTACCTTGTGTATTTGAGGTTTTTTTCCAGTTTTTTGAGGGATGCTTGTATTGCGATATATTTCCCTCTCAGGACTGCTTTTGCTGTATCCCAAAGATTTTGAATGGTTGTATCTTCATTCTCATTAGTTTCCATGAATCTTTTTAATTCTTCTCTAATTTCCTGGTTGACCCATTCATCTTTTAGTAGGATGTTCTTTAACCTCCACGTGTTTGAATTTCTTCCAAATTTTTTCTTGTGATTGAGTTCTAGTTTCAAAGCATTGTGGTCTAAAAATATGCAGGGGACAATCCCAATCTTTTGGTATCAGTTGAGACCTGATTTATGACCCAGTATGTGGTCTATTCTGGAGAAAGTTTTATGTGCACTTGAGAAGAATGTGTATTCAGCTGCATTCGGATTGGAAGTTCTATATATATCTGTGAAATCCATCTGGTCCAGTGTATCATTTAAAGCTCTTGTTTCTTTGGTGATGTGCTTAGAATATCTGTCATTTGCAGAAAGTACTGTGTTGAAGTCTCCTACTATTAGTGTATTATCTAAGTATCTTTACTTCGGTTATTAATTAATTGATATACTTGGCAGCTCCCACATTAGGGGCATAAATATTCATGATTGTTAGGTCTTTTTGTTGGATAGACCCTTTAAGTATGATATAGTGCCCTCTTTATCTCCTACTACAGTCTTTGGGAAACTTTAATTTGTCTGAAATGAGGATGGCTACCCCAGCTTTCTTTTGAGGACCATTTGAATGGTAAATGGTTCTCCAACCTTTGATTTTCAGGCTGGAGGTGTCCTTAGATGTAAAATTAGTCTCTTATGGACAGCAAATAGATGGGTCTTGCTTTTTTTATCCAGTCTGAAACCCTGCGCCTTTTGATGGGGTCATTAAGCCCATTCACGTTCAGAGTTACTATTGAAAGATATGAATTTAGTGTCATCATAATACCTATTCAGTCCCTATTTTGTGGATTATTTCTTTGGGCTTCCTCTTTCTTTTCCAGGGTCCCCCTTAATATTTCTTGCAGAGCTGGTTTGGTGGTCACATATTCTTTCAGTTTCTTCCTATCTTGGAAGCTCTTTATCTCTCTTTCTATTCTGAATGAGACCCTTGGGATAAAGTATTCTTGGATCACGTTCTTCTCATTTAGGATCCTGAATATTTCCTGCCAGCCCTTTCTGGCCTGCCAGGTTTCTGGAGAGGTTTTCTTTTAATCCAATAATTTTCCCCATGTAAGTTAAGAATCTCTTGTCTCTCACTGCTTTAAGGATTTTCTCTTTATTTTGGAATTTACTAGTTTCACTATTAAATGTTGAGGTGTTGAACAGTTTTTGATTTTGAGGGGGCTCTCTTTATCTTCTGGATCTCAATGCCTGTTTCCCTCCCCAAATTAGGGAAGTTCTCAGCTATAATTTGTTCAAATATGCTTTCTGGCCCTCTGTCCCCTTCGGCACTTTCTGGAACCCCAATTCTACATAGATTTTTCCTTCTGAGGCTATCATTTATTTAACTTAACCTTTCCTCATGGTTTTTAATTGTTTTTCTCTTTTTTCCTCAGCTTCCTTCCTTGCCATCAACTTGTGTTCTATGTCGCTCACTCTTTCTTCCACTCATTAACCCTCATTGCTAGGATCTCCGGTTTGGATTGTATCTCATTTAATTAATTTTTAATTTCAGCCTGATTAGATCCATATTCTGCAGTCATGAAGTCTCTTGAATCCTTTATTCCAGAGCTACCAGTAGGTTTATAATTGTGCTTCGCAATTGGGTTTCTGACATCAAATTGTAATCCAAATTCTGTAACTCTGTGGCAGAGAGTACTGTTTCTGATTCTTTCTTTTGTGGTGAGTTCTTCCTTCTAGTCATTTTGCTCAGTGCAGAGTGGCTGTATGAGCTGGCTGAGTCAAGAATATCAACCATGACCTAAGAGAATTTCACCCTAGATGATTCTGATGAAGTCAGAGACCAGAAATTGAAAACAAAGATCAGAATGAAATAAAACAAAAGGACCACTAAGTGGAAAACAATTTTTAAAACAAAGTAGTAAAAAATAAAAGTCCAAGAATCCCAAAGAAGAAGAAAAAAAGAAAAGAGAAAAAAGCAAAAGTGAAGAGGAAAAAAAAAAAAAAAGAAAAAGAAAAAAAAAGGGGGGGGTCTGGGAGATAGTGGTGGTGAAGAATTTGTAGTGGATGGAGAATGTAGTCTACCCGAGGGGTCCTAGAGGGTGATCCTTTAGGTTCTGAGTGTATTTAGTTCTGTATGTTAGAATATGCTTAGTCCCAAATTTATATAAACCAGCAATACTTGTAGAGACCCCCAACACTGACCATCAAAACATAAACGAGATAAAAGAGTGGGGCATAATGGGAATGAAGAGAGTATATAATCTCACAGAATGAACCAGCACGGTATACCACTTGGTTCTGGGTACATGCTGGTCATGTTTTAGAAGGTATTAACTGTTGCCATTGTAGAACAAAATGAGGCAGAGAAAACAAAAAATATATATATATCTCATATATCTCTCAAAATTAAATTGAGTATGTGAAGGGAATCTAGAAGTGGAAAATATATCTAAGACCTGTAATTGTAGAAATATGAAAGTCAAAAAGGAAGAAACTTAAAAATGAAGAGGTGCTAAAATATTGTCATTAAAGTGGGAAAAGAGAAAAATATTGGAAATTTTTAGTCTATAAAAATGAGTTGTACTGGTAAAAGGGCAATAATAAGGAGGGGTAGGTACCCTCTATTCTATATACTGTAAATACCTCGACTTCCTCTGTAGCTTTCCAGAGCTGCTGGGTTAGGACTTGCTCTTCCCTTGTCTTTCCAGCTGGTCTTCTGGGGGAGGGGCCTGCTGTACTGACTCTCAGGTGTGTGCACCTGGGGGAGCTGTCCCTCCACCTGCCAGGTGCATGGCTCAGTGGAAGCTTTTTATCCTGTGCAGCCCCTCTTCACTGGCGGCTCTGCCCCTCCCGGGCACAGGGTAACACCAGGAGGAACAACACCACTGGCGGTGGCCAGCTCTCCAGCCCTAGAGTCGGCTCCCGCAGTAACTACTGCAGCTCCCAGTCCGCAGGAGCCTGGATGCTCCCGGGGCGGGGGTCCTGATCTGCACAGCTCGGGGCGCCCAGGGCAGGAGTGTCCTCGCTGTCCCGTGCCCTCCCCACCTCTGCCTGTTCTGGGGAGCGCAGGATTCTGGGCTGTGTCCCCTGGCGTCCTGGGATCCAGGGCCTGTGCCGCTGGAATTGTGCTCCCCGGGTGCGGCTCCCTCCGCCCTGGAGCCCCCGCCTGACCCACCAGCTTCTCCCCGAGTCCCACCCGGTGCACTCCAGCCCTTTACCAAGATCAGCCACCATGTGCGGCCCGCTCTACCCCGGGGCGCCCTTCCTCTCTTAGTGATCCCGGGAACCTGGGGGTTCCACTGTCCCTCCTGCGGTCCTGCCCAAGTTCCCTGCTGAGCGCCCTTCCATCCAGGAAGAATCCGGTGCAGATTTTTAAAGTTCCCACTTCTCCGGAGCTGGGCTCTCCTGTCTGGAGGCTCTCACTGCTGGGCCTTAGCCCAGCGCCTCGTGGAGCCCCTCCCTCACTGGATTTCTTTTTTATTTTTTTCTGCCTTCCTCCCTTGTTAGAAGTACAAACTCTTCTCTCTGAAGCGTTCCAGTTGTTCCAATTCATAGGTTTTCAGGATAATTTGAAAGTTTTCTAGGTAAGTGGGTGGGGACAGGTGAGGTGAGGACCCTACTCCTCCACCGTCTTGCCCCAATCCAGTTTGTTCACTATAGTGAAGAGTCTATTTCTTGGTTTCTCTCTTTCTTTGTCTCTTACTCATTTATTTTGTTTCTTAAATTCCACATATGAGTGAAATTGTATGATATTTGCCTTTTTCTGCGTGGCTTATTTTGCTTAGCATTGTACTCTAGAGAGCTCCATCCATGTTGTTGCAAATGGCAAGATTTCATTCTTTTTAGAGCTGAATAATATTCCAGTGTATATGTATACCACCTCTTCTTTATCCATTAATTGAAAGCACTTGCCTGCTTCCATAATCTGGCCATTGTAAATAATGCCAAAATAAACATTGGGGTGCATGTAGCCCTTTGATTTTTTTTTTTTTTTTTGTATTCTTTGGATAAATACCCTGTAGTTCAATTGCTGGATCATAAGGTACTTTTTTTTCTTTTTTTAACTTTTTGAGGAACTTCCATATGTTTTCCACAGTGGCTGCATCAGTTTTCATTCCTACCAACAGTGCATGAGGGTTCCTTTTTCTCCATATCCTCTCCAACACTTGCTTCTTGTTTTGTTGATTTTAGCCATTCTGACAGATGTGAGGTGATCTTTCATTGGAGCTTTGATTTGCATTTTCCTGACGAGTGATGTTGAGCATCTTTTCATGTGTCTGTTAGCTATCTATATATCTTCTTTGGAGAAATGTCTGTTCATGTCTTCTGACCATTTTTAATTGGATTATTTGTTTTTTCAGTGTTACTTGTAAAAGTTCTTTATATATTTTGGATACTAATCCTTTATTAGAGATATCATTTGCAATATCTCCCCCCATTCTATAGGTTGCCTTTAAGTTTTGCCACTGTGCTGAAACTTTTTGTTTTGATGTAGTCCCAATAGTTTATTTGCTTTTGTTTCCCTTGTCCAGAAGAGATATATCTAGAAAAAAGTTACTATGGCTGATGTCAGAAAGATTACTGCCTGTGCACTCTTCAATGATGTTTATGTTTTTAAGGCCTCATATATAGGTCTTTAATCCATTTTGATTTTTTGTGTGTGTTATGAGAAAGTGATCTAGTTCCATTCCTTTGCATGTAGCTGTCCAGCTTTCCCAATACCATTTGTTGAAGAGGCTTTTTCCCATTGTATATTCTTCCCTCTTTTGTCAAAGATTAATTGACTGTATACATGTGAGCTCATTTATGAGCTTTCTATTCTATTCTATTGATCTATGTGTTTATTTTTGTGCCAGTACCATAACTGTTTTGATTACTATAGCTTTGTAGTATAATTTGAAATCTGGAATTCTGATACCTCTGGCTTCGTTTTTATTTTTCAAGATTGTCTTTGCTTTTGAGGTGTCTTTTGTGGTTCCATACAAATGTTATGATTGTTTGTTCTAGTTCTGTGAAAAATACTGTTGGAATTGCATTAAATATGTAGATTGCTTTGGGTGGTATAGACATTTTAACAGTATTTGCTCTTCCAACCCATGGGTATGAAATACCTTCCTAGTTGTTTGTGTCATCTTCAATAACTTCCATCAATGTTTTATAGTTTTCAAAGTACAGATCTTTCACCTCCTTGGTTGAGTTTATTCCTAGATATTTTATTATCTTTGGTACGATTGTAGGTGGGATTACTTTTTTAATTTCTTTCTTTTTGCTTCATTATTAGTATATAAAAATGTCACAGATTTTGGTACATTGATTTTGTATCTAGCAACCATACTAAATTCATTGATGAGTTCTTGTATTTTTTTTGTGGTGCAGTCTTGAAGTATTTTTTATATATAGTAGCATGTCATCTGCTAATAGTGAAAGTTTTACTTCTTTCTTACCAATTTGGATAACTTTTATTTCTTCCTCTTGTCTGATTTCTGTGGTGAGGCCTTCTAGTACTATGTTAAGTAATAGTGGTGAGAGTGGATATCCCTGTCTTTTTTCTGACCTTAGAGGAAACTGTTTTTCACCATTGAGTATGATGTTAGCTGTGAGTTTTTCATATATGGTCTTTATTATGTTGAGATATGTTTCCTCTAATTATACTTTGTTGACAGTTTTTATTATAGATGGTCAATTGATTTTCAACAAAAATGTCAAGATAATTCAATGGGGAAAGAAAGTCTTTAACCAAATGGTATTGGAAAAATTAGAGACATACTTTTTAGAAAAGGAGCATTTGCCCTTACTTCACACCACATATAATAATTAATTCTAACAGAGTAATAAGTCTAAATATAAATCTAGTAGTATAAAACTTTTTTAAAAGTAGGAAAAATCTTTATAAAAATGAAAAAAAATGATAAATTTGACTTTATAAAGATTTAAAACTTTTGCTCCTTAAAAGATATACTTAAGAAAATTAAAAGGCAAGACTTGGAATGGAAAAAATGTTCCAATATGTATATTTGACAAAGGACTTGTATCCAGAAAAAAGAACAATTATAACTCAATTACAAGAAGAAAAGTAACATAGAAAATTTGACAAAACTACTTGAATTTTGATTTCAAATTAAGATATACAAATTGTCAATTTATGTATTTTTATATCCTGTTGATGGAAATTTAAAATTGCAAATTACTTTGGAAAAATTATAGGTGTCTTGAAAAGTTAAATATACACAGACTATTTGACCCAACAAGTTTGATTTTATGTATTTATATCAATGAGAAATGAAAATATATGTCCATTCAAAGACAGCTGCTAGATTGCCAATAGTCCCAAACTGCCAATAGTTAGACCAAAATGTCTAACAAATGATAAATGATAAAATGTGGTGTGTCCATACATTAGAACACTACTTAGCCATAAAAAGAACTGCTCATGTACATAGCAATACAAATGAATCTCAAAAATGTTATGCCAAGTGAAAGAAAACAGACACAAAAGAGTACATACTATATGGGTTGTTAATGTAAAATGCAAATTTATCTAAGTGAAAAAAAGGCAGATTAATGGTCGACTCAGGGGGAAGGTAGAGAGGGAGAGGTGAATTATAAAAGAGCAGGAGGAATCTTCTGGGGATGTTGGAAATGTTTTGTATCTTGAGTGTGGCCTTGGTTTTACATGTGTATACAGCTATCAAAACTCATGGATTTATGTTCTCTGATTTAGTTTATTGTAAGTAAATTATTTTTTGAAAAATAAGTTGATAAGAAAAGAAAGGACATAAACAATTCATTAATAGATCACTTCTTAAATAGAAATGGGAAAGTAGGGGGCTAGAGGAACATGAGTGAGTTTTTGAAGAAATCATTTGGAGGTAGACACTAGTGATTATTAATGTCAGGGTTATTCAGACCTTTCAGATCTGAAATGCCATCTTGAACACTGTATAAATCCATAATCCCTTAGCCACAAATTACAAAATCTCCAAATCAATAGAACCAAGAGATTTTTGTTAAGTTGGGTGTAAACTCATTTGGCAGCAAATCCTGACCTGAAATGATTTGAGGCTATTACAGTCTTTATTTCTCCCACTTAATATATATTTTACAGTAGACATATAAATGTACTTGTTTACAGGATACTCCTCTTTGCACTGTTGCAATATATCACCTAAAATATATGCACTGGATTCTTTCTTAAATCTAAAATACATCTAATCCTATGGATGTCAGACAAAGGATGTGGAATTCTAATAACTGGTCAAGAGTTTTCTCCTGCTGTGCTATGAATTCAGTTGAGAATTCAGCTTTCTGTTTCTTATAGATGGATGATATGCAAATCCATAGACTTTAGGTAAACCTAAGCAACAGTAACTAGTAAAATAAATGTATTATAAAGGATTAATTAGTAATTAATATTTAAATGAATGTTGTCATATTATTAAAGAAACTAATTAAAGTACTCCATTAATGCATGTTACTGTTTGGCAAGTTCCATCATATAAGCATACAAGCAGATAGATGCAGTTTCTGAAATTTTAGGAAAGAATGCTTTGTGCAGCAGTAAATCATCAGTGTTACCTTGACTTGTTTAATTTTTGATTGTGCTCCTCTTTCTAACAAATTATCATTGTTTTGTCTTCATTATTATCAACACATTTCACAATAGATTATTTGGTTAGCCCTATGGTGAATAATGAAGCACATTTTAGGGCTATAATCTCTTAGTATTGACTTTTAAAAAAATATTTTATTTATTTATTCATGAGAGACACACACACACACACACACAGAGGGAGAGAGAGAGAGGCAGAGACATAGGCAGAGGGAGAAGCAGGCTCCATCCAAGTCTAATGTGGGACTTGGTCCCAGGACTTCAGGATCACTCCCTGGGTCAGAAGCAGGCATCAAACTGCTGAGCCATCCAGGGATTCCAGTATTTTACTTTAAAACACTTCATTGATCTTTCATTGTGTTTTTTTCCTGCCAGAAAGTGGGGACCAATAGAGGAAGTAGGTCAAGGTATCTTCCCTACCCACAAAATCTTTGTGGTAAAGCAAAATAAAATTTAAGAACATTGCTTTGGAGATGTCAAATGCTAACATTAGGTTAGAACTTAGAATTAAGTTTCACCAAAGGGCAGAACCAGCCTTAGCAACTTGGTAAGAGCTATGGGGCACCAATCTGAATAGGACTGAGGGGTTTCTAGGGTCCCAAGTTATGGAAGTTCCTCGGAGCACTGGTGAAAGAGATGGTGACGTGCCAGTGCAGAGAGGTCTGACACGGCGTAAGATCTCTGGAGGCGAGAGTGGGAAAGGTCTGGAAAAGGTCTATCTTGGGAAAGGCAAGAATGAAGGATTGAGGTATGGTGGGAGATGAGGTGTGGGTGGGCATTAAGGCTAGTAATAAATTATATGAAGCTCAGATGAGTATATTCAGAAAAAATCCTATATGTATGTAGGAAAAAACAAACAAACCAAAGACTAACCCTACAGGTTTACATTAGGGGACAGTCAGGGGATAAATTGGGAAGCAGGTGAAGGTAAGGCCAAGATTTCCTTCATTTCAAATCTAGTTTCAGTGCCAGTGTGAGCAGCTTAAACTGATATTAAGAACCATAAAAAAGACTTCAAGAATTATGTAGTAGAGATTTCAGGTACTATTTTCAGAAAGGAGTCAGGAACTTGAGCCCAGGAATAATGGCTAAGAGAACAATAAACACATCTTTATACCCTGTGAGAGAATGGCAGTTATGACGTGAAGATGAAGAGACAACAGGGATGTGAGACACAGGTGGGAGAGAGTGCTGGGGGTGGCAGTGCAGAAGGCAGTCTCTGCCATGACCCTTAGTGATCTTGCTTCCAGGTATTCACACCCATATGTACTCCCATTTGCTGGATTTGTGACTTGGTTCTCGGAAAGGGAATACAATAGAAGTGATGAGATGTCACTTCCAAGATTATAACAAAGCTGTGGCTTCTGACGTGGGGCCTCTCTCTCAGATCCCCCTTCTGGAAGAAGCGAGCTGTCATATCATCAGAAGGTCCTGTGCAGACGTCTTTGTGGCAGGGGACCTAGACTTGCCAACAAATGTGAATGAACTTGGTAGCAGAACCTCCCACTCCCTCTACCCCTGGTCAAGCCTCCACATAGAACTGTAGGCCTGGCTGATAGCCTGACTACAATCTCATGAGAGACTTTGAGCCAGGGGAACCCAAGTAAACCATGCCTAGATTCATGACCTTCAGAGACTCTGAGATAATGTTTGTTTTAAAATGCTAAGTTTCAGAGTAATTTGTTGTGCAGAAATTAATAATACAGCCAACTTTAGGGTTTATTTTTAAAGCTCTATGATAAATATGAGTGCAGGACTTTATGACCTTGGTGTGGAGATCATGGACAGGGTGGTTTAGTTAGGAATGGGGACTGAGTTTAGGTATCGATATATTCAGTATAGGAATTAGATAATAGTGGACTACAGTGTTAATGTACTGGAGTCAGATCAAAATTTGAATATTCCTCAATGTTTTTATCTGTCAGATGGGCCTGTGTTTAAATTAAATGCAATTAAAAATATTTTCATAATGCCTGGCTTCCAAGAACTCAAGAAATCATGACTCTTATTATAATGGCACAGTAAACCAAACCTGCTTATTTCTGGTTCTAAAATTAAATTTGTAGTGTCCAGCTAAAGGTGAACTGAGACAGAAATCCTTTAGAACCCTGATTATTAAAGTTAGGTATAAGTTGTCACATATTGACCATAATGGTATCTGGAGAGGTGCTGGAGGATGTCATTGAGAAGACATGACCACCTGCTGATCTTCAAGCTTGATCATGGCAAGCAGACCTTCACTCCCTTCCCTGTTCTTGGAATGTGTACTCTGCTTACCTTTCCCATGTTAGCAGCTGTCCCAAGAACACAGCTTTGAGATACTGATCATCTGAATAGTATATGTGTTTGAACACTGTAAGGCCTCTATATAAATTTTAGGCTTTTGGCAGGTAGGTACAGAGATCTAATCTTCTGCAACATGCAAGACAATCCTGGTAAGTAAGTTCCCTTGCTTTTTAAACCTGTCACCAGTATGGAGTAGGCTTATCTCCCTTCAGTCTTTTCTTGCTGTACACCATTTGTGTACAGGGACAGTTTGCTAATCAACAACAGAAAGATGAATGAAGCTAAGAGAAACACTAAAGACCAAGAGAGGAGGTCTCTGTCAAGAGAGGAGGTGCTATAACAAAGAGATGGTTCTATGTATATTGGACTGGGATTGCCATTTTGAGATGTATCAGAAATTTAGGTAGTATGGTAGAAGGAGAATGTGGTGCTGTGGGATTTAAAATTTATGATTTAATTTTAATTTTGGTATGCAGAAATCCCTCTGTGGGGCTAAGCTAGTAAAAAAGTCAAACTCACCCACTTCTGCATTGTGACCTTCAATTTTAAGAACTCTGGGAAAGATGAGTTTTCCTTAGTCTGATAGCCAATGAAACATTTTTATGTAAGTATGTTATTGACATTCTCCAGTTGCCCTTTTACTTTCCTTTCTAGTTATAGAATCAAAATAAAGTCAACATATACATGTTTCCAATGATACTGATGTTTTTTAAGCTGAATGCACTTGAAATTCTTGGTGGACATGTGTGTATGCTTGTTTTCTATTGATAATGTCATGAAAGATTGCAAAGGAACCATGCCCTGTGCATAATTAATAGCATGATGTTCAGAACACAATTTGAATAATGAAAATATTTGCTCTTACCTGAAGGAAACTGAGTGAAATTCATCAGCTGATAGCACTTGCGACTAGGAAGAAATGGGGGAATCAGATGAGAAATCTTAAGCATAGGCTGCTTTAATAGGGGGATTTATGTTCCACAATTAGGTGTTTAAGACATGAAAGGCGAATGATATTATGACCTTCTACAATTTGTTTGGAAACAACATCCGTGAATATCTGTTAATGATGGAAATGGTCACAGCTAAATATGAAGACATTAAGTTTATTCTTTTTACTTGAGAGCATTATTACCAAATTGAAGAAGATATTAAAATAAGTCACTTCTAATCCCAGTATGCAAACACAGCTTTTCATCATTGGCACATTGCTTTCTGAGCCTTGTCTTTAATCATTTTATTTATAGTTGTGATACACATGCTTTCTCATTCAGCCTTTTTATACATAACATTATAAAAACATTTTTGTTATTTCTACATAGCATTTTAAATGTCATTTTAAATGGTTACATAATATACTATTTGGGTGTTTGCTCTAATTTACTAAAGCAATCCTGCTTTATAGAAAGTGTGTTACTTTCAAATTATATGTCATCTTAAATGAAGTATTTGAACTGTACATGAACTATAGAAATGCAGCAGTCCTAGGTTTTCACAATAGTATCATTATTTCAGTGAGACAGAATGGAGTGATTCCTATAGTTTTAATCAAAATTTAACACTCTTCAGTTGCAGATATAGATAGATAAGAAGGAACATTGGACAAATGGCTAGATAGAATCTCTATATGATAGGTCCCATTTACTAACACTTCTGTGTTCCATGGAAAGTTTTTTAGTGTTAAAAAGAGAAATGAGGGATCCCTGGGTGGCGCAGCGGTTTGGCGCCTGCCTTTGGCCCAGGGCACGATCCTGGAGACACGGGATTGAATCCCACGTCTGGCTCCCAGTGCGTGGAGCCTGCTTCTCCCTCTGCCTGTGTCTCTGCCTCTCTCTCTCTCTCTCTGTGACTATCATAAATAAATAAAAATTAAAAAAATAAAAAATAAAAAGAGAAATGATACTAGAAGTGAGTTATAATGTTCCATTTTGAATTTTTGGCTGTGAAACATAAAACCTCTTTATTTCAAATTAATTTATTCCCTTGATTCAATTTTTATTGTGTTCCTCTAGAATATATATATATATTCTTCTATTATATATATATATATATATATATACATAAAGCAACTATATATATATATATAGTAAAATATTGTAAAAATATATATTTGTGCAGATATTTGAGTCGAATTTGCACAGAGGAAGTAGTTTTTTTTAATGTGTATATGTGGGGGCACCTGGGTGGCTCACTTGGTTAAACTTCTGACTCTTGATTTCAGCTCAGGTCCTGATCTCAGGGTAGTGAGATTGAACTCCCTGTAGGGCTCTACACTCAGCAGAGTCTGCTTGAGATTCTCTCTCTCTCTCTCTGCTCCTCCCCGTACTGGCGATCATGTGCTCTCCCCCCCCCCCCCCCCGCCTAAACTCTCTCTCTCTAAATTAAAATAAATCATTTGGGATGTGTGGATGGCTCAGTGGTTGAACATCTGCCTTCAGCTCAGGTGGTGATCCTGGGGTGCTGGGATCTTGTCCCACATCGGGCTCCCTGCAAGGAGCCTGTTTCTCCCTCTGCCTATGTCTCTGCCTCTCTTTCTGCGTCTCTCATGAATAAATAAATAAAATATTTTTAAAAAGTAAAAAAAATTAACTAATTGAAATTCAACTTAAAAAATAAAAAAATAAAACAAACCTTTAATATGTATGTCTTAAGCTATTGTTTGTCTATTTAATTTGAACATCCTAAAATCCAAGTTTTATAAAGATATGTAAAATATATACATATTACACACATGTGTGTGTGTTTACATGTGTGTGTATGTGTACAATTTTGCTTAGCTAGCCTGCTAAGATGACAAAAGTTTTACCCATTTCTTTTGGTTAGGTTGCTGATGTAGAGAAATAAAAACATTTTCTTCCTCAGAAGAAAAAAAAGTAATATTTGAACATTTTTTAATTTTTAATTTTAACCTAGCATAATTTATTTGATCTTTCAGGAGCAGGATCTGAAGAAATTGAACTGGGGCTGAAAGCAGAGTAGTATGGGGCTCAGGGTTTAGGTTAGAATTTGGCCAAAAGAAAGCAGGCAAGAAAGAGATATTCTAGTCATCCAGGATAAGCAGGATGGAAATCTGCTTATTTAGTGCATTGTGGACTAAAAATAAATGTAATTTACATTGTTAATTATACTATGCCAAATCTATTGCCCATTAACTGGAGTCTTAGTCCATGGTTCTTATATAGTGAAAGATCTTCTTAAGAACTCCTTTTAAGAACTGAACAATGCTCTTTCAATCTTGAAAGGAATCTCGTACAGTACATGGCATTGATAAACAATACTTAGTCAAAATTAGTATTGTTAAGGTTACTCATTAAGCCATAGATTTGCTTTGGGCACACAAGATTTTTCCTGAATTTATAATTAACTTTATCCTTTTGTTTGTCTCAAAGTTTATGTGGAAGGTCTATACTTAGAAGCATCTTTTAATCCTGCAAATAATAGCTGCATGTAAAACAGAAAAAATAAGAGAGTCTTCTCTGCAGAACAAAGAAGTATACCACTATGTCCAGGATCTTTTGTTACCCGAACAAGCATATTTTAAAGCAAGTTGTCTCATGCCTGCCTGTCTAGTAGCTTTCATGCAAAAATTATTTTTAGCAGAATTTAAAATGGCCTGGATCAAAAGAAGTCTTTTGATTTGTAGCATAATGTGTGAAAAATTGAGTAGATCGAAGATCTATTTCTCTAGAACTGAGTGAAATACGTTCAAAGATGTTAACATCATATATCATCCAAAAGTGAAGTGAATCAGACCTTTTGCTCCTCCTTTTTTCTTCTCTTTTTATAAATAATGTCTTCATTTTTCTTTTTTAAAATTATTTTTATGAAGATTTTTATTTATTTGAGAGAGAGAGAGAGAGCACGAACAAGGGAGAGGGGCAGAGGGGGAGGGAGAAGCAGGCTCCCCGCTGAGCAGGGAGCTCCATGCAGGGCTAGATCCATGAACCCTGAGACCATGACCTGAGCTGAAGGCAGCCACTTAACTGGCTGAGCCACCGAGGTACCCTGTCTTCATTTTTTTTAATAAAAAAATATCACATATTATTGTAGAAAATACAGAATATATAGGAAAAATATAGAAAATAAAATAAAAAATAACTACAATCCCCAAAGAAGCACACTATTTCTTGACATGGTTAAAGCAATAGCACATTTTCCCTAGAATTACTGGTTGGTTCAGGAGTAACTATATGACTTAAGAAGGGTGAATTAAATAGTGAGACACTATCCTTTTTTTTTTTTTTTTTTCCTGAAACTATTAAGGGAGCCTAGAACTTCCAGGGTTACTATGTAGAATCCCCTGTAGTACTACTACTACATTCTACTATGTAGAATCCCATTCCCCATGTAGAATGGGAAGCTGAGTTGGGAATAATTCATTCATGTAAGTCAGTAATTTTTACCTCTTTTTTCCCTCCCTAAGTTAGTTTGAGGTTTTTGTCAACTGCTCCAAAAGGCTTCTGGTTGATAAGCCCATTGACTGAACCCCTGTGCTGTGGAGCTACCTCAAGTAAAAATCTATCACAGTTCTTTATTAAACTATTCTGTGTACCTAACTCTTTGGCAAGAAACTTGGGGAAAAACCAAATAAAATAGATAATTCTCATCCAAGATTGTAGTTAGAACTCATTTCTATTGTTCCTGTCAATTTTTTGACTTCTCTGGTTATGGGGTGTGTCAAATATAAAAAGAACATTAGAGATCCTCTAATCCGGAGATGTCAAATATGTGGGCTCTGGTGCTACTAAACCTTCCTCCCCTGACCAAGGAAGACACTTCTAATTGATCATGACACTCAGTTGACTGAGCCTAAATTTGGCCTTAGGGTCAATGCATTCCAGAAAGTCACAACAATCAATTGGAGTCAGTTCTCAAGATAAACCTATTTATTACTCCTGCTTTGTCCATTCCCCTCATTTAAAGATAGGAAAATATAGAACCTGTGGAGTTAAGTAACTTGTTCATGATCAGGTAGTTAGTGACCGTGACCCGTTTTTCTGGTTATCACTAACTTCTCCCAGGTAGCTAAAATCATCATCTGTAAAAATCACTCAGTGGTTTCCTATACAATTCATTGTACTTTATTGGCTTAGACAAATAGGGTGACATATATTATATTTCCCATTTTAAAACAGTTAATTCCTGTTACAAGTTACATCAGTTACTGCTGTGTAATAGATAATTACAAAAATCGCTGACATATTCACGATGAAACCTACTTTGGTATGGTTGCATGGCTCTGCTCATCTCTGCTGGGCTTAGTGGAAGCACCTTAAGGTTGGATCTGCTCTACATGTTTCATTCTTCTCAGACCAGTGGGCTAACCAGAATGTGTTCTTTCTATAGTGGGGGACATCTAACTACAAAAGAAGTTTCCAAGACCCAGCTTACTTGATGTCTATTAATACCTCCTTGGCCAAAGCAAGTTACATCACTAAGTCCAAAGGCAAGGAGTAGAGAACCACACACAACTTCTGTAGCAGGAGCTAAAGTGCTGCATGGCAAAAAGTTTGGACATAAGGAAGAATGAAAAATTGGGGCCAATAATAAAATCTACCATATAAATCAAAAAGGAAAAGTACAGGATGCCATTAAAATATATAAATGGAGAAAGACCCAATCTAATTGGGGGTGCTTTTTTCTTCACCAAGTTTCTCTTTATGGAAACCATATATGGTTACCAGCTGAGGTTATAAGAAACTTCCCTGCAGGGATAACAGCTTGTATAAATGTTCTCTGGAGAAACAAAAAGGCCAGAGTATCAAGAAGCATTGAAGATACCGGGGAGAGTAGTGGGAGATGAGATTAGAGAAGTGAGTAGGGCGTGAGATTAGAAGTGAGTAGAGAAGTGACATAAATGTAATTTGTGAGATTAGAAGTGAGTAGAGAAGTGACATAAATGTAATTTGTATTTGGAAAAGATCACTGGCTAGAACACAGAGAATTAATTTTAGTGGGCAACAGTGAAATAGTAAGAGCAAATAACAGATCCTACTTTCAGGTAGGGCGGTAGGAGTGAGGACAGAGAGAAATGAACACAATTAGAAATAGCTTGAGGGCAGAACTGATAGAAATTAACTTCAAACATATCAATTTCTATCATTTTCTTTTTTATATAAAGATTTTATTTATTCATGAGAGACAGAGAAAGAGAGATTTTTTACAAAGAGAGAGAGAGAGAGAGAGAGAGAGGCAGAGACACAGGCAGAGGGAGAAGCAGGCTCTATGCAGGGAGCCTGATCTGGGACTTGATCCCTGGTCTCCAGGATCAGGCCCAGGGCTGAAGGTGGCGCTAAACTGCTGAGCCACCGGGGCTGCCCAACCTATCATTTTCTTATACCAAAATCTCTCTTGTTCTCTCTGTGTCAATTACATGTACTTTCTTTCAATTCCTGTGCTTACAAGGTACCTTCTACCAGAGAGTCTTCATTACCCCCCCGTTTGTTATACCTAGTACACTCCTCTACTCTTTGCCTACTTTAACTCTTGATCATCCTTCAGATCTAAGTTTCAACATTACTTCCTTAGGGAAGAATGATCTGATCTTTAAAAAAATATTATTTTGGACCCTCATAGCATGAAATGACTTTTGCATAACACTTGATGTAATTGAAATTTCACATTTGTTTTATGTTTATTTGCTTAGTGCCTAAATCTACCCACTAAGCCTTGAACTCTATAAAGACAAATACTATATTTGGTTTTATTTATCATGATGTTCCCAGTTCTGAGCTCAGTGCCTATGTTTGCAGTAGTTACTTAATGTGTGTGATTTGAATGAAAGCTTCTGAATAGAACATATTGGATACATAAATATTTAAGTTGGTCAGTTGTAATAGGTGATAATATTTTTGAAGTTAATTTCTATCTAAGAAAATCAAGATGAAACCAAAAAAAGCGCTGAAAATGAAAATCAGGAATACTTTTCAGAGAGAAGTATGAAATAACTAAGAATTGAAACAGAAACTAAATATGCTTCTCTATAAAAGCTTCAATGCCTAGAGCAAGGGCACCTCTTTGACCTGATGAATATGATCAATACATTCCAAAGATTGAAGATTAAAAGTAAGCCACTGAGTTGCAATAAGAACCATATTAAAATTCATAGTGCCGTTAAGTGACAAGAAGTCTGTCGGAGCAGAACCCAGGTAAAATTTACATTTGCTCTGGGGCATCACCTTTGTGTCATGTTTCCTCCCCTGCAGTCAGTGAACAGAGGCCCCAAAAGCCCTTGAAAAAGGGTCACTTTTGAGTCTTGAGAGTGTAAGAAAGAGATTAAGCAGAGCATCCTGAAGTAATCATGGAGCAAAAAATAAATTGCAGACTTTGCTATCAACAAAAAAAATCACAGCAAACTGGGCTATCCCAGAGGCCATTTAAATCTTCATAAACTTTTGCTTCATTCTAATCACTATACCCTAAAGATTTGTGAGTTTGTTCTTTATGGTTTATAGTTTTCTATTCCAGAAAACTCCAAAAGAAAACATGAGATGGCAGGAAAGAAGAAAAGAGACTGGAAAATAAATTTTATTTGTAATTTAGGATTTCTTAAGGGCATTTTTTTTTGTATGTGTGTGTTACCATGGTGGCAAGAAGTATAGACTATATAGGCTTGTCGAGTAGATGCTGGGTGTTCTGTGCCCACTATCTTAGATCTTTAGTTACTGCCACTGCTGCTGCTGCTGCTACTACTACTACTACTACTACTACTACTACTACTTCTTGCACTTACAGTTGGAATGTTATACTGGAACTACAGCCAGTATCTTTAGGTTACAATGAACCTTTCAGAATATTTTCTTGGGTAATACAGTTGTAGGCAAATAACACAGTCTGATGAATCCTGTGGTCTGCTCTTCTTTCTGCCTTGACTTGGCTTATTCTTAGGTTGGCATAGGGGATTTGCTTTCTCTCTAGGTAACCATGCAATTCAGAGTTCTGAGAACTTCAAACTATGCATTTGGACTCATTGCAAGTGAGATTTTTTTTCTTGCATTCAAGATGAAGACACTTGTAAAGTTGTTCACAATGGCCTTTTCATGGAAGACAGTGCATATGGCAGTTTTTATCCTTGAGTATTTTTAGCAGTTTCAGGCTCTCCACTCTTACCTGTTTTGTTTTTTTGTTTTTTTGTTTTTTTTTGGTAAATATTTCCAAGAGTGTAATACTTTGAGATTTAAAAAAATATTTATTTATTTGAGAGATAGAAAGTGGGAAAGAGAGTGAGCAAGATGGAAGGGCAAAAGGATAAGCAGAGAGCCCAACAAGGGGTTCAGATCCCAGGACCCTGGGATTTTATATTCCATTTGAATTCATGTTCTTCTAATTTGAAATGCATGTTGTTTGCAATAAAGTATATTTTTTAGATTTGAAAACCAGAAAAAATGTGATGAAAAAACTCTGGATGTGATTTTTGAGACAAATTGAGTAAGTATCAAGAAAATGAACATTCTATCAATGATGAAAACTTACTGAATGTGAAATATGCCATTTCTAAGTTACTGTACCTAGAATGACAAATTGTAGGTGATTTGGGGTGTGAAAGTGAAGGTTTTTAGAGCTGCAACTTTCTGTAGAATATTTTTCTTCACAAGTTGTGCTCAGTCACCCAAATTTCTAGATTCTTTTCCAAGCTAAGGCTTTAATAAAAAATGTAGTTTCCTGAGTCTGCCCTGGTAACTGAGACTATAGCATCATTTTCTGAACAAGAATTCTGATTGCTGATAATTTCCTCATGAAGCCTATAAATAAAAAACACCAGTATTTATTAAGTTTTCAATATTTGCCCAGGGGATTCTAGAAAGCAGAAGTAATGTCAGCTGCTTTTGAGGAGCTTCAAGTCAATGAGAAAATAATATAAGAAAATAGATAATTAAGAGGTAGGTCCATTTATAATCTCTAAGTGTTATGAGATGCTAGTGATGGGGAAGATGACAGTCTTTGGAGTTGGCTGAGGGGGAGGTAGAACTTGAGGCAACTGTGAATAATGTGTCAGCTTTGAAGACATGGGTATGATGGAAGGGAGGGGGGATGCTCATAGGGAATGAAGAGAGGAACATCTGGTTACAGAAAGATATAGCAGTGAGTGAAACGTGTGTGAAGGGGGTTAAGGTATAGGAAAAAGAAAGAAGTAACGGCATCAAGGAAGAAGGTAGTAGAATATGGCTTGTGAACTGTACACCACTGCATCCTTCTTTAAACCCTATACTTCTTACTTTTTGTTTTAATAGAGAGTTTGGTCACCAGAGAAAGGAGTTTGATCCTATCTCGAGCAAGGAAATTCATGATGAAATGAAGTATGTTTCAGTAGGCTTAACAAGGCAGTTATCCAAAGGTGGCAGGAGACAAGAACTAGAATTAATAAGGCCAGGTAGGAAGTTGCTGCAGCCATTTAGTGTAAAATTGTGAAGACATCAACCAGGGACTGGTAAACTTTTTCTGTAAAGAGTAAGGCGGTAAATATTTTAGACTTTTGAGACCATGATTTCTGTGGCAACTACTGGGTACAGTATGTAAACTAATAAGCATGGCTGTGTTCCAATTAAACTTGATTTACAAGGCAAAGGACTGTATTTGGCCTGCAGGCTATAGTTTATTGACTTCTGGTCTAAACCACAATGGTGACATGGAAATAAAAAGAAGGAAACAATTTGAGATGTTGGAAAAAATTATTATATTTTAATATCTGCTTGAATAAAAGGGATCAGGAGATGAAGGAACCAAAGATTTCAAACAGTGCATCAGTCCTTGAAATAACAATATGAGATTCATCAATACAGAGGTCATAAATTAATTCACAAAAGTTACTTGTTGAAGGAGAAGAATAAAGTTAAGGACTATTAGGATCGCTTGGGATAGAGTAGTGATTGGCCTCTGGGATGGTGTAGATATTCTGTTTTTTGACTTGGATGCTAGTTATATTTGAGTGTATACTTTGTAAAAAATTTTTTATAAAGATGTACAATTATACTTTTTGTCTTCTGTTTATGCTGTACTTCAATAAATCATTAAGGAGGTTGAAAAAGGGAGTAAAAGCAGTGAAAGGACAAAGAAATCATGATCATAAATGTAGGAGAAGAACCAGAAGAATGAAATATCACAGAAACCAAGAGAGGGTAGAAGGGGAACAACTGGTCAGTAGGACCAAAGAAGGGAGCAAGGTTAAAATGATGGTAAAGAAATGGGCTTAAGTTGAACTAGGAGGTAAGAGATTATCTCCAAATGGTAACTTCAGTGGAGGGTACGGTCAAAAATTAGACTCCAGATTTTAAACAGAAAGGAAGGGATAAGGAAATGCAATAATTTATTAAAGCACTCAAGGACAATGACCATAAAGGAAAAGAAAAAAGTAACATGTATTGAAAGAGATAATAGAACAGAGTGCAGGTTTTATTTCTTGTTGTTTTTAATGAGAAATATTGTATAAATTTGAGAAAAAGGGGAAATCAACCAGTGTAAGAGATTAAGGATGTTAATAAGAGATGGAAAACATATGGGACAAAAATATAGTGGATAAGAAGTATGTTTACCTCTAAAAAACAAATAGCATAATTATGAAGAAAGACAAGATAAATTCAAATCAGGATTTACTCAGGAGAAGATCAGATCTATCCATGGGAGGGGGCAGGAAACCATCTGCCCAGTTTTGTTTGCATAAGTATGAAGGAGTTAATTTGGGGATCAAAGGAAGGAGGAAAATCACTTTAATTTTAGGAATAAGTTAGTAAAAATTGATTGGAGATGATTGTTAAAGAATAAGGTGCAACTTCAGGATATTCCCAAAAGAATTTTACTGAATAATCACCTTATGTCCATGCAACTATGACTATGAATGTGGTTAATCAGCGCATCATGTTACAAATTCCTATAAGCAGTATCATTATTGTATTATTGTGTTACAAGAGAAATCCCACTTCTTTGAAGATCCATCTTGATATTGCAGTTTTTCCTTTTAGTACACTCTACTTTGTGGAATTGGTATAATCAAGTTGAAAAAGGAATCTGGCATAACTAATTTATGAAACAAACTTTCTAATATTAAGATCAAAGCTCTAAGTGGTTTAAATTTACAAAGTATTTAATCAAATGAACATATATAGTATACACACATAAACTTAAAAGCTCAGTGTTATTCCTTTATATAATCTTGAAGAGGGTTATGTTACACATATATATAAAATTAAAATCAGACTTCTAATTTTAAGGACTCTGGATATTTATTTAAATGTTTTCATCACTTGTAATTCACTTTGAAAATATGCCAAACTCCATCAAATCCACTAAAATTAAGACCATGGAGTAATAAATAAAAATCAAATCACTTTGTGAAATCGTATTATATGGGTATAATTGGATACACCTAGCTGCCTCATCCTGATACTTAATAAACATTTTTTCACATTGCAATATAATTATCAGTCCTCACTGAACTATGTATGCAAAATTGATGAAACAGTTGAGCCTTAATGAACAGAGATATTTGCATTTCATTATTAGGTTGTATAATTCTGCTCATAAACTTTATGAAATATTTTTAATGTTCAATTTATTTTAGATGAGAGTGAAAAAAAATTAAATATCTATCCTGAGGTCTTTTATTCCTCAGTAATGTCCTTTTACTAATATTCTTTCATCTCAATAAAGTGGACTGAACCAGGCTGAGATTACAAATGTCAAGTTCCGTAACTTTATGAATTATTCTGTAAGGTCCACAAAATATTTATCAGTCATTTGGATCAAGGCAACATTTTACAACATGCACATGCTTAAGTAGCTTTAAGGATAGTGGACCTTAACTATTTTGATTGGTATTAACTATTCTAATAAAGACCAATGTTATTTACAACTCTGGAACTTATAGTTCATGACAGTTTGCTGAATATTAAAATATTAACAATGACTACTATTATTATAATTTTAATATTTGTAGTTGGTGGTTGAATTTTTTTTCAATTGTTATTTTGTTTTTTTACTTTAGGGAGACTGAGGTCCCTCAGTCCCCCTCCCTTTAGGGAGACCTCTTCTTTGTTCTCATTATGCTCTCTGAGGAAGAGAAGTATAATGAGATACTCTCATTAGATCTTATTTCCTGAGAATGGAATCCCTTTTCTGGTTTAAAGGTCAGCACATTGATGATTAAATCTCTTTTCTTTCCCTACTCACAAAGAGACATGGGTAATCCCTATTTTTGGGTAATCCTTACTCCAAAATAGATTTGGGAGGTCGGCATAGTCAAGCAGAATTTAGAAACTAGGGCAAGTTTTATTTCTCAGTCCTTTGTTTTTGGAGTAGAAGGCATGCTTTCAATGAGTCTTTTCTTGTTTTGCAGCAAGAAGCTACTACCAACTAGAGGTAGTACTGAAAGGAACAGCATACAACTTCTTCATGCTTTAGATTGAAAAAAGTGAGTCTTCTCCTAGGTCTGAACTCAGTCAGAATGCCTTTAATTGGAATCTGAGGCCCAACTTTCAAATGGTCATCTAATGTTTGTCTATTTGCCTTGCTCTGTTGGATTATGTCTTATGCATATATCCCCTCAGGAAACTGATGGAGTTTTTTCTTACTATCTGACTTAAAATAGCCAACCTCTCTTTCTCTATATAACCTTGTCTTACTATGCTTCCTTCATAACACTTATTACACTGAGAAATTATATATGTGTATTTATATGTCTGTATATTCTTTTATCTGTCTTCCACAATTAAACACATGCTATGTGAGATCAAGAACTTTGTTCTGTCTTGATCACCTGGAACAGAATGGACACTCAATAAGTACTCATTGAACAAGGGGATATACCCTACAAAGACTCCCAGTGAGTCATAACTTTGTGTAATTCCCTCTTCTTGAATATAGACAGACCTGGTGATTTGCTTCTAGCCAACAGAATATGGTAAACATGAAAGGATTTTTTTAGATTTAGTTAAGATCCCAAATCAGTTGACTTTGAATTAATTAAAAGGAAGATTATCTTTGGATCTGACTTAATGAGGTGAAATTCTTAAAAAAAAATCTCTATGTCTTATTAATGTCACTACTTAATAGCATCCTGTTCCATTACTCCACATCAGATATTTATGGATGTAAAACAAGGAATTAAGGTTAATGGGGTTTCTTTATACACACATTTACACTCTTAATTTTTAATATTTAACTGATGGTTACTGTAAACTTCTTCAAGGAGTACCCATCTAATTAGTATAGTAAAACATTTGAATGAGATTGAAAGATGCTTTCAAAGTTACATGCAAGAGTCAACAGCAAATTGAATTGATGATAAGTGATTGGACAGACTTAAGGTAGAAGTAAAAGTTAATTAAAAGATGGCAATTTTTTTATCTTTTTTTCCTGAGTCTTCTTGCAGAGTTATTCCTACTATATTTTATCTTCTGTATGTACCATTTATAATTTGCTTTCATGTTATATAACATACAATTTCATTCAAACCCTTGACTATAAATGCTATATACAAAGATGATTCCAAAATTGTTGTCTGGTTGGCAAATTGAACACCAATGAAAAATAAATTTATTATTTAAAAAAAAAATTGTTGTCTATCCCAGCTCTCCTTCCTGAGTTCTAGTCTTATAGTTATTTGCAGGACTCGTATCCTTGGGAATCTTAATCTGAACTTCTGGGTGATCTCAGAAAAACCTTTCTATAGCATAAATCTGCTCATGCTCCAATTCTTTAGTCCTGCAAGCCTATCTGTAAGCTCAGCACATACCACCATATACATAATAAATTCTCATTAAATATATGATAAATTAAGGATTGAATAAGGGTGGTATGCCCTCCCTTTTGAAGGAGTTTGAAAAAGTTATCTATGTCAAAAAGATTTTTTTTTTACTAAAAGATATTTTCATTCTTTAATAGACTATCTCAGTCATTCTAGAAAAACATCTGCCACAGTCAAATGAGTAGATATGTACTTTGGACCCATGCAGCCTCTTTCCTGGTTACGTTATCATGGAGACATTTACCCATAGGCCCATGAGGGGACATGTAGAATCTTCATTAGTCTTATTTGTTGTAACCAGGAGTTGAGAGGCCACGTGGCTGTCCATTGCTAGGGGAATGGATAAGGAGCATAATGTCAAAGCTCGTTATGGACTATTATTCAGAATTCAGAAACAATGGATGTATGTCCAGAAATATGGTTGTATCTTTTAAAAATATATAGTGCTGAGTTAAAAAGTAGTACTCAGAATGGTATCTACAAATTGATACTATTTATTTAAATTAAAATGCACACACAAAACAAGACAAAACTTACAGTAGTTCATACATATAAACAATATACAACAAACAGTATTTTCTTGTGAGAGGAAGAGAAATGGTAAGGAGAGTGAATGCAATGGATTAAATGAATCAATATCAAATTAGAGAAACAAACCATTAATTGTAATACATCATGAAATGAGGATTGTGATTAACTCAATATTCTGAACCACAAACATAAAAAAATAGGAAAGTAGTATAAAGGAAAATTTATCCTGTTATTTAAAAATACAAATGACCTCAATAGAATAATCAAGAATATATAACATTATAAAAATTGACCTAAGTGGAAATGGAAGTCAAGTATATCAATGTTAGAAACAATTAAATTGTCAGAGAATTAGTTCTGAAAACGACCCATAGGTCTTTTGTGTAAGTTCTAGCAAAGCTTTAGGGAATAGATAATTCACATACTCATTAAAATATGACACAGAATAGAAAAATGTAGGAAGCTTCCAAAATCCAAAATCATCTCTCCTTTTTTTATACAACACTGATCTAAAACTCTAACAATGATGGGACAAAAAGGAAAATAAATGCTATGATGAAGACTCTGACTCCATTTTTGATGTTTTTAACAGATGACAGGGACGTCTGGGTAGTTCAGCAGTTATGCATCTGCTTTAGGCTGGGGAAGTGATCCTGGAGTCCTGGGATCCAGTACCTCAGTGGGCTCCCTGCATGGAGCCTGCTTCTATCTCTGCCTGTGTCTTTGCCTCTCTCACTGTGTGTCTCTCATGAATAAATAAATAAAATCTTAAAAAAAAAAAAAACAACAGATGACAGCTTTCTGCTCTTGCCTCATATCTAGGCAAGGTGATAAGAAACTCTGAGCTCTATCTCCTCTGACACTGAAGAAGTTCAAGCCACAGGAACCCCGAACCATACCCCACCCCCTAATCACAATAAAAACCTGTGTCTTCCTTCACTCAAGCTATTTTGCTCCTGCTTTGGTGCCTGCCTTGCTCTCCCCAAAAGGCCCCCTATATGAGCAATAAATCTGTTCATGCCCTCTTATTTCACTGGTCTGTCAATATCTGAACCAATATTAGGTTGAGGGTTGAGCCCACCCTTTGCAGGGCAACTACAAAACAGTTGGCATTGTGAGGTCTCTCTTCTCTTGTTTTTTGCCTGCAGGTGAGCATGCAGATTGAGCTGCTGCCTGCTGGCTAGCATATATTGTGAGTTGTATTACTGTGTGCTGGTAAGCTTGTATTTTGTGGTATTTTGATTGTGCTGTGCTGTGATGCATTCTCTGAGTCCTACCAACCATCTGTTATAAATGTACCATAAAGTTGGAAGTTTGGATAAGCATTTAGGGACAGGAGTATGGGATTTGAGGTCCTCTTGAAAGTGGCCCTGGGTTATGGGTTTTGACCTGGACCTATTTATGTGTCTCATTTCCAGCAGAAACTGTGGCTAATTCTAGATTCAAGGGAGTAACTCTTACCCTGTGACCATTGGTTGTGTGTCTCAACCAGGCATTGACCCCTGTGCAACGTATGGGTCCATTAGTTGATTGCTTGTGTGAGGAAGAGTAGTCACTATATTGGATATGCAGGTCCACATTCCTAAATTCAGAGGGATCACTGGGACTCTTAAATGCCTTTGCTGCTGCTACTGCCCATGCCTCTGTTATCAACAAAGATTTTGATCATCAAGCTTGTAGGGAGAGAATTCTCATGGTACCCCCAAGGCATGGACAAGTAACACTATCATTTTATTGGATAGCTATAAAATAAACTGATAAACACTAGACAATACCAGACCTTATCAACATACCAAGTGCTTAATTCAAACTCAACTTAATTTCAAGGTCTCTCAACCCAAACAAATAACTTTCACTTTGGGAAAGGCCTGTAAGCTCAATATTACTGATTTGATATACTCTGGATAGGAGACATAATAAATACTATCAGGATAGAGAAGACTCCTCTCTCCCTCAGTATATCCAGCAATTAAAACCTAAAACAAAACAAAACAAAAAAACCAAAATGATCTCTTTATGCAGTGGAAAGGAACAGGAACAGGAGCAGGAGTTTGTGATTTGACCTAATTGGAAATTCAAAATTCACTAAAAGAATTTATGCAAAAAAAAGATAAAAGGATTACTCACTGGCTTTATAGATAGTAGAGGTTCTAAATTAACTTTAACATCTGCTGCGATACACTAATTAATGAACCTTTGTGGCCTAAATTGATATTGGGGTTCAAATTGTAGTTATGCCTTGAGGATCCTATTAAATTTAAACAAGGCATTCCTATACTTTTAGGGAAATTACTGAACATAAAATGGAGGACAAACAGATATGTCTCACCTTAACCGCCAGAAATATTGCCTTAACTAAATTTCTTATGGTCTCAGAGTTCAGTGCCTTAAAATATTCCATACTTAACATGTATGTTCTGGCCCCAAAAGTCATAAAATAAAATGGAACTCCTTGGTCCATTCCCTCTTCTACTCCCAGGCTAAATAGTTAATATAGTCCAATATAGACTCAAGCGAAACCTATAGAAATTAAGACCCACCATTCAGGACCTACTGAAGAAAAGAGTCGTAGTTTCTATTGCTGATTTTGCTAATGCTAATTCTGATAAAAATGAATAGCACCAAACAGTGGATCACCTCAAGCAGTTCATTTTAGTGTAATGAGAACAGATTATATTGTAGGAAAAGAGTTATATCTCTATCTCACATTCTATACCAAAATAAATCTCAATGACTTTATTACGAAAATGAAATAATAAAAGTTCTAGAAGGTCATATATTGCTTTGAGGAAAGATTTTCTTAGGATGACACTAAACCAGAAACCATAAAGGAGAGAAATATTGGATTTGCATACATAATAAATAATAAAATATAAACCAAATTATCTTTTTTCATTCTTTTTTTAATTTAAATTCCATTTGCCAACATATAATGTAACACCCAGTGCTCATCCCATCAAGTCCCCTCCTTTGTGTCCATCATATAAGCCAAATTAAAAGAAAAATAAAGCAAAACAAAAAATCCCTGAGAACATTTGTGGTATATATAGTGTATATGACAAAAAGTTAGATCTGTGACTTATAAAGCTTCTTTACAAATATTTATATATAAATAGAAAAATAAAGAAATGAGAACATATTGAAGAAAAAATGGAAATGTTAGGAATACGACAATATTTTTAATTAATAAAGATACAAACTAAATTTACAATATAATAGTATTTTTATAATGGCAAATTGGTAAGTACAAAGAATTAGGAACACATAGCATTGGCCTTGTGCTGGCAGATGGGAACTTTGATATGGGTTGGTGGCAGGACAGATTTATATGCACTTCTTAAAACCTATCTATTAGTGTGAGTGTTTCTCCAGAGAAACAGAATTAATAAGATGAATATCTATCTATATATGGGAAGAGATTTGTTATAAAAAATTGGCTCACAAGATTATAGAGGCTGATAAGTCTTAAGATCTGTAGCTGGCAAGCTGAGACCTGGGAGAACTGATGATATAGTTCCACTCTGAAGGCTGGCAGGCTTGAGATCCAGGGAGAGCTGTTCCAGTTCAAGTCTGAAGGCAAGAAAAAGCCAGTTTTAGCTTGATGTTTTAGTTCCAGTCTGAAGGCAATCAGCCGTGAGGAGTCTTATTCAGGCCAGGGTCAACATTTTTGTCATGTTCAGGCCCTCAACTGATCAGATGAAGCCCACCCACATTAGGGAGAGCAATCTATTTTACCAAGTCTATCAGTTTAAGTTAAGCTCATCTAAAAACACTCACAGAAAAGACCCAGAATTATGTTTGAATATCTGAGAACCCTGTGCCCAATAAAGTTGACACATAAAGTTAAGTGCCTGTTTGTGTATTTATATATGTAACTATATTTAAATGTGTACACAGTGTGAACCACAAAACCTACTTGTAAGAATTTATTCTAAGGAGGGGCCCCTGGGTGGCTCAGTGGTTGAGCGTCTGCCTTTGGCTCCCCTCTGGGAAGCCTGCTTCTCCCTCTGACTATGTTTCTGTCTCTCTTTCTCTATCATGAATGAATAAATAAAATCTTTTTTAAAAAATAATTTATTCTAAGAAAATTATTAACAATAAATGCAAAGATTTAGTTCAATACATTACTATTGTTTACAATAAAAATTGGAAATTATAAAAATAATGTTAGAAAGTATATGAAACATGATAAACTTTATGGAAAAAATACATACATATATATGTAGGAATAAAATCAGATGCAGGTATGCATCATCTGTTAACATTGTTCTCTCTTTGATAGACTCATAGGTGGCTTTCTCTGTCTCCCTCTCTCTTTTTTTTTGCTTATCTCTGTTTTCTGGTTATTATTACACAATATGAACTAGATGTATAATAAAACATTAAAAAAAACTGTCATCTTTTGATGCATTACTATACTCTATATCTATCCAACAAATTGGCTAAATACTGTGTTTATATACTACTTTGTTCCTCTTAATATTTTAATTATATATTACATTTTGCCATGCTGTTTAAACCATTTGAAAGCATAATTTTAAATGTCTGCATGAAGCTTCATTATTTGTATGACCATACTTCATTTAATCATATTCTATTGTTAAACAATGGAAGTATTTATAATAGTGAAAAATTGGAAACGTGTTGTGTATGTATTTTGATCCATAGTTCTGAATATCTCCTTAGCACAGATCTCTAAAAGTGGAATTAATTAATCAATTTATTTTTTAATTATCTTTTTTTGTAATTAATCAATTTAAATTGTTGAGGTTTTAGCAAGTGTTTTATTTTTTTATTTTTATTTTTTAAAGATTTTATTTATTTTTTCATGAGAGACACAGACAGACAGAGAGGCACAGACACAGGCAGAGGGAGAAGCAGGCCCCCTGCGGGGAGCCCAATGCAGGCCCCCAGGGATCATGACTCAATCCCAGGCCCCCCGCAGATCATACCTGAGCCGAAGGCAGATGCTCCATGCAGGGAGCCCAACGCGGGACTCATCCTGGGTCTCCAGGATCAGGCCCTGGGCCAAAGGCGGCACTAAACCACTGAGCCACTGGGGTTGCCCTTGGCAAGTGTTTTAAAATGTCTCTTAACCCAGCTGAATGAACTTTTTTCCCGCCTTCTGCCAAAAATCCTAGGTTCATCACATCTGAGGTAAATATGACTTAAACAAATAAACACAAAACTTTTGTCAATTTGAGTGCCTAAATATGGTATTACATTCAGTTTTCATAATTTTCACACCTTAGTTCTAATAATCTAGTATGTAAGGTTGAATATTTTTCACACTTATATTCTCCATGCATATATCCCATTTTTTTCATTTTTTAGTTTTAATTTAAATTCCACTTAACATACAGTGTAATATCCTATTTATTCCCTTGATTTTTCTGTATGTATAAGTCAGGAGAGGGGAATCTCATTCAGTATAAATCTTTACATTGTAAAAAATTAATCCTTCACATATTTATAGCTAATGCTTATTCCCAATTTGTGGTTTGTGAGTATTCTTTCAATAATAACTATATTTATTTAGAGTGCACTATGTGCCAAGCATCATTAGGGGCTTTAAATACATGATTTCATTAGGTTTCATAATAACTTTAGGCTTATATATTATTACCCCCATTTTATAGATAAGGAAAATGAGGGATAGAGAGTAAGTGTTTTGTCTGGTGCCACACCCTGGCATTATATTGCCTAGATAGAATTCTGGCCCTGCACATTGAGAAGATGATGGGTTGCCATTGTCCCAGGATCTGTCCCAGATGGACAACAGGAAAAAGCCACATATGGGAGTATCTGGGCACACAATAATAATAATGGCATTTTCCTCCATAGAGTGAAGTTCATCACCATGTTGAGAATTTAATGTGCTTCAAAGATTCGCATCTCCATCGAGTTTGATGTCGTCCTGTGCTAAAACAAATATAGGTTGCTATCATTTGTGCTTATTTTCTTAGGCTTTTACTCATTACACACTTGAAAAAAAGCTGTGAATATTTACACACCTCAGAGTTAGTCCTATACCAAATGAATCCTCAGGCCCTTCTTGCTTTCACTTGTTCAAGTTTTGAAATTTTAAAATGGTATTTGTGGCTCATTTTATGACTTTAATGCATAATTTGCATTGATTTATCTCCATCAGAGAAGGAAATAAATTTGTCTATGTACTCATGACACAGAATTAGCAATTAAAAAGTGTTAGCATTTGATCACATTTACCACATGTACACAGGATTTTCAGTAAGGAGTTGAAATCCATTTTATTCTTGCTTTCTGGGGTTATTCTCCTGTCTTTACAAGCAGCCAATTATTAAGAATTTGTGTGCTCTTTCTGGTTCACTTTTCATTTTCTATTTTGAAAATATATATTTTAAACATATGCATATATACAGACATATACATATCTGAGACATATACCATTTCATGTTTTTAAAACTAAATCAATGCCAAAGCAACTGTAATGTTTTATTAAATGCAAGGTAAGTATTGAATGTACCTGTATTTCTCATAAGTCTTATTTTTTTTAAGATTTTTAAATTTATTTATTCATGAGAGACACAGAGAGGTAGAGAAGCAGATACATAGGCAGAGGGAGAAGCAGGCTCCATGCGGGGAGCCCCATATGGGACTCCATCTCGGGACTCCAGGATCACACCCTGAGCTGAAGGCAGACACTCAACCACTGAGCCTCCCAGGCATCTCCTCATATGTCTTACTGATTCATTTCAGAAATCGGCTATTATTTATTAAATGTATTTACCCTAATTTAATTATTACCGTAATGAACATTAGGGTTTTTTTCATTTTTTTCCTTTATTACAAAAAGACTGGATATGTAGCAGTTTTCCAACTTACATAACCTATATCAGTACTTCATTCCTTTTTATTGCAAATAATATTCCATCGTGTGGATATACCACATTTGTTTATCCATTCCGCAGTTGATGAACTGGGTTATTGGCACTTTTTGGGTATCCTGAACAATGCTGCTATGGACATCACTGTACAAGTTTTTGTGTGGATATATATTTTCATTTCTAAGTACATACCACGGAGTGAAATTGGTTGATTATTGGTAAACTTATGCTCAATATTTTGAGGAATTGCCAAACTGTTTTCCATAGGACTGCATTTTTAAATTCCTATCAGTAATGACTGAGGTTTCTAATTTCTCAAGATTCAGTACTTATTGGTGTCTTTTTACTTATAACCTTCTTATTGTGTATGTGAAGTGGTATCTCATTTGTGTTTTTGCATTCTTCCCTAGATCTATTAAGGTTTTCCCATCATTTGTTGCCTTCTGCCAAAAATCCTAGTTCATCACATCTGAGGTAAATATGACTTAAACAAATAAACACAAAACTTTTGTCAATTTGAGTGCCTAAATATGGTATTACATTCAGTTTTCATAATTTTCACACCTTAGTTCTAATAATCTAGTATGTAAGGTTGAATATTTTTCACACTTATATTCTCCATGCATATATCCCATTTTTTTCATTTTTTTCATTTTTTTCATTTTTTCCCGCCTTCTGCCAAAAATCTAGGTTCATCTCATTGAGGTAAATATGACTTAAACAAATAAACACAAAACTTTTGTCAATTTGAGTGCCTAAATATGGTATTACATTCAGTTTTCATAATTTTCACACCTTAGTTCTAATAATCTAGTATGTAAGGTTGAATATTTTTCACACTTATATTCTCCATGCATATATCCCATTTTTTTCATTTTTTCCCGCCTTCTGCCAAAAATCCTAGTTCATCACATCTGAGGTAAATATGACTTAAACAAATAAACACAAAACTTTTGTCAATTTGAGTGCCTAAATATGGTATTACATTCAGTTTTCATAATTTTCACACCTTAGTTCTAATAATCTAGTATGTAAGGTTGAATATTTTTCACACTTATATTCTCCATGCATATATCCCATTTTTTTCATTTTTTCCCGCCTTCTGCCAAAAATCTAGGTTCATCTCATTGAGGTAAATATGACTTAAACAAATAAACACAAAACTTTTGTCAATTTGAGTGCCTAAATATGGTATTACATTCAGTTTTCATAATTTTCACACCTTAGTTCTAATAATCTAGTATGTAAGGTTGAATATTTTTCACACTTATATTCTCCATGCATATATCCCATTTTTTTCATTTTTTAGTTTTAATTTAAATTCCACTTAACATACAGTGTAATATCTATTTATTCCCTTGATTTTTCTGTATGTATAAGTCAGGAGAGGGAATCTCATTCAGTATAAATCTTTTTACATTGTAAAAAATTAATCCTTCACATATTTATAGCTAATGCTTATTCCCAATTTGTGGTTTGTGAGTATTCTTTCAATAATAACTATATTTATTTAGAGTGCACTATGTGCCAAGCATCATTAGGGGCTTTAAATACATGATTTCATTAGGTTTCATAATAACTTTAGGCTTATATATTATTACCCCCATTTTATAGATAAGGAAAATGAGGGATAGAGAGTAAGTGTTTTGTCTGGTGCCCCACCCTGGGCATTATATTGCCTAGATAGTTTTTCTGGCACTGCACATTGAGAAGATGATGGGTTGCCATTGTCCCAGGATCTGTCCCAGATCGACAAACAGGAAAAAGCCACACTATGGGAGTATCTGGGCACACAATAATAATAATGGCATTTTCCTCCATAGAGTGAAGTTCATCCCATGTTGAGAATTTAATGTGCTTCAAAGATTCGCATCTCCATCGAGTTTGATGTCTCCTGTGCTAAAACAAAAATAGGTTGCTATCATTTGTGCTTATTTTAATAGAAAAGTTAAATTCAGGGAATTTGAAAAACAAATAGAGGGCATGATGTCCTGACAAGAGGATTAAGGAACACAGAAGACCTTGCTGTAAAGTCTAACTTACTGCAGTGCCTACCAGTTCCAAGTTATTTTTCAAGACCCTCCAGAGGAGACATTACCTAGAAAGCATCATAAGATCCAAGATCACAATGTTCTCATTTTCCATGATCTGTTCTTTATATTAGTATTTCACTCATGGGTAAGATGCGAAGTATAAGGGAAAGAACATGGACCTTGGAGTGATCACTCCAGGGTGCAATCATAGCTTACCCATTCGATTGGAATTATGACTTTATTTTTTAAAATTTTTTTTTAAAAGATTTTACTTATTTACTCATGAGAGACACAGAGAAAGAGAGAGGGGCGGATACACAGGCAGAGGGAGAAGCAGGCTCCATTCAGGGAGCCCAACATGGGACTCAATCCCGGGACTCCAGGATTATGCTCTGGGCCAAAGGCAGGCACTAAACTGCTGAGCCACCCAGAGATCCCCTGAAATTAGGACTCTAGAAAAATGACTGCATTTCCTTGGAACTCTGTTGCCTAATTTTTAAAATGTCAATAATAATGAGGTAATTTGTATGTTTAAATGAGGCAACATTTAATATGTTGATACAATTCCTGGCACCTAACAAATATTTTAAATCCTTGAATGTTCATTATCATCCATTACTTTTTAAAATCATTCCATAACCAAAATTATTAATGGTAAAATTTAAAAACTTGAAATTTTAAATAATGTTCTGTTGAGCATTGTTTTAAAGTAGATAAAACACTCAGGATAGTAAGGGAATTTCTCAAGCAACGAATAGGCTTTATTTTAAAAATTAATGTGTAAATCCACTATTTGGATCTCATGATCACATTTTCATATATATGTTATTCATCAACAGAACCATAATCAAGCATATATTCAATACATATTTTTATGTTGGTGTTTCAGGATAGAGCACGAAATCCTATTTAACACACAATATAAGTTAAAGGCAGAGTATTCACACATTGCAACTGAAATCACTTGATGCATAGGAGTTGATGGCCATTTTTACCACTTGCATCCACTCTTGCAAGAGCATTAACGTGTGGTTTTTGCACAGTGTAACGCAGACAACAAAATGTACACAAGTATGTCTACACTGTGTAGTTTCACTATACATAATAAATATTTTACTAGCCTTCACATTGGTCGTTTATATTGACTTGGTAATTGGTATAGTGAATTATCAATAATTTAAGAAATGGTCTGAGAGCTTTCACCAAAGTCTTAAATAATTTTATTCATTTCATTCAACAAACATGCCCATTATGATTTAGTTCTATGCTAGGTATAACTAACAAAAGCATTTTTCATTTCTGCAATTCCTCTAAAATTACAGAAGAAAATACACTGCCACAGCATGCATGTGCTACTTAGTGGTTAACAAACACCAGCCTCTGCTTGGCTGATGTTCACAGTGTGCAAGCTCACAAGTGATGTAGTAAAAATACTTTACTGTATACAGGTTATGTGTGTATAGTATTATGCACAATGTGTAGATTAATATAGTATATATTGTTATTATAGCTTAAGTTTGATTCATTTTCTTTTTTTAGCAAAAGGAGTCTAACTAGTTTTCCCTCAAGTTTTTGAATAAGTTCAATTTTTAAAATCCTGATATTATAATCTATTACTTTAACTATTGGTATTTGCATCCAATTTAAAAAAAAATATTTTATTTATTTATTCATGAGAGACACTGAGAGAAAGAGAGGCAGAGACACAGGCAGAGGGAGAAGCCGGCTCCATGTAGGAGCCCGACGTGGGACTCGATTCGGGACCCCAGGACCACGCCCCAGGCAGAAGGCAGGCACCAAACTGCTGAGCCACCCAGGGATCCCAAGCATCCAATTTTATTAGTATTTTCCAAAAATTGCATCTCCAGAAAAATATCACAGAAATTAGTTAGATGCTAAAGTTGTTAGAGAAGTACAACTATTATTAGCTGCTTTTGTTTCCACGTTGTTGTGTTCAACTGAATATACCTAGAAATATCAGTGATTGAATCTCTGATGAGTAAAAATACATTTCTATCTATAAAGTAGCCAGTTATTTTACCAGCAAAATGGTCTAGCAAAAACTATTAAAGATTGCAGTTCAGGACATGCAAGCTAGGGCAAAACCATAGGCAAGTCCAAACAACAGAGAAGGAGAAGGAGGAAGCTAGAAGGGGTTGTTTTGAGTGAAAGTCCCTTGGAGAAGAGCAAGAGTTCTGGGTGATGACAGTTTCTCAATGGCTAAGTTGCAGGGATGGTTAATTTCCTGGAGATGCAACATACATCTTTTCCAATTGGGCCCTGTAAATGATTCTTTCCCTGTTGAACATTCTTCTGTTGGGGTCTGTAATTCACAATTCTTCCTGTAATTGGCATAGAGTAGTATGCTCCTCTTGTGGCATCACAATTCCATTTTAGTGAGGTTTTCCTTTATTGATTTTCACATTACTAATTAATTTTTGCATGTATTTTTAAATGTTGGGATTACCTGTAGGTTTTAAAAGATCTTTTGAGGGAAGTCTTCTGAAAATCCAAATCAAGAAGATAGGCCCAAAACAAGCTTTTTTCATCAAAATACAACAAAAAGAAAAATATATAGGAATTGGACACCTATGTAGTCTTTGGGAAAGTGATGAGGTCAAAAGGAATAGAGAATGATTTTGCTTGCTAAATAGAAAATCTTCAAAAGGAAGCACTGTATTGACTCAAACCTTTGTGAGATATTACTTGAGAATTTATGTCATCCAAATTATAGCTCCCTTAAATCTGTTCTTCTTTTTTAAAAACGATTTTATTTATTTATTCATGAGAGACACACACACAGAGGCAGAGACACATAGGCAGAGGGAGAAGCAGGATCCATGCAGGGAGCCTGATGTGGACTTGATCCCAGGACTCCAGGATCACGCCCTGAGCCAATGTCAGGCACTAAACCACTGAGCCACCCAGGGATCCCCTCAAATCTGTTCTAAATGCTAAGTCAAACAAAATTACTAAAATTTAATGTAATCATTACATTAATTTTGGGTCAGTTTTATGATATGGTTTGTTTAGTTACATATACCTGGGGGGGATGTAAATACAGATGTATTGAGGGCCTTTGTATAGTTGTCATATATATAGATATAATTATTGTATCTTATCTTTATGCCTATTTTATATGACTGGAAGTACAATTTTACCATGAAAGCAGGCATAAAGCTGTATTTTTTATTTTTGTCACTCTAAACTTTTCATTATTACTATGATTTATTAGGTGATATATTCTTCTCCCCATTATGACATTATTCTTATGGAAACATATGATCCCCTTGAGGGCAACCTGCCTTATGTTGTGATTTCCAGGCATATACCATATTGAAAGTATTTGTAATGAAAATGGAAATGATTTTTTTTGAAATATTAGTAATTAAAAAAAGGATTAAAATGAAATAATAGTTTTTGAAAACATAGGATGCTGACACTTTAGACAAAATAATTATCTAACCTGTTCCATGGGAGTCATTGTTAAAAATAATGAAGAACAGTTACACCAAACAGACCATTTTGTGTGAAAGTCCTCCCTATATCTATTCCTATTTCTTCCAATGCACTGAATATCAGATGGTTAGAAATGATAAAAATTTCTCATCAGAAAAACCTGTTACAGGTATTCTAAACTACAGCTGAGCTCACAGTCCTGCCTAGGAATGGGAGGCTACAGCCGACTGGTACTGTGTGTTTGAACAGGGCTTGAGGTCACATGCCTCAGATTCTGCTACCCACAGGGTATTTGTTGAGGAACAGACTTCTGGCTTTGCCCACTTTCCCATGCTTCCTGTGGCATTGTATTTGTCACTGCTGTGAGTGATGCATGGAGGCATGTATTGCTCCTAGATTTGCTATATAGTAAGGCTACTACTAAGGGCAGGGGATGACCACAAAGATAGTGGTTCTGAAATCTTGAGGCAAGTCTCAGAAATTTCTCCTCAGAGAAGTTTCATGTTTAACCTCTACAGAAGCAATAATAAATTTTGCCTTCTCCCACTGAGTTGCCATATATGTATGTGTGTGTGTGTGTGTGTGTGTATATATATATATATATATATTGACTTACCATATTTACCCTTCCAATCATATAAATGTCATTGATGGCTCAGTACATTTTTCTGGAAAGACATTTCCTTTCTACCATTTTTTTTGTAGCTGTTGGAAATCCCCCGGGGAAAAGCTATAATACATGGGTCATGCGTATGCATTCAACATTGGAACACACTTTAACGGAGCATGCATTGCACTTACTTAGGAAACTTGAACTCCAAACTCCAAACATGGCACTGAGAAAAGCTTTGCTAGGTTACATCCAAAGAGATGAGTCTAGATCAGTTAGATGAATTTCTATGGAGGATAAAAGGATATATGAAAGGCTTAAATATTTTTCCTGACTGACTACAAAAGCTACCAGGCTAAGCAAAACACCGGACAAATGTTAGTTGGCACCACCTCATTTTTCCTCAGCAGCTCTGTGGAAAGCCAGTGGATAGGGAGGAGAGGAAGAGAAGAGATGTAGTATCATAAAGGGGTTGCGAAGTAATGTCAGAGCCATAATTCTAAGATTTTTATTGACTGTATTTTTCCAAAATTAAGGACAACTCTTATGCAAAATTGAAAAAAAAATTAAAAGGGACAACCCAGCAGGATACTAGTCTTAAATACAATTCAGCTGCTAAGAGTTTTTCACAGATGTTTGCAGGGTCCAGACATAATATAAATGCATGAAGCTCAACAAGTGGCGACTGTGGTGAAATGAAGTACAAAGCACAGGTTCCATCTAAAAGTGGCAGCCACTACACAGTTCCAGGTGACTGTTGACAGGTAGACCCATGGGCCATGTTGCCAGGTTTGCTGGTTTTTCAAAGGAACTGAGACACCTTTTTCCTCCATGAAATCAACTAATTTTAAAGAGAGAGTAACTACATTTTTAACAGCATGTAGACAAAACAGAACATGTCTATGGGTCACCAACTTATGCCCTTTGAGTTATCATAAGAAATGTCAAATATTTCCACATGTATGAGTAGGGATACTTTAAGCTTCAAACTGATGAACAGCAGGAATACCAACAGTTCCCTTAGCAGACCCATGGTTGATTCAGTGGCTCAGTGATGTCTTCTAGAAGTCAAGCTGTGTCTATCTCCTGTTCTTCCATTCTCAGCATTTGGCTTTTTATCTCTGGACTTGTTACCTCATGGCTGAAACATGGCTGAAAGCATCTCATCTTCATACATCCATGTCTGAAGAGGTGAGGAAAGAGCTTTCCTGCCATGCCTCCTTTCCTTTATCAAGGAGGAAATATTTTTTTTTCTCAGAACACCCCAAAGGGCTAGCTCTCATCTCTAGGCAAGTCCTAGATCACCTGAAGAGAAGCTGGGAAAGTGAGTAGCTGGCCTTTTTGACTTTAAAGTAGGAGGTGGGCAAGATGAAAGAAGGCTAAGAATGGATGCTGGGCGGCAGTCTGACTGGTATCTGTTGTATCATCCAGTCATTATAATTTGTAATTCTTCCAGTTATACTCCTGTAGCCATTAGGACTCATACACTGAATGGTATCAATAAATTTCTCTTTCAGAAAGAGAGAGATATGTCACTGCTGAGGAAAAGTCACAACTGCAAGATTCTAAGTTCTTGATGGAAAAGGTCATGGCAACCTTGCTGACATCATTTTATTATGATACACTGAATTAATTAGGAGGTGAGGTCACAGGAAAAATGTTTCAAAAGCCTTGAGGGCAATCTGTTAATTTTGTCTTTAAGAAAATAACGTGGGTGTTCTGAAAATGGCACTTTACCTCTATGGGTTTTGTTGACAAAAACTCTGACACTGGCCTAAGCATTAGAAAAACATCAGACAAAACAAAATTAGGGACATTCAGAAAAACAAAAAATGAAAATAAGTAAAAAAGCACCTCAAAACTGTGAAAGTCAGCAAGGACAAGGAAATTCTGAGAAACCCTGACAGCCAAGAGGATGGAGATACGATGACTAAATGCAATGTGGTATCCTGGATGGAATCCTGGAAAAGAAAAGGGATAGTAGGAAGGAACTAGTGAAATCAGAATAAAATACCAAGTTTAGTTAATTGCAATACGCCAATGTTGTCTTAGATTTGAAAAATGCACTATAGGAACATAAGATTTAATAATAGGGTAAAATGGGTAAAGGGCATGTGGAAATTCTCTGAGCAATCTTTGCAATTTTTCTTAAATTTTGTAGGAAAAAAACCAGTATGTTTTTCCTCCCAAATTCCCAATAGACCTCAATTGTCAGCATCTCTATAATGCAAGAGTTTGGCATCAGCTTCATTCTGCAGGAAAACTTCCGATCAATGAGTGTTTATATCTTAGGTCATATTTATTGGTAACTGGTATTTTAGAGCAACAACTTCTATTATCTGTCTAGATTATTTTATTTTAAGAGGTTTTATTGATATTTTTCTTTCCTATATCTCACTCTATTTTGAATTCCCATAAATCCCTTTAGCTGCTCTGTTATTTTCAAGCCTGGAAAACACGCCCTGAATTTTAACTAGTTCACCTCTTCTTCCTTGGTCCTCAGTCCCATTCCCTTGCTCTTTTGATTTCAACGATGGTCCAGGAAAAGCAAACCCTTTTCCATGATTAGTATATTTGGAAGCTTATTTGAACAGTGACTTTGGATTCTTGCCTGGAATTCTTAGCTTCCTCTCTCTAGTGTTGAACAAAACAACAGATACTGAAGGAATTAGACACTGTGAACTTGTAGGGTGAACTGGAGCTCTAATAAACAGACAGCATCAAAATAGGAGGATGTCCTGATATCTGAGGAAAAAAGAATCACCAAGTCAGGGAAGAGGATCTATGTATACAATTAAATATAGAATCTAAGGATTCTGAAGGACTCCAAGTTTTTAAAAATCTCAATTTCTCCTTTGCTTGTGTACATCATCATTTCTCTTTCTTGGAAGAAATATTTCTTATTTTCATCTAACAGGCATAAGTGGACATCATTGAAATGTATGAGTAGTCAGAGACCTCAAAGTGTGATTAATAAAAATTACTCCTCCAGGCTCCTGAGCCCTATATTTTTTTTCCAAAGGATATTTACCAATCCTCTACAAATGGACAGATATCACATAAAGAAATGAGAGGTAAAACTTCTGATTTTTTAATCACTATAATCAGATCCAACAAATCATTTTTTTTTTCCTGCCATGCACAGAAACCAGTGAATGTGTTTAGAAGGTACTTTTTTAATGTTCCCCAAACTGGTAAGAATTCTGAATCTGTTGCTCTCTTCTTTCTGGACCACATTCTCAGAGATCATGTTTTCACTGCTCTCATTCCCTTCTCATGGATATAGCTCCTATTGTATTCAAGATCTTTAAGGGGAAGTACTCTTTCTCACTTTGCATATTGGGAGACTAGGATATTTCATACTGCATTGATTCCTTTTTCAGTGCAGCTTGGATTGTAACTCTTGAGGTCACCAAGAAAAGGGCTTTCAACATAGTGAATATCTCTTAAGAAAGCCTCTGACTGGTTGATGGTAGGAAACACTAAACTCCGTTCTCATTAGCTATAGTAAGTCTGCTGATCTGAGACACATGCCCAGACACAAATGTGTTTTGATTCTCTGTATACTTCACATACCCTAGTTGTAACTTGGAAATTTCTAATCTTTTTGACTTTGACTTTTTGGCCTTTTAAGTATATAATAGTTTCCTATTAGCAAGAATAATAGTGGTCATATAGCCTGTGGAAGGAACATATAAAAATAATCTTTGGATAGATATTTTAGCAGTATCTATTGAAATTTTAGAAAGTATATACTTTTTGACTCAACAACTTCATATGTAGGAATTTATCTTAAAAATAAGTATGGATGTATATAATCTTTAGCAATGGAAAAAATGTTTCTTTTTTTTTTTTTTTTTTTTTTTTATGATAGTCACAGAGAGATAGAGAGAGAGGCAGAGACACAGGCAGAGGGAGAAGCAGGCTCCATGCACCGGGAGCCCGACGTGGGATTCGATCCCGGGTCTCCAGGATCGCGCCCTGGGCCAAAGGCAGGCGCCAAACCGCTGCGCCACCCAGGGATCCCGGAAAAAATGTTTCTAATGGCATCATTTATAATAGTGCAATATTAAAACAATTTAATTTTCAAAAATAGAGAAATATTTAAATAAAATGTAGAATAGAACAAAATAACAGTCAAAATTTTGAAATGATTTGTAAGATGGATACAAATTCACATAAAAATATACCAACTAAATATGCAGATTAAAAATTACAATATAGTGGGGCACCTGGGTGGCTGATTCAGTGAAGTGCCCAACTCTTAACTTCACCTAAAGACTTGATCTCTCAGCTGTGAGTTCAAGCTCCATGTTGGGCTCTACGCTGGGCATAGGGCCTACTTAAAAAAATGGCAATATAGAATAATGCATAAATAGATAGATAGGTAGATAGAATTTTTAAATCTGAATAAAACAATCAAATGATAAGAAATTTCAGTATTTTTAAAATATAACTGAGAAAATGCAATAATGCTATTAAGAGAGTTTATTTTTTATAAGTCACAATGGCTTTTGAAAGATGGTAGTTTGTATTTACAGGTGATATGATTTATTAATGCTATTGCCTGACACACATTACATTCATGGATTGCTTGCAATAATTCTGTGATCCCTCCAGGGGTCTGAAGTTCTCAGGTGATGAACCACTAATTTATTTTAGAAATTGCTGCATGTTCTTATTTCAAGTATCTTGGTTTAATTAATTCATACATATCTCTTAACCATAAATTCATTTTTAGCATTAAGTTTCCTCTTTGTATGTGGATGGGTTGAAGCCATTGTTTTGCTGGGCCTAAAATAGCTGATTCTTTTTAAACTGACTGATGTACTCTTTTTCTCCCAGCCATGGCTCTTAAAATGTAAAGAATCCTTCCAAGTCCAGTTCAAGCTCTACCTTCTCCATAACACCTTCCCTGATCACACATTTCCTGAATATTCCTTATTAGATGCTAAGCTTCTTAAAAACAAGGGCTGAACTGTAAACTTCATTTCTCATCCCTGCATCTATTGCAATGTCTTACATACATTAATTGTTCAATCATCATTGTTTGAATTATATTCTATAGTGTCAATGATATAGGAAACCTGAGTGATTTAAAACAAACTCTTGAAGGCAAATCTAGTGAATAATAACATTAAGAGCATCCAAATGTAGTTGCTACTACAAAACTGTAATTTTTAAAGGTGCTTTAATTATTAAAAAAAACTCTGAGGGCCCCCTGCGGATTGAAATAGTATTCTGTATTTTTGATCATCAATTAGGTCAGGCTATCTAGGCTGTTTAGAATGATTTATTGTGCAAGGACCCTGTCTCTATTAAAGGGTTATGTATTTTTCTTAAAAAAAAATTCTGGGAGGGAACTCTGTCAACGTTTAGTAAAATTACCAGCTGTTATTTCTTGGAGAAGGTCCAATGACTGACTTTACGAACTTTGTTCCAAAACTCTCTACTTTTTATAGCTTCTGGGCTGAAATTACTCATGTCTGAGACCTATGTTAGTATTCATTCACCAAAAATGAAAGTTTAAAGAAAAATGAAGGGGGTTGTAGAATCTAGCTGCTTAATCATAAAAGTCAGAAAAATGTGTCCCGATACTACTCTGATTTCCTTTTTTAAAAAAATAACAGATGCCTAATCGCATTTAATTAAGAGAATCCCTTTTGTCTCTCTGAATCCTTTCATCTCCTGTTTTCTCCTCTCACACTTATTCTGTCATTTTTAATTTTGCGTTCTCGCCACTAATGTGCAGTTTCCTTATCCACCAATGTCATCTCCCCATTTCCTTCAGGAGAGCACAGCCCAATCCAAGTCTCTCGCTAATAACACCATCTGAACAACCTATTATGAGATTCTTAATTTGGCAGACAGGCTGCATTATTTATGCAGAGCTGATAAGGCACAGAACACATGGTTGAGTTTCCTGAGGAATTTCACTATTTAACACCTCCACAAGGCTGCATCTGAACATAGTTTTTTCCATTTGTTCCTAAGCTTTCTTTATTCCATTAATGTTTTTGAAAATCGTATAAATACGTGGAAAGCAGAGAATACATTTGTGGCTTTCAAGCATTTAGTCTATTCTGTAATGTAATTGGTGCTCATGGGTTCATGTCAAATTTGTCAGCATCCTTCTCACTCAGAGCTAATAATGAAACAATAATCCATCCTATTTTCCTCCTCTGATCTTTCTGTTCCCTGCAGATTGTCCAGGAAAGTTTGAATTCCAAAGATCATAGACTCTATTTCAAAACTCATAGTTCTTACTTCTGTGTCATTTGTTTGGAAACAGATTTGTCTTAGAATTACTGTGACAGTAAGCAAATCATGATTTGATATATTACTCCTAGAATAATTTTTTCTGCAAATCCTGTGAAACAATGGCAGTATTTGTTCCCGTTTTAAATGTGTGAATTTTAACATTGTATCCTTTAATGTCACATGGATATGATATGCTTGATATTGTTGTAAAATATGCTTTCATCTTAGTTTGATAATGACCATTTACCACTCTATACATGAATGTAACTTTCAATTATTGTTATAGTTGATCATTCTGTTGAGTAAGTTGCAACTTCCCAATATAAATGTTTACATTGATATATGGCTAATTTATTTAAAACTTTTTTGTTAAGACAAATTTAATTATGGATTTTCCTATGTTAAATGCTTTAATTATATATCATTTTTTTGTGATGTTTAAGTTTCTTCCTGGCTGAATGTTAAGCATCTTCTAAAATTTATTTTAGACCATGCCATCTAGGTACAATTCATGATGTGTTTGCTGACAATTACTAAATTGAATTCTTTTTTTTTTTTAATTTTTATTTATTTATGATAGTCACACAGAGAGAGAGAGAGAGAGAGAGAGAGAGGCAGAGACATAGGCAGAGGGAGAAGCAGGCTCCATGCACCGGGAGCCTGATGTGGGATTCGATCCCGGGTCTCCAGGATCGCGCCCTGAGCCAAAGGCAGGGGTTAAACCGCTGTGCCACCCAGGGATCCCTAAATTGAATTCTAATAAAATTTAGGCACTGGAAAATCTGATATTTACCAGGAATTTGCTCCTCACTTCTTTAGATGGAGTTGAGGATGTCACAAATGGCCTTAGCTAGGTAGTTGTGTTTGATAGTAGTTTTTTTCAGGGACGATGATAAGAGAAAGCGAGAACTGTATTTCCTTGGTTGGAAAGGGAGAAATGAGAGAACACATGTGCTTTATAATGTTGTAACTAAGTGATTAATGTACTAATAACAAGATATAACTTGATTCTAGTCCTAATAGGCCAGTGGACTCAGATAATTATATATATACTCATATGGAAAATGTATGTGGAGGCATTTAATTTTTTTTCTACTTACTTTTTAATAAAATATTTTAGACTAGCAAAAAGTAAGATATTTCTGTTTCCCAGATTTAACAAATTTTAACATTTTTTCATATTTGCATCTGATCTCCTTCTCTCAAAATAAATTTTTATAGATAGGCCTAAATTCTATTTTTTTCATCTGTTTTATTCCCCCCTGTCCAACAGTTAATTACTGTTCAGAAGTTGGAGCATGTCATTCCCATATATATTTTAATACCTTTTCTATTTGTGTTGTTATCCCTAAACAGTACATACTGTTGCTGTGTGTTTTATATATAGTATTCTATATGTATCTTTTTTATTTTCTTGATATTTTTTACTTGACATTATGTTTTTGAAATTTATCCATACTGACATATTTTAGCTACCATATAGTATTCCAAGGTGTGAATAAACTCTAATGCATTCTTACAGATGAGTTATTTCCTTTTTTATTTCTCAGTACTGCAGTGAACAGTTTTGCTCATGTCTGTTTTAGAGACATCCAGAGCATCAGGGATAGGGAATTTCACCTCAAGAGACTGTCTATCTGCAGAAAAATCAAAACACATTTCTCTACACACCTGTTTCTGTTTGAATCTCCTATTTTAATTTCATCCCATGTATACCTCAGTTCATTATGTCTATATTAAGCTTTGTCTGCTTAAGATGAAGACCATACATTTTTCAATTAAGTGCTATATTGCTACTCTAAGCACTTACAACGATAACCATGAAAAATGACTCTTCTAAAAGTTAATGTTTTAGAGCACTATAGAAAGGCGTCTACTAAGTTAAATTCACTATTTTAGGTAACTTGTGTTTTCATATATCTGTACTTTCCTTAGCTTATTTTATGACTTATAGTGTTGGAAAGAGAGTAGAAAACATTGTTTTTCTCTCCTGTTTTAATTACGATTTTCTAATATTATGTTGCATCAGTAAAATTTGTTCCTATTTCTTACAAACTGTGATGAAGCAAAGGCATTACATGGTTTACTTGTAAGAGAAAGCTATTTGTTTGTGAAATTTATTTAAAGGGCTTAGAAAAAATAAATTAGCTTGAGGTGATTTTATGCCATCTAATATGGTTGATCTTAACAAGAACTAAACTAAACAATTTATCATTGGATAAATTTAAGATATCTTCAATCCAACTATTTCCTCATAGACTAGAACATTTTAAAAAATGCATTCTATCTGACCATCACACTGCTGGCTGCTGCTGGTGTGAGAAGGGCTGCTGCAAAACCCCAGGAGCATGGACATTGCCTGCTCCTTGTGCTGAGAGAGAGTAGCTCTAACCCAGCTCGCTAGCCCTCCCAGGAGCCCAGTCCTGAGATGGCAGCAAGCTATTGCTGTTTTACCAGCAACCTCTCAATGGCCACTGTGAAAGTTGTAAATGAAGCGCAGTTGTCAGTAGTCTGGAGTGCTGGGTATAAATATTTCTTCCAATAAATCTGGCCTGAGTAGATGATATGGGATGTTTTTGAAGGAAATAATTGACTTGCCATTCAAATTGAAGTTAATGCTAACCACTTTTCATTATCTCGTGAATCTGCTGCATACACTCTATCCTTCCCTTTGCACTTCAGAATGTACTTTTAAGAAGAGTGGCAACAGGAGACATTTGGTGGTGTATCCTGTGGTTATGTAAGAAGTAGAAAAGTCATTAATGACCTCAATCCAAACTGGAAGGATAGTTCTTTTAAGACAGACTTTTAATTAAACTCAATCACTTCTGCCATATGGGAAGCTATTCTTTAAACTGTGGTACATGTAATCCATATGGAGCTAAGAAATTATATGGCATAATAACAAATACCAAGAGGAAGAAAGGAGTGGGGTTCATGGTTCTCCTGATACTGAGGCACCAATGAACAAGTTTCCTGTATCCATGGATAACAGTACCAGATGAACTGTGGTTTCTGGTTTCAGGAGAGAAGACTCAGTGATTGCATCTGTGCTCTCCTAGAATACACCTAAGGCATAGGGGTTCTTAAAAAGTGTTCTGGATGTCACCCACTCCCTCCAAAAATCAAAATAGCTACAAATCCATTGATTTATTAGAATCCCAGTGTAATAGGGATTAATTCTTTTATTGCATTATTATCATGTCCAGGCAAAGAATATTTAGTAGCATAAGACCAATACTTACAGATGACTGACTCTGGGCAGAATCTTTTTTATAAAAGCCTTCTTAGATACATTTTATAAAAAATTTTTAAGAAATAATACATTGGAATAAAACATGAATACATATTTAGTTATTAAAATACCTATAGTTTCAAAAAAAACCCTGTGGCTTCATTTTTTTCCATTTTTCATGCATAGACCATATTACATAAAATCCCTGCATTGAGACAAATATTACAGCAGTTAGAGTAAATATCACTCTTCCTAAGAAGACCAAGTTCAGTAGAAGTCATTTTTCATCTTCAAGTATCTTAATTACTCAGCCTCATGGGTTCTTCAAGGCTTACGGCTGATATGTTCTGCTCTCCTGACTTGACAGATGAGCTTAATTTCTCACTTTTGCCTCATTTCTGATCATCAGAGCAAGAAGTCATGACTGTCAAAAGTCCAATTAGTTGTCAGAGTTAAAGAACTCACCTTGATGGTGCCAGGCAAAATCACCCCAGTGAGGACTAAATGAGTAAACATCTGTAAAAGGCTTAAAGCTGCCTGACATTAAGTAAATGTTAGCTATTATTAGAATTATTTGATATTCTGAATGATTCACAAAACAATGAGTCAAATCAATGAAATGCATTTTAATAGGAATGTAGGAAAAGTATTCCCCAAACCAATCCTGCTGCCTCAGAGTGGGTAGAATAATTTCATAATCCTGGACAACCAATGGCTTGGAAATGTTTGTCTTCCTAAAGCTATAAATGTATGTCTGAACTGCTCCGGATATCAAAACAAAACAAATGCATTGGTTTGTTCATCCACACAATGGTTGGCAATCCGTGAGTAGATAGTGAAGATGTCTTTAGTTTTAGAAGTTTAGGATAAACTAAACTTTGTAGACCAGCAGTTTTATTTCAGAGAGTCTGTTCAATTTGCTCATATATAAATAGTCCTTCTTCTACTGAATCCCAGAGGGGCTTGATTTCAGCAGCTCCATAGAAGTGCATAGAGGAGAGATTGTTCTAAGAAATGAGCTCTCTGAAAATGTCACAACATCCTACTGCAGCATGGTCATTTGCTGACTATTTTTCATGTTATATCTAGCCTTCTTAATACCAAGGGCCTTTTTAAAATGCCAAAGATACTCCTCCAAAAATACACATGAATCAGTCATTTGCATTCGCTCATAAAGTTCTTTTGCCTTTTCAAAGAGCACGGGGTTGGAGACAAGGACATTTCTATCTTTTCGCTGAGAACCACTCACTCAGAACACCATACAGTTTCCCTAATTTATTTATGTGAGTGCCTCATGGAGCACTGCTCCCGCCATACTTTCAGAGGCTGAAAATCTATTAAGCCTTAAATATCAGTCATCCTACTCCCTGATATTTTATATAATATGTGGAAGAATATTGTGCTTATCTACTAATACTTTCCTATGGTCAGCCCTATACAGTGTTAGTTGGGTGTCCATTTTCTCTTTAGCTGATCATCGACTTGCCATGCTTCTACTAGTTGATTTTTAGTAGAGGAAGACTCCCCCGTCTCAGTTTTAATCATCATCACTACAGCCCGTTTTATTACCTGTCTGGTTTTCTTATCTCTAATTGTTACCTACTTCTTCTTTCTCTAATTGACTTCTTCTTGCTTTTTCTCTCCCTTGTCTCTTAGTTCATGATTCTCCATCGTTCCATTACAGAAGGCTGTTGTTTTGTGGACATAAAGGAGTTTATGTTCCATTTGTGACATGTTCACTGGGCATAGCACATCAGGTACAAATCTTCATGACTGTGTTTTTTTCTTCCTGAACATTTAAAGCCCTTTGAGGATAACTGCTTCAGGACAGAGCAGTCCTGAAAAACTTGTGTGTTGCATAGGATTGGTGTCTGGATCTCTGCTATGGGGAGCAGAGGTGGTGTAGAGGCTGGGACTTACAGAATTTGGTGAGATAACAGGCAGATCCAGAGCTGAGATTCCCAGGGCTCAGTCTGAGACCCATGTATTGACACTACTGAAATTAAGAGTGAGATGAGGAGCACAGATGACAAGAAGGCCAGGGAAGTATAGGACTGAGACTACTCAGGATCCATGGACTTCCTAGAGGCCCCAGCAGGCAGTGGAGTCAAGGTACGTGTCCCACAATTTAAGGGCTTGCTTATGTATACTATATTCTCATTTAAGAACTAAAATGAATCTTACTTCAAGGTAGGGCTCAGTGGTACAGGGTTTGCAGCCATAGGTATGCTGCCTGTGGGACTAACACTCTTCCCTGTGACATCTTCTGAAATATAAGATCCTGGGCCATGAATCACCCCCCCATACCAAAATTTTGCATTGTCAGCAGAGCAAAGTTTAGCATTTGCCTGAGTTCTGGTCCTGAAAAATAGTCACAGTTCCCTCAAGAGGGTTGGATGGGATTAATGAATTCTCACTTTCTTTCTCCCACCTTGCCCATGTTATTCCATACATATTAGCTACTAACCCACACTATGCTGACCGAACAGGGGAATGATAAAGGTGACACTCACAAAAGTTGATTACAAGGACCTTATAAAAATTTACCAAATTATAGCCATTCATAAAAGTAAATGCTAAATCTTAAAGTTTTTTAAATTCAATGGTCATTTGTTTCAGGGATACATCTATGATATGAAATGAGATAGACTAGGCCTCTGAAAATAATAATTCTAATTTATGTGTGATTGTATTGTTTTTGTATAGTAACTTATAATATGCAGACACCAAGACTTATAGAATTCTGTTGCTATACTAAAAGAGGAAAAAGTGAGACCATTTTAATTTTATTCTTCATCATTTCTGCATTTTTTCCCCAGATGGTTCATTCTTGTCAGAGCCCATAATTTTTCTTAGGAAAAAATGCTTACCTTGGGGAGGCACAAACTCCATAGTGAATCTTATGTGACTCTTTTCCTGGCCATGGAATGTTTAAAATGAGCTCAGAGGAGGGATGAGTATTTTGCATTTTACTACCTTATGCTCTGCATTTCAAGAATAATCCAAATATCTCTCCAGGTGGCTGGGTGGCACAGTTGGTTAAGAATCTGACTCTTGATTTTGGCTCAGGTCATGATCTCAAGGATCATGAGATTGAGCTCCATATTAGGTCCTGTGCTGGATGTGGAGTCTGCTTAAGATTCTCTCTCTCCCTCTGCCGTTCTCCCCTCGCTCTCCCTCTCTCCCTCTCTCTCATGTATTCTCTCTTGCTCTCTAAAGAAACAAAGAATAATCCACATATCTAAAATGTGCTTGCAGTAAAGCAGCCTTTGCTACTTGCAGTGTCCTTGAATACCACTGACTGTATCATCAGTTTTCTAATACTTGCAGCTGAGAAGAAATCCAACAGTCATGAAGCTGTAAAACATAAGTACTCCCCATAGTAATAGTAAGATAAATGCAGATTCATATTAGTGATACTGCCCTGGAGGTAGAACTCTCTGCTGGAGCATATCGTGCAGTTAATGAGAGGTACAATCAGACATATTAAACTCCACATTTTTATTCCTATCAGTGTAACTCTTCTTTTAGTCATACTTTTCCATAAGACCATGTTGCACCGCCACTGACCCTTGGCCCACCCTGTCCATCCTTTTCCTCATGAACATGAGCACAGGCAGCCCAGCCCAGAGAATCCATGGCAAAAGGAAAAATGCTGCTGCCTTGGAGACAGACCAATTCTTCCATCCTTTATAATGTATGAGTTATGATCTCTAAAGACTTTCCAGTTTTAACACAGTGGTTTAAACCCTGTGTGGTTTAACATTCTGGTTTAGAAAACCCTACATAACCTAAAAATGAGAAGTACAGGGCTATTAGTGAATAAGATCAAGTTACATCAGATTCATGGATCTATTTTATTACTTCTTTATTATTAATCATTTCCTTTTATGCTCTAATAATAGCAAAGTTTATCTTATATTTAGTTATTAATTCAACAAGTATATATTGAATGTCCATCTTGGAACTGTATACAAGCCCACAAATCTACTTTACTATTTATTAGGAAATTGACTATTATATCTGGTTTCTTATTAATGAGCCAAAACGTATGTGAAAGGGGTCTACTTTTTATGAATGAACTTAAAGTACCCTCTGATTAATTGAATTTCTCTACATGCTGGATTTTCTTTCCTCCAGTGAAGTCTCTGTTCATAGAAGAATCTGGGACTTGAAGAAAATATAGCTCTTAAAGAAGAGAACATGATAGCAAATATCTTCAAGGATTTTAGTGATTTGCAGGCCATACACAAAGTCCTATTTAAAGCCATAGTTCAGAATCAGGTTTTGGCTTTGGAAGAATTCTATTTACTTTTTGAAGGAAATTTCCTTCATTCCAACAGGACTCCATTGTGGCCCAATGAGTCTGAAAAATCCTGGATTTTAGTGCTGCTACTATTGTGTTTTGTAAAACGTAGAGATTTTGGTTTTCTCACTGCTAGGATGACTAGACAGCCCCAATCCCAACATTTCTCTGTTTGCCCAGCTCTAGAAGCTAATCCTTACACGAGGCAACAAATAGGAATCACCATTCTAAATCTCTGCAGGTCAGAAGTCTTTATTTTATTCCGATCTTTGAGTCTCACTTATAGCTATCTGGGGGTTGCAGGATAGCCCTCTCTATTTCCAGTGAAGGCAATTGTGACAGATGATGAGAAGATCAGAGTTTTCTTCTTGGAGAGGAATAATTTTTCGGAGTTGACTTTAATATTTTAGAATATTGAAAGGACCTGTGGTAGGAAACTTTATCTGTTAGGGAAGTGCATCCTGCAACATCTGGAGGCCTGTTCTGAAACTTTACTAGGATTAGGGATTCCTTATGCCATTCACGTGAAGTGTCATCTCCCCCTATCAGCCTGTCATATGGCAGATTGGATGTTTCATAAGGGCAGAGACCCCATCTTACACTCACTTTTCTTTTCTTCCCATGACTTATGCCCGACATGTGGCTATTAAACATTTGATTAACTGATGTTTCCTGCTAAACACTGTGTTTCCTCTAAGTACAAAAAGACTTCTACTTGACATCTTTTTAAAGGATTTCTAAATAAGGAAAAAAATCTATTAGGTATTTTCCTGGGAAGTATTTAAGTAAGGATGTGGAGCTTCATGTCTGTAATAATAAGTGTCAAACCTTCCTTGGATTGGAGAGAATCACAGTGAAATAGATGAGTATTTGTTCTGAATCCTTCCCCCTTTCCCATCATCTCACCCTTTTCTTTAGGATTTTGAGGTTCCTCTTAGCAGGAGCAGAGTGTATTTCCCATTGCATTGGATTTATGAATTCCTTTGACCAATGGACTGTGGATGGGAATGCCAGAGTGCCAGTTCTGGGGCAGGTATTATGAAGCAGTGCAATGTTTCTGCTCACCCTTCTGGTGCCTCTGCTATTGCCACGAGAACAGGCTTCAGATATTGTGCTAGTCCCAGAACAACAAGAAAGTGTGATGACGAAGTGCCCCACTGGCCTGCAGATCAGAAACTGTGATTATATTTGCTTATTATAGTCTGTCATTGTATTTTGAGAGTAGTTTATAACAGCGGGCATTATTGTGCAAATGCTGAGTGATTCAGGCAAGAAACACAGAAAAGACAATGTTATCTCTTGAGGTTCATTTTAACAGAAATCCCTTTCAGATATGATGATATACAGGTCAAGCAGATGAAGAGCTTTCTAGCATGTAACAAAGGCATTTTCTCCATGCCATGGTACTAAGTATTCATTTTTATTTAAAAGTAAGTGGTTGCATGACCCTTTTGGAGATCTCCTAATTGTTTAGTTCACTCAAAACCAGCAGGCAAAGATCTGTGTGTGTTTAAGACATACACATTCTATTATAGTTTTCTACAAAGATACAAAAACAATATAGTACACTTTGTAGACTATAAAACTATGTCTCAGAAATCTCTATGGGCGATCTGACCATTCTAAGTGCAGAAGATAGACACAAATATAATGAATAAAGCCTAAAAAAAATACTTCCTTCTGTTTTGGGCACTATAGAAAAATATGTGTGTGTGTGAGAAACAAAAAGGGGACAGACTGATTTTTAATAGAGGGATATAGACGAAGTTCGGCATAATTTAAGAAATAGTACAGGGGCAGCAAGGTTGCAGAGGCAAAGAGGAATGTAGAACAAATTGAAAAGAAACAATTGACAATCTGTTGATTGATAGATATAGACAGGAGAGAAAGAAAAGATGATAGAAGTTGCAAGTAGCTGACTCCCAGTACAGAGACAGCCCATAAGCTTTCATTTTCCAAGGCCAAAGGTAGGAAGCAAATCAACTTAACTGTGCAGATGAAGAACATCAAAAGGGTCAAAATGTGCTTTGATATCCACTTGAAAGAAGAGGTGAAGGAAAGGATAAGGTGAAACATGATGGAGTCAGAAACTTAGAGTACTACAAGAGAGGAACATTGATGGGGAGGGAGACATGGAGGGAAAGATACAGGATGTAACTTGTGTTCCCCATCTCAGCAAGGACATTCATTCAGCAATATTTATACAGGCAGGCAAGATTACAGAGTCCTGCAGAAAAGAGCAAGAGAGCAAAGGTCTCGGTGGGCAGAGGTGAGGAGTGTTTAGAGAGCAGGCAAGATGTAAATAGCTGTTCAAAGCTTCATAAGAATGGAAGATGCCTGGGTGGCTCAGTGGTTGAGCCTCTGCCTTCAGCTCAGGTCATGACCCTGGAGTCCTGGGATCGAGTCCCACATCAGGCTCCCCACAGGGAGCCTGCTTCTCCCTCTACCTACGTCTCTGGCTCTCTCTCTGTCTCTCATGAATAAATAAATAAAATATTTTTTTAAAAAAGCTTCATAAGAATGGAGGACAAACAAAAAAGGAGAAAAGCGAAAACAAATCCAAACACAAAAAACTTTGTTATAATAGGAGCAATAAAAATATTAGCAGTTGTGGAGAGTTTGATCTTTTATTTTCCCAGACTGAAGTTAAGTTCTTGAATCTTTATGATGTATGCTTTCCTCTCCAAGGGATAACTGTGTTTGTTTCTCTTTTTTAAAACTCATTTTCCACATTGATGTCTTTTGGAAATGTTACACTTAAAAGAATTTTGGTATCTATGCACAAACATAGGAATTACAAAGAACAATAGCAACGTGAATACTCATGGACATGTCATCTAGACTAAAGTCCTGGAATGTCATAATAAGTATGCATATACTAATGTGCTGTGCCCTGTTCCTTCCCTCTGGCTCCCTCCTCACAGATAATCTTTATCTTTAATTTTCATGTTACTGTTCTGCATAATGTGCAGACAATGAGATTTTATAAAGTTCCAGGACTTCCTTACCAAGTTGAGTTGAATATATTGCAAAACTTGTTTTCATTTTTTTAAACATCAGGAAAGAATAAAAAACCTGAGTCAACTCAACATTTTCACATTTCTCAGGCAGTCACTCTCCTGTGTTATTGAACGTTCCTGACCTCCTGGCTCCTAAGAGGCAGCAAGGCATGTTGGCATGGCTTCTCTATTCACTTTAGCACAAAAGGAGTGCACATTCCAATGGTCTAATTGGCAGTGCTCAACTTGTCAGGTAAGATTTCCTCCCTCAATGTTATCCAGGTAAAGTGGGTCTGAGAATCAAGAATATTTCATTATGAAAACAAAATGAAAGCTGTTTGTTAAATTGAGTATGTATTTGAAAAAAGAATGTGTTATTACTCCTTATGACATATTTGCAATCATTGTATATAAATGCTAGCAGATCCACAGCCCCTTTGTGCCTGGTGTACTCACATTTGCTTTGTAAGATTTGCAGATACCGGCATTTAAAACCACCATTATTTCAGCTTTCTGTGACTTAACTGTTATTGAATATTACATATTAAATAACTAGCTTCGATAGTCCTTTAACAAAGACAACAGTGACGTAGACCTGGGAAAGAACTTCCCTAATGATTATAAAACAAAGAAAAAAGGAAAAGGGAGACAGAGATGGGGTGGGGGTGTCTGTGTTACTTTTCTGTAAATAATTCTTCCACTCTTAATTCAAATTACTTCATATAATTCAACCGACCTACTTTGTGCAAGGTCAAGGTTCCTAACTTTTCCCACATTGCCTCTGAACTCTTGTCCACTGCACAATGCTAACTTCATCTTCATCTCAGAACAGAGAATATGAATAATGTAGAGGTGGGAAACTTTTCCTGCTTCCCTTCTAGGGTTCTTTGTCTACAAACCAAATTGATGTAAGATAAATTATCAGGAGAAAACTTTAATTTCATGCATACAATAGCTCCAAAGATATGAAGTGACCAACACAGGAAGCTTTTATCACTTTTAGACAAAGAAACAATAGGGCAGCCCAGGTGGCTCAGCGGTTTAGCACCGTCTTTGGCCCAGGTGGTGGTCCCGGAGACCCAGGATCAAGTCCCACGTCAGGCACCCTGCATGGAGCCTGCTTCTCCCTTTGCCTGTGTCTGTACCTCTCTCTCTCTCTCTGTGTCTCTCGTGAATAAAGAAATGAAATTTTAAAAAATACTTAAAAATATCCCCAAACAATAAATTGGTGAAGAATTGGCAAGACAAAGAAGTTTGGGCTTGAAGTAGAAAATCAGTGAGGAAGTAACAAGTTTTAGCTACATAGCCTTATTAGTCCCAAATTCCCTATCTCTGGCAGTAAGAATGACTTCTACCATCCTAGTGTAGGGAAGATACCTTTATATGGGAACAAAAGGAAGGTCAGTGTGTCCTTCGGGCATCCTAGTTCTTAAGTAACTTTAATTCAAAATAATATACCAAGGTGGCATATTTTGCTCCCCTTCAGTAATAAGTGTTTATAAATTAATGTTTTCCTTGGAAAGAATCAAATTATAAGATGCCCATGACAGTGCTTAGAAATTCTAATACAAAAAAAAAAAAAACAGAAAAAGAAATTCTAATACATAAATATATTAGGAATAAAATGAATTGCTCTATCTAAATGATCATCGGGAAATTTCAAAAATGGATATTCTGAAAAAAATGGATATTCTGGTAAAGTTCTAAATATTAACAGTATATTTTTGGTTCACATCATTAGAAATAATGTTAGTGAAAAAAGATATACTCAGTGATAAGGAACTTTTGGAGTCTTTTTCCTATGGAAACATAGTCATTGAAACCTAATGTTAGTGAAATGCATAGTAAATAGTACCAGATATTCCACAGCTATTACAGTGACACACACCAAGCTAAGTTTTCTAACAACCTAGATATAAGGCCTCACTATACTGCCTGGTTAAATGTAGAACGGATCCTGATTTTCAGGGATGATATTTCAGCTGATTTTTAAAAAACAAAACTATTTCCCCCTGTGCGTCCATTTCAACCAGCTGTCACGGCAGAGATTTTTCCTGTTCACCTCCATGATGCTCTTGATAGCTATGTTCCTTCCCCACCTCCTTGAAATCTCCTATAGCTACAACAAATCCCCTATTTCATTGGATTGCAGAATTTGTATTATTTTGTGAAGCATGTTAAATCACTTGTTCTCTAAATTATGCTCCAGATCATCCAACAGTGAGCTTAAATATCTTAAACTTTCCAAAAGGCAATTATAGAATACATTATCTTGAATAATCAATACACCACTAGAAAAATCAGCTCCTGATATTGTTATATAGGAGCTAATGTAATTCAGAAGGAAGATCTTTATTATTTGCTTTTGTGCTTTCAAAGCATTATGGAAATTCATAATTATAATAGTTATCTTTTAAATAGCCTTTTAAATAGTATTTCATTTTGAAAGCACAAAATATATGATTTGAGTTTTTCCAGATAATCAGTAAAAACTGACATAGAATACTGCTACCTTTTTTGTTTCATTTGTCAGAATGTTTTATCACTTCAGCTTTTCATTTTATATTCAGCACATAATTGAATAAAATGTAGTTTAAAATGAAATCTATTCCCTTTTATGAGAACATTCACTTATTAAAAGTTAAATAAAAGTTGAAGAGCATTTAAGTTATCTTGAATACAAATGACTTAGCTTTGACTATTTAAACGTTTAAATATTTAATGATTAATTTTCACCAGTAACAAAGATTTTCCATATTCCTAAATATGTAGGTAGATATGTCTTAAAAAATCAAGTGATGTGAAACTTACATTGATTTTTTTAGTATTTTCAAATTATTTATTTATTTATTTATTCTTAGTATTTTCAAATAATTAGAAAATAATTTAGATAATCTCTTATTAGTTCAGCAATATTTATGTTCAAATACATATGCAAAATATTACAAAATCTATTACTCTATTTTACATTTGTACTATTATATTTTAGCTAAATTAATGCAATATTTTCTTGCTTAGTGTTTTTTCTAATTTTAAAAACTTAACTGAAGGAAGATTATTGGATGATATTTAAATTCCTAAGGAAAAACATAATGGTAAACTTTCATTGAGAGTTAATATTTCACACTATAAGGAATTGAAATCTATCTATGTACCTTATGAATTTTCCTTCTGATAGCTTTACATGAAATTGATTTTGGGAAAAATATAATTAATCATTTGTATAATAATCCAGAAAGAAATGAATGGCATTCACATAGCTGAGTAGTAGAGCAAATTAAAATTGCAGAACTTGTTTTATTGCTGTGCACCTCCTAGAATACTGTGGCCTGAAATAATTTTCACATTTAGTCAAACTACTGCATAGAGAGCAATAATTAAAACGTGTGAGTGCATCATCTTTAATTATGCCTAATTTGCTTGTTGCCTGTAAACATGGTTGAGCTGATCTCAGTTGGGATAAAGTAACACATATTTAAAGTATTATCCATGATTTCAGAAATTTTGGCCTATGATAGTACTTGTGACATGGATAGTATTTACTAATCAGTCTGATTTAGAGTAGAAACATATCAGAATATCAATAAATAATGTGGGTTGAGAAATTTTCCTGAATCAAAAGCAAAGAATCATCTCTTAAATATATTGGTCTAGATTTTTTTCACTGACTTTCATAAAACCGCTTAGAATTAACATGACATTTTCCTTTTTTTTTTCTTTTTTTTTTTTCTTTCTTTTTTTTATTTATTTATTTATTTATTTTTAATTAACTTTTATTGGTGTTCAATTTACCAACATACAGAAAAACACCCAGTGCTCATCCTGTCAAGTGTCCACCTCAGTGCCCGTCACCCATTCCCCTCCAACACCCGCCCTCCTCCCCTTCCACCACCCCTAGTTCGTTTCCCCGAGTTAGGAGTCTTTATGTTCTGTCTCCCTTCCTGATATTTCCCAACATTTCTTTTCCCTTCCTTTATATTCCCTTTCACTATTATTCATATTCCCCAAATGAATGAGAACATACACTGTTTGTCCTTTTTTAGAACTCAAAAGCCTTGCTGATGTTTCAATAAACTTGTGAAGAGTAGGTAGGGAAATTTTAAATGTATAGAATTCAACATTTTATCAATAAATGACTTAGAATCAGAGCCAGTGTTCAAAGGAAGCTTAAACATTATCATTCCTGTTATTCCCCCTCAACTTCTCTAATGGAAGGGCATTCATTCTCTGTTTAAATATGAATCATGACAGGGAACTTACTTCTCCATAAGGCTGTCCATTCAGTTGTGATTTGGGTAGATTTTAATTACTCCAAAAAGCCTCTCTGTTGAGACACTGTCTACCACTTGATGATTTTTCACCCATTGATCTTAACTTTGACTTTCAGGGTCACAAAAATAAGAATTACCTTCCATGCCTCTCTGAAGCTTTGTGCTCTGTGGAAAGAGACCTGGACTAGAAGGTGGCACATCTGGGGTCAGCTCAGTTTCACCACATTCAGCTGTGGGATATTAGGCAAGTAATAACTCTGTGCCTCTATTTCTTCATCTATAGACTCAGCAGTGATGCACTACTCCCCCTTCCTAAGTTGTACAACTACTGTGAAAATCAAATGAAATAGCAAATGGAAACTTAAACTGAAATATAAAATGCTAAGCAACTAGGCTACTATTATTTGCATTAATAACTTCAACTATCATGTTTCCTTCTAAATCTTCCCTTTTTTAGAGCAAGTATTTCAAGTATTCTTACCTATGCACTATATTTGAATTTATGTTTCTTCACCATTCTACACTCTTTCTTTAAAATTTTTTTTTAATATTTTATTTATTCATCTGAGGCACAGAGAGAGAGGCAGAGACATAAACAGGGAGAAGCAGGCTCCCCACAGGGAGCCTAATGGGGGACTCCAGGACCCTGGGAACACTCCTCAAGCCAAAGGCAGATGCTCAACCGCTGAGCCACCCAGGTGCCCCTACATTCTCTTTCATTAATCTTTCTTTCTTTCTTTCTTTCTTTCTTTCTTTCTTTCTTTCTTTCTTCTTTCTTTCTTTCTTCTTTCTTTTTCTTTCTTTCTTTCTTTCTTTCTTTCTTTCTTTCTTCTTTTCTTCTTTCTTTCTTTCTTTCTTTCTTTCTTCTTTCTTTCTTCTTTCTTTCTTCTTTTCTTTCTTCTTTCTTTCTTCTTTCTTTCTTCTTTCTTTCTTTCTTTCTTTCTTTCTTTCTTTCTTTCTTTCTTTCTTTCTTTCTTTCTTTCTTTCTTTCTTTCTTCTTTCTTTCCTTCTTCTTTCTCTTTCTCTTTTTTTTTTTCAAGATAGTTTTACTCTATGCTTTGAAAGGGCTAAATTCTTATACTCAGAACCCTGGAATACATCCACCCTAGCCCAACCAAGGAAAGCTCTGAGCATTTTCCTTTCCACTGAAGGTCTTCAGACTGGCTGTTTATTTGCAATGATTTCAGGGGTCCTGGGAACCTTTTGCCTGGATCTAAGGCAGCAGGCTTGAAATGCATTCCTCTACCTCAGTATTTGACCTGGCATACAGATTTGGTTGATTGGTTATGCTTCCACTCCTGGTCCAATCTCCTGTGAGGGTCTGTCCTTTCAAGAGATGCACATGGGACTTCTTAAAGTAAAAGGGGTAGAAGGGAGAGATAGCTGTGGGAGGCAGAAAGGAGTAACATTTCAGTAGAGAGTGATCTGCTGACCAGCAGCAGCGGTATCAGCTGGAGATTGTTAGAAATGGGGATTCTCAAAAAAAAAAAAAAAGAAAAAAGAAAAAAAAAAGAAAAGAAAAGAAAAGAAAAGAAAAGAAAAGAAAAGAAAAAGAAAAAGAAATGGGGATCCTCAAGACCCAGCCCAGTTGGTATTTCTGTTCCTATGATTTCATTGAGTACTTTGTGCTAGGTAGTGGGGATACAAAGGTTAATAGGGCAGGGATTCTGCCCTCAAAGCATTCTCAGTACAGTAGAGAAGAAATAAGGAAGTAAATGATGATATCTTCTCTGATGAAGCTGAAGATGATTTCATTTTATTTTAAAAATTTTCTTGCCAGCTAGCATCTGGTTGACCAAGTTGTGGCAGTGTTCACACAGACAGCAGAATGTCCCTTACCAGGCACATGGTGGAGGAGACTAGTGAATCATGGAGAGGGTTTAACAAGTCGAACTATAATGTGCTTTCAAATTTTCAGATTCTCTAAGTATGAGCTAGAGTCAAATAAATCCTGAAGTCATATTTACCTAAACTAATATTCCACAACCCTACATATCTGCAGTTGTTTAGAAGCTAAGTGCAAAACTTGACATTTTTCCCTTATAAAATTCCTTCCTGTCAGATGCAATTTGATGTGCTTTTGGAAACTGCTTTTATTATCCAGCATGACTGCTCTCAAGTCCAACCTTGTGTCTTCTGTAAATGTTATCTGCATGCCCTCTCTTGTCCTCATTCATCCAACAGAATTTATTAAACATTCACTCTGGGCCAGGTGCCAGGTTGATGCAGGTAGGAGATGGACTCTCAAATTGGTTAATGAAAAAGCACAGTGTCACAGTCAATGTCATGATCGAAAGATGCACAGGGATCTAGGGGAGCACAGAGAAGTGATGCCTAATCAAGGCTGAGTGTGAAGATGGGGCAAAGAGGCACAGCTTGGTCTTGAGATACATGTAGAAGTAGGGAGAAAGGAGGTGAAACAGAGAAGCAGTGTGTGCACAGTGGGGAGTGTGAGAAGGATGGAATCCAAGGAAGTGTGAATTTGCTCATTAAGGCTATAGTGTGGGATGTAAGGGAGGTATGAGAATGATGCTGGATGGATCTTTCTAGAGCCACTAAATGGAGAACATCCAGCAAACTGCTATTGATAACTCACACCAGAAATTTATCAATGAGCTTTGTCGGTTAGACCTGGTCTTTCAGCCAACAGACTATACTATTTACTCATCCTCAGTGCCATTGTATGGGTCAAGAAGAAGGGGAGAGGAGATGAATATGGGGAGAATGAGAACAAGGAAAAGAAAAGGAACTTCTGACTACAAACTAAAAATGCCAAACCACAAGAGAAATACTTCAGGCAGGAGGAGGAGCACATCTTAAATGTCAAGAATGAGAGAATTATCTAGAAGGATGCCAAACTCTTAATCTTGAAGCAACAGCTGACTTCTGCTTCTAAAAAGCCTTACACATTTGTGTATATTTAGTTAAAATTAGAAACAGATCCTCTATGGCAACTAATCCACTCCAACGTAGAAACAAATTCCAAAGACATTCTCTTTTATAGGTAATATTGCTCAATTGACAAGATTATAGGATAGTCAGTCCTGTGCTAAGCCCAGTTAATTTTTTGATTATGGGACAATCTTTAGAGAATGTGTAAAGAAAGATAGGGAAAATTCTCAACATTGACCATTTACCTTAAAATCATTACATACTATGTACCTCTAACAATAAATTATCATCAAGGCATCTTGGATTATTTAAGTTTTCCAAGCATTGTGACAATTAAATAGAACCAAAATTAACAGAATAGTAGTTTAACCACTTCAGTAGATTCATAATGAACCTGGCTTCTACCATTACATAACCTGCCCAAAATGTTTTTCAAAGGAAATAAAGAAATTAAAAAGCTTTAGGAATTCCTTATATCTTACATATTTGATTCTTTCCAAAGGTACTAACCTCCTTCAGGAATTCCGTGCAATTTCACTTTCCTCTTAATAACTGTATACTTGGCACATTATAGTGTGTGTGTGTGTGTGTGTGTGTGTGTGTGTGTGTGTAGAGAGAGAGAGAGAGAGAGAGAGAGAGAAATTTTCATCTTAAATATGGGCATAGACATTTTATTTCTCTCTCTAAATTTCAAAAATTATTGGAAATTGGGCAAACACTCTGGACAGTGTTAGGCCTCTTTTCTCTGACTGAACATCAGCCAAAAGAGTATGCACAAAGTACTTTGCAGTGAAATTGAAGCTCTCTTTCTGTAATTAGCTCTCAAAATGACAGAGCCAAATGTGATCAACCATATCTTTTTCCATAAAGACTGTTCCTGAAACACCAGGGGATATGTTTTCTGCCCCTTTGCCTTCTTGCTAGCAGTTCACAGACCCATCATTACCCAGTCTTCTGTTTTCTCTCTGGGTTTCTGGTACAGGTGCCATCATTCCTGAACCAAAATTTCAGATTCCTTTTAGCTGGCCTTTTGCTATGTAAAGTATGTGTATAGTGACTCTGCTTTGCCCTGATAATTCTCTTTCCAATGGCTTCTTAATTTTTAAAAATTAACAAAACAAAACAAAACAAAACAAAACCTTTTTTCTACATCCTGCTTCCATGCCTTTCTTATTGAGTTGCTATCATCCACGTTACCATCTTCTTAAGCACATTCTACTAATAAGTTTTCCTTTAATGTTTTGACATTTGGGGATCCCTGGGTGGCGCAGCGGTTTGGTGCCTGCCTTTGGCCCAGGGCGCGATCCTAGAGACCCGGCATCGAACCCCACGTCGGGCTCCCGGTGCATGGAGCCTGCGTCTCCCTCTGCCTATGTCTCTGCGCCTCTCTCTCTCTCTCTCTCTCTCTCCGTGACTATCATAAATAAATTTAAAAAAAGCATTTAATGTTTTGACTTTTGGTATGCATAGGAATATTTCACATTAATCCATATATTTATGATTGAGATGTATAAGAAAATATGAAGATGTATAGTGGTAGCAAACACCACTAGCTTGATGCATTTTACACAATTTTGGAGGGTTTAACTTCCCATTATTCTAATTTTGCTTTCTTCCCCATCAGAGGATACTGAAGACATCTGATCATTCCATCTTCTATATTTAAACAATCAGTATAAAGGAATATCCCTAGGATTCTCCTTCTTCTGGGTTAACTTTTTATTTTTTTTGCCTTTTATCTAAATTGCCTGGCATGTATTTACACCCATGTTATATCTGAACGTTGCATCCTTTATATGTCCCTGTTGCACACTGCACACATATTCAGCACCTAGTACCCTTTCCTACACAAAGAGTGAGCATTGTTCTCACTTACTTTTTTATTCTAATGACCTACCTAATGCACAGTGGCTAGCATATAACTATAATGCATATTTACTGAATAAATAATACATACTTGGGGGCAAGATGGTGGAAGAGTAGGGTCCCCAAGTCACCTGTCCCCACCAAATTACCTAAATAACCTTCAGATCATCCTGAAAATCTACGAATTCGGCCTGAGATTTAAAGAGAGAACAGCTGGAACGCTACAGTGAGAAGAGTTCGCGCTTCTATCAAGGTAGAAGACGGGAAAAAAGAAATAAAGAAACAAAAGGCATCCAAGGGGGAGGGGCCCGCGAGGAGCCGGGCTGAGGCCGGGGCGAGTGTCCCCAGGACAGGAGAGCCCCGTCCCGGAGGAGCAGGAGCTGCACCAACCTTCCCGGGCGGAAAGGGGCTCGCAGGGAGTTAGAGCAGGACCCAGGAGGGCGGGGATGCCCTCGGGCTCCCTGGGACACTAACAGGCACCTGCGCCCGGGGAGAGCCCCACACCCAGCGGCCGAGCTCCCTAAAGGGCTGCAGCGCATGCCCCACCGCCCGGGAGCAGCGGGAGCAGCTCAGAGGTGGCTCCGCAGAGGCTCTGCACGGAGGGGGCTGCGGGGCGGGAGCGCGAATCCAATAGCGCAGGCCCCGGGAGCACAGGGCGCCGGGACCCAGCCCAGGATCCGGCCTCCCCCGGGACAGGCAGAGGCCGGAGGGCCCAGGACAGCAAGGACGCTCCTGCCCCAGCTGAGCAGATCAGCGGCCCGCCCCGGAGCCTCCAGGCCCTGTAGACGGAGAGCCCCGGAGTTACTGCGGGGGCTGACTCCAGGGCTCCAGAGCTGCCGCCCCACTGTGGTTGTTCGTCCTGGCACCTCACGGGGTCAGCAACCCCCACTGAGCCTCACAGTGGCCTCACCGGATAAACAGCTTAAACATCTTTCACTGAGCCCTGCACCAGGCAGGGGGCTGAGCAGCTCCCCCAAGTGCTAACACCTGAAAATCAGCACAGCAGGCACCTCCGCCAGAAGACCAGCTAGACGGACAGGGGAAAAACAAATTATTGACCAAGCAGCACTGGAAAGTTCCAGGGAAAGTCGAGGGATTTACAGTATACAGAATCAGAGGATACTCCCCCTTGGTTTTCTTTTTTTTTAATTTGTTTTCTTCCCCCACTTTTTCTCTTTTTTTCTTCTCTTTTGTTTTCTTTTTTTTTCTCCCTTTTTTTTTTCTCTTTCTTTCCTTCTTTCTCTTCTCTCTTTTTCTCCTTTTCCCAATACAACTTGTTTTTGGCCACTCTGCACTGAGCAAAATGACTAGAAGGAAAACCTCACCTCAAAAGAAAGAATCAGAAACAGTCCTCTCTCCCACAGAGTTACAAAATCTGGATTACAATTCAATGTCAGAAAGCCAATTCAGAAGCACTATTATACAGCTACTGGTGGCTCTAGAAAAAAGCATAAAGGACTCAAGAGACTTCATGACTGCAGAATTTAGATCTACTCAGGCAGAAATTAAAAATCAATTGAATGAAATGCAATCCAAACGTGAGGTCCTAACGACGAGGGATAATGAGGTGGAAGAACGAGTGAGTGACATAGAAGACAAGTTGATGGCAAAGAGGGAACCTGAGGAAAAAAGAGGCAAACAATTAAAAGATCATGAGGATAGATTAAGGGAAATAAGGGACAGCCTGAGGAAGAAAAATCTACATTTAATTGGGGTTCCCGAGGGCGCCGAAAGAGACAGAGGGCCAGAATATGTATTTGAACAAATCATAACTGAAAACTTTCCCAATCTGGGAAGGGAAACAGGCATTCAGATCGAAGAAATAGATCCCCCCATAAAATCAATAAAGACCTTTCAACACTTCGACATCTAATAGTTAAGCTTGCAAATTCCAAAGATAAAGAGAAGATCCTTAAAGCAGCAAGAGACAAGAGATCTTTAACTTATATGAGGAGAAGTATTAGGTTAACAGCAGACCTCTCCACAGAGACCTGGCAGGCCAGAAAGGGCTGGCAGGATATATTCAGGGTCCTAAATGAGAAATGAGAAATGAGGTCCTAAAGAATACTTTATCCAGCAAGGCTCTCATTCAGAATAGAAGGAGAGATAAAGAGCTTCCAGACAGGCAGGAACTGAAAGAATATGTGACCTTCAAACCAGCTCTGCAAGAAATTATAAGGGGGACTCTTAAAATTCCCCTTTAAGAAGAAGTTCAGTGGAACAAGCCAGAAAAACAAGGACTGAATAGATATCATGATGACACTAAACTCATATCTGTCAATAGTAACTCTGAACGTGAACGGGCTTAATGACCCCATCAAAAGGAGCAGGTGTCAGACTGGATAAAAAAAACAGGACCCATCTATTTGCTGTCTACAAGAGACTCATTTTAGACAGAAGGACACCTACGCCTGAAAATAAAAGGTTGGAGAACCATTTACCATTCAAATGGTCCTCAAAAGAAAGCAGGGGTAGCCATCCATATATCAGATAAACTAAAATTTACCCCGAAGACTGTAGTGAGAGATGAAGAGGGACACCATCTCATACTTAAAGGATCTATCCAACAAGAGGACTTAACAATCCTCAATATATATGCCCCGAATGTGGGAGCTGCCAAATATATCAATCAATTAAAAACCAAAGTTAAGACATACTTAGATAATAATACACTTATACTTGGTTACTTCAATCTAGTGCTTTCTACACTCGATAGGTCTTCTAAGCTCAACATCTCCAAAGAAACAAGAGCTTTAAATGATACACTGGACCAGATGGATTTCACAGATATCTACAGAACTTTACGTCCAAATGCAGCTGAATACACATTCTTCTCAAGTGCACATGGAACTTTCTCCAGAATAGACCACATACTGGGTCACAAATCAGGTCTGAACTGATACCAAAAGATTGGGATCGTCCCCTGCGTATTCTCAGACCATAATGCCTTGAAATTAGAACTAAATCACAACAAGAAGTTCGGAAGGACTTCAAACCAGGAAATTAAGGAAGAATTAAAAAGATTCATGGAAACTAATGAGAATGAAGATACAACCATTCAAAATCCTTGGGATACAGCAAAAGCAGTCCTGAGGGGGAAATACATCGCAATACAAGCATCCATCCAAAAATGGGAAAGAACTCAAATATAAAAGCTAACCTTACACCTAAAGGAGCTAGAGAGAAAAACAACAAATAGATCCTACGCCCAGCAGAAGAAGAGAGTTAATAAAGATTCGAGCAAAACTCAACGAAATCGAGACCAGAAGAACTGTAGAACAGATCAACAAAACCAGGAGTTGGTTCTTTGAAAGAATTAATAAGATAGATAAACCATTAGCCAGCCTTATTAAAAAGAAGAGAAAAAAGACTCAAATTAATAAAATCATGAATGAGAAAGGAGAGATCACTACCAACACCAAGGAAATACAAACGATTTTTAAAACATATTATGAACAGCTATACGCCAAAAAATTAGGCAATCTAGAAGAAATGGATACATTTCTGGAAAACCACAAACTACCAAAACTGGAACTGGAAGAAATAGAAAACCTGAATAGGTCAATAACGAAGGAGGAAATTGAAGCAGTCATCAAAAACCTCCCCATACATAAAAGTCCAGGGCCAGATGGCTTCCCTGGGAATTCTATCAAACGTTTAAAGAAGAAACCATACCTATTATACTAAAGCTGTTTGGAAAGATAGAAAGAGATGGAGTACTTCCAAACTTGTTCTATGAGGCCAGCATCACCTTAATTCCAAAACCAGACAAAGACCCCACCAAAAAGGAGAATTATAGACCAATATCCCTGATGAACATGGATGCAAAAATTCTCAACAAGATATTAGCCAATAGGATCCAACAATACATTAAGAAGATTATTCACCATAACCAAGTAGGATTTATTCCCGGGATGCAAGGCTGGTTCAACACTCATAAAACAATCAATGTGATTCATCATATCAGCAAGAGAAAAACCAAGAACCATATGATCCTCTCATTAGATGCAGAGAAAGCATTTGACAAAATACAGCGTCCATTCCTGATCAAAACTCTTCAGAGTGTAAGGATAGAGGGAACATTCCTCAACATCTTAAAAGCCATCTACGAAAAGCCCACAGCAAATATCATTCTCAATGGGGAAGCACTGGGAACCTTTCCCCTAAGATCAGGAACAAGACAGGGATGTCCACTCTCACCACTGCTATTCAACATAGTACTAGAAGTCCTAGCCTCAGCAATCAGACAACAAAAAGAAATAAAAGGCATTAAAATTGGCAAAGAAGAAGTCAAACTCTCCCACTTCACAGATGACATGATACTCTACACAGAAAACTCAAAAGACTCCCCCCCCCAAGATTGCTAGAACTCATACAGCAATTTGGAAATGTGGAAGGATAAAAAAATCAATGCCCAGAAATCAGTGGCATTTATATACACTAACAATGAGACTGAAGAAAGAGAAATTAAGGAGTCAATCCCATTTACAATTGCACCCAAAAGCATAAGATACCTAGGAATAAACCTAACCAAAGAGGTAAAGGATCTATACCCTAAAAACTACAGAACACTTCTGAAAGAAATTGAGGAAGACACAAAGAGATGGAAAAATATTCCGTGTTCATGGATTGGCAGAATTAATATTGTGAAAATGTCAATGTTACCCAGGGCAATTTACACGTTTAATGCAATCCCTATCAAAATACCATGGACTTTCTTCAGAGAGTTAGAACAAATTATTTTAAGATTTGTGTGGAATCAGAAAAGACACCGAATAGCCAGGGGAATTTTATAAAAGAAAACCATAGCTGGGGGCATCAAAATGCCAGATTTCAGGTTGTACTGCAAAGCTGTGGTCATCAAACAGTGTGGTACTGGCACAAAAACAGACACATAGATCAATGGAACAGAATAGAGAACCCAGAAGTGGACCCTGAACTTTATGGTCATCTAATATTCGACAAAGGAGGAAAGACTATCCACTGGAAGAAAGTCTCTTCAGTAAATGGTGCTGGGAAAATTGGACATCCACATGCAGAAGAATGAAACTAGACCACTCTCTTTCACCATACACAAAGATAAACTCAAAATGGATGAAAGATCTAAATGTGAGACAAGATTCCATCAAAATCCTAGAGGAGAACACAGGCAACACTCTTTTTGAACTCGGCCACAGTAACTTCTTGCAAGATACATCTACAAAGGCAAAAGAAACAAAAGCAAATATGAACTATTGGGACTTCATCAAGATAAGAAGCTTTTGCACAGCAAAGGATACAGTCAACAAAACTAAAAGACAAGCTATAGAATGGGAGAAGATATTTGCAAATGATGTATCAGATAAAGGGCTAGTTTCCAAGATCTATAAAGAACTTATTAAACTCAACACCAAAGAAACAAACAATCCAATCATGAAATGGGCAAAAGACATGAAGAGAAATCTCATAGAGGAAGACATGGACATGGCCAACATGCACATGAGAAAATGCTCCGCATCACTTGCCATCAGGGAAATACAAATCAAAACCACAATGTGATGCCACCTCACACCAGTGAGAATGGGGAAAATTAACAAGGCAGGAAACCACAGGATGTGAGGATGTGGAGAAAGGGGAACCCTCTTGCACTGTTTTTGGGAATGTGAACTGGTGCAGCCACTCTGGAAAACTGTGTGGAGGTTCCTCAAAGAGTTAAAAGTAGACCTGCCCTACGACCCAGCAATTGCGCTGCTGGGGATTTACCCCAAAGTTACAGATGCAATGAAACACCGGGACACCTGCACCCCGATGTTTATAGCAGCAATGTCCACAATAGCCAAACTGTGGAAGGAACCTCGGTGTCCATCGAAAGATGAATGGATGAAGAAGATGTGGTTTATGTATACAATGGAATATTACTCAGCAATTAGAAACGACAAATACCCACCATTTGCTTCAACGTGGATGGAACTGGAGGGTATTATGCTGAGTGAAGTAAATCAATCAGAGAAGGACAAACATTATATGGTCTCATTCATTTGGGGGAATATAAATAATTGTGAAAGGGAATAAAGGGGAAAGGAGAAAAAATAAGTGGGAAATATCAGAAAAAGAGACAGAACATGGAAGATTCCTAACTCTGGGAAACGAACTTGGGGTGGTGGAAGGGGAGGTGGGCGGGGGGTGGGGATGACTGGGTGGTGGGCACTGAGGTGGGCACTTGACGGGATGAGCACTGGATGTTATTCTGTATGTTGGCAAATTGAACACCAATAAAAAATAAATTTATTATTAAAAAACAATACATACTTACTAAATAAATTTTCTCATCCTTCACTGGACTGGGCTTGTAGATAGATTCAAATTTATGTTGAGTCAATTCAGGAAAGTCTCTACTACTTTCCTACACCATGTACTATATATTTGGCCTCATTGAATGCATCTGGTCTAACTTTATAATACAGAAAGTTTTATAACCTCCACTGTGCAAATGATAATCAAGTTATGCTTCATTCACATAAGTTTAATTTCCATAAACTATAGAATTTGGATTTTCACATATATACAGCCATTTTTTTCATGAAAAACAAATTTTACATTTTCAACTCTGATTGACAGTATCATGAATAGCCAAGTATTTTACTTAAAATTAATAAAAACAGGTATGAACTGTATAGCATATGAACTTAGGAGAGTATAAAAGGACAGAATCTGGAATTCGACTGGGATCCTTATTGCTTTTTTTATTAGTCCTCTGATTGTTAGGGACTGAATTGTGCCCCGCCCCTCAAATTCATATATTGAAACCCTAACCTAAGTGAGACTGTATATAGAGATAGGGCCTTTAAAAAAAAAGGTAATTAAAGTCAAATGTGGTCATAAGGGTGGGCCCTAATTCAATAGGACCTATGTCATTACAAGAAGAGGAATAGATACCAGAATGCTCTCTCTCTCTGCACACAGAGGAAAGCCATGTGAAGAGACAGCAAAAAGGCAAGCTATCCACTACCCAGGAAAAGAGATCTCATCAGGAACCAACCCAACTGGCCTCTTAATCTTAATCTTTATCTTCTAGCCTCCAGAACTGTGAGGAAGTAAACTTCTGTTGTTTAAGCCCCCAATCTGTAATATCTTGTTATGGTGTCCTGAGCAGATTAATGCAGCAAAAATTAAAATCAGATCACATTCTTGGATTCTTAGGATTTTTTTCTTGTAACTGCAAAGTAGATATGACAATACTATACTATGTGTCATAGAACTGCAGTAAAGTGCTGATGAGAAACCATTAGCTATTATTATTACTTCAGGCAAAATCATCCACCTGACCTATATTCTTGAGACTGAGAGTCATTGAATCACATTTGGGATAATTAGGTCAGAAAAGAGTTAGCCAACAAGAATTGTGCAAAGTCCTGGTCACTCCAAGTATGTACACACAGTTTGATTGTCCTAGCTTACTATGGAAACTCTAAGTATGCTGTAGTAACAATTGATGAGGCACTTTATAGTCACATTAACCAATTAAAAAGACAATTTGCCATGACTGAGAAGTTATTAATTAGTAATAATGAATAAGGTTACAACCATACAAAAAAAAAGAGTGAGAAAAAAGGTGAAAAGGGTAAAGAATATGAATCACAAAGCTCAGTTTGCAGAATGGTAAAAATAGATAACTTTGGAAAATTTCACCTTGCTTCATGTGTAATTTTCACCAGAATCTCCATATAGAATTGCCTTTGCTTCCTTATTATTATCCCTGCTTTCATTTCTATACTGAACTTATTAAATTGAAAATGGATTTTCTTTGATGGATATTCACATGTATTAAATAGCCCCATTCACTTTAATTTATTTCTCTGCTACTTACTTTGGTATAGGATGTCCTCAAAGTTCATCTGGAATATCTCTGTATTTTTGTGGAATCATTGTCCATTGAAAGCTTTTATTCTTGATCTAATTATAATAAACTTCCCTCCACCTCCTCTAGCTCTTAGCTAATTCCTGCCTTTCTGTGATTAATTGCAATGCCTTGTGTTCAGGCCCTTTTTACTCAGTCTATATAGTAGGACTTCTGCAAGGTGGCTTAGTGTTGGCATTGATAACTGTCCTCCACTTCCTACTATCCCAATACTGTTCTCTGCTTCCTACTATCCGCCCCCTTTCTTCTCTTCAGTACATCAGACTGGCAAACTTTGTCTCATGAGACCCATCACTTCTACCTTTCTTCCAGGGTGACTAAAGACCCCCAAGTGATCTACTATCAGAAATTCTGCTAAAAGCAGTCTTTCAACTCACCCACACATTCCTCAGATCAACAAGTGAACTGTGTTCACTTTATGAACTGTGATGTCTATAGTTGAATCACATGACTTTTCATTTTCAGAATTATATCAATGACATCCATCCCCCCAAGCATTTCTTTTTCTTAAAGTAGCTGTATAAAAAATACTTTCATTTTCCCACCATTGCTCATTAAAGTCAGTTTTTCATTTCATCCTCTTGAGCAAGAGTATGACACATATGTGCCTTTGACTTTTTTCTTTTTTCTTTCTTTCTTTTTTTTAAAAAATAATTCTGATCATGTCTGTATTGGTGCCATTCATTTACTGAGTCATCTTTACTCTTTTTGCTTTTTAACTTCTTAACTTATTCCCTAAATGTCTATTAATTATATCTGCAAGTAATGGCATATATTTCATTCCTTATAACCTTATTCCTTTTTAAATTTCCCACAGGTCTCTGGCACCCTGAAAGTGGGACAAGGCTTACTTATGCTTTATTATCTCTCATATTTTAAGTGTTACTCATTTCTCAATCTATACATTTAATGCAATCCCTATCAAAATACCACCAGCATTTTTCAGAGAGCTAGAACAAACAATCCTAAAATTCATGTGAGACCACAAAAGACTCTGAATCTCCAAAGCAATCCTTTTTTAAAAAAAAATTCAATTTGCCAACATATAGTATAATAGCTAGTGCTCATCCCTCAAAAACAATCCTGATAAAGAAAAGTAAAGCTGAAGGCATTGCAATTCTGGACTTCAAGCTACATTACAAAGCTGTAGTGATCAAGACAGTATGGTACTGGCACAAACACAGACACATGGATCAATGGAACAGAACAGAGAACCCAGAAATGGTCCCACAACTCTGTGGTCAACTAATCTTCCACAAAACAGGAAAGAATATCTAATGGGGAAAACACAGTCTCTTCAACAAGTGGTGTTGAGAAAACAGGACAGCCACTGCAGAAGAATGAAACTGGACCCCTTTCTTATAACACACACAAAAATAAATTCAAAATGGATGAAAGATCTAACTGTGACACAGGAAATCATCAAAACCCTAGAGGAGAACATAGGCAGAACCTTTTTGACCTCAGCCCTAACAACTTCTTACTAGATGTGTCCCCTGAGGCAAGGGAAACAAAAGCAAAAATGAACCATTGGGACTTCATCAGAATAAAAAGCTTCTGCACAGTGAAGGAGACAATCTACAAAACTAAAAGGCAACCTTCAGAATGGGAGAAGATATTTGCAAATGACATACCTGATAAAAGGTTAGCATCTAAAATCTATAAAGAATTTATCAAACTCAGCATGCAAAAGACAAATAATTCAGTTAAGAAATGAGTAGAAGACATAAATAGACATTTTTCCAAAGAAGACATCTAGATGTCTACCAGACACATGAAAAGATGCTCAATATCACTGACCACCAGGGAAATACAAATCAAAACCGCAATGAGATACCACCTCACACCTGTCAGAATGGCTAAAAATCAACAACACAGGAAAGAGCAGATGTTGGCAAGGATGTGGAAAAAGGGAGACACTCTTACGCTGTTGGTGGGAATGCAAACTGGTGCAACCACTCTGGAAAACAGTATGGAGGTTATTCAAAAAGTGGAAAATAGAACTGTCCTAGAACCCAGCAATTGCACTACTAGATATTTACCCAAAGGTTACAAAAATACTGATTTGAAGGGACACACACACCCCAGTGTTGATAGCAGCATTATCAAGAATGGCCAAATTATAAAAAAAAAAGCCCTGATGTCCATCAACTGATGAATGGAAAAAGAAGAGGTGGTATATGTATATATACAATGGAATATACCTCAGCCATCAAAAAGAACAAAATCTTGCCATTTACAATGACATGGACAGAGCTAGAGTGTATTATGCTAATCAAAGTAGATCAATCAGAGAAAGACAAATATCACATGATTTCACTCATATGTGGAATTTAAGAAACAAAACAGATGAACATGGGAGAAAGAAAAAGAGGGGGGAGGAAAACCATAAAACACTCAACTCTAGAGAACAAACTGAGGGCTCCTAGAGCAGTAGTTGGTGGGGGTTGGGGTAGATGGGGGATGGGCATTAAGGAGGGCACTTGCTGTGATTAGGAATGGGTGTTGTATGTAAATGATGAATCACTAAATTCTATTCCTGAAAACTAATATTATACCATATGTTAACTAACAAGAATTTAAATAAAAACTTGAAACACTGAGAAAAAAAAAACCAACCAAAAAATAAAAAATAAATTGAGGTTGACAGTAAAAAACCTGTTGCTCATTTCTAAGAGGGTATTCCACATTTTTAGCCTTTGAATCAAATAACATGTTATTATGGATAGTTCTAAATATTTGGGTTTATGATTCAATTTTTTATTACATCCCAACTCATTCCACATTTTTATTAATACACTTAAATTCTCCATTACCCATCTTAATAAATTCAGAGATGGTGCCACATCATTAAACAAATCTTCCTTTTTTAATATTTCTTTTGGGAAGCATAAACTTTCACAAATTTGATCTTCCCTATTTTCCTTTGTACTTCAACCTTATATTTCATGAATGAGATCAAATACCTTTTAACCATATTCATCATGGAGAGTGAAGAAAAATAAACCTTTCTGTGGCTCATCCTCTGAGAAAACCTTTTTTTTTTTTTCTTTTTTGGGAGAAATTCTCATTCTCCTCATTCTTACGTTTTAATGAGAGGATTTTCAATCCACTCACTAAGAGAAGAAAATAAAGAAAATTTTCTATACTGGACTTCTTGTTAAATTGAAGAAAAATTGCAGTGAATTCAGTCTTACTGTGGGAAAAGGAGCAATCCATCTGCCTGAGGAGACGGGGGACAGGGGGCTTGAGATCTACTGAACCCTAGGAGCCAGAGTTGTGGCAGTTCTGAAAATATAGGCCTCAGCATGACCCTCCCACCCCTTTGGACTTGTTGGCTTTCAGATCATGAACTGCTGCTGCTTTACCTTTGTCTATGAGAGGCATGCTCCCATGTGTGGTCAGATTCACTGGCTTCTCTGACCTGGTATTTAAGTGTGGGAGATATTGGACTTGTGGCCCAGGCTTGATCAGGGCTGTGGGAGACTACTATGTTCTCCAGCTACACTAATAAGGTTGCGTCAATTAAATTTTATGAATTAACCAGTTATCTGTCTTGTTTGTAAGCATGCGTTATCAGTCAACATTCTGGACTAGAAGAGGGTATGTGGCACCAAACCCCAAGTGAGAATTCTTTATGTTGGTTCTGTGTGTGTGTGTTTGTGTGTGCTATTAGAATCTATTTTTAAGTTTTAAAATGACTTTAGATTTACAGAACAGTTGCAAAGATAGTACAAGGAGTTCCTAGTTATCCTTACCCAGCATCCCTTAATATTAACATCTTACCACAACTGTGATGCACTTACCCAAACTAAGATACTAATACTGGTACAATACTACTAACTAAACAACCACTTAATATCACTAGTGTCCTTATTCTGTCCCAGTATCACGTAACCAGTATTTCACACTGCATTCCTTATTATGTCTGCTTAGTTGCCTCTGATTTGTGATGATATCTCTGTCTTTTTTTAAAGGTTTTATTTATTTATTTATTCATGAGAGACATAGAGAGAGAGAGAAAGAGAGAGGCAGAGACACAGGCAGAGGGAGAAGCAGGCTCCATGCAGGGAGCCTGATGTGGGACTCGATCCTGGGACTCCAGGATCACACCCTGGGCTGAAGGTGGCACCAAACCGCTGAGCCACCCAGGGATCCCCTGATATCTCTGTCTTTCCTTGGCTTTCATGACCTTGATGCTTTTGAAGAGTACTGTTCAGGAGTTTTGTAGAATGGCCTTCATTTTGGGATTGTCGGATGTTTGCTCTTATTACTGGTGATGTTAATCTTGATCACTTAGTTATCAAGATGGTTTCTGCTATGTTTCTTCACGGTAAAGTTACGCCTTTTTTTTTTTAATGCAAAACCAATTTATTTCCATGTACGACAATGAAGATTGGGATACTATTAAAAGGAAAGCAGTCTTCTGTCAAATAGAGATCCAGATTTTTAAGTAGCTGCTTTTGGGAACTACTACGATGGAAGACTTGCTGTGTTGCCTTCGGATGTTAAGCCTGTCCCTGATGCTTCACCCAACTGTTCCGAGATGCCTTCCTTCGAAGTCAGCCTTTCTAATTCCTTCTGATAGCTATGCTGGTATTCCAGATATTTTATGTTCCTCTTCTGTTTACCCATGAACCTTTTCAGGAATTCTAAGAGGTCAGTTTCATTCTTCTGAGAAGGCAAGTTCTGCAGGTCTTGCAGGAGCTTGTGTAACCCGTTTTCCAACTCCAGAGCCATCACTGTAGCTTGCACGGTCCTTCTCCAGTACTCTTTGTCAAGCCTCTTAACCACCGGAAGGCAGACTTTACTCTTAGGCTCCTTCAGGTATCTTATGAACTGCCTTGCGTCTTCTTTCTTCACCTCAGCTTGGTCTTGGAAAAAGGGGACATAAACAGGTGCATCCGGGTCTTCATCGAAGTAACAGACCATAGGTAAATAACCATCACTGACAGACTGAGGGAGGGAAGCCTGAGGGGGGATGCCTCTCCTTGCCAGCCACCGCATCCAGGAGTGTGCATGGGTCCACCTGCTGGGCTGCATGCCATGTGTGTGCATCTGTTTGCTCCATTTGTTCATTAAAAAAAAAAGGATTAACAAATATTTGGAAGAAGATATTTCAGAGTTATGCAAATATCCTATTTCTCCATAAACTTTCACTAACATCAGCATTTATTTGTTGATCATGCCTATAGCAGTTATTGCCATGGTGTTCTAATGGTGTTTTCTGTTTTCCTCATTTCTTCTGTATTTATTAATTGGAATTCTTATGTAAGGAACAGTTAGCTCTTCTCCCCAATTAATTTATTGATTCAATCAATTATTTATGTTAGTATGTCATCATGGATACTTATTTTCTGGGTTATAATCCAATTCTATCATCTTTGGCTATTGGAAGCTTTTTTAGTTGACTTCCTTGTCCTTTTGATATGCTATCATCCTTTTAAAATTAAGTTATTTTAATTTAGAGCAACTTAGATTTGCAGAGAACTTGCCAGAGATAGCACAGTGAGTTATTTTTTCTTCTTAAAGATTTATCTATTTATTTTAGGGGGGGCAGCAGAGGATGAGGGAGAGAGAACCCAAGCAGACACCCCACTGAGTGTAGAGCCCAACACAAGGCTCCATTTCACGACCCAGAAATTATGACCTGAGCCAAAACCAAGAGTCAATGCTTACCTGACTATACCACCCCCAGCATCCTTCGTGTGTTCTTATACATAATACCTTTTACCATATTCTCCTCATTGTCAGCATCTTACATTACTATGGTACACTTGTCAAAACTAAAAAAAACTATTGGTAGGTTATCATTAACTAACTTTAGAATTTATTTAGATTTCATCAGTTTTTCCGTTAATGTCCTCTTTTTTTTTCGAGATCCAGTGTAGTTACCACTTAGTCGTCATGTCTCTGAGTTTCCTTTGCTCTTTGACAGTTTCCTGACCTTTCCTTGTTTTTTCCTGACCTTGATAGTCTTAGGGAGTATGGTCAGGTATCCTGCAGCATGTCGCCTATTCTGGGTTTGTCTGATGCTTTTCTCAGAATTAGAATGGAGTTGTGTGTTGTGGGAAAGAATACCGTGGAGGTGAAGTGCCCTTTTCATCCCATCACATCAGAGGGAACATGGTATCCGCCGAAGCACCCTAATGATGTTAACCTTTGTCAGTATGTTAAGGTGGTGTTTACTGGGTTTCTCCTACTCTATTCTGTGCAAGCAAATCACTAAGCCTAGCCCACCTTCAGGGAAGGAGGATGAGGAATTAAAATGATCCTCTGAGAGGGAGGCGTATCTACATGTATTATGTAGAATTTGTTTGCACTAAGAAAACATCTAATTTCTCTTCTCTGAGAGTCCTGTGGGCCATATTGCCAGCTTTTTTGTGTTCTTATCAGCATGATTTCCTCCTGTTGACTGTCCTCCCTCCAGGTGTGTATTTCATCAGTGCCTCATGGCTTCTTCGGAACTTTGTTTCCTTCCCTTCTGCCTCAGCCCTTTATCTAGTGTCAGGCCCTAATCGAATGCCAGTGTTTCTTACATGTGGCAGGCTGTCTCCACCTTCTAGGGGGCTGCCCGCTGCCTTCCCTTTACCACTATGATACCTGGATACTTTCCCTGTGTCTTTGTTCCTAATCTAAGCATTTCCATCCCGAACAGAAGACTCTCTTCTTACCAAGCTCACCTAGTGTCCACCCGCCATGGTTTTTTGCTTTTGTTTTGCCTCCAGCTGTTGTTTTTCTCTAACTCCTCTGTTTTTCTTCCCTCTCCATCCATTTACCATCTGGAAATCAATATATTTATTATCTCCTCTTTCCTCTTTTCTCATGCCCCAGAGCATCTCCTTGAATTTATTGTGGTTAGATGTTATCTGCTCAATTGTCAACCCTCCCCCCCTTCATCATGGTGACCTGGCCCCCATGCAGCACTGCCTGTTTTCTTTTCAGTTTACTGTGTTTCAGGTTTAGGCTTCTTTTTCTGCCCACAGCTAATACACAATTTACTTTGTATGACAGTTTTGTTCTTGTCTCCATACTAGAAAACACATAATAATTCCAATAATTCTCTCAGCAACAGTTGCTATTATTTACTGAGCATCCAGCCTGTGCCAAGCACTGTGCTGTCTGCTTTATGTTCACAGACTTTCAGAAGATATTGTTATCATATCCATTTTATACATGGGAAAGTAAGACTCAGAAGGGTAATTAACTTGCCAGGTTCACAGTGTTAATTTTAGAATTCTAAAGCCATTTTTCCTTTCCAGGTAATTCTGAGTCCTTCAATCATTATTCAGATTAATCTTGAGTTTCTCTATAGTGCATCTTTGGCTCTCAGGATAGCATTTGAATTCTTTGATGATGTTTAAATCAAAAGCACCTTAGTTTATGGGTAAACATATCTTCTTCTGATGTAAAATTTGAAGCTTCCATCAAAACACTGATCTTGAATGACTTGAATGAATGGTGTCTTACACAATCCTCTTGACGACTCTGTGGTAAGTGCAGTATTATTCCCATGATACATATAGGAAATTGATTTTTAAACAATTTTAGTAATCTGCTCACTCTAATTATGTAAACAAGTTAGGGGCCAAACTGGAATTTGAACTCGGGTAATCTAACTTGAAGGCCATCCCCTTAACTAACTCTTTATCTATTGCAATGTTACTAGGGGCTCACCCTAGCTACTATTGGCTATTAGCTTGTATTGTTCTCTCTTAGTTACCTGTGCATACATTATCTGTTTCCTTACTCTTATATCCATAGTCTCAACTGAGAATTATCATGTGGGAAATAAAATCTGGAGTGGGTCTCTAAGGTTAAATGAAGCATTTCATTTAGAAACCATCATTTAACATATTCTCAGACTATGATATCATATTTATCTCTAGACCATTGAGAACAGTTAGTCATAATGGAACATTAAGAATTTAAACAGGTATTAGTCACAAAAGAAAAGAGATCATAGCATCCTGCTTTGATTCACAGATTCCGGGTAATAGAAAATAGTCACATTAAGCACTACAGATTCATTTCTAACTGATATGGTCTTATTTCCAAGTATTTGTAATTTATAGTATACTCTCTCATCAAGCATTTTGAAATTTCATTACTGCAAGCTTTAAGGAGGTGTTCAAATACTTCCATTTGTTTGGAATATCACTGTGTTCAACATCAGGTATAATTGAGCCAAGGATTAGAATTTGAAAATCTTTTAGATTGCAGAGATATTCATTATTAAATAATTAATTATAATGAGATTTAACCTGTTACAACTAATTAGTGTGGGTCTTCTAAGTGGAACAGAAGCTTGACAATTATTCAGCAATTTCAGTAGTATGGAAAGCCATCCATATAAAAAAATAAATCCACTTATATTCCAAAAGAAGCACAGTGAATTAGAGAGCTTGAAAAAATAAAAATCTGCAGAAGGTGAATTGAATATGTTTTCCAACAGTTTGCTCTTGAATTGCTACATTTATGATATCTAATAGAAAAAAAAGATAATGACAAAATGACTGAAATATAAAGTGTGGGCACTACATTGCTCTCCAAAAACCTTCTGAATGATCACTCTTGCATCAAAAAAAAAAAATGAAGGCCTCAGACTCTCCACCCTTAGCTTTTAGCTCTTTCACTACAGTGAAATATGCAGGTTTTCTTTGTATCAGGCTCTGCATACTCTTCTCTTCAAGTCCTTTGATTCTAGGATATTGCCACTCAAGCATCATTCCACAATGTAAAAATGATAGTCTCTGAAAACAGCCAAGGCAGCATTTACCACCTAGACTATTCTTTCCAATGACTCCATCACTACTAATGACCTCATTACTCTCAATGGCAGCCATGTGTCTCCTACTTACCGAGAGATGCAAAAGATTTTAGGTTGTTATTTTTTGAATTATGATTACACACATAGCATGAAATCCAAGGAATACAAGCCGTTATACATTCCAGTGGAACTCTCCCCACCTTGGCTCTTTACACTGGTTTCCCTCCAGAGTCAATCACTGTTGCCAGTTTCCTGTGTGTGCTTCTAGAGGTATTCTGTTCTTTTCTACAAGTAGTAACATTTCAAACACAGTGCTCTGCAGCCCTTCTGGAAAAAAATAGCTGCTTTATTGAGGCACAATTTATGTGTCTACAATTCATATACTTTAAGGGAACATTAAATGATTGTTAGTAAGTTTAGAGCTGTGCAACCATTGACACAGTCCAATTTTTAGAACATTTATGTCATTTATAAAGATCACTGTGACCATGTGCAATTATTCCCTATTCACACCCCTGCTTCAGGAAGTCACAAGTCTACTTTCTGTCTCTATAGACTGCTTTTTCTGGACATTTTATATAAATGCAGTCATAGAATATGTGGTCTTTTGTAACAGGCTTCTTTCACTTAGTCCAGCGTTTTTAAGATTCATATATATTGTAGCAAATAATACTACTTTATTTCTTTTTATTGCTGAGACGCAGTCCATTGTATGTATGTACTACATATGGTTTATCTATTAATTAATTTATGACCATTTGGCTTGTTTCCACTTTTTACTATTATGAATAATATTGCTATGAGTGTTCATGCACAAGTATTTGTGTGGACATATATTTTCATTTCTGTCCAGTAGACATGAAGGAGTGGAATTCCTGGGATGTGTGGCAAATTTATGGTTAACGTTTTATGGAATCACCAATTTGTTTCCAAAATGCCTGTAACACTTTTCATTGCCCCAAACAAGTAAAGGGTTAACACAATTGGTATGGATTGCTCAACACCTGCACATTTCCAAGGAAGATCTGTTGTTAAGGCTGACCCTTTGCTTGGCTCTTGGAAGTGAGCTCTGAGTTCTTGGAATTTTCTGCCTGATATTGATGTTAATGTATGCCTGCTACCTTGTACTACGGATTTGATCAGATAGATTTTGTTAATGCTGTGATTTATGGAGAACATCTGCTTTTGCCCTGGGGGAGCTGGAGTGTGAGTAGCTGAGGACAGTGGCAGAGATATGGCATGCCTACATAGCTGATCCCCCATAAAATTCCTGGACACTAAGGCTCATATGAGCTTCTTTTTAAAAAAAAATTATGTTTTTTTTATTTATTCATGAGAGACAGAAAGAGAAAGAGAGAGAGAGAGGCAGAGACACAGGCAGAGGGAGAAGCAGGCTCCATGCAGGGAGCCCCACGTGGGTCTCCATCCCAGGTCTGAGGATCACGCCCTGGGCTGAAGGCGATGCTAAACTGCTTGGCCACCGAGGTTGCCCAGATTCTGTTCTGTTGAATGAGATGATTTCTCACTGGAGTAGTTATTCTCAGGATCATTACTGAATGATGTGTGGGAAAAGGAGCTGTGATATCATGTTTGTTGTATGATGGGTTCTTTGAGCTTATATTTTTTTCCCACAATAATTAAGATGATCTTGGGATGCTAACAATGCAGAATATTTCCTCTTTGTTTGGGCTCATTGACAGTTTCTTATAAAGATGGCTTCTCTGTGCAATTCTTCTTTTCCTACATCTCACCTCACTCCTGGGTCTTTCCTAATAACTAGGCTCAATGACTCCTGCTGCCAATGCACACACACATTCTTGTTGTACTATTGTCTTGGATTACTGTGGGCAATTGTGCTTTGCCATATTTTTCTGGACCTACAATGTAGTCATCCTTTCTCATCATCTTCCCATAATTCTATTTGACCTTCCTCATATAGTATGATCTAGAATTAATGATATAATCAACTATCAGGGAAGGGGGAGTGTTCACTCTTCTTCTTGCTACTTTAGCTGATTTCCAAAAGAAAAAGTAAAAATTGCTACCTTAATTTCACAATTTTAAAATGGAAAGTCTACTTTACTTGTCACCTGAGATATCTGAAAACCCCTGGTCTCCGGTTCCTTAGAGTAATTCTTCTGAAAGTAGCACATGGTCATTTTTATCACATTGTTGGCCAAAGCAAGTCAGGTGACTAGTCTGTACTATAATCCTCCCCCAGGAAAAAGAAGGGAGGACAGATATTGATCAGTAGTAATACAATATGGCCCTTTAACAAGCTCTTGTTGGATACTTGCTCTGTACTGAAAATTTCCAAGGATATTTCACAAAGAATTTTAATATTCTAAGAGAGAAATCAAACTCCAAGGTGCAGGATTATATTACGTCTGAGGTGCCACACAATACTAAAATTTTCTGAGTTATTTTTACAAATTATATCAGAATATTTGCCTAGTTTAAGTACACTCATAGGACAAGTTTGATGGAAAAGGGCCAATAATATTTTACAGGGTGGTTCACTTTAAGGGAGAGTAGAAATGGTGGTGGGGGGGAGAGGGAAGGATGCCACAACCAGAGGATGGTATGATGCAGATGTTGGCTGTCCCTCATCCTCCAACTTCCCCATCCACATGTCCTGTCTATTTTATCCTATGTTGACCCTGAGAATCCATCACTTCTAGTCTCCTCCAGATTAATCTATGATCCTGTTGCAGTCCACTTGGGCTGCTATAACAAAACACCACAGTCCATGTAGCTCATAAACAACAGAAATTTATTTTTCACAGTCTGGAGGTGGAGAAGTCCAAGATCAAGGTGTCAGTGTGATCATGTTCTGATGAGGGCCCTTTTCATAGTTCATAGCTAGCACCTTCTTGCTATGTCTTCACATGGTTGGAAGTGGCTAGGGGGACCTGTGGGGTCTCTTCTGTAAGGCCACTCATGCCTCATGACATAGGCACCTCCTGAAAACCCTACTTCCTAATACCATCACATTGGGCATTAGGATTTCAACATGTGAATTTGGTGGAGAGATACAAAAATTCAGGCCATATCATCTCAAAAACCTTATTGAGTTTTTTTAGTACATTTTCTTGAAGGAAGTACAAGAGTGTGTTTACATTATATCCTTTGACCAACCAATTGGACAACCCATAACACGTGTTTGTTTTCCCCCAAGACTCTTTTGGAGCTTCATTCTCTGGACATTTTAATTGCTCAGTACCCAAGCTTGTTAGCTTCCTATCTATATTTTGGTTTTCCCTTCTCCCTGTCAGGAACATTTTCTTTCTTTCCCTGATGCAAAGAATATTAACAATCCTTATTTGCTACAGTTCCCCACAGCTGGAGCTTTACCTTATTAATGAATCCTCAAAGTATTTCCTCCTAAAACAAACAATGGTTCCCTAACAAGTGTTTGGTTAGTAATCTCTTGTATCCCTGTTGCATTAGTGTAAGGATACTCTTGGGAAGCACATGAGAGGAGAAGGACTGGGTGAAGAAGTTGAGATAAGATCAAATGTAATTTCAGGGGTGTCCATCCCCATTCTAACATGCCAAAAGGCATGAATATTTTCCATTAGCCCTAACAGACCTGCACGTATTCAGATACAAGTACACATGGTAATTGAGGGTCTTAATATTTGTGATAAAATATTGATTAGGAAGAGCAAGAGGTTGTAGAGCTGAATATACATGGGGTGTTGCAACCCCCAGCTCCACCAAAAAAAAATGAATAATGATACATATGTCATCATGTAAGTATTAAAAGCACCTAGAACAGTGTTTGGCCCTAAGCCAATTTAGATGCTTAGTAAGTAATGATTGTTGGTATTTTCACTTTTATAGAAAGAAGAAATGACTTTTTCCCTACTGACAATGTTTTATCTTTTTCCATCACTAGTGGTAAGATATATCCCAAGAGATTCATTACATAAATTAAATTCTGGGATCCCTGGGTGGCGCAGTGGTTTGGCGCCTGCCTTTGGCCCAGGGCGTGATCCTGGAGACCCGGGATCGAGTCCCACTACAGGCTCCCGGTGCATGGAGCCTGCTTCTCCCTCTGCCTGTGTCTCTGCCTCTCTCTCTCTCTCTCTCTCTCTCTCTCTGTGACTATCATAAATAAATAAAGAAAAAAATATAAAAAAAATAAATTCTCAGTCTTCCTAGGTAAAATGACTATAGGAACTTTATTCCTTCAACAACATAATCTTTAAGTCTTATTTTTAAAGGCTTTGACAGTTGCAACATGAAGACAGTAGAGCCATTCTCACCATCACTCACCATCAAAAAATGATTAGATGATTAATTCACAGGTTGTGGTTTCATAAAATTAACACCTAACAATGGAATTGAGATAGTTTTCATATAACAATGTATCTGTCCTTTGACATTCATAACTGTCCCTGAGGTAAGGAGAGTTCATGTGGTTCTCTCCAGCATGGGTAAGGAAACCAAGGCTCAGACAAATGGGCAAAAGCCTTTGGAATCTGAATCCTGGGCCTTTATTCTACATTGTAAAAAATCTGATTAAATGAAATAAAGAATGTGAAAATCTTCTTAAGTTATAAAAGTATTATGAAAATATAAGTAGTGATGATTATATCTTAGGGTAGATAATCTAATAAATCCCAGAACCTGAAACTTGCCATTACCAGATCAAACCAGAGCATTTAATTCCATTGCCTAGAGCTTCAGAAGGTTGAGCTCTTCCCAAACTACATTTATTTGGATAATTATCCTAAACTAAGAATCTGCCTTTCTTCTAGGACTATGTAAAGAGGGGTTAGAAGAGCCCTAGCCTTCAAGACCTACTCTGAAGGCCTTGGGGAAGTGGATCATCCAAGCCTAGGTCCCTAAGAGGAATCAGCTAAAAACTTTGTAAACAGAAAACACATTTATCCTAAACCTTTGGTTGTGAATATAGTGTTGGACTCTGGCATCCTATGGATCACCAGGTCTTTTCTCCCTAATGCCTCCTGTTCAGAGTGGAATTTAAGAGTCTGACAATTCATATTGCTAGTGCCCTGCTACACTCCTTTCACCTGTGTGGAACATGCATCTCCCTACATATTCATTGTTCTTCTGATATTCAAGTGGACACAATAGCTCCATCTCCAGGGTTACAGTCACTGGTAACTACTGAGTATTAAGGCATTTCTGAAAGTTACGTGCAGTTTTATTTCACATCATTGTTTCAGTGAACTTTTGTTAAGTCTATGATTTCTGTAGAATTCTTGGAAAATACCTGCTTTCCCTTTAGTGAAATGTGTACTTATTTCATTTGTGGAAAGAATCTAGATTATTTCTGGGTGAGTTTAATCAGCCTGTATTTTAGAAGATATAAAATATTGGGGGAATATTTTTATATATAAATTTTTAATAAAGATCTCCAGTACCTTTTCATCAATGGGCATTTTGAATAATTCTCAATGTCTTTCCTAGTGACAGACCTGAAGTATCCAATTCAACTTAAAAAGAAATTTTATGAAACCAACTTAAAGACATAAAAGCTCAACATTTATATGTGTCTGTCAACTTAAATTTAGTCTTAGCTTTAAAAATTCAAGAGTTTTAAAAGTGTTTTTTTTTTCTCTTTTCCATCATGTTAAGGGTGGTGGATGGTAAAAGTTTTCCTGAACTTATGACAGGACTGGCTGAATTTTCCTAGCTACACACTCTGTTGCAATACCCATGAGCACCAGGTGCTATTGCTAGCTACTTTCTTTCTTCCCATGTCTGAGACACCGAGTGGAAGAGGAAAGATCATTAGAGTCAAAAAGAGAGCCAGGTGCCATCACACTGCTGCCCTCTATACCCCTCATGCAGTTCACATATACTTAGAAACTACCTTTAAGTTTCAGTGGGAAAGAGATTTTCCAACGTCTGTTTTATAAGGGGATTATAAATAATTCTCCATAACAATTATGAGCTGAATTGTGCTCCACCCCTGGCAAATTGATATGTTAAACCCTAACCCATATCTCAGAATGTGACTATATTTGAAGAGGGTTTTTAAAAGGAAAATTGAGCCATTAGAGTGGGCCTGAAGCCAATATTACAGGTGTCCTTTTAAGAAGAGGAGACATGAGAGACTCCTAACTCTGGGAAATGAACAAAGGATAGTGGAAAGGGAGGCGGGTGAGGGGATGGAGTAACTGGGTGACAGGCACTGAGGAGGGCACTTGATGGGATGAGCACTGGGTGCTATACTATATGTTAGCAAATGGAACTTCAATAAAAAAAAAGAAGAGGAGATTAGGATGCAAATATACACAGATGGATGACCATATGGAGACATAGGGAGAAGGTGGCCATCTACAAGCCAAACAGAGACGTCTCAGAAGATATCAACTTACTGACACTGATCTTGGACTTCCAGCCTCCAAATTATGAGAAAATAAAATTCTGTTGTTTAAGCCATCCAGTCTGTGATACTTTGTTATCACAGTAAACTAACACAGTAAAACTAAACACGTAGACGCGTGCGCGCACACACACACACACACACACACACACACACAAACACACACACAGGTTACTTTAGAGTCCATAAGCAGAGTTCCCAGAAATAGCAGGCCACTGATTCTATTACTACTCCTGGAGTCTCTCCCACCAAAAGTTGAAAGGTGCTATTGTCTGTAATCCACTGGCCAAAGAGCTGCAGAGGGACAAAAATTAAAACGCCAGCTCCTACCACATGATCTCAAAGAGATGATAAGCCCTTTGATCTTTCATCTTCTTTCCTTCATCTCTCCTGAGATGAAAACTCACAGACTCGGGAACTATCTATTCCTATGATTATTATGAGGATTATACGAGTGTGTGTGTGTGTGTGTGTGTGTGTGTGTGACATATAGCAACCCAGGATACATAGTAAGCCTTATGTAAATACTTGCCTTATTGTTATTTTCATCATCATAGGCTTCTTGAGAGAATTTAATAGGGCAAAAATATGTAAATGATAGCCCTTGCAACATTACGGGTGTCCAATAAATGAAAGCTGGTACACTGACATCATAGTTAAGAATATATTGGAATCAGCAAGTCTAGATTTGAACTCTGGATCTTTTCGTTTCTTCCCTCCCTCTTATCTTCCCTTCCCCACAAGGATTGCTTCTCTCATAGTCTTCCCATCTTAGTTAATGGAAACTCTACTCTTCTTGTTCCTCAGGTTAAACGCCTAGTGATCTTTGATCATTCTTTTCCTTCAAGCCTCACAAACAATCTGCTATTAAATCATGTTGGTTCTACCTTCAAAATATATCCAAAACTGAAACACTTTTCACACCCCCTCCCCTGCTGCTAACCATGGACCAAAGCATCCTAAATAGTTCTATTTCTTCACTTTCTGCCCTTCAGTTTGTTCTGAACACAGCAGCAAGAATCCTTTAAAAATGTCACTCTTCTGCTCAAAACTCTTCAAAGGCTCCTTAAGGTAAGAATCAAACTCACTATGACCTACCTACTAGGCTTTATATAACTTGCATGCTCACCTACCCTCACATTACCTATCTGACCTCATTTCCTACTTCTTCCCCCTTCCTCACTCCCCTTGAGCAACACTGACCTCATTAGCTGCTTTTGAATAGTAGCAATGTTCTTCTCTCTAACTCCATACTTCTCTTTTTCCACCATCCTCAGGTTGGTGTTTCCTGAGAATACTATTTAAGTTTGCAATCTTCACCCACTGTCTTTATTCTCATCTTCCTAGATCATTTTTTATAGATTTATCAGTGAACATTATTTTTAACCTTCTTAATTACGTATTATTCCCCACTAGAATATAAATTTCTCAATCTTTTATCTTTTGTGTGAATTGCTATATAGTTAATGTTTAGAGAATCCCCAGCTGGTATATAGTATGTGTTTAATAAACATGTTTAATGGATAAATAAAAAGATTATCTTAAGAAAGATACCAATAAGTTGAATAAATCAGTGTTTAGATATATGAGGGAAGATTGAGAGGCAGACAAAGAGAAGAATTTTAGAAAATGTAAGGATCTTAAGAAACTCAGCATTGGATTTTATTATTTTCATACATTCTGACACATGTCAATAGTTCAGAAAAGCCCAAAAAAGCCAGTGGGCTTTTATGAATTATACTGGAGTGTCAATAAATGTTTTATGGTTCAACAAGATATTTAGTTATTTTTTTCTGAAGAACTTTCTTTTGTTTTTATCATATATATGTATATGCAAATATATCAGAAAATCATATATTTCACTTCACATATAAATAGCAATAATAATAACAGAATCTATTAATTGGACACAGGATATTTAAGAAATACATTGTCTTATTAAATTATTTCAAAAATGTTTAATGTATCTCCCATTTCAGGAATTAACAGAAAATTTGGGATCCATATACAGATTTAGAATCCATATTCTTTTTTTTTTTTTAGAATCCATATTTAAGACTAACTCCAAATTCTGGTTTTATCATTACTCTGATGTACCATCTAGTTAGTAGTAGTTATTCCCTTGGGAAATGTATAACGTGTTAATTGTTATTTGAAATAAAATTCTTACAAAATAATTTTTATAGCAAGGGAGTATTTAATAGAAAGATTTGCATTTATATCTGGAAACTATGAACTCTTTCTTGCCTATAAGTCAATAAATAAGGACCAACTGTGGGTCTCGTTTAAGACTGCTTCCCATAAATGTTTCTACTTCCCCTAAATGTTCAAAATTGATTGTAAAATAATTTAATAAGACAAAAGATTCCATAAGCTTTGAATAATCAAGAATTAGGCTGGCCTTTGTCCTTGGTTCCTGGGAGTTGACCTTTAAACCCTTGGAATTTCCAAAGTAATACAAGTTTCTTTGTTGATTATGGTTGGTCTATTAATCACTTATGTTAACCAGATGATTCAGAATGGGAACTGATCATGCTAGAAAGAACAATCATATGATGGGAAGATTGGAGCTTTGAACCACATGATACTAGGCCATCTCCAGGGAGGGGAGTAGGAGTTCAGATTGATTTCAACTTTGGGGCCAGTAATTCAATCAATCATCCCTATATGATGGAATCCCAATGAAAACTCTGGACACTGAAGCTCAGTTGGCAATATTCTGCATATTGTTACACATTCATGCACTAGGAGGGTAATGTGTCCTGACTCTGTGGGGAGATGACAGTGTAAGCTTCATGTTAGGGACTCTCCCATACCTCATGCTATGCAGTGGTCTCTTTAGCTGATTCTGATTTATATCCTCTTTCTATAAAAATAACACCTTCTTGAGTTCCATGAGTCATATTAGTGAATTATTGACTTGAAGAGGTAGTGGAAACTCCCAAATCTGTAGCTAGCTCGTCAGAAGGATGGATAGGCTAGGGACCTCTGAACCTGTGGCTGATATCTGAAGTGAGGAGCACTCTTGTGGAGGACTATGCTTTAGTGCTTAGTGGGTCTACTTTGGGTAGTTGGTGTCAGAAGTCATTATAGCTTGCTTCCCCTATCTCTATCCAAATAGTTAAATCTCTTTTAGTAGAAGTAACTTCTAAGTATTGATGTTTTTTATTTATTTTTATTTTTTTTTAAAGATTTTTATTTATTCATAGAAACACAGAGAGAGAATGAGAGTCAGAGACAGGCAGAAGGAGAAGCAGGCTCCATGCAGGGAGCCTGACGCGGGACTCGATCCCGGGTCTCCAGGGTCATGCCCCGGGCTGCAGGCGGCGCCAAACCACTGCGCCACCGGGGCTGCCCAGTATTGATGTTTTTTAATGCAAGAGGGTACTTCTCCTTTGTTAAGTGACGGTGTTAATTATTCATTCACATGATTCATTTTGTGAGATAACTGGATTGTCATGGTCTCCTTGAGAAGATATAGAACGAGGGAGATCCAGTCATATCTTAAATATCTAAGGACTTTGCTTTGAATCTTCAAGTGCATATAAAATAAAAAGTCTGATAAGAAGGATTTGTAACTCATGATCATTTCCATAAAAGAATGAAAAAATAGATTGCTATGGTTCCATTGAGAAAGTGCAAAACTTATAAGATCTCTGTGTGTTCCTAAAATATACTTGAATTTAGTTTCTAAATAAATTTAAAATTTGGACGTTAACATGAGAAAACCACTCATGACCATTCCTAAACAATGGTAAAAATACATCTGAACACTCAGTTCTTTTAATCTGGAAGATTCTTTTGCATATATTTGATTAAATGTAACAGATTTTATACATTTGATTAAATGTACCTTTGAGAGCCTTAAACCAAAGAATCACATGCCTTAATATTTTCTTTAAGATGATTACAATGAGAAAAACAATCCCATTATTCTTCATTCAATTATATCATCGACTCATTACTTAAAAGAAAGAGTAATATTTCACACTCCCCTTTTTCCTGCTGTTTGTATGGATGGCAATGTCAGCGATTTTTAAATGTTACTGTTTTATCTACATGACTTCATAAGAAAAATTAAAGGGTATACGGATGTTTTTATTTTTAGAAATTGTTTTGGAGTATAGGTTCTAGGTGATGGAGCCATTACACAGATAACCCAGATGGATCCTTGAAGCATCTTAGTTCTGGATGGAGTTAGTTCATTTCAACAGCCAAAGATAATTTTAAAAGCATTTCATTTCTTACTGGCAATTAAAAAAGATGCCATTCAAAAACTAGACTAGCATTTTTCATCCCCCTTCTACACATTCCTCAATTTTCTTGCATGTAGGAGGAGCCCCAGAGCTCTTTTACACATGTGAACCCCCAGGGGGTTCTACAACAGCCTCTAGGAGTCTTATTCTCCCTCTCCTTCCAACCCCATAACCCTCTTCCTGATCTCTTAATAATGAAGATCTCTTACCCTGTTAGTGAAAACCCTTCTACTTTGAGAAAGGAGATGAACAGTAGGGTGGGGAATTAGATTTGAGTGTGCAGCATGCCCTTTTTCAGATTGTTGTAGCAGGAGTAAACCTGCATCGACATATTGATGTTCTTTCCTTCACATCTCATCTTCAGTGGAGGACAGAGTAAGAGCATCCTGTGTGTTCTAACGTACCCGCTTTTATTGCAAAGTCCATATGAAGATGTCTGATATTTGAAAACACATTATGCATAATGGGGACACTCAAGGGAGCCAACAGATTGCTGATATAATGATAAATGCACTTCTAAAAAGAACTGTAAATTTAAGGTTTTTATAACACATTCAACTAATACATTGTTCCCATCACTGACAAGGCACAGCTCAAAACAAAACAAAACAAAAAACAAAAAACAAAACAAAAACACTTTACTAGGCATGTTAGTGACATTATTTCTGCATAAATGTTGAAATAAGCATTTAGATGGCAACTGACTAGCTTGCCTGCTGCTTGTTTTTGTTTAATTATTTTATGGGATGAAGCTTTAAATGAGAACATTTTGACAGGAAAATGTCCCTCAGTATGAAAGCAAATGCCTCAGGTTTGCCTTTTTTTATAAATACCATGGCATTTTATTACAGCAGGGGAGATGGATGGCCCATTTCAAAATAGTTTCCCATTGTCATTACTCCTTTAATTAGACTAGATGGAACTGGTATTCAACAATTACTAGTCCCTTGACTCAATTATTGTTGTTTGCTGCTTTTTTATCTCACCCAAGGTAAACCACCTCCTCACCCACTGTCAGCACCTTCTGTATTTTCCTCCCAGGTGGTAGAAAATTTTATTCTTTTGTATTTCTGTCTATTGTCCAATGCATTATTGTTTCAATAAAACTTAACTAGATTTCATCTCTATGAAGATTATAATTAGAAGGTTTCTGTTTTATCTTCACTAACAGGCTTTTTGTTAATTACTTGGTTCATTACAAAGAAGACAGGCTTTGTTTGATACTGCACACTTTCTGTTGTTTTTGTTTACTTATTTTTATATGCAGGGCACTTAAAGGGAACTTTACTATCCTGGTGTTCTCAGTTACCTGGTGAATTAGCATGCAGTTTGTTTACTAAGGATCGCTGGTATCTTCTGTAAATGCAGTCATTAGAATGTATTCTCTGTTACCTAATTGAGTGGAAATTGTACTCCTGGTTATTTTACAGTCTAAAGATTACATTCTAATGTAACTTGTAACATTGTTATTCTATTTTGTCCTTTTTTAGGGGGTAAAATTACTAGATATAATCTGTTCTGCCATGAGGAAAAAGCTGTTCTAGAACTCTGAGACAGCTGGCAAATGAACTTGTGAAATTTCAGAGGAATCCAAAATATCATTGTAATACAGTAGGGCTGAGTAACACAAACATCCTCAAGGTCTAGGTTATGGGTCTGGGTTGCCCAGAATACAGAAAAGACCCATTTATCTGATATCCACAAACCCAGTGCAGAACTTTTGGTATTGTATTTATATCAATAATTGTACTTGAAAGAATAACCTTGAAGCAATTTGAGTATTTCAGCAAATAGCAAAGAAAGACTCAATTATTTTTCATGAAATTTTTTAGGATTTTGTTTTATTACTTTCAAATTATTCAACTCATGCATTTACCATATATACATACAATAGAACATGTTTTATATACTAATTCTCAAATAATGATATGACTATATCTCTCACACACTTGGGACAAATTAGTTTGCTTTAATGAATATATCTGTAATCTAAAGGAGTCAGAAATCAATCTGTTCCACTAAATTTTACACTTTAGAAGATGACATTTAGAGTGAGTTCCTGTTTATTATGTACTCACGCTATGATAACTGTAACAATCATTACTGTTACTATGTATTTTAAGTTCTGATGAATATGAACTAAACTCATTAAAATAGTAGAGGATTTATTGACTTTGCATTAAATGATTCTTAGGATAGAAATTTCAGATAGCTACAATATATGTCCACATACATTGTTTCCTCTAATCCGCATCTGATCAATCTCTGGCCCTTTTTGATGATTACATAATACTGTAGGCATTGACTTAATTGGCTTATACTATGCAATCACCAACAGCTAAAATAAGCCAGCTGTATAGGAGAGGACCAGCATCTTCAGATTTCTGTGCTGTTTTTCACATGTTTGTAGGTTTCTTCTTTTGACTAGCTACCATTCCAGAGTGACAAGATGGAATTCCAAGTTTATATATATTTATGTGTGTGTATGTATGTGTACCTTTGTGTGTTTGGGGGGAGGGTCTCAATATGATAAGTACTTATGTAAGAAATATTTTTTCTCCTTAACTAATCTTAAAACACAAACACATATTCAGAAACCTAATGAATAAATGATAAATAGTGTGCCACTGCAGGAAAAATTGGCTTCCTTATGAGGAACTGACATGTTAACCAGACCCAGGCAGCAAAAAGTTAATTATTCATTCAACAGCTTTATTCTGAGTGGCAAAGAAACATTTTGTGCTGAGTGATTAGATGAGCACAAAAAAGAAAGATTACTTATTCTGTTACACTTTTCTCAAAATTTTAAGTTTAGCTGTATTTGATGAACCTGAATAAAATTCAGGTTATTAATTTAAAATTAATTTAAATTTTAATTAATTTAAAAAATACCCATCTTGTCTTTAAAAATGAAAACTATGAAGACTAAAAGTAATAGGATTACTATTAGGCCTAATGGGCAGGCACTAAATAAATGCTTACTGAACGAAATAAGCTTGCTTGCAGGCACCAGCTTTGTTCAGCCATTGTTAATAGCACTGTCAGACAAGTGACAAACTTACATGCCCTGGACTTCATTATGTTTCCTCCAAGGGAGGTAGTCTTTACTGTGGCTAATTTAATTAGTATACCATATTACTCCTTATAATTTGGGATCCGTACTAATTTGGTCAGGGAGTGAAATAACTCCATTTTAGCTTGAGCCATGAGAAAAAGAATTTTCTAAGTCAATTTAAAGTGTACCCTTTGTCCTCTGAGGGTAGCTCAGGAGCTCTGCCTTCTTGTATCACCTCATTCCAGCTCTTTGCTACCCCTAAGAAGTGTTCACGATCCCGACTGTCCTTCATTACAGTAGGTGGAGTTTTCCAAGAGGTTGGTGATGCCTCCAATTCACACAACCCAAGCTTAGATGCAAATTCCACTTGAGGTGGAGGTGTCATGGGTTAAATATACAAGTCTGCTTTGGTTAGAAGCTAGCACAGGCTTACCTGATATAGTAAAATGACTGTTCATGGTCCAGTCTGAATTATATTGGGTTCTGGGGTCCAAATTCTAAATATAAACTACAGGTTATTTTAATTTGGAGACTTCACGGGAATACAGGAATATTGGGCCAAATTGGGATTTCAGTGTTCTTGTGCCCCTTAGTCAAATAACATTATAGTTCCATCTTAAACCCACCATCATTTCCTATAAAACGAATCCAGGGAGATATTTAACTACTTGAAAAATAACTACGTGCATTAAATACAAAATAGCACCTGTTTTTAAACCATATCTAATAATAGTAATTAATTCATGTATTACTTACTACATGTCCAGCACTGTGAGTATCTTACATGGAATATTTATTTCATCTTCAGTCTTATAAAATAAACATCAGTATTCTTATTGTATTACTAAATAAGAAATCTATGGATATTTTATTTATTTATTTATTTGTTTATGTATTTATTTATTTGTTTTAAAGATTTTATTTATTTATTCATGAGAGACATACAGAGAGGCAGAGACATAGGCAGAAGAAGAAGCAGGCTCTCCGCATGGGGAGCCCGATGCAGGGCTTGACCTGAGCCAAAGGCAGACTCTCAACCACCACTGAGCCACCCAGGCATCCCTAGGGCTATTTTAAAATACTTTTCCTCACCCTGAATCCAATTCATCACCACATCCTGATGATATTATCTCCAGTAGATTATTGGCTTTGGTCTCGTTCCTCCACCACTGTGAGGCCATCATGATCTCATACATTATTGGACCAGACTTCTCCCTGGGTATCCTTATTTTGGCATTTGCTCCTCTCCAATCCATTCTCTACCAGCAGCAAAAATGGTCTTAAAATACAAATGGAATCATGTGAATGCATTGCTTAAAATCCTCTCGTGCATTCCCCTAACAATAAAATAAAATCCACACTGTACCACAGCCTACGGTTCCTGTATCCTTGTCCCCTTTCCACTGTCTGCTTCTATTTTGTTCCCATCTCCTGATCTTCTAATAACACTGGTCATCTTCCAGGCCTTTGAATGTGCCAAGTACATTCCACCTCATGGTCTCAGCAGTCTTCCCTCTGACTGGAATAGTCTTCTCCCTTCTTGTCATGTGGCTAATCCCCTCCTTCCCTATAGGTCTCAGCCTTAAATTTTACCTCCTACATAGACCTGCTTCAACCAAACTACCTAGTACATTTATCCATTCTCATTTTTAACTTTAGTCCCTCTTTATTCCTTTCATAACAAAAGTTACCGCATCCAGTCATATACTTATATATAGTTACTTACACATCTCATCATATACTTACTTTATTCATATACTTACTTGTCTCTTTGAGGAGTGGACTTGTCTTCTCCTAAGATACATACTTTTAAGAGAGCAAGTACTATACATACTTTTAAGAGAGCAAGTACTATCACTGTCTTCTTCACCATTATTCCCTCAGCAAAACCTAGTGGAGATAAAGGGTATTCAATAAATAATGTTTGAATGAATGAAAGTGAGTTGTTCCTAGACTTTGAAATTTTTATGAATGTGAATATTTAAAACAGGAATATGTGAAAATGAATATTGTATTATTGAGTTTTCTTTTTACCAGATAGTAACATAACAGTAAAAACAGTATAAAACTATACACACACACACACACACACACACACACACACACACACGAAGCTATATTGTTGTTATTCATAATAGTTATTTTCTGTAACATTGCTGGGAACACTGAATTAGTGGATAATGAAGCACTGCACCTAGGGGAATTAGAGGTTACGTTCTGGAGAACCCTTTGGTCACAAATATTTTCATTAATCATACATAACCTGGTTTTATGTGTGTTTCTGTTTAAGGACATCTTACTTAATATATAATGTTGATTTATTAACATTGAACCCATGGCCAACAGCGCTATAATTCATGCCTGAACAAAGCTTAGCTAATACACCTACTTTCTTCATAAGTCACATTACAGTCTTTTGCACTTAAGAACACTACACAGCACTTCAACACCATGCTTGGGAGCAATTTTAAACAGTAAAACCATTAACAAAAAATGCAAAGAACGTGGCATGAAATGAACCACAGAAAGGACACTTGTTTGTAGTATGAGAGCTGAAACAAGAAGGCAAGGCATTGCTTTGTTCATCTCAGCGAGAATGTGTCCATTAGGTGATACAGATTTTTCTTTATTCTGTACATTCTATGCATTTTAGCATATGGGGTAGGCATATTTAGCATAGGCAAATTCATAAATATGGAATCCATACCTAATGAGAATTGATGGTCTATATTGAGGGGGGAGCTTCTATCATCACCATTCTTAAAGTTTGAAAAGTTCAATGAATTTATGTTCATATAAAGCTCATCACATGTAAAGAGAAATTTTCTCATTTGACCATGAACCCATAAGAACTTCATCCTGTAAGAATGGGGGAAGCATTGCTCTGGGTGAGGCAAGCTAAAAATTCATTCCCCACCATATTTATTCAAATGTAACAAAAACTTATTTTGGTAATGCTCATGGTAAACACTGATAAACATATAATAGAATATTACACAGCCATCAGAAAGGATGAATACCTACCTCGACGTAAGGTATTTACTTTGACGTGAATGGAACTGGAGGGTATTATGCTGAGTGAAATAAGTCAGTCGGAGAAAGACAATTATAATACGGTTTCACTCATATGTGGAATGTAAAAAATAGTGAAAGGCACCATAAAGGAAAGGAGGGAAACCGAGTGGGGAAAAATTAGAGAGGAAGACAAACCATGAGAGACTCTTAACTCTAGGAAATAAGCAAAGTTTGCAGAAGGGGAGGCGGGTAGGGGGATGGGGTAATGGGCATTAAGGACACATGATGAGATAAGCACTGGGTGTTACACTGTATGTTGGCAAATTGAATTTATTTTTTTTTAATTTTTTATTTATTTATGATAGTCACACAGAGAGAGAGAGGCAGAGACACAGGCAGAGGGAGAAGCAGGCTCCATGCACCGGGAGCCCGACGTGGGATTCGATCCCGGGGTCTCCAGGATCACGCCCTGGGCCAAAGGCAGGCGCGAAACCGCTGCGCCACCCAGGGATCCCGGCAAATTGAATTTAAACAAAAATTTAAAATATAGTAATTTTTAAGCGATTAGCATATCTGAAAGGGTAAAACAATATCAACCGAAAGTCCTAAAATCCAGCATCCTTCTCCATCAAATCTAGTCCTTGCTGTTGGCATAAAAAATGATCACATCACTTGATTAAGTGAGTAAACCAATGAGACCCTTTCTGCCATGTCATGACAATAGTGTAGGCTTTTTCTTTTTATCATTCTTTTTTTTCTTGTTACGAAAGTAACACACATTCATCATAGAGAATTTGAACTTACAGATAAGCATATATATATGTGTGTGTATATATATATATATCACACGTATATAGATATAGATATAGATAGATATAGATATAGATATAGATAAATATACACAGTCCCTTTATAGTGACTATTTGTAACATTTGTAACATTTCCGTGTTACATTGCCTTCTATTTCCCATGTATGATCAGGAGCAGGGACACCTCCTTTTCTTCCACTCCCCTTCTTAGGAGAACTCACTGTAGTTCTCCAGTCTGATGTGACTGCCCTCCTCCTGGGGTGTGGTTTTGGAGTACTGGCAAAGAAGAATCAATCTGGGCCATCATTTTCAGGTGGATTTCTGAAAAAAATCAGTGTCTAGTTTAAGAGAAAAATGATATATAGTTTTTCCTTAGAGCTAGAGTTCTGACAGTTTCTTCAACTTGTATTTGTTTTTAGTTTACTTCTTCATGGTGATGGGTCTGGAGACACAGCTTCAATACATACCTCTGAATAGTTGGAGAAAAAAATTAGCACTAGACAGTTGAGACAAGTAGTAATCTATTCTCAGAAGTGAAGGCCAAACACCAACCAGCTACCGATAGGAGATTTAAAGAAAGGTGAGTCAAATATTAATGCAATTCCTGATCTAGATGATTGAACACTTTCTGATCTCAGAATATGAAATTCATTTAGAGAATGCATGTAAAACTCTTATGAGTTAAGGTATTTTCTCATTTGTCTAGCTAGATTTGCTCTAATACATTTTGTGAAAGTATGAGGGAGACAAGACTGCAATTTTATATTCTATTAGGCAGCCCCTTCAGACTCTCCAGCGACAATTTTACAGAAGTCGATTATTGAGCTAGAATTAACCTCTTGAGTGATTTGATGATGTTAGCTTCAGGTAAGTCTCATTTTTATATGCCTAATAAGGATGTACACACTGAAATGCATTCTTGAAGCCTCCTGGAGATATTGATTACACATCAGGAACACATTTAAACTAATTCACGAGATTCTTGTCAAATCTATGGTCTGGCAATTTATATGATAAAAAATTAAATGATGATTGATTAGCAAGCATCACATTTAAATATAGAGAGTCTCCCCCAAAAGCCTTTCTGTTGTATTGTATGGACATGCTGCCTTGATGAAATAGTACATCAATTTGCCCCTAATCATGATGTTTCACTCATACTTAACATAGAGGGGTCTGTTTACTCTTGTGCTGTTCACTGATTTGAGCCCAGATGACCTGATTTATTTATGCTTCATCTACTTTTATTTCTGGCAATGGCTATTCATCATCTTGCAAAATATGGAAGGGTAGGTAAACTCCTTGTTGATATTATAGGATGCTGCTGCATATATTTGTGTTTTATAAATTATTTTCATAATCGCTATGTAATTTGATAAATTTAATAGTCACATGGAGTAGTAGATTCAGATACTGTTTTGGTCTCTTTACATAGTTGAAATTGAAATCCAAAAGGATTCAGTGACCTGTGCAAGCTGTCATAGCTAGTAAGTTTTAAATCCAGATCATATTACTTTCACATTATTCTATATTCTGTCTATATTCTAGTGCACCTTTTTGTATTTAAGGACTAAAGAAGAAAAAGTTAAATTTTGAAAACCAGAAAATTTTAGTGGCCAAATCTCTTATGTTCTCAAGGGTAAAATAATTACTAATGGGAAATTTGAAAGATGTCCTTGAAATTATTATTTGGAGCCAAATCTTAAAACAAACAAAAATACTATAAGTTTACTTGTATTATTATAGTTTAAAAAAAGGCAAGAATATCCATTACTGAAGTAGCTCTCACACTAAAAATGATTGTAAATATGCTGTAAAATGATGACTTCTATCCAATTAAAATATAGAAACATTCAGTTAATTATCAAGGTGATCCACAAATAATAGAGTTTAGAAATGGTTAAGATAGTAATTAGAAAGGTCTGAATAACACAGACAAGGTATGCATGAAGTAGAAAGTGCTGTAACAGGAGCTAGAGAAATAGGCAAAAGAGAAGTTAAATTAGCAGTTTTCAATCCTGCTTCTGACACTTTAATTACCTGAAGAGATGCTGCTAGATTCTCAAAAATTTCACAACGAATTTTACTTCAATTTACTATAATCCTTCCTAGTATACCCATATACACGTGTCATCTGTAGTAAATGTTACAAACTCAAAAATGATGATATATATATGAATATATATGTTACATATAATATGTATATTACACATGTAATATGTATATATTACATATATTTAAATATAAATCACTCTGCATAGGTTAGGATGCATAACTTAGTAGCTTGGTATGGTACATGCACACTAGCCTTGTTCCACTGCAGCAAAGTCCCATGGATAGAACTCTTGGAGTAAAGAAACATGTACCCTCCTAAGGAGAACTGCTGGAAGCCTTCTTTGTTATTTCTCTGAATATGCAAATTGTCCCTGCACAGTCACAGTCCATCTTAGAGAATCAGTCCCTAAGCCCTGTGTGCTCTGTCTGTATTTTGTGACCCACCCAGGGCCATTACTAACTGAACTGAGCCAATCAGATTCAATTAAGAATTTAAATGACATGGAGTCCAAATCACTGGGGTATGCTGGCTTGAAAAGGAGATTATGTAGAGCTAGAAAGCCATTTTCATTTTTCTACCATGTAAGCACTGCTGCAGAGAAAGCTGGACAGCAGTGAGAAGTAGGAGAGGAAAGCAAAGATTACATACGTATCACTTTGGTCAAACACACAAAGAGAGGGAGTTTGGGATTTTTCAAGTTTCCAGTTTCCTGTTGGGACTTCTTGCCCTGGTGTTCTCTTTGATCTCAGTAAGTCATCCTTGTATTCTTGGATAAAGAATATTTAAGCTTATTTATTTACTTTTTAACTTCCTTTTTTTTTAAAGATTCTATTTATTTATCTGAGAGAGAACAAGAGAGACAACACACAGAGGCAGAGGGAGAAGCAGACTCCCTGCTGAGCAGGGAGCCCCATGTGGGGCTTGATCCCAGGACTCCAGGATCATGACCTGAGTTGAAGGCAGACGCTTATCCAACTGAGCCACCCAGGTGCCCCTACTTATTAATTTTTTATTTAAACTCAATTTCATTAACATATAGTGTATTTTTAGTGCCAGGGGTAGAATTTAGTGATTCATCAGTTGCATATAACAGCCAATGCTCATTACATTAGCTGCTCTCATTAGCTGCTCTCCTTAATGCTCTACCCTACAATCCAGCAATTGCATTACTAGTACTAGGTATTTCTCCACAGGATACAAAAATAGTGATTTGAAGGGACACATGCACCCCAAAGTTCATAGCAGTAATGTCCACAATAGCCAAAATATGGAAAGATCCCAGATATTCATCAACAGAGGAATGGATAAAGAAGATGTGGTACACACACACACACACACACACACACACACACACACGTATTACTTAGCCATCAAAAAGAATGAAATTTTCCCATTTGCAATAACATGGATGGAACTAGACGGTATTATGCTAAGCAAAATAACTCAGAGAAAGACAAATACCATATGCGTCATTTACATGTGGAATTTAAGAAATAAAACAGAAGAACATAGGTGAAGGGAAGGAAAAATAAGATAAAAACGGAGAGGAAGGCAAACCATAAAAGACTCTTAAGAATAGGAAACAAAATGAAGGTTGCTGGAGGGGAGGTAGGTGGGGGAAAGGGGTAACTGGGTGATGGGCATTTTTCATAGAGCTGGAATAAACAATTCTAAAATTTGTATGGAACTGGAAAAAGTTCTGAATAGCTAAAGTAATGTTGAAAAAGAAAAGCAAACCTGGAGGCATCACGGTTCCACACTTTAAGCTGTATTACAAGCCGTAGTCATCAGGACAGTATGTACTGGCACAAACACAGACACATAGATCAATGGAACAGAATGGAGAACCCAGAAATGGAGCTACAACTATATAGTCAACTGATCTTCGAAACAGGAAGAATATCCCCTGGAAAAAAAGACAGTCTCTTCAATAAATGGTGTTGGGAAAACTGGACAGCAATATATAGAATGCTATTGGATCACTTTCTTACATTATGCATCAAAATAAATTCAAAATGGATGCAAGACCTACGTGTGGGACAGAACTCCGTCAAAATCCTAGAGAAGAATGCAGGTAGCAACCTCTTTGACCTCAGCAGCAGCAACTTCTTGCTAGACACATCTCCAGAGGCAAGGGAAACAAAAGCAAAAATGAACCATTAGGACTTCAGCAGGATAAAGCTTTTAGAGAGCAAAGGAAACATTCAACAAAACTAAAAGACAACCCGCTGAATGGGAGAAGATCTTCACAAATGATATATCAGATAAAGGGCTAGTATCCAAAATCTACAAAGAACTTATCAAACTCAACAACCAAGAATGCTTAAGCTTATTTAAATGAGTTTCTATTTGTTAGAATCAAGTGGTCCCTGATTACAGTAACCATGACCTGATCTAAAAGTAGTAGCAGCTCTGTGCCAAGGGAAGTAGCTGAATGGCGATGCTGCTTCAGACAGGATTTCAACTGAATTCGATTCAGAGTCACCCTGCCCTACAGGAAAAAACTATACAATTCTCTAAGCCTGACACTCCTTCCGCGGGGCTGGACAGCAACATTGGTATGTGTCTTCTTCTCTCTTGTAAAATTGCGGAATTTTCAGCCTGTGAGGAAGCCTTAATGATCTAATGCCAACAACCCTTTTGGTAAATGAGAAAAACTGAGAAGCAGAAAGGTTAATTTCTTATTCAGCGTTTGGGAACTTCCTGGTCTAGATTTTTTTTCACTTGGCCTCTCTCCACAGGGCCAGTCTATTGATAAAGGGGTCTTTTAAGATTTTTTCCCCTTGTAAAAAAATTGAAAGGTTCTGCTGCTCATAAAACCTCCACCTAAGTTTATGTATCCAATTAGAATTATGTTCAGTTGCATATAACAAAAAGCCAGAGGTAATAATGGCTTTAACATATGAAGATGTGTTATATTTTAACCCACATAAGATCAATTGGGCAGTATGCAGTCCAGGGCCAATGTGGTGGCTCCATGGTTTTGGGGTCCCACCTTTCATCTCTATATCTGCTCTTCCATTCTTAGTATTTGGGTCCATCCTCAAGATCACCTTAGTGGTCCAATATGGTGTTTGGAGTTCCATCTATCAAATCTGCATTCCAGGAAGCAGGGTGTAGGGAAGGAGAAGAGGCAAAGTGGCACACCCTAACTGTCTTCCTTACCTAATAGCTTCTGCTTACAGCTTACTGGTCATAGTTCAGTTAAATGGCCATTTTAGGGAAACTGAGAGATACATTATTTTGGCTGGGCACATTGCCACTCTGAGTAAAATTGGAGCTGTATTATAAGGAATGAGAGTGAATGGATGTTGGGACAGCAACTAGACATCTATGTCACACATTTCTAGAATTTTTGTCAACAATTCTTCCTCAAAGGGTATCTTTTGTGGATGTCTTGGGATATTTCCATAGTTAGAGGACATCCCAAAACTATGAGAGTCAAAGAAATCCATCCTCTACTTTTGCAGTGAGAGCACCCAGTGTTGAACCTCTGCTTAGTTCTGGTATCTACCTACAGACTCCTTTTTATCTCAATCTCTGTTAAGGATTTTTGCCGCAGTGCATGGTGATGCCAGCAGTACTAAAATGCATACCCCAGATATGTTCTACTTACTGCTAAAAAGATTTTGCATGTCATTATAGAATCCTAAATAAGAGAAAGAGATTCCTAAGTCTGTGGCAAAGCAGTCTCTATACCCCATTAAAAGGCCATCTGTAAAATAGCAGATAATATTGGTCTCAACCTCATAGGATTTTAGAGATGATTAAATGAGTTAATACATGTGCAAAGCACTTAGGACACTTTTTGGAACAAAATAAGTGCCCTGTGAATAATTGTTAGTATTTATCCTCATTATTATTATTATTGTTGTCACTACATGGCTTTTTTTTTATACTGAGAAATATTTAATGAGAAGCTAGGAAGATGTTTATGTCCCCAGAACTGAAGTTCCTCCCAGGAGAATCACTAATGGGTCTAGATGACAAGAGAGGCATTATGTTCAGGAAGCCACTGCTCAAATGGCTACTGTAATGCATAGTTTATCAAGTTGCTTAGTTGGTAAATTGGTCCCCTTTAGCACGAAAATCGGGAGATATGTTTTCTGCAAAGGAAGTTTCACATCCCTGGGCGTGAGAGTCCTCTGAGCCGTGGGTAGTGATGAGGTAGCTGAGAAGGTAGTTTGAGGATGAACCAATATACCAAACCTAGAGGGAGACCTGCTAAACTTGCCTTCTCCCCAAGTTTGCATAAACCCATTCCTGGTAAATTGGGTTCCAAATGTCTCTTGATGAAGCTTTTGCCAACTGACAACTGGGTTTCTTAACTGCATTCCAATAATCCGCATATACTTTTGTGGGCTGGATGAAAATTTAATGTTGTTCTAAATTAAGTAGAGAACAAGAATGTGTTAATTATATGCAACGATGAACCAAGTGTAAAAACTGAAGTCTTTAAGTTTATTCTTTGAAGCATATCCCCAGTTTATTTAAAAGAAATGAAAGTAAGGAATTGATGAAATCATTTTGCGCCTGAAAAACCTGGATTCCTGATAGAAGTGTATTGTGAAAACTGTTAACTTAGTCATTATTGAGAGGCCGATCTGCCCTTGATAGTGCTTGTAATTAAAGCCTCTGATTTGGGAGTCTTTTATCTCTGACATGGCTCTCAGGATGGGTGAGAAAATACCGAGGATTGACATCTGGAAAGAAGCAGAGTGACTGTCTGTAGTCGGAGTAAATCATTTCTAGTGAACAGTGAGAATTGGAGACAAGGGCAAGAACGAAAGGTCGAAAGAAAGAGGATCCTATGTGAAAAAGAAACACATAATTCTATCAAAAAGATTTATACTCACTTACTACAGAGGCCTGTTCACCTGGCAATCACTTGTTGCGACAGGTTAGGAGAGAAAAATTGCAAAGCTTCCATGGACTGAAATTCACTTCAGGTATTGGAGTCTTTGGGTCTTCTTTATCTGTAGTTCATGTAGAAGTGTGCAAAAATAAATCCTTGAGTATAATTTTCCATTCCTTGTTATTTGTTAAATCACAAAGCATCTCATGTAAGGAATACTAACATTAAGCACTTTTTAGTTAAGGAGAAGGGAGGCAAAGATTATCAAGGAACATTTCCAAAGAACATGGAATTGGAATTCAGGAAATTTGCTTGCCTTCTCCATAACTAACTGCCTTCCCTCTAACTCTGTGCCCAAGTTTCTCTCCTGCTTTGTTGAAGACAGTTCAGATTCCCCAATGAAAAATGGAAGTCATTCTTAACATCTGGCTCATCTATTTGACTCAAAAGAGGTTTAATACACAGTAGCTATTTATTGGTTTTGTATGTCAAATTTATAGGAGAATAAGCTGAATTTGATAATTTGCAGCTCAGTCTGGAATATATGGAATATGGATATAAGCATGGATAATGTAGATACAGATATAGTAGGCTTTATCATCTGTTGATTATCAAAGTATAGTATTGACTGGTGAGTATTTCCTAGTTAGTAAATGAGCTTTTACCTACTCAGTAAAAATAGTTTAGGGAGTGGGCTGGGTAGTTAAACAGCAGCTCTCTTCTTTGCCAGTGGTGAAAGACCTGAGAGATGCTGATGTTATCAACAAATTGCATTTGGATTCAGAACCACAGTTGAAGATACTGGAATGAAGATTCTTTCCAAAGGGAGAGGAGCATTCCATGAGGAGAAACACGGAGGGAGGCTTGCTGTCCTGCAATCTGACTAGGGAGGAGGAAGGCAAACAACAGCCAGATGAATCTATGAAACTAACTTTTATAGAAGGAGCAAGTATCACAAGAGGAAGGAGGAAATTCTGGGAGGTCCCTCGTGATTCACCAGGTTAAGAACTGGAAAACTGTCCCGAAATAACATCTAAAATATCCACTGCTGAATACTAATCACAGAACCTGGGCAATATTAAAAACAATATTTAAGATAAAAAAGCAAGACAATGTGAATTTGTGATCATGGCGGAGACTTGGTAGGATGCTTTCTTTCTGATGATGGTTGACAATTGAGACCCTCTGTCTGGAGGCGTAAGCCTTCCTGGGCACTGGTTTTGCAAGGCATCTTTTCTTAGAAGCTGGATCCCACCCAGATTCCCTCTGGCACAGACTAAGGGCTCGTTTAAATTCTTTTAAAAAATTTGTTTAAAAAAAATTGTTTAAAAAACTGCTTTATTATTTTGATGTGCTTTACAAATGCCTATTATAGGGGATCCAATGGATCTGGGACTCACGGCTCATCAATGTAAAAGATATGACTACAGAGGCAGCAATACACAACACAACAAACTTTATTGGGCAGCCCTTGGACACGGTAGTGAGGGGGAGTCCTTCACTGCATAAGACCATGGGCAAGAGAGCCCCTATCCAGAATGGGAGGAGCGCAAATGGCCTTTGGGGGAAGAGGGGATATCAGAGACATAACACTTCAGCAGCACTGCAAGGAATCTCTGGTCAGAGAGCTCCAGAGGGCCATAGCAGCTCCAGGGTCTTATACCCACACTGTTCTACTTTATCAATGGGTAATAACTGCCCAGTGAGGTTTCCCATGGTATGCAAAGCAGGTAGGCTTTAAATGGTTAAAAATATGCTTGTTTAGGCTAATTTTTAAGTCTTTTTTAAAATGATTGCTTGGGCTATTTTAAAAAGTGGTTGTGTCAAAATTTGAATCTGGTACTGGTAGACTTCTGAGCTAACAAGTTTCAGCCTATAGTAAAGAAGTAAACTGGCCCATACATGGACGTCTTCCTTGGCTTATTTATATAATACCTGTGATAAAAAACTTCATATAAAAATTCAAACAATGCAATAAATAAAAAGAAGAAAGTAAAGCTATTCCATATCCTTCAACCAATAAGTAAGTACTATTAACATTTTGATCTTTATTCGTATTTTCACATGTATGCACATGCACACACACTACAGTATAAACAATTTTACATAAATAGAATCACATTATGGTAGCAAACTACAACTAGTCTCTAGCTTTTCTTCATTTGATAACATTGTTGTTGACATAGGGATAAATCTATATTATAATTTTTATTTTAATTTTATTTTTTATTTTTTTAAAAATATTTTATTTATTTATTCATGAAGGACACACAGAGAGAGGCAGAGAAATAGGCCCAGGGAGAAGCAGGCACAAGGAACATGATGTGGGACTCGATCCCAAGAACCTGGGATCATGACCTGAGCCAAAGGCAGATGCTCAACCACTGAGCCACCAAGGTGCTCCCACAATTTTTATTTTTGCATAGAATTTTACTATGTATGAGTTAATACTACAATTTACTTTTAAGTCCTTATTGACATATGTTTAGGTTTTATCCATTTTTCACTAAACAATTTTTCAATGACCAATTTTGTGCATCATTTTCTAATTTTCATAAATTCCTGGAAGTGGGATTACTAAATCAAGGTGTATGAACATTTAACATTTTTTATACCAATTACTCATTGCTCATTTTTATCAGTTTATACTCCCATGTATATTCATGAACTTTAAATTAGGAAGGACTGTCAGAAAGTTTAAAATAAAAAGGAATGAAAACATGTACAAGTTGCTATGGGTAAAACTTTGTTCTTAAAATGGTATTTGGAGCAAGAAGGTAATCACAGAAGGGATATATCCTCTGACCCTTCACTCTTGGCAGACGATCCATCTTTAACTTCCACAGAAAGCAGAAGTCAATGGGATTGAAGTCTCTACCCCTCCACCTCATTTCCATTCAGCATCATCTGCTGTATTAGAGGAGGAGGTATCTCTACTTCTTTCTGAAGCTCTTGATCTCTATTTCATAGATTCGTCACTCTCTTACTCTCTCCCCTTTAATACTTTAAACCTAGAAACCTGTTCAAAACATCTTCAAAACATTCTAAAAGTAGTACCTTTGACTGTGCCTTCTCTTCAAGTCTTCACCTAGGATGAAAGAAAAAATGTGCCAAGTCCCAAGGATGTGAAAGTGCATATAAAAATACCTAATATGTAGTCCTAAACCCAGAAGAACATTTCTGGGACTCTTAAAAACTTTGACATACTTCTGTGACATAAAGCAGACTACTGATCAATTTCAGGAAGATAGTTTATAATCCTCTCCTTAACAAATTAGTATTTAATGCATAGAATCCTTCCTCATGTGGAATAAATTCCCTGTATGGCTTTGTATCTAGTCCTTCCTCTTTCAGCTTATAGAGACCTGCTGAAGTCTTCCTGAATGACTTGGCTCCACTCTGCTTGACAAAGAAATAAATTCACTTCTGATTTTGCTCTGGTGGTCTTTGTATATTCTTTGACTCTGCCTTCCTCCCTGTTATTATGGTACTCAAGAGATATCTACATGTCATGCCTCTACTTTTTCCATTTCCACTTATTTTTCAATCTGAAAAATAAGTGAGACTGAAATATGATTTCTGTCTCTACCAAGCTACCTGAAAAAGTCAACAAAAATAGGACTTCTCATTTATAAAGTTAGTGGTTTGTTTTTACTTTGTATTCTGGGTGATCTTCCTGTAGAGTTTGACCATTTCTGCCTTGAAATTTTTCTCAATATTGGTTTCCTCAATATTATGTTCTCATTATTTCCCTTCTACCACTCTGATTTATTTTTCCTAGTCATTTTCCCCTTCTGGTTCCTTTTCCTTAACTGATACTTTAAACATAAGGCTTAAGGCTTTACTTAAGGCTTTGTATTAGTCAGTTTTTGCTGTGTAACAACTCACTCCAGAGCTGAGTGACACAGGATAATGAATCGTTCTACTCTCATGTCTGCAAGTTGGCTGAAGGTCAGGTTATTTAGGCAGAGTTCAACTGGCCTTACCTCTTAAGGCAGGTCTGCTCCATAAGTCTCTCATTCTCTTTTGACTAACAGCCTGGATGGGCATATATTTCTTATGGTAGTGGCAAAAGTACAAGAGAGCAAACCCAACCATGCATGTGAATTTCAAACTTCTACTTACATTAAATCTGCTGGCATCTTGCCTCTCAAAGCAAGTCATATGGTCCAATCCAAAATCAAAGTCTAAGGGAGTATCCTTTGCTTATCATAGATCCACGACAAGAGCAAGCTGCATCATACTATTGTAAATGAGTGATGAATTTTTAATAGTAATGTAAGCTATTAAGCCTTCTTATTGCCTAAAAGGTCCTGTATGATGAGACTTCAGCTTATTCTATAGTTTTGTTTCTTGCAACTTTTCCTCTTCATTGCAAAGTTGCTGACACAATGCTGCATTTCCGTTTCTCTAATGCCATGCTGCTTTTGCTTTGCGTACACAATCTTCAAGTCATAGTATAAATGTTACTCTTCCAGGAAGGTCTTCCCAGTCACTCCAGATTAAATCAGATTCCCTTGTTATATCTCCTAATAGGTTGTTACATTTTTCTTTATTGTATTTACTATGTTTTGGTAGAATAACTTGTTTATTTATTTTATATCTTCTTCCCTAGAATTTAAATTCCATTATGGTAAGAATTGTCTTTGTTTTGTTAACTAACATTCCTAGTGCTTTGTATTTACTCATCATATAAAATATGTTCAATAAATTATGGAGTTAACAAATCTATGTGTTCTTCCTGGGAAATTTTTTCTATTTCTATGACTCAAACTCTCACCAGATCTAAATCAAGAGTTTCAAAATCTTTCCTGGGCTGCAAACAATATTTCCAACTAAATTTTCCATGGCAACTTCATACTCTACATGTCTAGAAGTCAAAAGAAGAAAAGCTTCTTTACTAATAAAAACATCCCAATTCACCTGGCCACATGGGATGTTTAATTTTATGTGACATCGTGACTGGGCTTTGAGGTACCTAGATATTTGGTTAAACATTATTCTGGGTACATCTGTGACAGTGTTTCTGGCTAAGTTTAACATTTGGATTGGTAGATTGAGTAAAGCAAATTGCCCTCTTCAATGTGAGTGAACTTCATCTAGTGTGTTGATGGCATGAACAAAACAAAAAAGCCAAGGAATACAGGATTTGTTCTCTCTGCCTATTTTTGAGCTGGGCTATTGGTCTTTTCCTGCCTTTGGATTTAGAATAAGACTGGGATTTATATATCTCTTTTTCTGGTTCTCAGGCCTTCAGAATTGAAGTGGAACCATCAGCTGATTTTATCTGCTCTCCTGGGTCTACAGCTTGCTGATCTCAGATCTTGGGATTTCTCAGACTCCTTTATCACTTGAGCCAATTCCTTATAACAAATCTCTCTCTCTCTCTCTCTCTCTCTCTCTCTCTCTCCCTCTCTCCATTCTCTTGGTTTCTCTGCAGGAACTCTGAGCAATATACCATTCAAAGTCCTGGAAACTACCCCTAGATCCATGTTTCCCTGAACCTTCATATGTAATTTGCTAATTTTTACTCATAAAATGTCTTTTTAGTTAGCACTCTGATTTTTCTTCTCTATCATGAATAATATTGGCACTTAAAAGTGTATGAATATGTCATTAGGAAGGAAAGGAAGTCCAAGATGGAGCAGAACAATCTAAGAAAACACCTGGCAGTTCTAAATGTGGTCTAAGTTTCCAGACCAAGATGAGTCACATCCTAGAGAGTGGAGAACATATACAGATGACCCTCCACAAGGGCATGCCAAAAAAAATGAGATAACATATAAAACTGGTAGAGGGATCCCTGGGTGGCTCAGTGGTTTGGCGCCTGCCTTTGGCCCAGGGCGCGATCCTGGAGTCTTGGGATCGAGTCCTGCGTGGGGCTCCCAGCATGGAGCCTGCTTCTCCCACCTCCTGTGTCTCTGCCTCTCTCTTTCTCTATGTCTATCATAAAATAAATAAATAAATCTTAAGAAAAAGAAAAGAAAAGAAAACTGGTAGAGAGCATGGGGCTTACAGGTGATTGAAGGTCTCAGTTGATACTATGGTATTCTAGGGACCTAAGATACAGTGTCTCACTGCCTGCCTCTGGGACCAGATTTCCAACATACCTCTTTGCAGAAGCAGTGTACATTGACAGTGTCAGCACCACAAATTGTGAGCTCTTACAAATAAGTAGACAATATAAGTAGCTCTTCCCAAGATAAGGAAGGAAAGTAAAAGAAAAATATATATAATATTATTTAGTAGAATATACTATTGTGTAATAGTAGAATGTTTGCCCTTGGGGATTTACCTATTGATCCTTTTGGGAGTAGAAGAGAAGGGACTAGAGGATGTCAAGAACCCCTACTCCTTCCATTATTTCGACAACATGTAGCCCACCATCACCATTATAACACACTCATGTTTGATTATATTGTATTTTGATAAAACTTATGAACATATACTTTTTTTTAAAGATTTATATATTGGAGAGAGAGAGTACAAGAGGAGGGAGGGGCAGAGGGAGAAGGAATCCTCAAGCAGACTTCCCATGAGTATGGAGTCCAAAGGGGGCTCGATCCCAGAACCCTGAGATCATGACCCAAGCTGAAATCACAAGTTGGACACTTAACTGACTAAACCACCCAGGCACTCCTGAACATTTATCTTTATGGACATCATTTGTATTTAAACAATAACTGTCCTGATTTAAAAATGCATTAAAACTAGATTAAAAACAATAGCCTTGGAAAGACAGAATTTAAGGATGTCACTGTGCTTAGCTCTGCATAATCAGTGTGTGTGTGTGTGTGTTTGTGTGCGTGCTCTGGGGGAAATGTGTAAATATATACTTAGTGCTCTTTGACCTTTCTGGGATCTCACTATTCAGTCTACATTGAAATGTTTGAACTGAAAATCCACATAAACTTTTGCTTGTCATGGCACATGACTACAAACAGAAGCAATAAGGGATGATAGGCATAGTTAGAAAGGAACAAAGGGAGGAAGCACTAGTAAGAATGACAAGAACAAGTAAAAGTTTCGAAAAGAGGCTGAAAATGTGTTTCTCTAATACACTGGTAAGGATGAAACAGTTCTTTGCAGAACTATTATACCAGTTAATTAGTGTGAAAGTCCAAAAAGAAATTTTCATAGGCAATTCTGCCCAAGATCTAAAAATGAAGCAATAACATCTGTTTCCATTTTTGTTAGCAATGACAATAAATGCAAATCATTGCAGAAATGGCATGTTGGGTAATGGAACAATGAAAAGAGAAATCCCTCTTCTTTAAAAATTATATGATTCCATGACATTAAATGATGAGAAATATCTTTTAAGGACCTACTGCTCTCCAGCCACCATTTGGTACATCTATCTTCCATTATCTCTTCCTTCCTTCATTCCTTCATTCAATTCAACAAATATTTATCAGGTATACACTCTATATCAAACACTGTTCTAGGCACAGGGAATAAAATAATTAAAAAAACATATAAAATTCCCTGACCCCTTGGAATTTATTTCCTAGCAGAGAAAACAAACAAGGCCAGGAATGGCCTCACTGAGACAGTCTTTATATGTAGAGGCTGGAAGGATGTGAGAATGTGCCTATCCAGCTAGAGGGAGAATGTTTTAAGGAGAGAAGTACTGCAAAGGCCCTGTGGTGAGAACATGCATGATGTGCTGGATATGGAAAGATTGCCAGGATAGTATAGAGATCCTCTATGCCTTTTACCCAGCTTTCCTTAATGTTAATATCTTACTTGGCCATAGTGGATTTTTCAAAATCAAGAAAGTGACATTGGTACAATACTACTAACCAAACTACAGATTCCATTTGAATTTATCAATTTTTCCAGTACTGTCCTTTTCCTGTTTTCTAGATTCTGCTCTAATGGAGGATACCATATTGCATTTAGAAATGAAGGGTTTTGAGCAATGAACTGACATGAACTGACCTTCATTTTGCAATTTTACTCTGGCTTCTCCATCTATACTCACAATGCATTTGCTATATACAGTATTTCTACTTCATTTATACCAAAGCAATGAATACTCAAAATAAAATTACTTATCTGGTGGTAGATTCTGTTCTACTAGATGTTTTTCATTCCACATGATATTAAATAGATGCAGCCCTTTAATTCCCAGCATGTATTAAGGTAAATCAGCTGTGCATTTGAGAACATATACTTAAAGAAGCCCTTTAATGTTAAATAGAAGAAACTAGGGCTCAGAAACAGGATCATTGTTCAAGAGCGTAATTAGATCAATCATCCAAATATGGCCCATAGTTCAGATTTTGCTTTTATCTTCATTATAAGGGATGCCTGGGTGGTTCAGCAGTTAAGAGTCTCCCTTTGGCTCAGGATGTGATCCTGGAGTTCCAGGATAGAGTACCACACTGGGCTTCCCGCATGGAGCCTGCTCCTCCCTCTGCCTATGTCTCGGCCTCTCTCTCTCTCTCTCTCTCTCAATCTCTCTCTCCATGTCTCTCGTGAATAAATAAATAAAATCTTTAAAATAAATAAATAAAATATCTTCATTATACTGATGGTACAATTGGGTCAGCTTATTTGGGTTCCAATTGAGTAGCACTTTACAAATATTCCCATATACTGATATACTGCCTTCACAAGTATTCCCGTACTCAGTAATATACAAAATACACTACATCAGGCATTATCTAGAATTGATTTCGTTTCTCAGACTTCTGTGTGCAGAGACAGAAGGTCAGGGTGCCCTGGTTAACATAATGTCTGAATCATGCAATTTAAAGCACCATGTGATCCAACCACATGTTTTAAGTAATTACCTATAAATCCAGATACTGATGAATTAAATCTCACCATTCCACAGACACCTTGCTATCATTTCCATTAGTGTTAATGAGCCATTCCATTTTCCTGGTAAATTTACTTAGAGACCACATAGTTGTCCAAATAATAGCTCCCATTTTTCCTTAACATTTCATGTTGAGATTTATTAGTCTTTTAATGAATTCCATCAACTGTCAGGGAGACATTTAATGGTGATGTGAATAAAGCACTACTTACTAAAATGACGCACATAGTGTCCTATAAAATGTGTTTTAATTCATATTATTTGCTCTTCACACTGTTGGCATTTGCCCACCTCTGCTACCAATTTTAGATAGTAGTTTCAATACTGTTTAAGGTAAATTCTTCTGAAAATAAATAATTTTCCTGAAAATAAATAATTTTCCTTTTTATTATAGTATCCACTTAGATCTTAGCATAATGATAGATTTCTATATTTTTTAATTTAAATTCCAGTTAGTTAACATATAGTGTAATATTAGTTTCAGGAATAGAATTTAGTGATTCATCACTTACATAGAACACCCAGTGCTCATCACAAGTGCCCTTCTTGATATCCATCGCCCATGTAGCCCATCTACCTCCCCTCCAACAACCCTCAGTTGTCCTCTATAATTAAGAGTCTGTTTTATGGTTTGCATCTTTTCTCCCCCTATGTTCATCTGTCTTGTTCCTTAAATTCCACATAGGATTGAATCATATATTTGTCATTCTCTTACTACTTACTTTGTAAGCATAATACACTCTAGCTCCATCCGCATTGTTGCAAATGGCAAGATTTCATTCTTTTTCTTTGGCTGAGTAATATTCCATTGTACATATCTACCACTTCTTTATCCATTCATCAGTGGATAGATATCTGGGCTCTTTCCATAATTTTACTATTCTTGATAAACATCTGGGTGAGTGTATCCCTTTGAATTAGTATTTCTGTATCTTTTGGGTAAATATCTTATGGTGCAATTGCTGGATCATAAAGTAGTTCTATTTTTAACTTTTTGAGAAATCTCTATACTGTTTTTTGGAGCAGCTGCAGCAGCTTGCATTCCCACCAACAGTGCAAGAGGGTTCCCCTTTCTCTGCACCCTCACCAACACCCGTTGTTTCCTGTATTGTTAAATTTAGCAATCTGACAGTTGTGAGGTGTCTCTTTGTAATTTTGATTTGTATTTCCCTGATGATCAGTGATGTTGAGCAGCTTTTTTCATGTCTGTTAGCCATCTGTATGTCTTCTTTGGAAAAATGCCTATTCATGTCTTCTGCCCATTTTTTTAAAGTGGATTATTTGGGTTTGGGGTGTTAAGTTTTATAAGTTCTTTATATATATATGGATACTAACCCTTCATCAAATATGTAATTTGCAAATATCTTCTCACATTCCATAGTTTTGTTGACTGTTTCCTTCTGGTATGGAAATCTCAGATATTTTGTTCTTGAAAGCCAACTTACCAAACGCATTTGCTCCAGCTTAAATATTATTTTATTGGTGGATTTACCATTCTGAGATTCATCCAAGGCAAATCTAAAGAAACAAGGAATAGAACATGGATTTGTTTAAGAAATATCAAAAATTTCTCACCATTTCTTAACTGTAGTAAAATTTAAAAAGTAATTTAAAAAATAAAAAAGAGGGTGAAGGGGTGTCTGAGTCGGTTAAGAACCTGCCTTCAAATCAGGTCATGATCCTGGAGTCCTGGGTTGGAGCCCTGCATCAGGCTCCAAGATCAGTGAGGAGTCTGCTTCTCTCTCTCTGCTCCTATCTCTGTTTGTGTTCTCTCACTCAGTCACTCACTCACTCATTCTCAAATAAATACAAATTTAAAATTTAAAAAATTTTAAAAAGAAAAGTAATTCTTTGGAAGTTAGTATAACTGGATAAACAGACAGAAATGATGGAAAGGAGATAATTGAAACAAGCAATAAGTCACATTTTATGCAAATTTTACAAAGAATTGCAATAAAATTTGATGTTACTCAAGGTCAGCTATGGAGGCCATGGGTCATAAGACAATTGCTACATTAAAATTTGGACAGTGCTTCTTTTGGGGTGAATGTTACAAGCTAATTTTACAGTGCTTACCTAGAAGGCCTTTTCAACTTTTGGTTTACAAAAATCTATTGACTTGAAAGCTTCCTCTCTAGTTGTTCTATGTTCTCTCTAGTAAATGGATGATGTGAGTTATGTTATCTGTCCTGCCAGATAATCTTCATGCATTGGTGGTGTCTTTATTTCTTTTTCTGAATAGATACACAGTTTAAATAATTTTCTTTTTTTTTAATTTTTATTTTATTTATGATAGTCACAGAGTGAGAGAGAGAGAGAGAGGCAGAGACATAGGCAGAGGGAGAAGCAGGCTCCATGCACCGGGAGCCCGACGTGGGATTCGATCCCAGGTCTCCAGGATCGCGCCCTGGGCCAAAGGCAGGTGCTAAACCGCTGCGCCACCTAGGGATCCCTTAAATAATTTTCTAATAGAATTTAAACTAACTAAAGCCTATTTGTCTAAGATTTTAACATTTGGAATTATAGCTATAACTCCAATCACAATAGTTTCTACAGCAGAAATGTGTATTGAAATTTGTGTGATTTACATCAAGAGTATCATCATCCATTGATAGATATTGGGCAAATTTAGTATGAAATATGAAAATAGCAGTTTCTTCTTTCCCCTCTGTTATTATAAATACCTCCCTAATGAAGCAATCCATTAACTATGTCACTTCAAAATAGTATTATCCAATGGATCATCTCTCCTAGATGTTTGTCAAAAAAGAGGAAATGAATATGTGTATTTACCTGCCAACATCTATAATGCCTATAAAACTGTAGCCATATATGATAGTGGTGTGTGACTATGAAGCTGGTATTAATTTATCTATGAAATTGGTTAGCTATTCATAGTAGAAACTGATCTTCTGGTTATTTAAAGCAGTCTGTGTATAGTAATAGTAGTAGTAATAATAGCTAATATTTATGTGAAACTTATTATATGATTAATAACATGCTGATTACTTATATTTATGTGGCTGAAAACTTTTAACACTTTCTTATGTCATCCTTAGAGATTAGTGAGACATCCTAGAAATAGCCAAATTATAGCATTGAGTGGTAAAGCATGGGAAACATTATGCATATTTCAATGGGAATTTTACCTTCTAAGATTCCTACCCATAGAGCTCGTTAGCATTATCATTTGATTTCAACCACTGGTACTAACTGGCCTATAAATCATTGAGATTCTCAGAGTTAAATATGTAGATACATACACGTCATAAAATATATATGCACACTGGGATCTCAATATATCAGTGTGTTTTATACTCTATAAAAGTGACTTTTGAGATAGAGTTTTAATACCTGAAAAAAACCAAGATGTATTTATTATTTATGCTTATCTAGCTGTATAATGAATGATTTGAAAATCAATGGCAAATGATCAAGTTCAAATACAAATCAGAAACGTACTTAAGTCAGTACAATTACGACTATTCCACTTCACTTGACTTGCTCCTCAGTACTTTATTAAATTGTATGGGCTTATTTGCCCAGAAGTCTAGATTCAGTATTTGCATTCATTTTTTCAGGGTAACGCCCTTTTCGTAAGTCTCACATATTCCACCCACCAACCAGAAAGTTGAACCACAGAGCAGTAGTTCTTGGTTACAACCAGGGAGTAATACTAACTAAAATGAGAAAATGTTTACACATGAGCAGGTTTGAGTACAAATGGACAATGATTCTCTAGGTGTTGCATCAAGTTCACATTTACATACATTTTTAATACAGATGAATATATCATTTCTTGTTTAAAACAAGTAACATAAAACTGAAAATAAACCAGAAAAATCTGAATGTTGGGAAAGTATAACCACACAATTTATTTTTAAATATAAATTGTCATCGTGAGAAGCTCTAATATCAGCCTACCTTCACTACCTCCACTATCTTCAAACCTGAACCAAGCCATCTCTTTAGATTCACTATTAAGACCAATATTATATACAAAGGTTAATATGTGAGAAAATTTATATGGCTTATCATTGGCAAAAATTCAGATTCCTCAAGAGTTCCTGCTTCAGGACTGGTTTCAATCTTCCCATCTCATTGTTCATCACTTTTGAGCAAATAGTCATAATTACCTCTCTTAATTTTACCTTTTATTTTACCTTTAATTACCTTTAATTTTACCTTACCTACTTTTTTCTTTTTCCTGAGATAGGGGTGCAAAGAAGTAATGAAATGGCCAAAGATAAATAGTAAGAAGAGGCTAGAGCAATGCTTTCCTAATTTGAAAAGTTAATTATATTGAATTATTCTTATTATACCACAATCCTATTGGTGTTCATGACAGAAAGGAAACTTCCATCCAATACTAAAAAGTAAAGACTGTTGCTAACAGAGAGAAAAATGTTGGATTTGCCTGAATCTCATTTTTATATATTAGTACTCAGAAGAATGCATTGAAATAAATTAGGTAGTGGGGTGTCATATAAAATTTTAGTTTAAAGTTTACTTTGAAAAAAAAATAAAGTTTACTTTGGCATTGGGATCAATATAATCTTCAAAAGTCAGGAAGAAGCCTATTATTTAAAAGAAAATATCTGTTTTGCTTCTCTTATTTCATGCAACAAGAACAGTATGATTCAGAATGACTTTTGTAATAATTACATGGAACTTCTCCTGAAACTTCTCCAATTTTCTTTTTGTTTTAATAGCAGTCTAATGATTCCTTGGGAAATCCTATATGGAAGGTAAAGGGTGATACCAACAGAGTCCATTTACAAATGAGGAAATGGTAATTATTTACCTTAGATTCAGGTTCAAATCAGAAAGTCAGAAGCTATTGTTCAAGCTCAAAAAAGATAATGATTTTTTTTCCAGCATGTTTTTCAGATTATTGATTGATCTCAAGGTCATGTAATAATTTTTACAATTTCCCTTTAGCTTTATGCCAGCAACAATTGCTATTTGTCCCCAGTCTTGGGAAGGGATCAAGAGGTTGGCAAGGAGTCATGCGGATGTTTTAAGGGACCTGCAGGAACATTAGTAATGTCATAGTGTATGTGTGTATGCAGTCACCAATCAACTAACAAGAATCTGAAGAATTTACAATAAATTGTATTAAACAGCTATAAGAATAAATTCAGAGAGCTGTTTGATTTTTTTATCTAAGATGTTTTTTGAATACTTTTTCAAGTTATTATTAATGTTTGAGACTTTCTGCCTTTCTCTTTCAGTCTCCCAGGGTAAAATGCTACAAGCTACTGGTATTAGTATTAAATACTATCTTTAGGGACAATTCTTTTAGCTGATAATCTTTGTATCTACCCTGGGAATTTCTTTCCTTGTATTCAAATTCCTGGCTGGAGATCTACTAAGAATAGAGTAAGGAGCAGGATAATCAACAGAAATTTTAAGTCAAAAACTAATATTGGGACCCCTAGGTGGCTCAGTGGTTGAACATCTGCCTTTGGCTCAGGGTGTGACCCTGGAGTCCTGGGATGGAGTCCCACATTGGGCTCCCTATAGGGAGCTTGCTTCTCCCTCTGCCTGTGTCTCTGCCTCCGTGTGTCTCCCATGAATTAAAAAAATGTTCTTTTAAAAACCCCAAAAACAAAAACTAATACTAGTGTATGGGATTGCACTTTCAGGAAAGAAGCTTTTTGTATTAAGGCATTTCACAAACCTAGTTGTCTTCCTTGAGTTTGCTCATATTCATTCTGTCAGATTTCAGTTACCCAGTTTTTGGAATATGATTCAGAAATATGTGGTATTTGTACTAAAGAAACGGCATTGGATGTTTGGGGGTGGGGGCTTGGGGAAAAGGCTGTAAACAGAAGCTTGGGTTGCCATGATCTTTGGGTCCTCACTTTCTGGAGTCACCAACGTTACCTCTTTTGATGCCCCTAATCCAATAAGCCCCTGTATTTCAAAAGAGATCTGTTGAATAACATTGCCCAATGGCCTGCATATCCCAAGTTAGACCTATGCATGGATGGACTGGCTTCTTGACCATTCCCATATTAAGCTTTGGTTCTGTAGACTTTAACACTGTCTCTTCTAACCTAGATTGTGGATAGGACAATATTAGACTCTGGTGAAATACATAAAGGTGGCTTGTTGATCTGTGAGTTATTAGGATCACCGAGAGTCTACTCAAGAGTACTTCTCAACCATATTTTCTGATCATTTGGGACCCAATCTCAACAGGCTGAAGCTCCATAGGTCAGGAAGATATTTAGAAACAGAAGCATCTGAAGAACTCCACAGTCTGACTGCTAATGTTACCCCTGTCCCCCAGAGTCAGGAGCACTGTCAGATCCTTAGACTCTAGTCCAGATCCCCTGCAAATGAGATTCCTGGAGAAATATTAATTTACTGTGTTCAAAATCTTCTAAAATTCTACTTTTAATGTCATTAAAACCTCTAGCATTTAGTGTCATTTTCCCTCCCCTGTCAGGTCTGTTATCTGAACTGTAGCTTGGAAGCCTGGATATTATGAACCCACAAAGGAAAACTCAAAAGTTATGTAGAACTATTGATTTCTTTTTTCTCATCCTAGAAGAAATTATTTTTTTCTGGAAATTCAGCTATATGGTGCCACAGGGGTGGAAGGTAAGAAAGAATCTAGCCAAATAAGAATATGACTTTTCATTTATGTCCTTAGCACTTTCATTTACCTCATGTGTAAAAATCATTTAATTCAACAAGAATTTATTGAACCCCTAGTATGTGGCAGACACTGTTCTAAGTACTAGATGTTGTCAGTTAACAAAACTAACTACTTCTTGTCATCAAGCTTATAGTTTCTTTACAGGGTTGTTGTGGTAATTGAGACATGCAATATATTTGGCACTATGCTTGGCATATAAAAACTATGTAAAATGCAGATTATGTTTAATAGAAAATAGGACAAATGGCAGTGTTCCAGGTAGAGCTTAATTTAATCATCATTTGTCATTGCTATGATGAATATTGTAAAAATGAAAGATTTAGGTTGATACTTTCTAAGTCAAAACATGACAAAAAATATCCTTAGAGTCAATTGAAAAATGACGTTAATCTATCAGTTGATATTCTGACTTTCACAGCAATAGTCTAGTGCAAGTATTAACTTAATCCTAGCATAATTTATAAAATTTAAATATTAGTTCTGTTACAGCTGCCTTTTTCCATTTCTGAATAGTGCTGAGATCTCATCCCGAGGGTATGTTCTCTTTCCTAAGAAAAAACGCACATTTGATGAAAAAGATTCTGTGAAATATTTTAAGATGCTTAAGAAGAAAAATTTGCAATATGATTTTCCATTATTAAAATATGCCTCAATATTTCAAAAAAATGCTTCCATTTTTTGCTATGAATGAGACTCAATTGAAAATCAGTTATTCAATTGCCTTTTGATCTTTAGAAATTGAAGCTATCTGACAGCTTGCAGAATTATAGTTCCCTTTTTAAAAGTTCAACACTTTTAATAATAATCACCTTATTTTGTGTTAAAATCCTCAAAAGTGTAATTAAAATATTATTCTTTATTATGTAAGGAAGACCTAATGGAACAACAAAGGCCAGAGTGAATCATAGTTGGAAAAATTATGAGATTAGCAGCATGACTAAACAAGAAGAAAAAAAAGAAGTCTAGTGGATCTTAACTTTTTCCAATGATTAGAATGTTACAACTGTAATGCAGTTATAAGACATGAGACATACACATAGTAAAAGACAATCCACATTAGATTTTAAAATCTGTTGTAATATTAATAAAGAAAGGAGTTCTGTATCATATATATATATATACACACACACACACATATATATATATATATATATATATATATATAATCACTATATAATCACTATATGTGTTTGGCAATGGTGGGAAATTTCCTCAAAGTATTCTTTTGAATGGATATTCCTATCCATTAGGATGCAACCTAATACAGAAAACTCATCATAAGAATTGAGACCTTCTGATCTTATGTGCTGTTCCTTTTGAGTTCCAAATGATATTTTTCTCAAAGATGTCTGTATCTTTCTCTAAATGAGTTTAGATTTGCTTTAAAATATCTCAACTCATTACATACAATCCAGGATGACTCTGAGATTTGTGTTAAGGGCAGTATCTTGAATTTTGGTGCCCAGGTTTCTAGACATAGCCTATGGTAGATGCTTTTGTTTGTCAGAATCATTGCAAACCTGCAGAACTTTCCCATTCGATCCGTGAATGCTGTGGTCATTCAAAATGCATAAAGGTACACTGGGTGGTCCAGTGAGTTGACTGTCCAACTCTTGGTTTTGGCTCAGGTCATGATCTCAGGGTTGTGGGATTGAACCCTATGCTGGGCTCCACTCTTGGGGAAGTCTGCTTGAGATTCTCTCCCTCCGCCCCTTCCCCCACTCACATGCTCACTCTCTCTCTCTCTCTCTCTCTCTCTGTCTCAAATGAATAAATTTTTAAAAAACAAAATGCATAAATGTGATACATGTTTACAACAAAACAGTTTATGTTCTTTCTATTTATATCCAAACCCATTTTATGAAGACTGTTTTGTGGTAAGTTGCAATGTCTCATTAACCTCTTTCTATTGGTGGAGTAAAGGAGGAAGGAATTATCTGTTTGCCTTTTTACTGTCTTCACATTGATATAATGGTTTGTTATTTGTCTAACAGAATCACCTTAGCAATTTATTTATTTATTATTTATTTTAAAGATTTTATTTATTTATTCATGAGAGACACAGAGAGAGAGACAGAGATACAGGCAGAGGGAGAGGCAGGCTCCATTCAGGGACCCTGATGTGGGACTTGATCCCGGGACTCCAGGATCACGCCCTGGGCCGAAGGCAGGTGCTAAACACTGAGCGACCCAGGGTTCTCCATCTTAGCAATTTTAAGTGGGGCATAACCTCTCAGACTTCTGCTAACAAGTGAATATAAGCTGTGGTTACTAAATTTCCTTCAAGGTAAGTTGGGGTGATCCAGCAAACTTCTTCAGGGAAGCTTAAAAAAGGGGGGCCATTGGAAAAGAGATGTAAGTCTTAAAAAAGATTCTGAGATGTTTTCTGTATCATGCCCCAGTGGCATATATGATAATCATGAAGGGCAGGAGGGATAATTTAGCAGGTCTTTGGAAAAGCCTAACTAGTTGCACTATCACATCGAATTTTACCTTCTAAGATTCCTACCCATAGAGCTCGTTAGCATTATCATTTGATTTCAACCACTGGTACTAACTGGCCTATAAATCATTGAGATTCTCAGAGTTAAATATGTAGATACATACACGTCATAAAATATATATGCACACTGGGATCTCAATATATCAGTGTGTTTTATACTCTATAAAAGTGACTTTTGAGATAGAGTTTTAATACCTGAAAAAAACCAAGATGTATTTATTATTTATGCTTATCTAGCTGTATAATGAATGATTTGAAAATCAATGGCAAATGATCAAGTTCAAATACAAATCAGAAACGTACTTAAGTCAGTACAATTACGACTATTCCACTTCACTTGACTTGCTCCTCAGTACTTTATTAAATTGTATGGGCTTATTTGCCCAGAAGTCTAGATTCAGTATTTGCATTCATTTTTTCAGGGTAACGCCCTTTTCGTAAGTCTCACATATTCCACCCACCAACCAGAAAGTTGAACCACAGAGCAGTAGTTCTTGGTTACAACCAGGGAGTAATACTAACTAAAATGAGAAAATGTTTACACATGAGCAGGTTTGAGTACAAATGGACAATGATTCTCTAGGTGTTGCATCAAGTTCACATTTACATACATTTTTAATACAGATGAATATATCATTTCTTGTTTAAAACAAGTAACATAAAACTGAAAATAAACCAGAAAAATCTGAATGTTGGGAAAGTATAACCACACAATTTATTTTTAAATATAAATTGTCATCGTGAGAAGCTCTAATATCAGCCTACCTTCACTACCTCCACTATCTTCAAACCTGAACCAAGCCATCTCTTTAGATTCACTATTAAGACCAATATTATATACAAAGGTTAATATGTGAGAAAATTTATATGGCTTATCATTGGCAAAAATTCAGATTCCTCAAGAGTTCCTGCTTCAGGACTGGTTTCAATCTTCCCATCTCATTGTTCATCACTTTTGAGCAAATAGTCATAATTACCTCTCTTAATTTTACCTTTTATTTTACCTTTAATTACCTTTAATTTTACCTTACCTACTTTTTTCTTTTTCCTGAGATAGGGGTGCAAAGAAGTAATGAAATGGCCAAAGATAAATAGTAAGAAGAGGCTAGAGCAATGCTTTCCTAATTTGAAAAGTTAATTATATTGAATTATTCTTATTATACCACAATCCTATTGGTGTTCATGACAGAAAGGAAACTTCCATCCAATACTAAAAAGTAAAGACTGTTGCTAACAGAGAGAAAAATGTTGGATTTGCCTGAATCTCATTTTTATATATTAGTACTCAGAAGAATGCATTGAAATAAATTAGGTAGTGGGGTGTCATATAAAATTTTAGTTTAAAGTTTACTTTGAAAAAAAAATAAAGTTTACTTTGGCATTGGGATCAATATAATCTTCAAAAGTCAGGAAGAAGCCTATTATTTAAAAGAAAATATCTGTTTTGCTTCTCTTATTTCATGCAACAAGAACAGTATGATTCAGAATGACTTTTGTAATAATTACATGGAACTTCTCCTGAAACTTCTCCAATTTTCTTTTTGTTTTAATAGCAGTCTAATGATTCCTTGGGAAATCCTATATGGAAGGTAAAGGGTGATACCAACAGAGTCCATTTACAAATGAGGAAATGGTAATTATTTACCTTAGATTCAGGTTCAAATCAGAAAGTCAGAAGCTATTGTTCAAGCTCAAAAAAGATAATGATTTTTTTTCCAGCATGTTTTTCAGATTATTGATTGATCTCAAGGTCATGTAATAATTTTTACAATTTCCCTTTAGCTTTATGCCAGCAACAATTGCTATTTGTCCCCAGTCTTGGGAAGGGATCAAGAGGTTGGCAAGGAGTCATGCGGATGTTTTAAGGGACCTGCAGGAACATTAGTAATGTCATAGTGTATGTGTGTATGCAGTCACCAATCAACTAACAAGAATCTGAAGAATTTACAATAAATTGTATTAAACAGCTATAAGAATAAATTCAGAGAGCTGTTTGATTTTTTTATCTAAGATGTTTTTTGAATACTTTTTCAAGTTATTATTAATGTTTGAGACTTTCTGCCTTTCTCTTTCAGTCTCCCAGGGTAAAATGCTACAAGCTACTGGTATTAGTATTAAATACTATCTTTAGGGACAATTCTTTTAGCTGATAATCTTTGTATCTACCCTGGGAATTTCTTTCCTTGTATTCAAATTCCTGGCTGGAGATCTACTAAGAATAGAGTAAGGAGCAGGATAATCAACAGAAATTTTAAGTCAAAAACTAATATTGGGACCCCTAGGTGGCTCAGTGGTTGAACATCTGCCTTTGGCTCAGGGTGTGACCCTGGAGTCCTGGGATGGAGTCCCACATTGGGCTCCCTATAGGGAGCTTGCTTCTCCCTCTGCCTGTGTCTCTGCCTCCGTGTGTCTCCCATGAATTAAAAAAATGTTCTTTTAAAAACCCCAAAAACAAAAACTAATACTAGTGTATGGGATTGCACTTTCAGGAAAGAAGCTTTTTGTATTAAGGCATTTCACAAACCTAGTTGTCTTCCTTGAGTTTGCTCATATTCATTCTGTCAGATTTCAGTTACCCAGTTTTTGGAATATGATTCAGAAATATGTGGTATTTGTACTAAAGAAACGGCATTGGATGTTTGGGGGTGGGGGCTTGGGGAAAAGGCTGTAAACAGAAGCTTGGGTTGCCATGATCTTTGGGTCCTCACTTTCTGGAGTCACCAACGTTACCTCTTTTGATGCCCCTAATCCAATAAGCCCCTGTATTTCAAAAGAGATCTGTTGAATAACATTGCCCAATGGCCTGCATATCCCAAGTTAGACCTATGCATGGATGGACTGGCTTCTTGACCATTCCCATATTAAGCTTTGGTTCTGTAGACTTTAACACTGTCTCTTCTAACCTAGATTGTGGATAGGACAATATTAGACTCTGGTGAAATACATAAAGGTGGCTTGTTGATCTGTGAGTTATTAGGATCACCGAGAGTCTACTCAAGAGTACTTCTCAACCATATTTTCTGATCATTTGGGACCCAATCTCAACAGGCTGAAGCTCCATAGGTCAGGAAGATATTTAGAAACAGAAGCATCTGAAGAACTCCACAGTCTGACTGCTAATGTTACCCCTGTCCCCCAGAGTCAGGAGCACTGTCAGATCCTTAGACTCTAGTCCAGATCCCCTGCAAATGAGATTCCTGGAGAAATATTAATTTACTGTGTTCAAAATCTTCTAAAATTCTACTTTTAATGTCATTAAAACCTCTAGCATTTAGTGTCATTTTCCCTCCCCTGTCAGGTCTGTTATCTGAACTGTAGCTTGGAAGCCTGGATATTATGAACCCACAAAGGAAAACTCAAAAGTTATGTAGAACTATTGATTTCTTTTTTCTCATCCTAGAAGAAATTATTTTTTTCTGGAAATTCAGCTATATGGTGCCACAGGGGTGGAAGGTAAGAAAGAATCTAGCCAAATAAGAATATGACTTTTCATTTATGTCCTTAGCACTTTCATTTACCTCATGTGTAAAAATCATTTAATTCAACAAGAATTTATTGAACCCCTAGTATGTGGCAGACACTGTTCTAAGTACTAGATGTTGTCAGTTAACAAAACTAACTACTTCTTGTCATCAAGCTTATAGTTTCTTTACAGGGTTGTTGTGGTAATTGAGACATGCAATATATTTGGCACTATGCTTGGCATATAAAAACTATGTAAAATGCAGATTATGTTTAATAGAAAATAGGACAAATGGCAGTGTTCCAGGTAGAGCTTAATTTAATCATCATTTGTCATTGCTATGATGAATATTGTAAAAATGAAAGATTTAGGTTGATACTTTCTAAGTCAAAACATGACAAAAAATATCCTTAGAGTCAATTGAAAAATGACGTTAATCTATCAGTTGATATTCTGACTTTCACAGCAATAGTCTAGTGCAAGTATTAACTTAATCCTAGCATAATTTATAAAATTTAAATATTAGTTCTGTTACAGCTGCCTTTTTCCATTTCTGAATAGTGCTGAGATCTCATCCCGAGGGTATGTTCTCTTTCCTAAGAAAAAACGCACATTTGATGAAAAAGATTCTGTGAAATATTTTAAGATGCTTAAGAAGAAAAATTTGCAATATGATTTTCCATTATTAAAATATGCCTCAATATTTCAAAAAAATGCTTCCATTTTTTGCTATGAATGAGACTCAATTGAAAATCAGTTATTCAATTGCCTTTTGATCTTTAGAAATTGAAGCTATCTGACAGCTTGCAGAATTATAGTTCCCTTTTTAAAAGTTCAACACTTTTAATAATAATCACCTTATTTTGTGTTAAAATCCTCAAAAGTGTAATTAAAATATTATTCTTTATTATGTAAGGAAGACCTAATGGAACAACAAAGGCCAGAGTGAATCATAGTTGGAAAAATTATGAGATTAGCAGCATGACTAAACAAGAAGAAAAAAAAGAAGTCTAGTGGATCTTAACTTTTTCCAATGATTAGAATGTTACAACTGTAATGCAGTTATAAGACATGAGACATACACATAGTAAAAGACAATCCACATTAGATTTTAAAATCTGTTGTAATATTAATAAAGAAAGGAGTTCTGTATCATATATATATATATACACACACACACACATATATATATATATATATATATATATATAATCACTATATAATCACTATATGTGTTTGGCAATGGTGGGAAATTTCCTCAAAGTATTCTTTTGAATGGATATTCCTATCCATTAGGATGCAACCTAATACAGAAAACTCATCATAAGAATTGAGACCTTCTGATCTTATGTGCTGTTCCTTTTGAGTTCCAAATGATATTTTTCTCAAAGATGTCTGTATCTTTCTCTAAATGAGTTTAGATTTGCTTTAAAATATCTCAACTCATTACATACAATCCAGGATGACTCTGAGATTTGTGTTAAGGGCAGTATCTTGAATTTTGGTGCCCAGGTTTCTAGACATAGCCTATGGTAGATGCTTTTGTTTGTCAGAATCATTGCAAACCTGCAGAACTTTCCCATTCGATCCGTGAATGCTGTGGTCATTCAAAATGCATAAAGGTACACTGGGTGGTCCAGTGAGTTGACTGTCCAACTCTTGGTTTTGGCTCAGGTCATGATCTCAGGGTTGTGGGATTGAACCCTATGCTGGGCTCCACTCTTGGGGAAGTCTGCTTGAGATTCTCTCCCTCCGCCCCTTCCCCCACTCACATGCTCACTCTCTCTCTCTCTCTCTCTCTGTCTCAAATGAATAAATTTTTAAAAAACAAAATGCATAAATGTGATACATGTTTACAACAAAACAGTTTATGTTCTTTCTATTTATATCCAAACCCATTTTATGAAGACTGTTTTGTGGTAAGTTGCAATGTCTCATTAACCTCTTTCTATTGGTGGAGTAAAGGAGGAAGGAATTATCTGTTTGCCTTTTTACTGTCTTCACATTGATATAATGGTTTGTTATTTGTCTAACAGAATCACCTTAGCAATTTATTTATTTATTATTTATTTTAAAGATTTTATTTATTTATTCATGAGAGACACAGAGAGAGAGACAGAGATACAGGCAGAGGGAGAGGCAGGCTCCATTCAGGGACCCTGATGTGGGACTTGATCCCGGGACTCCAGGATCACGCCCTGGGCCGAAGGCAGGTGCTAAACAGCTGAGCGACCCAGGGTTCTCCATCTTAGCAATTTTAAGTGGGGCATAACCTCTCAGACTTCTGCTAACAAGTGAATATAAGCTGTGGTTACTAAATTTCCTTCAAGGTAATTGGGGTGATCCAGCAAACTTCTTCAGGGAAGCTTAAAAAAGGGGGGCCATTTGGAAATAGATGTAATCTTAAAAAAAGATTCTGAGATGTTTTCTGTATCATGCCCCAGTGGCATATATGATAATCATGAAGGCAGGAGGGATAATTTAGCAGGTCTTTGGAAAAGCCTAACTAGTTGCACTATCACATCATGCTACTTCAATTCTCTGCATAATGCTTGTTAATTAATGTTGATTTTAAAATTTTAATTAGTTAATTAATTATCTGTCTCCCTTTACCAGAATATAAAAGGTAGCTGAGGAGGTAACATTAAACAGAAATTTATGGGATAATGAAAAGCCCAGGAAGTATCAGGAAATGATATTACAGCCAGAGTAATAATCGCTCATTCCAAAGTCCTAGACTGAGAATGAGTTTGGTATGTTTGAAGGAAAGAAAGGACATAATATCTAGAGCATAGCAGAATAGAATAGCGTGAAAGATTTTGGAGAGGCAAAGGCCAGGTCACATAGAGTTTGGTAAATCAGAATTAGGGGTGTTACCAATTGATTTTTCTTTCCCCAACAAAGAGGTTGGAATCCTTGGAGTGACCCCTCTCTCTCCTTGAGAGTACTTTCTCCATTAGGTGTCACAAAGCAAAACTGAAACCGAAGCAGAGTGTTGGACAGCACAAGTGTTATTCAATGGCCAAAGAATGGAGAAGCAGAATCTTTACAAATCAACTTTGCTAACTTTCATGGTGCCCCATTGTAACAACATATCTTAATTTATTAACTTGCAATTTAAACCTTTCCATTGATCCATGTCAATCCCTCTCTCCCACTTCTTTCCTTGTCGGATAGAATACATTACTCATTATTATCTCCCAGTAAATTTTGCTCATTCTATCTTCTATAATTTTACATATACCAGTCTCCTAATCTAAAATACTTTTTCATTTTTATTCTACCATTCTTTGGGGCCTCAGTTCTCTAGGGCTTCAAAATACCAGGGTAATCCTCCATTTGTCTGAAGCATGTGACCTCTATGATGCTTTAACTTCTACAGGGCACTCCTCTTGTATTTTGTTTTCTTATGAAGTATTGCATCTGTATTGTTTTGATATCTACAGTGAAGTCTTATATTTTTTCCTTTTAAAAAATATGATTGATTGATTGATTGATTGATTGATTGATTTTAGGGAGAGAGAGCATGTACACATGTATGAGGGGAGTGGGGAGGGCCAGAGGGAGAGAGAGTCTTAAGGAGACTCCACTCTGAGTGCCCATGGAGCTTGATCTCATGATCCTGCGATCATGACCTGAGTCCAGACCAAGAGTCAAAGCTTAACTGACTGTGCCACCCAGGCACCCCTGTATCTTGTTCTTTGAGGATGTATGAAATCCATATTGCTTTAATTTCTACTCCTGTTTCCTCTATTTTGTTCCTTTGTGTGTCCATCACCTCTAGCATAGTACCTGGCATAAGCTTCATATTCAATACATATTTGTTGAGTATGTGATGAAAGGATTCATTAATATGCATTGTTGGTTATCACTGATGTATTTTTTCCATCTTTCCACCTGGATTGTATGTTCTCTACAGCAAAACCCAGGTCTTATATTTCCCACCATATCATTCATAACATCTAGCAAGGAGACCTAGAGAAAGTAATAGACTGAAAGGTTAGCAACTCCTGTTTTTCCTAAAATGTATCTCTTTCCTTATCCTAATTGACTTCTCACTGATTCAAGTAACTTTGAGAGGTATGGGAAGGAGGGGTAATAATAGATACATTGTCGGTGCTCAAATTTGGTGTCTCAGCTGTGGGGAATATGATTCAGATATCTGGTAGAACCTCTGGCAAACTCAAACTCAAAGATGCTTATAAGATACACTTTCTGTAATTCTGGAAATTTACCAACCCTCCTCTGGTAAGCAGATCCTAAGCCCAGGAGCAAGATTGGACTATTCTTAAACACTTCCAATAAATGGGTATGTAATAGCCCCACAGATTGTTTCTACGTAATAAAGAACTTGAGATTAAGAATAGTCAGTTCATCCTCCCATAAATTTTAATGAGGAAACTGAATTGACTGCAAAGCAATTTGCTTATTAAAAAAATTAATAGTAGGCAGCCACGGTTTAATGTCAAGGCCATCAGAATATGAAATGGAGGACCTGGATTCAAGTTCTAATATTTTCCTCAACTAGATGTATGACTTTGGAAAATTTGCTTAAATTCTCTGAAATGTATTTCCTTATCTTCAAAGTAGATATGATCAGAAAGGCGGTGAGGAGAGAATGAGATAGTGCATGAGTAGATCTTTGAAGGTATATGTGCCATATATAAATAATAAGGGGGCAAAAACATAATTTAAGAGATGGAAAATGTACACGTAGATCCAATAACTCACAGCCATGTTGCCTTACTGTTCCCTGTCAGGCACTGCATGCTTTTATGAGATGATCCATTTCTGGCTGACTCATTTCACATTGACAAGTGTTCTTGTGGTTCTTGTCTCAGACTCCAGAGAGCTGTTCTGAATTGTCACTTGGGTTCATCCAGGCATCCCTCCAGTAGTGCTGGATTCCAATAGTTGTGGAAATTACCAGTTTTCCTGTCTGCAGCTGGTAAGCAAACAGAACCCTCAATTTTATGTCAATAGCGCTTGGTATTTGGAAATTATCAGATTACAAAATTCAATAGCATCTTTGGATTGTCTTAACAGCAAGCCACCAGTGAAAGTCCAGGAAGCCATTTACATCACATTAGACACCTCTGAATGATTTGGTATAAAAGTAGTTATAGTCTTGATAGCTCAGCTTTGCCAATCACAAAAGAATAATTCGAATCCCTTAGAGAAAATAGCAAAAAATCTCAGTACGTAAACATTTCTTTTAAGTATATGTAGAAAATAGGTTAGTAGAAAACAGTGACAGAGGAACAAAATGCGTTATTCAAAGTATTAATTATACATATCAACTAATTAATAATATAATTCTATTAGGTTTAGAAAGGAGATCAAGGTTAATTTTATTATCAAGTGCCCTTGGCCTTATTCATTTAATAGTAGAGGATACATAATCTATCAAAATAAAAAAAAAGTTTAAAGCAATTTAAAATTGCTTTAACAAGGTCAGAAATTAAGTTTTCAGGTATTCACTCCAGAGTAAGTGCAATGTCATGACTTTAATAACAGCTAAAACTAAATTTAGACTTTTGAGAAAAAATTTTTTTCTGAAGAAACATAGACCTTGAAAATACCTTGGAGGAAATTACTAACCTCTTGGAAATTAATGAATTCTTATAATATTCCTAAAGGGTTATGGGATGTTTTATAATTGTCCATTGCAGATGGGAAACCGAAGAGCTTGGCCAAATTTCTATTTTTAAGGATGGACTGACTGGGACTCTTGCAATGTTCTTCACTTTCAGTTTGTCCATCATTTGGCCTTGTCTTTTTTTTTTTTCTTCCTAATACAGAGTGAGCAGATAACAAATATTTGTTCTTTGTTTTGGGTTCTTATTTCATTCACTAAAATCTCTAGTTATACTCTGGACTGTTTAGAGCTAAATGAAAATCTTAGTTTTGAATGTGCAATATTGTACTTTCTTTCTAATTTTTTGATGCCCAGCCCATAGGATTACGCATCTCCACATGCTGTCATGTGACGCACTGAAATCAGCTAGGGCCACATGCTAGTCAGCCAGTGGAATGTAAGCAGAAGTAGCATACACTACATATGTCCAAGCAAAAGCTTTGAGAACCATAGAATGCTCCAAAAGTTTTTCCCTCCCTTTGTAATGACAAGGGCATGGCTAGATAAGAACTTCTCCTTTAAGCCTGTGTCTCAGAAGAAGACAGGCAGAGTAGAGCTGGAGCTGATCATAGATGACTCATAACATGAATAAGAAATAAATCTTTATTATCATAAGCCATTGCGATTATACAGTTGTTTTTTAACACAAATATCCTAGTAAAATTTGACAGTACACAGTTCTCACCATATTGTGATAGATTTAAATAAAGGACTATTTTAGTTCTGATGCATAAAAGGTATTCAGTTGGGGATTTACGTAAAAGCTTGATATTTGCATTTGGTTTATTGTCACTGGATTTTCATCATCTTAATTACAGTATTGTCTGGATACTGGAATAAAGGATGTATATGTCTTTTAGAAAAGAGGCAAAAGTTATGTTTCAGTGTATCACTCAGCTATACAAAAGCAGATAAAATTCAGTAGACAATTGGCATTTCTATATTTAAAATGGACAATATACATATGATTGTTTAGTCTGTAACGAGGTGATTTGTACTTTTGCTGAGGTGCCTGAGTGGTATTCTTGGAGAACTCATGATCCGGGCATTCGGCTTGTCACGGAATTTATGGAAAGCCCTAGTCCAATGTCCTTCAAAGCTTAGTTCCTGGACCAGCAGCATGAGAACTTGGGACTTTGTTAGGAATGTAAATTCTCAGACTTTACCCCAAACTAACTGAATCAAAAACTCTTGGGTGGAGGGCCAAAAAATCTGTTTTAACCAACCCTCCAGTTGATCCTTGTGCTTATTAAAATTTGAGAACCATTGGCTTTGTCATTTTCCTTGAAGGCCTTTGTTACTGTCTCTATCACCTAGTGGGACAGGATCTAGAAATCAGATTTTTAAAAGCATCCTTGTTATTCCTGATACTGGTGGCTCATTTTCACTGGCTTACATTTTAAGAGATATTAGAATACTATTATTCAGAATATAACTTTCACAGTATATAAGTGACATTCAGAAAGAACTTGGAATACAGCTAATGTCAAGGGTTTCATGTACATGCAATTTATTTATTTTAAAAGATTTTATTAATTTATTTAACAGAGAGAGAGAGCACAAGTAGGCAGAGTGTCAGCCATAGGGAAAGGGAGAAGCAGACTCCCACTGAGTGGGGAGCCTGATGGGGGCTCATCTCAGGACCCTGGGGTCATGACCTCAGCCAAAGGCAGATGCTTAACTGACTGAGCCACCCAGGCACCCCTGTACATGCAATATAAAGTATTAAATTGATGTCCAAATAATCATTATTATAATAAATATTAGCTTTTACAGAAGAGTGAAAACACAAATATGATTCCACAGTGTCTCTTGACATCCACAAGGAGCTGGGCCACTGCCAAGACCACAAAGCATGAAGTTCTAGTCCCTGCTTTTCTCTAACACACATTTTAGCTGCCTGCTCATCCTTTGGTACTGGTTGCCCTAAGGAGGAAGATAGGAGAAAGGGAACATAAAGTTTGGAAAATAGCTTCCCAGGGGCAGATGCCTTAAATTAAAACATGAAAGCAGAAATCAGGGTCAAATCTGGGAAGGTAGCTCTGGTTGGGGTCTTGTCAGGATGAAGAGAGATCTGGATCCTTTCCCTCACCCCCAAAGTCAATAAGAAAAAGGAAAAAAAAGAAGTCAGAAGGAAAGAGGGAAAGCAATGAATTGTCAATCACAGTCTGTTTTAAGGGCTAATTTTCCGTCCTGTGCCAACATTATGCTCATATTAAATCACCACCTGAATACCATGAACTCCTGCTGGTCTCAATGCAGCAGAATATTTCCTGTAGTTAGAACGTGAGCACCATGGGAGGGATCTTTGTCAGGCTTATCGCCGCTGTACTCCAAAGCCCTGACTAATCAGTGAAGCCCAAAGGCAGCTTTACTATGAAGCTTTACTATGAAGTCTTAGGCCTCTTCCCTGGTAAGGTCACTTTCAATATACAAAATTTTATTTTTATAATTTTGTATTATTTTTCTTAAAGAGGACCCTGCAAATTGTATAAGTTTCAGATCTTCTCAAACATGGATCTGCCTGTGGTTAGGAAGTAAGAAGGAGAGGTGAAGTATGCTTGGACAAAGGTGGGAGCATGGAAGGAGAAAAGAATAGAAAATATGTTAGAAGACAATCAGCTATACCTGGTGATTGATTAGGCTGTGGAAAAAGGAAATAAAAAGTGAACAATCCTATTTCTTTCTTTGATGATATTACTCAGTTCAAAGATAAATAATTTGTAACAGGTAGGATATCTGGATATCAACTAATAAATAGTAAGAATCTCAATGATACATTTTTTTTTTTTGCCAAAGTGGAGAAATAGGTACATTCTGCTATAATTCAGTAGATTACAAACTGGTTAAGTCACTGTACCAAACGATGGTGATTGAAGGTTTAATATAAATTTAGAAGTTTCTAAGGATATGTCAAATGCCGAGGCAAGGTCTTTGTACCTCTTCTTTTCAACATATTGGTCACTGATTTGTACCAGATTATAGTCATATGCTCAATGCATTGATATATGTAATGTGATTTTGAAAAGACCAGAAGATTAAACTGAAAACTAAAAAGGAGGTAGAATTAGATACTAAGTAATTTTAATTGGGATGCACAACCTGGCAGCAATACTGTTAAAACTGAGTTCACTTTGTGTCAAGTGTGTGATGTCCACCTACAAAAGCTAATATCATCTAGGTCACATTAATGGAAATGGTATCTAGACTCTGGAATAAAGGAGTGGTAGCTTCATTTGGCTCTACGATGTTCACCACTATCTTTAAAGAGGGGCTTGTTGACGTGTTCTTCCTGATAAAACTAGTTCTATTTAAGTCCCTGAGGAGAACATTGGGATGAATATCAGCAGGTTTAATTTTTATTATAATCACTTTTTACTAAGAGAGATAAAAGATAGTAGCATGGTAGTGAATTATCTGTTGTATGTGTTCAATCATAGGTTGGAAGACAACCAATTGGTAGGCAGTTTCAGGGGAGATAAGCATTAGATAGCTGTTATTTCATGCAATTTAAGGTAACTATTTAAGGTATCTCAGAGATTTCAAGATTCTATCACTCTATGGCTCCTCAATAATTTTTACTTAAATTCCAGATTGTCAGTCCAACTTCTGAGTTGTTCTTTTGACTCCTAATTGAACTGGCAGCAATCTATAGCATTTTCCTTTCTATATTTTCAGTTTTCATTTTATGTATCCAAAAGATAAATTCTTCTTGAAAACTCATCTACTACTTATTCTTCTGTTGAAGCAGAATTCAGTTTATTTACCTATAGTAAAGCTCAATAAAGAGTAGTTTCTGGCATAATTAAAAATGTTAAATAAATAATTTTCACAAAAAAACACAGTGTACAGACACCCTGGCTGAAAGTCCCATTCAGTTTATAAACTATAATCGTATCATTCTAAAGTTTTCAGCTCAAGTTTCCTTGAAAAAGATTCTGTAGTCATACCTACCAAAGTTTTCAGTCAAGTAACTGTCCAATTAGCATTAATAAATCATAAAATCAACCTTTTTTGCCCAGAGCTAATCTAGAAAATATTCTTTTAAGACCTATTTTTCTATTTGATGCATAAGCCAAATTTTCGCAGTAACAACATTTAGGGTCTTGTATCACTTGGACTAGTAGCACTTAGTTAATTCTCTCAAAAGTCAATAAATAAAAAGGACATTTAATAACAAGAGACAGTGTAATTAACTTTAATAAGCAGTTAGTATTAACCAACCGTTCTTTTATAAACTAACAAAGATGACCAAACTTAGATTTAATTTTCTTGTTTCTATGAAAGAAATTAATTAATTCTTCAATATAATCACCATAATTAAAGGGAAAAAATGCCTATCGATTAGTTGGTTATTTAAATATCATGAACAGCCATGGGAAATGGAAAAAAAAGTCAAGATGAGCAATCAATAATCATGTTCAGAAAATAACCAAATCAAATGGTAAATCTGAGTACAACCATTATAAAGACTGATGAGAGATAAAAGATGAAAGTGTTATGACAGTATTTATAGAGTATTTGTTCTTTGTCCCCCAACATCTTTGTAAATTAGGATTTTCCTTATTACATCATCGAAGTCCTCAGAAGAAATTTGCCCTTTAGAATACAACTGACAGCTTACTTTTTGCAACTGAAATTGTCATTACACTATCCAGGAATACTTGCACTGTAAATGCTACTTTCAGAGGAAATAGTAGAGAAAGATATACATTCCTTAAAAAGCAATAAGGGTGTACTAAAATGACTCCATCTTAAAATTACCCATTATATGTGTCGTAGGCTGTTACTGAGCAGTAGGTCCATCATTATAATTAACATGTGACTACTCTAAAGAAATCATCAATATTTACTTTTATGGAAATAATAGTAGGAAAATATATTGAATATTAGGGCCTAGTGAAGTATTTAGAACGAGAACAAATTGTGTACTTATACTTTAAAAATTTATCTTAAGGGTACATTTTATTATACATCATCATCATCATCGTCATCTATCTGCTATTGTATTTTATTACTGCTCTGGAGCTGAATGTTGATCTCATAACTCACCTATGGTGCTACAAATCCAAAAATATCTCAGTAATAGAAAGACTTTATAAGTAGTTGGATAGACCCCTATTCAGACATGGAATTTAGAGGGACGCCTGGGTGGCTCAGCAGTTAAGTGCCTACCTTAGGCTCAGGGCATGATCCTGGAGTCCCAGGATGAGTCCCACATCGGGCTCCCTGCATGGAGCCTGCTTCTCCTTCTGTCTATGTCTCAGCCTCTCTCTCTCTCTCTTTCTCTCTCTCACTCTCTCTCTCTGTCTCATGAATAAATAAAATCTTTAAAAAAAGATAGGGAGTTTATATTTACTATATTACCATTAGCATGACTCAGGCATAACAGATAAATAAGGGCTGTATGTTTTAGTGAGTCATTCAGAAGGTACCACAAATTACTTGAAGCACAAACCAGTGTCTCTCCTCAAATGCAATCTTCTCTGGGAAGTCCTTCCTGATGCCTATTGAAAATAGCCACTTCTGTGCTGTTGGTTGTAGTTTCTTCCCTCTCATTTGTAATTTTACTTGAGTCTTTTCTCTTTCCTTTTTGATAAGTCTGGTTAAAGGTTTATCAATTTTATTAACATTTTCAAAGAACTATCTTCTGGTTTCATTGATCTGTTCTATTGCTTTTTTGGTTACTATATCATTTATTTCTGTTCTAATCTTTCTTATTTCCTTCCTTCTGCTGGCTTTAGACTTCATCTGTTGTTCTTCTAGCTCCTTTAGGTGTAAGGTTAGGTTACTTATTTGAGATTTTTAGTGATGAAAGAAACTGAAATAGACACCAAGAAATGAAAAGACATTCCATGATCATAGATTGGAAGAATAAATATTGTTAAAATGTCTATACTACCCAAGGCAACCTACACATTTAATGTAATCCCTATCAAAATACCAATAGCATTTCTCATAGAGCTAGAACAAACAGTCCTAAAATATGTATGGAACCACAAAAGACCCCAAATAGCCAAAGTAACCTTGAAAAGGAAAAGCAAAGATGGAGGCAGCACAATTCCAGGAATTGGAATTCCACAATTCCAGGTAATTGGAATGTAATATTCCAAGGTATATTACAAAGCTGTAGTGATCAAAGCAGTATGGTACTGGCACAAAAATCGATCAATAGAACAGAACAGACAACCCAGAAATAAACCCACAATTATTTAATCAAATAATCTTTGACAAATCAGGAAAGAATATGCAATGGGAAAAAGCCATTTCAACAAATGGTATTGGGAAAACTAGACAGCTACATGCCAAAGAATTAAACTGGGCCACTTTCTTACACATACACAAAAATAAATTCAAAATGTATTAAATACCTCAATGTGAGACCTGCAACCATAAAAATCCTAGAGGAGAATTCAGGAAGTAGCCCCTCTGACATTGGCCATAGCAACTTCTTTCTGGATATGAATCCTGAGGCAAGGGAAACAAAAGCAAAAATAAGCTATTGGGACTACCTCAAGATAAAAAGCTTCTCCACAGTGAAGAAAACAACCAACAAAGTTAAAAGGCAATCTATGGAATGGAAGAAGATATTTGCAAATGACGTATCTGATAGAGGTAGTATCCAAAATATATAAAGAACTTGCACAACTCAACACCCCAAAATCAAATAATCCAATTTAAAAATGGACAGAAGAAAAAAATCAAAAAAATAAAAATGGACAGAAGATATGAATAGACATTTTCCCAAAGAAGACACACAGATGGCCAATAGACACATGAAAAGCTGCTAACATCACTCATCATCAGGGAGCTACAAATAGAAACTACAATAAAATATGACCTCATACCAGTCAGAATGGCTGATATCAACAACACAAGAAATAACAGGTATTGGCGAGGATGTGGATAAATGGGAATACTCAGGCACTGTTGGTGGCAATGCTAACTGGTGCTGCTGCTCCAGAAAACAGTATAGAGGTTCCTTAAAATGTTAAAAATAGAGAACTATCCTATAATCCAGCAATTGCACTACTAGGCAGTTACCCAAAGAAGACAAAAAAACTAATACAGAGGAATACATGCACCAGGTTGTTTATAGCAATATCTACAGTAGCCAAATTATGGAAACAGCCCAAGTGACCATCAACTGATGAATGAATAACGAAAAGATGGAATATTACTCAGCCATAAAAGAGAATGAAGTCTTGTCATTTGCAACAGTGTGAATGGAGCTAGAGAGTAATATGCTAAGTGAAATAAGTCAGTCAGGGAAAGACAAATACCATATGATTTCACTCATATGCAGAATTTAAGAAACAAAATATTGAAACAAAGGGGAAAAAAGAGAGAGAAAGAGGCAAGCCAAGAAATAGACTCTTAACTATAGTCTATAGAGAAAAAACCGACAGTTACTAGAGGGGACGTGGGTGGGGGGATGAGTTAAATAGGGTTGGGGATAAAGGAGGGCACTTGCTGTGATGAGCACCAGGTGTTGTATGGAGGTGTTGAATCACTGTATTGTACCCCTGAAACTAACATTACACTATATGTTAACTAACTGGAATTTAAATAAAAACTTTAAAAAAAGTAAATGGCCCCCTCATAGTCACTGTCTAGTTTTTTATTATATATTTTTTCCCAGTATTCATCACTACCTGATGCTGTGTAGCATGTTGATTTATTTGTTTATAGTCTCTCTTTCCTTCTAAATTATAAACTCCAGGAGAACTGAGATGTTATTTAATTTGTTTATGGCCCTGAAAGCTGAATGTCTAAAATACGGGTGACTTTCAATAAACATTTGTTAAATGAATGAAATCCAGAATATCTGCCACTGAATGAAATGTGAAATCCTTCAGTGAAATCCTTGTCTTGTAGACATTTGGGATACAGAACACCATTTACTCAGACATTGCTGAAAGCATATGAAAAATAATACAAATTTCCTTGAACCCAATTTTCTCAGTATGATATTAGGAGGCATAAGGAGTCCAGAAAACCTATAAAACTTCCTTATCAAAAGCAATGGTGGGTTCCCCCTGCTTTCTGTAAGTAGAGCATTCCTGTGAAACCTTTCATAAACCGAATGGCATAAAGCAAAGAAGCAATTACCATTAACTTAAATGGGAAATGTTTTGAACATTCCCAGACCCCCAAAATAGCCTCTCTTAGGTTTTTTGGATACTTTAGGACACATCTTGCTAACAGTGGCACAAAGTAAATCAAGAAAAGGCACAGGTGCTCACAGACCCAGTTCAAAGCTATAGTGGCTTGATGCTCATTTGCTGAATGGCGTTCCCAGGGAAAAAGATGGTGGTGTCACTCTGCTCCTCAGGGTACATGCTGCCCCTATAAGGGCTCCCTGCAAAACAAATGCTGAACTTTTCATTTTTCTCCTTTTCTTTTGTAAAAGCAAAAAATCCTCTTCAGATTTCTTTCAGTTGACGAAAACAGGTCCTAACGTTGGTCTTTTCATGAAGGCAAAGTGGTGTAACTCAAACTTTGAAAAAATGGGAGATACACGTATAGTCCATATTCCATACATAAAAGTGAGTTCAGATTTTTTGGAGTTCCTCTCTTCTATTGAATTGATTGTGAGAAGAGAACAATCACCAATGTTAAAAGAACTGTATACACACGAAGATATAGAAGTAGAATATTCTAAGCAATTAGAAATGCAGCTATAGTCGACTGAACTCAAGAGTGAATTAAAAAACAAATTCAGAAATATTCTGGGGATAATTAGCACCAGAGAAGTCGAGCTGAATTGTACAAAGAAAACATTTATAATACATGAGATACTTTTAATATGTTCATGAAATTTTCAGCATTTATGATTGCGTTGGGGTTATTTATTTTGGCAAAGGAAAGGATTTTAGTACAGGAGCAGTAAAATCAGTGAGCCACAGGAAGCTGTTTACCCCATTACTTAGGGTTTTCAGTGAGTTTACACAGTGCTTTGGGGACTAGTGAACTTCAGAGATTTATCTCATGGGGTTCCCAAACTGCTGGGAGAACCCACTGAGGAGAAGCACTGTTGATTTTCACATCCTGTGTGGGAAGAAACAAACAAACAAAAAAAGACATTTATTGAAAGTAGACATTGCACCAAACACTGAAAGATTATCTGATGACAACTGAGGCAAAACTGGAGATTTCTTGCACTGAAGAAGCAGTATTGTTTTTGGTAGCAGCCAATTTGAATTCAGAAATGGAAGCTTCTGCACTTTCTTTCTGTGAAGGTAATGAGACTGGTTTTGTTGTTCTTTCTTATGAAGCATTCCTAAAGCACTAGTTGTTGGAGGGAACTTGGAAATAATCTTATCCTCTTAATTTTTATTTGAAAGACAAATCACCAGGAAGATGTCATTTAAAAAACCACTCTGATGGACTCTTTTTTGAAGTATAGATGATGGCAGTTGCCTGACAAAGGAATATTTTCCATAAGCAGTCAAAGACCCTTAATGGCAAAATTCCATTCTGATACTATGACCCATTTTGAAATTTGATGAAAATGGCAAGTTAAGTGTAGATTCTGATCCAATCAGCATTACTCTGTTTGGTTCTGTTTACTTATGCCTTTTAGTTTTAAAGCACTGGTATCTTCATCTTTTCTAAGTTCCATTTAATTTATTCAGCAGTGTGCCCTTTCTTGTGCAAGAAATTCTCATTTCCCTTCTGTATCCTATTTGTTTTGCTGTCTTATTCACTGTCAACAAACAGCTTTGCTTACAAAAGCATAACCCAAATCAACACTTGACACGCAAGAGGCAGTTTCTGAAGTCAGATGTTCAACAGTTCTAACATTTTTTTTCTAAATAACATTCCTTGTTTTATAAAAATAAGCTCATATTTAATGTCTAATGGGAAAAAGAAAGCCATACTATGATATAGCAATATTAGGATAAAGCATTATTATAAAAAGACATCATTCTTAGAGTTTTCATTAGAAAGCACTAATGCCTGCCCATTTGTAAACCCAGTCTGGGTTTAAAGAACATAGTAACAAAACTCTTGCTTTGATTTTTCTCCTTGCCTAATTCTTCAACAGATTCTAACTGGATTTTAGCATATTTTGTTTTTATTTTGAGAGAGTTATTTTAGTCTGGTCTTTTATTTGACTTCATACTTCATTCTTTTCCTCCCTTTTAATTTTTCTGATTGAAATTTGATATATTCAAAGCAGGAAATGAATAAGAATAGCCTTCCAGGTTATTTCCTGAAGATATAATTCAGCTTCAAATCCAAGAAAAATAAAACTGAGTTTCAATCTCCAATTAAGGATTTTGGACAATAGAGCAATTTGAGATTTTTTTTTTTTTTTTTTTTTTTTTTTACAATGCCTGATTGTTCTTCAAGATTTGGTATCTGGCTACTTACTAATGCTCTTCAGATCACTAAGTGACTTTTGCATTTTATCCACTGGAAGTTTACAAAACTTTTGAGCATGGTAATTTTTCTATAACACTAACACTTTTGATTACCTGAGCAGCACTATTTTTTTTTTGTCATGTATTTCAAAACTTACCTTCCTTGCATTTTAATCAGGCTGCACACATCTTCATGACGTCATGCTTACCAAGCTTCAGTCCACAGGACACTGCTGGCTTTCTTCCCTTCCACCCTACCCTCAACGCTTTCTGATTCCCTACTTCTCTGGTCAGTTCCTCAGCAATCTCCTCCAAAAGCTCACAAAGCAGGGATTTGATATGTAGTCCTTTGATCTTGGCTGAAGACCTAACTTCTTGCAGTTGCCTATGATATTTAGCTTATTTAGCCTGTTCACACAGTGACATTGGGGCTTCCAAACATCTGAGAGGTGAGAAAGAGGAGGCAGAGGCAAGGAAGATTAAGAACTATTCTCTGAAGCTGCTCTATGAAAAGGGAAAAAAAATATGTCCAAGTCTGGTAGAAAGCATTTTAATAAGAAGTAGAAAGGGGCAGCAGATAGAGCACAAAATTAAAGGCTCAGGAGAATGGGGGAATGGCATAATGCCAGTTACTGTCGCTGTGTAACAAATGAGCCCAAACTTAGTGACTTAAAAATGACTTCATCGTGTAACAGGAACACTGTTTCTCTTCTATGATGGCTAGGGCCTTAGCTGGAAAGATTCAGTGAACGACTAGGGTGACTCAGTGGGTGGGACTGGAATTTTCTGAATGTTTCCGCAAAGGATTTCCTTTAGTAGAAGATACTTGCAAATGTAGCAGCTCTATGCTTCATATTTGGGGTTCCTATTGCCATATCCAACCTTAAGATTTTTCCTTACTGCCATTATTTTTTTTTTAAGATTTTATTCACTTATTCATGGGAGATACAGAGAGAGAGAGGAGAGAGAGAGAGAGAGAGAGAGAGAGGCAGAGACACAGGCAGAGGGAGAAGCAGGCTCCACGCAGGGAGCCTGACGTGGGACTCGATCCCGCGACTCCAGGATCACGCCCTGGGCTGACCGCGGTGCTAAAACGCTGAGCCACCTGGGCTCCCCTCTTACTGCCATTAAAAAAATAGGCAAAAAATTTACCAATATATTTTGGTGGCCTTTTACAGTAGAGGTCCCAGAGTAGAACCCAAACAATGGACTCATAATTTTCTAGTATTTTCCAGGGCAGAGTGGTTCCCGATTTCTGCCCCAAACTAGTTCTCTTGCTCCTCATTTTTAAGAAGGAACTATACCTTTTATCATAAAAGCTTCATAAAATGCTTGAGTATCTTTCCTTTTTAAAAAATTCTCTCTTATTTTTATTTTTTTGTTTCTCATATGTAGAAGACTGTCATAGAACGGGTATGTACTTCAGAAATTATGAAGGGAGGCACAGCCTCATTTGGGAGTTTTATGGTCTTAGAATTCCTATAACAAAAAAAAAAAAAGAATTCCTATAACAAAGAGTATAATCTCTCATGTAGGATGTACATAGAAAGGTTGTCATCTGAGGCATGGAAAAACTCCTTGAAATAAAAATTAGAGGATGTGAACACTTTGGAAACTCTTGTATAATAGTCCTTCTGAAAAGCTGCTTCACTGCAGTTCCTATCTCTAGGTCTCATTTTCCCAGGGACAGGTATTTAGAGCAGAGCAAAATTATTTTAAGATGGACCATGCTTCCATTTGTTCAAGGAGAATAAAAGCATAAAAAGTCCCTCACAGAAAAAAACTCCAATTTCAAAATGAAAGCTAATCTCATTTATCCCATTGTTATACATTGTTTCGATTTAAAGATCTGAAGGAATGATCCAGATATTGCTTAACTTAAGACTAGCATAAATTTGGGTCTTGTATCATAAATAAATATATACTCTAACGATTTTGAGAACAACTCATTTTTTACATTGATATGATAGTACAAGACAATATCGCAATTATTCAAGAAACAATTGTCTCATAGAGTTTCAGTAATACAATTCACACCAGCACATGCTTAGATTGACGAAGTAGCATACTCCTAAATATGCAATGAAAAAGTTATTTCCTAAGGATATCCTTAATTCTTTTCACAGTTACTTTGTTCCAAGATTTGTATTTTCCTAAGTATCATATCAGAACCTTTGCCGTCATCATTAACCAATATGTTTATTCAGTTGTTGTGTGAATAGTTTTGATCTGAGAATACCAAGATAAGCTTCCTGGAGTCTTAACCTTCTCTCCTTAAAGAAAAAACATTTTCCAGTAAACACTGAGAGTTGTTTTGGAGCATGATGTAACTGCTTTCCTTTTAGGAACTCTGGGCTTTAATGACTCATAACACTCAAACTGAAATTTAAACAATTGGGAAGGTTTCTGATTTTTGGATAGTCTGGTTAGAAATCTTAGTCAAATTTACAATAATTAAATATTCTGCATTTGCTCTAATTTCTATCCTGATTTCCCATGAAAGAAGAGGAAATGTGATGGAAATGTGATTTTTTCCCCCTTTCTAACACATTTTCCCTAATTGAGTTAATGACAGAGTGACACCGATTAAAGCAGTGGGCTGACCATATGAATTAGCTTCTATTCCTTGCTCAAATCACAGTAACACAATGATAAAGGTCTTTTTAAAAGTAACGTAAGAAGTACAGAAATAACTGGAGAGAGTACAGTGGTGACAAATTTTTAGAGACTGGAAAGTAGATGAATTAGAAAGTTAAATCCTAAGTTGGCAGTGGGATTCTGAGGAACAACTTAAATGTATACTGAAGAATTCTCAAAAGATTCAAATCAATGATGCCACCAACCTCTGGGGGAAGATTGGGACTAAAACCTAAATTATAACTGAGAGTCTTTTTAAAAAGCAGTTAGATTCTCAGAGGCTCTCCCCTTCCACATGCAACTGGATGACAACTCTCAACTCGTCTCAGGAGTGTTAGTCTTCTAAAATATAAATATACCATCGTTAGAGTGAAGGACTGGACATTAAAATAGGTGAGCAGTCAGGCTTTTGCCTGTAGGCAGAAGATTAGAAGCACCCTCTCTGAGGACTCCCAGAGTTTAGTCTAACAGCCCAGAGGAAAGAGCATGGAACTCTGGCTCACTGGAGATTCTACTATAGAAAGGCCTTCAGACACTAAACAGCATACTTATGCACAGAGCTTTCAATATACTGTTTAGTGCATTGCTCTTAAATCCAAAAGAGCAGACAAGCTTCCTGTAAGTTTTAGAGAACAGAGCAGAAGTTTTTGAAGACTGTTTGGGGATGAAGAAGATTTTTGAAGTATCAAGGAAGAAAAAACAGGTTTCATAAAAAAAAAAATTGGGAAGAAGAATGGCTTGGACCTAAAGCAGAATGGTTTGGATATCATAAGGACAATACTGGAATACAGAAATCAATCACATGATGCTACACAATACTAAGGAAAAATTACTATTTTCTAAAATTCCTGACCCAACGAATATCCACTAAAGACAAGAGTCAAATAAAATCATTGTCAAACATACAAAATCTCCTTGAGGCCATGCTTTATGAAGATCAGGGAGGAAACAAAAATGAGAGAGAGAAAGAAAGGCAGAGAGGCAGGGAGAGACAGGGCAACAAGAGAGAGACAGAGAGAGCGCGAGAGAGACAAAGGGTCCAAGAAGAAGGAAATAACACAAGAGGCAAAGGTGAATGCAGTTTCCAAGATTGCAGAGCTCCAGCAGCCTCAGAGATGAATCTAAATTGGAGTCTGGTGAAGGTCTAAATGACCTCTTCAAGAAGGAAAGGATACAACATCAGGGTATTTAATGAACAAAGAGGAGGTTTAACAATATGGGAAACTGAGTGCAAGGTATGCTTGAACTTTCTGTACTATCCTTGCCTAAATTATTCTCAATTAAACATTTATTTAAAAAATAGAACTGTGTTGGTAAGTTAGAATCATGGAAGTATGCATGAATATGGTGGTGATTGAAAAAGAACTAAGCCCTTATTTTTCTTCAGTCTAAAATTGGAACATCAAAAAGTTAAAATATAAACAGGTTATTTAATGATGTGGGGGTCAGAGCGCCTGGATGGCTCAGCTGATTCAATGTCTGACTCTTGATTTCAGCTCAGGTCATGACCTCAGGGTTTGTGAGATAGAGCCCCACCTTGGGTTCCCCACTGGAGATGGAGCCTGCTTAGGATTCTCTTTCTCCCTCTCTCTCTGCCCGTCCCCCATTCTCACACACATAGCTCTATCTCAAGAAAGAAAGAGAGAGAGAAAAGAAGGAAAAGGAAAGAAAGATGTGGAAGTCAATTTCAAAATATGAATATGTGAAGAGTGGCGAGTGTTGAATAGGAGCAGTGGTTAGGGGAGGACTGTTTTAGTACCAAGCCTTGTTACACTGTTTGATGCTAAATCATGTACATGAACTTGATAAAAATAGAAAATTAAAAGAACAAGATGTGGTCCCTATATTATCCAGATTTTCCAGGGAAATTTGAATGTCTAATAATCAATCCCATTGCCCCCTTATGTTATTTTGTCATATTATATCTATGCTTTAACAAATAATTTGATTTGGGAAATTCAGCCACTCTAAGAAGGGAAACAACAGTAACGGTTCTATTTAATTTGCATATTTATCACTTGGATATGAATGACACTACTGAAATTGTGTCCAAAAATATTATTCTTCATCCTTAGCCTAAAGAAAATTGTTTATTATTTACATCAAATACTTCCATTTTTCACAAATACATGTTAAACCACCTCCTTTTTTTTTTTTTTTGAGAGAGAGAGAGAGAGAGAGAGGAAGGGGCAGAGGGAGAGGGAGAGAGAGATTTTTAAGGCAGGGCTCGTCTCACCACCCAGAGATCATAACCTAAGCCAAAATCAGGAGTCAGACACTTAATCAACCTAGCCACCCAGGTGCCTCAAAACTACCTCTCATTCTGTAAAATCAAGGCAAAGTACAAATTAAAGAAGTCTTAGTGTATCTTCTTTATTTAATCAGATATTTCAGGATATATGATGTAACTTGTGTTTATACTTTCCCAAATACCTTCAAATATAAATATTTTGAAAATACTTGAAATGGGTAAAAGAAATGTTTACTGTAAAAGTATTCATTCTAAAAAAAAAAAGTATTCATTCTGTGGCTATTGAATCATCCTTTGACTACCATTAAATTATTTGTATATCAGTGAAAGTAGGAATCTTTTTATGCATTTCTCCTTCATAAATTGCAGGGCATATAGTTAGAAAGCTCTTACCCATCTTTAAATTATCTTAACTATTGTGCTTCTAGAAAGAATCAAGTTCTTATCTATATATATATTGCAACTAGAATTTTTTCTTTGGTATAACTTGTGTCTTTGTCACTTTCATCCCAGAAAACAAGATGTCCTTGTTGAAATGCCATTTCTTCAATGTCAGTAGTTTCCTTGACCTATTCAATGGAACTGGTAACAATATGCAAATTTCTTCCATGAATTCAAATGTGTTTCAGTAATTGTGCCCTCAGAATGTTTTTTGCATTATTTCAAACATGCCTATCCCCTTCTGTTCACACCGTACTACATCTGCCTTGATATCCTATTGTCATCCATCCTCTTCATGTGGCTACACCGGCAAAACTGAATTGTAATGGGTGGATAGAAACCTGGTGGGAGAGAATGGAAATGAATTTTAAGTCAAGATTAAATTTCTTTCTAGGCTTCCAAAGGAATCAATGTGTCTATGACCTTAAGATTATTTTAGGCATCCACAAATGAGCTATTTTGATTAAACTACAAATAATTTTAACTGTGGATAAGCTTCTGGATAATTTTTAGAAATGAATTTTTATTCAAATTATAATTAAAAAGAGGGTTCTGTGAATTAATTTTTTTCTCCAATTGTTTTTCCTTAAAATTTCACAATACCTGAAAAAAAAAAAACCCTGCCATCTAGACTCATTTCTACCTCTAAGGATTAAAATAATGTCCAAATGATTGTGGATTCCCCCTTACTATTCCCTTTAAAGAAGATAACTTAAAGATTGAGGAAGATTTAAAGAGAAAGAATTTAAAGATTAAAGAAGAAATTTATCATGAATCTGGATCACATGTAAAGTAATCCCTGATACTGTCCCAAAGGTATAGCTTCTGGCAAGAATAAAGGCATTTAATCTAATCATCTTGTTCTAGGATTGTAGATGGATGGAATCATATAAGAAGTGGCAGCTAGGAGAAGCCTATCCAAAGATCCAGCTTTAGGTACAGTCTTTCAGACCCTTACTACTGCCTTTCCCCATATTCACTCCAGATCTCTCCCTCTATACTCTCAATTTACACTCCACTAATCTCGGTCCTGTGGCCTGTAGAGGAGCCCTTATTTTGTCCTAAAAAAATTATCCTATATTCTTCATATTTTTCACTAATATTCTTTAAAAATGGTCAAAAATTCCAGGTATAATTTATTAGGTCCTTACTTGTGAGTATTATCTAAATTTATTTTAGCCCTAGGAGTTCTATTACTATTCTATTTTATATACTCCTTATTTGCACTACTCCTTGCTTATTGACATTATTCCGCAAGAGCCAGGATACAGTCAAACTTCTGCAGAGACTTTGTCTTCTGGGAAAGACTCCTTTCTTCCCATCATCTTTGGGGAAGACCCTTTTGGGTTGATTTCCTAATCTCACATTTTCTGCATCTCCTCAATTTGAAACTTTTCTTTTGACTTCCAAGATACTTTGGCAAGAAAGTATCTTAGCTTGCGTACCTTCCTGCCCTTATGTCCCCCCCTGGATTACCTTCCTTCTCCTTTTTGCTATCTAAAGGTACCCCCCCAGGGGATCCCTGGGTGGCGCAGCGGTTTGGCGCCTGCCTTTGGCCCAGGGCGCGATCCTGGAGACCCGGGATCGAATCCCACATCAGGCTCCCGGTGCATGGACCTGCTTCTCCCTCTGCCTATGTCTCTGCCTCTCTCTCTCTCTCTGTGACTATCATAAATAAATAAAAAAATAAAATAAAATAAAATAAAATAAAATAAAATAAAATAAAATAAAATAAAGGTATCCCCCCAGGTTTTATCCTTTGCTCCATTCTCTCCAGTCTCACATTTTGTTGCTGTGAACTTTACATAAGCACAGACAGATCATGTCACATCACATCTAATGAAGTCTGCTATATTATTTGATAATATTCAATTTTTCTATAAAAACTGCAAAACAAGGTGGATGAAATGCATAAGTGGCAAGCATAGATAGTAAGTTGGTAGTTTATGACATGCAGGCAGAACTCATGGCCTATGCTAAGTATGGATAATGTGTAAATAGGTCTTGTGAGACACAGGCAGATTATATGAGTAAGTTAGTAACCTGTAACACACATTTATGACAGAGTTAAAGGAATATATAATAGAACAAATGAGAATGTTACTTATGGGAACATTTTCCCCCCAAAAGGGATGGGAAAGCCAAGTCATGATCAAGCCCTACCCCAAAGCACAGCAGAAGCACTGATATTCCTTTGAAGGCTTTTAGCATTTAATTTGAACTTCTGGTATGCTACCCTTTCCTACCATGCATACATCTTATCTCCACATTTAGCCTGAAAGCTCCCAAAAAGCAGGCATACTAACACATGCATCTTTTATTCCTGGAAGCATTTGGTATCCAGAACTGCTGCCTCATAGAGCTGAATAGATGAGGACATAATGTGGACATCTTGGCCAGAAATTAACTCTCTTTTACTGTCATTTTCATAAAACCGTTCATCTGTGAAATAACTGATACTGTGAAAATTCAACATTTTATCCAAAGTTAATGTTCTCCCATTCTCTCAACAGTTAAGACGTGTGTATCACCCAGGTAGCTTAGAAGAGTCTTTTCTTTTTTGAATGAAAACAAATAACTAATCTGTACATGCATATGCTGGTATGACACACTTTATTTTTAATATAATGAAAATATGTAACATAGAGAGAGTACAGAATAGCAGGTAAAAGCATTGACTTTAGAGTCCAGTGCCAGGTTTCAAGACCTGGATTTGTAACTTATATTCGTGCAACCTTGAGTAAGTTTATTTTTTACTTAACTTCTCCAGTGTCTCCATCTCTAAATGGTAGGGAAACAGAAATAGTACCTAGTGCATAGGGCTATTGTATAAAATAAATGAATGAAAGCAGGCAAAAAGTGCTTAGAACAATGCCTGGCAAGCAGTGAGCTGTCAGTACTTGTTAGCTTTTATTATAAAAAGCTACAAATCCTACAAAGCCATTTTAAAACTGATTCCTTTTTCTGTACTCTGAATAACCTTCCAGCCAGAACTGTTTGTCTTTCAAAACTAGATTCCAGCCTCACATCCTCCCTAGATAAGCAAATATATATACACTGATTATCAAGGCTAAGAAAAGCTGAAAATAATGCTGATGGTCATTAACTCTAATAATATTCCCTTTGTGTTTGTTTTGTCTTGTTGAGTTTAGGAGCCATTTTCACGTTCATTGCACCATTGTATTTTCACAACACATCTTCAACAAAAGTGACCAGCATTTTACCTTTCACTTTTGAAAGGTAAGGAAACTATTGCACAAAGGGGTTAAAAAAAGGTTTGCCTTTAAAACAATGGTTGCCTTTGTCACCTGGAGGATGATCATGAACTCAGGGCACTGCAACTCTTGGCCATAGACCTTTCTGCCTTGACACTGTAGAAAGGGTTCAACGGATGTATTTTAAGAGCTGGGATAGCTTCAAACCAATAGTCTCTGACCAGCCCTCCCCTATACTTTTTTTCTTTTTAAAATTTCCCATAAGGACAAATACCTTAATATTTGTTCCACTCAAGGATTTTGTTACTAGGAGAACACAGCATAACAGAGTTAGAAGAGCACGGACTCAGAGTTGTATTGTCTGGGTTTAATTCCTATTTGCCACTTACCAGCTACATGACCTTAAGAAAATTATTTAACTTCTCTGTGTCTCAGTTGTTCCATCTATAAAGAGGGAGAATGATACTACCCAATCCCTTGTGTTCTTGTGAAGATTGTTAAGAATAATATGTGTCAAGCATTCAAGAGAGCACCTGATGAAATTGGTGCAGGCTCTTGTTATTTTTTTAAATCTTTTTTTCTTATGACTTTATTTATTTATTCGTGAGAGCCACAGAGAGAGAGAGAGAGAGAGAGGCAGAGACACAGGCAGAGGGAGAAGCAGGCTCCATGCAGGGAACCCGATGTGGGACTCGATCCCAGGACCCCAGGATCACAACCTGGGCCGAAGGCAAGTGCTAAACCACTGAGCCACCTGGGCGTCCCTCTTGTTGTTGTTATTATGTATGAGAAAGTAGCCTTAATTCTTTCTCACTCCGGCTGCTATTGGTCAGCTGCCTAATGCAAGATTTGTCACTGTATGAATCCAAACAACCAGATCCCATAGTCATCAAGGGCTTGAACTAAACTGCATTGCACCTCTCACCTGAGATCTTTGACTCTTCTAAAACTGCTTTCCCTCACATACCTTGAACAAAAATATCCGTGATCTCATATTGCCCCAAAATAATCTCAACGAGTCTTTTTCCTGACTTTTACCCTTGTCACCATGATCATCCTCCAGTTTCGGCTAAGGAATTGGTTGCTATGGCAACACTCACCACCCACAGTCAACAGTCAAATTTCATTTCTCAGATACAACTATTAGAAAATAAATGATCCATGTAACATTCTTTGTGTTTGTTTCCCTGTTCATTTGCAAAATCTCCTACCTGTTTGAGGCACTCATAAATGGGATAAAAACGCCTTTTTAAAAATTTGAAGACTAATTTGTTAATTCAGACAAAAACACTATTTGAGTTTTCAATGTTTTAAAAATAGGCTTCTGTCAACATAAGGTAAAAAAGAAAGCACAGTCATAAGCTACTTTAGTCTCAGATTGTGTTTAGTCAAACTGCTTATTTTGTAATAGGAACATCAAATGAATTGTAACATGTTATTTGCTAAAAGAATCTTCCCTCTTTTATTTTTACACCCTGGGCAAAAATGACTTATTCAACTATTTCAGAAACAAGAAGAGACATGGAGAATTTCTACCTTTATTTAGTAGCCTTCCCACCAAAACCATTTTTATGCCCCTAATCTGAGATAATAAATAGCACATGATATATGTACCAGCAGTGCCCAACACCACACATTTCTAGGATACTTTTCCAAGTACACAGTCAGGGAAAACCTAGCCTAGGCCCCAACACTGGGACATGTGTCAATAGCAACCATGTTTATTCCTTTACATACCTTACTCTTCAAACTTCACCCAGTGATTCTGTAATAAGCCATGGTTATGGTTGAGTTTCCCCAATGATGGAGGTAAGGAGGAAGCCCTACGCCATCAACTCCAACTCTCCACCCTTTTGGGAAATAGAGGTGGCAAGCAGAAGCTCCACACCCCCCTCTTCCCTCTATCCTCCTATCTTTCTCTATCTGATGCTCTCCCCCGACCTCTTCCCCCATCTCTCCTAATACCCTTTATTGGTGATTATTCATCATGTTCAATACAGCACTTAAAAGGGATATATATGGATATAATAACACTGCAAGTTTAGCAAAAGAGTAAAGCTAAGAAAGATTTAGGACAATGATCATATAAATCTTTTCTTGAAATAAAACTTTTAAGAATTTTGATCAAGTGACATTAAAAATCAGTATATCTAGGAGTGCCTGGATGGTTTTAGTCAGTTAAGTATCTGGCTCTTGATTCCAGCTCGGGTCTTGATCTCAGGGTCATGAGTTCAAGCCCCATGCTGAGCTCCATTCTGGGCGTGGAGCCTACTTTAAAAAAATCAGTATATATAAATATAATAATCGATTTCCATTTATCCCAATCAGTAAGCCCCCTTTTGCCTTTTAACTTTATTAGGGTCTTAGTTGATTCTTTTAAAACAATAAAGACTCATTTATATAAGTGGATACAGAAGACAAGCCCAACTTGCAGGAGCATACAAATTAGAAGGCATTGAAAATATTTGTTCCTGTAAGATTATAAATATGGTATGTAGCAATAAATATGATATTTAGCCTCACTTTATGTTGAGTAAAAGATGCACTCAAAAATTTCAAAGAAGCGTTTTTTTTTTTTTTTAGTTCAGAAAAAAATATGACAGGGATTTTTACAAAAATTCTAAATATCAGACAAGTCCTTTCTGCTATACTGACATTTTCTATTAAAAGTGAGTAAATATTACAGCCAAAAATCAATGAAGTAATTCCTTTTGGAGAAGCAATGTGGATAGGTGGCAGAAAGGTGATGGGTGTAGATCAGGAAAACTAACATCACAACAGGCAGCAAGGGACCAGATATGAAGCAACTGCATGGAATGAGATAATCCTCTATGGTTGAAGCTAGGGATGTCTAGCTTTCAGGAATGGAGATTAGTGGAGGGTTTCACTATAACTGGGGAGGGATGAAAAGATTTATCTTATTGAAAGTTTTTCCAAGTGGATTTTTAAAATACTAGATGAATGTAATTGTCGACCTGCAATAACCATTTCTTTTTCTTGTATCTAATGCATCAGACCCCCTGTAATTATAATTTCAAGAAAGTTAAATAGCAGTTAAAAGAAATTAGATTTCAACATAATGCAAAGGAAAAAAGTATTGCTTAAATCCCCTGTATTTGAGATGGGAAGAAACTGAAGCAAATTCCTGGGAAGAGGTTGTACATCTACAAATCAAAGGAAATTTCCTGATGATGACATCCAAACCAAACCATCTTGCTTGTTATTGTTATCCCAATGAGTCTCAAGTTAAGATTGTTGTTGCTTAATTCAATTTTTTTTCTAGTATTGCGCTATCTTCATTTAAGACTTCAGAATATTTGAAATTAATAAAAGGTGCAGTGCACTCCTGATGACTATTCAATACGGCATGGAAGTTCACCAAAAACTTTGCAGGCTTGGAATTAAACTCTCAGAGATGTTAACAGAAAGATGAAAGAAAGCAATTCTCTCTCTCATCATGTCAATGGAGGATGTGTTTGCCAGATCCTCCTTCTTGTGTCCAGTACTAATAAGAAGAATCTCCACTTTGATAGCATACACAGTTTAAACCTGTAAGCACGCTTGAGTTGTCCACTTACACCTAAGAAACTAAAAGATTTACACCTTGAGGCTATTTTCTCTCCAACTTATTTGAAAGGAGAGCACATCAGGGGACTAAACTCTGTGAGCAGTGTCTGATGTGATGAGTGGATGATTTGAAATGGGATGAAGGCTCACAAAATGTCCTCACAAAAATGACCTCTAGCCTATAGAGACCAAGGGCTAAAAACAAAGAAAGCTAACATCCATAGGCAACCAAACATTCTTATTGCTCCAATAAAGCAGATGTTTATTATTTTAATTATGAAAAGGAAAGTTCTGGTTTTAAGCAGCCTCTAGCAATAAAACAGGACACCTGAGGGCCTCATTTATTAGCTGTTGATATTAATCAAATAATCTGCATTTTGCTCTTCTAGTTGCTCTGGAAGATATTGATACAGTCCCATTACAAAGTATTAATACTCCAAGAATTATAGTCAGGAAACTAGGACTATTACACAGGAAACAATTGTAAATAATACAAGATGCTATGTTCATAGAGCAAAGGTTTCTAGTTCCATTGCCTGGTGAACTGGGGAGACCCTGGGCCCTGAGGCCTCATGCCTAAGATGTTGCATAAGGCTCTTGGAATCATCACAAGAAAGAACTCAAGGATGGACATGACATGGTGGGTGAGTGACATAAGCAGGAAAGCTTATTAAAGCAAAAGTATATTCTAGAGGTATGAGAGCAGGTGAGCTCAATAGAAAGAGCTATACATACTAGGGTATGGGTCTCTATTGTTTATTAAAAATTGTTAAGAGGGTAGTGGAATATCATTACTTGTGGCAGTGATTTCTTGGAAGCAGGATTTGGGGCCTTTTCTTCCTTATTTGCTCAGCCTTGGACCTCAGCTTTAGTGATGCATCCTCCCGATCCCAGGACCAACACTGTCAGCCATCTTAGGATTGTCTGGTTTGATCTGGCTTCTTCTGGTTTGTTTTTGGAGTGCTGCCAGGACAGGCTTCTGACTTTCCTGATAGCTGGCCATGACTTTTTCTTTGCTGGCCTCCAGGCGTCCTATTAGAATCTGACTGCCTACACTACCAGTGATGTTAGAAGAAAATAAGAAATCATGTAGAATTTTTTAAATTGGAAGCCAGAGTGGGGAGGGGAAGGGAGAGGACCATGACCTAAATGGACAGGTGCTTTATAATCCTGTGGAGATGGAATAGAGGTCAGAGTGTGCAGGGTGGGAGGGTCAATGGAGAGTTGTAGGAATAGAGACCAGGAGCTGATTTGGAGGCTATTATAAAGCCTAAAGTGACTTAGGGGAGAGGTGGTGGGAACAGAAAAAACACAATGGATACATTCAAGAGACATGTCTAAAGTGGAGCCACAGGAAAGAGGCCAATTGTTCATGGAAGAAAGGAAGAGAAAGATTCAAGGCTATCTATGGTTTCTCCTTTGGAGAAGGACCTTAACTTGAAATAGTCAGTTTATGTAATTTGGGCATGCAATGATGAAACATCAGTCTAAAAGCTGAATGCTTTTGATGTTGGAAAACCCATATAAATATTGTGACTACAGGTCACTTCCAATAGAACTCAGGGCTCAACTGACTACAGGTGATATACATTTAAAACTGAAAAACAGGTTGCGTCTGCAGTGTTCTCACCACCCTGTACTCCTGAAAAGGGAGCCCTAACATTCCCTTGGGAGTTCACAGACTTGATGTCAAGCTACCATTCTCACTCACTCTTTCAGTAGGATTTGATCCTGTTTCTACTTTTACAATACCTGCTCAGCCTTGGACCTAAACTTAAATGATGCATCCTCCCAAAACCAGGACCAATGAGTCTTAGTGTATGCTTTCTGTATCCTCTTATAGCTCTCTGGTACTTTCCTTCATAGTGCTTATCACACTTTGTAACTATCCATCTGTTAATTTATTGTCTTTCACAAGATCCAAGTTCCTTTAAAACATGGAGATGTTTTTATTTTTATTTTTTTTACCACTGTGTTCCCAGTATAAGGCTCAGTGCCAAGGACATGAAAGATGTTTGGTAACATATATTGAACAAATAAATGAATTATCAGTTCCACTGCCTTTGATACTTTGGGTACCTAACGCATACTGTCTCCATGAACAGGAGTTTGATAATCAATCTCATGTGATTGGAGAGGAAGTGATAGATAAAAGAATGATGAAAATTATAGGCCAGATTTAATGTCTAACTAGATATCAGAGATGGAGAAGGTAATGCCAGTGACTTAAATCTGGGATGGCTAGAAGCTTTCTCTCTCTAATCTCAGGCTTTAGGGAATACTACATTTTAGGCCAAAGAAAATGCTCTGTTTTGGCAGTTAAGTCAGAGTTGTACTCAGATTCAAATTACAAAGTGTTCAATTATATGATAATTGTATTCTTATTTTTTTTTTTAGCAACCACCATACTGTTTTCCATAGCAGCTGCATCATTTGATATTACCACCAATAGCATACAGCAACACGAATATACTTAACATTACTAAACTATACACTTTAAAATGGCTACAATGGTAAATTTTTCCACAATTTAAAAAAAAATGAAGCGCTCATTGGGCACCTACTGGATGCTGCCAAGCACATTGGTAGCATCTCAGCTGACATTACTGGGATAGTACTGGCACCTCTAAAGCCAAGTATTTCAATGAGGAGTCAGAGGAGAGAAGATGGAGGATTGAATGAAAAGCCCATTCTAACTTTATCACTACCCTGAATTTTTATCCAGAGGGACTAAAGTATTCCCAATGTTTCTAATAGCCTAAATATCAGTTTTTCTTATTTTTATTGAAAAATACTTGATTTACAATAAATATTGTATTAGTTTCAGGTGTGCAACATAGTGATTCAATATTTATATACATTGCAAACTGGACACCACAGTAGGTCTAGTTGCCATCTGTCAACATACATAGTTATTATAATATTATTGACTATATTCCTGAATATCAGTTTTAAGATTGTGAAGTAATCTGAAAAAAATTAGGTAATTGCATGAATTTCATTTGGCTTTCCTTCATTTACTATTTTGTTTTCATTACACCATCCCAGGTTGGATGTGAGATGATTTCATCCTCTTTCATCATTTGATTGTCCCTTAAATCCTCCTGTACTCTAATTATTAATACTGATAGGGATGCCAGTAACTTAAAATATCAAAAGGAATTGGCTTCTGACATCTCCCTCATATGTCTGGGCTCTTTTAGTAATCCAGAGTATTCTGTTTAACAGTTTCAAAAACTGTAAGGAACACATTTTCTGAACACAAACATACTATCAACAGTAAACATATTACACTTATTCCCTATTGACTAAAAATATAAGGTGTGTGTGTGTGTGTGTGTGTGTGTGGCTTCCTAGGTGATGAAGATTTGGAGAGTGAGGACCAGGAAAGAGTCCCTTCAAGGCTGAGAAGTAGCAAAGGTAAAGGTTGTTTGTTCCAAGAGGCCAGAAAATTGAATTCTTATCCCTCATCTTCAAAGAAGGATAACACAGAGCTTATTTTGTGTCCTGGAGAGTCAGAGAAGGACCCGGGATTTGCCCTCTCACTACTGGGTTGAGAGTCCTAGATGGAGCAAAGCCTTGGTGTGTGCATCTGTTGCTTAACAAAGGGGACCCAGCAGAGCCTTTTCTGAATGCGCTCAGTACAGAGAGGAAAAGAGGATTTCCTGCTCTGCTGGTGAAGCCTTCTTTGTGCTGAAATCAGCTTTCTCCACAGTCTTGCTATTCCTCCAGGAGGGTCTAGGAGTGAGTGAGGAGGGATTTATGCAGCCTTTTCCCTGACTGGGTGTTTCTTCTGCTTTTCCATGCCGCTAGGTAGAAGACCCAAAGCCCATAGGAGCACCCCACATCCACCTCTGTATTTCCCCTCCTTATCCTGAATGCACATTTAGAAACAATTCCAAGAAGTCTGCAGTTGTTCAAGACACCCCAGGTTTATAACAGACAGCATGTTTCTAAACTCCTTCCTTGACTCTCACCTCCATCTCCTAGGATTCAGGGTTACCTCATCTAATAAAAAAACAGGAAAAGTATACATCTCCAGAGGTTTCCCCAGTTAGCTTTCCAATTAGCACATGCCCAATCACACAGTGTGTGCAGAAGGGTTATGATTAAGCAATGACATATTTACAAATACATTTAAAATTGTGAATGCTCATGCTAAATATAAGAGTTTGAGAGACGGTGCAAAATATTCCAATCTGTCAATAACTGCAAAGTCAAATCTACAGTAAGACCATTCACAAAAGGTGCAATTTGGCAAAAATATAGTAATAATGATCTTTAGTTTTTCACCGATAGATGCATGTGTATATAACTATAGTATAGCATGTAGCACTTTTCCCTCTCTCCCCACTAAAATAAATATTATGTGAATTCATACAAAATAAAGAGGCGGTATACCAAAAAGATATATGGCATTGATTTTATTAAATAGATTTGCCTAAGTCACTGCTATTTTAAAACAAAAATTCCTGATGCTAAATCTGAAGGTCAAACAAAAATCTCCTGAATTTATCAGATTTGAAATGCTGTATAATAGTGAGAATAAATCACAAAACTGGAATAGACAAGCCAATTTAGAATCTGTTGGGCAGGAGTGTGTGCATTAATCAGATACATAGGCCTTAAGATAGTCCAGATATTAAGTTGACTAATAATAATTTCAAGGTTCCCACTGCCTCTACAAGGTAAATGCTAAGGTAACTGCTGATTATCCCCAGTACTTACAAAGTGATAACAGATAAGCCTAATAGGATTTGAATTTAAGTAGCTGTGATTTTTTTCCCTCTTTCTTCCAGCTTTGTGAAGTGGAAATTGTACAGGCTCCAGTGGAAAAGGCACAATTTCAGACTTCAGGCATGCCCTGATGATCAGACACACTTAACCACACAAATCCTCCAAGACCAAATCATAGTGTGAAACTAGGGTCAGATCAGGCACCAGAGTATGCTCAATAAAAACACTGCTGGCATTGTTACAGTAAGAATTTCTTAACAATATTTTCTAAAGCAGTATTTCAGATCAATTCACACTAGCCAATGAGCCTAGAACTGATGGCCCCACAGAAAAATTATATGATTCTTGAGAAAAAAAAAAACTAGAAAATCCTATGTGTTAAATTGCCAACATAACATTTTTGCAAAGTCACTAGGCTTTATCATATTTGTTTGTACTATATAGGTGTGTACACTCTATGTGTGTGCATTCAGTCAACTGTCATTTCTTGAGTGCTTATTATATGCCAGCTATATTGCTATGGACTTGGGATAAGTGCTGAAGAAGAGAGACACAGTCACTGCCCTAAGAAAATACAGTCTAGTGGAGCTTTGCTTCTCCAACTTTTAATGTGCATACAAATCACCTGGGGATCTCATTAGTATGCAAATTTTGATTCAGTGTGTCTGGGGTAATGCTGAGATTCTGCATTTCTAATATACTCCCTTTTAATGCTGATGTTGCTGGCATTTGAGTAGCAAATATTGGAGGACACAGACATTAAATCATACAAATAACTATATGCTTACATTTGTGATAAGTGCCATGAAGAAAAAAACACAAGGATCTATGAGATCAAGTAAAATGGGGGACCTAAGCTCTACCTCAGAGCTAGGGGAGGGGATATTGAAGCCAAAAGCTGGAGGATGGTGGGAATACATCAGGATAAGCAATAGAGACCAACTATGGTAAATGCCACAAGTACCTTTGGTGTCTTTCTGCCTGAAGCTGCTCTCTGGACACCAGAGTATGCTTGACCTGTGCTCCGGGATTTTCAAAGGTACCTAAAGCCAAATACTCCAGAGCTATTTGCATCGGGACAAGAATTTATAAATAAATATCCCAGCTTCTCCACCTGTTAGTGGACACACTTGGTTGGATATCATAGTCTCTGAGAGGGTTCCCAGTAGTATTGTGCCCTAGGAGCCTACAACTATAACTCATATTAACTTTGACTTTCCTCTTTTCTCTGTATCAGTCCCTACTCCTGGCCAATGACTCTTTTCTCACCTCCAAATAAGTTACTTTCTCCTAAATCCTTGTTTGCTTTTTGAGGGAACTCAGACTGAGAAACTAACCCACTCAGAGAGGACAATAAACAACGATGACATATATATATATATATATATATATATATATATATATATATGTCACACACACACACACACACACACATATATATATATATATATATACATGTATACATGTGTGCATACACACACACACACACACACGACTAGGTTGAAATATAAGGGGAAGAAAGACATAGAAACCTGAAGTGAACACAGGCCACTTTTGCTTTTGGACGTTTGCCTCCAATCCTAGTGATCTCGAATTTCTGTTTTGATGATCTCATGGGGAAAGAGGAACAAATTGTAATTATAAACTGCCCTATTCTATTTCCTGAATTGGATGATGGCTTCATGGTTTCTTGAAAAACTTCACATCAGTGGTTTAGGCACTTTCCTATATGTATATTATATTTCACAGTATTTTAAAATGTAATTTTAAAGAAACTGACAAGAGAGGAATGATTTAGGCAAAGGGAAAACATGTAAGAATTATGTAAATGTTTTGGAAGAACAAAGAACGAGCCAGGGTGGCTGGAGCCATGATGAACATTGGGAAGAATGCTGGAAGATTCATTGATACATTCATTTACTCATTTGTGACAAGTACGGCCTTTTTTAATGGAGTTTTCATTGAGTGGGAGACAGGCAAACAACAACAACCACAAATGAGCAAGCAAATTTCAGAGATTAATGATTGTTATGAAGAAAACAAAATAGGTTGATGTCATAGAAAAGCAGTGGGGGTGGGGGAGGGATGGTGGTAGAAGGTTGCTCAATGGGGTAATGGAGATTGGGTTACCTAGAAAGATCTCACTGAGGGTACTGGCAATTGAATTGAGATGAGAGGGAAAGGAGATAAAGCTAGAATGGGGCATAGAAGCTAGTCCCTGGAGGTCTTAGTAAGAATTTTGAGCTCTATTTTAGAGCAATGGAAAGCCATTTAAGGTATTCAAACAGAAGAGGGAGATAATCATACTCACGTTCTTAAAGATCATCCTGATGACTCTCTGATGAATGGTTTCCAGTGACAAGACCTATCATAGGGGCTGACAAGGATGCCAAAATAGAGACATACAACTGGATTTATTCAGGTTATATTATAGACTTAGAATAGCATATTTCTCACATTAAAATATTAAATATTAAAATATCTGAGTAGTAGGATAAATGTTTATAATTTAGAACTTGTTAGGCGTTTGGATTATAACAAGCCTTTTGTGTGCATGACTCATTCTTACATTATTTCTTGATTATAAACTTGGCAATAGGGAAATATACTGATTCTGTGATGGCCACCAGAGAATAACTTTTTTATATTACCTCCAGGGTACATGGAATAAGGTCAGCATTGTCTATTTGGAAAGCAGTTTGAATGAAGGAGCTACAAGTTTAATGTTTCTTTAAGTTTCTTATTTCTGTACTTAAGTCATGTTGTTCACTAAACCAGAAGAGTACCTATCATTGTGACATACATTTCTGAGATGACTGAATATGTGTGAATGAATGTAGATGTCATAAATACAACGCTACCTAAAATAACTCTTTATCTAGTCAAGCATATATTAATTTCTTTGGTTATGAGCCTGAGTGATCTGTTGGATTAAGAGTCAAAACAAAAAAAATTTTAAAAAAAAGAATCAAATCATATATCCTGATTAAGTCATAATGATGCTCACTGATCATTTTGTTAAGGTCCAGTACAGTTCTAAAGGGCAGCCCGGGTGGCTCGCGGTTTAGCGCCGCCTTCAGTCCAGGGTGTGATCATGGAGACCCGGGATCGAATCCCAAGTCGGGCTCCCTGCATGGAGCCTGCTTCTCCCTCTGCCTGTGTCTCTGCCTCTCTCTCTCTCACTGTGTACCTATCTCCTAATCGAATGTTATCTCCTTCTCAATTTCCTCTGAAGTATTTTTATATATTTTAAGTGAACTGAAAAATATGCTAAGACCCAGATGTTTTTTTCCACAGTTACAGAATTTATTTAGTGAGGATCAGCAACTTTATAAATTTATGAGACTACTTAAGATGTGATTCATGAAATTTTATCTATATTTTTGTTTCAGATATTTTAAATTAAATAAAATTGATAATGTTGGCCTAAACTTACTCTTTTCCTCATATATTCTTTAGTTCTTTGGATGGCATTGTTAAAATGAATGAGCCAATAAATACCATATATGATCCTTACTGATAATACAAAGGTTGTCTGAAAGGTGTAGAAACATTGGGAAAAGATTTTATTTATTATTCTTTTTCAGATTAATAATTGGCTTAAATTTAAAAATGTGTTATCTGCAAAAGACTATGGGGGTAAAAAAAATACATTTTGAAAATGTAACTAACATCTTGACTTTATTTTTATTTTACATTTTGAAATTCAGATGTCCAGAATCAGACTAATTATAATTTTTGATTCATGTCATTCTTTCATTTGTCTGAATATAGCCATATTAGTTTATTTTGTTAATTACTTAATTATTTATGTTTAACAATGCAATAGTCATACACGAAGTCACTATGCAAAGCAAAAGCTGAGACTATAACAACAGCTCTAATCAAATCCTTTTTCCGCAACCAATCCATCCCCCTCTTCTCTCTCACCCAAAGGACCCATCACTTGGAATCTTATACTCATTGTTCCTTTTATCTCATTATAACAATTTTTCCTAAAATATGCACAAATATACATATTTAGTAGTTTTTTTTAATTTATAAATGTACAATCTTTTGGCACTTTTGTCAGTTAGTATTGTATCAATAAGATTAATTCACATGGTTACTTGCTGCTATAGTTTATTCATTTCCATTGCTATATATTTTCATTGAGTGAATGTATCATGGTTTATTGATCTACCATCAGTTGCTAGACATTTGGAGTCATTCTGGTTTCTGCTAATATGAATAGTGCTGCTATAAATATCCTCTTACATACCTTCTCTTATTCATGTGCAAGAGTTTCTGTTGAGAATATACCTGGGCACTGGGGTATAGAGAATGTAAGATTTTAAGGAAAAAAAAAATGCTAAGGTTTTCCAAAGTTTGCTGCTCTCATCTGTAATATATAAAAGAACCTGTGAATCCACACTTGCTATTATCAAAGTTTTAAATATTTAGGGACTCCTGGGTGGCTCAGCATTTGAGCACCTGCCTTTGGCTCAGAGCGTGATCCTGGGGGTCGGGGATCGAGTCCCACATTGGGATCCCTGCATGGAGCCTGCTTCTCCCTCTGCCTATGTCTCTGCCTCTTTCTGTGCCTCTCATGAATAAATAAATAAAATCTTTAAATTTTGTTTAAATATTTGGCATCCAGTGGAGGTAAAATGGTATCCTATTATGCTCTTAATAAACATCATTTTTAAATAAAAACATTCCTTCATTTCTGTTTTTTTTTTTCAGGAATACTATACATTTCAAAATATGGTATTGGCATATAGACTGATAAAGTAATGAATTACAAACTTACCTCTGTCTTACTTTGAGTTATTTATTTATTTTTTGTAAGTCTCCTCTCACCTTACTGCAGGCATGGTCAGGGCTGGGACATGCAGTTATTTTGGCCACAATGTTCTCTTCTGATATCCCACCTCTTGAATGGCAAAATGCCAGGGAGTGAGATCATGTATTTGCTATAAGCTCTCCAGTCATTCATTCCTTCTGATTCTAGAAGCTTCACCTCATCCCAAGTGATTTAAAAAAAATATCTGAGAGATTTCCATTGTCTACTTAGGGTTATAAAAGGTTTTATTTTATTAAAATACATAGTGCTACATGGACACATTTATGAACACAGAGTCATTTGATTGCAAAGTCTATAGAGTTGCCCACATGATGAAGTATTTTTAAAATCCGTTCAATTAGATTTCTAGATGTTCATGTTCCTCTCTCATAAGACATTTAGTTACTTAATTTAAATGCAAAGTCATGTTTAAGGTGACATGGCCATCTGAAATGAAGGACTAATGAATGTCCTTTAAATTGGAAATCAGCACGGGTAGTAGAGAAACCCTGCTGCGAAACACATCAGCAAAAGCAAGGTAAGCGTGATAATGATTCATGTATTTACTATCATTTGTTAACGTACATAGAATTTCCAAGAGGAAGAGAAGAGTGAGAGCAGTGGTAAAAAGGAGGTGGGGACATACAGAAGTGATCCTGAGACCTTCCTTCCTACCCTTTCTCACTAATCTGAACCGTCTAATCCAGCATAAGAAAGTGAGTTTAAAAGTGTGGTATGCATTATTCATGGAATGGCAACTTTCATTCTGATTGTAGGTATTTAAAAGCATCATGCATGTTAAGTGAGCTTAGTTGAAACTCTGTACTTTTATTGCAATATATTTGGTTACTGGGAGCCAAGGTAGATAACGCATTTCCTAAAATGATACAGTATTGCCTAAATTGCTAACAAGAAAATCTTTCCATAGACAGTGCAGTGTTTAAGCTTGTCTTCATTTACTCCTCTTTAATTCTTCCCCACTTCCAATTGAGCTGTGTACATTTTTTAAAAATTGGAGTGCTGAAGAAATGGACTCACCCGTCTCTTAGATGAGGGGGTATTTTTTGTTTACGGTATATAATTTGCATTATAATGTAATAAATAATTTCTTAAGAATATTGAACTCTAGTGTCCCTTCAAGGGGACTTTTACAATTTACCGATACAAATATTGGCACTCAATCGCAGGAGAAAATGATATTAAAAGAGTTCAAGGATAAACTTACACATGGGGTAGTTGTTCTCAAACATTAATCAGGCCACGATCTCATTTTTCTATAACATATAAGCTTGAAGAAGTTATGAAGCAATACAGTGGTAAGGAAACCTAACTATACCACAGTTAAGATCGATGGTCATTATTTTTCATTTGGGCCTAGAAGTACATTTCCTTTCCTGAGTGAACCCATATGGCCATTTCAAGGAGAAACTAACGGAAGCAAAAAAGAAACTTTAAAGCAAGCTCTGCCTGAAGACGCAGGATTTACCCATTTAAGTAAGATACGCAAAAGGAGCTCTAAATTCTTAGACTAGCAATTAGCCCCCAGGAATCGCCTTTGACAGAACAGAGAAGCAGAGAGCAGGAGACTGGCGCCCAAATGGTGCTGCCTCTGGCGGTGAAGGGAGAGGCTTAGATTTCCCACCAGATTCTTTCCCCCTCGCCCCAGCCTCCCGCCTGATGAAGCCTGGAGCCGTCTACACGTTGCTGTGAAGCCAGGGCGACTGGCCCGGACGAAACACAATGGGCGGGTGTGGGCTGTCCGCGAGTTCCAGTCCTTCCTGTCAACGTTCCCCTAAGTGTTTTGGGATCTGAGCTCCTGAAACTCTCTAATGGGGGGGAGGAGGTGCGGGGGGCGGGGGACACGATAGGTTTCTTCCCAGTAGCGACCTTCTTTCTTTTTCTCCTGCTCTAAGCAGGGTGTTTGACCTGGTCGACTGTGCACCCCGCACCCCGGCGCCAGCTGTGTTCTTGACCCCAGAATAACTCAGGGCTGCACGGGGCCTGGCACAGCTCCGAACACATTTCCTGTCGCGGCCTAAGGGAAGCTGTTTGCCGCCAGGACCGTGCTGGGGAATCTTGGCAGTTGAGGGCCCGGCAGTAGGGGCGGGGGAGGCGGGGGAGAGCCAGCTGTAGGGGCGGTGACCGCGCTCTCGGGGCAGCTCCGCGCCCTCGGGCGGGACAGAGCCAAACCCAGTTGGGAACAGCTGTGGGAGCGGGGCCTCCAAGATGAGGCCGGCGCTCGCCCTGTGTCTCCTCTGGCAGGCGTTCTGGCCTCGGCCCGGCGGGGGCGAGCACCCCACGGCCGGACCGCGCGGGCTGCTCGGCCTCGGGGGCCTGCTACAGCCTGCACCACGCTACCATCAAGAGGCTGGCGGCCGAGGAGGCCTGCAGTCTGCGCGGCGGGGCGCTCAGCACAGTGCGCGGGGGCGCCGAGCTCCAGGCGGTGCTCGCGCTCCTGCGGGCAGGCCCGGGGCCCGGAGGGGGCTCCAAGGACCTTCTGTTCTGGGTGGCGCTGGAACGCGGGCGATCCCACTGCACCCTGGAGGACGAGCCGCTGCGGGGCTTCTCCTGGCTGTCCCCCGACGTCAGCGGGTCCGAAAGCGACACGCTGCAGTGGGTGGAGGAGCCCCAACGCTCCTGCACCTCTCGGAGTTGCGCGGGACTCCAGGCCACCCGGGGGGTCGAGCCCGCAGGCTGGAAGGAGATGCGATGCCACTCGCGCGCCAACGGCTACCTGTGCAAATACCAGTTCGAGGGCTTGTGCCCGGCGCCGCGCCCCGGGGCCGCCTCTAACTTGAGCTACCGCGCGCCCTTCCAGCTGCACAGCGCGGCGCTGGACTTCAGTCCCCCAGGGACCCAGGTGAGTGCGCTCTGCCCCGGGCAGCTCTCCATCAGAGCCACCTGCCTCGCCGACGGGGTCGGCGCGCGCTGGGACGGGATACCCCCCGGGGCTGTGCTCTGTCCCTGCCCCGGGAGGTACCTCCGTGCTGGCAAGTGCGCGGAGCTCCCTGACTGCCTAGACGACTCTGGAGGCTTTGCCTGCGAGTGCGCGGCGGGCTTCGTGCTGGGCAAAGACCGACGCTCTTGTGTAACCAATGGGGAAGGACAGGCGGCCCCTGAGGGGACCAAGGTGCCCGCCAGGCCTGCCACTGCGGCCAGCCCCGTCCCGAAGAAAACGTGGTCACCCCCGGTACACGAGAAGCCAGGAGAGGTACCCGATGTCCCAGGACAAGGCAGTTCTGCAACATCTCTTCCCGGGACTCCTCGGTGGGGAGCACAGAGCACGATGTCTACCCTTCGGATGTCCCCTCAAGCCAATTCAAAGGCCACCATCACCTCTCCGGGAAGCGTGATTCCCAAGTTTAATTCCACGCCTTCCTCTGCCATTCCCCAAGCTTTCGACTCCTCCTCCACCGTGGTCTTCATACTTGTGAGCATCGCGGTGGTGGTGTTGGTTATCTTGACCATGACAGTGCTGGGGCTTTTCAAACTCTGCTTCCACAAAAGCCCTTCCTCCCAGCCAAGAAAGGGGCCTTTGGCCCAGCCGGGCATGGAGAGTGATCCCGAAGCCGCTGCTCTGCGTTCCAGTTCTGCACAGTGCACAGACAATGGGGTGAAGGTGGGGGACTGTGGTCTGCGGGACAGGGCAGAGGGCGCCTCCCTGACAGAGTCGTCTCTTGGCTCTGGTGACACATAGGGGAACGACGGGACAATGGGCACTTCTTCTGAGCAGTGTTTTTCACTTTCAATGAAAAGGGAAAAGAAGAGGAACTTATTTATGCGACTGACTATTCTTATAGAAAATCCCCTTCCCCCAAATTCCCTCTACTCCACTGAGGAGCCAAATCTGAATTGGACACTCATTCCCTGAAGATGGAAGAGGTGGGAACAAGTGGAAGTGCCTTATGGTGGTCCTGGGGGCCGGGATCCTACTGGGGAGAGTTACTTCCCTGCGCTGATTCCTGGGCATTTGGAAAAGTGGTTGAACTTCTAAGGCGTTGGAAGCAGACAGAAAACAATACAATTAAAAAAAAAAATTTAACCAACATGGAAAGGAAACTGTCTACATTGTGCAGGTTGGACATATATTGGTTTGAACTTTCCAGCCAAAAAATAAAGAACTGTTGATAACCCACATTCAAATATCACTGGTTTCCTGGAGGATTAATTATTTAGGAAAAACAGCTGAAGGCATGCAGAGAATAGCAACAAGAGTTTATCCTGCTCTTGTTGAAGATTGACGGGGAAATCTTCAAGTCCTTGTAATGAGGAGTAGATCTTTAACAACTAGCAACTTTTTTCTTGGTCCTTTTTATACTTTGCTTTCAAAGTCACTGCTACTTAGTGCTCTGCTATAAATCCAAACTGTAGTGTTGCCAGAGTAGTGGCTCTGGAAGCAAATTATAGTTGACCACCAGTTCAAGTGTTTACTGTGTGTCCTTGCTCAAGGAAACAAAAGATTTGTGTTTTCCTCATCCAACATTTGTGCTCTCCAGTGTAATGACCTTCCCAACGAAATAGCCCTCTCCTAAACATCAGGATGCTGATCCTCACTTCCAATTATGGCGATGTTAATTTTCAATTAAAACGTTAATGCTAAATATTGATTTGAAATCTTCTGGGTGCATTAAAGCAAAAATGAGCTGGATTTCTTCCAAAGTTGCTAGGTTTTTATGCACTATTTAATCCACGAAAAAACCTGAATTCCAAACTATTTCCTTACCTCCCTTTAAAAAAGAAGTGTGTGTAGTGACCATACATGCCCATCTTGGAATGTTTATCATTTAACAACCAGCATGGTAAGAGTTAGTAGTATAAGAAATAAGTGGTAAATACAAATATTTATCATCTTGTTATGACTAGGGGCATTGGAAAGTAATCTAAATTAAGGATTCATCTAAAAATAATTAAGATGTGATAATAATCACTATCTAGTGGAATTGAGACCCCTATAAAATATCCCACTTCAATGAGTATGCTAAGACTTTAAGTGTGGGGGGGGGGGCGGAATGTTACATGGAGAGAGAAGGAGAAATAAGCTTAGTAAGCAGGAAGAATGAAAACAGGACTATATTTTCATAGCACCATCTTGATGTTCTTAAGTGTACAATGTATAAAATACATATATAAAACATACATGGTATTGTAACATTAAAGGAAAAAATAGGTAATTTGCTTCATATACTAAATATATGTCTAGTTGTAAAATAAAATCACAAGTGAATTTGAGTTAACATTTGAGGGAATTTTAAATAAAACCATTTCAGAAGAGAACTAAAAGCAGGTAAGTAATGGCTTACTCAGTGTTCCTAACTTGTCAAGAGTATGTCTCAGTTCACCTCAGTTGTGGTGTTTTATCCTTGCTCTTTACTACATGACCTCTCTGCAGAGAAGGTTCTGTTCTATTTGAACAGAATATATGATCTTTTATTTTATAACTTGAAAAATAGGCCCTTCTATAAATGAACTGAACTGTAAATTATCTATATCTATTGTTATAAATATATCTATAATTATTTATACCTGCGTGTGTGCATATATCTGTGTGTGTATTTGCTTTGTCTTAATGTAGATTGCCTTTATATCATTGTTAGAATGCAATGGAGTATGCATCATTAACTTATGATGCAATATGACATTGGTGGCATTACAAATCTTGGGTTCCAAATGCCCTATGTGAAAAACAAATAGGTTTGGGCTCAATTACTCAACTATTACCTGCCGTTATTTCCCTCTTGTAAGTAGAAAAGGAAAGAATTACAGAAAACCATCTGTTTTCATGTTTGATTTCCTGACAGGTAGCAATTGCAGACCAAGCTTCATACAACTGTGTTAGATTTCTGGCTGTGAAATCTTCCATACGGTTTTGAATCCATGGCAGAATCAGGCCAGCCCAGCTTGCTCTGTGGTGAGCTAAGGTTAGGGATTTGCTGCTTCTCTACTACCACTTCATTACTTCTCCGATCTTTTGGAGGTTCAATCCTTTCTTACCTAAAACTCTCTGTCCCCACATTCATCTCATATAGCTGCCTGCTCAGTTATCTCCTTAAAAGGAAGACTTGGCATCTACTTTATAGTCTTTCTCTTCAGCCTAAGTCCTGCCATTATTTTACAGAATTTCAAAGCCCTCGTGTATGACTCTTCCAATGCCTGTACATTTCAGTTTCTCGACTTCCTCACTTCCAGTGGCTTTCCCTTCATTTTAGTCATCCAATCCAACAACCACAGCTTAGCCTTTCAGATGATTCTAAAACTGCTTTATGTCTGAAATCACAAATTCACACCTCTGTATGTTTGCACATATGTTGAGACTTGTGCTTTAGGGAGTTTTGCCACTGATTAAAAGTAAACCATTATTGTTTGACCAGTATTCTCATAGAATTCTTTTTTGTTTCCATGAGGTTGGTAGTGACATCTTCTCTTTGATTTTTAATTTTAGTAATTTGAACATTTCCTGTTTTGGCATGGGATTCATCTAACTAAAGGTCTGATTTTTCTAAATTTTTAGGGTGATAAGTTAAACTATTGATTTGAGATTTTCCTTTTTTTAATATAGGCATTTACAGTTATGGATTTCCCTTTAAATACCGCTCTAAATGGTATCCAATATGGAACTGGAGGGTATTATGCTGAGTGAAATAAGTCAATCAGAGAAGGACAAACATTATATGGTCTCATTCATTTGGAGAATATAAATAATAGTGAAAGGGAATAGAAGGGAAGGGAGAAGAAATGTGTGGGAAATATCAGAAAGGGAGACAGAACATGAAGACTCCTAACTCTGGGAAACGAACTAGGGTTGGTGGAAGGGGAGGAGGGCGGGGGGTGGGGGTGAATGTGTGACGGGCACTGAGGGGGGCACTTGACAGGATGAGCACTGGGTGTTATTCTGTATGTTGGCAAATTGAACACCAATTAAAAATAAATTTATTATTAAAAAAAAGAATAAATAAATAAATAAATAAATAAATAAATAAATAAATAAATAATATAAATAGTATCCAATAAGTTTGGGCAAGTTTTGATTTCTTTTTCATTCATCTCAAAGTATTTTATTTTTTAAAGAAAGATTTTATTTATTTATTCATGAGAGACACACAGAGTGAGGCAGAGACATAGGCAGAGGGAGAAGCAGTCTCCCTCTGGAGAGCCTGATGTGGGACTTCATCCAGGACTCCGGGATCAGGACCCCAGCTGAAGGCAGATGCTCAACCACTGAACCACTCAGGCATCCCTCAAAGTATTTCCTAATTTCCCATGTGATCTTTCTCTTTAATACATTGGTTATTTAGGAAGATATTGCTTAATTTCTACATATTTGAAAACTTCCCTAAATTCCTTCTGTTTTTAATTTTTAACTTGATTCCATTGTACATACTTTGTGTGATTAGAAAGCTTACTTTGTATGGTTTCAACCATTTTAAACTTATTGCGTCTTCTTTATGGTCTATCCCAGAGCCTAGCTTAGGTCTATCCTGGAAAATGTTCCACAGGTACTTGAGAAGAGAGTGTTGGTGTTGAGTAATGTACTATAGCAGTCTGTGTCTTTCAAGTCCTTTATTTAAGTTTGATCTTTTCTTCATTGAGGGCCACTGAAGTCTCTTAACTTTTTATTGTTGGATAATATATTTCTAACTTCAGTACTTTCAGTTATTTTTAAATGTATTTTGAGCTCTGTTATTAGGTACTTATATGTTTATGGTTTATAAACATATATATTTATATGTTTATGGTTATATCTCTTGGTGTATGGGCTCTTTTTTCATAAAATATCTGTTTATCTCCAGTAACATTTTTTATTTGTTTTAAAGACTATTTTGCATGAGAACAACTTCAGTTGCCCTATGGTTGCTTTTTCTTGTTATATTTTTTTACATCTTTTTAGCTTTCAACCATTTTGCTTTAAATGCAAGATATCTTTTGTAGACAGTATATGTTAGGACTGTTTTCTTTAATCCATTTTCCAATCTCCACTTTCTGAATGGATGTTAAATACATTTGTGATTATTATAATTACTGATAATGTAGGATTAAATCTGCCATTTTCTATTTGCTTCCTCCACATGTTATCTCTCTTTTGTCCCTGTATTCTATTACTGATTTTTTTGTACTGAATATTTTATAGAGTGCCATTTAAAATCTCTTGTTTCTTATACTTTCATAAAGATTTTTGCTAAGTGGCTACCATGGAGATTATAATTAACATCTTAATTTAAAGACTATGTTATTAGGATTAACGTCAACTAATTTCAATAGTATGCAATTTTTCTCCAACATAGTTACATCTTTTTTGGGGGATCGCATCAGGCTAACTAAAGGCCTGCTACCTCCCTCCTTCTTTGTGCTATTATTGCCAATCAAATTACATCTCTATACAATGTAAGCCTACCATCACAGTTTTATAACTCTTGCTTTATTATGCAATTATCTTTTAAATCATATAGAATAAAAATTATAAAGAAAAAATACATTTATACTGTCTTTCATATTTACCTATGTTGATGATAACTTTACCCGTGCTCTTTATCTTTGTGTGGTTTTGTGACTGCTTACTGTCTTGTATCATCATCTTGAAGGATTCATGTTAGTATTTCTTATAGGGCATGTCTACTGATGACAAATTCTCTCAATTTTTGTTTGAATATGGCTTAATTTCTTCATTTATTATTTTTTAAAGATTTTAATTATTTATTTATGACAGACAGAGAGAGAAAGAGAGGCAGAGACACAGGGAGAGGGAGAAGCAGGCTCTATGCAGGGAGTGTTGTACCCAATATTGCAAATCCGAGAAACCACCAAGGAGCCAACACCGATGCAAGTGCTCGAGGGTTTATTAGCAAGCTCGAGCTTGGGTCCAAGTATACCTGACACAGTGGAGCAGAGACTTGGACCCTGAAGTGGGTTACAGCTGGGTTTTTTATAGGCTGGTCTAGGGGATTTTCAGAAGGGCTGGAGGAATTTCTCAAGTTCTGTTTATATTCTGATATGGGGCTTTCAAGGGCATTGAGCTCTGTTCTCATTCTAATATGGGACTTTCTACCATGGGCATGGGCTCTGTTGTCTTTCTGATATGAGATTCCCTGCTAAGGACATTGAGGACATTCTGTAGTTTTTCCCGTAAAGTTCAGCTCTTATTCACAGGGGCCTAAGATGGCTGTACTTGTGCTAATGCTAAACTTTAGGTGGGATGGCCTTAATTTTTCTCAGCCTCCACAGGGAGCCCGACGTGGAACTCGATCCCGGGTCTCCAGGATCACACCCCAGGCCAAAGGCAGGCGCTAAACCACTGGGCCACCAGGGCTGCCCTCTTCTTCATTTATTGATGGATAGTTTTGCTAGATATAGAATTAGAGGTTGGCCATCTTTTCCTTTAACACTTTGCCTAAGTCAACACACTGCCTTCTGGGCTTCATGATTTCTGATAAAAGCCAGTTAACTTTTTTGAACATCCTTTGTACATTTTGACTTGTTTTTCTCTTGCTACTTTTGAGCTTCTTTCCTATGACTAATTTCCTGTTTCTTTGTATTGCTTATGCATTTTTGTTGAAAACTGGTTGTTTTAGATAATATAATGTAGCAACTCTATAAATCCACCCCTTGATAGCCACACCACAGTTTGGCTACCACTGCTTATTTGGTAGCATGCCTTATACAAGCATCTGCCTTCTAAAATTCCTGGAAATATGTTGAAACATTGCAAAGCCCCCATAGATATCTCTTTCCCCAAATCTTCCTTTTTTAGTTTTTGTTCAGTCTCTGGTTTGTTAGATTAACATTACCACCTGCGTTGGTTTCTTAAGGCTGCTGTAACAAATTATCACAAACTTCCTGGCTTCAAACAACAGAAATTGATTCTCTCACAATTCTGGAGGATTAAGTTCAAACTCAAGGTGTTGGAAGGTCTTTGATACCTCTGAAGTCTCTAGAAAAGAATCGTTCATTGCATCTTCCTAGCATCTGATGGTTGATGCAATCCTTGATGTTCCTTGGCTTACAGCTATATCATTAGTCTCTCTCCGTTATCACATAAACTGCTTACCTCTGTGTCTTTTATCTCTGTGTCCAAATTTCCCTCTTTTTTCAAGGACATCAGTCACTGGATTTAAGTCCCACCCTAATTTGCTATGACTTTGTTTTAACTTAATTCATTGCAATAATTCTATTTTCAAGTAAGGTCACATTCACAGGGACTGGGAGTTAGGACTTAAATATATATGTTTGGAGGAGGGGGGCACAACTGCAGACTGATAAATAGTGATAATTCTCTGTGGATGGAGTTCTCTGAAAGTTCTAAACCTGTTCTGCCCCTGCCAGTGGCTTCTAGGCTGATGATTTTCATAACTACTCCACTTGCAATCTGCTAGTTTTCAAGGCTTCTTCAGAGCTGGGGAATAGAGAATGGGAATAGAGCAATCTGGAGGGTTGGGAGCAATGTTGATTATCTGATGGTCTCCTCAAATAACACCAATTAATTTGCTGCCATAGGCTTGCCTTGCCTGAATGGCAATTTACTCTACTTGTGGTTCCTAAACCTACTTCATCATTAAAATCATCTGTGGTGATTTATTATTATTTATAAACTATATATAATAGAATATGTAATATAACATAATATTATATAAAATAAAATATATAACATGATATTTATTTATATCTATCTATATATCTAAACTTATATAACTTGCAACCACAGATGTAGACAGCCAGAAAGCACTGAAGATTATATGCCCCACTCTAAAGCAGACTGGACAGATCTAGTGATCATGAACCATGGGACTGGGTACCTAGCCCTCCATGCCAGAGCTGTATGTAAACCTCCTAGAACTTAGATCATCCCTATAGTTAAGTGATCAAGTGAGAGGAAGAGAATCCTAGAATGACCATTTAATCAGGTGGCACTAAGAAAACTCCAAAAGAATTGATTTATAAATATGACAATAAGGGCATTTCATATCTTTCCTTTCTCAATCTGCTACTAGGGCATTTGATGAGTGCTTCCTCTACTCCAGGTTACTGTACTAAGTCTCTACAGTCATTTTCCTACAATGATCGTACAAGGAAGTTAACATTACCTCTATTTTGTAGACGAAGCTAAGAATATATACAATTTTTTCTAAGTATGTACATAGAAATTTCATAATTTCTCAGTAACAGAACTCAATTCTTGAGCTGATGACAGAAGATTTAATATAAACCACTCAGACCACACTCATTCAGGGTTTTAGGAAGTCTTATTGTCATAACAAACTAGTGAACATATTTAAGAGTCCTGAAAACCAGAAAACAAGTCTAAAACTACTAGCCCATAACTCTGGGGGAAAAGAAGTACTTAAATGTGGCCAAGAATAGCAAACAATGCTAGATATATTTTTGTTGTTTTTGCCCAGTGGGCTAACTTATTATGTGAAATGAGGGTGTGATAGGAGCTGGTGGTAAGACTCATTATTTGAAAAAATGACCACTTCCCAATTCCCCCATTTCTCCCTCTAAAATTTCAGATGGCAGATCTGGGAGCATAAGTAGCAGCCAATGGATACTGGATGGATAGACAAAGTGGCCAGAAAGCATCTTTCTCAAAGCCTTGGGTAGGAACATGTCATTTAGGTGACCCACCTCAAAGGATAAGTTCTGGAATTATACTGTCTCAGAAGGCAGTGATTGTAGCTTATTGTCTGGACAAGCCCCAGATAGCCTGGCCATCTAATGCTATGATTGTGTGCACATCAAAAGTGAACTGTTTTTGGTTCAATTCCGGGTTTGGGCACCAAAAAAAAAAAAAAAAAAAAAGTGAACTGTTTGGCAGACACCATTATTCCCAGTGCACTGTGCTTGGTCTAAAGCACTTTCTTTCCCACTACTCCCTTCATCAACATATATAGAAAGCTCCTAAAAATGATAAACCATGAAAAAATGCTTTAAATTCTTTTTGTAAGAAAGTTGAATATAAATTAAAAAGAACAAAATAACTCTAGATTGTTTCGATATGTCATCTTATCCACATAGCACTTTTTTATAGACCTATAAATGTTCCCATAACAACTTTTTATAGAAAAAAATATTTTTATATGTACTATCTTGTTTTATTTATCCTCACAAAATCCTTGTGAAACTAGAGGAGTGATAGATAGGTAAAAAATCTGCAGTGTCTATGATAGTTCTTTCCAAGCTGGGGCCTATAGAATTATTGAAAATGTTATCATAGCAGATGAGCCATGCTTTTTATTTTAACAAGAGGTTTTTCTCCTTGAAAACATAAGAAGCAAAGGAGTTTTATATGGCTTAAAATGTCTATGTCCTAAGGTGGAGCCACATTGGACTGAAATTCACAGGTTTATGTGAAAGCCAAGTCAGAATTAAAACTTATTCACACTTCTCCTGTATTTGGCAGGTGATGCAGAAAGTACGGAATGATGCTAGGAAATCCTCACTTTCAGATGTTAGCACCTTCATCTGTACCCCCTCACATGATCTTCACATTTCTTCTTTTTCCCCTATTTGAGGTCTCAGAGAAGGTAGCAATAGGGTAGCTGACCCTGACATTTGTGGTCTTAACATTCCCATCCATAATTTGAGACTCATTTTTACCTTCAATTTTCCTCTCTGCCCTGGTCTTCCCTTTGGACTATACATCAAGTCTAATCCATCCTAAATCACCACCACAAACAGAAATCTCATCATAGTGCTTTTCCCCTTTACCTTTCATCTCTCTCCTTCTGGTGATTTATCCCAGCTTGTTATTACATTTACCTTCATAATGTACTACATCATTTTACTACTCTGCTCAGTAGAATCCCAGGCTCCTGCACCGAAGTCCACATTCCTGAACCCTGCAGGTCAGGGTCTTCCAAGATTTTATCAGGTTAGTCCACACTCGTATCATATTGTGCCCTGTGTTTTTGTTAAACTGAATTACTCGGTTTTGCTTAATTGTGGCTCCATGATTTTAACACATATTCCTACCACCTGGAATGCCAGCAGTCATCAGCTGGCACACTGAAATGTGTCTGTACTTTCAATCCCATTTTAAATGCTACTTGCTCCAAGATATCTTCCCCAGCTACCTCCGACTCAAACCAGTTCTCTGAAGTCCCTCACCACTATTTGAATCTCTCTCAAAGCTACTGGTACATGTTTTTTTTTTTTTTCATCTCCCCTACTATACTGCGTGCTGTTGAAGTGAGGAATTACACATGACACATTTTGTAAAAAATAAATTATCTTTACATTGTGAGTTATGCGAGATGTTTCCTAACTAAATTATAATTAGGTAAGAAGGATAATAACTTTGCTTAAATGAATACTAATTTTTACACTGAATAATCAAGTTTTTACAATTTTAAATTCTTTAGAATTTCTTAACTATGTTATGCATTATTACTAAAAGTTTCCCTGGATACCTTGTATGAATCTTCACTTCACGACATATACATATTAACTCGGGCAAGTATGAAACAAAATTCTTTGATATGTATCCCTGAAAGTCTGTCTTTCTTTGTTCCCACACATATACTCCCACATGGTTAAAAATGGAGACACTTTTCCTTCCCTCTTGTTTTATAAAAACATTCCTAAGTAAGAATCCAGATGGAATCTATTTCTCCAAAAATTCTTCCAACACCTGGCTCCTTTACCCACTGTGCCCAATGTCCTCCTTTCTGAAGACCAGTGTCAGATGTCCTGACCACTCAAAGTAGCAATTAGACTTTCTGAGGTGCCATTGTTTGGAGGAATAAAGGTGGGGGCAGATCCAAGGAAGACAGTGAACTCTATGCTGAAGAACATATGGCAATGAACTCTCCCTAGAGATAAAATTGCCCTTAGAAGGACTTATCCAATAGGACAGTCCCCAGTCCCATAGCTGTAACTTGAGGAAAACAAGGATCTCTGGGGACAGTGGCTTCTCTACTCAAGAGTCTGTAGAACTAGGCTCTTTAGTGGTTCCAGATAGCAATACCAATACAGACCATATTACCCAACAAATCTGTGATCCAACAGGTAGACAAAAAATATATATAAATTAAAAATGTACACATCTATGGTCCTTTTGCTCTTACCCCAAACCTCCAATATTATTGTTCTCATCTTGATAGCCCATGTGTATCATCTTTCCACCATCCTTATATCCCTTGTTTCTTGAGCCCAAAGATAGACCTATAGACTGAAATTGGAAGCAAGTGGGGAGAATTCTGAATAGATATTTCTAGGCCTCCAAAGCTGAAGGTAGACTTCTCCTCTCAGTGAGTTCACCTTCTGTACATGGTGCTGGGATGTAGATGGCATGTGAGGTAGGAATGACTCTGTGTGTCCACAGTCAGGCCATCCTCTCCAGGCCACCAGGCTAGTGTTTTCCCAAATGAACTATTTTCATAGTATTAGCTGACCCAAAATACTCTTGCTTCTGTACAGCTCTATTTACCTTTCTTACTTTGAGGAGGAAAAAGTAATAGAATTTAAGAGCACATAGCTCTCTCCTTATGACTTAACACGATTTTAGTAAATTAATTGATTAATAAGTATTCAACTTCTCTATCACCTTTAATATATAGGTCCTGTGAGGGCAGAAACCATGTCTGCCCGGTTCTTTCTTATGTCCACATACATGGCCTGAAATTTTTATTGAATAAATGGAGGTAAGTGGTTTGAAATATGGCTAAGTGGCCAGGGTTGGTGGAGACATATATATGCTGATCTTTTCTGAATATATATGCATTTGGCACACATGCACACACACACACACTCATATCTTTCACCTCTTTAGCTCTATAGAAGTTGCCTATGTGCCTGTGCCCTGGACCTTGGCACCTCCCAGCTCTGCCTTTTTTTCAGGGATGCATTCCTTGTACCACTCTTTATCTCTCCAGCCATCCTCTATCCTTTTTGTTTAAATGATCTGGCATCTTCCTCTCTTTGATTATACATGGACATGTACAGAAGGTCCAGGGACTCTACTGATGGGGGAAGAGTCTACAAAAGGACAAGGCCCACTTGACAATTGTATTGAGTATGGTCTTGTTTACCTTAACATAAGCTGGAAAAGATAAAATCTGAGCAGATGTCTGTTCAGATCTTACATGTCCACAGAATGTGGCTCCCAAGGCTATATCTTCATTACTGACAACACCTGCTCTCCAGGCCTCAGCAGCCTGCTCAACATCCCCACAAAGACTGCCTCCTGCCACAGCAAATACAACATGCCTCAAATTAAATTAATCACAGGTTCCTTTTGTAACATTTATCTCTTTAATGGTACGACGCTCATTCCAGAATTTCAGGTTGGAACCTTCAAATATTTTTTTCAAATTCATTTTTTCCCTTAACCCTTATATTACATATTACCAATTCCTATTGATCGTCGCTTTGACATGTCCTTTATATTTGTTCTTTTATATGGACATCCACCACTGCCATTCCAAAGTAGGTTTTCATCACCATAGCCTTCACTTAGTTATCTTTTTTTATTTTAATATTTATATTTAGACAAGAGTGAGTGCATTTATGGTGGTATGGCCATAGACAATATTTATACCCAAATCAATTCAGAAAACCAGCTTAGTCTTTTTACAGCCTCCTTAAAAAAATTGCTTATGATTCTCATTTCCTAGCACATGACTCAAGAATCTGTGACTGACTTCTCAAAATCTGGTTCTACCCTATGCACTGGCCCAACCTTACAGCCCAAGAGCCTTCAAGATGCCCGTCAGGCCACAGGGGCCATGAAAAAAATGGAAACATATTACATTGTTCCAGCCCCAGTGATCCGCACTGGAGACAAGGCAAAATTTGAGACAGACATGATCAATGTTTTCATGCATCCTACAATCTACCTTGGGATTTCCCCCCTTCTACTGTCAGTAGGCTCTGCCACTTAATATTAATCGCATGCCATCATATTGTCAATTCATATACAACCAAGGATTATTTATTAACCATATAGTTTGAATAGGGCACAGTGCTAGGCAGGTGGAAGCTTCATGCTCTGGAAGTTGGAGATTATGTCGCCATTATTCACCCAGTATCTAGGACAATGCCTGAGGGTAGGGAAGTAGTCCATGACCATTTTTAAATGAAAACATTATATAATAAAAGGCTATAACCCTCAGCCATCAGAATTTAGAAGAGAGAGGAATCAGAATGATGAGTTTGCAGAAGGCTGTGCCTTGGAGGATGTGTGGGAGTGCAAGACTGAGAAGAAGGAGGGGAGCATTCCAAGCCTGTACAGCACTGGAGTGTGAGACAAGGAAATGAGGCCCCACCCCATCCCTGAGCCAGCTCTTCGTGGTCCTTTGTTTCCATGGTAACGGAGTATAAACAGCCCAGCTAGCCCTTGAACCAGGATTATCCATGTGACTGTTCTCACTGATAAAATGCTGGCAGAAAGAATGTACAACGTCTGCCTCATCAGTTGTACTAGCCACTGCAGGACAGGTTATGTTGTGAAATAAACAGCACAAAGAGTTTATGCCTTGCTCTCTAAAATCCCCTGAAAGCCTGAGAACTTCTTCACATTCATTCGGGATGCCTGCAGGTTTCTTTCTCCCAGCACCTCCACATCAACCTGCATTTCATGGTCGTTGTGGAAAGGGGAGCCAAGGCTGGAGAGACAAGTACCAGCAATGAAAATTGCAGCCCACAAGTGACTCACACCACTTTGGCTCCTATTGCTTGATCAAAACTAGTCACATGGCTGTGCCTAACTACAAATAGTGAAGAAGTATAACCCTCTGTGTGCCCATAAGGTAAATGTTGTTATGTCTATGACACTTATAAAAACTGAAATTGCATACCGTAGACTTATACTGTATTTTCTGAAGGTGAAACATAGGTGGCATCAATCAGTCTTTTAACATAAAAATGAGGACACCGCACTAGGAGATGGTAGAAGCATAAGATGAAAGGGACCTGAGTCCCTGAATGGTTTTGTGGAGTAGGGCCACTACGCCAGCCTTCCCACCTCCAGACTATTGCAGGAACGAGAAATACACTTCTATCAGGTTCAAGTCCCTCTGCCTTGAGGTTTCTCTCATTAGTTTAGCCTATAATCCAGCCAATAGAGGGCAAGTCACGGGAGACAATGGTCTAAACTGGAGTTAAGGCTTACTTAAGGAAATAGTATTGTGGCATTAAAAATCAACAAAAGGATTATCAAGGCACATCTGTTTATTTCCAACCCAATAATAAGCTTTGAGCTAATAGGAACTAAAACACAGAAACTATTTTTTTCAAATATCTTCAAGATCTAGCAGTACATTTGTATTTGTACATGCAGAGGGTGTTCTTTTGTAGAAATTGTTGGCTGATTCATAAAAATAAGAAGAAACAAAAATATAAGAGATCAAAAGTCTATCTCTAGCTATGCCAAAAACACAAAGATCTCTGAAATACAGCACACACCTTCCAAACTGAGAAGAACATATACCACCTAGACAGAGAAAAAGTTTAGATCAGCCTTCTAATGGAAAGGGAGGAGATACTTAGGTGAGAACATCCATTAACCCATTGCTCCTCCAAATGCATGATGTGAAATGGTTTTACCCTCCTGAACACCACTATAGAAGAAAAGCATAACCACATAGCAGACCCTTTTGTTTATTTGCTCTTTAAGTTTTATTTTATTTTTATTATTATTTCTTTTGCTCTTTGCTTATGTTGGGACAGTAGAGAATGATTAAGGATTTTCAGTAAAGAGGTGTGTTTCTTTTGCTCTTTCACTATAAGTGATTTTCTTTTCCTCTCTATTTCTGGAACGACTAGGGGTGGAATGTGTTTCAAGAAGTAAGGTCATAATCATATCCAACACTTTTTTATATATTTCACTTGAACATGGAAAAGGTCCACCTGTTTGTCCATTAGAAATATTATAAGTATTACATTATAACAATAATAAAGCAGTATACAATTCTCTCATTAGTAACAATTAACTGAAATAAGCATCAACCAGAAGAGAGTTAATATCCTAATCTCATATCCAGAGACATGTCAAGAGTGAAATGATAGTAACCTTAAAGGGCCACTTGAAACAGTGTTAAATAAAACAAAAAAATTAGAGAATTAACAAAATAATTTGAGAAAAAGTAAAAATAAACATGTTTATAATAAAAAATGTTTTTATAACCTAATTCATAATGATTTATTTATGTTTATCTCATTAATCTGATTATTACCCAATTTTTTTATTAAGTTGGCTCTATAAATATATATTTCATTAGCCTCAAACCAGGTTCATGGTGAAATCATTATAAAAGTGTCTTTAACCAAAATTAGCATGGAGAACACATAGATAAGAGGATAGTCTTGCCCCTGTCAGGGGGCTGCTGACGGTAGCAGAGACAGTCTAGGGGTGGCTGAGCTGAAATTAGCTGAGGTATGTGCACTACCCATTGGAAATCAGAATTGAAGCTTGGGAAGATTAGAATTCTAGTCCTTAACTTTGATAGTGACCAACTGTAGAGCTTTGGTGTTGAGATACAAAGGGGCTAAACTTACCGGTTATGAATGAATGAAAATAGGTAGAGGAATAAAAAAATTATTTCTTTTTAAACTAATAAAGGCTAGATTTGAGAAGAGGGCTTAGATGTGCAAGCACTTTGGCCCTGAAAATATTGAACCCAAAATTAGAGAAACCTGGCCCTCTATCCCCAGTCAGAAGCATAAGTAGATACCTGCAGGCCTCCCCAGGAGGCAGAGCCTGACCCTGAAAACCTGGGAAAAAGAGCAGTGCAAAATGTGTAGGTCCTATGATAGATCCCTTAGTGAGAGAGCCTGAGGGCCTGAAACTGCCTACCTATTTTCTCTCCCAAACTCATAATCCTCCAACTCACTCTACCTTCAACAGAGAAGAGGCCAGGAGTATTTCAGGAAAATTATTTCATCAGGGAATATAGAGGAATAGAGAAATGATGCCTCCTAAGGTAAGTCACTTCAGATTTATAAAACTCAAAATTTTCTGTCTGTGAACTAGTATCTGCAGTGTACCTTTTAGCTCTAATATTTATGAACTTTAAAAGCCTCTTTGAGGAAAATATGTACCCAGAACTGATGAAGAGAGGGTCATGCTCCTTGGGGGCCACTTAATGGTCGCTGGAATGGGGAAGGTGTGTCTGAGCTAAGTGGTATGGACTTTGTGCCATCAGTGTGAGTTTATTCTATCATATTTCAACAAATATTTATCAAGTACCTTCTACATGCTGATGAACAGAGTGGTAAATAAAGCAGATCAGCTCCCAAGCTGCTTTCCTAGAACTTACACTCCAGTAAGAAGAGGCAATAAATAAAGGAATACACAAATGTGCAATTACCAAATGCAAAAAGGACTGTAAAGCAAGAAAAAGTGGAGGGGGTAGTTGGAGAGAGAGAGAGAGAGAGAGAAAACAACCTTCCAGGAAGAGGAAACAGTATGTGCAAAGGTCCTGTGGCTGAAATGAACACAGTATACGTAAACCTTTAGAAGAAGGCTCTGGCTGTAGTTTAGTGAGTAAAGACATGAATGATATGAATTGAATACAGAGGGACCATGCAGACAAGGCATTATAGAATATGCCAAGGAGTTTGGATTTTATTCTTAATGAGTGAAAAATCCATTGAAGAGTTTCAAGATAAGAAAAGATATGATCTAATTTGGGATGCTAAAAAAATCTACCCAGCAGTGTGGAGAACAGATTTGGGGCATGGAGGATCAATACCCCCATGAAATAATGCAAGCCATGTAGCCAAAGCCATAGAGGAAAAGGAAGAAAGTATCCTTTGGGACTCTGAAATGTAGCCCCAGGGTTTCTGTGTCACAATCATCACTGTGAGAGCATCTGATGCCTAAATGAGTCATTAGAACCAAGTACGCTAGTAACTGAGAGTTGGGTGGGATGATGTTAACCTGTCAATATATGTATTAATGTTAACACTATTTACTGCTTAGTTTAGAGGAATAGAAGTGGATTTTTTTTAAAAAGACTTTATTTATTTATTTATTTATTTATTTAGAGAGCAACAGCAAGTGAGCATGAGCTGGGTGAGAAGCAGAAGGCAGGGTGAGGAGCAGAGAGAGAGTCAGGCTACCCTGCTGAGCAGGGAGCCCCAAGTGAGGCTTGATCCCAGGACTCCAGGATCATGACCTGAGCCAAAGGCAGACACCCAACCATCTGAGCCAGATGCCCCTAGAAGTGGATTTTTTTCCAACAACCCCCATATATAATTTATTCCAAGTAGATTTTTTAAAGATTTTATTTATTTATTCATGAGACACAGAGAGAGAGAGAGAGAGTCAGAGTCACAGACAGAGGGAGAAGCAAGCTCCATGCAAGGAGCCTGACATGGGACTTGATCCTGGGTTTCCAGGATCACACCCTGGGCTGAAGCAGCGCTAAACCACTGGGCCACCCAGGCTGCCTCCAAGTAGATGTTTATACTTGTTTCATCAAAATGCCTTTCCTTATGCTCCACTCACTTCTAGCCCTCAGAAAATTTAAAATCTGGATTCTCAAGGTGCATGGGTGGCTCAGTGGGTTAAGCGTCTGACTCTTGGTTTCAGCTCAGATTGTGATCTCAGGGTCATGAGATTGAGCCCAACATCAGGCTCCCTGCTCAGCAGAAAGTCTGCTTCTCTCTCTCCTCTCTCTCTCTCTCTCTCTCTCTCTCTGTCTCCCTCTCCCTGTGTCCCTCCCCTTGCTATCACTCTTTCCTTCTCTCTTTCTCTAAAATAAGTAAATAAATCTTTAAAAATAAATAAGTAAAATCTAAATTCTGAAGTCAAATTTTGTCAGGTAACTTATTTCCCCCAGAATCCAGAATGAGCTGACCAACCAATAAGAAATTAAATTGTGTTCATTATGGTGCTGGGCAGTGTGGGGAACCCTTGGTAAGTTTTCACCCAGGGCAGGGGCTGTTTACATAATGATTATGACACTGCCCATGCCCTCCCTACTACAAAATGTTTCATAGGCTTTGGTATTTGTGACCCCTAAAGTATTTTTTTTCCTCTATATTTTTATTTAAGTCTTCTTAGATTAGAGGACATGTGAGAGCAGTGTTCATATGGCAAATCAGACCAAAGTGGCAGTCTGAAGTGTGTAGGTGCTCAGACAAAGCTCCTTTGTCTTGGTAAAAGGAGGGACGAGACAAGGATTAGGGCAAGATGGTTTTCGTGTTGTTAGTATATTTCAAACTTCTGGTTACTGTTATAAACAATAGCTGGAAGTAACACCTCCTTTTACTTCACCAGCTGTCCCCCAAATTACTATCAAGTCACTGATGGCAAAAATGCCTATAAAACAGAACAAGAAACAAAAATGAGAACCAGTGATGACTGCTGCCAGAGCTCTTCCTGAAGAAAGCACCACTGGGTAGAGCACTCCTAAAGACCACATAACTTGGCCACAGGTCTAGGGAGCTGCAGGTGGGAGTGTTACCTGTGGTCATTCACAGACCTGAGAATGCCCACCAGGAACCATCTATCCATCCTCTCAACTCATTCAACTGAGACTTACGGAGTACCTCCTATAGCCCAGATCTCAGTGGTCAGGAAACAAAACTACCTTTCTGCAAAAGGTAGAAACAGCTCAAACTGACTTCAGCAAAAAAAGGAATGTATGGGCTCATGTAGCTCAAAAATACAAGGTGAAACCACCTAGCATCAGGCAACACTGGAGAAAAAAAAGCTCCGGTTGTTTCTTGGAAGATGCAGGTCTTGGCTCTGTTTTCTCCTACATTTATTTCATTCTCATGAGTGGCTCTTCTTGGAGGGGAAGCTTCTTCTGGCAGTAAAACAACCAAAGTGGACACTGAACTTCCTCTTCTCCCAGCTTGAAAAAAAAAATTCCCCAAACTGGCTCTAGATCACCATGTACAGATCTGTGCGAATTACTGACTGATGGGGACTAGCCTGTGACTTGTGATGCTTTGACCAGTGGAATCCAAGTCATGTGTCTTCCCACAAGGGGCAAAGTAGGGGTGGATTCAGCTCCATCCAAATAGCAGGCATGGGAATTTGTAGCAGCCAAAGAGTGGGGTAGGATGATTCCCTAGGGAAACTTTTACTAGAAGAAAGGTAATGGTAAAGCAGTAGATATTAGGATGCCTGGGCAGCTCAGTGGTTGAGCGTCTGCCTTCGGCTCAGGATGTGATCCTGGGTTCCTGGGGTCGAGTCCCCTATCAGTTTCCCAGCAGGGAGCCTGCTTCTCCCTCTGCCTATGTCTCTGCCCCTTTCTCTGTGTCTCTCATGAATAAGTAAATAAAATCTTTTTAAAAAAGCAGTAGATATCCACTATTTAAATACCACTAGCCATTACATGAGGTACAAAATAGGCTTGCCTTCACATCCTCATTGCAGGAGGATGATGGTTGCACCATACAGTGCCATAAGTGCTATAATTAGGGCAACCACATACCCTAGTTGGCCAGGATGGTCATCCATGCCCAGTGTAATTATTAACAATGCCCTCTTGTACCCTTAAAAGTGCCCTGGTTTGGACAATACATCATATGGCCACCCTGACAGTAACTGATATATGTTCAACTGCACATAGAAAGGAGAGGGAATGACTAACTGTGAGATAGGTGAATAGGAGAGATCGAAAAGCCTTCATAAAGAAGGTGCATAAAGAAGGTGATGCAGCATTTACTATGCTGTTATAAGTCTGTAACACCCAGTACATAATAATTGTAATTTAAAATCCAAACAGAGCCCTGGTGGCAGAGTGGTTTAGCGCCGCCTGTAGCCTGGGGTTTGATCCTGGAGAGCCGGGCATGGAGCCTGTTTCTCCCTCTGTCTGTGTCTCTGCCCTTCTGTCTGTCTCTATGAATAAATAAACAAAATCTTAAAAAGAAGAAGAAGAAGAAGAAGAAGAAGAAGAAGAAGGAGGAGGAGGAGGAGGAGGAGAAGGTGATGCTTCACCTGAGTGCTGAAGGATGTGTGGAAATGTTCCAAGTGGCTGAAGAAGCTAAAAGTGTTCCAAGCATCAGGAAAGGTGTGAAGTTATGAACAATCATTTGATGTATAGGGATTGCTCCCACACCTCTGTGATCCAATAGAATCAAAGGTGTGCAGAGAAAAGGGACGGGGCAAAGGACAGGAAAGATGGGCCAGGTAGCCAGCTGCTGGCCAAAAGAAGAAACACTACATTAAAATGATTTAGCCAAGTTTGTAGAATCTCGAAGGAAGCTAAAGGCTTACTAAAAATAAAATAGAAAATAGAAAAAAATATTTTGCTTTCATTTCTGGTTCCATGAAACACTGAGGTATGTCATACCTGAGAAGTGAACCTGAGAATCCTGTTGCACTTCACTTAGATTCATAACACCGGCTGCTGAAGATGTAACCCACACTGGAAAGATGAAAAATGTCCTCTGTCAGGCACAGACATATGTTACTAGTTTGGATCATATGTCATTTGTGACTCAAGTAATCATGAACGCGAAATGAGAAAACAAACAGTTGTGTTGTATAATATGTTTTCTGCTTATCCTTCTTATGAGATACAATATAAAAAAAGACAGATAGAAGTAGATCTATCATAGGGTGTCAACAGAGCCATACATTTGTCAAAAGAACTGGAAGAACTGTGTGTTATAAGTTGTTTCTGTAAATTGTACCCCGGATATACTGATTATTTTGCATTGTTAGCTTCAAATGGCCAAAAGCAGGGTTGGTTTTTTAGTGTTAAATTGTTATATTTGCAGTTGGAGAGGGAAAATGAAAATGTAAGCATACAAGCTTATTACCTATGGGAACTAGCTTCTTCCTAGTCTTCTATTTCTAGTCATTATATCACAATTTCTCATCCTCCTCCAGTGCAAAGATGTCAAAGTTTATTTCAGTCAAGGAAAATCTTAAAATGAATAATGAAAGTGAATGTATTATAATTTAAAATACTTTATGTGTAATAGCTAATTATTCTCTAGAGTAATGTGGATAAGGTTAAATATCTTCATATAATAGAAGAAAAATTAAGCAAAAGTGTTAAACTGTAATGAATCCTATCCATTTATAGCTATAATTCATCGATGAAACAAATATTGTGTTGTCCACAAGACCACTTACCTAAAAATTGAAGAGAATAATTTGGACATCAATACAGATAACCCCTTGGGGTCTGATAGTGAAGTTGGTGTCTCTGTTCTCTTTATGCTTTGTATAACTTCTCCTCCATCCTTGAAGCTATCACACAGCTTTGCAGTTCATATCAGACTATACCACCTTGTATACTGAAGAATAATTAACATACAGTGTTATATTAGCTTTAGGTGTACAATGCAATGATTCAACAATCATCTACTTCACTCAGCACTCACCTTTCCTGTAGCTCACTTGCTAAATTCCTGGTCCCTTCCCTTTGCTCATAGAAGACTTCCATATGTGAAGTCTCTACTCCAGTATCCATCATTTTTATTGGTGACTTCAATTTCCTTGTGAAAAACTCATCCTTTAAGTGGCTTCATAGTTCCTTGACCTTCCTCGTCTTCAGCATCCTTTTCCCCATCTTACAATAGCTAGTCTCTCCCCCAGGTGTATCCTTGATCTCATTACCACTGACACCTGTGCTGCTCCTCCAATTTTTCTGTATTCAGTTCTTTAACCTTACTGCCTTTTGTTCTCTCTTTCCCACTCCAGCTGTGCTTGGATCCTACCAAGTTCTCTAAATCATCAATCTTTATTCTTGTTCATTCTTCCTGATTGCTCTTTATTCCTTATTTAGCTGACATTTCATGTTATAGCATTCTATGTACTTTAAAAGATGTAACTATCTTGCTCCTTTTTTCTTCCGTATTACTTCCCCTCAAAAAACTCTAACTCTAGTTATCCCACTATTTCTTATTTCACATTGACAACTGAACAAGTCTAGAGAAACTCATCCACTTCTGCTGACTGATTCCAATTTGAACTCATGACCACAAATTTTTACTGGATAGTCAATATTGGTTGGCTATCTTTATATTTTAATATGTGCTGGTTTCCTACTCTCCAAAATGAGACTATGTCATGATTTTCACATCTCCTTAAACTGCTAATCTGCATTCCAAGATGCAAACCACTTTCTATGCACCCATTTCCTCACACCTTCATTGTAAGAGATGAACGTGCTTCTGCCAAAGCCAAAACTTAGGGGCATGCTCTCCAGCTCATGCCTTTCCCACTCTAAAACTCACTTCCTGAAATAGTCCTTCTTTTCATCCATTTATCCCTCTGACCTAATTATTCCTACTAATATAAACGTGCTTTCTTGGCTTCTTCCTCTGGCTCCTGCTAAATTGTTGACTAAAGTTGCTATCTCCATTTCCTCTCCATTCCTTTCTTTCCTTAGCCCATTTCAATTGGCCTTCACCCCTTGGTCCTCTGAAACTGTGCTACGTTAGGTTAGCAACAACCAATGTTTTATCACATTCAATGATCATTTGATTGTCCTTACCTCGCTGGACTTCATGAACATTTGGCGCAAGAGAAAACTTCTTGTTATAGAAACACTTTCCTCTCTTGATTTTCCTCTTTTCTCACTGGCCGTTTCTTTCCTGATCATCTTTCAGTTCAATCTCCAGTTGGTTTCTGGAATATATCATTCCCATATTAGGTCCTCAGCTGGGAATTCCCTTTCCCTCAATCTTTCGAGGATGATCTCTTACTGTAATTCAAGTCTCACCTTAAATAACTTCCCGTTAGAAAGGTATTTTCTGACAACTCAATTTTAGTTACTCAGAAACACCATTTCATAACCTTTTGTTTTTTCTTCACTATAGTTCTTTTTTTTTAGTGTTTTTTTTTGGGGGGGGGTGGAAGATTACAGATTTTTATTCTTTGTATTTCTTTCAAGTTATTACATTCAACGTGTTTCGCTTTTGTGATCATTAAATCATTTAAAAAATAAACCCCTGAAATAATTCCTTAAACTAAGCAGCATGCTAAACAGCTAAATGAAATGTTACCCCCAGCCCAAAAATACATTATTCCAGTGAGATATTACACTTTTCTTAAATCTACTGATGAATTAGCAGCCCTATAATCATGGCATTTAATTTTTTTTTCCCTTGGCCAGCTTTTCCAGATAAGGCTACTTTGTTAAAACCTTTGCTACAACAACTAACAAAAACTGATATGGTTACAATAGCCAAAAAATATTCCAGAACCTCAAATAGAAAAATAAAGCCAATTTCTATCATTCCTACCACACCACTAGTTACATCTCGTTAACACTGTGTTTATGGTGTCTTGCAGGATACTAGATTTCCTCCATACTCTCTTTGAACGGTGCTAAACCATAGTTTTTAAAAGACTTATTTATTTATTTATTTATTTATTTATTTATTTATTTATGAGAGAGAAAGAGCATGAGCAGGGGGGAGGGGTACAGGGAGAGGGAAAAGTAGACTCTCCACTGAGCGGGAGCCTGATATGGGGCTTAATCCCAGGACTCCAGGATCATGACCTGAGCCAAAGGCAAATGCTTAACCAACTGAGCCACCCAAGTGTCCTTCCCTATAGCTCTTAATATATTTGTGTTTATTTTGTTTATTGTCTGTCTCCCCCCATTAAAATATGAATTTCTGCTCTGGTCTTGTTTGAATCTGCATTGTCTTGCTCAAGTTTGTAGGCAATTAAAAATATTTCTTGTGTGAATGAGAAAATTAACATCGATTTGCTCAGTGACAACAATTACTTTTTCACTGTACCTTCATTTTATTCTATGTTTATCAAAACAATTTGATGTCATATAGATGAAAATTTCTCTACCTGGCTATAAAATAAGATTGGTTTTCTTTTAATTTAAACTCAAAGAAAGTCTAGAATTCAATAAAGTTTAAGAAACCACTGCATTTACTTTAATCTCTGTTTTCAAATACTAACTTAGGAACTGTAATAATACTAATCCTTTGTAGGTCAAGACCTGCTCTTCTTTTATTTTCTTTTCAAATTTTTATTTAACTTCTAGTTAGTTAACATATAAGTATTGGTTTCAGGAGTAGGATTTAGTGATTCATCACTTACATATAATCAAATCATAGACAAATATACTAAAAGAATGATTTTGTCTATCCCAGACTAAAACTTCATGTTAGGATTTACACTTAAATATATTAGGATTTATTTGAATATAATTCTAGATTATTTTCTACAGCATTTATTTATTTATTGACAAAAGACTATATCAACTAAAAAAAATCTGTCAATAATTAGTTATACATTTCATGAAATTTAGAGCAATTTATTTTTGCTTTTTAGAGAGAGCGCTTGAGCATGTGAACATGGGGGGTATAGAGGGAAAAAGGGAAAGAATCCCAAGTGGGCTCCACACCTGGCTTGAGGCTTGATCTCACCACCTGATATCATGACCTGAGTCAAAATCAAGAGTTGGATGCTTAACTGACTGAGCCACCCGTGCACCTCTAGAGCAAGTTTTTATGGTAATCTAAAGATTGATGTGCCCTTGTAAAAACTAGATCCTATAAATAATGTGTTTAATAAATATAACAATACTTGGTGCTGCCAAATATCTCTCCTAATATGTGAAACAAATGTATATTTTTCCACATTTTCTTATTTTCATGCCAAAAATCGCTGATTCAGATTATTTATTTATACTATAGCAGGACAAATGAAATTTTACCCTAAAGAACAAAGGCTGGGCATTCCTGGCCAATATGAATGATGACTCACTCTGATTTCATAAAAAGACAAAGCCCAGGGAAAAGAAAAACACATTTTTAAGGACCTTTTTCTCGTAACACTTCAGTTGTGCAAAATATTATTAACCAATCTTACTTGTCTAGGGATGTTATCCATATATAGGGCATTACTCCAGTGAGGAAATAATATGAATATAACCATTTTAAGAATCCACAATTGCAAACTTGCTATTTAAAATTTGTTATTTTTGTAAAAGAAATAAATCATTTTGGGGGACAAACAATTGAAGCAAAGATGTGGAAGTAAGCTGTTTACAGGGTCATGTTATCATGAATCTTTGATTTTAAAGAATATTATTTGAGTTTTTAACTTACCTAGACATACTATTAAGATATACTTTCTAACTCAAAACTAACCTTCAATGGTGATGAAATCTGAGAGTAGAAGTAAATAGGTGCGACTTTTGTCAAAAAAAAATTATTCCTGATACTAAACACTTATTATATATTACTAAAGACTATGAGAAAAAAAGTTAAATGAAATTGGCCTTTTAAGCATTGATTTTCTTTCTCTAATACTTTTGACTTAAAAAAAAAAGTGTTTAAGTTTTCCTATTCCTAGAGAGTTCTTTACAAAATGTGTTGTTATTTCATGTGTTAGGTTTATTTTTTTAGGTTTAAGCAGCTTATGGAAAACAAATATTTATTTGAATTATTCTTGGATGTTGGGCTACCATACTTTTATACCCTGGCTAATATTGTTCTGATCTATTAAATGTATGCCCTACACTCTCTTTTTATAGTCATATCTGTCATTTGATTTTTTTTCCAAGTCATTAGTCCTCCATTTCATTTTCTTTATCGTGGCCTTAAATATCCAGTGAGACCCTATGGTTTCTCATCTGAACGCTAATAACTCACTCCTTTGAAGCTGCTTCAACTACAGCTGCACAGCCAGGAGGTCATAACAAGGATGATGGAGGTAATAGCAGTCAGTGTCATTACCACCATTCCCACTGCTCACAATCACGATTTCTTTAGGCCTTAGCATACTCTCCTTTCCCCATAATGCTAATGAACTAAAATATCCAAGAAACAAAGTCTGCTTTTGCTCAGTGATCTCAAAGCACTTTCAAAATTTGACTTTTATATTTCATATGCTAATCACATGAACTAAATAGAAAAAGATGCAGTGGAAGAAGTTAAGGTTATGCATGTTATATACTCTTTTTTAATTGGAATAACTAATGGGGCATGAACCAAGACCTAGAAGAATATTACAAGATATAGAAAGGAAAGCTGCAGAAACTTGTGTATGTACAAAGCCTGGCTGGTTCCCGTGAAGAGAAGTGTCTGCAGGATAGATATTAAAGAGGAAGAATAATAGACTGAAGATTTTCCATTGCTCTTGAAAATGATAAGAGTAAAAGAGGGGTTGACAACAACACCCTTGTACTTGGGAGATTTACAGAAGGCCTCTAAAGAGCTATTGGGGTCCCAGGCAATTCTGATGATGGTGTGGTGAAATTTGAAAAAGATGACAGATTGAAAACGAAAAACACCACCTTTGTGAGTATAGACTAATCACAGTCCCCACAATCTCTTCTCCAGGTCCTCCCCTTTGCACTTCTTTGTGCAAAGACTTCTTTGTGAAGTCTTTTGAATCTGTAGTGGGGGGGTCCCCAAATACTGTTAGTGAAACCATCTGTGTCAGAATCCTGTTGAAACCTTATTTCCAAATGATGCTTACGTTTTATTTTTAGGAGTTTCTTAAGCTGTGCATTAAGAATCTTAGGTTTTTATTTTTTTTATTAGATTTTATTTATTTGTTTATGAGAGACACAGAGGCAGAGACATAGGCAGAGGGAGAGGAAGGCTCCCTGCAGGGAGCCTGATCTGGGGCTCCATCCCAGGACTGTGGGATCAAGACCTGATCCAAAGGCAGAAGCTCAAACACTGAGCCACCCAGGTGCCCCAGGAATCTTAGGTTTTTAAAAGACTTTCCAGATGTGATTGATGTGGAGCCAGGTTAGAGAGCCATTTTTATTATCTATCATCAAAAAGCCAGCACACTGGGGGCACCTGGGTGTCTCAGTTGGCTAAGTGTCCAATTCTTGATTTTGGCTTGGGTCATGATCTCAGGGTCATGGGATCAAGCCACGAGTTGCGCTTCTCACTCAGCAGGGGAATCTGCTCAGGACTGTCTCTCTACCTCTCCCTCTGCCTTGCTCCTACTATCGCTTTCTCTCTCTCTCTCTTTCTAAAAGAAAAAAAAAAAAACAAGCACACTTATGATTAAGGAATTCATAATTTAAGTCATTAAGTACTTGTACTTTAGAAAATTCATTGACATTGTGAGAATGAAATAATCATGTGGGGAAGATCTCAGAAGACCACAGGTAAGGAGAGAGATACTCACGAAGTAAGTGATGGCCCCAGGACCAAAATCAGTGATTTCAAAGCTTTGCCTTGTCTTAATAAATCCATCAATTTAACGTAATGATATTTTGCTAAGTTCTTAGAAAACTCATCATGCCAAGTGTTGTTCAAATACTTTATAAATGTTAGCTTATTTACCCTTCATAACAATCCTAGGATGTAGGTACTAGTATTTCCCCCACTTTATAGATGAGGAAATTAAAGCTAAGGTGAAGCTATGAAGTCATTTACCTGAGGTCACAGAGTTATTAAGTCACGTAGCTCCACAGTCCGTCCCTGTACCTAACTACTGTATATCTGTTAGATGGCAGGCTAGGCACTGAGAAGTCAAAAACAAATAACCCTAAGGGAATTTATAGACTAGTGGAAAATAACTGGGCATTCCTGCCATCTGTGCTCTAGGAAGAGAGAGCATAAACTGAGTTTTGCCCAAGCAAATTCCGGTTGACCTTCCATCCTGTTCATTCTGCTCATCATCTTTGCAAAGACCCATCACTTGGCTTGCCAAATGCTTCCTCTTCATCTCCTCTGTGCCTTTGTTGGGAAAATGATAGGAAAATTTGAATAATATACTCAATTTAGAGTAGAGTCAGTTTTATTCCATTTAAAAAATGGGAGGTAACAGGCTATTGGTTGTAATGATTCTTCAGATTCTTACTTTGGGGAAGATATTGCCATAGGAAAAGGACTAACTCTCAGAAGAATCAGTGCAGTCTTCAATTTATTCTTATAGATCCGTCCTTGGTTTACAAATGAGAAGAGAGATGCAGCTGCAGGTGAGATAGCACTCATTTCGAAGAAATACTTGGCAGACCCCAGCTTTAAAGTGTCCACAGCTGTTTGAAGTTGTGCTTTGCATATTTACCTCTTTATTTTGCACACTACTCCTGTTGCTCATAGATTCAATGAGATAACATAAAAAAATTATAAGAAAATAAGTTGTTTTATAATTTTGTAATACCAGCTTTCAATATATATATATATTTTAGTTTCTCATCTTTTCCTAACTAGAATCCGTTCACTTGAATAATTCAGTGGATTCTATTTAATTGGTATCCTGATAAATGATATGACCTGTTAATTGGGAAGAATGCCAGATTAAAAAAATTAGTTTAATGTGTTTTGATTACTTTATACTATTGTTATAGCATAACACCTTACTAGTTTAAGTAGAGAGGAAAGAACCCAACTTGTTTCTAATGCCCTAAAAGTTAATTACAATAGTTTATGGAACTGAATTAATATTACTCATTTAGACTTTTGCTTTTTTAAACTCCAGTTTTGTCCTATTCTAATGGCCACTAAAGGTGTAGTATCTAATATTATTTTAATATTTCTTAATTATTTAATTAGTAATTATTGGAACATATTTACTCTATTTTCAAAAGTGAAAAGTAAACTCTGCTTTTAGTGTTCTTGAACTATTGCTATCTCAGTTATGTTAACAAAAAGGATTATTAAAGTGTGTAAAAAAAGCGAAAAGAACTTACATGTCACTCTGCTAACATTATGGAAAAGAAAGTATTTTAATTCTCATTTTTCAGTTAAGAAGTTTGAGGCATAGGGGCACCTGGGTGGCTCAGTCCGTTAAGTCTCCCACTCTTAATTTCCTCCTAGGTCATGATCTGGGTAGATCTTGAGATGGAGCCCTGTGTCAGCTCATGCTGAGCAGGAGCCTGCTTAAGATTCTCTTTCCCTTTCCCTCTGCCCCTCCCCACTTCTGGCTTGCACTTGAGTGTGCACCTGTTCTCTTTCTCCCTAAAAAACAAAACAAAACAAAAAGTATCAGGCATAGGTGGAAAACTGGTCCATTGTCACTAATTAGTGGCTTTGAAAGCCAGGATTCTTAACCATGCATTCTGACTCCTGACCCCACCTAGTTTATCGCTGTCTTACCAGGTCTCCCTCTTTAGAGGAAGAGCGTGTACGGGGAGGCCTCAGATGTACTCAGTGGAGTTCTTGACATGGGTACATTTGGCTTAGAGATGAAACTGGTGTTTTTTTGTAGGCAATTGTATCATCTCTGTGTTCTAAGTAATATAGCTCCTTTAGTATTTGCCAATAATTTATTTGGTTATTCTTCTTTAGGTACAGACCATTAGCAGAGCGGTACATTTTGACATTTTGGATTTGGTCACTGTGATTTGTAAAACTTGAGGCAATAGTCGGACTTTTCCCATTTCTATGAGTTTACGGAATGGACTCTGTGTGACATTTAAAAGGACTTTAACTGATATGGTAGAAGGATCATTGTTCTTGGAGTCAGAAAGTTTGACTTTTAGTCCTGGTTCCTCCAACCACCTGCTTTACCATACTGGGCAGTTCTCGATCTCTCGCGCTTGCTCTCTCTCTCTCTCTCTCTCCCCTCTCTCCCTTTCCCCCACTCCCTCCCCACTCCCCCCTTGTTTGTAGGAAAAATAGAGATTTCTAGTTTATAGGAATCTTGAGGAAGACCAAATCAGTGACATAAAAAGCACCTAGCAAATGTATCACTTACAAAGTAGGTACAGAATAAATGTTACTTCTCTTTCCTTCCTCTGCCTGCCCTGCTGCTATATTTTAAACCTTGGTTACTGACAGTTTTATATAACTGCTATGAAACCTGAGGGGAACTGAAGCTGTCATTCTAATTCATGGGAGTTGGTTATCTTCACAATGGTATCTCAGGCCCTAAATATGTGGCACAAATATATTTGTGAGCCACACTAAAACAGAAGGAAATTTGTTTGGATATTATTTTACTAATCATTGGTACCTATCTTGGCTGTGTTGGGCTGTCTTACTTCTATTACTTAAAACTGTGTTTAAAGTAAACCTTTCCCCCACTGCTGATGCTAAAATGTAGCTTCAGAGTTGGTTCAACCAAATCTTTGTATTTCACTTCATGAGCTTTATTCATTTATACTTCTGATCTCAATGCCATTTTCAATATATCAAACTGTATGCTGTGTATAACATTAAAATACCCTTATAACCTTGTTTAAAATATGTGTGAATGATGTCATTTATCTTATAGGAATGTAATAAACTATTATTAATCTAATTATTCTCATTTTAAAGATGTAGAATCTGATGCACAAAGCGATTAATTCTCTTGAAGTCATTTGGAACCTATCAGCAATATCTGTGAGATGTTTTGGAGTTTCCCAAATAAATAATATTACCATATTCTTTATCATAGAAAAAATATATGAATAAAAATATATTTTGCTCAACTTTCATATGTACTTACATTTAAAGAAATGAAGCAAAGTTTTATATATTTAATCTAACACCATCCACTTAATGATATGACAAGAAGTAGAAGCATTTTAAAACATGAATCACTTTCTCTTTCTCTTGTAGATATACCAATAATGGTTAATAATGATAATAGAATCTGTCACTTATTGAGATAACTGTATCAATCTATCGGTCTGTCTGGTTCCTGGATCTGTGTTGGGCAGTTGTAGATGGTTCTTATTTAATTTTATTTTTGCCACATAACCTACCTTTCATTATCTACTTTGGGTAATTGTATCTTACTTTTCTTTTTTGGGCTCCACCCTGCTATCCCATCCCAACTCTGGGCAGAGTTGACTCTCCCAACTCCAAGGATTAGGTATAGAGCTCAGGTCTATGCAAAACTATTCTCCAGAACTTGCTAATGGGTTCAGTGGTAGATACTATCAGTGTCTGAAATTTGATTTTACTTAACTTACAAGTTAATAAGTGAGTCTCTACTCTTGTTGTTTCATAGATGCTGGCAGAAGACACAAGATTTCTGGGTCAGAGACAAAGGCTTTTATTACTTGTGGTGCAGCCAGTAAGCAACATGATTTGCATGAGTACCTTTTGCTTCTGATTCTCATGGAGTTGATGCAGCATGAGCCTATCTGGATATTGTGGGTTTGTGTCACTGCCCTTGGGGGAACCACCACTTCCTAGCAGGCAGTAATCAAGGCTTCCTTGTTCTTAAAAGAGATGCTACCTGATTGCTCAATATTCTTGCTACAAACAGAACCTTGATAAATAATCCAGGAAAAAAGCAGTCAGGGCCTTTATTCTTGGCAGACCCAGTAGGATATATGGAGGATGAGAGATGTGGAGTGGTGCCTCCCAACAGATGAACTATCTCAAACAGTCCAATTAGAGAGAATCATTTTTGCTCTTACTTTTGAAATTTGAACCTGGAAAAATATTATGTTTAATTTTCCGCAGCTATCTTGTACTGACAAAGGACTGACCTGAGAATGGAGTCAGCATGGCAAAAATCAGAGATAAGAAAAAATGAAAAAAATAAAAATAAAAGATCTTACTGAGCTATGGATCAAGTATACCCTGAAGCCAGAGCTTCCCACCCTCAAGAATTTTCAGCTGTGTGAGCTAATTAGATTTTCATTCATTCATACTTAAAAGAGTTCTGATGGCTTTGGCATTTGGCATATGTCTCATCACAACAGCCCTAAAAAGGAGGTATTATTATCTGCTTTTATAAATGAGCAAAACACACATTGTGAAGATTTACTCGCTCAGTATCATACTATTAATAAAGTAGAGCTACATTTGCTGATGGCAAACTCCATGCACTTTACCCTTAGACCGTTAGTTTTCGAACTTTAGTGTTCTTTAGAAACACTGAGTCTCACCCCAGACCTAATGAATCAAAACCTCTATTGTGGAGCAAAGAGAATATAAATTTTTTAAAGTTCTTGAGTGATTCTGATGCAAGGCTCATGGACCACTTGTTAAGAAATATTTCCCTTAGACAAAGGTGTGACTTCAGGATACTGCTGCCTGATGTTCTGATACTATACACCCTTATTAAAAAGCCTTGCTTCTGGAAGATAACACTTGAAGCTTTGTCAGTGATATAAACTACAAATCAAAGGAAATCGTCTTCTGAGAAGTCTTCTGAGAAGACCTCTATTGGGAGAAGTAGGAAAAGCCAGGGAGAAAAAGGCTTCTGAGCTGGGGACAGAAGGGTTAGGGGATGGGAACTTGAAAGGGTAGGGGGCAGACAGAGTCTTAAAGTTCTATTTCACCAATTAAAAGATTCCTTTTTGTTTGAGGTACGTGGTGTGTGTGTGTGTGTGTGTGTGTGTGTGTGTGTGTGTTTTAGGTTCAGTTTCCACAGAGTTTATATACATATAGGGAGACTCAGGAGTCCTTTGAAAAAGCATATAGACATCTACTTGATTTGCTAGTTACAGTGGCTCATTGGACATGAAGGAGAATGTTTAATTTAATTATTGACTTTGAATAGACATTTTGCCACTGCTAATAATATTAGCCAGATTAATGAATTGTTCAAGGGTTATAGAGACAGAAAGACACAGTGAGTGCTATCGTCCATCAATATTTAGACAGCCTTTCCCAGAATAGTCATGTAAACCACATATGTCATTGTGCAATGTTTTCTTGCTTGCCTATCGTGTCTTGGATTTTTCTCTCTCCCTTTCTTTCCCTCCCTTTTTAAATGTAAATGCAGTACTGTCTTTTGATACAGGTGTTATTATTATGAAAGTCAGAACTATCTTTGTACATGATATTCTAGTGTCTCCACAAGGCATCCTCCTCCAAGTGGACTCTGATACATAGTAAATCTTTCTTAAATTTTTAAAGCTGGGAGTACTCCTGAGGCCTTTATCTGTAGCCAGTCTGGGCATGTAGGCAATGAGGCAGGTTTGCAGAGTTGAACCCACCACAGGGCTTAGCTAGTAGCATTCCCCACCTCTCATATTTTTAACTTCTTGTCCACTCAAAACTGAAGACTTGAATCATACTACTACTAGCTTAAAGAGATCTTTTTTAGAGTCTTAATTCACTATTATTCCAAAGAATTTTGAGATCATGCCGGTAGTCTCAGTCTTGAAAGAGTGTAATATTTCCAAATATTGACTAATAAGATTGAGTTAATATATGTTTTGAAAATAATTAAGCTCATTATCAAAGTGATGTCTATTTTACCAAAGTATGTCTATTTTAAATTATGGCTCCTTTTTAGATGAAGTTCCTCTCTACCCAACAGTTTGACAAAAAGGTATTTTGATATTTTATTTTGCACTGGTTACTTCTGTTCACAGGCCTCCTCAACTTTGTCATCATTGCAGAAACACATTCCTTTCCTTTATAGTTGAAACCAGAAGCTGGACTATATCTGATCATCCCTACTACAAATCCTTTCATGAATACACTCACTATAATACCCTGTCTCTAGATCTTTAACAAAGTAGTAAATGATCACTTACACCATTATCTCTGTACCTGCCTTCCTCCAGGGAAACCATGTAACAATGTTGAACCTCTCTGCCTTCTTTTAAAGCCAGCAAATTGAAATGTGTTGAATGAAAAACAAGATTTCCATCTGAATATGTGGAAGAGACTCTCCTTAGCTCAAAGGTGTATGGTGTGACAAGATAGCAGCATAGCCTTTGCAATACTGTATTTTCTTAAGCACGCACCACCGTAATAATTTTGTGAATATCAATTATTTCAGTTGAGTGTCTAACCTCTCTGCTTGTGGTACATTGGAATGAATGAGGTGATGAGCAAGATTTACAAAGCAAGGTGTTTTTTAGATTAATATAAATATGATATCTCTAATATTTATTTACAATAAGTTGGAACTGTATCATAGTTTCTTTAAAAAAAAATGTATCCTCCATAGATTTTCCAGGAGAATACCTTGGCTTTCTTCTCAGGCCAAAATCATGCATACAGCATTTTGTACAATGGTCAAGGTTAAATTAGATGAGCCATTAAAGATTTTCAACATAATCCTCTTGGGGGGATATTGTGTGAGAAGATGGCCTGAGGAATTCTCCCCTAGGAGCACAGGGGTCACTAGTAAGAGAGAGAATAGCGCAGAGACTCTAAAATGATGCATTTTAACTTCCTCCATAAATCATGTTTCATTGCAGTCTCTCATTCCAAGGCGAGGTTCATCACCTTAGGATAGGAAAGGTGGAAATCTTCAACTTCTAGGCAATTCAAAAAGGCTTGGAAATCAGGTGAGGCAGTTGGGGTATGGGATTGTACAGAGATTTGCTAAATCCTTTTATTTTGCTTCAGTATATCAAAGGCTAAGAATAAAAGACTCCTCTCCTATGTTTTTCCTCTAGTGGAAAGGGAATGTGAGGAGAATGGTTTGAAAAAGTGAAGTTGACCATGGTAAGTAGAGGCAGAAAAGACCTGAGATGGAGCCACCCAAAAAGACACAGACAGGAGATCCTGAGGGTCACCAGTCCAGAGCCACCCTAGAACCCCTAGCCACTGAACCAAGGGGTTCACCATGGGGCTGCCTATGGCAGGGTGAGATCACTCCTTAACAGAGGCTGAAGGTAGCCCCCCAGTCTCCGAGGGACCGTAGGAACACTGTGGAAGACTCTGAAAGGTCCACGGCCCACAGAAGCGTAGTGTGGCCCTCATCAAGCTGAGAGGTTGGATCATAGACTCCAGAAGCTGCAGATTCCAACAGACTGTAGAAAGGAATCATCTGCAGGGGGAAAACACCTGTTCCCAGAAACCCAAGGGCAGGGAGAGCCCCTTTCCAAAGGCCCCCACCCCCACCCCAAATGTCCTCCACTAGGATGCATAAAGCCTCTTCCTAATCTTCACTTCAAAGCCATTTTAAGGCTAACTAGAGAGGATAAGGAGGCCAGCTGGGAGACTGTCTAAACTTATTCAAATGAAATTTTGAATTTTTTTCAATTTCAAAGTTAAATTGAGTTAAATCATTAACTCAATTGGATGTTTGAATATTTATTTGATTTTTTTTCTCCCAGCTAGCCAGTTGGAAGGGGCCTAGAATAAAGTTCAGGTTAGTTAAAACCAAAACAGGAAAATGTTTTCTCTGCACATCTAAATTATGAGTTCAATTTACCATCTTGCTCCAGCTTTTAAAAATAATTTAAAAAGACAAATCCAGTTATCCTTAGTCATATTGAGATAATGTATAGAACTATAAAGCCTAGAGTTACAGGGCATTTGGAGTTTTTTTAACTTTCCCACCCATCACTCTGGTTCTGGAATCACTGCTATTGCCTCAGTGAAAATGTTACTTTCCACTGATTTTGCTATGAAAAGAAAACTGCTCTAAAAAATAAAGTCTGTTAAAAAAATTCCTCTAATACGACCTTAAATTCTTCTTGGGATAGAAACGGCCATCACTGAACAAAGCATAAAATATGACTCTCTTATGATGAAATCTGATTTTCTATTTATTTAATCCATTTTCTCTGGAACATCTTTAGGCAATCTCTCCCTCTCCCTGTCTCTGTCTCTGTTTCTCTCTCTCTCTCTGTGTGTGTGTCTCTCTCTCTCCAGTTTTTTCTCTCTTATCTCTCCCTAGTATGTAAGTCAGCAATTATTTAGCTCCCACAACAAAGCCTGAGGTCATAAATGAGGGCAGACAGTAATTTAATCTGTGAGAGATTGAGATACCATCTAGTGAATTTGGTGACAACAGCAAACCATATAGTATAGGCCACTGCACTGCTTCCTATTCATATTGACTCAAAATTGTTTTTCCTCTTCCTCTGAACTAACAGACTTTTCTTTAAAAAAAAAAAAATTCAAAGTATAACCCCAATCTTGGTAAAATGTCCAAACGTAATCTGGAAACTTTTTTCTTACAACCTAAGTGAGACACAAAGCAACCAAGCCCATGTATATGTGTTTTTAAATAATCCCCTGAAACAGTAAAATTCAAAAGGCAAAGTCAGACAATTTGCAACAACATAATACATTTGTTTATTTAGTTAATATTACAATGGTAACAGGTTTAAGAGCACTAGATTTGTATCCCCTTAAGAGGATAATGTTTAAGATTCATAAATTTCATTGTTCTTAACCATTAAAAATCCATTTTCCAAAGGAGTAATAATATATATTATCATTAAGGAACAGACCTAAACTTTATGATGTAGAACCAAAAGTGTGTATTTGTTCATTTTTTTAAACAAAACATTAGAGACATTTTTACTCGTGGCCACTGCTTTCAGGAAAGCACAATGTTCTTGAAGCAAATATTACACAAAACATTTTTTTTTCCGTAGTGATTTCAACCACTGTGTATCATGTCAGTGAGAGAACCTGACAGCCCCAGACTTGGTATTTCCAATGGTTGTAATACACTCTGGCCTACTTAAACAACCAACCAGCAAACATGTATTTAGTGCCTACTATGTACATGCCAGCATACTAAAGCAATACAGGAAATACACAGAAGTAAAATTATTGGTCCTTGCCCTGCTAAGGCTTCCAATATAATTGGTAAAATTGAAACATAGACACAAACTACTTTCAATGTGTTCAAAAGAAGTGACAATGTTAACTAGATTGTGTATTAGAATGGCCTATGCTGGAACCCAGAAGAAGCAGGGACATCAACAGGGAGGGACATTCTCAGCACTGATTAAGATCTGTCTGCATCAGATTTCTCAGCTCCAGACTTGAGTGCTTTCTTGAACACTCATATCTGCAAGTGCTCCTGCCAGCCTCACATTGTTTCATGGATTTACTACAATGGAGCAAGATAAATATGCGTAATATGTAAAAAATAAATAAATAAATAAATAAATAAATAAAATCGTACATAGAGTAATGCTGAAAGGAATTCAGGACATTCCACTCTGCGTTGGGAGGTGGCTAACCCACATTATCATTTATTTATTTATTATTAAGACAAACAAGAGACTACATAAGAAAAAGTATAAAAGAACCTCCAAACTTCACTGAACACAAGCAAAAATAAAAAGATAAGGAAAGAAGGCCCAACAAAGAGGAGAGGTTTTGAGGGGTCTTTCGGCACAAAAAGACCCCCACCTCCTCACTGCCACCCCTGTCCCCACCCCCGCGCCCAGGGTCCTGAAGAAAAGGCCCTGGGCTAGGCAAATAGGGAAAAGCAAAGCACAGACACATCTTCCAACATCACAAATAAATAAATAGATATGTCAAACAAGAAAAGAACTTATTAGGCACCGCTTGAAAGGCAGCAACCTTCAGCGGCCAGGCGGGCCGCGCGCGCTCTTTAGCCCGCGGGCGGCAGCAACGCGCTCGGGATTGGCCGAGGCCCCGAAGGCGCCCCCGGGGTCCTGGCCCGGGTGCCTGGGCTTCGCGACAAGCCGGGGCAGGAAACCGAGTCCGCTGCTGCTCTCCCATCTGCACCGCCTGAAGCCTCGGCGCGGGAGCGACGCTAGTGGCCGCACAGGCCCCGGGGGCGGCGGAGAGAGCGCGCCCTGCCCTGCCCGGCCCTGCCCGGCCCTGCCCGGCCCTGCCCGGCGGACGCTGACCCGGGAGTGCCCCGCGCTGGCTCTGAACTCAAAAGCGCCGGTAGCGGGGCGGGAAAGAGGGTGGTTTCGCTTCCCTGCCAAACCCTGGAACCTTCTCAAAACTCCCGGGTCGCTCGCTTGCTGTCAGTTCCTTTTTGCTCCAAGAGGGGGGGTTTGCCGGGGGCTGCAGAACCGCCTGCGGTTCGAAGCGCGGGGCCGATTTCACTAAGCCCCTGGCTCCGCCGCGGGTGGAGTGGAAGAGGCGCGGGGGTTCCGGGCAGGGCACGACCTCACCCGAGAGCAGGAGGAAAGACCAACCGCCCAGCTCCTTTCGGGTCCTACTTGCCTTCACCCAGGGCTGAGCCAGGGGAGAGCGGCGATTCCCCAGGCTCCGCTAGGGGCACCCCGCGGAGCCCGGCGGGCGGAGGGGCGCGGCGGGGCGGGGCGGGGCTGAGGGCGAGCTGGGGACTCACCCCGCGGGAAGCCCGTGGCGGTAACCGAGGCTCAGCTTAAACAAAAATAGCGGCTGGCCGGGCCGACAGTCAGGCTGAGTTGACGACGCGTATGAGTTCATGATCTGCACCTGCAGGACGGGGCGGAAGGAAAGATCGAAGTTACAGAGTGGGGAGCACAGAGGGGCGAGGCAGCGCTGGCGCCGAGGAGGAGGGGCCGAAAGTAGCCGACAGGAGCCAGGAGCCAGCAGCCTTCCCCATCTGTTAGCCAAGTGCCCGGTGCCACCTTCGTCGCGCGACTTCCCCCCCACGCGCACGCAGTGCCGTGGCCCCACGTTGCCCCCGCCACACCCAGGCGCCTGGGATACTTTCACCTCTCGCACCCGGCCTCCCTTCCTCCTCATCTTCCTCCTCCCGTGCGCAGGGCCGTCGCGTGGCCAAGGCTCAGAGAGTCGTGATCCGAGACGTGCAGGTGCCATTGCGGAAGACGCCGCCGCCCGACTCCAGGTTCTCGGGCTGGAAGTCCTCCACGCTGTAGGCGCGGCTCTTGAGGGCCGTGGCGTAGTAGTCGACAGGCTCCTCGGCCGCGTTGTCCATCCAGCTGAGGCACAGGATGCGCTGGAAAGAGCGCTTGAAGTTGTCCGAAAGGAAGCCGTAGAGGATGGGATTGGCGCAGCTGTTGGCGTAGCCCAGGATGACCGACAGCTGGCTCACCGTGGCGTCGTCCTGCTCGGCAAACACGTTGACCAGCTGCACCACATAGAAGGGCATCCAGCAGATGACAAACACCATCACCACCATCATCACCATCAGGGTGATCTTGCGCTCCGAGCGCTTGCGCTGCTGCCAGCCGGCCTTGAGAGCCACCATGCGCATTTTGGCGATGATGAGCACGTAGCACAGGCAGATGGCCCCGACGGGCAGCAGGAAGCCCATGAGAAACGTGTACAACACGAAGCCCACCAGCCAGCGCTGGGCGGGCTCGGGCATGAGCATGTTGCAGGCCACCGTGCCATCACTGTTGGCCGCTGTGCGCGAGAAGACCACGATGGGCAAAATGACCAGCAGCGAGAGCACCCACACGCCCAGATTCACCACCTTGGCCACGGTGGGCCGGCGGTAGCGTGCTGCCTTGATGGGGTGCACCACGGCCACGTACCGGTCCACGCTCAGCACAGTCAGACAGTAGATGCTGGTGAACATGTTGACCGCGTCCACGCTGAGCACGAGGCGGCAGAGCAGCGCGCCGAAGGGCCAGTGGCGAAGCAACGTGGAGGTGACCAGGAAGGGCACGCTGAGCATGAGCAGCTCGTCGGCGATGGCCAGGTTCAGGATGTAGATGTTGGTGGCCGTCTTCATCTTGGCGTAGCGCAGGATCACGTAGATGACCATGGAGTTACCACACAGCCCCACCAGGCACACCACGGAGTAGATGAAAGAGATGAGGATGGCGCTGCCCTGGCCCTCGCTCAAGGTCCCGTTCTGGGACGCGTTTCGCCCCGGCTCCTCCATGCCGTCCGCGGCGCCGGCCCCGGGGCCCCTGCTGCCGCCGCCTTCCCCGCAGCTGCCCGGGCTGGGGCTAGGAGAAGAAGGAGAGGAGGCAGTGCCATTGGGGAACATTTCAGCTGACGGGGGCCGGCGGGGCCGCCCGGGCCGGGCGCTCTCCCCGCGCCCGCGCCCGCGCCCGCGCCCGCGCCGCTCGCGCGCTCACTCGGCGCCCCGCCCGCCCGCCCGCCCGGAGCTCGCTGCTGCCGGGCCCCCGGGGGAGCACGCGGCGGCCGCGGGAGGCTCGGCTCGGACGCGCGCCGGCGGGGCGCATTGCCCGGCGGCGGCTGGCGGCTTGCGGCTGCGGGGCGCCCGGGCACACGCGAGCGCCGAGAGCCGCGGCCGGCGGGCTGGAGCCCCGCGCCGCACAGCCATTAAGTGGCGCGGCTCTGGGCTGGTGAATGATTAATAGACACCACCAGCGCGTCAGCAGCTACGGAAAGGGAGGGGTGGGGGTGGGGGTGGGGGTGGGGGTGGGGGGAGATGGGGGAGGCGGTATAGGTGGTTTCCCACCCCTCGCCCAGCGCGTTTCCTTCCCGGTGCTGTGCTCTGACCAACTCTGGCAGCTGCTTCTGGGGAGGGGGTTCCCCTGCAGCACCCTGTACCCATCCCTCAGGGGCAACGCCTTCTTGGAGGGTGGGTGGGAACCCGAGGTGTAGAATCCGCCCCACCCCACCCCACCCGGCTCCGGTCCGGGGAAGCAGACCCCAGGCACAGATGTCTGTCTGGAGTTCAGCTCAGTTTCCGTCAGTTGCTGCCCCGTCCTGAGACACCCCCAACTCCGCTCCTCGGCGATCGTCCCGGGCCCTGACCCCCACCTCCCGCGCGCGCTCGCCCTGCCCCTCCAGGCCCGCCGCGGAAGCTGTGGGTCCCCCTTACCCAGGGCGCTCCACCTCCGGCCCGACGCGTAGAGGCCCGGGCAGGTGCTGCGCGGTCTGGCGGCCCCGTGACGTCCTTCGCGCGGTGCGACTCCCGTCCCCGGGCTGGACCCGCGCAAGGCGCCCACGCAGACAGTCTTAGAGTCGCTGCGGCTGACCCAGAGCGGGGTTAGGAGGAGGAAGGACACACACCGCGCGCGTTAGGAGATGCTGCCTTACAACACCGCAGGCAGCTCTTCGCCGGCGGGAGGGATTTAGGGGCCCGAGTGAACCCCTGCGAGTCTCCTAATAAAGCCTGTAGTGCCCAGAGCCCCCTGCGCCTCCCAGAGGAATCTGGGCCGCGGAAAGGAGGCCGCGCGGCGGGGAGCGCGGCGGGGAGCGCGGCGGGGAGCGCGGCAGGAGCCGGAGGCTCCCTCCCCAACGTGCCAGGCGCGGGACTGGAAATCCATCTAGGTGTTCGCCGGGGGGAGATGGCTGCGCCGCTCCGAAAGGCTCCGCCTGCGTCCCCGCTGTACTTTGTACCCGGGAGAGTTGGCGGCCCCGGGGGAGGAGAGCGTGAAGCCCCGGGGGAGCGAGGACGCCAGCTCCGCGAAACCCACGCGCGGCCCGCCGTGCGGGTGACCAGCCCCGGCACCAGCCCCACGAACGGGCAGGAAGACCTCCGGGGCTTTCCGCGACTTACCTGGGTTTCAGCCTTTTCTGAGGCCCCTGGACGTGTGACCCCGTTCTGGTTTACTTTCCGAAACTTGTAAGAGACGGGAATCAATCGATGTAGGCACGCCTAAAACTCGCTTGCTCGCTTGCATTTAAGGGTTGAATGGTTTCTGTGCGGAAGGACGAATGTTCAATCACCGTGATTTTTAACCACCTCTGGGACTTCCCACCATCCCTAGTCTAGGCTCGCTTTGGCTTTCTACTGGTTCCAGTCCAAGGAAGGATCACTCCACCCAGCCCTCCTGTCCCTTTGCAAAACCCATCAGGTCTTTCTCTGAAGTGCCCCCAGGAAGACTGACCTGCAGCAGACTAGGGCTGGGCCTCTTTCAAGCCTGAGCTTTGTCTTCAGTTTCTCCTTAGTTCCTCCTTCCTTTCAACCAGGTGGGGTGCCCATGGTGCCCTGGGTCTCAGGTCCCTGCCCACCCCCCCCCCACCCCCTGCGCCCCCATCACTACAGTTTGCACTCAGGAGAGCAATCTGAAACAGAAACTCAACTCCTCACTGAAGCTATTTGTGCCAGACAGTTCAGCATGAAGAAATGGATGCAGAACCTTGGGGGGGGGAGGGGGGTGTATAATTCCTACCGCCCCTTGTTTTGTATGGGCAATCTTCTGCCTATATGTGTTTTAGTTCCTGAACCTAAATGCTCCTGAAGGGGAAAGAATGACTTCTGTAGTGTGTTGATTATACCAGTCAAAGATAAATTATGTCAGGCCCTCCTAGGAAGGTGTACAATGGACACTGAATTATTAATGAGAAATGTGCTAGGAAAGAATTTGAAATTTCATAAGGCCCAAGCTGTTTAACCCATTACTTTATCTAAACAAATTACTTTTTACCTTTTACGAAAATGGGATGTGGAATTGATGGTTAGTTGTGTTTTATCTTCCTTAAAAAATACTGAACATATGGAGAGGAAAAAAAAGAATGTTCATCAAGTTTTTTTTTTTTTTAAATGGCCATTTTTTTCCCCCAGAAGAGCTTTTTTACAAGCCAAGCCTCATAATGGTTTAGATGCCTCTTTGCCAATCACTGACTAAAGACACCTGGCTATTCTTTAGGGGGCTGACATTTCAACAGTCATCATTTAAATGCCTTGGCATTGATCATGGTTACTCCAGGGGGAGTGGGTGATGGGAGCCAGTAAAGCACAGCTCTGTTGTTCAGATCTCATACGTTCACTTCGCAGCTCACCTTAGAAAAATCTCCTCTCCATTTAGTGGTAGTCTTATATACCAAAGAAGAAAACTTAAGACCTGACATGAAGATGTTTGTTTGTTTGCTTGCTTGTTTCTGAAGTGGTTTCTATGATGAATTACTTATCTATAAAAAAGATTGACAAGGAAATATCATTTACACCCACTAGAATGGCTATAATAATTTTTGAAGGAAAAAAAATGTTGGCCAGCATGTAGAAAAATTGGAAACCTTAAATGTTGCTGATGGAAATAAAAAATAATGCAGCAGCTTTAGAATGTTATCGATTTTTCAAAAAGTTAAATAGAATTCCATATGACCAGCAACATCCTGCCCCTAGGTACTCCCCCCCACACACACACACACAAAAACCCCTGCAAATAGGCGTTTGAACAAAAATTGGTACACTAATGTTCATAGCAACACCATTCATAATAGCCAAAAAGTCAAGCCCAAATATCCATCAACTGATGAATGGATAAACAACGTGTAGTACATCCTCTCAACAGATTATTCATCCACAAAAAGGAATGAAGCACACATACGTGAGCCTTGAAAACATCATGCGGTGAAGGGAGCAAAACAGAAAAAAGTCATGTATTGTGTAATTCCATTTATCTGAGACATCCAGAACAAGCAAATCCATAGAGACAAAGCTGCCTAGAGGTTGGCAGTCTCTGAGGGGAGAAGGAATGGAAAATGACTACTTAATGGGTACAGGGGTTCTTTTTTGGGTGATAGAAATGTTTTGGAGTTGGATAATGGTGGTGGTTGTACACTGTGAATGTACCAAAGGCCATGGAATTGTGCATTTCAAAATGGTTAACATTATGATTTTCATAGCATGTGACTTTTACTTCAGTAAAAAGAGAGTGATCGAGATGGGTATGAGCCATGTTGTGTTATGGATTCATTTCAGTCACATATTTCTTAACAATGTATCTGTGAATTAATCCATGAACAAACAAAGCAATCCAGCAAAAGACAGCATATCTGGGCTAAATAATATGAGGTTGGGGTTGCAGCTGTTTTGAAATTATATTAGGAACAGGAGCCCAGTTAGGAATGCGCCTGCCTCTCAGACCTTAATTTAATGTCTCTTAATGAAACTGGAACGCTAATGTGGGCATGGCATTGTTATAATGTGTAAGGAACACAGCCTAAGAGAAGTCAGAACTCCACAGTCTTCGTATCTTGTTTAAAAACTTTTTATTTTATTTGTTTTTAAAAATATTTTATTTATTTATTCATGAGAGACACACACAGAGAGAGAGAGGCAGAGACATAGGCAGAGAGGGAAGCAAGGTCCCAGTGAGAGCCTGATGCAGGACTTGATCCCAAGACCCCGAAATCACGACCTGAGCTGAAGGCAGACCCTCAACCACTGAGCCACCCAGGTGCCCCCAAACTTTTTTTTTATCACAAATCTAAAGCCTAGAAAAGCTTAGGATAGGCTTGTTTTCCCTGTGAAAGTTAACCATCCTGTAGTCTTCCCCTCTTTGGTTATTATCTTTTCTATGCTTCTGTAATATGAAAATTTCTAGATAGGAGAGAAGAAAATGAAGGCTGCCTGCAAAAAGGGGAGGAGGAAAAGTTCTAACTTAGGGAGTTGCAGATTCTTAAGTGAACAGTTTTTCTTCCCCATCTCAGTACTCTTACAAGTTACACTCTCCTATGCTATCAGGTACCAGGTGCACACTTGGATTACTGTATTTATCACACTGTGCTGTGATTTCTTTGTATACTTATCTCTCCTTCCTTCTATATCTGTAAGCTTGCTGAGAACAGTGGCTATATTTTACTTATCTTTATATCCCCAGCACCCAGCACGGTACCTGGAAAATTGCCAAACACCGCCTTAGTTTATTTTTCTGAGGTATGCCATAGATAATATCTTTCTTTTGTTCCAACCCATAAGATGTAGATACAAAGAAGTGAACTTCCGGCCTCTTGCAAGAAAAGTTTTAATATCTGTGTAATATCATCATCTGTAATAATTTATTATACATTTAAATCATTCTGAACAATTTCAATTTGCATGTCCTGTATCAACAATGATCATGCTGATGATTCCTTCATTGATCATTCTTGGTCTTAAATTTCTTGGCAGAGAAAAGGCTCTGAAAAAATGGGTGGTACGTACTTTAGTAGCTAATGATGGTTATTTAATAGCATCATGCAGTGTGAAAGCCATTATATGTGGAAGATCGTTTCTTTTAATTGCAGTCCTGAGTCTCAGTTGGTTTGGTGGAATAGTAATTAACAGGAGCTCAAACTCTGCTTCTGTCAAATCATTAATAATGTGATTTTTCCAACTGAAGCCTATGGTGGTCTTCAAATGAGTTTCTCTAATCAATGTAGTGGTAAAGTGCTGGTTAGGCCAGGGATTAAAAGGAACACTTTCTGGAATGTGCTCTGCACTAGCATCATCACAGTTGTGTTTACAAACACCTGTCTGGGCAGATGGGACCAAGCTGGCCATAAGGGGCAAGCACCATTCAGCAATATGGCCCTCAGCAAAGGTATGTGTCACTTAAAGACCATCTGCCACCAAGCAGTTAACGTGATGACAGTCTGATAAGAAAGTTAACCAGAGTGCAAAAGTGGTGATGAAACTAAGGAAGAATCCTGGACCTCATTTTCCAGGGATGCCCCCTTGCTTCACAGCAGCCCTGGTTGTCTGTGGTTCAGTTCATCACCAATCTCAGCAACTCACCCTGGCCTGCTGATTTTCCTATTGCCTCTTCTGTGAAACAGCACGACAGAGTCATTTTTGTGCTTTCAAAAAAGACACACATGGTGCAACAACTCACATTTTCTCCTATGGATTCTCTACTACTGGATACTATTTCTAATAACAAGAATTCAGCACATACGGGAAAGTATTCATTATTATCAATGAAAAAATAAAAATAGAGCAAAGAACAAAAGCAGGTGCATGTTACTCAGATTATTTTGAGTAATCCTTACCAGTAGTACATTTTTCTCTAACGTCATCTGTTAGTCAAGGATTTCCAGCTCAATTTAATTTCGAACAATTTTATCAAAATTTGTTGACGTTATTCTTTTTAGCAGAAACTACAAAAATGCCTTCAAAGTCACAATACCACATTTTTGTTTCTTTTAATTGATGTTTGATTTTAAGCAGAGCATTTTTTTTTAAAGATTTTGTTTATTTATTCATAGAGACACAGGAAGAGAGAGAGAGGGAGAGAGAGAGCCAGAGACACAGACAGAGGGAGAAGCAGGCTCCATGCAGGAAGCCTGACATGGGTCTCCAGGATCACACCCCAGGCTGTAGGCGGCGCTAAACCACTGCGCCACCGGGGCTGCCCTTAAGCAGAGCATTTAAACAGTTACAGCAAATCACTCATTCCCTGAGAAAGGGTTGTTTCTTTGGAGTGGGCTGATCTGTCAATCGGTTTCATCTAAGGAAGAGCCCAAAGCCAGCAAAAAAAAAAAAAAAAAACAAAAAACAAAAAAACAACTGGCTGTGGGAAGCAAAGACAGCTTTGTAGATGAAACCTGTGAAGCTATCTTTTATTTTTTAAGATATAAAAAGTTTTGTTCTTAATTAAAAACAAAAAGGCATATAATTAGAGAGTGATTTAAATCTTTGTAGTCATCACAATACCTGCCACTGCGATACTGCCACTTTGTTCTCATTTTAAGTATGTTGAGGCAGGAGACTAGGACCAAAACACTGCTTTACTTAGATGACACGGGACAACTAAATGACTGATCTTCTCTTTTTTTGTAAGTGGAAGGTGGAACTGTCAATAATGGGTTTGTGTTGAATACATCTCTATCTTCTACCAGAGATAGGAGGAATGGGGCGATATGTCCATGAGCTACGGACTCAGAAGGCAGGCTCAGAACCACTGAGATTGGTCTAGAAAGAGAACTCCTGGATGGCCACTCATCTTTCTCTTTCTGAGGGTGGGCTTTCTCCCCAAAGCCAGGCCCTGCCTCTGCTCTTCTTTCCCCAGGTAACATGGGGTGGTATTTTATTTTGTCCTTGGGGAAGGAGCAGCCTATGTGACAAGCTTGATTCTTCCTTTCTTGTCAGAAGAGGGAGGCAAGAAGATAGCACAATCCAGGAAGGACCACCTGGCCTAGAATAAGAAATTACCATTCCTTGTTGACGTCCTGGGTGAACTGAAATTTCTCTGCTTATGCAATTTACCAATACATTGGCTTCTAATACTGTATCCTGTGATTAAAAAAATCAGAGAAGTGAAATTCAGACTATAGTAGAACAGACTGAATTTCATAGCTGTGTTATGTATAGTCATTTTTTTTGCCTCAATTTCTGTTTTTTAAGATTTTATATATTTATTCATAAAAGACACACAGAGAGATCAGAGACATAGGCAGAGGGAGAACAGGCTCCCTGCAGGAAGCCTGATGCGGGACTCCATTCCAGGACCTCAGGATCATGGCCTCAGTCAAAGGCAGCCACTCAACCACTGAGCCACCCAGGTGTCCCTTTTTGCCCCCATTTCTTAATAACAAGGTACTAAAAATAAATATCATAATTCCACTATGTATGAATAATGCTGGTTTAATCAAAGCCAAATAATTTATTCATTAACTTAACAAATATTTATTGAGTGCCCACTGGGTGGCAGACACTGGTCTAGGTGCTGGAAATATAGTGGCAAAGATTAAGTAGTTTCCTACAGACTTCTAGAAGAGACAGAAGGAGAGTAAGCAAGTAGACTTATGGGTAGTGGAATTGCATTTGGTGATAAGTCCTAAGAAGAAAAATAGAGATGAGAGGCCAGAGATTGCTAGAGAGGCTGGGTGTATTTGACTTAGGTTGGACCGAAAGGGAAGGGAAGAAGATGATGCTTGAGAGGCACTGAGTGATGCGAAGGTAAAGGAGCACATGGTGGGGGAAGGTGTTTTCCAACAGAGCATGTGAAGCAGTTCAGGCCCTTGGAGGAAGATGTGGAGCATGGGGTGCTATGGAACTGTGGTTGGCCTGTGTGACATCTGGGCCCAATCCACCAGTAAACAGTAGTAGTCTATTATACTTCTAACAGCAAAAAACTGGATGGGGCAAAAGAGGCATTAATATATTTCTTGCATTTAATACAATAGAATGGAAACTAAATACTAAAAATGGTGTTGCAGGTGAATTATTATTGACACAGAAAGATAGTCAAGACATTGCTAAGCATGAAAAGTCTATTTCATTATCAACAATAGCCACACTCTGAAGAAAGCACAAATGTCCATATATGGATGAATGGCTAAAGAGGAGGTGGTATATATACACAATGGAATATACTAGCCATCAAAAAGAATGAAGCCTTGTCACTTGCAATGATATTGATGGAGCTGGAATGTGAAATAAGTCTGTTAGAGAAAGACAAATATCATGATTTCACTCCTATGTGGAATTTAAGAAACAAAATAGGTGGACATATGGGGGGGGGGGGAAGAGAGAGAGAAACCATAGGAGACTCTTAAAGACAGAGATCAAACAGAGGGTTGATGTAAGGACGTGGATGGGAGGTGCAGGAGATGGATATTAAAGAGGGCATGTGTTATGATAAGCACTGAGTGTTGTATGTAAATGATGAATCACTGAATTCTACTCCTGAAACCAATATTTTACTATATGTTAACTAACTAGAATTTAAATAATTTTTTTTTAAAAAGTCTATTTCAAAACTACCTGGGACCCCTGGGTGGTTCAGCGGTTTAGCACCTGCCTTCAGCCTAGGGCATGATCCTGGAGTCCCGGGATCAAGCTCCCGGGAATGGAGTCTGCTTCTCCCTCTGCCTGTGTCTCTGCTTCTCTTTTTCTCTGTGTCTCTCATGAATAAATAAATAAAATCTTTTAAAAAAAATATATGAACCCATTAAATACATACATGCACACCCCAAATGAGCATATGCATATATATCAGTAGGCCTGAAAAGGTGGTTACTAAGATATTATAAAAGTGGTCATCACAAGGCAGTTGGGTTATGGATGTTTTCAGTTCCCTTTGATATTGAGAGCTTTTCTAATTTTTCAGCCATGAGTATGTATTGCTTTTTAAGCAAGATAAGAATAATAAAAGCTTTGTTTTAATTTAAAAAAAAAAAAAGGCTCTAGGCCATAAGTGTCCGCTCTATTTAATGGGACATTCACTGATTTATTTCTTCCTTAATTATTTTACTTTCAGAAAAACACTAATAAATTTATTCTTGAAATTATCATATTATGTTGCAAATTAAATAGTAAATGAAATGTACCTAGCAGAAGGCAGTAGAAGGAACTGAAACAGGAACTGGAATAGACTACTATCTTCCAGGCAACCTCTACAGCCCAGTGGTCATGAGGTCTCTGGAATTGGCCATGCCCACCTCTTGGAATTACCATAGTAATATGAATCACAAGATGATGTTTGTGGGGGCATTTGCGTGACTCCCTTTGTTAAGCATCTGTCTTCAGCTCAGGTCATGATCACAGGATCCTGAGATAGAGCTCTATATCAGGCTCCCTGCTCAGTGGGGAATCTGCTTTTCCCTCTCTCTCTCCCTCTGCTGCTCCCCTTGCTTGCGTGCTCTTTCCTCTCTCTGTGTCAAATAAATAAATAAAATCTTAAAATAAGATGATGTTTGTGAAAGCATGTGATAGTTGCTTAAAGCCAAATATGTCAATTTCAATCACATATTTTCCGTGTATTTAAACTTGAGCATGTTATTTGACCTGTCTGTGCCTCAGTTTCCTCTTTTATAAAGTGAAGATCACCATACATCTACCTTAGTAGGGTTGTTAAAAGGATAAAATATGTTCAAAGTGTTTAGAGCAGTGTCTGGCATGTAGTAAGGACTATGTAGGTATTTAGCTTTTATAAAATAATTTCTAAAGTATGGATTACAATGTAACATTTTTTAATCAGTGAAAAGAACTTGAGAAGTTCATTTCTGCCTCTTGCTCAAGAATGATTTAATCCAGTAGGTCTAGTAGTTACTTATTCAGGGGTTAGAGCAGTTACCCTGTGCATGTTACTTATCCTTTCATTTTCCTCCTGACTATCCAGCCTCATAACTCAGCACAGTGAACTATGTTCCATTCACAGGTTTTTAGTACATGTCATACACTCAGCTAAAATCAATCTAAAATGTTAATCACTGTTATCAGCATTACACCAAGGTGAATCCAGTCTAACTACATCCTAAGGGTTTGAAAAAACCACTGTATTCACTGACTCAAATAACCTAAATGGTTGACTGTTACAAAGGCAGTCAGAGTTTGCTGTAAGTTTTCTTTCGGTCTCAATTTCCAATGAGACCCCAAGTTTTCGGGCTGTTAGCTATAGCTAAAAAATGTGTTTAGAAAAAATTCTAAAGAGAGATGCTAGCTAGTCCACTCCACTCAAGCCATCACCCACCTCCAGTCTATATGGAAGAATAGAAGGATCCTTAGAGATTGTTTCCTTAGAGTTTTCAGAGTACTGTGCATTTTCTCTCCCACTGCAGATGGAAAGTGGCTTCTGACCCCCAGTCATTGAAGCATGGGGAGCTTCTACAAAATCATTTGGAGAGCTTGTCAGGTGTGTCCACTGGGGTTGGTAAGACTCAGAGATTAGAGCTTGATTCTTACTTGGAAAATTTAAAACTGAGTAAGAGACCCACTGGTACTTCCTCAATGATAGAGTGAAGAGAAAAGGCTTCAGCTGGACAATGCTGATTCCCACTGAAAGTGGGGCAGAGGCAGTGTTTCCCATGTACTGGAATGAATAGCACAGCAGGCAGACAGATGGGAGCACCTTGATGCACCTGCTCTGCCCAACTGGATGATAGTAGACTATTCCAGTTCCTGAGTGAGATGCTTTGACCAGGATGTTTATGTATCAGAAGGAGGAACTGAGTAGGGAAAATGGTCAGCTGGCAAGGGCTAGTCAGGAGGCCAGCAAAGGGCACAGTGAGAGGTCTCTAGCAAGGGGTGGGAACAATGCTGAAGAACTTGATGAAGAACTCCACAAAAGAAAGCCACTCCCAGAGGATACCAGTGCACGATTATAATTGCACCAATGAACAGAGAGGCTTTCCTGTCGGATGAAGCTGTCCCCTCTCAACTACAGGAGCTGAAGACAGAAGAGGGAGAGAGGGAGAGGTGGAAAAATAATAAATAATAAATAATCCGACTACTTCTCTCTTCTCTACTGTAGGATCCAAGCAGGAATCAAGCTGAAGTTAGTACAGGGACAAGGAATTTTAAATTGAAGGAGAAATTAAAGTTTCAATTTAGAAAGAATTGCTTTTTATAATATCTTAAAATAAGACTTGATATTTATTTGAAATTGAACTAAAAAGGCATGGGATTGTGTGTACCAAAGAGTTTCCAATTAGTTTTGGCATATTTAACCCTCCCAACTGCACTATGAGGACATTTCTACTTACTACCCTCATTTTGCAGATGAAGAAACCAAAGTACAGAGAGGTTGAATAACTAACTCAAGTCACACAGCTAAAAATGTCAGAGATCTGATTTGTCTAGCAATTTGACTGAGGCCCTGTGCTCTTAACCAGCATGCCACACTGCTGTGGTCTTCTCTCTCACTGAACTACTCAATTAAAGGTTTTTTTTTCTCTCTCTCTTTTTAAATGTTTCAATAGTTAGTGTTTTCCAGTGTTACTAGAAATAAATGACATACACATCACAGTATATGTTTAGGGCATACAGCATAATAGTTTCATTTAGATATATTGTGAAATGATTGCCACAATGAATTCAGCTAATATCCATATTCTCGTATAGATACAATAAAAAGAAAAGAAGGAAAGAAAAAAGAAAAAAATTTCTTGTTATGATGAGAACTCTTGGGATCTACTCTTCACCACATTCCTGTATAGCCTACAGCAGTGCTAGCTACAGTCATCGTGTTATACATTATATACCTAGTACTTATTTATCTTGTAACTGGAAGTTTGTACCTTTTTAAAATTATTTTTTAAAGATTTTATTTATTTATTCATGAGAGACACAGAGATGGGGGGGGGGGGAGATGCAGAAACACAGGCAGAGGGAGAAGCAGGCTCCATGTTGGGAACCCAACATGGGACTCAATCCCAGGTCTCCAGGGTCATGCCCTGGGCTGAAGGTGGCACTGAACCACTGAGCCACCCGGGCTAAATTTGTACCTTTTGACCATCTTCCTCCAATTTCCCCTGCCCTGAACCTTCCTATCTGGTAACTATGAGTCTGATCTTTTTTTCTAGGAGTTGAGTTGTTGTTGTTGTCTTAATCCCACATATAAGTGAGATCATATACTACTTGTCTTCCTCTGACTTTTTTCACTTCGCATAATGCCTCCAAGTCCATCCACGTTGTAGCAAATGCTGGAATTTCCTCATTTTTTATGGCCAAATAATATTCCATTGATGTATACTGCATCACCCTTATCCATTCATCTATTCACGGACACTTAGGTTGTTTCTAGGTCTCAGCTATTGTAAATAATGCCGCTATAAGCATGGATACAGCTAACTCTTTTATTTAGTGTTTTCATTTCCTTTGGATATATTCCCAGAAATAAAGTTGCTGTGTCAGATTGTTGTTCTATTTTTATTTTTTTGAGAATCCTTCATATTGTTTTCCATAGTGGTTATACAAATTTACAATCTCACCATTAATCCCTTTCTTCATATCCATGCCAGCATTTGTTATCTCTTGCTTCTGCTGATGGCCATTCTAACAGGCATGAGGTAATATCTCATTATGGTTTTCATTTGCGTTTTCCTAATGATTAGTGATATTGTGCATCTTTTCATGTTACCTGTGGGCCTTTCATATATCTTCTTTGGAGAAATGTCTATGCAGGTACTTTACCCATTTTTCAATTGGATAATGATGATGATGATGATGATTTTGATATTGAGTGGTATGAGCTCTTTATTTTGGATTTTAACCCCTTAATATGTGATTTGCAAATCCTTTTTCCATTCTATAGTTTGTCTTTTAACTTTGTTGATGGTTTATTTTGCTGTGAAGAAGCTTTTTAGTTCGATGTTTATTTTTTATTTTGTTTCTTGTGCTTGAGGTGTCATATCCAAAAATTCATTGCCAAGACTCATGTTGAGGAGATTTATGCCTATGTTTTCTCGAGGTTTCAGGTCTTACATTTAAGTCTTTGATCCATTTTGAGTAATATTTTGTGATCTGTGTAAAATAGGATCCAGTTTCATTCTTTTACATGTGAATAGCCAATTATCTCATTGCTTTCACTAATGTCTTACAGTTTTTCAGACTAGAGCTCTTAAACCTCCTTGGTTAAACTTATTCCTAAGTATTTTATTGTTTTTGATGCTATTGCAAATGGGATCAATTTCTTTTTCTCTTTTTCAGAAAATTTGTTGTTAGTGTATAGAAACACTATTCATTTTTCAATGTTAATTTTTCTATGTTAATTTTGTATTAGTGTATAGAAATACTGCTCATTTTTTTCTGTTAATTTCATAGCTGAATTCATTGATTATATCGAACAGTTTTTTGCTTGAATCTTTAGAATTTTCTATACAAGAAAAAATATGTCATCTGCAAACAGAGAGAGTTCTATTTCTTCCTAAAGGGTGATTTTGATGTCAAGAAATTACATTAGGAAATCTGTCATTTTAGTGATTTATGTTTTCCTCAATAAATCTAACAGCTACTTAAATTTTCTACTTTGCTTATGTTGCCTATCATTTAAATGTAAAAATTTTGCCTTCAATTAGAAATTTAGAATAATGTAGTTTGAAAAAAATACCCTTGGTAAAATATGTTGCAAGGAATTTAAGACTGATGAGCTATTGGTATATCTGTGCCCCCCCCAAAATGCATTTTTTATTAACTGCTAACAATCATTTCTCGGTTCTGAATATGTGATTGTTAGCCCTGTAGGTAGCTTGCATGAGCATTTCTGTATAGTTTTTTTTTTCTGCTTTATTCCTGTGCTCTTGTCATGCCTCACTTTTGCCCCGCCTCAGGTGAATGCAACCAGATGGGTCAGCAGAGTCACTAGACAGGGAAGGACTAAGAACTGCTTTGAAATATGCACCAAGGTACAAAATTACAGCCAAAATGTATTTCCAGAATAAAGGGAGAAATGTTGCTGCTGAAACAAAATCAATGAAAAAAATACAGTTTCTTTCCCTAAAGCAAGTGCATACACATTTCAAGTGGCCTAGGGCTTTGAACTTGGACCTCCATTGATTTGATTGACAGCTATAGCAAGGGTAAGAATATACAGATGCCAGATCCATTCAAATGGGGGCATATTCTTTCCTAATGGAAATGTTGTATCTCTTTTCACTAAACAATTAAGTGGGAAATTGACATTTTTAGTCCATAAAAATGCCTCAACTCATTAGAAGGTAATCACATAACAGAAAAGATAGTAAAACTCAATATTCACACTAGTGCCCAAGACTAGAGTAAATCAAAACAATTCTACTTTAGTACTGGACTTTGTTTTTGATGGGAACAGTTTAAGGAATTGCAGTGTTTTCCCTCCTAAATATAGAGATCAACAGATCTGATTTTCATACCTGCAAAATTTTAGCATCTATTCATTTTCTTGGAATATGCTACCCAATTTAATCTGTGAAAACACATACTCTTCAAATCCACCAGGGGGAGATTTTAACATTGAGAACTTCAATAGAAAAAGTTTTAGCTATAATAAAGTTGTATTTCAGTTGACAGCTGAAACAACTTAAATTTTGAACTAAGCCTTTATGATAAGGTTTACATCTTGACAAAGCTACCCAAGATATTCCAGCTATATTAAAACCAGGACTGGGTGGCTAGGGAGGGCTAACGAAATATTGCTCAGTCTTGTCAGAGAATACAGGCAGTGACTGAGCGTGTCTGGGAGTGCAGAGTTGGGTGTGAATGGGATGAGACCTTGTGTCTCTAGAGGGAGAATCAGATGACAGAGGAATCTCAGACTGTTGCCACTATCTACACTGGCAGTAATTCCTGGTTTCCACTGATCTATAATATCTTGATTTGCTTCCAATGGCTTTTGAGACTTAGAATAACACTGCAATGCTCTGTAAGAACGATGAAAGAAGAAATAAACATGTATATTAGGGGTTTTGGGGGGGAACAACTTGTTTTATTTGGGAAGACCTGATACTGCCGCAGAAATCTTTGGATAACTAACACCACCGTGGTCCATCAATCACTTGTTTGTACCAAGGAGTGAGAACTTGATGCCATCAAAAGTCTCGCAACTTTTTTTAAAGAGATAATCTCCAGAAAGGGTTCTGTAATAGTATTTGAGATGCAACAACTTCCCCAAAGTTTGATTAACCTTTATTAATAGAGGTACTCCTTTATTGGAAGTACTCCTAATGCTCAATTTAACACCAACCATTTTGTTAATTGTTTCCCCCTAGAACCAAAAAAGGATAACAAGACCACTGGTGCTGGCTCTAGCATACCCACTGTATTTCTGTCACTTTTAGACATGATTTTCTGCATACAAATGACAGTCATTTCTCCTAATAAATTTACTTTCTCATACTTTTGAGTGAATATACATGTATAATATGATAGACAAACTAAGCATGCCCTTTCAGATACTGTGTATTTTTTTTTATATTTGAACTAATGTTTTATTATGCCTTTAGCTCCCTAGCTCAGCAGGCAACAAACTATTTGGTCCTTGTCTCAATGCAGTGGTGGCTGACTTTGTGACCTTTTTTCTGTAAGGCCTAAGCCCACTGAGAGAACATGGTTTGAGAAGACATATTTCTGTGAAATAGAAAGAGCTCCCTGGAGACATGATGGGGTTAGGGTAAGGAAGAGGTTGGTGGGTTCCAAGGATAGCGGGTATCTGGGCTTTGCTTTCTGGCAAGAACACGGCAAGCCCTTGAAGCTAATGGATACATACTACAGCAGGGAGGCTTGAGTTTAGACCTAGGGTACCCAGCATCACCTAAGAATTCTGTACCTGAAACAAGACATGGAAGTAGTAGAGGCATGGACCATGAAAGCTGGTCCATGAATATGAGCTATAACCAATGTAGACAAATGACCAATGTCTGGAAAAGTCTCCAGAGACTTCAACACTAAGTGCAAAATAGCTCTGAAATTTGGCACAATCCTGGGGGAAAGGAAGGACCAGGAATGGCAGGGAAAGTTTCTCGCCAACTTTGAAAAACTCATGCCCTAACCACAAGCCTCGGCTTCTCCACAGCTCATTTCCTAGTACTTCTATACACGTTTTTCAGGCTTCAGAACTCCCAAACATTAGCCCCTCATGACTTCACAGACTTCATTTTCTTACTAGACCCAGGATTCATCACTTCAGACACTAGCTTGCTAGTATTGTCAATTTCCTTGCTGTCCCCTTCACCTTCTCCAATTGCCTAGCAAAATCCCAGCCCCAACCCATCCTATCCGTGTTCTCCATCTCTCAACCCAAGCTGTTGAGTGGCAACTAGAGAAATTCTACAACAGCATGAGATTACTGCTACTAAAAATTGCTTTTCATCTCCAATTGGGCTCATGAACTTGCCTGACAAAGGGTTGGTCTGTCCCTATACAGTCCCCTTTCCTATTCCCTATAACTTCAAATCAGCACTACTCTTTTTAAGTACCATACTTCATTCTGTCTTTCTTTAACCATCAGTGGTTGGACTTCTTTTTTTTTAAGATTTATTTATTTATTCATGATAGACACAGATTGAGAGAGAGAGAGAGGCAGAGACACAGGTACAGGGAGAAGCAGGCTCCATGCCGGGAGCCCGATGTGGGATTCGATCCTGGGACTCCAGGATCACACCCTGGGCCAAAGTCAGAAGCCAAACCACTGAGCCACCCAGGGATCCCAGTGGTTGGACTTCTGATCTCACTTCACATGAAAAATAGAGTTCATCCATGAAGCAGAAACTCCCCCACTTTAATTAACTCTACTTCTAAAACCTATTAACATCCAAGCCAATCTTTCCCTCCCTCTCTCCCTCTCATCTTGGTGGAAAACATAGTCCTTTTTAAGGCAAGTTGTCCCCTTTTCTCTAAATTTCTTGCTTTCCAGCTCTCTCAGGAAACTTCTTTCACAAGTCATCCCCATTCCCTCTGCTACAGTTGACTTTTGCTTCTCCTTCTCCTTCCCCTTCCCCTTAACATCAGCAAATATCTCATCAGTTGACATTTATTGACCTGGTATATTTGATGTGGTGCCAAGGATCGTATCTTATTTAATTTTGATAATTTTTTGTTTAATTGAATTAGATATTATTTAATTTTATGAAACATTATGAGCACAAGGCCAGGACACCACTGCATTGAACATGTGAAGAAACTAAGGCGTGAAAGGATTTTGTAACTTGCCCAGCATCTCCCAGCTAGTAAATAACAGATCTCATTCAGTGTTGTCTGTGTTCCATTAGATGCAACATACAATTACACACACATATACACAACACAACACACCCAGAGACATACACAAAAATGCATGTTCTTTTTTAAAAAATTGTACTTTTCACTTAAAAAAATCCTTTATTGACCCTGTTTGCTTCTTTATTTACCACCGTATTTCCTTCCTTCCACTCAGGGCCAGCCCTCTAAAAAAAAAAAAAAAAAAAAAAAAAATCAACATTTGTTATCTCACTTTCTGTTATCAAACTGTTCTTGTTAAGGTCATGGCTGTTCTCTTGTTGCTACTCTTGTTGCTAAACACAATGAAAACATTCCTGGCCTTCTCTTACCAACTTTCCAGTTGCATATGATAATGTTGATATTCTTTCCTCAATGAATCTCCTACCTTTGTTTTCCTGACATTCTCTTATCCAATTTTCTTCTTACCTCTCTACCCACCACTTAAGTTGATGTTTCCCCAGATTCTATCCTCGACTAACATAGTCTGCACTCTTCAAGAGCAACCTCACACATTATCACAGCCACAACTCCTCCTCTAGGTTGATGACTCACATATATGTATCCCCACTCTAGGCCTATCCTGATTAGTGGCTACTTACCAGATGCCTTCACTTTAGATGGTGGACATGCACCTCTAACTCAAAATTGCATCTCCACCTTTTCAAATCTGCTGCTTATTACTTATAAATTTGTTCAACTAAAATGTACTGATCAGTTAGTATACGCCAGGAACTACTCTAGGGTCACAGCAGTGATCAAAAAGATAAAAAAGAAATCTGCTTTATGTAATCTACATTCTAGTGAGAAATGCTGTAATTCTGTCTGTATCAGCCAAGATTTAACCAGGGGGAATAGAACCTCTTTAAGTACTATCAGGTAAGGAGTGTATTGTAGCAATTATATCTTACACAATGGTGGGAGAAGCTGGGAATTTAAGAGTCTGAGAGAGAGTTGGAGGCAATTGGAAAAGTTAGTAATCAGGCCTCCTGAAAATACATCCATGTAGTTACCAGAGTGAACTCTGCAGAATCTCTGTAAGAATAGTGGATCAGTGTAGGCACTGCCACTGCCTCTTCTCACCCTGAATATAACCTCTAGGACCTTCAGAGAGCAATGACTGCTTCTTTATTTCTGCCCACTTTGCTGAAGAATGTAGAGCCACATAATCCCAGCTCAGTTAAATTCACACAGTTCCAAACCACCGTACTCTGACAAGTAGCATGCAGCTAATTCTTTCATTGGTATTTTAGATCCACTCTGGAAATTTCTCTTTTAATAACCGAGAAAGGAGAGGGGATGAAAATCCAAGAATACACATCCCAAAGGAGGATATGTTTTTCATATAAACATGGAGGAATAACAGAATAATGGTTAAGAGTAGCAATGGGAGCCCTGAAAAAAATGAGATGCTCTTGAGAAAGAAATTTGAGATCCTCAGTGTGAAGCCGAGTTGCATTTATTGCAAGAATAGTAGGTTGAACAATGCCCCCTGAAAAGTTGATGTTCACCCAGAACTTCACAATATGACCTTATTTAGAAATAGAGTCTTTGTAGATATAATTTGTTAAGGATCTCAAGAGGAAATCATTCTAGATTTAGGGTGAGTCCTAAATCCAATGACTGGTGTCCTTATAAGGAGAGGTGAGGACAGAGAGAGATACAGATAGGCCAGAAGGCCATACAAAGACAGAAGCAGAGGCTGGAATGATGCTGCTACAAGCCAAAGAACACCAGGAACCACCAGAAGTTGGAAAAGACAAAACTAGAGTCTCCCTTTTAGGCTTTGGAGGGAGCATTGCCCTGAAATACCTTAATTTCAAACCTCTGGCCTCCAGAACTGTGAGAGAATAAATGTTTGCATTTTTAAGCCACCAAATGGTAATAACTTGTTAGAGCAGCCCTAAGAGACTAATAAAATAAGAATATTCTACAAATATATTGCAATTCTGTGAAGAGAGTGAGATTTTTAAAAGTCTTTCTTTGATTTTTAAAAATATTTTATATAAAATATCTGCTTGTATTATTTTTAATAAATCCATTCTCTCCTTAGAGAGGATCCTGTTGTCAGAACTCAATACTCCGGTGATGCCAAAGAAGAGCCAAGTGAACGGGAGACAGTGAAAAGGGATTGTCTGCAAGAGGCTGTTTAATTCTTTAAATCCCTGCCATGCTAATTAAATAATGTTAGACTATGAACTTAAAACCTACCTACTCTTACTTATGCTGACATTTTCTTCCACTGTACCAAAATAACTCTACATTTTAAATTTGCTGATTGCATATGCTCTGTGTAGATTAGGCAAGAAATGCCACAGAGGAAAGACCAGCAGAAAAGGCCAGGCAAACTCAGCATGTCACCTCTGGAAGAGCAATAGTCCCCACCCTCATTTATTTCCTGTGTTGTGCCAGATGACAGAGAGCCAGGAGAGGCATGGGAGTATAGAACCTCAGAAAGATAAGATGCTTTAAAAACCCTCCAGTCCAATCACCAAATGATTATTTGATACTCTGTGCAATGTCCTTGGAAAGTCAAGTCTAGACTATTCCTGTGCCTCTCTGGTAAAAGAGGACTCATTTCCTCCTGAAGCAGCCATTGCATTGCAGGATACTCTAGGACAAAATTTTTCCAGATGATTAAAAATCTGGTATTTTTTATAATTTCCAAATTTTGCGGTCTGGGGCTACTAAGAACCACATTCATCTTCCTAAATGACAGCACCTCTCACCCTTGAACCCGGCTCTCATTTCCATTCCACACCTTCTTCTCAAGCTTCAGGCTCCATTTTCTGAAATAAAAGACTGATGTGATTTCATTCCCTCTCCCCCTTCAGCTTCTTTTTCCTCCAGGTGTGCTTCAATTGGTGGGACTAAGTGTTCTCTTGAAGCTGAAGGCCACAATTTTATCCTTCCTTGATTTCCTGTGACTCTATGTAGCATTTTGACTTCCCCAACACCATTAGGTCCAATCACAACTCCCTCCTTTGTATTCCAGCAGCTTTAGTCTAGTATGTATCACATTGTGATACAATGTATAGTTATGTTTCTGCCCAGTTGCCCAATTGGACAGTGATTTTACTCAAGGCAGAGGTGGTGCCTTTTATCTTTAAATCACAAATAAACTTTTGGGGACATAGCAGGGTTTAAAAATTATTTGAAGCATAGTGAACAGAGTGAATGGATCATAAAGACTTTCCCAGGAATGGTCTTTGACTACTGATATATCTTATGAAATGACTAAAAAGTCAAAATATGCAGAATTATATAAAACTGAAGTTTTGACATGTCATGTGATCAAATTACCTCAAAGAATTCAATAAATATCATTTTACAGGAAATGGTCTTAAGTCTATGGAAAGGTCAACTCAGGGTGGGGAAGTCCTGGATTGGACAGGGGTCTCATCTGGACAGTGGTCTGGGTTGGTGCAGATTGGAGTCTGAATTTTGTGACAAAAGTCACACTTTCATGAGACAGGTAAAGTAAGTAGTTACAGGGCCAGATGATAATTATGAGGGAAGATAATATGGAACATAGCAGGGATAAATGATCACATTTGAAGGGTAGTGGGTAGTAGTAGAAAGTGATATTTCTTGAAGAAAGTAGGAGAAAGTTCCAGAATAGCAATGAGGAGACTAAAGAACACCTATCCCAAATTTAAGTCTAGAAGTTAGAGGAAAGGAGAGAAACAATCATTATTTGAGAGGGGTTCCAGGAGAGAAATGTTCTTATGAGAAAACCAAAATTAAGTCAGAGCCAAATGAAGATTCTAGAAGACATTGAAATATAGGGGATGCAGTATTAGAGGGAGCACAGTCTACAAGACCACCCTTACTTCTGAAATGAATTGCAAGTTTTGATAACCCATTTGAAAGACTCACAGAACTTATGGAAAGTTTTTATAATCACAGTTATGGTTACAGGAACAGAATATAGGTTAAAATTAACCTAGAGAAGAAGTATCTAGAACAAAGCCCAGGAAAGTATCAGACTCACAGCTTCGAGTTGTCCTCTCCACACTGAATCATGGGCAGCTTTACTTTTCCATCATTGATGTCTGTTGATAAGTCCATGCTGGACTATTGACAGCTAGGGAAGCTCATTCAAGTCTGGCAACCAGAGTTTTTACTGGGGCTCCATCACATAAGTCTAGTTGACTGACCAATGGCTAATCTCCATCTTCTGCTCATCAGGAAACTGGGCTAACATTGTGTGTCCCAAAACCTCTACTCTAAATTATATTGTTATTTATCTGACATGCTCAAGGCCAGCAGGCAAACAAAGATACCGCCATCAGGCATGACATTACACTGGTTTGGAGAGTATTTCCAGAAAGCCAAAGGCAAAGGCCAAATCTCTCTTTGGGCAAGGTTAAATTCTTTACTACACAGGGATTTATGTTAATGACTGACTTTTCACATTGTGTTATAAGTATTCATGTGTATCTCCTAAAATGGAGGGGTTATCCTTGAGGTCAGAGTCCAGGCACTATAAAATGTCCTCGTGTTGGATAAACAAAAGAGAAAATGAATCCCTCTGTTTTTGGTGTGTTCTGTACAATATAGTAGCCTCAAACGCCTTGGTCTAGGAAACATAGTTTTATTTGTTCTTTTTGAGAAACATGAGTCTTTTAACTTCTCTTGTTCCTACAGTGAACAAAAAATTTTATTTTATCAGTGGGAAACTCTCTGGAAGACTACTGCTCTAAAGCATTCTAGCTCTATGCCTTCAGTGACAATGCATTCAAGGATTTATTGGACATCAGAAGGACATAGTTTCCTAAAGTGAGGGTTTGTTGCTTAAACCAATGCATATTCTACGAGGGTAGAAAATGAATGAATTTGTAAAACATTTCATGACTTGACAGGCATCTGATTTACCTCAGTACAAAGGAAGATTAAAACTGCTCTCAAAGGCAGATGTCAGCTTATTTGTTCGACTAACAGAATTATTCTAACCACTCATCTCTCTCATTACCACTGGAAAAATGAAAGAATGGCTTGAAATGAAAACATAAAAGAATGTGAATAAAAGGCGAGAGTTAAATACATATATCAGAACTTCTTTTGATGTTGTAGGTTCCCAGGCTTGAATTCTTTCAACAAGCACAGCACTTCAAAAGGTGAACCTTGATGCTATTACAAATAGCTAAGGAATATAAAACACTATTATGCAACTAAAGTATACAATATTTCAGGTGTTAGGAAAACCACTACAGAAAGAGAAAAGATTATCATTCCCCTAATTCTTCTAAGCCTAACAATAGCATTAAATCCATGGTTACCTAGAACATGTGTGTCTCCTACAATGGAGGTGCAATCCTTGAAGATAATAGACATTCACTGTATTATTCAACTTCCATCTAGAGTCCTGTGTTTGGTCTTCCCTCAGATCATGACGTGAGGATTAAAGAAATCATTTGTCAACAATTCTTTTTTTGTTTGCTCATTCTAAGTTGTTTTGGACATAGTTTTCATTCTCAGGAATCAAGCAGAAGGGCAGTGAGCAGAAATCAATAAGTAAAGTAAAATCCATTTTTGTATAAAAGAAAGCAATCCATAATTTGAGACCAGGAACCCCTATCAGCTATTTTGGGATAAAGCACAACTATGATGGTACCTGGTTCAACCTAATCTCTTCACTGAGTCCCCCTGATTTCACTTGCCAGACTGTATCTTCAAGAAAATCTTGAGGCAGATTTGTTAGGTCAAAAATGTGACTCTTAATTAAGCTCTTTGTAGAACCAATTTTTAGTTCTTCCACTAGAGACTGTGTGTTCATAACAGAATACAGTGTTCTTCGAACTAATACCACCTCACTTCATGTAATATGTGAGAATCCTACCAGAGTAAAACTCCATTTAGTCCACAGTTCTCTGTGCAATTGTTACCATATATTTTACCTCTCCATACATTATAAATCTGACCAAATCAATGTTTTTATTTTAATTTTAAGTAGTTAGCAATCTTTTAAAGGAATTAAGAGGGAGACATAACTATTTATATTCATCCACATATTTACCACTTTAATGCTCTGCATTTCTTCTTACTGATTCATGATTCCACATGGTATCATTTCCCATTAGCCTTAGTGTTTCTTATAGTGCAGGTGTGTTGAGATGAATTTTTGTTGTTTTCACCTGTCTGAAAATGCCCTTATTTTATTCTCACTGTGAAGGACAAGAATTTTGGCTGATGGTTTGTTTTTTTTTTTTCTTTTTTCCTTTAAGCTTTTTAAAAATATCATTATACTTTCTTCTGGCTTTCATTTTGTGATGAGAGCTTAGCCATCATTTACAAACTTATTTTCCTGTATGTAACGTATACTTTTTCTATGAGTACTTTTAGTATTTTCTCTTTATCAGCAATTTGATTATGATGTACCTTGATGTGGATAGTTTTATGTTTATCAGCAATTTTCTCTTTATCAGCAATTTGATTATGATGTACCTTGATGTGGATAGTTTTATGTTTATCTTGCTTGTGGTTTCCTAGGTTGTTTGGATCTTTAAGTTGATGTTATTACCAAATTTAGGAAATTTTTGGTCATTATTCATTTATATCTTCTCCTTCATTAACTTTATCTTTTCCTTCTGGGGCTCCAATCACTCATTTGTTATGCTGCTTGCTATTGTCTGCAAGTCCCTAAGTGTGTATTCATTTTCTTGCAAGTCTTTTTTCTCTAAATATTTCATATTGGGTAATTTCTATTGATCTGTCTTCAAGTTCACTTACCTATTCTTTACAGTCTCCAGTTTGTTGTTAAACCAATCCAGTGAATTTTTCTTTTGAGATACAGGCTTCTAAGTTCTAGAAATTGAATTCTTTACAGTTTTTATTTCTTTGCTGATTTTTCTTATTTGTTTATTCTTTGTGCTTATTTTCTTTTGTGTCCTTGAACCTGATCAAAGCTCTTTTAAAATTCTTGTCTGACACTTCCAATATTTGGGTCATCAGTTTCTGTTGACTTCATTTGTTTTGATTTCAGTTTACATTTTTTCCTGCTGTTTCATAAATCTAGTAATTATCTTTTTTTAAAGATTTTATTTATTCATGAGAGTACAGAGAAAGAGAGAGAGAGAGAGGCAGAGACACAGGCAGAGGGAGAAACAGGCTCCATGCAGGAAGCCCAACGTGGGACTCGATCCCAGGTCTCCAGGATCATGCCCTGGGCTGAAGGCGGCACTAAACCGCTGAGCCACCTGGGCTGCCCTAGTAATTCTCTTTTTATAGTTAGTGGAACTTGTAATAATTATTTTGTCTTTATCATATTGTCTTCTTTGAAAGAGCAATAAATTTTGTTATGTCCTTTTGCTTCTTTTGGGCTTGGTTTTACTTTTTATTAGGACTCACTGGTCTATTTAGATTTCTTTTTTTTTCTTTTTTCATTAGTCCTGGAGCTTATCCCTTTACTCTAGAGTAGTTCTTATTCCTTGGATGTAGCCTTTTGTGAATTCTAACTAAATGAGTGAGGCTAGAAAAGCATTCAAATATCTCCTGGCACTTTTAGACCTTTTGCATCTCTGTTGTGGGCAACTGTCAATCCCACAGCATCTACTCTCTCTTAAGCCCTGTGGTATCTCTCCCTACACATGTGCAGCCAAACTTTCAGCCAAGGACCTCTTGTGTGGGCTTATGGGGCACCACTTCCACATAGACTCTTCCTCTCCAGGACTCTATTCCAGAAGCTTTTTCATTTTCAGACTTTCATATCTGCCTCCCACATTCAATGAGACCAGCAGCCTTTGTGTGGGCCCCACCTCCCTGAGCTGCGTTCTGGAAATTGCCCTAGGCAGGAGGCCAGACAAATATGATGCTCATCTTGTGTTATTTGTTTTGCTCAATGATAGCAGTCTTGGGAGGACTGTGTTTAATGCCTAAAAAGCAATTGTCTCATATATTTTGTCCAGTTTTATAGTTTCTCATGGCAGAAGGGAGAGTCTGGTACTATTTATTTCATTATGGTGTGAGGCAGAATTCTGATTTTCTTTTACACATGCACACATGGATCAGGTAAAATTGTGAAGTTCCAAAATATTGACACTACACCATAGATTGCTAGCAACGTATTTTGTACATGATCATTTCTCAGTGAATATAAATAAAATGTTTTACATTAAGTTAAACTGTAGTTCTTTGATAGGACAATATTTTCTATTGCTAAGACCTCTAAAATCCTTGATTAGTCCTTCCTAGATATACAGAGTATGGTATTGAGGCTAAAATGCATTGATGTCATGAAAATAAATGTTACATAAGATTTAGTTAAAAGTGAAACTTCATTATTGTTATGACAATTCTTAGGCCAAGTTTTTATATTACCAACATTTATAAAATAAAACATAAAAACTTAATAGTTTAAGGAAAGTTCAGTCTGCCCTGTATGCAGGCGCCATGAAAGTTGCTAAAGCTGAACACTGTTGTGAATACGTCATGCTTAAAAATGCATATTTTTGTTCATAAAGGAGACCCAGGGGAAAGTCTTTCACTAATACAAACACATTTGTTGTCAAACTGAGATGAGCAGTGAAGTCATTACGCTTTTAGGTAACCAAAGATATTGAGGCCTTGATAATATTTCCATCGATCCAGTCAGTGGTATTCCAATAAATACTTGAATTTTGTTGAGGTTTTACTTTTATAAGCCTTGTAGAGATGCTTTCAGAATGGTATTTTTGTCTTTATCATAATTTTATACCTAAGAGTTGAAGTCTGATTGAAAGAAAGGGAAGACTTCTCTTATCAAGTCCTAGGGTAAGACTATGGAGGAAAAGAAACTGGCCCCCAAATTTGCTCATTGTAATTGTATTTTGAGTGTTTTTAAAAGAAAATTTAAAAATCAAGGAATGCAAGCAGAATTGTGCTCAGAGGTTTGCTAGCATATAGAGAATTGTGTGTCTTAGTTGCTTAGTATATTTCTTTCCGAAACCAGAAAAGGATACCAAATGAACCCTTTCATTGACTATTCATTAATTTTTGTTCAGTCTACAACATTTATTTATTTATTTGTTTGTTTGTTTATTTATTTATATCACTATATCAGTTAATACGGTTCACTTTGCTTTCATGTTGGTTGTAAAGAGTGGTAAAAATCTGCTGTTTGGAAATGCCTCTGGCTTTATAATTAACCCTACCCCCTGAAACATTTCCACTTAGGGGGAAACTTACAAACTGAGTGATATTTTTTTTTTCTGAGTGATATTTTAAAAAAAGGTTTTAGTTATTCACTCATGAGAGACACACAGAGGCAGAGACATAGGCAGAAAGAAAAGCAGGCTCCCTGTGGGAAACTCAATTCCAGGACCCTCGGATCATGCTCTGAGCAGAAGGCAGATGCTCAACCACTTAGCCACTCAGGCGTCCTACAAACTAAATGGTTTGGGTTTTTTGTTTTGTTTTGTTTTGCTTTTACTTTTCTAAAATGAGTTTCCTGCTAGTCAAGATCAATTCTCTGCCACAAGTATTTCCCTATTCATTCTTACCTTCTATTTTTAAGTATTCAGGGAATTAGCCTGTTTCCCCCCCCCTTCATTGTTGCTATTTGTCATCTTTTTCTTTAATTTCTTCATTCAACAAATATTCATTAAACATAAATCTCTTATCTTAATAGTGCTTATATTTTGGGCAAAAATAAGCAAAAATAAAATGAATAAGAGAAGTACATGATATATCATAAGGTGACAAATTATGTAGAGAAAAGACGGACAGGGAGTGTGGAGAAGGCAGTTCATAGAAAGGAGTCAGGTGAAACCTCCCTGACAAGGTAACTAGAAGAAATGAGGGAGCAAGCCAAGTAGAGGATGTGAAGAAGAATGTCCTTAGAAGTAGTAATTTTAAGTGTAAAGGTTCAGAGACAGAACTCTGTTGTGTTCTAGGAAGAGCAAAGAGGTGAGTCCTGATGGTTAGAGTGAAATAAACATGGAAGAAGGTAGTGTGTGAGATCTGTTGTGGGGGAACAAATGGGACAAAAGGTGTAAGACCTTCTAAGCCATTGTAAGGGCCTTGGTTTTCATTCTGTGAGAGATAAGGAACCATTAAGAGATTTTTGAGCAGAGAAATAACACATTTTTAAATGGTCATTTTGACTGCTGTGTTGAAAACTGTCTGAAGAAGGGCAAAAATGGGAGCAGAGAGATAAGTTAGGAGGCTACTCTAGTAATCCATGAAACCTATCATGGCGATTTGGACCAGAGTGGTAGGAGGGGAGGTAGCAAAAAGTGGTCACATTATGAGTATGTTTTGAAAGTATAGTTGACAGCATTTGCTGATAAATTGGGAGTAGAGTATGAGAGAAAGGGAAGAATTGCAATCATGTCAATGTCTTGTGCCCAAGAAATTTGAGCAAGAACCTCTATTAACTGAGACAGAAAATATTACAGGCTATTGATTAGAAGGAATATCAGAAATTCCATTTTGAATATGTTATTTTTGTGATGTGTTTTAGACATTCACACTGCAATGTCAGCAGGAATTGGATTTGGGGGTTGGGTGTTCAGAAGAGAAAGGCTGGGCCTGGAGAGTATAAATTTGGATGTCATTGGCATATGAAGTACTCAAAGCCGTGAGTCTGAAGGAGACTACCAAGGAAATGAGTAATGGTAAAAGTCAGACATGAAGCAGAACCAGGAAAAGAAATAGAAAAGAAAGAGCCAGTGCTATACCAGGAAAAACAGGAAAGTAGAGGGTCTTGCAAGTCAAGTGAACCACATGTTTCAAGGCAAATCAAAGATGGGAGAACGTGAGGACTAGAAACTTACTTTAAGTAAGTCATCTATGACTTTGACGAGATTATTTTCAGTGGAGCGGTGGAGGAAAAAACCTGATTGATGTGGTTTAAGAGAGCAGGGGAGGAATTAAATTGGGTCCATCCCATCAAGGGGCACTAACATGTCAAGGAGGTGTTTTTGTTTTTGTTTTTGTTTTTGTTTTTGTTTTTGTTTTTGTTCTTGTTTTGTAAAACGGAGCAGAGAATTGGAGAGGTAGTGGAGGGAAAAGTTGAATCAGGAGAGGGTTATTTTTAAGATATTTTTAAGATGGGGAAAATAACAGCTTTGTTAATAACAAACAATAACAGCTTGTTTGTATGCTAATGAGAATGATCCTAGAGAACAGAGACAATGTGATAGAGAGGAAGTAATTTTCCTGAGTGAAGTGATAAGGGGCCACACAAAGTCTGGGCTTTAGCAAGGAGCATGAATGGTCATCCACAGTAAAAGTAAATGTCTCAAGCATTGAACAAAGATAGTTGTGCAACAGCTTGTACAAGTGCTCTTCTGAATGCTTCAATTTTCTCAGGAAGTTGGTAATATGGCCTCCAGCTGAGAGTGAGGATCGAAAGAGCTATTTTGGAGTTTTATGAGAGAGGAGAAAAAGTGAAAAAGTTATCCAGGAAAGCAGAAAAGTGAATGCCATGAAGCAGTAGAGAATGAGTGCCAACAGTGTGAGGAACCCTCTTGAGTTGTTAGAACTTAAAAATATATTAATTTGTCTAATGGTGTGCTTTACTGCAACTTCATTCAACTGTGACAGTGGAGTCATGGAGTGGGCAGGGAGATGGCTTTCACCAAGCTTGTGATTTAGTCACACAGGCACAAACAGGGAGAAATCAATGGAATTGAGGGAGTTTGGAAGGATGTGATCATAATGACTGACTATGGAATTCAGGTGTGGCAAGGGGGAGTGATCAGGGAAGAGGTGAAGGAGAGTGAAAGGTAATAGAACCATAGATTGCAGACTCTGTTAGAGTTAGGAGATTGTCTACATTCTTGGCATTTCAGTAGATGTTTGCAGATGAACATGCTCACACACACATGTACGCATACTCACACAAGCATAGCTATGGCAATATGACCTGGTTTTGTTTTTTTTTTTTTTAAATTAACTTTTATTGGTGTTTAATTTACCAACATACAGAAAAACACCCAGTGCTCATCCCGTCAAGTGTCCACCTCAGTGCCCGTCACCCATTCCCCTCCAACACCCGCCCTCCTCCCCTTCCACCACCCCTAGTTCGTTTCCCAGAGTTAGGAGTCTTTATGTTCTGTCTCCCTTCCTGATATTTCCCAACATTTCTTTTCCCTTCCTTTATATTCCCTTTCACTATTATTCATATTCCCCAAATGAATGAGAACATACACTGTTTGTCCTTCTCCGATTGACTTATTTCACTCAGCATAATACCCTCCAGTTCCATCCACGTTGAAGCAAATGGTGGGTATTTGTCGTTTCTAATTGCTGAGTAATATTCCATTGTATACATAAACCACATCTTCTTTATCCATTCATCTTTCGATGGACACCGAGGCTCCTTCCACAGTTTGGCTATTGTGGCCATTGCTGATAGAAACATCGGGGTGCAGGTGTCCCGACGTTTCATTGCATCTGAATCTTTGGGGTAAATCCCCAACAGTGCAATTGCTGGGTCGTAGGGCAGGTCTATTTTTAACTCTTTGAGGAACCTCCACACAGTTTTCCAGAGTGGCTGCACCAGTTCACATTCCCACCAACAGTGTAAGAGGGTTCCCTTTTCTCCGCATCCTCTCCAACATTTGTGGTTTCCTGCCTTGTTAATTTTCCCCATTCTCACTGGTGTGAGGTGGTATCTCATTGTGGTTTTGATTTGTATTTCCCTGATGGCAAGTGATGCAGAGCATTTTCTCATGTGCATGTTGGCCATGTCCATGTCTTCCTCTGTGAGATTTCTCTTCATGTCTTTTGCCCATTTCATGATTGGATTGTTTGTTTCTTTGGTGTTGAGTTTAATAAGTTCTTTATAGATTTTGGAAACTAGCCCTTTATCTGATATGTCATTTGCAAATATCTTCTCCCATTCTGTAGGTTGTCTTTTAGTTTTGTTGACTGTATCCTTTGCTGTGCAAAAGCTTCTCATCTTGATGAAGTCCCAATAGTTCATTTTTGCTTTTGTTTCTTTTGCCTTCGTGGATGTATCTTGCAAGAAGTTACTGTGGCCAAGTTCAAAAAGGGTGTTGCCTGTGTTCTCCTCTAGGATTTTGATGGAATCTTGTCTCACATTTAGATCTCTCATCCATTTTGAGTTTATCTTTGTGTATGGTGAAAGAGAGTGGTCCAGTTTCATTCTTCTGCATGTGGATATGACCTGGTTTTAACAAAGAAAAGATTCCACATAAATAGCCAGGCATTCTGAGAATTTACACAGCATCAAATAACACTTGTGGAAAAAGAGCTGAGTGTCAGACATTTGGAGTAAGTACAGAAGATGTGCAGATGAAAAGACAGCTCCTAGAAGTAGCTTATAGTCTAGAAGAAATATAGACGTGTAAACAGGCAAATATAAGCAGACTTCATTTATTGCTGAACCTCATAGACATATTCAAATGTAGTTCTGAACTGTAGTCTTTCCTGTAGCTATTCTTATACCCAAGAGGTTCACACTATGCTAACGAGAAATATTAATAGAAGTCTTCTAAAAATATTGGTCCTTTTTTTTCCAAAATGCCTCACTATTCCAGCTACATAGTTCCTTCATGGCTGTGATGGGCTTTTCTTCTATTTTCCCTAGTTTAGCCCTTTCTGCTGAGCTGGAACTGACTGTCCAGTTCCTTCTTATAATGTAAGAAGAAATTTATCCTTAACTAATTAACAATCATAAAAGAAAATTATAATTAATGAGCCAAAAACCCAGTGCAGGAGGAACACAGAATTGAGATTAAGTACTATACTATAAATATAAATAAACCAATGCTTATCTTCAAAGAATTTATAATATGATGAGCACTTACTGCTACTACTAATATATAATCATTTACAGTAAAGCAATAGAATTTGTATTACCAATAAAATAATAATACATTTTGTAAGGAAAATTGTGGTCCTGCAATACATCATACTCTATGGTTGTCATAATTATTTTGGATCTTATTTTTTTTCAAATGAGTAACAGTGGAGAGGCATGTACCTAGGAAGAGAAAGTTTGTGAAGTGAATGTTACAGACTTAAAGTCTCTAAAAATGCCAGCATCATTAAGGTAAAAAATCATATGCTGTTAACTATAGGGGTTAGGAATGCTACTTTCTCCACACTGTAGTAACATAGGCCACTGTTAAATTCTTTCTCTCAGATCCAACTCCAAGCTCTACCCCTTATTCTGAGATTTTGAAAATGCTACTATTGTGCTCTAGGGAATAAATTAGTGCAGCTAAGAAAGCTAATGAACAGTTGTTGAGAAATAAAAACAACACACACACACAGAAAATCAATGCAGCGAATTAAACACAAATGGTTTTTCATAGACAAGAGAGTATTTTGGAACAATATCTAAAACTCATAAAAGTTTTATCACAATTCAAAGAAAGCACAACGAGGGAAATAAGAAAATAACCCTAAAATATTGGGTAGTTATTTATGACAAACCCAATGAATAACTGGATTAAATATTCTTATTCTCATCCCTCTACTCATCCCAATTCAGGTAAATTGAAGCTACATGTTTGCTACTTAAATGTGTCATAGCAGTATATATTCTTTCACTACCAAGTTCTCAAACATTATTTGGTAGTGCCAGCAAGAAAATGAATGTAATTAACAACACTTTTCTTCTTGCTAGAAGATAAAAGTAGCTTATGCACATATCTTTAAAACTCTGATTATAGGAGGTTGATTGAGTCCTTCTTACTCTTGTCATTTACTAAAAATTGCAAGATATGCTTCCATGTAGATTGTGGTAGAGACTATTATCTTTGTGTGTCTCATGGTCTTGTGGAAAAAATGTGGGAACAGAGGGAATGAGATGGAATTGTCATGACAATTCATTGAGGGAACTCTGGTGAGCCAAAATCTTTCCTACCTTAGTCTTTAAAGTTTTAAAAAAAGTTATTTGTTAAGCTCTGAGTGTTTTTTCTTTTTTTAATAATCAAAGAATGTACAAATGAATAAATAAATTTCGATCCATATATTACAAACCTGTATCTCAATGACATACCTTCAGTTGTCCAGAAACAGATTTGTTTGATTTATCAAAGTTCATCACTATTTTTTGAGCCATTAGTACATTTCATTTCTTATAAGAAAATACTTATAAAGCACTAACGAAATCCCTAATTCTACAGAAAATAAAATTAATTTTTGACATAGTTGCTAAGCTTGAGAATTTAATTCTCAAACTGTAGTACTTTAGGAGAGATCCAGAACCTTTTTTAAAAGATTTTGTTTATTTATTTATTTATTTATTTATTTATTTATTTATTTATTTAGGAGAGAGAGAGCATGAGTGGTAGGAGGGAGAGAGGGAAAGGGAAAAGCAGACTCCCCACTGAGCAGGGAGCCTGATGCAAGATTCAATCACAAGACTCTGGGATCATGACCTCAGCTGGAGGAAGATGCTTAACCAACTGAGCCACCCTGGTGTCCTGAGAGCTAGGATTTTAACATATAAAGCTTTTAGCAAATAATTTTACATGTATATATAATAACATTATTTAGAAATAATAAATGATCAAATCTGGGATTAAATGGTAGTCACTGTAAAGTAAAGAACATTAACACTAACAAAAAAAAAGGTTCTAAGAATGGAGAGGAGTGCGGGCTAGAGTTTTCAAGACCACATGCAGTAAACAGGGTTTCATTAATCTACTCAGTTAACTAGTAATGTAGTTATAGGAAATACTAGAAATAATGGAGTTAGAGAGAAGATTGTATGTTTCATTTGGAACATGGAAGTCCATTCAAGAAGGACTGTCTAGTGGATAGATTAATATATAGAACTGTAGCTCCAAGAAAGGAAGATATATTTGGAAGCTTATATATTTAACAGTTAAGCTATGAGAGTCAATGAGTTTACCTAGAGAAAGTAGACAGAAAAAGTCACCCAAGAAGAGGATTCTAAAGAACATTACCATTTTAAGTTAATGGTAAGTCAATTGAGATAAGGACTTAAATATATTGAAGAGTTTAATGCCAGTAAAATGTTGGAGACCAGAGATTTGTAATATGATCAAATTCTTGTATGACTTGTTTTCCAGAGATCATCTGTCCAGATATTTTTTTAAAAGGAAAGAAAATGTGGAAATTCAAATTAAATCAGAATTATAGTATCCTTGGACAGAAGAACAAGGAATATAGGATTTGCAAGTGCTAGCAACTAAAATATTAAAAGTTATGCATAATTAAGTGTTGGTTTTATTTTTACATAAAGAAGCAAATCTGGTAGGGAATTAACTAACTGAAAGGAAAGAAGAAGCAAAAATACAGTAGCCTCAATAAGGACAAAGAATAGGCATAGGTGAGTAAAAACATGAAAGAGTTGGAAGGATACAAAGCTATTGACAGAGAGAGGGATGTAGGTGTTGAAGACATCAGAAGTGGAAGAGACTTGAAACAGGCAATGTCTATAGTGTGATTGTGGGTGACTAGGATGGAGTAAAAGCAGAAATCACTGGTGAAGATGTAGAGTGACTCATCCCCACGGTCCTTGAAAGGATAGATGAATGGGGAAAAGAAGAAGACTTAGCCAGGTACAGGAGTTCTTTAATGATTGCAGATGAGTGTGTGCGTAAGCTCTTGAGCTGGATCTTGAAGATGAAGTCCTCTCTATGCTGATCCTCGTACAAATCAAGAAGGTAGAGAAGATGCAAACTGGTATAGCCACTCAGGAAAACAGTATGGAAGTTCCTCAGAAAGCTAAAAATAGAACTACCGTACAACTCAGCAATTGCACTAGTAGGTATTTACCCAAAGGATGCAAAAATGCTGATTTGAAGGAGCACAGGCACCCTGATGTTTAGAGGGTATTATCAACAGCAGCCAAATTAGGGAAAGAGCCCAAACATCCATCAACTGATGAATGGATAAAGAAGAGATGATATTTATACACAATGGAATATTACTTAGCCATCTAAAAGGATGAAATCTTGCCACTTGCAACAACATGGATGGAAGTAGAACATATTATGCTAAGTGAAACGTCAATCAGAGAAAAACACATGCCATATAATTTCACTTATATGTGGAATTTAAGAAACAAAACAGATAAACATATGGAAAGGAGGATAAAGGAGAGAGGGAAACAAACCATAACAGACTCTTAAGGATAGAGAGCAAACTGAGCCTTGCTGGAGAGGAGGTGAGTGGGGGGAATGGGCTAAATGGGTGATGCAGATTAAGGAGGGCACTTGTTGGGATGAGCACTGGGTGTTCTACGTTAGTGATGAATCACTAAATTCCACTCCTGAAACTGATATTACATTATATTTTAACAAACTACAATTTAAATTAAAACTTAAAAAAAAAAACTATTTTTTTTAAAAAGGTAGGAAGAAACACTTCCACAAAGGAGATGTTTCAAGAACATCAACACCTTCACTAGAGAAGAAGTACAAGTAGAGAATAAAACCCAAATTTGTTACCACTAACTAATTGTGAAATATTTTGCGGGAAAGAACTGAAAATCTTGACTGAAGCAGTCTGCATTATTTGGGTACTGCATATGTTTGTCCAGTCTTAGTCCCATAGTGACACAGGTAAGAATGAACTCTGTATCTGATCTTTTCACATGATTTTTGTATTTAAACCTTGGCTTCAAATATTAAATTAAAATAGGAAAATATTTTTAAAAGGAGATAATGTGTCAGCATTGATGACAGGGTAATATTACATTCCCATTTTAATTTAATCACGGGTATATTTTCTTCTCTATAAATTATACACATTTCCTAACTTTACGTATGTGTTTAATTTAGAACTTATGTACAAATAAGACTGCATGCTTTTAAATCTATCCAAAGAAATTATTATTATTATTTTTAGGAATTTATTTATGTGAGAGAGAGCAAGCATGGGGGGAGGGGCAGAGGGAGAAGAAGATGCAGACTCCCCTACAAGCTCCTTACAGGACTGGATCCCAGGACCCCGAGTTCATGACCGGAACCAAATGTAGACACTCAACCAACTGAGCCACCCAGGCACCTGCTGTTTAAAGAAATTATAAACCAGTTCCTTTCAGGTCAGGCTGATAGAGAGCAGACGCAATGTATTTTCTTCTCGGTCATTCCTCTTACGCTAGGAGAAAAGGCTTTGATCTGCACAGGTTTCTCTTTTCTTTTCTTTTTTTCTTTTCTTTTCTTTTCTTTTCTTTTCTTTTCTTTTCTTTTCTTTTCTTTTCTTTTCTTTCTTTTCTGCTTTAAGTAAGCATTGCAAATGGTAATTTTTTGTCATTAGTTGCCTACTAAATTACAATCAACTAAGCAATTTGGAAACACTATTAGCCAATTTCAACAGCCATTTTTCAAAGTGACAGAAGTAATGTGCAACATTGTACATGCTATAAACATGCTGCAATATTGTCTACGTTCTCTATTTACCCCAATTTGTTTCTGACTCACTAATAAACATCCCTTTGTTTTCTTGTACATAATTCTCATCTCTCCTTTTTATTTCATATAATAAAACATTCAGGTCATATAAATAGGCTCTTAAATTCAGAGAAATACTTTTTTTCCTGAGATTTAAAAACATGAAAGAAAGGGAAATGCATGTGAAGGCCAGGGGAAAAAGGTGAGAAAAAAACATTAAGCAAATTTAAACCTACCATGATTCTTCATTAACGAGTGTTTTATATAATGAGCTAAAAATATCTGGCACTTTGGTCACCTTTAATCAGCAAACAGAAAATTTGTGAGATAATGAAATCACACATCAGCAGGGCAAGTATGCTCAAACAAAGCTCTCAAGCCTAGTCGTTGTGGGTATTGGGTGTGGATTGTTTTTTAAACATGTGTTGAGGGTCCACAGTGTGGGTGGAATCAAAAAGACCAGGGACAGCATGCTTCTGCCATCTAAAGTATGACAATCTTAGGATGACAAAATGCTCCTAAAGGGTTACATGAAAAAGCACGTTTTTGCCATTTGACTTATTTTAAGTCCATTTGGAAGCTTCCTATTACATTTGTTTAAATACTATGAAAAATACCTTGTTGCATAAAATCGTACTACTTTTTAAAAAAAATTTTTTTTAATTTTTATTTATTTATGATAGTCACACAGAGAGAGAGAGAGGCAGACACACAGGCAGAGGGAGAAGCAGGCTCCATGCACCGGGAGCCCGACGTGGGATTCGATCCCGGGTCTCCAGGATCGCGCCCTGGGCCAAAGGCAGGCGCCAAACCGCTGCACCACCCAGGGGTCCCGTACTGTTACTTAAGACCACTTACTGATGGAAAGGGTATAGATTTTGGGGGCTGATTTAGGTCCATAATCTTGACTCTACCCAGACTTAATAACTGTAATTTGGGGCATTTTACTTAATATTTGTGGGCCCATCTCAGTAAAACTGGGTTAACAGACCCTCCAAAATTGCTTAGGGTAAATTTTGAGAAAAGCTGGACACATAATGCATCAAATTGAGTAAGTCACTCATAATTTTTAAATAACATGATTTTTCTTATAAATGTTTAGCTTCAAATTGATTTTTTAGAATTGATTTTGTATAATTTTTGTACAATTATAGCTTCAAATTGATTCAAGATGATGAGGACTAAGTCAAACTGCCATCTATTATTTCCAAATCTCTCTTGGAAGTCATCCTCTTTACCTGGGACTGGCAGATTCTCATAGATACTATTGGCTCATGTTATGTCCATTGATTGCTTTTGCCTTGTAGATCAGAGTGTCTTATTACCGAATCATTTTAATATTTCTTCATCTAAAGTGGAGTCCTTATCAGATGCTCATATAATCACATCCACTGAATAATAATTAGTGAGATCGTGGTACTGTACTGCTTGAAGCACTTTCAACATAAAGAAATAGTTATTTTTCAAACAGGTAATTGGGGAAAGAATTAAAATGATATTTACTGTGTATCTACAATGCAATAATCATCAGGTAAGGCATTCAAATGTTATTTAAACCTCATATTTTTCCCATGGCATCTCATTTCCTCAGAGAACATCCAAATCCAAATAGGCAGATGATATCTGGTGGCCTCCTTTGGTGGTGTCAGAAATATCGGGGACCCAAGTTTCTAAGCAGAAGATTTGCAATATGATAGAAGGGAACAGAGGGATTGGGATCTCAGTGGCAGAAACACTACCTTTTTTTTCCCCTAGTGAAGAGAGACAGAAGCTTCTCAAAATAGGGTGTACAGAATGCTAAATTCCAAAAGATACTTTGTGGAAAAAAATCCATAGTCAATTTGGAAACACATAATACCATATCCCCGTCTTGGAAATAATCAGCATATTGAATGCAAATAAACATATTGAGGGCTATCAGTAACACTGGAGAGGGAGAAAATCTGTTAGCCTGAAAAAAATCAAAATTCCCTAAACTTGCTCTTGGAAACCCTTTTGTGTAGAACTCATATTTTCTGCAGACAAAATAGACCAACTTAGCTCTCATGAAATGAAAGACTTCCTGCATTCTGTTTCAAATTAACACACACAAACTGTTTGTATTGTTTACCTCCTGATTATACAAGTCCAACTAATTGAAACTTTCCAGATATTTTAGGATGTTTTTGCCAGGTTTCCACTGGAAAAAAATGAGCAAGCATCTGAAGAGTTCAGATTCTCCAAACCCACAAAGTCTTTGGTTATTAACCTACTTCAAACAAAAGCTTGAAAAGGTATTTTTTCAAAGTGTCAGAATAAGAGCTATGGTCTGGTCTCTAACTCAGGGGTAGAAATTCTGTTTTTGCCGGAGAGACTGGTGTGGGCAGAGGCAAAACTATCTCAGCACAGATTAGGGTAATTATATATTTTTTGGCTTACATGTTGGAGCAACGCTAAATTACTTACCACACACTTAACGAAAACATAGTTATGTCAGATTATAGCTCCATTATTCCAGCTGTTTTCCAGTGATTTAAACTCTATTGCCCATATTGTTAAACCTTGCTCATCTTCTTGCCTCATCTCCCCGGTTTAGTTAACCCAATGGAACAGAAAAGAGTAGTTAAGAGAACACACATTTTCATTTTAACTTGCTCCTGGAAGGGGATCACAAGCATAATTTTCTGTCTACCTCTAGAAATGTCGTGGCTTAGAGAAGCTGCAGGGACAGGGGTTGGCATGTTTGTTACTTCTATCCAATACCTTCCTAAACAGAAAGAATTGATTGCTACAAAATCAGCCAATCTAACATCTTGGAGGAATTCACTGGAAGCAAGTCAATGCTTTTCATAGATCATCTTTCTGGAAAAGCCTTCATAAAGCCAGCATCCTGGGCAGCATAAAAGGCAGTCTTGTAACATAATTGATAACATGCTCCTTTTTAAGATGGAGGTAAACTATTTTTAAAAAAATGAAAGTAATTTATTTTCCTCCTACCCGATGGCATATCAAGAGTAATCATCAGTTCACACTGGAATAGGCACTAAAGGGGTGCATTGGCTGTAGTAAATTGAAAAATAATAAACCTGGGGTGCCAGTTTGTTAAGAATCTTACTCTTATCTCAGCTTGGGTCTTGATCTCAGGGTTGTGAGTACAAGCCCCATGTTGGGCTCTGTGCTGGATGTGGAATGTGGAACCTACTTAAATAATAATAATAATAATAATAATAATGCCAGGAAAATGCTGGTCTGCTTTTATTATCACCATGTACCATCAATGGTAAGCACTGTCAGTGATAAATATCATGCATTGAAAAAATACTGTTTCTTTATGTTCAAACAATTATTATAATTTATAATTATAGTTACAAGTGAGTTATCTAATATATCTGTAAAGTTCAAATTCACATATTTTTATTACTTATCATTTAAGACACACTATATTCTACATGGAAGTTAATTCAGAGGACTGCCAATTTTACTTTTCTCCCAAGAGTCAGATACACATTTTCAATATAAGAATAAGTGTGTCAGGGATCAGAATTATTCAAACCTACTTCGGACTCAGGTTATGTCTCCAACCACTGTGGTACTACATATTTCTGTACTTAAATGATAGATTGATATCACAGTGATTGGAAAGCAAAAAAAAAAATAGAGTATGTGTTTCTTAAATCCTATCATTCCACATGCAAATCATTCTCTGAACCTTACAGATTTCAGACTTTTTGGAAGTATTTATTTTTTATTGTGCCTCCCTTTTTCTCTTTCAAAAAAGACTTAAATATAATTAGATAGTATTAATCCATTACTTTTTTCTTTTTCTCTGTTAGACTCAGTACATATTTTTTTCTATAATGAACATTTTCTGGCCATTATTATTGTTATTTCCTTCTTTTCATAATTATCACTGAGAATCATTTCACTATACCATAGAGGAGTGTTTGTTTAGAAATGGTTATGCTCCAGTTGTCAAATGTACTATGTATCTACTCTCCCATTTGGGGGGCTTCATTCATCAAAATGTCTTTTTTAGAAGATAAGAGTAGGTACAGTGCTTCATATACGATTCATAAACCCAGTTTCTTCAGACTATGCCTCATGGTTCATCCTTACATCCTTACATTATGAAGCAATGATGACTCTGAGTTGGGTATACTCTTCTTCGTAGGACTTGATTTTTAATGTTTTCTTGTTTTCATCTTTGGTTTGAGAACTTTGTGATAAAGACTGTCAATGGAAGGGCCCAGAAGAATGTTTCTAAAATTCCAGATGATAGTGCCTACCCACAGGGAGGCTCCTGTGGACAGAGTTGGAAAAAAAAAAAACAACAAGCCTCTCAGAAGAACAGAGCTCACAAATAGAAAGCAAAGCTTGGAGAACCAAGACAATCTGCAAACCCAAACACCTAAGGCAGAGAAAGAAAGCTCCTCCAAGATTGTCTGGAATAATAGTGCTCAATTTTTTTAAAGAATTCTTTATTTATTTGACAGAGGGAGAGAGAATGAGCATGAGCCGGAATAGGGGCAGAGGGAGAGGGAGAGAGAGAATCCTCAAGCAGACTCTCTGAGCACAGAGCCTGACATGGGGCTCTATCCCAGGAACCTGGGATCTTGACCTGAGCTCAAGTCAGAGGTTTATCAGACTGAACCACCCAGGCACCCTAGTGCTCAATTTTTATTGGTTAAAAACCACTGTGCTAGACATTAGGGAAAGTTTTGGCTCCACTCCTCAGAACATCAGTTATATCTACACAAGATACACACAAATTTTAAAAATTTCTCATATGACCCCTAGAGTTGCACAGACTCCATTTTTGGGGTCCGTATCCAGAAGCTCTGGTCTAGTTCAGAGGTGATGGAAATTACCCCCAGAGTGGGGGTCATTTTTAAAAAGACTTTTATTTATTTTTTCATGAGAGACACAGAGAGAGAGACAGAGACACAGGCAGAGGGAGAAGCAGGCTCCATGCAGGAAGCCTGATGAGGGACTTGATCTTGAGTCTCCAGGATGAGGCCCTGGGCTGAAGGCAGTGCCAAACCACTGAGCCACTGAGAATAGGGTGGCTGCCCTATTCTCATTATTATTAAGGGTAGGAGTAATCTTAAAGTCATACAATCTTTTTACAAATGAGAATCCTCAGATCACGGACAGTAGCTTCTCCAGGGATATGCAGCTAATTCATAACAGAAACAGACTACTGATAGAGAACTTGCAATAACATGTGTATGATCCTCAGCCTCCTCCCCAAACCTTATCTCCACTCCCCTATAAGCTCCCAGGAACAGAAGTAATCATTGCCTATATATGCATGAGGAATGCTTTCTTTACTTCCTGGGATTTCTTACATTCTTTGCATTTTTTGTTTTGTTATCTTTTCATGCCTTGCTTACCTGATGGTGTGCGGGTATGTGTCTTTCTACGCATGTCTCTGGCTTTTTTTTTTTTTTTTTTTTTTAAGATTCCCTAATCAATTATTGGTAAAAGAATCATAAGCAGGAACCAAGCAAGTCCAGACCTCATATCCAAAATGAAGAGTTTTAAATGAATATGGAGGCTGGGACACTTGGGTGGCTGAGCAGTTGAATGTCTGCCTTCGGCTCAAGGTGTGATCCTAGGGTTGGGGGATTGAGTCCCATATTGGGCTCCCTGCCATGAGTCTGCTTCTCCCTCTGCCTAAGTCTCTGCCTCCTCTTTCTCTGTGTGTCTCTCATGAATAAATAAATGAAATCTTTAAAAAAATTAATATGGAGGCCAAAACCTGTTTTATTTACTATTTTATTTACTACACTGGCTTAGCCAAACAAAGCTGATTAACTTTCTGCCTAGGCCAGAAAAGCTAAAACAAAACAGAATAAAATAAATGAGGTGAAACCATCACCCAATTGCCATGATGTATGCACTGCCTCTCCAAACCCTTTGGCTCCCCCAAAGATGGGGAGGACTTAGAACCTTCGGGAAATTGTGTTAGAAAAGCCACAACTCCTCTCCCTAGCCCATTCACACTTTCATTCAAGTAAAGTTAGGTTAACAGCAATTTCCAGAATGGCCTGAAATGGAAAGAAACATCTCTCACATTTAGTCTCAGAAGCTGTGTATACAAATAGATTGGGCTAAAGTCATCATCTTTAGGTTAAGCAACAGACAAGATGGAAGAGATTGGGAGAAGGGCTAGAAAGGGTTGTCTAGGTGAATTTCACATCTGCACTGGCAGGAATGAGAGGAATGAGCCTTTTCACTGCCAGCCCCCTCACGGATTAGCTGCCATTCTTGCAGCCCCATCAAACTGGCCAGGAGTGACCAGTCAGGTGATGTGAGTGGATGTGGAATAAAGACCACCCAGCAGAGGCTGCAAACTTAAGATTGACAACTTGCAGAAAGCAGACTCTTTTTTATCTGCTGGAAATGCTTTTTTTTTTTTTTTTTTTTTTTTTTTTTACCAAATGCTTCTACTTTCTTCTCCTCCATAAATATTGTAGGTGCTTTTTCATTGAGTTGCACTTTCTTTGACATAACTCAAGAACTGGGGTGGAGGCTGGGAGGTGGGGGTGGATCTTCTGAACTCTTAATGCTTTCCTCCAAATAAAATATAAATGCCAGCTGTGCTTTCAAGTTTTTATGTTCTCACATATGGGCTGAGATTTTCTATGCTCTGTTAACACTTGAACACAAATTCTTAGCTAGCTAGTTCATTGTTATTAAAATCAAATGAAAAGACAAATTGAAACCTACTATGCATGCCTGATATTTAGTAAGTGCTCAAAGTATATTTAGTGCATAAAGGAATAAATATGTGATACCCTGGACCAGGTGCCAAAATTTAAAACAACTGATAGAAATCTGATTTAATACTGCATTTCTCAAATTATCTTTTCCTTTAAAGAGGTTCAGATAGAATGGGTAATACATATGCTTGCACATATGGCAAAATGTTTAAAAATTGAAATTGCATTCTTCAAATTTTTGATTAAGTACTATCTTCTATTAAGAGAAGAACCATAACAAGAAAGTTAAATGCAGACAAAAATATTATTTCTTGTTTTTGAACACAAAACAAGCATTATTTTACTATAGATATAATATATAGCAAGGCATCAAGTCATATCCCTGTGGAATCGTCCATTTTTTCACCATTGTCTGGACATTTTAGAGAATGAGATCTTTTTCATTTTCTTTTAGCTAATTCAGCCTATCAGATTTCTCCTTTATGTGTGTATATTGATACTGTTTCAGCATTCTCCCACAGCCTCCTGGTGGGCAGAGGCTGTATACTTCTAATTCTTTCCTGTACAATATTTTGCTGATCATATTTTAAGTCATATACTCATACAAAGGCTATTTAACTGGCTGGATATTTGGTGCATGAAGCTTAGGGACCACTCCTTCTTTATGTATAACTCTTTCCACTTTTCATTTTCAAGTAGCTGAACAAAATGTTTTTGTGTAAAAAGCATTACTTCAATAATCCCTTCCTGATAATGATGATATGGCCATTTAATTATTTTTCCTGTTATAAAAAATTCCATCAAGAATCCAGCCTTCTATTTATCACCAGACAACCAGTCGATACCCAACGGTAATTTAAATTGCCCTTTATTAATTTTATGCATAATTAAAATTTCATTTGAAAGTACCAAATTATAAAGATGAGGAAAGTTGAAGCCAGACAAATTTGAAAGGGGTAATAATTACACTACTATTTTCATCTGGAACGCATTAGAAAACTAACTACCCTTTTTAAGGTTTCATTAAATCAAGCTATAAATGAAAAGTGAGCAAAGCTGAAGAATAATCTACTATAATAGTAGTGAGAAAAGAGGAAACCCCAGGCGAGGTTGCCAAATAATTTAGCTGTTTATGTGCAAACACCCAATGGAAAATAAATAGGATTCATACATTTAAAGCAAATCTTGCCCTGTCCTTCTTGATGTCTTTGTAAATATGGCAATAGCAATCAGAGAATTATTCTGTGCTTTTGTTATTGGTACTGCAATGGGTAGACTCAATTTATGAATTTTAATATTAAATAGATTATACAAAAAGAGATCAATAAAAACTCAATTTTATAATAAAAATATTTACTAACTAAAGTCTTTATTGACATTTAGCTTTGCAATAAAGAGTTGGTACAGTGCACTTTTATTGATCAGTAATTAGAATAGTTGCACTTCTTTGGTTTGTGTGTATGAATAGCTCATAAAAAGATAAAGCTTCATATATTCATGTAGAAATATTAGACTTACTGAATCCAGTTTTTAATTTCTGGGAGAGAGTGAGGCATTTTTGGAAGCATCATTAACATTTGAAAGTCACTCAGGAGTCATTAGAAAGTTACATTAGGGTTGTATGCAGAGAAGTTGGACAGCAGGAGGATAGGTCAATACCGTTCATTTAGGTAAGCTCATGCCCTCGGCTACCTTCGTTTAAGTTGTTTTGAAGGAACTTGTCCATTTGTTTTCCATGCTTATATACCAATGAGAAATTGAAGAATAAGGATTAGTGCTCAAATCCATGATCCTCAAACGAACTTACACTTGCCATTACTATAAATTATACTGGCCTTCTTGTTCTCATATATGTGGAATAAACTATTGTTCTTCCAGAGTTACAGGAACTCTTTTAGGTCAACAAGGAAATATTTCCCAAGCTAGTGTGACAATTTGTTTAATGGTACTTTGTCTGCCTAAAAAGGTCAATATATATGATCTGTTACTGTTGTTTCTCCCATTAACAAAATCTGATCTGAGACCTCTGTGGTAACTAATCAGAAGATAGTTGATCACTTGCCACATTGTCAAGGAAATATTAAAATTAACATGGAAATACTTTATTAAAAATACATTTGAAAATGTGGGAAAGAAACAATGAGTCTGTTTGCACAGTCCTAACAAACTGCCATGCCCAGGTCTTATGTATATAGTTCAAAATGTCTCTTGGCAACACAAAATAAAAATAGTAATAATAAGTTTACAGGCTATGTCTGTAATTATCCAATAAGTACACAAAATCACAGTGGTTGATGAGTGTAGAAAAACAGGCAAAAAATTTAAAAGCAGGAAAATCCCATCAGGATATATAACAGAGTTCTGGCCCTGTAATTTAAAAATTAATTTGAAAACATGTGTCTTACTAAGAGTAGGGGAAGAAAAAAGAGATGAGAGAAATTGAGAAGGAAATAGTCTTTTCCTATACCTTTTGAAATTTTACAGTTGTATCTAGAATTCATAGAATTTCGACTGCTCAAATCATTGCAATTGTTTAGACAAAGAAACTAAAATACAATAGAGGCAAGACAAACAAACATGTCCAAGTCAGTGGAGGGTCAGTGACTAAATTTCCTGGCTGGTGCTCTTTCCACACTCCACTCATTCCTTTCTTGTTCTTATCAGCCTGGTCAAGCTTTGTCCCAGTGAAAGCTCTTAAAAAATAGGCACCATCTACCATGAAGAACCCCAAACCAAGGAAGGGCTGTGCATAAAAGATTAATAGATGACTTTACCCACATATCCAGCATTAGTTTTTTAGCCTTCAAGTAAATATGCTTCTTTAAGATTTTCTAGTTGATTCTCTCACTGTGAAAACATTGACTTTCATTGTTAGAAGTAATTTTTTCCAATTTCCCTCTATATATGAAATGCTATAAAGCTTATTCATGAATGAGCTCATAAAGATGAGTGAAATGCACTATAAAGCTAGAAGGAGAAGGAGAGAACAAGGACATGCAAAGGAGAAAAGAATCTTGGCCAGTGACATAATTCTGTGCTACCCAAACCTAAAGTTCTAACCCAGTTGGGTAAGACATAGCAGTTTTAGTAAATGCTGGCACACACACTTTGAATGACTTGGAATTTTATATGGCTCTTTATGAGTCTTCTTTTCATATACTTGACATTCCCTTAACTTTCATCAGACTGAGGGAGCTCTGTCCAGCCACCAAATACGGACATAACTAAATTTCTGATCATAGAAAATTTCACCGTAGAAAATAATTGCCAAATTTTGTGTGTATATGCTAACTATATGTATATGTGTGTGTGCCTCTTTGTGTGTGTGATAGAGTAGTCTAGGCAATGGTATTTCTTTTGGAACAAGAGGAAAAATATTATTTATAGATAAACTGGAAAATGGTCCCCTTATGTCTTACACCCAGAACCTGAACCTCTAATGAGAGCAAGAAAATATGAAAAACACTTTCGAGGGGCACCTGCAGGCTCAGGTTCTGATTCTGAAGTCCTGGGATTGAGCCCAGCATCAGGCTCACTACTCAGTGGGCAGTCTTCTTCTCCCTCTACCTCTCCAGCCCTGCTTGGACTCTCTCATTCATTCTCTCTCTCTCAAACAAATAAATAAAATCTAAAAAAAAAAAAAAAAAGAAAAGAAAAAGAGAAACACATTTTAGAAATATTTCTGAAAATAATCAAGCAATTTTGAAAAAAACTAAAACTTACAGACATGAAAAATATAATCATCAAAATTAAAGAGTGAATGACAGATTAATAGAATAATAGACACACATAGAAAATTAGTAAACTAGAAAAGGTACCTGAAGAAATTATCCAGAAAACATTACAGAAAGACAAAGAAAAAATAAGAGATGTTTAGAGACACAGAGAGTGGAGTGAAAAGGTCTAATACATACTTAATAAAATTTTCTGAAACAGAGGAGTGTAAAAGCAGAGATAATACTTGAAAACAGCTGAGAGTTTCCAGAAGTGATGAAAAATATCAATCCATGGTATCATTTTTCAATTGCTGTGTAAATGATCTCCACAAATTTAGAGGCTATAGCAAAACAAATTTGTTATCACCCAGTTGCTATGGATTAGGATCTGGGCACCTAGTTGGGTCCTTTGCTCAGGAACTCACAAGGCTCCAAAGAAAGTGCTGTCCAGGGCTGGGATCTCATCTAAGGCTCAGGGTCTTGTTCCAGGCCCAGCAGTTTTGGCACAATTCCTTCTCTTGCAGTTGTAAAAGTAATATATAGTCAACCTCAACACATAGTTCAAGTTTGAACTGTGCAAGTCCACTTATATGTGGATTTTTACAGTGCAGTACTGTAAGTGTATTTTCTATTCCTTATGACTTTCTTAATAACATTTTTTTCTAGCTTATTTTATTGCAAGAATACAGTATATAGTACATAAAACATACCAATTATGTGTAAATTGACTATTTACATTATCATTAAGGTTTCTGGTCAACAGTAGGCTATTGGTAGATAAATTTTAAATGAGTCACAAACTAAAAGCAGAATTATCATATGCCCCTAGCCACCACATTGTGAGTATTTTATATACTTTTAGCTCCTAGAGGCTACCCTCAGGTCCTTGCCACATGACCTTCCATCGGCAGTTCACATGTACTTGTTTGTTTCTTCAGAGCCAGCAGGAGAATTGCCCTCACTTTGAATCCTACTTTCTGGGAAGGCTTAGACCTACTTCTAAAGGACTCACCTGATTAAGTCAGGCCCACCTAGAATAATCTATTTTTAATTCAAAGTCATCTGAATAGAGGTTTTAATTACATTTTCAAAAATCCCTTCATCTTTGCTATATAGCATAACCTCATTATGAGAGTGAGATCCCACCAGATTCATAAATCACCCCAAGTAACCCCCATCCTTATTATACAAGGCATGTTTATCAGAGGACAGGAATCTTGAGGACCCTCTTAGAATTCTGATGAAAGAAAGAAAAAAGAAAGAAAGAAGAAGAAAGAAGAAAGAAAGAAAGAAAGAAAGAAAGAAAGAAAGAAAGAAAGAAGGAAGGAAGGAAGAAAGAAAGAAAAGAAAGAAAGAAAAGAAAGAAAGAAAAAGAAAGAATCTGCTTACTACATGCAGATGCAAGAATCCTGTTGTGCCCCAGATTGAGAATCTGAGAAACCACTGAGGAGCCGACACCAATGCAAGCACACGAGGGTTTATTTACAAACTCGAGCTTGGGTCCAAGTATAACCAACACAGTGGAGCAAGGACTTGGACCCCGAGGTGGGTTTCAGCTTAGTTTTAAGGACTAGTCTAGGGGACCTCCAGAAGGGGTGGAGCAATTCTTCAAGTTCTATTTACATTTTGATATGGGGCCTTCAAGGGCATTTAGCTCTGTTCTTATTTTAATAGGAGCTTCCTGCCACTGTCCTGGGCTCTATTCTCATTCTAATAGGTGCTTCCTGCCCTTGGCTTGGGCTCTGTTTTTATTCTAATATGGGGCTTTCTAGGATGTTAAGCTGTAAGCTGTTTTCTTCCTGTAACTGAAGTAAGGTAAAGTTCAGCTCTTATTCACAGGGGCCTGGGATGGCTGTACTTGTGCTAACTCTGAACTTAAAGTGGAATGGCCTTAATTTTCTCGGCCTCCACAAATCCAAATAAATCTCATGGGGGATAGATAAATAAAAATGAACCTATACACAACAGAAAGCTTGCAAATTTTTAATGACAAAGAAAAGATCTTAAAAGTGGCCATAGAAAAAAAGAGAGATTAACCTCAAAGAGGCAGCATTGGACTAAAAGTTGACTTCTCAACAGCATTATGCATTATGATGCATATGCAAAGTATTATGATGTAATTAATATGCTGAAATGAATCAGCATCACTGTAGTTATATGACCAGTGAAAATAATTTCAAAACCAAAAGTGAAATAAAAGCATTTTCAAATAAATAAAAACCAAGAATATTTCACCAGCAGAACCACCCTAAAAGGAATTCTATGGGATCCCTGGGTGGCTCAGCAGTTGAGCATCTGCCTTCAGCCCAGGACATGATCCTGGAGAACTGGGATGGAGTCCCACATTAGGGGCTTCCTGCATGGGGCCTTCTTCTCTCTCTGGCTATGTCTCTGCTTTTCTCACTCTTTCTCCCTCTCTCTCTGTCTCCCATGAATAAAAAAAATAAAATCATAAAGAAAAAAATGAAATTCTACAGCAGAAGACAGTCATGCCAGATGGAAAACTGAGATGCCATGAAGAATGATGAAAAACAAATTAGTGACTGAATAAATCTAAGCAAATACAAAAAACATCTAATATCAGAGGAAAACAAAAAGCTGAAAGTAAAAGAATGAAAAGGACAAATCAGGCCAATAATAATCATAAGAAAGTTTTCCTAATATTCATGAGAGACAAAATAGACTATTTGGAAAAAAAAGTACTAGAAAACTATAAAGGAATGAAGGTGAAAGCTGAATTCCTGGAAATGCCAATTAAATCTAGACTAATTTTTTTTTTAAAAGAGCAGGTTAGGAAAAGCAATATAAAAGAATACAAAAAATGTTATAACTATGGATCCTGTAGACTCTAAGAGCAAAATAGAAAGTTTCATGAATAATTTTATGTGAATAAATTTGAAAGATAAGTACAAATACCAGAAAACTAAACTAAAATATTTGAAAACTAGAGAACTTTGTTGTTCCCTTAATGATTACAGAAATTGAAATAGCAATTGAAATCTGCCCACAGAGAGGTATAAGCTTATATGGTTTTTCTAGTGAGTTGTGACACGAGTAATTCCAATCTTACAAAAAATTCTCCAGAGAAAAGAAAGAACACTCCATAATTCATTTTATGAATTTGTTATGATTTGATAATATCAGTATCAAAACCTGTTGAGGACAGCAAATGAAATGAAAATTACAGGTCAATATCACTCACCCAAATAGATGCTACATCTAAACAACATAGTGACACATTCAACGAATAAAATACAAAAATATTTATATGTAACTTGGGTGTATCTAAATAATATAATTTTATTTCAGCATCATACAGCATCATACAATTAAATGTCTGCCTTTGGCCCCAGTCATGATTTCCAAGTCCTGGGATAGAGCCCTGGGTTGGGCTCCCTGCTCAATGGGGTGCCTGTTCTCACTCTCCCTCTCCTGCTCCCCCTGCTTAGTGCACTCTCTGTCTCTCAAATAAATAAATAAAATCTTTTTAAAAATCATATAATTAATAAAACTTATGTTTACAGGTTAAAGGAAGAAAATAACCTGATCTACCCAATAGATGCTAGAAATTATAATTATTTATAGATCCTATATTATGTATACAGATTATCAAAAATAGCCTAAGATAAATTCTTAAAATTTATGGGTGAGTTTATCAACATTGAGTACAAAGTCAGTGTCTAAATATCAATTGTATTTCTATATGCCAGAATTAAATAGAAAGTAAAATTTGCATATAGCATACAAATATCTATAGGAATAAATGTAAGTGCAAGACCACTACGTAGAAATTGATGTTGCAAAAATTTATTGAAAAAAGTTAAAGGAGACCTTAAAAAGTAGCCAAGATACTCTTGCATAAAAACAAAGTAGAGGACTTGGTTCTCCCACATCAAGTCATAGTATAAAACTATATTCAAGATTATATGCTTTGGGTGCAGGAGCAGATAAATAGACAAAAACAATTAAAATAGACTCACCTATATATGAACATTTGATGAATGAGTGTAATGACATTGCAGACTAGTGAATTAAAAAATGGATTTTACTGTGTATTATTTTGGAACAATTGGTTATCCATTTGAGATAAAGATGAGGGATGAAAGTAGATTCTTACCTCCTTCTCACTGCCCCATACACAGAGAAAAAAATCAACTCTAGAGAGACTTAAAACCTAAAATGAAAGTCAAAAGTACAAAATATTTAGGAGAAAATACAAGAGAAAATTGTTAAAGACTTCGAGATAAGAAATTTTAACAATCCAGAGAATGTCCAAACTATAAGCAAAAAGAAAAAAAAAAGGATTATTCAGCCACATTAAGGAAATGTTCACTGAAAGATATTGTAATAGGAGTGAAAATAAAAGACACAAAATATGAAGAAGATATTTTCAATGAATATAACTGAGAAAAGACACAAGTTCAATACATAAATAAATTAAGGTATATTCACACAATGAAATAGCAGTGAAAATGAATGGACTATATGCCATATGCATAACACAAACAAATCTCCAAAACAAAAAATCTATTTAGCAAGTTGCAATTTCCATAATGTTCACAAACAATGTTCACAGCTAATATGTGATAAGACTAGAAAACTATAAGGAACCCAGGCAGGATAGTGGTGGAAAAGGAGGGAATGTGGTTGGGGAAGGGTATGTAGGGTACACCTAAGGTATAGACAAATGCTCCATCTATGTCTCTTGGCTAAAGAATATATGAGTAATCTCTACATACACAAATACATATACACAGTTAATGTATTTCTACAAATGGAAAAGGTGAGTTGCTTTTACTCCAATTTAGAATTTTTCATTTTATAGTTATAGAATGTAAAACTTGAAGGAGTATTGAGAAGCTAAGGAGTATTGAGAAGCTAAGACTAGAACCCAGTTTTGGAATTACTACTATGTTTTTTTTGTTTTTGTTTTTGTTTTTTTAGCATGTGACAAACATTTTCTTGGAATGATTTCCAGCTTGATGAAAGTGGAAGAAGTGAGACATTCATAATGCACATATTCATGAGCTCCTTGAGGGCAAAGGAATTTCTTTTTCATCTTTGTATCCATAGAATACAGGAGTCGGGACACCTGGGTGGCTCAATGGGTTAAGCATCTGACTCTTGGTTTCTAACTCATGTCATGATCTCAGGATCATGGGATCCAGCCCTGCCTGGGCTCTCCGCTCAGCAGGAACTCTGCTTGTCTTGCTCTCTCTGCCTCTACCCCTGCTCCTTGTGTGCATTCTCTCTCTAAAACTAACAAGTCTTTAAGAGAGAGAAAGAGAATCTGGCAAAGAGTCTAATACTTTATAAAAGAATATATATGACCTTTAATAAGTATATGTGTACACAAATATAAGAAAAATCTCTGTGGGTCTATATTTATATACATACGTGTATATATAATGGACTATGCAAATACAATGTGTAACATTCTCCTGAGTGCTTAATAGAGGGCACTGACCATATTAAGTGCTATAGTTGTATTGAATCCTCTGGACAAAGGACAAAGTACCTTTAAGGACAGGTACTATTATTATTATATTTCTGTAAGTGAGGAGCCTGAGTCAGAGCCAAAATGCAAACGCAGTCAGTTCACTCCAGAGCAAAGCTCTTGCCCACTACACTATACTATAATTACTCTAATATAATAATGAAGGATGAAAAGCAATGCAATTCAATTTAATTCGATTTACCCAATGTTTATGGCACACCACTATTGGTCAAGTGCTGTGTTTAGCTCCAGGAACACAAAAATAAATGGAGATAAGCCTTTTTCTAAGACTGGTCACCAAACATTCTTCTGGAAACTTGCTATTGCCCCTCCAACCTCCATCCCAATTTTAGCTCAGACCCCAGTTGCTTGTCCCCTAGGAGGATAGGTACTTAAAAAATCCAAGCAGAAGCCCCGCTCTGAAGTGGGCCTTTGTGTTTCAGTTCTTACTCTATACCCATGTTTATGCGCACTATACTTTCACCTAAATAATAATAATAACAATTCAGTACACCTTAGGAAACAAATCTCAAGTTGCTAAGATTAGCTGTGTTCAGCAAAATATATAGAACAATGATTTATTATGCTTTTATCATTTGTTTGTTGGGAAATGTGTAATAATAAGTACCTCTCTTTTTCTAGCTACATTTGTTTTTTAAGTCTCTTGGGCAAAAAGAAATTTCTGGAAAGACTAAGATCCAGGATTTCAGCAGGCAGACTCAGATACTGGGGCCAAGACATGTTTATCAGAACTGGAGCACAAAATCAGAGCCAAGGTTAACAAAATGAAGTTGAGGATTAGGTCCAATGTATGCATTTCCTATTGCTTCTATAACAAATTACCATAAATGTAGTAGCTTTAAACAAAATAGATTTATTATCTTGTACTTTTGGAGGTCAAAGATTCTAAAAATTAAGGTGTTGGCAAGTCTAATTTACCTCTGCAGGCAATAGGATGAGTCTGCTTCATCGTCCTTTCTCACCTTTTTTTTTTTTTTTTTTTTTTTAGGATTTTATTTATTTATTAGAGAAAGAAAGAAAGCATGAGCAGGTAAGAGGAACAGAGAGGGGGAGAAGCAGCCTCCCTGATAAGCAGGGAGACTGACGTGGGACTCAATCCCAGGACCTGGGGATCATGACCTGAGCTGAAGGCAGATACTTAACCAACTGAACCACCTGGGCACCCTGTCCATTATTACTTCTATACAGACCCCTGTGAATACATTATGCTCACCTGGATAAACTAGGATAATCCTCCCATCTCACAATCCTTAATCTCATCTACAATGTTCCTTTTGCCATACAAGGTGACATATTTATAGGTTCTAGAGATTAGGATTTGGACATCTTTGTGTCTATCTCCCACACATAGATTGTGGCTACATTCCTGACACCTATCTCAACCATGGCCAGGACTAGTCCTAGGAATGAATGTGAGCCTGACCTGACATGAAGGGTCAGAGGGCCTGCAGGGGAATGGAAGAGAGAAAAAAGTAGATGTTAGAGACCAAAAAACTCAATGAGTACAGGGGCTCCTGGGTGGCTCAGTCAGTTAAGTGTTAGACTCTTGATTTATGCTCAGGTCATGATCTCAGGATTGTGAGATAGAGCCCAGTACTGAGCTCCACACTCAGGGCATTCTCCATGAGATTCTCTCCCTCTCCCTCTGCCTCTCCCCCTGCTCAAATTCTCTCAAATAAATAAACAAATCTTTAAAAAAAAAAAGCCTCAATGAGTATAAAAGAATGAAATCTTGCCATTTGCAATACCCTGGTTGGAGCTAGAGTGTATTATGCTAAGTGAAATAAGTCAGGCAAAGAAAGACAAACAGCATATGATTTCACTCATATGTGGAATTTAAGATACAAAACAGATGAACATATGAGAGATGGGGGACGGAGAGAGGGAAACAAACCATAAGAGACTTTTAAGGTTAGAGAACAAACTGAAGGTTGCTGGAGGGGAGGTGGGCAGGGGGATGGGTTAAATGAGTGATGGGCATTAAGGACACTTGATGTGATGAGCACAAGGTATTGTATGTAAGTGATGAATTTCTGAATTCTACTTCTAAAACCAATATTGTATGTATAACTTTATGTTAACTCACTAGAATTTAAATTAAAGTAAAAAAATTTAAAACCCCCAATGAGTATAGGGGCAAATTCAATGTTAGATTTCTTTTACCCTCCAGCTTACTAAAAAGGATTCTACTATATTTTTTAAATAAAATTATGTGAAGTCACTTTTACTGTATAGCCAATATATACTGACATTCAGTTTGTGGTACAGTAGGAAAAATGGACTTCAGGATTTGTAGACTTGGTTTTGAGTCTCAGTTCTTATATTTCTACCTATCATCTTGAGTGTTACATATACTCTGTCAATCTCTTTCCTCATTTGCAAAGTGGTAATAATTTTGGCCTCATAGGATTGCTTTGAGTGCTAAATCTAATAACTGTGTAAAGTGTTTACTTAGCACACCACCTAGCAGGTAATAGGCATATAATTTTGCCTTTCTTTCTTTGAAGTATGTGGGTTTTCTTGCTTTCTTGCTTTTTTGGCAGGAAATCACACTTTAGAAACTGCCTCAATACTGATTATGAATCGAGAAGCTCCATTTTTCTTTTTTTCTTGTAAAAGTCCTTTTCTTAAAAGTGGGTAAATTTGTAAATTCTACTTATTTGAATTTTTCTTTCCCCTCTGCAGTCATAGAAGTTTTAATTCCAAAACTATTGTTGCAACACACTAGATAAATGAAAGTTTGAGTCTAGTTGGTTTGAATCCAATATTTATGCTTCCTTTTTAATTTTTTTAACTAAAATCAATTTCAATTGGTGGGAAGACCAGACTTTTTTTTTTAAGATTTTATTTATTTATGAGAGACATAGACAGAGAGGCAGAGACACAGGCAGAGGGAGGAGCAGGCTCCATGCAGGAAGGCCCATGCGGGACTTGATCCCAGGTCTCCAGGATCACACCTTGGGCTGAAGGCAGGCTCTAAACCACTGAGCCACCCAGGGATCCCCAGAAAGACCGGATTTTAATCACTACAGTGATACTGGTTCACTTTTATAACAGGTTTTCATTTCCTTAAAGAATCCCTTGGGGATTCTTCAACAACTTCCCTTAATCCAGTTGTTTGACTAACACAAATGTCTTCTATATTCCCGATGGCCTGGGTGATTTTTTATTTCCCAGAAACTTTGTGTTATGTCTGGGCTTCAACAAACACAAGTTCTCTTGTTAAAAAAAAGTATGTTCACAGTGAAACTCTCAGCAACCTTCTTAAGATTTTCATCTTAAGAAAAACCTTACAGATCTTAATCTTTAATATTGGCTCTAGTGATTTGACAACTGATGTTTTGAAAATAAAATTATAAAATGTAACTCAGTCAGTCGTGGATAGCCAACTTGAATCCACTTTTGGCTCAGAGTTCACAGTCATCAATGAATATTGTTGCAGAATACCAGAGCCTCTTACAGGGATCTATTGCTACTTATTGTAATATATGTAGTGACTATCAGGTCTTGGGCACTGCTGTTCATTCTACTGGATTTTGAGTGGCATGCTGAGTGTCTGTATTCTCCTTCCTTAACTCTTCAAGGAGATCATGGACATAATTCTCTATAAAATGATCAGTTTGCTACATCTGAATAAACTTTTGCTTTTCTTAAATGTGTATGTCTCTGCTTTGCTTACTCAAATGGTAAGAACACTGCTACATGTTAAAAATTGCTCCTTTGATTCAAGAAAATTAGCAATACAATTTCTTTTGTTAAATCCTTCTCTTGGATCATCAAAATTATCAAATTTATTAGTTCAGTTGAGAGATAAATGAGAGTCTTTTGTGAGACACTCCCCATGATAGAAGATTACACAGTACACAAAAAATTCCCAAATGCTCATCATTGAGACAGATGGTAAAACTATGCAATGTGTCCATTTATAATATTTAAACATCTAAACAGTGATTGATGGAACTTCTTTAGTAATGCAAAAACTTTATCAAAACTCTTGTTCTTAAGTGTAATAAGTGTAAAGAGACATCTCATTTTGCCATATGTTTGGGCCCCCTCCATAGTCAATAACACCACACTCCAATAGAACTTCTCTATATCGTTTTACTGCAAAATAAAATGAATGTCTCACAATATGTGAATCCTAAGAAGAGTAATTTAGAACATCAAAATTTTCAGTGGCCCCAAAGCAGCCATTTGAGGTCTGCTCAAGTTTTGTTGCAGAGGTTGAATTCAATTGTTTGCCAAGACTATTTGAAAATGAATTTATACTGCCAGCTGCTGTCCAGCTTTTATTGCCAAATAAAACACATTACCTTATTATAACTAAAAATTGACATAAATAACTTCTCCCTCTCTCTTGTAGCCTACCCAATAGTGAGGTACCAAAAAAGAACAAGTTAAAGTGAAGTCATAGGAAAAAGAAGCTAAAGATCATGATGTTATACAAACTTTGGGGTGCAGAAAATAATGATATGAAATTCAGAGAATAAGGCCAAATCCAACGTTTGCCTTTGTTGTGGAAAAATGATTTGTCATGGAGATTTCACTAATACAATATTGTCTCTTATTTAATTCTGCTTTATTTACATAGAAAATTAAAGTTAAAAGCATAGCCCATATAAAAGCTACCCAGTGATCTCTATAAACTTTGGGGAAGTTGATCTGGGCCAACAAGGAAAGGTGGGTTACCTTTCTTAAAAGAAAACTTCCATATTTTTTTTTACACCATAGTTCACACTGGCCCTGAGTCTTGCAAGGTGAAAAACTAAATTTTGTTCACACTAGTACTCAGAGATGTATTGACAATAACCAACCTTGCAAGATAATGGTGTGAATCCAGAATATTTACATTTGGGAGGCCAGTTTATCTTTCTCCTGAACCAGAATTACATGGAAAATAGAATTATAACCACAATTTCAATTTCTTAGTTAGTAATGATTAATAGCTGTTACAGGAACAAAAAATCCTTAAAGATATTAATTCTCTCTCTATTGGAGAAAAGACATTGGAAGCCAATTAATTATTTGTATTACTTAGGGTACAGGTTAATATATTACATCATAAGATCTGTCACAAATCCAGAAACAGTAAAGAATAAGACCAAATCAATAAAATAGTACTTAGTAAGAGTTTATTGTGCACAAAAGAATAGTTCACAAATTGGGAGTCTTCCAAAGCAGAGGTGAAGTTCAGAGGCATGACGTTATAAGATGGCTTATAAACTGAAATTGAGGAAGCTATTTAAGCTTTATAATGATTGATTATTATAATGTAGGTTTCCAGATGGCAGGGAATTAGTTAAAAGTGATTATCTTACACCATTTCAGGATGATAACTAAAGTTTATTTTATGATTATTGGAGGCATTTACAAGAAGTAACCTAAGTTTAGTTTCACTTATGTTCATGAAATAATCTAGATTTAGTTTTGTTTACATGGCTTGAATGGCTTTGTCTCCTTGAGGGATTTTCAAGATCTAATCTCCATTTTACTTAATTTTAACAGACCCCAGAATACCATGGCTTCCACATAATGATCTAAGACAAACAGGCTATCCTATTCCAGGAGGCCATCTAGGGACCCAGATTCTGCTTGTGGTAGCATTCCACTATTTCTTGAGGTTGCTTTTATTCACCTGGTTGCAGCTGTCTCAAATCATCTACATCCTCCAGCCTCAGGCAAGGGGACAAGAAAAAGGGTGTAGGGGAGGGGGAGAGAGATACATTCATATTTTAAAGCATGGCCAGAAATTTCACACAATACTTGGCTCGCATCCCATTGCCCTGAAAATCATAACATGATCACCCCTAGTTGCAAGAGAAGCTAGAAAATGTAGTCTTTATGGAGGTGGCCACATGTGTTGCTAAAATTCAGAATGTAGAGCAGAGGTGAGGGTTCTATCATTAAAAGAACTATTAGCAGTTTCTGCCAGAGTATGGTGTCTGAGCAAGCCAATTTAGTTGAATTAAATGCTTAGTAGAATCAGACTATCAGAGGTTAGTAGAATCAGCTATAATAGTTTAGAGTACCCAGTCTCCTTTCTTCTTTCCTTCTGGATCTGTGATGCCTCCTTTGACATGAAATGGGCCTAATAGAAAAATATCAATAACAATAATTGTACCTGCCACTTGAGGTTATTATGGGGATTAATCCTCGGGTCTCAGGTTTTCCTCTAGGAAATCTTCCAGGTAATTTTCCTTCTATAGCTTCCTGATAGCACCTCATATGCTTTTTCAATCATAATATCCATCATGCACCTTTAAAATCGCTCATTTACCTACCTCTGCCATGAGACTATGCAGCCCTGTGAGAACTGGGATTTGTTTTTCTGTTTACTCTTAAACCCTAGCTCACTGCTTGGCACATTATGTAGACTCAAACACTAGTTAACTAACTGAGTCACTGACTGAAATTCCAGCCTGGCCCCCTGAGGTGCTTGCAGGGCAAGGGGAGTCACGTTCCAGAGGCAGCAGAAGGGCCCAAGGTACAGAGAGAATAGGATGCTGAAGGATTTTCAAAGATTTTCAAACACATCCACTTTGCAAACTTGATCAGAGGCACCATGAATGTAAATAAATCAAAAGAAAGAAAAGAATCTTCAAGCTCATTCAAATTAGGAAAAATCAGAATATAGTTGAGCTTAGTAAGTAATCACAGCTGATAAGCATAGGTGACCTCTATTCTTTTTTTTTAATTTTTTAAAATTTTTTGTATATTTTTTTATTGGAGTTCAATTTGCCAACATATAGCATAACACCCAGTGCTCATCCCGTCCAGTGCCCCCCTCAGTGCCCGTCACCCAGTCACCCCATCCCCCCTAACCACCTCCCCTTCCATCACTCCTTGTTTTTTTCCCAGAGTTAGGAGTCTCTCATGTTCTGTCTCCCTCTCTGATATTTCCCACTCATATTCTTTTACTGAGAGTAGACCTAGGCTAGTTTTATCCCCTTCCTCATCACCTAAGGAGATTCTGGCTCTAGGTGAGCTCCACTACTATTCTAGGAAGAGCTCTGCAATCTTTTCCTTGTGTTTATGAATTATTCAAGGCAATCTTAGGGTGGGCCTCTGAATGGCTATGTGTCACTTTGGCACACTGGTTTTGCATCCTCAAGGAGGGAAAATATCACTGTGAACTGTATTCATAAATATTCAGGAGACACATTGCTGTGAGCCTGGCTGGCATGGCCGTAGCTTGGCATATGGGCGGTCAGGTATAAAACAAGCGATAGGACACCCGTAGTGGGTATTGACGTATTGTTCAATATTTTAAAAAGTTCCTTGCCCCTCAGGGATCTTAGAGAGAGGAGAGCTCCCACAGATGTATTTTCCTATCCCCTTATCCAATATCAAATAGAACTCCAAGTTTTGAAGGGAAGATAGTTTTATTCCACCCTCTCAGGAACTTCCCGTGGGAAGAAATTAACAGGGAGGCAGATTTCGGGGAAACATATGGAGATTTTTACCACCCTCAGAGCTGTCTAAAATGAGAGTAAACTAACTGCCTCATAAATACTGAAATTTGTTTCACTTTCAGCCAGAGAGAAGAAATTAGATCTTAGTTTTCAACAGTGATTTGGGATGGAGGGGACGTGATGACCTCTAAGTTCTATTCTGATCATAAAATCCTATGATGTAACTTTTTCTTGATGACTCACAGGAACATGATGAATATGAATGATTGTGCTGTACAATGATGCAGTGAGGTTCCCAAGGTCTATGAGGTGAGTTCAGCTGCATTTCCCCATAATGCATTGCTCCAGGCTGAGGTGCTTTTGTTCTTGGTTTGTATCCTTCTACCCCTAGCCCTGTCCATCCTCCAGGCTGGTCAGCTAACACACTGCTTATCATCTGCTCATCCAAGCTGAAATCCTTGGTGGACAAGAAGTAAATCTATTTTGGGTACATAGGACAAGGCTTTTGCTTAAGAATTCCATTCAATGATCATTTGATGATACTCAATGAATAATTGGTGAATCAATGATGACTGATTTCTTAGGAAAGAATGCTACCCTTTATTTACTACTGTTTAGAAAGAATCCCTGTCCCATGCATTCACCCAAAACCTGAGCCACAAAGATTTCTTGACCTTCTCTGAGGAAAACACCCTGTGCTAGATTCTTGCTGTGGCTTGAAATTTCAACTGTTTCTCTCCTGTCTTCCAAATGCTTACTTGCCACATAAAGCCTCCTTTTAAATATCATCTCCTGTGTGAAGCTTTCCCCAGATACAATTAACTACTTCTCTTGGGCTCTTTTAGATTTTTATTTATTTCCCCAGTTAACTCTGAGCTTCTTGACTGCAGAGTCTCTTACTCCACACCCAGTGCGATGCCTGGCATATGGTAGATGCTAGGTGGACACTGGTAGCTAGATGACTGGGTGAGGTAAATTAATGTGTCCTCTTCCAGCAGAGAAAAGCACATGGCCTTAAGGCATTCGTCTCAAAAGGCATTCTTTCCTACTTTCTAATTTCTGATTTTGTTTTACACGTAAAAATCTGATGTCTGAAATAATGGGTTACACCATACTATAGTAAGGGTACTTGGAGATACACATGCCCTCAAGCACTTCTATTAAATTTTAAATCTTTTATATTTTGACATATTTTGATAAGACCACTCATTATCAGCTTTAAGAATCAAATTTCTACGTGATAAGTGTGTTGCAAAAAAGCCAATTGTATTATTTTATTTAAAATGACCATAGAATTGTACAAGGTGTGGTCCACAGGGAACTTCATGCTTCAAATTTGAAAGAATATGCAACTGTAAAAGAGATTCATCCTCAATGTAATAGGTTATTGGGACCATTAACATATGGACTACCATGTGCACATGCAATCAGGGATGCAGATATTGCCTCTTCCCATCATTCCTGTCTTCAAAACATTTCAAATATTATGACCAAAAACCAGTTTAAATCTCAGTTACTGGGATGCCTGGGTGGTTCAGCAGTTGAGTATCTGTCTTGGATTCAGGGTGTGATCCCAGAGTCCTGGGATCAAGTCCCGCATCGGGCTCCCTGCATGGAGCCTGCTTCTCCCTCTGCCTGTGTCTCTGCCTCTCTCTCTCTCTCTCATGAATAAATAAATAAAATCTTAAAAAAAATCTCAGTTACTGAAAAACAGGTACGAGTTTAATTGTGTATAGACCTTTATAATGATAAAAAAATTATAGAATGTGAGCTTAAGGCCCAAACCTTAAAAATAATTAGTTCTATTAATTAATGACATCTGCCTCCATGTAGTAAATGTGATTACACGGCCATCAGATTCTACCATTTTCCTGCCTTACTGATTCATTGCTGGGAACTTATGAGATTTTTTTTAAAACTTAAAGTATTGCTGACAGTTCTCTCTCCGTGGGTAGGAGGAGCATATAGAAGTGGGTTTTCACCATCATCCTGCTCACACTGGCTCATGCCTGCATCACCTCTGTGGTTTTCCTGAGCCAAGAAAGTTCTACCCTCTGGACCTTGTCTTAGTATCTGAGGACACTAGTGACTAAAAAATGATTCCATGTCACTTAAATCAATGGAAGAATTTTTACAGGAAAACGGGAGTTTATATAAGCTACTCATTCTTAACTGTGGATTCACAGTAGCACAAGAAATTTCCAATTATATCAGAGAATAGTTTTCAAAATAGAAACCATTAAAATTTGGTCTGAGTTTTTTTTTAATTAAACTTTTAGAGCACAATTTATTTTTTTTTAAATTTTTTATTTATTTATGATAGTCACACAGAGAGAGAGAGAGAGGCAGAGACACAGGCGGAGGGAGAAGCAGGCTCCATGCACCGGGAGCCTGATGTGGGATTCGATCCCGGGTCTCCAGGATCGCGCCCTGGGCCAAAGGCAGGCGCCAAACCGCTGCGCCACCCAGGGATCCCTAGAGCACAATTTAGGAAAGAGAATAGTGGCCTTTGGATAAGAACAACATAGTTCTAAAGATAAATACTTGTACAGTAACAATATATGTTATATAAGAAAAAGAATTTCTTACCAATTGGCCTTTGAGTAATCTCAAGTCATTTGAATTGAAAAGATAATACACCATGTAATTTAAAGGTAGTCTTTAACTTTTTAATGTGTAAAATGATTCATTAGAAAATTTGTACTTTGATTCATTGGGGCTCAGAATAATTTTTTCTCAAGTAGATAATGTTTTACAAGAGTTTGGTCCACAGGTCTACCCACAGAAAAAATTTAAAAGCATGGTATAGATGAATCCCACTAGAAACCTAAGTACTGCCAACATTCTGATCCCTTTCTACATGTTCAAGATAATGTTGCCTTTTTTTTAAATGACACAAGATTTATCTACTTTCAACAGTCAAAATAGTCCTTTAAATTTTCTGACTGCAAACATTTTAGATTAAGTATATCCAGAGTAAGGATGGTTTCTTTCCATTTTTGTGCCACAGCTGTTCTGATGCCTTCAGTAGGGGCCTCATCAGTCTCTTGCATGATCAAGTGCTGAGCACTCATACATAACAATGTGTTAAATGAAGATGGATTCTCAGTCACACATTGGGATGCCTGGTGCATATCTACTTCACAATGTGAGACAAGATCTGTTCCAGACTGTGGCCTTGCACACTCCTGAAGGTTCAAGTTATTGGCTGTGTTCCACTGACCTGGAAGAGGGCACTATGGGGAGGGGATCCGAGGGGGAAGAGAAGAAGCACTGTCATGGGGAGAGAGTGATGAAGACAGGAAGGATGGGGTAAGATTATCTATTACACACAGAATAACCAGACCCTCTAATTCTCCTTGTTGAGTATTTTTTAGAGATGGCACATTAGAAAGGTTTCCTCTTCCTTATTCTATCCCAGTGTCCCTCCACTTCCTTAATCTATCCCAGTGTCCCCCCATTGTCCAGCTCTCAAATCATGTATTTTCCTTGACCACCAATAGGTATTAAGGCAAGGTAGAGAAGGGGCAGTAGATGGAGGGAAGAAGTATACCTCAGAGATGATGGCAGATTGAAAGCAGAGTCTATAGCAGGAGGGAAGGGGAATGTTTTATGATGACAGAAAAAGAAATTCCTGGATGATAAGAGAGAATTAGTGAAAGGAGTATGTGATCAGAGATTACCTTTACAAGAACTGCTAGAATAACTCTCCTTCTACCCTACAAGGACTAGAGATTAAAAGACCATATTCTGATACTTAAATTCAGTGATGATCATGCAGGGTTGCATATCTGGTTGGGGATTGAGGTCCTTTATCCTGGGCACACTAAACAAGAAGCTATGGGATATCTTGCCAGGAGCAGCTGCATCCCAAGGTCAATTCTTAGTCCTGACCCCACTTGATGTATCAGTATCCTAGGACACAAATGATCATTCTTGTAATTCACTTTGCTTCCAGTATACCTCATATCCTGGTCGTCCTCCTATCTTACTAGCTATACTTCTCCAACTTGTTTGTTAGTGATGGGAATGCTCATGTCCTGGACTTCTTACCTGTTCATTCACTGTGCTGGTAATTATAATTCTGTTCAATCTTGGGCCAATGACACCCAAATGTATATCTTTACCTTGTACTTATTCCTCGAACTTTAGCCCCTTACCTCTGACTAGCTATTCAACAGTTCCACTTGGCTATCTAAAAAGCATCTCAAACCTCACTCACCAAAACTGAACTCCTGGTCACTCCATACACACCTAAAACCTGTGCTTCTAACAGATGTCTTCATTTCAGTGAATACCAACTACATTTCTAATCTGGGTTATGCTGTGACCCAAATATTTTACTGGCTTCCAACCGCAAAGCTTTGTTTCTTGTTGCATATCATCAGTGTATCTTTTCAGACATCATCCACATTGGCTTTGCTCCAGAAGCCAAACTAACAGAGCAGCCTTTATCTGCAGCACTGCTGGCTTTGTAGTTGAAGAAAAATTGATATGACAAGCCTAATGCTAGCTCTTAAAGCTCCTGGTCAAACAAGTCACGGGGTCTCCCAGTTTCAATCAGACAGATGTGCAGTATGCTCCTGCAGGAAGGAACTCTACAATGAAGAAAACAAATATTTGGTACAGAGTAGAACAACCTGCCACACCAGTTCACCAGTACTCTAGTTAATCCAGCTAAAACTTTTAGCTCCCCTCTCACTTTTTTTTAAAAATAAATCTAATCCATCAATAAATTAATCAATAACCCACTTATCAGTGCTAGCATTCTGGCCTAAACCTCCATTTCTAGTTTCCTTACTGGTCTCCCTGCTTTTGCCCTTGTGGTTTTAGTCTATTCTCCAAAGACGGGCCAAAAGTGATCATTTTAAACATAAGTCAGATTCTGTCGGGTGTCCACTCAAAACCCTCCAATGGCTCCCCGTCTCACTCAGAGGAAAACCCAAAATCTTTTGAACAGCCTTTCAAATCTTCCCAAAATTTGATCTTCCCAACCATTGTCTCTCTGACTCCATTGCCCTCTTCCTCCTCTCTGCCTTTCTGTCTTCCAGCCACATGGACTCTGCTACCTTCAAATACACCAAGTACATTCCAGCCCCAGGACCTTTGCAGTTGTTGTTTCCTCTTTCTGGAACACGCTTCTCCCAGATATCCACATGGTTCACTCCTCCTTCTTCTTCAGGTGTTCACTCAAGTGTCACCTTCTCAGTGAGTCTGTACCCAGCCAACTTTGAATTTCATACTCAACCCCCCACCATGGTTCTCCTAACCTTCTTTCTTGCTTTACTTGTGTCTATAGCACTCACATCCATGTAACTTTTTGGTGCATTGCTTATCTCACTCCACTAGAATATACAGTCCTTAACTGCATGAATTTTTGTCAGTTTTACTCATTGCTACAGGACAATAACATATAGAACAATGTCTAGACCAATTGACACTTAATAAACACTTATTTAATGAATAAATTAATACGTAATAGAAACCACAGAAAGATTTGAAGCTCATACATAAGAAAGAGGTAACTTAAAAGCGTGGAGAAAAATATGGTAAACAGTCATAAATATTGAACAGTCTCACACACAAACTTACACACACAAGAAGCTTTGGGATATCTGTAACAGACATTCTCTGGCCTAATGGTTAAGAGACTTGAGAGTTAGCCTCAGTCTTGACCACTAACTCTCTCTGATTTTGAATATGTCTCTGGTTCATTATCAGTGTACTGAGGGTTGGACAGAACTGTATTATCTCTAAGAGCCCTTATTACTCTTCCACAATCAGGCTTTCAATTTCTTGGTTGAGCCAACAGAGTTTTTCTGGATGATGAAGTAGTCTATAGGCAATGATTCCAAAGTGGTGTGGAACAGACTGAGCAATTGAACCGTGGATCCTATTATGAGTCTTTGAAAGGGGACAAAATACTAACCTGTAACTGCAGAGCCACCTGCAAATGTCAAATTGCTATTTCCCTATTTAATAACTTCTCAATATAAAGTCTTATCCTTATTCTATATATATACAATGAAGCTATGCTATTCAAAGTGGATTTAAGCAAGTAGTCATAATATTCTTCAATTTAGTGGTAGATCATTTACTAGACTAATTTGGCAACTGCCTTATACCTGTTCCAAAAAAAAAAGTTCCTATGATGGAAATCATTGCACAACTCCAACACAGTCCAAAATCTTTGTTATAAGCCCATCACCTTTTATGAATACAAAACCCTTCTGAAGGTTAAACCAAAATGAGGCATGCGAAAGGCTTGCTTTTCTGGTGAAATATTATTTCTGTGTTAGCTATGGAAGCTAATATTAATGGAATATTTCTTTCGTGTAGGTTCCTTGTTGGCCAGAACCTAATGGACCTTGTGAGACAGGCAGGCATTATTTTTACTTCTATTTTATACATGAATATTTGGGTCATTTGTTAAAAGCAAGTGGCAGAGCTGGGATTTTACCCAAGTCCATGTGAATAGATATAATTATACAACGGAGGGAAGAAATACTGGTCATTTTCTGTGGTGTAAGATTCTTCAATTCATTTCTTGGTTTGCCCACTGATGTTCCATAGCAAGTAGGCTTCATAATACTCAGAACCTTGGAGCCTGACTCAGGGGTCCCCGGCATATCTTCTACCTATAGATTTGAGATGTTGCTAAATGACCTGCAGTCATTAACTAGCATGAGCTTGTTAATGATCATCCATCTCCATTCTCTCTTAACCTTTGAGGCACAGAAGTCAATAAAATTTATTTCACCTTTCTGAAGAGGCTGTGAGAAATTGAGATCCATCCATCGTCACAGATTCATAGGAAATCCCTGCCATTTGAGGCAGTTTCCACTAGAGTAGAAATCAGCGTCTCCTTTATTTGGGCACTTCTGGTACACTCTTGATTCTTAGGACAAGAAAGATCAGTCCAAAGGTCTCACTTTTACAAAACATATTACCTGGTTTTGAGATCAGTCTGTGTGACTGAGTCATGATGTTGGCTCTTTCACAGCTGAGAGGAGACTTCAAATTGATGAAAATAAACCTGAGGGTAAACACAGTACAGAGACCTCTAACACTGTCAATTGTCACACTTAAGTAATATGAAAACAGTCATAAATTGTACTTATAATGTTTAATTCAACATACCTAAGTAAACAGAAATATAACTAAAATTTAACTATGCAAATCTTTAGCCTTAGTTATATTTAAAAATTTAAATGTATGTTTCCTTATTTAATGGTGAGACATATGAGTCACCATAGAACAAAATTAGTCATGACTGAAAGACTAGCTTTGAATAATTATATTCATGACAAAAATAATGGTATTACCATAATATAAATCTGCTCAGTAAAGGGCATGTACTCACATAATTTTATAGAGCAAGGAAATCGATGGTGCAGTAGATGTTTCTCAGCTACTCCCTCAGAACAGGATATTATTTTTCTTAAGTAACTTCAACATTAGAATATTCATATCTAATGATAGCCTTTCACTTTTCATTTTGCTCCCAGCGAAAAATCTCTCAACGTACATTATTTTACCTTACACATTCAGACATATTTTTGCTTAACATTAACTACGGTTAATACACATAACTGCTAAGTTCAGATTAAGATCAGTGCTTGCTTTGATGATTTTCATTGTTTATGTTAAATGATCGTACTAATTTTCAGTAAAATTTTAACATTTAGTCACATCATTCTTATTTGCAATGGATTCAGGTAATAATGTATAAGTTACTAATACTAACAGCCTTACCAATTTTCATGGTTTGATTAGAATACTATGCGATGTACATAGGATATAAAAACACACTAAAGCATGCATATGAAGTGCTGTGATTTTGGGGTCAGAGAAACCTGCGTAAAAATCCTTTAGACAGTACTAGTTTTGTTGCATGAACTCATGGAGGCTGGTGGTCACTATAAAATATAAACACTGGTCTTTACATTTCTAGAGCACAGAGTAAGGTTGCCTATCAATGAGGTCACCACAGGTCCTCTCACTCAAAATTCTTTTCATGACATGAATTTTAGGAAGACACTCTTCCTTCTTTACCAAGTCATTTTTTATTGGTCTTATAACCTCTTTTGGAGTCCATTTTCTACACCAACAGTTTAGTAATGCTGATGAAATGTTAAAGAGATTGTATGCCTTTGTTGCTTAAAATCCATGAATCTATTCACTCACTTACCTATTTATTCTTTATCATACTTAGGTCATTTCAATGGTTTTGATTTATAATTCAGCTGTATAATTTGGTATTATTTAATATTTTATATATTCGATGGAAAGTACAAGTCATAACATAAAGAGAGAACTAAAAATTAAGAAGACATTTTTCATTCTTTATAATTTAAAGAAAAATTATATTGTATGATAAGGCCTGCACTTGCATTAATCATTTTGTGATGTGTTCAAGTTTTTAGACTTAGATATAATTATCTAAATTACATAAACTCATGCCTACATCATAATTTAAAAAAATACAGCATAAGTCATTTCAAAATGGAAACCTTACACATGATGTACAAGTAAGTCTGGTTTTATCGTATTGTAAAAAGTACAAACATGATGAGATGTTCTTGTAGTAGTGCAGACATGGACACAAATGCTTAATGTTTTTATATTGTCCATGCAGTTGTCTGTTACCAATGGCTGTACTGGATTCTCTAGTACAATCTTTATTCTCTCATTCCAGTTTTGAGAGGTTTGCTCACATGCTCTAGACCTAGTCTAACGGGAACCAGGATCCTGGATTGCCAAAATCACCAAAAGGAAGCATATGCTTTGGATTTCAACATATAATGAAGGTAAGACAAATTTAGAAAACAATACACTAGAAACTATTTTACACTATGATATAATGAAAGAAAGAAAGAAAGAAAGAAAGAAAGAAAGAAAGAAAGAAAGAAAGAAAGAAAGAAAGAAAGAAAGAAAGAAAGAAAGAAAGAAAGAAAAGAAGGAAAAGAAAGCAACAAGCAAACAAACAAACAAGAACCCTTAGAGTATAACTTACCTGAGCAGTTGGGATCTCACATCCATAGTGCACTTAAAACATACATAAAAATTAGTATTTTCTTGTCTGTTTCCAAAAAGCTGTTTTCTGAAAAGCTATTTATTTTGCCATAAACTACAACAAAATATGAAGACTTTAAACGATTCAGTAATTTTTACCTCAGAAAGTAACACAAGGCTGATTCTGGAGAAGAAACCCAGAGTATATTCTCCACAGTAGAATTTATTTTCCTCCTACCCAGCTAATATCAAGAGCAGATCCAAAGCCCACTGTTGGGCACTAGTGTGGAAGCCTGTCTTCCCTTTTTACATGCCCTTCTTTCTTTCTCAGTAGCGTTACTCAAAGCTTTTGCTTCAGAATTCTGCTAAGATAGGATCACATAAACTCAGATGCAAACAACTCACCAAAGAGCTGAATTTCTTGAATTTGCCAGAGATGTGCACTTTAATAAGAGAACATAAATCTTAAATCAAAACAGAGCTTTTCAAACATAGTAAACTCCCAGAAACATCCAGAATCCTTGTGAAAAATACACACTCCTAAACCCCTCTCTTGAAGAATCTGATTCAGCAGAACTCGGACGGGGTGGAAAAACTCAGGTGACTGAAAATTCACCAAACTCTGAACGCATTGACCTAAAAAATGACTCTTTAATTATAGACTTCAGGCATCATTGAAGAAGTCAAAGGGTTTTTTGTTTGTTTGTTTGTTTGTTTGTTTGTTTTTTCTGACAAGGCTGTCATCAGGTTGTGGTGATAGTTTTAAAATTGTTTCCTCCAGGGAATCAGGGAGCTAGACTAGCGTGTTTTGCAATTTCAATACAAAATGACTACAACTGATCATCTGGCTTTCAAAAGATCTGGCTTTCAGTTTCCTACTTAGACAGTTTTATAATTAACAAATAATAAATGGTGGACCTCCGGTAGTTCCTGCCCCTTAAAATTGAATATAGCTACAAGCATTAAAACAACTTCTATTTAAGATCATTTTATGTATCAGTTAGAAGCTAGCCTCTGGTGTTTAATAAAACATTTAAGAAGGAACCTGTGCTGGATTTCAGCATCTAAATTTCCAAAATGGAAAATAAGGATGGAAATAAAAATGATGATTATAGAAGCAAATTGAGTGTGACATGGAACAATGTAAAGTCTTGGGAAGTAATGGTTGGAAAGCATTATTACTAAAGAATTTTGGCGTATTTTCCTGTTCTGAAATTTGGGACACTGGATTTAACCTTTATGTCATGAACTGTAGGTGACATTTTTCCCTTCAAAATTCATCAAATATTAAGTGAGTTTAACCTCCTGTGAGACCCAGGGAAATGTGTGTAAGAGGGCTATCCTATTTCACATTCACAGTTTTAAGAACTTTAAAGAAATAAGTGGTAAAGAAAGTCCAAAGATGGCATGTCATTATTTCTTTTGTTTACATATTCCAAGAAATTTAGAATTAGAAAATATGTCCTCATTCAACTCTCCCAGAAGAGAAATAGCCTTGTAAGATTGTGTGGTTTTATTATTCATTGTTATTGTTGCCTTATGAGCATAAACTTCATTGAGGCAATAAAATAACATTCAGAGTGTCTGTTGTTTATATAACCAAAGATGTATTCGCTTTGAACTGGTTGCCAACTTTGTCAGTTTGGGCAAGTGGCTTCACTTCTCTAGATTATTGCTTCCTTGTCTGTGAAACAAAACAGTCAGATTATACAGTTTTTAATGTCCCTTATGGCCGTAAAATGGTGTAAAGGAGTGTCTTGACCTGACTCCTGGTACATTAGGGATGGCCAGCTATGAGGATTTTTGATAGAAGTTTTATGAGAAAGTGTTTCTGCATCATACACAAATGCTCTACATAACCTAGCTGGGTCACATTTTGCAACAGCTTTAGTAGGAATGGAAAACACTTCAGAGCACTTGACTTACTTAGCTCATTTAAACCTCACAACAAAATTATAAAGTAGATGATATCAATATTGTCATTTCCATTTTATAGACAATGATTTTGAAGCCCAGAGAGGTTATGTAACAAGCCTTGAGTCATTCAGCTAGTAACTGGCAGAGCCAAGATTTGGATCCAGAGAGCCAGTTTCTAGAGAACTTGCATGCTTACTCACTATTCAGTATCACTTCTCTGCTAGATTGTATGACGAACGTGTTTAGATCTCATTGCTAAAGCTGCATTGTGAGTGTGCTATGTTTGGGACTGGATGAGACATTGATGTGGGATCAATAACTCTCCTGAGAAGACAAACCAAGATTTCTAATATGATCTGAAGAAGCAGAAGTATAAAGTCTGTTACAGTAAGACCAGATGACAGTGACACCAGGCACAACCACATTGCTACCGAACAGCTGTCAAGAGGCCCCGTCAAGGCTGTGAATAGTGAGGCACTGATCCCTACAACCAATTCTGATGATGCCTCTAATTACATATACCTCCATAGGTCCTGAGTAGACTGCTGCATTTGTAAAATATGCCAAGATATGATAAATGCTGTCACTCTAACTTCTAAACCAAACATAGTATGTCTATGATTACCTTTTTTACTTTTTTCAAAGGTTCAGGCTAAATTATATAATAGCATCGTCAGTGAGCAGCCTAATGTTGGTTTCACTTCAATGGAATACTTTCCAAGTTTTACCATCAAATATATTTGATGGTAATTTTTTTAAAGATTTTATTTATTTATTCATGAGAGACAGAGAGAGAGAGAGAGAGAGAGAGAGAGAGGCAGAGACACAGGCAGAGGGAGAAGCAGGCTCCACACAGGGAGCCCAATGTGGGACTCAATCCCGGAATTCTGGGATCACATTCTGAGCCAAAGGCAGACGCTCAACCACTGAGCCACCCAGGCATCCCTGATGGTAATTTTTTAATTGTGTATGTGTTTAATGGTAAGAGTCTTTCTCTTTTTTCCAACAATTTTTATTAGGAATGATTGTCCAATTTTACTAAATACTTTTTTGGCAGTTATCAATATTGATATATCTTTTTATTATTTTTATATTAATATTTAATAAGCATTTCTATTATGGAGCAATACTTTCATTTCACAAGAGACCCATGTATACACACTAAAGACTATTATTACAGTTTTGTAAGTAAAAAAAAAAATTAACTAAATCCTACCAAACAAAATTGTACTAACCTATAATACAGCAGAAACCAAGGAGGCAATTTTAGAATCACCTGCAAAACGAATACTGCACATGCCCCTTTCTTCTATCTGTCACAGGTTCATTTCTCAGTAAATTATTTCCCTAATCAGTAAATTATTTCCCTAATCACTAACTATACCTATATCCACAAAACAAAATAAAATGAAGAGTTTTGCTCTTCGGATAATATTAGTTTAGAAGGTTGCCTCTCTACATGGGAAGATTCAAGATGTGAGAAGGAACAGCTCATAACTGTACAGGCTCACCCATCATTTTTTAAGAGACGTTAGACTGGAGTAAACTGGAAAACTAGGTTCCTCTTCAGGTCAGCATTGTTTTTTTTTGTGAGATGAATTCCTTTCTTAAAGAAGCTCCTTTCCTCCCAGAAAACAGATGAAATACGGAAGCAGTAGTCTTTTCCTTTTATAGTTGCCAGAGCCTGGTCACAGCAGACAGCAGACAGCAGAATGGGGGTCCTTGCTTTCTTTATGGAAGATTAAGTAATTTTTAATGATTTAGAACTTGGAACACTTCCTCTGAGAACTCCAGACCTGGATGTTAGACAGGCTGTACTTCCTTCATAAAGATAGCCAGGGAGCAATCAGCTTGAAAATACAGGTTTAGGACTTAAAGACCAGTTCTGCCACTAGCCAGCTATGCAACTTCAGGTAAGTCACCTAACCTCTCAAAGGCCTCATTTCTTCATCTGTTAAATGAAAGTAATAATGCGCACTCCCCAGGGTGAGGAAAACAATGTGAAGTACTTAGCTCTGTGCCTAGTACATAGTAAAGTACTCAGTAAATGTTAGCTTGAGACATACACATATTCACAGTTGCATACATTGTGAAATTTTGCAAAGCTTCGATAAACAACCAGAAATGTCTTGCTGAGTTTTCTCATTCCAAGGATACAGTCAGATAAGTGCCAGAAGACAAAAGATGGATTGTACAGTCCAACTCAGCCGGTTCATCCAGCCACTTTGGGCTGAACAGAACTGAATCTAAAAACTTCAAAGCCTGGAGAATGATTCTTGTTATGAAAACTTACCAACAGCAGTACAAAGGTCTTCGTCATAGGAAGATTTGACTTCTTTCTGGCTTAGAAACTAATTGGAAATCTTTGTTATGAGAAAGAGTGCATAGAAAGGGAGGGGAAAATAATGAAAACATTCTGCCTCCATCAAAATTCAAATATTACTGTATTTAAAATTAAGTATTGATCTAATTATTAATGGATAGAATTAAGTATTATCATTAAATTAAGTACTTATAAAAATAAATGTTGAGAAAAGATGATCCCAAAGATTAACTTCACTGAAGTATGACAGAACAGGAAGGTAGCCTGGTCTGTGATGAACACTATACCGGCGAGCAGTGGACTTTATTCTTGGCTTCACCTTTCTGAGTCTGTGAAACATTTCAGAGCTACTTCTTAATCTCGTTGATTAAGGAAACATCCTTTAGGAAAGTTGTCTGTTCTGTTAGCCTGACTTTGTTTCCACCTGTGAGAACCGAGTGGGTGAGGCTAAGAGCTCCCTGCAGCTCTGGAATTCTCTGGTTCCACGTTGTGCAGAGAGGCCACATTGCACAGCCCCAGACAAGAAGTTCCCCTGAAGCTGGGCATGCCAGCTGACCAGACTCTAGGACAGCCAGAATGAACCCAGAGGACATCAGCCAGCCTTGAGGCCCACCTGGCCATGTTCCCTGAACCTTGGTTTGCTCATCCATAGAGGGAAGAGATGACCAAATCCCCTCCCAGGGCTCCCATGAGTCTTTGTATTTCCACACCGGTGGCCCAAAGTGCTTGCCTTTGAAAAAAAAAAAATGCAGGTAGTTTCCATTTGGAACTGCCGAATTAGAATGAAAATGAATATTAAGAACCAGCATCTGTGAATCTTTTCCTAATGGATGTATAACTGGGTTTAAAGTTTCTGGCACATTTAGACTGAGTACTAAGTCACCCAACCATCTGGCTCTAGGACAGTTATGCAAAGGGCTGCTCTCCACCTGGGCACGCAGAGCATTTATATTAACATCCTGCTGAGAAGGTGCATGCATAAACAGAGACTATGATTGGTCCAAGGTCAAAAGCCAAAGAGATTTGAAAAACACTTGCATTGTGAGAACAAAAGAATAAAACTTTTTTTCTGGTGAAAATTACACTTGCAAAGCAGCAAGGTTGAGGTAAAGAAAAGCTGAATAGCTGGAGGAGGAATGTACATAGTGTAGACTCCAGCAAGGAAGTCTTTAGTGAGACTTAAAAGCATAAATATACTGATAATTTAACTGTCTTTTCAGAAATCCATCCCCCTTCAGAACTACTGGTAAAGATGACTTTGAAAATATTCCTGATACCTGATACGATCCTATTAACATGGCTGGTCATCATCACTTTGATTCTATTTTTTTGCCAGTTGTCCTTTTGAAAGTGTCTGTTTGCCTGAAAAATGGAGCCCTTGATATATAGTCCTCATATATTTGTGTTTCTGAGATAACTCACACATTTAAGTTTGATTACTTTTCCTTAATTAAATAGATTTCCATGGCTCCCAGGTGTCTGGAATAAATCTGATAAAAGCAAGATTCCTGCCCCCTGTGCTAGGCTGAGCTCAGGATAGTTGCATTGCTTATTAGCAGGACAATCAGTTAGAAGGTAGCCTATGCTACCACACACCCAGTCTACACACAGAGAAGGCCCTCTTCCAATTTCCTCCATTTGCTCACTGATGCCTTTAACAGGAAACACAACTAGAAGTATGACTTTATTCAGGTATCACTGGGAGAGAGATATGCTCAATGGAATTCAAAGGTTCAAAGAGCCAGAGAACTATTCCCCTCTTCCATGCTTCACAGAAGAGATTTTAACCTTTTCTTGAATGTTTCTAGGTCATCCTGAAAAAATAAAACAATGAAAAAAACCAACTTCCCAGAATACTAGAAATGTGTCAGATATGTGTTTGACTTCTTGATATTTCAGAGGCTAGGTAGGGTAGGTAGGGGAACATGCCCTCTACCATGGTCTTAGCTCTTATATCTGTTGTGAACACAGCAGAAATGTGTCAGATGTGTGTTTGACTTCTTGATATTTCAGAGCCTAGGTGAGGTGGGTAGGGGAACATGCCCTCTTCCATGGTCTTAGCTCTTATACCTGCTATGAACACAGATTCCCATCAGCTTCTGGGCTGTGGCTCAACTCACATGCAGTGTAACGGAACAGCTACTATTTATATGATCACCTGCTAATACCAGGCATTGTTTTTATCATTCCTCACACATTGTCTCATTTAATCTTTATAACACCTCTGTATGGAAGGCATGAAGGAATATTTCCTATTTAAAAAAAAAAGAGGAAAATGAAGCTATGTTTGGGGTCTTCAAGAAACAGATGCCTCTTTGGAATTAAAATTTGAAGGGTCTTGTTACGGAAGATGCCTGCATGAGAGGAAATAAGAGAGAGATGGGACATTGGAAGAGCCATCAGACCAAACCTGCCCTTGGGTGAAGGAGAGAGGGATAAAGTATCCCAGAGCTCTGTGGGGCCTAAGGAAGTTCCCCAACATCATCAGGGAGTCCTTGAGCTAAGGTTCCTGTGGTGTCCCTTTGTCTCCCAGGGATGAGTCTGTGTTAGTAGCCATGTGATGGATTTCAGTGGCTGTAACCCTGAGTCCATCATTCTCCCTGAGGTAGAATGTCAGCAAGGCTCTTCCTCATGGCTGCACAATAGATTCAGTCAGCTTACTTTGCTCTGGATCGCACAGCCAGCTACTGGTAAAGGAGTAAGACTTGGCAGGCTAGGCCTTATCCTCCCATATCCAGACATGTGTGATTAGAAGCCTAGAGGTGCCCCATACTGGCTCAGACCCCTTCCATGTTCTCTGACTCACCCCAGCCCTCAAAGGCTGGCCAGGTGAAGCTGCGGTGCCCCGGGATGGGGGCAGGAGAGAGCCCCTGTCAGAGGCTGCGCTTTGCCACGCAGTGCACTGCTCTCCCACTGCTTCAATATTCTGTTATAAAACAAACAAAGTCACCAGGGGAATTGCTGCCAGTGGATAATGGTCTCCTGCTTTGCAATTAAGTGCTGACATTCAGCTTTGCCTCACCAACCACAGTATATTGCTGCTTCCTGTCCCAATGTTCTCACCCACGAGCATTTTCTGCTAATGAAATTTATTATCCTATATAGCAGATCTCAACATTCGTTTCCTTTTCAGCCTGGTGGTAAAGGCCTAGAGAACATCATTTTTAACCTACCTGGTCTTTTCAGCTCAGCGTTCATATGGCCCACAAAGAAACACAAATAAGTTTAAATGTTAAAGCATAAAAGCACAAAAGCTCCAAAAGTTTATGTTGGTAAGAAATTGAGATTCAGGCAGTGGAATTCAGTCACAAGACAATCTATTGCAGTGGAGACTCGTGAAAGTCCTTTTAGTACCATGCTGAGATTATTCCCTACTGATCACTTGACTCAATTTCAAGTCCATAAACCTTGCCTGGGATATGACATTCTGTGGGATGTGCTTCAGGATCTCTCCATTCAGACCTAACAGCACCTTTTGGCTCTGCAGTCATGTTTCAGTTCTTTTTTTCAGAAAAAGATATTTCACTTACCACCTATATTTCCCTGGTAGGTTCATATCATTAAAATACTAGTTACCCTATAGGAGTGGTTGCTTCCTCAGCAGTGCAGGGGCTTCAAACTATGCCATTGCTCCAAGCTCTGAAAATTGCACACCTGTTCCTCTGGGAAGAAGGGATAGTGAGCAGCACTTCCCACAGGTAGAACCAGGCTTTGAAATGCCAGTGCCAAAGCTGAGAGGATGAATTTCTGAGGTCCTTCATCTGTAACTTGAGGGCAGTACACTAGGCGATCACACAAACCTTTTAAACCATGATGTTGTGATAGCCAGGAGGTCTTCAGAATAGGCATCAGTAAGGGACCCTGGGTGGCTCAATAGTTGAGCTTCTGTCTTCAGCTCAGGGTTTGGGATGGAGCCTCACATCAGGCTCCCTGCAAGGAACCTGCTTATCCCTCTGACTGCGCCTCTGCCTCTCTCTCTCTGTGTGTCTCTCATGAATAAATAAATAAAAGCTTAAAAAATAGGCATCAGGAACCTTCTATTTTCCTCCATTTCTCCAGCTCAGTCTCCTCCATCAGTGCTCCCCCTTTCTCTACTGTTTTGGGTCCAGATCTTCCCTCACCAGCATCTGCTATCCCCAGCCTACAGTCACCTTTTCCTCCACCACCTCTTCATTGCCTCCCTGTTTCTTCTCTCTTGCTCTGTTGTCTTGTAAACCAAATTCACTTCCACCCCTGGCCTGGCCCAGAGATCCATATTGTCATTGCTTTCTATTTTCTTTGCCAGAGGAAAACAAAAGAAATTTGCTAATACAAGAAATGCAAACAACCTTGAGAAAGTTAACAGGTTATTTTAAATTCACAAATTTTAAATTGTAAAAGACAAAAAGAATTTTCCCTGAGCACAGAGGGAAAAGCAAATGGGTGGCAGAGCAGGAGATGAGGAGGTATTTGGGAGGGAGGAAAGGAACAATCATTCCTTGAGTGTCAAATAATGCTAGGAAGTATACTAGGTGTTCTGCTCTTTAATAAATTATTATATTGTTCTCTTAGACTTCAAAAACAATTTGTACATCTAACACCATGCAAACACAATCAGATGTATAAAATAAGGTCGACTGTATCCTTACTATCTCCCCACCTCCCTCTTTTTCTAAGATCCTCAGCCACAGTTTTGTTAGGTGTTGATTTAACAAATATTTACTGACTGTTCACTCTTCATCAGGCCCTTTCATGACATAGGTGTTTTTTTTGGTGTGCGAATTAAACAGACAAAAATCAGCTTTCCTGGAGCTTACATTCCAGTGGAGGACAATAAGCAATTCAAATCTAAATAACTAAAATAATGATTATATTAGACATGGTAAGTGCTATAGACAAAAATAGAACAGGAAAGGGGATAGATGGGACTAAGACAGGGGCCTGGGTCAGGTGAACAATTTTGAGTAGTGGCATCAGAAAATGCCTTGCTGAGAACACCCTGAATGAATATATAAAGTTAGTGTAGTCGGTAAATATATCTTTCTCTCATTTCTCTGTGCTCATATAAATATTCCAAACATAAATGCATGCATATGGTTTGTCTTAACGCTTCTTACATAATGGAACTGCACACATTACTTTGCAACTTGCTTTTTCCACTGGAAAGTAAATTATTGATATTTCTCTAGGTCAATACATACAGATCAAGTTTATTCCTTTTAATAACTACATAATTGTCCATAGTTTGTGTGTACCATAATATCCACAAATGTTCCTCTACTGATGGAATTCAGATTATTTCGTTTCCACATTCTGTTTTATTGTCCTTGGAAATACAATGTTGTAAAGTTTTCTAAGCTTTATTTGTTCATACCAAAGTTCTAGATATTTTAAATATTCTTTTATTCAGAACAATTTAACCAGAAGCAAGTTTATTATTTCTTTTTCGAGAAACAAGGAAGCAGAATTTCAGAATAGTTAAGCTGGTCTGCATTTAGCCATAGAGCTACTAAATGGAAAAACTAAGATTTCTCCTCAAGACAGTATGGTGTCAAAAATACCATACTCTTTCCAAAACCACACCACACATCTCAGAGCTGAGAATGGAGCAGCAGTACCATCCCCAGGAGAGTGGGAAGAGCAAAAGCAGTAGAGTTCATTTATCATAGCACTGAATTTATTCAACATAAGAATTACCATTTATTTTGAGATTATATCCTTCCTGTGTTTTTGGCATTAAATTTACTTGCTTTAATGAAATAAGGTGACAGCAGATGGTGGACAGTACTGTCAAGTGAGTTTACTTGGAAAAGAAAAACTTTTCAATCTTAGTGTAATTCCCCAAATATACCTATTTTAATGTTCCATGAACTCCCAGAACCATTGGAGTACAGAGCATGGTGTGAAATTTCCCTGGTCTACGCAGGTAAACACCTGATTCCCACTCAGGCTATGTCTCTGCCTATTGACCTCAAGATACATTTTTCCAGCCTGTAAAACTGAGATTATAATAGTTCTCAACTCCTTGCATGCAGAGTGTTTTTATTTTGCTTAAAGAAAAGCTTGTGCCTATTCACAGATAACACTGGTAGACAAAAGATTCAGCCAAACCCAACAGATCAATGAATTTCCACGTTTGGAAGAAAATTGAAGATGAGTAACATTTGGAGTCAAAGACTAACTCAGGTTTTAAATAATAATGTCAAAAACATTTATTGAGAGATTATTTTTTTGTCAAATATGTATATCATTCAGTATGTTCAGAAAACTTTCTCCTTACCTAACCATTTGAGCTAAATTTCTCAACTTAGCTATATATTTTTGAACTATATATTTTTAAACTTGACTTTTAGTGTTAGACAAAATATTGACCCTGATGGTATATGGTATCCCTAAATTGAAGGAAACCTCTCTCCAATAATTCTAGAAATCAGAATTTCTAGAATTCTGCACACATGCAAACACACATGGACACACCGATATGCTCAAAAAGCTAGAGTATTTGAAACTGAAATGTGAAATAAAGCATAAGAAAAAAAAAAACAATATCTAAGGAACTAGCCTAACATAATTATAAAACAACCCAATATAGTATAAAGTAGCTCAATAAAAGATTATTTTTCATGTACATATAATAAAATAATACAATGCTAGAAGAGGAGATATTTCTAGTAATTTATACTTAACTGCTTAATCTCTTACTAGCAGATCAGTTAGGTTCCATTTTAATATAGCATTTATTTTAACCAAGTCCTGTGAGAAAGCTACTCTGGACTTCCTGCTTCCTATTTATTTGTTCTTTACTAGATAGAAAGTGTGGAGTCTAAAGATCACACCTTCCATTTGATTTCATCAAATTAATGAATTTCTCTAGTAAACAGTTGAAGAGTGTATTAAAATCTGAAAAAAAAAAAGCATTGAAAAGAAGTGAATGTAAATCCAGTGACTATTTCTTTCAAACACATGTGATTTCCCAGAGCATAAAGGAACCTAGAGTGCATGTTTATCTGTAATAACAAGAAAGAAAATGTCTAAACGAAGGATGTCTGTAAGCGGCTATGCACTCAGATTTATAGTCCTAATCAGCTCTGTTGGGTGGAGTCAGCAAAGTGTGCCAACTCTGCCACCGTCAGACCTGGAGTCACTAAGAACCAAAATGCTAACCGGAGCAAAAAGAAGGCATTAATGTTGACAATAGTTTGTAGAGGCTCCAGCTGTTGTTATCACTACTGTAAAATTAACACTGCTGTCTCAGAAGTACCATGATGTCTGAATTTAGCCAATGCACTGTGCAAAAAAACAAAAAAAACAAAAACAAACAAAAAGAAAGAGCCAAAATTTGGCATTTTGCGAACATTTTATGATTAGAAAAGCAAAGGTAAAGAATGCAATAGCTTTGATCTTGTGATTTTTAACATTGGAAAAACAAAATAGTTCTGTTTCTGAAAATACTTTCTAGAATTTCTTTAGATTAAGACTGCCATAGGCCTTGTTTGTAAAATGGGAAATAAACTTGCCTTACTTTTTTTAGGGGTTGAGTTTTGTGTGCTCACATATTGCTTATCTTCCTGTTATAAATCTGTTATGGTGGAGATGCCTGCTATTCCAAAAATAATCGTGCAACTTGGTAACAACTTACAGAACAAGACTTAAGGGTATAGAGAGAATGAAATTAGAAGCAGATTCAATTTCATATGTGCTTAGGTAGGAACATTCTTAGTTTAAAGAAAAAGCTATGTCTTCATGATGGATAATATAAGATAAAGTTTAAATCCTATGCTTCCCATTTGCCACAGAAGTCCCAATTAATCTCTAGAAAGTCAATAGTGTAGATGTTGCCAGAAATTTTCCACCTGTCTCAAGAATATATTCATAACCAGGAGGTTCCCTCTTTAGGCTGTTCAAAAAACTCAGGCTCTGCATACGGAAGTTTCATATGGAAGGTTCTCCATTTACCATATCTTGTAGTCAATTATGCTACTATTATTGCAAATACATAGTTGTACCTGCTTCTTTGTTCTCCATTGCTTAGTACAGATTATATTATCACTGCTTCTATTTGAAAGTATAAAGTGCCTTTATAATTGCTTTAGGTTCAAGAACTCACTAGTTAGTATTTTTATATATTCATGAAACTTGATCAATATAGGTAATGCTAACTGATGTCGATTGAAAAAGTGGGGACCAACAAAACTCCATTCAGGTTTAGAGTGGGAAAACTGCACAATGATGTTAACTACCTATCTTTTGGAATGTCAGACACCCTGAATCTATAGTTTCAAGGCTTTGGTGTGTATCAGAATCACCGAAGAAATTATTAAATATGTGAATGTCAGGAACCTGTAGGTGCTGGTTCACATTTAGGATGGGGCCAGGATACCAGCTTTTTTCCAGATTTGTAGGTGCTTCTGATGCAAAGATTTTTTTAAAGCTTTGTAGGTGCTTCTGACACATTAAGAAAAATTGGGAAACACTATTTTAAATAATAGTGACTTACGTTATGAATTTCTTTCCAGAAGACAAAGAGTACTCTCAAAGTTGTAGCATTTTCCCTCTTAAGATTTGAGGATTTTCAGGGCTCATTACTGCTTTTAAAAACAAAATTTTTATCCTCCCCCCAAAAAATTAGTAAAAGATCTATGAAACTCCAATGTCTCTCCAAGCCACAATACACAGAAATACATATAGAGACTTTTCTAATCATCACACAATTTAATTAAAAATAGCTACGAATATCAAGGAGAAAATAAAAAGCAAACAAGCACACATCCACATACAATTATACACTTAATCAAAAGAAAAATCAAAGGTGAAATAAACCATATCTGCTCTTAGGGTTTATTCTTTTAAAAGTAGCAACAGTAAGATTGCATGTAGGAGAAAAACAGACTTGGACTGAACTATAGAGCAATGGTGGCTTCATCCAATGGCATGGAATCCCAAGCCTTCTTAGGCAAAGTCTGTCTTTGCTCTGGTTTCAGGCAAAGCTCTTTTTCACCTTCCAGTTCAATGCTGGGTTCCTAAGAAAAGATATTCGTGTTAATAGACTAACCTTTCTATAGTTTCCTTTATACTTTTGTAGAAGTAGGCACTGTTGCAAACGTTTACTAGGCTCTAATTTCATGACATATACTACACAAACATTCTATTCTGTTTGATTAAGTCACCTCTGAGTCTATGGGTTAGCAAATTAAGAGAGCAGGAACCTGTCAAAGTATTAATGGTTGAGATTAGTGGTACCCAAAGTTTTCCAACTGTGTGCTGGATTGCATGCACAATTTACCCTTCAATGAGAACCAGTTTCCTTGTCTTGAAAAAATCTTTTCTGGTGGCATCTGTCATTTTATTTTTTTTACTTCTCAGCAACAGCTTTGTTTTCTTAAAATAACATGCAAGAAGAGTATAGATGTAAATGCATGAATTCAAAGGCAAATCAAATCTCAGGAGACTATGTAAGAGCTCTGAAAATTGCATGCAACTAAAATAAGAGAGAAAAAAATATGCTCTTCTTGATTTCTCTTTTCTTCAGCAGCATTATTATATACACATTAGAATGGGGCTTTTGTATTTAAACTGACAGCCTGGCATTTCCAGCCAAACCTGTGAAATGCTGTCCTTCAGTGACAAACCTTCTTCATTGATAAAATGGTAGAATCTGAACAATGACTAGCCTTTTCAGGTGCTGTTGTGGGACCCTTGTCTTCTGAGGAATTCAATATGATCTTAAATCTTTATTTCACTCATTCAGCTATAGATGGTTTGTGTGTTTGTTTTGGTAAAATATAATAGCATAAAATTTGCCATTTTAACCATAGAGTTCAATGGCATCAAGGACATTCACATTGTTGCAACACCATCACCATCCATCTCCAGGACGTTATTTCCCCAAACTGAATTTCCGTACCCATTAAACAATAACTTCCATTCTTTTCTTTCCTTACCTGCTGGCAACAACATTATACTTTCTGTTGCTTTGACTACTGTAGGGGCCTCCTGTATGGGGAATCACACACTATTTGAACTTAGTGTCTGATTCTTTTCACTTAGCCTGACGTCTTCAGTGTCCATCTATGTTGTAGTATGAGTAAGAATTTCACTTCTTTTTAAGGTTGAATAATATTCCATTGTATGTATATATCACATTTTGCTTATTCACTCACTCATCTGTGGATATTTGAATTGTTTCCACATTTAACTATCACAAGTAATGCTACTATAATCACGGATGTACAAATATCTGTTCAATTCTCTGCTTTTGATTATTTTAGGTATATACCTAGTAGAATTGCTGGATCATATGCTAATTATATGTTCAATTTTTTGGATCATATGATAATTATATGTTTAATTTTTTCAGGAACCATCAGACTGTTTTCCATAGCTGTGGCACTGTTTTACATTCCTTCCAGCAATGCACAAGGGCTCTGATTTTTCCACATCTTCAACAACTTTTGTTACTCCTTTTTGTTTTGTTTCTTTTTCATAATAACCATCATAATCAATGTGAAATAGTATCTTGTGCTTTTGATTTGCATTTCTCTAATGATTAGTGATGTTGAACATCTTTTCTTATACTTATTGGTCATCTGTATATCTTCTTTGGAGACATACTATTCAGTACTTTATGCATTTTCAACAGAGTTGTTTGTTATTTTTTGTTGAGTTGTAACTCTTTAGATATTCTGAATATTCATCTCTTATCAGACAGATGTATTATTTGTAAATATTCTTTCCCATTTTGTAGGTTATCATTTTCCTCTGCCAGTATTGTACTTTGATGCACAAAATTTTTGAATTTTGATAAATCCAACTTACTATTTTTTCTTTAGTTGCCTATGCTTTTAGGGTTATATTCAAGAAATCATTGCCAAATTCAATGTCATGAAGCTTTCCCCCGTGTCTTCTACTACCAGTTCTATAGTTTTTAATGCATTATAATGTTTGTATATATAAGTCAAAGACCCAAATTCATTCTTTTGCTTGTAGTTATACAGTTTCCCACCATCATTTGTTTTTCCCCATTGACTGGTCTTTAGCACCCTTGTCAAAAAATCATTTGCCCATATTTGTGAGGGCTTATTTCTGGACTCTCTATTCTATTCCATTAGTTTATATGTCTATATGTCAGTACCATACTGTTTTGACCACTGTAGCTTTGTCATAAGTTTTGAAATCAGGAAATGTAAGACTTTCAATTTTGTACTTCTTTTTCAAGATTGTTTTGTTAATTCGGAGTCCCTTGAGGTTCTCCATGAACTGTAGGATGGATTTTTTTCTATTTTTGCACAAAAAAGTCACTGAGACTTTGATAGATATTGCATTGAGTCTACAAATGACTTTGGGTATCATTGACATCTTAACAATCAAGTCTCTCAATCCATAAACATGAATATCTTTCCATTTATTTGTGACTTGTTTGTTTTTATTCAGCTGAAATGAGTGATTCACTAGCTACTGAAAAGCAGCTCTCTCATGTTGAAGAACTCATTCCAAGAAACACAGGACATGTTACACCAGATAAAGTTTCAAGAGAGAGAGAAAAATGATTAAATAAATAAGTGAACACTAGTCTGTTGACAAACAACAGAATCACATTTCTTTCCTATAACCCGCAAGTAGTTTTAAGCATTCTCTGTGTCTTATCATTGTCTTTCACCTATAACTATAACGTAATGGAGTAGCTTAATTTCAATGTATGGGTGAAACTGAAAGTATTGATTTGTGACCATGGTTCTTTACTTATAAAACTGTAGAAGGCTTATTCTACCATAATTCAGTTTAGCAAATGGCCTTAATGATATACCAACACATCCTTGGAAATTAAAAAAAATTAAATGTATATAAAATAATTTATATATATATAAAACTATATATTTATATATATACAACTCTTGCCCTTCCAGAGCTTAAAGTCTAAACTGAGAGGGAGGGAAATAGGAGAGATATATTTAGAGGTTTGTTTGTATTTAAGTAATAATGTGTTTCAGTAATAACAATCTGGAGCAGCATGGTGATATCTATAAGTTAGCTTTCTTTTTTCACCTTTATTCCTACCTCTATTTAACTCTACCTCTGTTAAACCTTATTTTAAAAAATAAGTCTTTGGTAGCTTAAAATTATTACTTAAAAAGTCTAATAAAAGGTTGTGATTTGGTTTTGTAGTTTCTTTTTTTCTTGAGAGTTGATATTCTGATAGACTTGGGATTTATATCAGTCATTTTGTTGTTATTGTTGTTAGTCTCCAGATTGGAAACTAAAATATATTGTATAAAAGTACATAATATAGTGGTCCTGAACTTTAATTGCTTTTAGCTGTCTTTTATAGATTTCCCCCTTTAGCATACATGTAAACTAAGTTATTAAAATTTTTAAATGCAAAACTACTTCTAGAAGATCCATACCACACTTAAACTAGTTTTGTGTTATTAACCTAGAGGCCATTGTTGAGCTATCTTTGGGGGAATGTTGCCAACTATGCATATTTGCTGCTGGATGCCTACATTCATGAATAGCCTGCCACTGTCCATAATTTGACACTCGGAATTGAATAAATTCAATTATGTTTTTATAGTTCATGATATTTGAAAATCATTTTTGATGCCTGAAATTTCAAAAACCATATAAAACTAAAGCATATGTTCTTTTTAAAATACTAGCAATCTGTCATTTAATTGGCTTGCTTGTGTTTTTTTAATAGAAAATAACAAAGATGACTAAGATGATTTGACAGTGCTCTGTAGTATATTACAATGTTTTCTAACATTTAACAGATGCTACTTTACAAACAATTTAGGACAATATATAGTTTTTAACTTCATTTTTTTCTTAGCTTGTGTAATTAAGGTATAAAACTAGTGCACAATTCAATGATGATCCTCCCTTCCCCCTCCCCCCACCTGGAATATCAAATTGGATGACTAAAGTCTTTAGCACAGTGAACATTTTGTCTATAAAAGTATGTCTGGAAACCAAATTCTCATGAGACTGTATACAAGTTGATATATGTTTTAGATGAAATCTGGATATTATAGCTGGCTTTATGATAAGGTTACAGTCAATTCTCCCGATCCTGAGTAAGCTTTCAGGAGGATGCCTAATAAGAAATAGCCCTCAAATCTCCTCAATCAGCCCACTATAAGAAGCATGCAGTTAGGGCCTATGTCTGACCTGATTTACCTAAACATAAGATTTAGTATAGTGCCTTGAGCCCATTAAACACTTAAATCATGATATGCTGGAGTTCTTCCTTTCTATCTTTTAACAAAATTCAATCCATCAAATGTATGGGTGTCTATTATATGTCATGCAAATTCCCAGCACCAAGATACGATGGATGGTACACAGTCTACCATCAAAAGGCTCACAATTTAGTAAAATAATTTATTTCTGTGCCCACAGAAATAAATTAACTACAAATATGTGTTATGTGCTCTAAAAAGTTACAAAGGGCTTCTGTTACCAAGCTAAAATAGCAATGGATTCTATCATTGCCACATCATCATCATCACCTCATCATCACTACCACCATCACTATCCATGCTTTATATTTAGGAACAAAAGTTATCTGAAGTATTATAAAATCCAAATGTAATTTCTTAGTTTTTCAAATACTTATAATATGAAGGCTGCATGTATGTTTGAATATACCAGTGTGTGTACAACTTTATGTGGCACTAAGCACTCTCTCATTCATCTTTTGATTAATTATGCAGGTATGGTTATGACAAGGGTTAGTGAATTTAGGTGACTAGGGCATTATTTAATACTGAAATCCCGGAGCACCTGGGTGGCTCAGTGGTTGAGTGTCTGACTTTGGCTCAGGTCGTGATCCCGGGGTCCTGGGATTGAGTCCTATATCAGGCTCCCCGCAGGGAGCCTGCCTCTCCCTCTGCCTATGTCTCTGCCTCTCTTTCTGTGTCTCTCATGAATAAATAAAATATTTTTTAAAAAACACTGAAATCTCATCATAGTGAATGTCATGTACTCTAAACAGTGCACCATTTCACAGAATATACATCCTGAAAAACTGAAAAATTATGTCTGTTATTCATTTCAGGTTTTCCCTATATAGTTGTATAGTAAATATTCACCAATCATTCTCTGATATTACATTTTTAGCAAGAGAAGTGTAAAATACAAGCAATTGCCCTGGAGGAAGTGTGATTCTACTTTGGCTCAATAGTTTTTCAGAGTTCAATTTTGGATTCCTCATTATTCCACTTTTCTTTCAAGTCAACACCCTACCTCCCAACAGCAACCTGCTGTTGTACCTCCAAGTGGTAGAATTTGATTGGGGATCATTTAAGAGCCTGCCATTATCACTCAGAATTAACGTGGAAGCTTTTACAATGGTGTGAAGTAATATTTCAATTCTCTCCTTGTCACCCTCTATTATCATGATCCTAACTACTGTAGAAAACGACATTTCTCAATTTGATCAGGGAAGAGAGAATACGAGACTAGAAGCAGATTAAGAGCCATATAAGTAGATTTAGAACATCATAAGTGGGCGTTAGAGTAGTTACTATTTATCAAACAGAAAATAGGTGCCAGGCACTGTGGGCAGGTTGTATATAGCACACATCATGTTGAAAAATCCTGTGAGGTTAGAACTTTTATCTATATTTTAATAGAAGATGAAAATTGAGTCTCAGAAAGTCACTAAGCTATTAACTAGCCAATACAGGATTCAAACCCAATGGGAATATTGAATGAATGCCAAGTTCAAAAGGGAGAACATGGGATGTGACAGCATTAGAGGTCTGGATCCAAACGTGGAAAGTACCATATTAAAGTAAGAAACTAGATTCAAGTAGATAGCTAGAAGTTGAAAAGGGAAGGCACACAACTGCCACAGGCATCTATCCAGCTCTCTGACTCTTCTTTAAAACAGGATTTGTAAAGATGGTAAATCAAAGGAATCAGGAGTAGTGATAAAAAGCAATGATGGTAGTTCATTGTTCTAATGGGATGGGAATGGGGGATTACCCTGCATAATCTAGAAGTAGAGAGACATTTATTAGCTTGGAAACAAGATACCATTAATGGGGACTATTATAAAAGCCTGAGGAGAATGAACAGGCAAGAGAAGGAAGGATTTGTTCCCTTCCTGCCTGCCTGTCTGAGCTTCAACATTGATCCGTCACCTCCTGCCCATGGACTGGGATTTATACAATCAGCTACCTTAGTTCCCAGGCTTTTGGACTAGCCTGGGATTATATCTCTAGCTTTTCGAGGTCACCAGTTTGCAGATAGCAGATTGTAACTTCTCAGCCTTCATAACCACATTAGAAGTTTCTCACAATAAATCTCTTCATATGTATATTTTATGTATATGCGATATATGTGAAAATAGATGATAGGTAGGTAGATAGATAGATAGATAGATAGATAGATAGATAGATAGATGATAGATAGATAGATAGCTCCTCTTCTCCTATTGGTCCTATTTCTCTGAAGAGCACTGACTAATACAACAGCCTTGATTGTTCTCTTTGAATTCCTCAGGCTACTCATTTTAAAATGCTGATGGTCTTTCAACTTTCAACACCTTCCAGGTTGTGAAAATTAAATATATACAAATTTATTTATTTAATTGTTCATTTACTCACATTTGTGGTTAACAAATATACATGAAGCACAAGTATTGTGTTTGGGTGCTGTGCTCAGGTAAAGACACAACTATAAAAAAGGCATGGGTCTGAACCCCCTCTTTATACCCACCACCACCGTAATTCTTTACCTAAATTTCTAAATGATTATCATCCTTTATAAACTCGTTCTCCTGCCTTCCATAGGAGAAAGAGAACCATTTCCAACATTCTGATACCGAAATGTCAGCCGTTTTATTCTCTAGCTTAAACCCTTTAATGGGTCTCCCTACACAAAATACAAATTCCTTGGTACAACGTTTAAAATTCTCCACAATCTCTCTCCAACCTTCTTTTCCAATTTTATTTCTTTACTATAATAAAACTGGGACTCCAGTTAAATTACACATGGCTTCCAAATATGTTCCAAGCTTTCTGGCCTCCTATCTTAAACTATTTTCTCTGCTTGGAATGTCCTCCTCTAGATTTGAATGTCCAAATCTGTCCATCTGTTACATGAAATAGTTCCCAATTTCCCCATCTCTAAATAAGTTATTCCTCTCCAAACTATAACATTTCATCTATGTTTCTCTTTTATAGACATGTTTGTACCTGAACATGTTTTTTTTTCTTGAACACAAGTATTTTTCTAATTAAATTTCTTAGTTTAAGATCATTGTAGAATCACACAGAGTTGTAAGAAATGATACAAAAGGATCCTGTTGACCTTTTATGCGGTTTTTCCAATGGTAGCATCTTTCAAAATTCTAGTGCAATATCACAAAAAAGGATATTGGCATCTATATACCCAAGATATGGAACATTTCCATCATCCCAAGGATCCTTCAGGCTGCCCTTTTATAGCCACATTCACTTCCCTCCTGCCCTCACACCCTTCTTAGCCCCTTGAAACCACTAATCTGTTTTCCATTTCTATAATTTTGTCATTTCAAAAATGTCATATAAATGAAAATATACAGTATGTAAACTTTTGTAATTGACTTTTTAATTCAATATAATTCTCTGGATATTCATCCAAGGTGTTGTATATATCATCAGTTCATTCCTTTTTATTGCTGGATAATATGCACATGGTATGGATGTATCATGATTTATTTAAGTTATTCATTGAAGAATATCGGGGTTGTTTCCCAAATTAGTTGAGATAAAGCTACTCTGAAGATTCTCACACAGGTTTTTTTTAAGAACATGAATCATTTCTTTCTTTTTTAAAAAAGATTTTATTTATCTGTTTATTCATGAGAGACACACAGAGAGAGGCAGAGACACAGGAAGAGGGAGAAGCAGGCTTTCTGTGGAGAGCCTGATGTGGAACTTGATCACACAACCCTGGGATCACGACCTGAGCCAAAGACAAATACTCAGCCACTGAGGTGTCCCCATAAATCATCATTTTTGGGGGGATAAATGTCCAGAAGTGTAATTTCTGGGTTGTAAGATAGTTAGATGTTTAGCTTCTTAAGAAACTGCTAAAGTGGAGATCCCTGTGTGGCGCAGCGGTTTAGCACCTGCCTTTGGCCCAGGGCGCGATCCTGGAGACCGGAATCGAGTTCCACGTGGGCTCCCTGCATCGAGCCTGCTTTTCCCTCTGCCTGTGTCTCTGCCTCTCTCTCTGTGTGGGACTATCATAAATAAATAAAATTAAAAAAAAAAAGAAACCGCTAAAGTGTTTGTCCTAATGACTGTACCATTTTATATTCCCAGCAACAAGTATGAATGATCCAATTTCTCTGTATTCTCACCTCAGTATTCGGTGTCATTGTTATTTTTAATTTTAACCATTCTGATAGGTGAGTAGTGATATCTTATTCCATTTATAATTTGCATTTCCCTAATGGCCAATTGTGTTGACTATATTTCCATATGTTTACTTGCTTGAGTTAGTCCAGGAACTTGTAAATTGCAAACTTAGAGGAAACCAGCAAATGTTTTATAATCACAAAGTTCAATAGATTATTGCTGAATCCGTAAATGAAATTTCAAAAAAACTTAAGAAGCTCTAGGTGAGAAGATGAAGCATAAAGAGATTGGAATTGCTTGCCAATTGGTCTGCCTAGTGGTAGAGTTCATAGATCTCAGTTCTTGTGTCTTAAGAATGATGTTCTTTCCTTACACCACCTGTTGCCCCCTATGTGTGCTAAACCCAAAGGATTGTTGATTGTCTTTAACTTTCTTGGCTCTCAGCAGCATCCCATGTGGTCAATCATGTACAGCTTCTTGAAATACTCTTCCTTTGCCTTTTGTGGCACTATAGTTTTTAGTTTTTTTAACCTTTCTGGTGTCTCCTGTTTGTCTCTTGTATAGATATATATTCTCCTAAAGGACTTCTAAAGGATGGTCATCAGTTTATTTATCTTCCTTTTTCATAATCCGTCTTTGGGTGCTCTCATCCATGCTATGACTGGGAGTACCTCTTATTCACTAATAGCTACACAGCTCCAGCCAGACCTCCCTACCAGTGTGTCTAACTCACTTCTTGACATCTCCATCAGCGTGTCTCAAAGGCACCTTACATCCAATATGTCCAAAACTTAACTCATTTTCCCCAAGCTTTGTTCTCTTTCAGTGCTTCTGAAAGCAGTAAATGGAATCACCATCTGTGTTGCACTTAGGAAGAGAAGCCATTCTAGGATTTTAAGAAGCAGAAGGGAGATATCATATTTAGATTTCAAAAAGATCATTCTAACTTCAGTGTGGCAAACAAATTGCAAAGGTAGAAGGGATCTTTTCTGAGTTTTACCAGTATATTATGCTCTCAACACTATGGAACATCTGCACTTGTTATTCTGTCGGCCTATCATACTCTTGTATTTCTCTTTGCAGTAATTAACTCTGACTTGCCTCTGGATATTAACTTACCCTTTAATTTTTTGAGGAAATCTTTGACCTTACTAAATCAAATCCTCCTATTATCACCCTGGCTGTACTTATAGCATTTGTTGCAGTTATTTGTGTGGTAATCTTCTAAATTCTACCTTCAAAAAAAGAAAACCTACCTTCCATCAAAAAAAGAATATGCTTTCTTTTGTTCATAATTATATCCTGAGCACCTAGCAATGTACACATAAAGGTTATTCATGAATATTTGTTGGAAAAACTAAAAGATTAATAAACGAATTCTGTGGAGAAAGAGAGGCACACTATAAGCTACTAGGACAAGCCCTGGGTCAATACACAGTTCTACAATGAAACTGTAATATTTATTTGATGCTTGTAATGATTAACCAGACATATAGACAGAGTCTAAATCAAAGAAAGATTTAGTACAGTTTTATTTATTTTACAGACCTTAGATTATTTGCATGTTCCAGGTATTTCTGAATAAGTATAGTACATGACATTAATAACTTTTAAATATTTTTAAAATTGAAATTAAAATAAAGATATTGTCTGTAATTTTGAAAAATATTGTCATCTTATCTTCAAAATATATCTTAAATTCAACCACGTCCTGCTTCCTCCTATGCCACTCTTTTAATCCAAGCCACTATTTTCTCTTACCTGGACTTTCAATTGAATTTACTGATCATTCTGAGGCACCTGAATGGTGCATCCAACCCTTGATTTCAGCTTGGGTCTTGATCTCAGGATCGTGGAATCAAGCTCCATGTCAGACTCTGGACTTAGCACAGAGTCTGCTTAAGATTCTCTCTCCCTCTCCCTTTGACTCTCTCCCCTACTTTCTCTCTCTCAAATAAATAAATACTTTTTAAAAATGAATTTACCAATCATTCGGTTTTCATTTTTATTCCTCTGCAAGTCTAGATCCCATTCAGTAGCTAGAGAGGTTTTTTAGGATATAAATCAGGTTTATATTTTCCTGTTCTCAAATGAATAATCATTTCCTGTGCAGGTCATCTATTGCTGCATGACAGATCTTAAATTTAGAGGATAAAATAGTAACCATTTTATTATCTTCATGAATTTGTAGGTTAAGAAATTGTACAAGATATAGTGAAGAGCCTCTGCTCTTCAGCAAGGCTCAGCTGGGGTCATTTGAGTGGCTGGAGATAGCTGGAACAGCTCTAGAGGGCCATATGTCTGAGGCCATGCTTCTTCTCTACATGATGCCTTCTGAGGCTGAATTGACCTCAAAGATTTCCTCACTCATATCTGGCAGTTAGGATGCAATGGAAAGAGCAAGGCCTGGCCAGACATCTCCCTATGTCTCTGCATGACTGACTTGGACTTCCTCAGAGCATGGTAGTCTCAGAGTTGTCAGACTGTTTTCATGACACTTGGTAGGTTTCAAGGTGTCTTGGTAGAAGCTTAAAATCTTCTTAAGACATGGTTATGTCTGAGAATATCACTTCCATCACATTCTATTGGTTAAACACATCACCACAGTGAGCCTGGATCCAAGGGGAAGTGAACTAGACCACTTCTCAATGGAAGGAATATCAAATAATTTTTGGTCATTTTTACTTGATCACATTACTTATGTTACTCAGCGTCCTTACTTACCAAGCCTGTTTGAGGCCCTCCACAATAGTTTCTTGCTTTTTTTCCAACCCTATCATCTATTAATCTCCCCTTTGTTATCCACATTTCTGTTCCTCAAATATACCAATTATGTTCCTATCTAGAGCATTTTAATTTGCTATTCCCCTGCCTGGAGTTCTTTTCCCTTGTTTCTCTCTCCTTCATTTAAGTGTTTGCATACATGTTGTCATCTTTAGAGAGGTCATCTTTAACCACTTTAGTCACACTCCATTTCCTTACTCTTCATTTTTCTGCATTGCACTTATCTATTATATAATACTAACTTTTCTATATATTGTATATCTCAATTCCTGGAGTGTAAGTTCCAGAAGCAGGAACATTTTCTTTTTTATCTCTGTAGTCCCAAGGCTTAGAATCGTGCCTGATACTTACTAGGTGCTCAACAAATATTTATCTAATGGAATAAATAAGTAACACTTAAAACTATCTGGAAACTTGATTAATAAAATTCTACCTCCATAAGAGTATATGCTGAGATATCTTCCAGTTATTATATATTGGTTGTATCTGTGACTATAAAGAAGGTGAAGCTTCCTCTCTAAAGAGACCAGCTTGAGCTGACACAGATTCAGAACTGGCCCTCACTGAGAACACATGTTCTGATTCTTTGCCTGGGTTCACTGAGGGAATGTAAAATGCAAGCTAATTAAGACAGATGTAAAAGATAAAGAGTTGATATGTTTTAGAAGGATTAGATATCCTAAGGCTGGATTACACATAATCTTAACCAAGAAAGGGATTTTATATGGCAGGAAAATCACTAATGATATGAGCCATTCTTGCACAGCTCTAAGAGGCAGGCTGGGTGATTATTACATTGAGGGATAATCTTCAGAATGTGATTCCAGAGTAGAATTAGGGTGCTTATTTTTAGAATAATTTATAATTGTGACTCATCTTATTGGCTATTATTATTACCTTTTAAATAACTACTTACATAGCCTAGTAATTATTTTGTGCAAGATCTGTGGTAAAGAAATTTGACTCACTTTTATTTATTATTTACTTCTTTGTAAGCATTCTCTATATTACAAAACCACCTCCAAAAGAGTTATTGACCAATAATTATTTGGGTCTTATATGTGACCCTGTATTAATATTGGGAAGGCAATATTCTGTTTCCACCCAGTTGGAAAAACCATCTGTCATTAATCTGCATGATATATTTAGACCACGATGAGACTGACCAGTCAGGAAATTGTTTATATAAATTCTTTGGTCTCTTGCGTAAAGAAAGAGATCAAATTGATTATCTGTATATTGTATTCTATTGCACTGGGGAGAGAGGTCTACCAAAAATATACAGGCTATTAAGTGCTGGGGTTACTTGGAATTGATGGTTTCTAATGTTGGTAATATTAATAGAACAAATACATCCAAGTCATCGTACCATGCTCCGAATAAAATCTTAAAGCTTTCCACCACAAACCAGTGTCTTGCAAAGTGTCTTTGGATCATCTGCCTCAGAATTAGCTGGACTACTTTTTAAATAAAATGTCCAACTCAGATATACTGAATCAGAATTTCTGCAGGTGTGACCCATGCATTTGCATTTTGATCATCCCACACACACACACACACACACACACACCAGACAATTAGGTACATGCAGTAACAAACACTTTAAATTATGTACTTTAAAAACCACTATTAAATACCAGTGTAGCAAAGATGGCAAGTTATGTTCAAATGTTAAGAGTGAAAATGAGCTTAAAAAGTCATTAATGTCTACCATCTCTTCTTTTTTCATGAAAATCTTCGACTATATCCCTGCTCCAAGACCTAATGAAAGACAGAGTGAGTGTCCCAGAGGCAGGGAAAATAATAAGAAAATGTATAGTTATGGATCTCTGATGTCTGATAGGACAATGACCCCAGCCAGGTTGCAAATCTGTGACTATGTAGGGGACAGCATAATGTGGTGGTTACAATTTTTTACTTTTATAATCACAGTGATTTGAATTATTCTGATTTTGTCACTTGATAGACTTTTAACTTCCTTTTATGCACTTTCTAATCCATTTTCTATACTGCACTCAGCTTGATACTTTTAAAATATAAACAGTATAAAATCACTATTCCTACTTATACAATCTTGATTTTTTTTCCTCATTTCTTTTAAAGTAACTAAACTCTTTACTGTGCATAACAAGACCTACTGCACTACTTGGTTCCTGTTTACTCCTTCAATTGCATCCAAATCCTTTTCTCTCCTAGCCCTCTATCTTCAACCCAAACCAACTTATATTTTATTTCTAGGAAATGCCAAGCTTTTTCCTGTCTTAGAAACTTTACGCGTTCCTATTTCTTCTCCTTGAAATGTTCTGCTCTGACTTTTTGTGTAGATTTTGCATTCTTATCCATCTTGTTTCAGCCTAAGCATTGCTTTCTTAGACAAATATTTGCTTCTCACACTATATAAGTGGGTACTCTACCTGAGAAAACATCTTTTCTACAATTTAGTATTGTAATATAAAACTATCAGCTTGGAACCAGAAAACCTGCACTTAAAACATACTAAGTTCTAACTTCTAACTAAGTATTGTGGGCAGCCTGGGTGGCTCAGTGGTTTAGTGTTGCCTTCAGCCCAGGGCCTGATCCTGGAGACCCAGGATGGAGTCCCGCATCAGGCTCCCTGTGAGGAGCCTGCTTCTCCCTCTGCCTGTGTCTCTGCCTCTCTCTCATGAATAAATGAATAAAATCTTTAAAAATAAATAAATATTGCTATCATTACTATTACTATTATTATTATTACTACTAATGCTTCATCATATATTCTCGGCTTGTACTTACATACTTATTAGTTAATTATTTATCTTTTAATCTTTTAGTGTAAGCTTCCTTTTTTTTTTTTTTTTTTTTTAGTGTAAGCTTTCTTAACTATAATAAGCTCATAAGAACACATTCTGGTTCAGGTTTGTTCACCACTCTATTCTTGGCCAAAGACCTCACAGAGGCTCTCAAAATATTTGTTAAAGGAAGGAGTGAGTGAGAGGAGAGGAGATAAGTGATAGCTTTTCTTATTAGTTACTATGGCATTTTTCATATTATATTCAAATGGGCTTAAAGTAATACCTACACCTACAGGGGACCCTTAAAGAAAAGGATAGTGAGACTATATGAGACTCCCAGTTTACTGGGCAGAGAGTTACCTCATCCACGTCCAGTGTGCTGAATTGCATCAAGAATAAGGAAGCAAGAGGGTTGCAGTCATCAAGAAGAAGGGGTTATCCTTTTACTCATATGTAAAGCCTAATTATTTTTTGCTATACAAAAAATCAGGCAAGTAGGAAAATGAGATGAAAAGCCAGCACACAAAAAAGTATACAAATATGGAAAATTTTATAAACTGGGATAGTTGGTATTGTGAGTAGATCTAGTCACAACAGGGAGCAAGCAAGGTCTCTGCATTAAAGTTGATAATTGGGGGAATTAGACTGACATCTGATAAATAAGAAGTAAACTAGTCAAGAGATAATGGTTGAGTCAGAGGGAAGAGCATATACAAATGGTAACAAAAGAGATCCCTGAAGGAAAAGAAAGAAGGCAGGCCTGAGGGAAATAGTTTACCTAAAACCCTAGGTATATGGAAAGAAGGTCCAATGTTGGAGGGCCCTGAGACCACGTTAAAGGTTTTGGGATCTATATTAAAAGTGAGGGAAACCTCTAGAATACTTGAGGAGGAAAAAGAGTGGGGTAAGGTGGTGAAAGGGAGGACAAATCGCTTTGCATTTCATTAAAGATCTCTTAAGGCCTATTATTAGATATGTGATTTTCAAAAATGGAGCTGGTTCTGACTTGAGATCCACCATACATGCTTATCGGGTGCCAGAAAAGTCATTGCCCTTAACAGACCCCTTAAAATAGCCTCCTTTTGGGACCACAGGTTCTTCCATCTCGCTTTCACAGTGCTCTGTGATCTGGCTCAGCTCTCTCCAGACGTGTCTCATCATCTCAAATTTTCCACCCACTTATATGGGTCTCATGACATCTTTCTGTGTTCCAAAATCCCCGCAAAGACTGTGCAGACTCCCTAGAGTCTGTGCTAGATCCACTCGCCATCCAAGATTGGCATATATTTTAGGTCCACCTTATTCTTTTTTATAAAATTTTTATTTATTTTTTCATGAGAGACAGAGACACAGGCAGAGGGAGAAGCAGGCTCCATGCAGGGAGCCAGATGTGGGACTCGATCCAAGGTCTCCAGGATCAGGCCCTGGGCTGAAGATGGCACTAAGCTTCTGGGCCACGCACGCTGCCCGGTCCACCGTATTCTTATTTGTGCATTTGTTACTTTTCACTGCCTCTGTCAATTCCTGTAACTAATACCATAAAGAAAACACAACCTCATGTAATAATTTCACATGCTATTTAATTCTTCCATGTACATACCTACTATCTTCCCAACATGCTTATTACCTCCTCAAGGGAGGGAATAGATCATAGACTGATTTTTAGTCTCTTGCAGTTGTTATCACACTTCCATGAAAATGGGGGGTTATTCAAGACATACTTGAAGAGGTATTGATTGAATGTTTACAGTCCTCTACTAGTATTAGTACTAGAAGTACTAGTTGGGAAAGACTTGATAGCAAATATGGAAATAATCTGGAAGATTCAAATAAGGAGGTGAATGCTATTGGAGGCTAACATGAGACAAAGTATGAGTTTATTTTTTTTTTAATTTTTATTTATTTGTGATAGTCACAGAGAGAGAGAGAGAGAGAGAGAGAGAGAGAGAGAGAGAAGCAGAGACACAGGCAGAGGGAGAAGCAGGCTCCATGCACCGGGAGCCCGACGTGGGATTCGATCCAGGGTCTCCAGGATCGCGCCCTGGGCCAAAGGCAGGCGCCAAACCGCTGCGCCACCCAGGGATCCCCAAAGTATGAGTTTAAACATAGAGTTGAGAAACCAAAAAAAGAAAAGTTTTGGGTAAGAAAATTATTCATATAAATTTCTCTTATATTTTTAAATTTTTAAAAAATAATTTGATATTCACATAAAAATTGCAGAAACATCTCAGACAGCCCCCAGGTCCTCTTCACCCAGCTTGCCCTTGAGATTGTGCAAACATTTAGTTTCTCCTCAAACTTCCAGCCACTACTTTTAGCATCCATCTGTGGACTTTGTCTGCAACAACTATGTTTGCCTTACGATGATTTTCTATTTTTCTCATTCCATCTGTATTTATTAATTGGAATTCTTCCATAAGGAGCTTTCCCTTCTCTCCCACTTTCTTTCTCCCTGTCAAAGAAAGAAGGTACAATTGGTAAGAACCATTACTCCTAAAGATGTATAGTCTGCTTTTCCATGAAGCACCATAATATTATTTTAGGCTTTTAGAGATCTTCTACTACTAAAATCAGTACTCAGTCATGGTCAGATTGAACACTCTCAGGTGATAGAACAAGGTCTTATAACTTGCTCTGTGAGTGACAAGCATGCTGTGGTACTCACTGGGGTTTAATCAGTGTTTACAGATAATATCTGACAAGTATGCACTGAGTTTGAAACATAAATTAAATAGCAGAGAAGTATTTAGAATTAATATGTAACATCTGAGTGACCTTTCTCAGGTGTATTCACTTGGAGGGGCAAATGATATCATTTCCCTCATGCTGCAATGCTAATAATGGGCTTACTTGTGAAAATATGCTTACTCTTTTGCTCCAATTTAGGGTCCATACTGTGTTTGTTTGTTGAATTATGAAATCAATGAATAGGTCAGATGTTTGATCTGTATATAAAATGATACCTAGTGTTGTACATTTAAACTTTCAGTATACTTTTTCTTATACTATTGCCAAACAGCCATTCTAAGGGATACAACACTATTGCTGTCTTCATTTAACAGATGAGAAATCAGGGGTAATTAATTGTCTGAATTTAGGCTCCTTGCTCCTCCACTTAGCCATCATATGAACTTTCCATTATTTTTATTCTCTAACTCATGGATTCAACAATTATAATGGAAAGTCTACTAGTTTAATTTGTCCCCAAGCATTTGCATCTAATAGGACTGTGCGTTATCACTAATGGATGTCATGAAGAAGGTCAAAGTGAATGCCACCAAGTGTTAAGAATCCAGATCCCCAAAGTTTTTTGGGGTTTGTAAGTGTCTTGTGTCATTGAAAGGGGGGATTTTTATCTGGACACAGGCATCTCCTACCTGGGATGTTCTGTGGATGATGTGCTGACTGCTGTTGAGGAATGTTCTCATCCTGATCAAATAATTGTTAGCTTTGGCCTGAGGTGTGCAAGTCTGAGGTGCTCATGGGAGTGGACAATTGGCCATGAGTCAACACTGAGTGCTGTCTTCAACTTTGTTCACTTCAGACTCCTGTCTTTCATCATTTCCCTTCTGAGTTTTAGTCTGGCAAGAGCAGTGAATAGAGGCATTTATCTCTTACTTTCAGGATTTTGTCCAAAATATTTTGATTTATTATAAGGCCTTTCCATTCCCTCAAACTGTAAGCTTTGAAACTCAGTGTCAGGAAAATATTCACCTCCTACCTTCCTGATCTCTGCTATCATTTTTTTCAACCTGAGGAAATAATAACAGAATGATCTGGCTGCCCAAACAGAGGAAAGGATCAAAAACTCAAGAAAAAAAAAAAAAACAAGAGGAGAATTTGCAAATATTTCATAAGCATTAGTTCTTCAAACACAACTATTGGCTTTCTGAATGATGAACTGGGAAAGATAACACCACCAAAAATAGAACAGATTACCTGCTATTTTGAATCATATCAAAAGAAATTGTACAACTCTGAAGAAAAGATTTGGAAATAAAATGATGAGATGTGCATATAAAACTAAGCAAATAAAATATAAGGTAATTAGTAACTACTGGAATTCAAAAGTTGTATAAGGCAGAGTATTTCATCATAATGTACTATGTAGCTCAGCCATGAACAATATTTACATAATAATGCTAATGTAATCCTTGAATATTAATTAAGCCAAAGTTGTGATATACATAAAGTGACAGTTTGGGGAGTATAAGTTGTGGGAAGGGGAGGCAAAAAGCAATGAAGGAAGTCTAAACCCTCAGCAGACAAAAGTCAGGAGGTAATGTCTAAAATGACATAATCCACAAATATCAAAATATACATGTTATTTCGTAATATATCATGATATATCAGGTGAACATGCTGAATGAGTAGAACAAACTTGGCCAGGTGGCCAGGAACAGAGAGATACAAAAAGCAAACTTGTGTTTTTCATAACAAGCTTTGCAGTTGTTTAAATTACATGCATATATTCCTCAATAAAAATAGAAATTAATCTTATAAATAAGTATTTCAAATGTAAAGTCTGAGAGTCTGAGTTAATGAAAGTTTGGTCTCTTAATCTTTTATTTCCTTAAAGAAAGTGTAAATATATCCTTAAGATGAAATTCAAAATCAGAGAAAAGTATAACTTGGAAAATAAAAAGCTCCTAGAATTTCAAGACACTCAGAGAAAGCCAGTGCAGACAGATTAATGTATAATTCTTCCAAAACATATTTTTTTACCAAAAAAGCAATCATATTATAGAAACTGTTTTTTAATTTGCACTTTTTTCCTTCAACAGGTCCTATACATCTTTTTATATTAGTTTTTATAGATTAACTACATTTTTAAGGAATGCATAATATTTCATATTAGGGGTGCATATCAAATATAAAATATTCTACGATCTGTATGATCTGTATGATCTGTATAGTGTATTAAATTATATATATATATATATCTTTGTGCAGTTTTAAGAGTCCTTTAGGAGTATACGTTTTTATTTTTTTATTTTTTATTTTTTTGGAGTATACGTTTTTAAAGTGCAAATACTGGCTCAAAAGATACAAATTTTTAAAAAGATACAAATTTTATTTATTTTTTATTTTTTTATTTTTTTATTTTATTTTTTTAAAGATACAAATTTTACATTTTAATAGATATTGCTAAATAGTTCTTCAAATACATTGTAGTTTTGAGTAGTCCCACCAAAATTAGATAGGAATGCCTAATATACTACTGATCCTTATTAGAACATTAGTTGAAACTTACGGGTGTAAAAAGAATATGATTCTATGGACTCAATTGTGTCTCCTCAAATTCATTTGTTGAAACCTTGTCCCTTAATGTGACTGTATTTTAGACATAAGGCATCTGAAGAGTTGATAAAGGCTAAATGAAGTCTTAAGTATGGACACTAATGTGATAGGGCTGGTGCTCTTATAAGAATAGAAAGAGACACCTGAGTTCTTTCTCTGCTGAGGACACAGAAGGAAGCACCTATCTGCAATCAGGAAGAGAGCTCTCACTAGAAACCAACCCTGCTGGACCTTGACCTTGGACTTTCCAGCCTCTAGAACTGGGTGAAAATAAGTATCTGGTGTTTAGGCAACACAGTCTGTGGTGTTTTGTTATGGCAATCTAAGCAGGCTACAGATGGTATTTCATTTAAAACTCCTATCAATGCAGTGAGGTACCACTATCCCTAAATTACAAATGAGGAAATGAAGGCATTCAGAACTTGCCCAGATCACGTGGTGTTTAAGTGGTGCTGCAGGAAGTAAAATACAGATTTTTTTGACTTCCAGTCAAGAGCTCCTTTTCACTACAGAAGAGTAATCTTGTTTATTACAATCTGGCTCACTAGTTAGCTTCCACTATAGGAAACCTAATGAAACCATAAAATGATTGAGCTGGAAAAAGTCTTTGGAGATTATCTAGTCCAACAAAAGAAGTGAAGCCCTGAAAGATCAAGTGATTGGCCCAAGATTACACAGTGAGTTAATGGAAAAGCTGGAGTTGAAATTCAACTTGACTTCAGTTTAGTATTCTTTAATTCTGACACACACTCATATTTCAGTTACATTTTTAAAAATGTACAAATTATTCCCTCCTAATATTAAATCCATATAGCTATTATGCAGGTCACAAACCTTATCTTACAAAACAGAGGTTGCCCTTTAAAATCCCGATGCAATCTATTTTCTGATGCCCTTTGATAAAGCCGTGCAGTGCATAATGGCCAATGTTTGTTTCAATCTTTTTTTTAAACATGATCAAGCTTAATTCTTTTATATATGACTCTATTATAGGACTTAGTTTGTTCAGGGACTGAAAGGTTCCACATCTCTTGTTTCTATGCTAATTAAGATGTTGGTTGCTTCAGTCTTTGGATATGTGCAACAGGAGATTAGAGTTGTGTCTGCTTCCTATATATCAGCAAAATAGATCACAGTGCTGCCAGGAGACTTCCATTAGTGTCATAAATCTTAGAAATACTGTGCATTTTTCTGAGGATGAAGCCTGATATTCAGAAAGCAGTACAGTAATTTTCTGCTGACAGATACCCCCACCAGGATAAAAAAGAAAGGGTCTCAAGTTGGGGAGCTATGGATGATTCTCAACATTAGCAAAGTAAAAGATGCTTTTTGAGAATAATTATTCCTCCTCTATAAACTGGTATAGGTGTTGTTTTAAAATATTATTTTATTTTCAAATTTAGTTTGGGGCATTTAGTTTTGCAGAATATCAGAATTAAATTGAAAATGACAAAGACGAGGACCCCCCCCTTTTTTTTTTACCTCCCTGCAACACAGCACATTCAGTAGCTTGGCGATCTAAATTATATCTTTTAAATAGCAGAAGGAATTAAACTCAGTAAGTAATGCGTTAAAATACATCATGTAAATTCATTATTTTTCTGTGAAACTCTCTCAACAGTGTAATACATGACACAAAACTGTGATATTAGTAGAGGGACTAAAAGGTAACATTGATTCCCTACATGTTGCCAGACTTAGATGAGCCTTTGACTAGAAACAGCTTGAAGACATCTGACTTGTGTTTTCAGTGCCCAGGATAAAAGTGGGGCTCTTAAAAATCATTCCACAATATCTTAAGTATTTACTTAATCAGGTATGAATTGTGCTTATTTTTTAGTTTATGTTTTAGAAATAATCAAACATAATTATATGATAATTTCCAGTAACACTACCCACGGGAAGCTGATTATTAAACTATTTCATTATTTAAAATGCAATGTTTTTCTCCATTCAAAAAAGAATACAACAGAACAGGAAATAGGATAGCAGAGGGAAGAGAGAAATGATAACCCTCTTTGCACATCATAATAAATTGGGGGGGGGGGCTTTTACAAAGCACATGTGCCCCCACTCTACCCCAAGATTCTGATTCATTTGGCCTAAATTGGAGCCAGGCATGAGTCTCACACTCAGCCTAAGTTGGAAACCACTATGACAAAAGAATGAACAAACATGTGACAGCATATGAGATACCTCAATGGCCTCGAGAGACTCACAGAAAAATGGGCATTCTTGCGTTCTGCGTTCTGAAGGCTGACATTCTAGGTGTATGGTGTCCTACCCCCAAAGACACATGTTCTTAGAGTCTTGGAAAAGAAACAATGGGCTCTGCTCTCTGCTTGTTTGAGCTCCAGCCAGTTACTTAACACTTGGTGCCTCAATTTCCTCATCTGCAGAATGGGAATGGCATCAGGTCACCATTTTGATAAAATGAGTTAATTCACATAGAAGATTTAGCTCTGAACAGCAAATTCTCAGTAGGTGTTACCTGAGGGCTCCCCTGGGAGCAAGTAATGAGATTATTTCTTTGCCTTGTAAGCACTTACTAGCAGAGGTATTTACAAAATGACAAACAGCTCAATTACACTGTGCTACATGTTTTATAGGATGAGGAATGACAAGCAAGTAGAAGTGGTCATCTAATAAGAACCTTACTCAGACTGCAACATGATCTCTCACACAGGACAGCACCTCAGCTGCCAGGGTGAAAAGTGTGGATGGAGCAAGATAGCCTCTCTGAGAAAGAAAGAAAGAGTAGCTGGTGCAAAAGTGTGTGTGGTGTCGCCATTGTTATTTCAATTGAAGAAGCTTGATTAGATACACAAACTGAAAGGAAAGAGCCAACAAGGAGGTAGTGGGGAAAATGTAGGCAAAGGAGGAGTATCTTATGCAGCAAGAACATGAAGTGGCAGGAACTCACATGACAAGATCAGCCTTTAAACAGCAGAGTGCAGACAGTCTCACTGCTGTGGAAGGAAAGGGCATTTGGAAGTGTAAAAGCAGATAAACACTAGGCAAGGCAGGAGAGTGAGCCCAGCTGGTTCTCCCTTGTCAGTCCTTATTTTCTCTGTGATATATGAGCTGAGGTCATATGCAGAGGTTGGAAAGGGAGGATGAGATGAAGGGAGTGGAGAGTTTTCAATAGCTTCAGGGAGGTCCCAAGAGTTCCAAAGTATCCCTCACTACAGTAAGTCATTTAGATGGTATTCTTGATTTGTCTTCTTGGCAGATTCTTGAAAATTTGCAGCCATTTGGAGATAATTAGTTTTCCAAATAGATCCCACTCTGGGAGAACCAATATTGCATTCTTTTAATGCAGGCTTTTATATTTAGCAATAAAACACTCTGCCATCTAACCATAAAGAAGAGACCCACATAAAGTCCTCCCTTCGTTGAAAAGGGAGATGTTATCTTCTAAAATTGTGCTGCAAATATTATCCCTTCCAATACATTGTGCATTCCTACTAAATAACAGTCTTTTGGTGGGGGAAGCAGAGGTTAAAAGATGTAGTTTTTAAAACAAGGAGATTTTTATTTCTATTTCTAAACAATTAACCTTGCTTTTCTTTGGGGGATGGAGATAAGATTTTTAATAATAAAAAAAATTATACGGGAGTGCCTGGATGGCTCAGTTGGTTGAGTGTCTGACTTGATTTTGGCTCAGGTCATACTCTCAGGGTTGTGAGATGGATTCCCAGGTTGGGCTTCATGCTCAGTTGGGACTCTGCTTGAGATTCTCTCCTTCCCTCTCCCTCTGCTTCTCCCTGCTCATCTGCCATGCTTTTCTCTCTCTCTCTTTCTAAAATAAATGATTTTTTAATTAAAAAAACTATACAGTAAATACAAAAAAATAGAAATAAAAAATGTAAATATGTATGCCAAAAGGCAACCACTTTTCCTATTTTTCTGACTTAACCTTTAGCCAAAAAAAAATGTATTCTATGTTGTCTGAACTAATGAATCAAAGGTCAAAGAGCTGAGTAAAGATAATGAAAAGGAACATAAAAACAATTGAGAGAGATGAGGAAAGCATTGGAGCAGACCACTTTGCAATGGAATTTATGCTGAAGGCCATATGCAGGCCAGAACTGGAAATACAGTTGAAAGCTTAAAAGATACAATAATAAGGAAACATAGCAAAGGCCATGAAGCAGCTCTTCAGGGGTTTAATCACGAGTGTCCGAGAGGATTAGAGCTTCCACAAATACAGCGCTGCTTTAGAACAAGGCAAAAGGAAATGCAAGCACTTGCCTCCAAAGGAAATCATAGACCCACTTGATCTGGAAGAAAAAGAGAATTATAATGTAGAAAAAAAATAATAATTTTAGAATTAATTAGTACTCAGTGTATCTCAAATTATTTGTTGCTATATTTTTTCTGCATGTCAGTGTATAATCCAATTCATTTCAATGAAAATATTTAAGTAATAGTCTAGACCATGAAAATATGTAGAAGGTATACATATGCACATGTGTAGACATTATCCATTCCTTCTTTTTTTATGTTATTTCATTCAAAGGATCTACAGGTCATAATCTATAGTAGATTGAATTAGTGTCCGAAAGTATGGGCTGCTACTCCCTACAGGAGGATTGTACATCCTCACTGCCCAGCTGTCAGGTTTGGCCATATGACATGCTCTGTCCGGTGAAATGTGAGTAGAAGTGGTATGCGTGCAGAAAGAAGTTAAAGTAGCAAGCCTGAGGCTGCTAGGCTTAAAAAGACTCGCTTGCAAGATTGGCCCTTTGATGGTGTCAGGGAGCTTGGTTTGAGGAAAAATTCTTGTCATTCCCTGATAAGAATGACTCTCTATGCCGAAACTGTACAAACAATGTGGCTTGTGCTGAACACATACTTTCCTTTGGGGAATCCAGAAGTGTGGTACACACTAGGCAAGGGGTGCCTACGTGACCATCCCCCAATAAAAACCCCAGGTACTGCATCTCTATTGAGTTTCCCTGGTAAATGACACTGCACACATGGTGTCACAAATTGATGATGAAGGAATTAAAGATATCTTGTGTGACTCCACTGGAAGAGGACTTTAGAAAGCTTTCACTTGTTTCCTCTGGACTTTGTCACATGTACTTTTTCTTTACTGATTTTGCTTCATATTCCTTCACAGTTATAAACCAACACTCTGTGACTATATGCTATCAGCCCTATGAGTCCTTCCTGTGAATCACCAAATCTAAGGGTGATCTTGGAGACTCAAGACATAGTGTCACTTTGTTTTTTTCCTCTCTCATGACAAGTGACACTGGTCTAGCTAGAGGCTGCTCTGCCTTCTGGGTGTCAAAGTGAAGATAATATGGCAAAGCCATAGTCAACCTGAAGCTGATTTACATGAGCCAAAAAAAAAAAAAATGATAAGCCTGTAAGATTTTGGAGTTCCCATTATCACAGCAAAGCCTAACCTTTTCTGATGGAGCTACAATCTCAGTCATACATTTGCATAGTTCTCTCATGCTTCCCAAAACTTGTCTCACTTGACTTTGGCCATCCCCAAACCCTATGAAGTATGGCAGCCAGATGACAATATTTCTATGCTATAGACTAGCTGGCCCCTTATCCTTTCTCCAAATTCACATGACATTAGATAAATAAATCTCTCCCGAACATGAAGCATGGTTCCCTGCAGTTGCCCATGCAAGAACCAGAGGGATGGCAAATTTGTCACTGCAACTTGGAACACTCACAGATACAACCTCCATTTGAAGTTTCTTTTTTTTTTTAAGATTTTATTCATTCATTCATTCATTCATTCATTCATTCATTCATTCATGACAGACACACAGAGAGAGGCAGAGAACAGGCAGAGGGAGAAACAAGCTCCCTGCAGGGGGCCTATGCGGGACAATATCCCTGGACTGAGGACCAGGTCCTGAGCCAAAGACAGATGCTAAACCACGGAGCCACCCAGGTGTTCCTCATTTGAAGTTCTTATTAATGATTACTGTGGGGTTTTGTGTTGTTGGTTTGTTGTTGGGTTTTTTGTTTTGTTTTATTTTTGGTTGTTGTTGTTGTTGTTGTTTCTGTCTACAGCACCTGAAAAAGCATAGATTTCTGGCTGTCCATCAGTTTAATCTACCCTGGCAGATAACAGTTTCTTTGAGATAATCTCACAGGACCAGAGAATTAGATATGATTCATGCCATTTAGCCCATATTTTAAATCATACTGAACCTAACATAACCTTCAAATTTGGTAAAACTCAACTTATTAATTCTCTGTTGCTGGTTCACAATTTTTATATTACTTTAAAATATACCAGCTTAGAACAGCAATAATATTTATTATCTCAAACAATTTCACTCGGTCAGAAACTCTGGAATATCTTAGCTGAGGGCTCTCAGGACTTCTCATCAGTTGGCAATCGAGATTTGGGCCACTGCTGCAGTCATCTTGAGGATTCCCTGGGGCTGCAGAATCTGCTTTCATAGCAACTTGTTTATATGGAGGCCAAGTCAGAGCCGTCTGTTGCAAAGAGGGCTCAGTTCCTCACCACATAGGTCTTGTTGTGGGACTGCTTGAGTAGTCTCATGACGTGGCAACTGGCTTCCTCCATGCTGAAGGATCCAAAAAAAAAAAAAAAAAAAGCAAGAAGAATCAAAATGCCTTCTATGACTTTGTCCTGGAAGTCACACACTGTCACTTCTGCTACATTTTATTCATTAGAAATGTATTACTAAGTCTAGGTCACATTCGAAATCTGAGAAATTTGACTCCAACTTTTGAGAAGAGGAGTGTCAAAGAAACTTTGAGCATATTTTAAGAACACCACATCCATATAGGTCGCTATTATTGCTATTTATCAATATGTTCAGTAGTTCCCCCCAACTCTGGGCACAGTATAGACATTTGTATTTATTGTTCTTCATGATGGGTGAAGGGGCCCTGTGGTTACATCCAGCTGATGAATTGTGAATTGTGAGTAGACTAGTCATTAAATGCTTTTGGAAAATTGGCAATTTACATGGAAAAAGAAAAGACGACATTGCTACTTTATGCCATTCACAAACACAAAATGCAAATGAAATAAGTAAAGAAGAAAATGAGCAATGTGAAACTTTTCAAAAAAAAGTTATAATAATTTATTACATTGAAGAATTTCCTAAGGCACAAAAAAATATAAAGTTGAAATTTCTCTTCAACAAAAGACGTAGTGAAAGGTAAGACACATATTTCAAGAAGACATATGCAACCCATGTAATTAGCAAAGAATCTGGGGTGTACACACAGAAATCAAAGGAAACCATAAGGAAAAGAATAATAAACCAGTAAAAAAATAAATAGATAACATATATGATAAAACAAGTTGCAGAAGAGGAGAAAGATGATGCTCCATATCACAGATAAACCAGGGTAAACTTCAATGACATATCACTACACGTTGGTTAGATGGACAAAAATTAACAAATCTGAGAGCACAAATTCTCAGCCTGGTAGCAGCTGCTGGTGTGAATGTAGATTGGGACAAGCACGATGGAGAAAAACAGAACAAAGAGCCAATAAAATCAGAGGTGTGAATAGTCTATGACCAGAAGTTTCACTTCTAATTCTACATTCTCTACCTTGAAGAAGCACAAGGGCCATGTGTACATGTACCATGTTGATAAAATCTCAAAAAATCAATAATGAGTGAAAAAAACAACTTGCAAAAAGATATTAATAATACCATTCCATTTAGGTAAATTTTAAAGCATGTAAAACAATGTCATATAGTGTCACTGAATAAATACATAAGTAGACAAAATAAGAAAACCTATACGTATTTCAAGATTGAGGTTTCTCCTGGGAAAAAGAATAAGCCAAATGACTGGGGAGTGGAAGAGGAGTAGTTTGCTATATCGGGCACACTTTTTCTATTTTCTCAGAAGAGATCTGAGCAGATATAGCAAAATGTTACCATCTGCTTAATACTTGTAGTGAATCCCTATTATTGTCATTTTCCATATTTTTTCACGTGTTTGGAGAATTTCAAAGTTGAACACTAAGATTTTATTATGAGAAAACCACTTATCTCAATCTCTTGTTATATTAAAATCTGATTCTAACAGGGAGAGGGGTAATCCCTAAATTATAATGAGTATTTCATAAGATACTGCACTTTTTAAATTAGCCTACATTAGTGACACCTGTCAGATGGATTCTGTATACGACACACCAAAGCTACAATCCCTGGAGCAGGACTCATCAATGCCTGGAGCTCGATCGAGAAAGTTCTGTGACCTTACAAGATAATACCATTATGTAAGTTCTGGAAAGTATCATTCAAATTAGCTATCCGTAACTTCTAAAGAGAATCAAAATAGTTGGCATTCTACTGGTCTTTTTCAGAGGAGGTAGATTTAAGGCATTCAACTCCTTCTTTCCCACAAAACCAATCCAATCGCATTTGAATTTATTAGGAATGAAAAATACACATAACTCTCCATTATCTCCTAACTTCCTCAAGAAGGTTTTGGAGAGAGTGGGAAACATGTGAATTATACTTTAATTATAACTGTCAGTTCCCGGACACAGCTGGATTACAAGGAGCTTTGAAATTGCTCAATTTTTAAAAGAAAAAAAATTCAATAGTTCTAATTTTGCTGACAAGAGAAAGGTCCAACTTTCTCTCACAGGAAAGAATTTTTAACCACATTTTAGGCTGGATGGAACTGAATAGTATAGATAAGCATCCCATCTTCCAGATGCTTATCCTGAATAAATCTCTAGACTTTGAAGGGATCGCCTGGGAGCTAATCTTTTCAGCTTTGAGCTTGAGTCAGCCAATAATAACAATAAAAAAGAAAGCCGATCCATTTCCCAGTTTTTCTCCCCATTATAGTATAATATCAAGAATAACAGTAATTTAAGCTGCAATGTTTCTGCATTGAGTGAGTCTGTATGTGTGAATGAATATGTACACGTGTATTAATGTGTACACCTTTGTCCAAAAACACATTCGTCATCCAAGGGTACAGAATCATTCTCTCTCAGTAGCAGAGCTTTGCAAGTCTCCTCAATAATGACTGTGTTTTGATCTGGGCCAATGATGAAGGACTAAATTACTAAATTATCCTCATCATTAACTGTCAAATCTAATGAGTCAAACTTCATGATTATTTTTTTAAATCACTTTCTCCTATTTGCCTGTCATTCATTTATTCAATAACAAATCAATATTTACTGAGTACCTACCCTGAGAATTCTATATGAGGCATTTCATAGTTAAGCCTATGGGGTTATGAAGCAACATATCACTTCCTGTTTTCCATATCAATTAAACTGCAGGAAAATTAAGTCACAGACTTCTCAGTGAAATGATAGGATTTCAGTCATATATTTTCTGATCCCTGGAAATGGTGATAACTCTCCATCACTGTAGTCAATGTGTGGCTAGTAACTCAGCAAAATTAGAGAGAATGTGACAACAAGAGGAAATCAAAATGATTTGTAAAGTGAGAATTCATCACATTTTCAGGGAAAACCACACAGTATCCTGAAATGAAAGCCATTAGAGGGAAAATGTATTTCATTAGCCTGGTTTTCTAAGGACGGTTAGGTCATAAATCAATTTGCCTTGTTTTAATCCTTTTCCTTCACCCTCTGCCATATATCCTCATGTTATTATGGAAGTTTCATGATTGTCTTGGAATCTTCATGAGAGGGAGGAAAAGGAAACCTAAGACAATATCATTAGACAGAATGGATTACATTTGACCCTTCACTTCCTTCCCCTTAGAAATTTCAACAGAAACCCAAACCTTCACTTACCTCATAAACATACTTTATACAGTTATATACAGTGAGTATGTGAGTCCACACACAGTAAAGTTATATACAACCATATGCAGCACAATATGATGGTGTTAATTCTGACTGTCACCACACTCATGATACAAACAGTGGAAGACTGAAAATTTCTGTGTGTGTCTATGTGGGTATGCATGCATGTAGGACAAGACAGAAAGAGGAATAGGAAAACAAGAAGAAGGGAACAATTTGAAATAAAATAAAGCAACAATCCTTCATGGATTAGTGTGATATAGTTAAAATTTACGGTAGAAATTGTGAGGTGAAAAGAGAAAGAGCTGGAAATGACTACGTTTTAAATAAATGAAATGAACTTAAAAAGAATTGGTAGTGCTTCCTCACCATGAGAATAGCTGTAATGCTACCAATAAAGCTACAACTCTGAATAAAATGGTCAGGGAGATGGTTTTGACAAACGGTTTGGATGAGAGCACCATCAGTGTTGTGGAGGGTCTTACTTATTTCTCCAATGGTCAAAGCTACTTTGTGGAGATACCAGGAGCCTATAAACTCCTATGTTTTCTGACTCTAATATCAGAACACTGGAGTAAAGAAAATCCTGAATCTGCAAGTTAAAAGGGCATACATATCCTGGTGGAAAAACTATAGAATCATCAATACTGTACCACAATTGGGAAAATCATTGGCCTCTTAGTTTGAGAATACACTGCCATTCAGGCCAAAAAGAAAGCTGCCAAAGGCTGAATATAAACAGGCTGCTGTTGGATTACTAATAAGGAATTTCATAATTCAGATAGCAGAACAAATATTGTCTATGTGTATGTTTGTTTATACAAGTGGGGAATATCTAAAGAATATGCACTACATTCTTTTAGTAATGTTGGAATAGCGATTTTGGGGGTTCAGAAATAATCCTGTGATTTTGTTTTTGCCTATTTTATTTTCTACTCTTCAGCAAATGTATGTACCAATTTGTAGTAATAGAAGTTTATTAAAAATAAAATAGAAAAATCATAAAAAATAGATAAGAAGAGGACAGTGGTGCTCAGTCAGTTGAGCATGTGACTCTTTGTTTCAGCTCAGGTTATGATCTCACGGGTTGTGGAATGGAGCCCAATGTCGGGCTCCACGCTCAGTGGGGAGTCTGCTTGAGGATTCTTTCCTTCTACTGCTCTCATGCCCACTTTCTCTCAAATAAATGATAAAATCTTCAAAAAAATAATGAAGAAGAAGACAAGGACAGACTCTAAAAGACAGGAAACAAGACACAAGAAAATATATGAGGAAAATAGTTTGATTTTTATTTAAAGATTTATTTATTTATTTTAGAGAGAGAGAGTGGGGGCAAGGGCAGAGGGAGAGGGAGAGACAGAATCGTCAAGCAGACTTCCTGCTGAGTGTGAAGCCTGATATGAGGCTTGACCTCAGGATCCTGGGATCATGACCTGAGCCAAAATCAAGAGTTGGACGCTTGACAAACTGAGCCATCCAGGTGTCTCTAAAATAGTTTGATTTTAAATGCAACAGATACTCATGTGTTTTGAGGGAAAAATGGAATTTAAAAATCAAAAAACAAGAAACAGTTGGAAAAGCCATTTTAAAGTGAATGACATTAAACATTAAGTCATTCTGAAAACATATAATAAACGCAGATATAAATAAGTAACAAATACAGAATATGATAGCAGTATTTGAAGTAAAATAGAAAGTTACAATTTAACCAAATTTAGGAAGTGAGTTCCAGAAGATAGGAGAAAAAGACTGATATTTCTTCATCTTTCATAGAATAAAGGCAAAGGTGTCTATCTATGGGTGATAAATAAAGTAATAGGAACTTTGGGATATGTAAATACATAAATATATCTCTAGGAAAAACAAAACAATAAAAATACAGAGAAACAAGGAAGGGTTGATAAAATTCCCAAATTATTATAGAAAGTTATGATAATTATAACACTACTAATCAGAATTTTTGGAATATAGCTAAAGCAATACTCAGTGGAAGTTTATACCATGCTCTTCAAGGAGAAGTACTGAAAATAAATGAATAAAATGAAAAAAAAAGAATGCAGAATACAAAGTATCCTAGGAAAGGTATTTTAGTTCTAAAGAAAGGTAAAAATTATTTCTGTGAAATTAAATAAGAGAAATAATGAACAGAGACAAGAGCAGTTTCTAGGAGCAATGGAGAAAACACTATAACAATAGATATACTGCCAGCAAATCTGATAAAGAAAAAGGAAGAAAGTACAAATTTGCAAAATTAGAAATAATATATTGGAGAATAATGATTAGCAAAAATATTTTGTAAAGCTCTTCATATAAATTTGAAATATCTGGATAAAATATACATTTTAGACAAAATATTACAAAAATTAATTCCTAAAAGCTAAAATCAATCAATTATATTTAAGAGTCTGATTAGATTCTGATAAGAGTCTGATAAGAATTTGCCCTCTAATGAAAAAAGTCCAGAATGTTTTAAGAATAAAAAATTTGAATATATCTATAGATGGAACAGAAAATTTGAGTGGCATTTGCATTGTTCCAGAACACAGCAAGTAAAAAAAAAAAAAAAAATCTCTAAGTACTTTTTCTTAAAGTAGCATAATGTTGTCACTCAAACTTGACAAAGAGAGCCCACAAAAAGGACTACAGCCCAATCTCATTTGTAATGAATAACATTGAAAATATTCTAAATAGGGGATCCCTGGGTGGCGCAGCGGTTTGGCGCCTGCCTTTGGCCCAGGGCGCGATCCTGGAGACCCGGGATCGAATCCCACATCGGGCTCCCGGTGCATGGAGCCCGCTTCTCCCTCTGCCTGTGTCTCTGCCTCTCTCTCTCTCTCTCTGTGACTATCATAAATAAATAAAAAAATAAAAATTTAAATAAAAAAAAAGAAAATATTCTAAATAAAACAGCAAATACATATTGGTGGCACATTTAAAGATCAATATACTATAAACAAATAAGTAGGGTTTATTCATAAATATAAGCATGATTGCTGGAAACCAATACTAGGAAACCAATTAAAATAATTCATCACTATAGGTAAAGCACAAATGATGTATTAACCATATAGATAAAAATAAAAGTAGTGCTTAGTAAAATTCAAAAATTCCTGACTAGATCTGGAAGGTACCTCTTCACAATTAATATACATTTGATAACAGATATTTATTAGAAGCTGTCAATAAACACTCTTAGTGGTTAAACATCAACAGTTCAAGAAGAGCAGGTGAAATTATTCTTTAAATGTTTTATTCAATATTGTTCTGAAAGTACCAAGTATCCAATTACCTAAGAGAAAAAAGTTTTAGAGTAAAGGAGTGACAGAATTATGTACAGATGATATAATTACATATCTGAAAAACCCTAAAAAAATCAGAGGAAAGAAATGATGAAAACCACAAAATAATTGTTAGCTGTTAGAAAATTGGTATTCTAAAAATCCAATTACTTTCCTATATATAGGGAAGATCCTATTTACCAACATCAACACTCACATACATCCTAATAATAGACAAGAAATGAGGGGAAAACCTCAGTATTTTCTCAAAGACATAAAAATATGAGCTAATGGAAATATACACCATTTACAGGATTAAGAATATTGAATAGTAAACATTTCTATATCCTATAAATTAATCTAAATATTTGGTGTGATGTCATTAAGAAGAATTACATTTTTTTGATAAAGAGATAAACTTTTTAAAGTTTAATTGCTGGAGGACTTTTTGCTAAGTGAAACAAGCCAGGCACAAAAGAAAAGTATTGTATGTTCTCACTTACTATGGAATCTGAAAGCATTGATTCATAGTAGAGATGGTCACGATGGTTACCAGAGGCAAGGAAAAAGAGAGAAAGGAGGAGATGTTGGTCAAAGGGTACAAAGTTGTAGTAGTATAGGATGAATAATTTCTAAAGATCCAATGTGCAGCATGGCAAATTTAGTTTAAAATACTGTATTATACAGGCATTTGGTTAAATTGCTTAAGCATCTGACTCTTGATTTTGGCTCACATCTCAGGGTCTTGAGATTATACCCAGAGTCAGGCTCTGTACAGATCATGTAGCCTGCTTGAGATTCTCTCTCTCCCTCTGCCCCTCACCCCTACTCTATCTCTTTCTCTATATCAAAAAATAAATAAAAAAGAAAAGAAGAAAGAAGAAAGAAAGGAAGAAAGGAAGAAAGAGCAAAAAAATAAATAATTTAAAATGCTGTAGTATATACCAGAGATTTGCTAACAGAGTAGGTCTTGGGTGTTCACCACACACACATACATGCTAATGGTAACTATGTGAAGGAATGGATATGCTAATTAGTTTAATTGCAGTAATCATTTCAATGTGTATATCAAAACATTATGTTGTAAATATATACAACTTGCATTTTTAAAATTAAATTAAATTTAAAAAAAACAAAGTTTAATTGGGAAAAATAAATATGTGAGATTAACCAGAAAGTTCAGAAATAAAAGAGTAATGGGGGAGGAGGAGTGGAAGGAAGTCTTAATAGCCAGACTATAGACTGGTTACAAAAAGTCCAGAAATATATGGAAATAGATATGACAATTCACTATATGAAAAAGATGGGAATAGGAGAGATCATTCAATAAATTTTGATGCGCTAAGCAACTACTGAAAATAAGAATAAAGTTAAATTTTTCCTTCACTCGTTATAGCAAAATAAATTCCAACTGAACCAAACATCAAAAGAAAAATAATGAAAACATAACCATAATAAAGAATATATCCCAAATTTTCAAAATCCTGAAGTTGAAGAACTTTTTAAATCAAGACTAGAAAATCCAGAAGCCATAAGAAAATATGTTGGTAAATTACTACTCCTCATGAAAATTTAAAACTTCTGTATGGTTAAAATCAAGTAGGGTAAAACAAAGACAAAAGCCAAAAAACGAACTGGAGAATATTTGCAATATATTCAAAGGTAAAATACTATTTTCCTTAAAATATAAAACTCTCCTAAAAATCAATAAAGAAAAATGCCCCCAAATCCTCTAAAAATATAGATTAATATGCATTTCACTGAAAAATAAACACATATGGCTCATATGCAAATGGAAGGGTGCCCAATCCCTCTCATAAATAAATGCAAATTAAAGCAAAATAAAGATAGCAATTTTTAGCTGCCAGATTGGCAATAGTTTGATAGTATACAGTCTTGGCAAGATTGTGAGGAAAAACGCATTATCACACACTGGCAATGGATGTACACATTGTCATAACTTCCTTAGAAGGCAATATGATAGTATCCATAAAAAGTAAAAATGTGCACATCCCCCAATTTAGAAATTTGGTCTTGAGGAATTTCTTCTACAGTTGTATTTGCATATGTCTGCAACTGTGAAGGTACAAAAAAAGTGTTTTGAATCATGGATATATATATATATATATATATATATATATATATATATCGTTGGGAGCAACCTAAGTACCAACATAGTTATGGGATTAAGTGGGCTTGAGCCCTGAAGCTCTACTTCTTAATATCTAATATCTTCTAATACTACTACTTCTACTCTAATATCTGGGTGGTTCCACCACTTACTAGCTCTGTGACCTTGGACAAGTTTCTAAACAATCTGTGCCTCAGCTTCCTAATCTGCAAAGTAGTGCTAAAAGAGTATATATTTCATAGGGTTGTTAAGATTAAATGAGTTAACACATACAGAGTAATAGTGTCATATGTACATAAAAGTATATAAGCATGTACAATTTATATATCCATATTTATTCATAATTATATAGTTATAATATTTTTAAATTATTTTAAAACAGTTTTTTAAATATTTTATTTATTCATGAGAGACACAGAGAGAGGCAAAGATATAGGCAGAGGGAGAAGGAGACTCCCTGTGGGGAGCCCAATGCAGGACTCAGTCCCAGGATCCCAGGATCATGCCCTGAGCCAAAAGCAGATGCTTCCACCACTGAACCACCCAGGCACCCTTTAAAACAGTTTAAGTAAAAAATAAATAAATAAAACAGTTTAAGTTCATTGTTGATATGGAAAAATCTCCAGGATACACTGTTACACTCAAAAAATAAGATAAAAAACAGAGTAGGCCCTATGCTCCTGTCTATGTCCAAAAATATATATATGTTTATATAAAGCTCAAAAGTTTCTGTCCTCAAATAGATGGTGCAACACTTCCTATACTTAAGCCCATCTTAGTGCTCAGTGGTTTGCCCTTCCTTGGCCTTTCATTGTTCTACACAATTAGAGAGCTATTTACAAGTATCCTCTAAGTGGACCATTAAAGTTTATGAAAAGCTGAAATTATTTAAAATTGTAATAATACTCTACAATTCTGTTACCACTCTGCTCCTATATGTGTCCAAAAAGATATGTGTTCACATAAAGCTCCAAGATGTGAGCATCTGAATGTATCACACATTTCCTACAGGAGGCACAAGAAACTGCAGATGAATGTTGCCTGTTGGGAAAAGGGTTCAAGATGTGAGTCAGAAGCAGTTACAGATGTTGCCTGACTTACGATGGTTCGACTTAAGATTTTCTGTGAAAGGGATATACATTCAGTAGAAACAATACTTTGAATTTTGATCATTTCCCTGGCAGGTGATGTTCAGTATGATACACTGCCTTGATGCTGGGTGGTATCAGCAAGCTGCAGCTCCCAGTCGGCCATGTAATCACAAACAACTCACACATATAATCATTCTGTTTTTCACTTTTAGTATAGTGTTAGGTAAGTTAAATGAAATATTCAACACTTTATTATATTAAAAAAGGCTCTGTGCTAGATGATTTTGCCCAACTATAGGCTAGTGTAAATGATCTGAGCACATTTAAAGTAGGCTAGGCTAAGCTATGATGTTTGGTAGGTCTAGTATAGTAAATGGATTTTGACAGGCTATTTCTAACTTATGAGGAGTTTTACTAGGACATAACCACATAAGTAAAGGAAGACCTGTATTTTAGTGTATATTTTTGCATGGTTTTATATTTTTACCTTGGGAATAGGTTAATTTAATAAGTTACAAATCTAGGGAGTTATATTCTTTAATGAAACAAATAGCTGATCAAAGAAGTACCTACACTAAACTCCGATTCTCAGCTTCTTTCAGGAATAATGTTACAGTGCACATTGTCCGCTTGCTCTATGGGATGCCCCTCGATTACATTATTTGCCATAGCTCCAGAAAACAGAACAACTGGTATCATACCTGCAGAAAGCAGAATAACTGGTGTCATGAAAACACTTTTGTGTTTTGTGATTATACTGTTTAGCTGCTGAGTTTTCGAAAAAAGTCCCAAGTGTGAAAATAGAGAGCAGCGATTTCCCACCCAAGTCCTTAGCCCCCTCAAATAGATCATGCAATGGGTTCCTGTCCTCAGGCCTTCCTTGGTCTTCCACTGTTACCCACATCCAGAGAGCTAACTATTTACAAGTATCTCTTCTAAATGGGCTATGAAAGTTTATGAAAAGTTGAAACTATTTTAAATTATACTAATAGTCTGTAGTTCTGTCATCACTCAGTTCTTTTCAATAGGGAAATGAAAATGAATAAGATAGGCAGGCCACAGCATCTGTATTCATTTTCTGTTGCTGAGTAACAAATGACCACAAACCTAAAATGAACATATTTATTATGTCAGTTTCCATAGGTCTGGATTCTGGGCACAGCTTAACTGGGTCCTCTGATCAGGACCTCACAAGTCTGCAGTGAAGGTGTCCAGAAGGTACAAAGAAATTGTCTTCTCCTCTAGAGCATGGGTTTCTTTTCCAAGCTCATTCAGGTTTTGGGGAAATTGTATGATTAAATCTTGCTAGCAGTTGGCTATAGACAGCTCTCAGCTCCTAGAGGACACCCTAGTTCCTTGCTACAAGTCCCCTTCCATTGACCGTCCCACAATATTCAGCATACTTATTTTAAGCCAGCCAGAGAATCTCTCACTCTGACCTGCTGAGAAAGAGTTCTATATAACACCACATAATCACAGGGGTGATACCCCAACACATTTGCCATATAAAGTAACCTAATGGAGGGAGTTGCATTCCTTTGCCATATTCTGTTCCCAGAAATAACCACAGGTCCATTCTGCATTCAAGGGGCACAGTTATACAAGACTGTGATTCCCTGGGGTCATATTAGTATATGTCTGCCACAGCATGCTACCCGGGAAGTCAGGAAAGTTAGAGAATTATTGCCCATTAAAGAGGCCGTCAGGATAAATAAAATAAAATAAAATAAGGTAAGATAACATGATGTACTTACAGATGAGGACAATGCCAACATCTGGCAGAAGCTGATTGATATGCTATTTGGTAGTTAGGGAACAGTAAGCAAATATCTTTGTGAATGAAAAATACTTGGATGCCATGTAAAGAGTATTATAATTTTTATAAAGAGTTTTAATTTTTTCCTTCTAACCTATGGCAGCAGGAACATTTTTAAACAAACACACACACAAAGGCCATGCTTCCAGAAATTATTTCCTCCTGCAACTCAAACCTGACATTTGGATATAAGCCCTCTGGTAAATTCTTGTTGTGTTTTTTTAAATGTTATTCCTTCATATGCCAACACTCGAGAAGATGGCAGCCACCTGTTCAGAGACAGGTTAGAGAGATAATATCCAAGTATGTAAGTACTTACAGGCTACTGGGTCTCCTTATCCCTTCCTCATCTCCTTTGCAGTCACCTCTAGGGATGTCTTCTTCCCCAGTCACTGAATTTATCCGAGAGAGACTAGAATTATCAAATTCAACTGAGCCCTGGAAGGTTTAATTAATTGCCTTCTGGGGAAAAGTATCAGTTTTTGCTTAGAAGTTGGTAAAAAAAAATTATAATAATAATTAAATTCACTGTAGGAAATTATTGTAGCATGGTTAGTAATTTGTATTATTTATAAGTGTCATTTAAATATCTACATAGCTTACCCTCGAGAACCAGAGACTGAAGCAGTCTCTATGCATTTTAATAGAGATGTGAAGGATATACACATTGACATCAGTGAATGAAAACAGTTCCATAGTGGGCTTTTATTGTTGTTTCTACAAGACTGAACAAAGTCGGAGAGGAAAGGGATCTTGAAGGCCTCTAAACATCTGAGGTCAGAATATCCATCTCTATGAATGTGGATCACTATTCGGCTATTTAGATCTAACATTTGTACAAAACAATGACTATACTACTTACAAATGAAGTTGACATTTGAGTGAAACTCCAAGATAAGCTAAGACATTAGCTGTGCCCAATTATCTTAAATTAACTCTTAAATTGAATCCAAGTTCTCGGATTGCCTGTTCCTGGGTCATAGGTAAATAAATGGAAGCACATTGCCTGAAAATTACCATTTACAACAAATTTTCTCTACAGATTCCTCTTCACATTGAGTTTTTTTAACCTGAGTTAAAACTCAATTCTTCCCCGTTAACCCTTTTACTTCAAGCAGGTCACTTAATCTCTCTGAGCCTCAGGTTACACATCTGTAAAATAGGGGTAATTATACAACCTAGAAAGTTCTCCAGAGTAAAGAGATATTGCATGCAACTGTTTTTAACATCATGTCTTGTATAGAGTAAGTGCTCACTGAGTGATGGCTATTGTTAATAACACTGTGTGGAAGAAATGATTCACTCAGAATCTTGTGTGGACAAGTCTCTACTATTCCATTAACAAGATATATACCATCTTTGTGGGTTTGGATGGGGGTGATGGGGCTTGAGTTTTGAAATATAAAATAATGTAATGCTAATAGGTATGAACATTTCTCTATGTGCTAAAATTTTGCTCCTCTTCTTTAAACATAGGTACCTGCATTTTATGCAATTGAAAAGAACAGTTATTTTCTACGTTTTTTTTTTTTTAAGATTTTAGTTATTTATTCATGAGTGACGCAGAGAGATAGGCAGAGGGAGAAGCAGGCTCCCTGTGGGGAACACAATGCGGGACTCAATCCCAGGACCCCGAGATCATGCCCTGAGCCAAAGGCAGATGCTCAACCACTGAGCCACCCAACTGCCCTACAGTTTCTTTTGTATGACCACCACACACAGGAGTCCTGAGTCGCAGAAAAGAGACACACACAGCCTCCTCTTATATTAAATGTTACCAAACGAGGGCAGTTTCATTTGCTGTTTTGTCAATCCCATTTTGCACAGTTTGAGTTCCTCTAAAGGCCTGCGCATCTTCAAATCTTCCTTTTCTCAGTGCTCATGCTCAGTCTCAATCTCTCTCCCAGTCCCTCTGTCTTTTTGTCTCTCTTTTTCTCTCCCTTCCCCTGCAGCTCTGCTCTCTCTGTCTGGAGCTGAGTGGCAGTGGCATCAACTCCACACTCTCCTCTCCCTCAGCTCCTGTGGATTTGATCATCTCATTATTGAAATACAGTGTCCTTTGTTCACATCTATGGCAGATATTAACATTTTTATTGGAAACCAAAGTAATTCACTTACTCTGTGAATTCTCCTCTCCTATAAATGACAGAAGAGACCCTCTCGCCAAGTGCAGTCATTTCAGAGGCTTTATTACTTTCAAGAAGAAAAGGGTCCAGGTTAAAATGAAGTTAACAGATTTGCTGAAGGGCATGATTCTACACACAAGAAAGTCTTTCCCTTGCTAACATAACCCACTGTTGAACTCTGTGATCTCACTCCACAGAACTGCCTGTGACAGGCGTTCAACACACTCAGAGCAGCAAAACTCCAGATGTGAACTCTTGGTGCTCAGCAGCAACAGTTCTTGGGGATCCGATGAAATCAGAAAATCCCCCACAGTGACAAGGGCAATGAGCAATATTCTTTCAGCAGGATATTTTTTTGACCCTAGGAATAATCAGGGAGACCACATTCTGAGTTTGTTAACAAAATTAAAGGGCTCAACCACAGTGTATCTGCTAGGATTCTGGGAGCAAACAAATCTCTGCTTGTCCCCCTGCCTTCTAGGAGCCTCCACAGACTCCTCTGGGAGGCTTCCCGGGTCTATTGGTCTGAATTAAATAGAGGCAAAAACACCCTCAATATTATCACTAATTTAAGGGATGCATATTTTATGAAATGACCCTGGACATCTGGGATACCCCTGGATATTAGGCCTGTCTCAGAGACCCACATTCCAGACCAGCTAAGGTAGCTTAAATCACCTCAAGAAACATTTTTTTCTTGTGGTCGATAGCCTTCCTGATCTAGTGAGAAGAGTGACCTGGAATTCAAAAGACCCAAGTTTTCATATTGCCAGATCACTGTCTGACTGAACTCTTCTAAAACTCAAAGGCTTCAATGAGGGTATAATGAGTATTAAGATGTGCAACCTATCTAGTTGAGTTTCACCATATGAATGAAATAGGGGCTGTCACTTATAGCCATATCAGATTTTCCAATCCTCTCTCCAAAGCCCTATCCAGGATCCATAAAGCTCTTTTTTTCAAAATTTTAAATGAAAATTTTTATTTGACTATTTTATTTTGACATACATTTTTTTTCTTTACCTGCCCAGAACAACAAGGTTGTGTTTTTTTGTTTTTGTATATTTTTTTATTGGAGTTTGATTTGCTCTTGAAAGCCAGATCAGCTCAGTGACTCCTGGGCATGATTCCATCAGGCATACCTGGGCACCCTGGGTAGCACTAGCAGGGGGTTCTGAGTCTCACCATATGGAAAGGAGGGCCAGCATCTGGCAAAGAGGGCCAGCATCTGGCAAAGTTCTCAGCAGATGCCTAAAAGGTGTTTAGTGCTGGTGGTCCAGAAGGAATTTATGGAGAGAGAGAAGGTAGGGTCATGATCAGAATAGTCTCCTCTTTCTTTTATCTTCCCACTATTCCTGCAGACAAATATAAACCACCATTCTGGTCTTTGAAGTTACAAAGGTAAGACACCCCAGATAATTTCTTTTAAATCTGGGTTCTTGAACTCAGATAAGGTGAACGCACATATAACTTTTCTATAAGCTGATGGGGTTATTCTAAAAATAAACATGAGCTAGAGGATGTGAGGGATCCAGGGAAAAGGTGAGACTTATCCCTAAAGGAAATCCCCCAAACATGCAGAAGATGAGATGTCAGTATCAGAGTTCATGTTTTAGAGATGCTTTAGTTCTGGAATGAGACCCAATCCTAATGAAAGAGTAGCCTTTGAGGGGGAACTGCTTCCCTGGCAGCCCAGAGAAACTGGCTATTTTATGTGTTCCCTGATTAATAAACATGTGAGAAAAGCCTACATCTCTTGTTCCAATTACTTTCAGCAACAGAAGTGTACATGGAATCCCTGGCGGGGCATCTTAACTTGGATGGTCCGCAGAATCCTCATACTCACAACGTGCAGAACTGTACTCTTTATCTCCCTCATCACATACATTTTCCTCCTCACCCCCACAAACCCTATTGTGTTCTTTAGAGTTTATTGACCTCCAGAGCATCTCCTGCTTCCCAAATGACACAAAAAATAAAAATAGGAGAAATCATTAACATTTTTCTCAATCTCATGCTTCCAAATACTATCCGTCATTAGATTCTAATGATCTGAACTCCAAAATATTTCTTGATTTCACATCCACTTCTCTTCAGCAATGCTTGTACCATTTTAGTTAAGGCTACAATCATTCTGGATTTTATTTGAATATAGGCTGCTATGGTGTGCAAACTGCCCTATTATATTTTGTATCATTGAGAGAGAAAATAAAAGATATGATTTAATCTAAGACATGCCACTAATGGTAAGGTGAACTCAAATTTCAGACATAATAATATATAAAAAATGAAAGTCTTAAAATTAGTGAAATATAGTGCTTAACAGCCTCTTAAGAGCTCACCCTGTATCTATTCGTGGCCTCCACCATTCGATCACTTTCTATTTAGAATGTTTTTTCAATGACAGGACAATGGCAAAAGACTTCCTTGTTTAAGATAATTCAATATATTCTCCATAAATTCAAGATAAAATCCAACAGCATTAGTATAACATACCAGGTCCTGCTGATTCCTCCAGCTCTTGATATTCTTCTTCTCTTACTTGAAGTCCCAGCCATGCAACAACTCCTTCCAAATTCTGGAAACTAAGAAACACAGGTCTGTCCAAACTTCGTATCTTTGTACATACTCTTCCTTCTACTGCAATGATCTTCTCTCCCTTTAAACCTTGACTCAAACCTCAGGTCTCAGCTAGCTCAAATGTCATTTCCTTCAGAAGCTTCTCCTGGTTTCCAGAACAGGTCTAGGTGCCTCCTGTGTGTCCCCAGAACACCCTGTGCTTAACATACATTGCACCCTACAAAATGGCCTCTTTATCAGTTTGTCCCTCCCTCCAGACCAGAGAGTCCTTGAGATCAGAGACCAGGTCTTGTACACTAGCACACCCCCCAAGGTTCTCACATAGTGTCTGACACCTAAATATTTATTTAAAATTGACAATGCATGAGGAACCAATGAGAGGTTGCCAGCCAAACAAAGCCACCAGCCATAGGATTTTTCTTAAAAGAATTCACAGATGGGGGATCCCTAGGTGGCGCAGCGGTTTAGCGCCTGCCTTTGGCCCAGGGCGCGATCCTGGAGACCAGGGATCGAATTCCACGTCGGGCTCCCGGTGCATGGAGCCTGCTTCTCCCTCTGCCTGTGTCTCTGCCTCTGTGTGTGTGTGTGTGTGTCACTATCATAAATAAATAAAAATTAAAAAAAAAAAAAGAATTCACAGCTGGTAAGCTATCTACTACCTGAATCAAATGCCAAATCTCCATCACAAGGTTCTCATCGATGGATTAAATATGTTGTGAATGACCATCATATGCCCAGCTAGAGGTAAATGCTGTTGTGTTTTTGGAGACCAGCTTCAAGTTGCACAGATAAAATTCATGCAATTAGGAAGCAAATTTAAAAACAAAATCATTAGAAAAAAAGCCATACAGGGTAAGTCTAGAAGTACCTAACTATGTGTGGTGGGTAAAGCTCATTGTTGGCACTCAGAAGAATGAGAGATCAGGGCAAACTGGAACACTCATACCATTCACTGCAGAAACTAAACTTGAGTGGTCTCTAGAAGCTCTTCATCTGTATTATTTCATCCAAATCTTACAGCTACCCATTGTTGGTATTGTTATTACCACATACAGAAGAAGAAATAGAATCACAGAGAGGTTAAGGGTCTTGTTCAAGATCACACAACTTTTAAATAGTGGCACCAAGATTTAAGTCCAAATTTGTTCAACTCCAACTTCATGTTTCCTCTTGAACATTTATTTGCAAGACATCCAGCTTTTGAATCATGGCACTATTCTAAGCCCCTACTTTAAAAAGGATCATACTCAGAATTTTTGTTCTGCACATGTTAGGGTAACTGGAGCAAGTCTTCCCCAAAACAATGAGAAACCTGGAAGAAATATGTAAAACAACTATTTTCAAACATTGGATATTGGAAAATATGAGGCTATGATCTCTAACAAATGAAAACAAATGAGATAAACACTGCATTTTTCTTGGCTTTCTGCCTGAAGGCATTTCTCAACTATAGTATGGGGGGGGGGCACCCAACAGAACACAGTGGTCTCACGAAGTTGAGAAGAAAATATTGAGGAATTGAGGGATGCTGAGATGGCAAAAATTTATAAGGAATATAGCAGAGAAAAAACTCTGGAAATTTGATTCTGTTGCTGAATACCAAACCACAATTGATGCTGGAAAAAGAACAAACAGGAAGCTTTATTTTTTTTTAAGATTTTATTTATTTATTTATGAGAAATACAGAGAAAGAGGCATAGACATAGGCAGAGGGAGGAGCAGGCTCCTTGTGGAGAGCCCATGTATGACCTGATCCCAGGACCCCAGGATCATACCCTAGCCAAAGGCAGACACTCAACCACTGAGCCACCCAGACATCCCCAAATAGAAAGCTTTAATCTGAAGCAATTCTCATGGCCTATGCCAGGCTGGAAGACATTTGAATTCCAACCAGCAAGAGTAAACAGTTCTCAATGAACACTTGAGACATTCTCTAGAGACCCAAGAAAGTTCATGACTTACTGGTAGGTCTAAGCTAGACCTACTCTAGTAAAGTTAAAATAAAAAGCTTCAAAATAATCAAGCTGATTCACAAGTAACTTAACTACCAGAAAGAAAAAAATGTTTAACATTTTTAAAGAAAGAAAACAAAATCTGGCACCCAACAACATAAAATTCAAAATGTCTAGCACATAATAACAAATATAAAAAACACAAAGAAACAGGTAAATGTCAGCCATTACCAGGAGAAAAAGGTCAGCTACCACAACAAACACAGAGATAATAAAAATGTAAAATTAGAAGACTAAGATCTTAAAAGATAAAGACAGACTAAAATGATAGGCTTTGAAAGAAAATATGAACACAATGAGAGAGAAATGGAAAAAGACCCAAATGGAAATTGTTGAGCTGCAAAATACAGTGTCATAAATGACAAACTTTCTAGATGTGATTAAAAGAGATGAATCCTGCAGGAAAGAAAAATCAGTGAATTTGATGACATACCAATATAAATTACACATTATCCAAAGTAAAGCTCAGGGAGTAAAGTGTCTGAAGAAAAAAATGAACATGACAATACAAAGCAGTCTAAAAATATGAGCCAATAAGAGTCTCAGAAAGAGAAGAGAGAGGGGGGAATCATAAAAATATTTGAATAAAAAAAGGTTAAAGTTTTCTCTCTTTTTTTAAATATCTTATTTATTTATTTGAAAGAGAAAGAGCATGCACAAGCAAAGGGAGGAGAAGAAGGAGTAAGAGAGGAAGAGAGAGAAGCAGACTCCCCGTGAGCAGGGAGCCCAAGATAAGGCTTGATTCCAGGACTCCGAGATCATGACTTGAGCTGAAGTCAGATGATTAACTCATTAAGCCATCCAAGAACCCTCAGAGTTTCAAAAGTAAACATTGTTCAATCTGGAATTCTATATCCAGCAAAGAGATCCTTGGAAAATAAAGGTGAAATAAAGACATTTTCAGAGACACAAATGTTGAAAGGAATTTGTCACCAACAGATCTATTTGAAAAGAAAGATAAAAGATTTCTCAGGCAGTGCATGCCAAGAAGTGATTATAATGATTGGTCATGGAATTTAAGCCAAGGGAAGGAGTAATGTCAAAGGGACAGAGTAAAGGTGAGTAATCAATAGATTGGTTGTCTAGACTGTGTCATGAGAATGTTGAAACTGAAGGTTTTTCTTTTTACTGAGGTAAAAAAAAAAATAGGACTACCAAAAAATAGAATGTGTGAAATTAAAAAACATTGAAGGATATGTAGTTATTGGTAATTATGAGTTCAAGGGAAGGACCAGTGGAGTGGAATTTCTGTAAAATATGGTTGTTTGGAGAAATGATACATAATAGAGATACAATCACCAAGATTCCATTTAACCACCATGACAGAAAAGAAGGCCTTACATCTTTTTCCCTTCTGGTACTTCATTCTGGCCATCATCTCAAACCTTATCTCTACTCACTGTCTCAGGCTCAAGAGCAGTGGTGGGCCATCTTGAGTTATGACTTTATGGTAACTACTTTCAAGTGAGCGATATGTTTGACAAAGTAATATAAGAACAGAATTATGTATCATTTAACTGAAAAAAATGTTAAAATAAAATTAAAAATTCAGAGAGAGGGAGAACCAGAGATGGAAACAGCTTTTAAAAGCTCTTTGGGGGAAATTACAATTCCACTTAGACCTATAGGCTGTCACCCCAGCAAACCCTTGGCCAACCATCTAAACATCCTGTCACCAAGGACATGCTTGTCATTTTGACTAAGTGGTGCAGAGTGACTCCTCTTCAACTGCAGGTCACTGTGCCTTTTTGTCTGAGAAATTGATGGGTTGCTAACATTGGCTGAAACAGGCAAGTTCTGGGCTCATGTACAACTCTGTGAACTGCTGTTGAAATTCTCCACTTTCAGAACAATATCCTTAAACTTCCTCAGGGTTTTTGTATATTTTTTTCTAAGCTGAATAACAACATTATTAAGGAAGAATGAGGAAATCAGTGGTGGGATGAAGAGGGAAGAACGAAACTACTTTAAGCACTACTTTAAAACTAATTTAAGAATAGGTTTCAAATTAATTATATTAATCCATTATTCAAAGATTATGATTCTAATCCTCCTGAAAAAGATTTTTTTAACCACCAAGACAGAGTAAACTGAAAAATGACAGATGGGCTTCTGTCACAATTAGCCTACAATTAGTTCCTCCTGAAAGTGACCAGTCTAAATAATATCTTTTATTGTAGAGACTGCTCAAGTTTAGTTTCTGCAGTGAATGGTATGAGTGTTCCAGTTTGCCCTGATCTCTCATTCTTCTGTGCCAACAATGAGCTTTACCCACCACACATAGTTAGGTACTTCTAGACTTACCCTGTATGGCTTTTTTTCTAATGATTTTGTTTTTAAACTTGCTTCCTAATTGCATGAATTTTATCTGTGCAACTTGAAGCTGGTCTCCAAAAACACAACAGCATTTACCTCTAGCTGGGCATATGATGGTCATTCACAACATATTTAATCCATCGATGAGAACCTTGTGATGGAGATTTGGCATTTGATTCAGGTAGTAGATAGCTTACCAGCTGTGAATTCTTTTTTTTTTTTAATTTTTATTTATTTATGATAGTGACACACACACACACACACACACACAGAGGCAGAGACACAGGCAGAGGGAGAAGCAGGCTCCATGCACCGGGAGCCCGACGTGGAATTCGATCCCTGGTCTCCAGGATCGCGCCCTGGGCCAAAGGCAGGCGCTAAACCGCTGCGCCACCTAGGGATCCCCCATCTGTGAATTCTTTTAAGAAAAATCCTATGGCTGGTGGCTTTGTTTGGCTGGCAACCTCTCATTGGTTCCTCATGCATTGTCAATTTTAAATAAATATTTAGGTGTCAGACACTATGTGAGAACCTTGGGGGGTGTGCTAGTGTACAAGACCTGGTCTCTGATCTCAAGGACTCTCTGGTCTGGAGGGAGGGACAAACTGATAAAGAGGCCATTTTGTAGGGTGCAATGTATGTTAAGCACAGGGTGTTCTGGGGACACACAGGAGGCACCTAGACCTGTTCTGGAAACCAGGAGAAGCTTCTGAAGGAAATGACATTTGAGCTAGCTGAGACCTGAGGTTTGAGTCAAGGTTTAAAGGGAGAGAAGATCATTGCAGTAGAAGGAAGAGTATGTACAAAGATACGAAGTTTGGACAGACCTGTGTTTCTTAGTTTCCAGAATTTGGAAGGAGTTGTTGCATGGCTGGGACTTCAAGTAAGAGAAGAAGAATATCAAGAGCTGGAGGAATCAGCAGGACCTGGTATGTTATACTAATGCTGTTGGATTTTATCTTGAATGTGTGAGGGTAAGTTAAAGTGTCATAAACAAGGAAGACAAGAATGTAGCCCACAAAATCAGGCATTTTTGTCTTGCTTCTCTGGCATCTAGAGCAGTGTCTGGAACAAAGTTATGCTCATAATAGAGGTGTTGAATGAGTGAATAAATGAATAAATTTATTCATATGTCAATAACAAACATGGAGCCTCCCAATATCATTGCCAAGACAAAGGTGGTTTTAAGCATATGGCATATGCTTAAATACAGCTGTATTGCTATACAATTTTTATCCCATTCTCCTTTAATCTTCCCAGAGGTTTCAGCTCATTTGCCACCATTTGGCTCACATTGATCTGTTCAACTCATTCTCTTATCCACATTTGCTGAAAACATACACTCCTTCTGTCTTAGAAAAACCAAAAATCAAATGACCAAGTTGTCATGTTAGAGATGCCTTCATCATTATCCATAGACCTAGATGTATTTTGACTTAATTGCCAGTATTAATTGTTTTCACAGACTACTGTAGAGCCTCTGCAGACTGCTCAATGTTCAATGTAAAACCTAGTTAGAAGTTTTTAACAGTGCCTTAATCTGGGTTATTAAGGAAATAATAGATTTTTAAGAACACCAGTAGTCTATTTTGATTGTATATCATTTCTTACTACCTGTCACCTTAAAATGCATGCTTCTTTGAGTAGACTGTGTTCCCTGAGAAGGCATATTGTAGATGTTCAGTGCAAGTTTGTTAAAAAGTTAGACTATCAAAACTCATTTGCTGAAGACCCCCTAAGAGAACAATCTCGTTCAGGAGGCAGTACACACCCATTAAAAAAAAAAGAAGAGCTATGGGGTCTATCCTCAGAGCACAAAGACTGTCCTAGTTAGCTGTCCCATGCAGGGCCCCACAATACAGTGACACTTTTAGGAAGAAATGTAAAATATCAGAAATGGGGCTTTCCACTTTTTTATTTCTGGTATATGCTAAAGAAAATAGTATATTTGAAATGTAGAATTAAGGAAAAAAGAATCATCTAAAAATGTGTTTTACTTTTTCCTATTTCTTATGTAAGAGTTTCCTAAAACTTGTTAGCCAAACAACAGAAGAAGTAAGTGAAGCAAATGCTAAGTGCATTACTACTTAGCCAAAATCCAAAAAGCATTATGGACATGTCTCCTATGCTTTTCAAAGCAAGGTGGCTTTTAAGCTCCATCTTTCTTTTTTTTAATCATACTCTTTCCAGACTGGCATCTCGAGAAAGAACTTGAGATGAGGATTCAGAGGACTTGAATTCTAAGCACAATTCTGCGTTTAAATTCTGCAATTTATGATTTGGGTTACATCTCTTTACTAGGGGCTTTGGTTTCTTAGCTTTAAAATGAAAGCAGGTTCTGAGATAATTACTGAGTTCCTTCCAGTGACTAAATTCCATGACAGCCATTCTACAGACCCAAAATTTACAGCTGTAAAGCAAGTCAAAAACAGAATTCTTTGAAAGTCAAACTCCAGGTGAAAGACCTCTGGATTCATATCTTTAAGGATTCTGTTCCTTCTCTGTGTAATCAAAAGTGAGAGCAGCCTGAGGGATATACAAGAACAATGCATCATCATCGCTATGATTAAATAGAGAAAGCCCCAGAGCTGGCTTGCTGCTGTATAAATCACAAATTAAGACTTTGTTGTGGATATTCATATTCTAAGAATAGTCTTCTCCCATAGGATGTTCCTGATGATCATTGGTCACCTCACATGGAAAAAGAGACATATCTATTCTAGTTAACATGAGTTGTATCTGTCAGTTCCTGGCTGCAAGCAAGATAAGTAAACTCCGCTATCTAAGCAAACAGGTCCGAAGCATACTGGGGACTCCCAAGACCAGGCTTTGAGACAGGCAGAAACCCAGAGGCCTAGAGGTTGTGTAGCTTGGGCCACAAAGGATTTATGCCCCACCACAGGAAAAAAAAAAAAATCGGTCCTTGAGCCACACTCATGACAGGTCTAACCTCAAGCTTTTCTTACTACCTTGAATCACTCACATAAAAGCTCCAGCAGCAAGCACCTTCTAACTCCTGTCTGAACCAGGAATTTGGTGCCTCAGATTAGAGGTCATAAAGGAAACCTGAAGTCAGGGAACACCCACGCTTCCTAGACCCGACACAGTAGAAAAGTCCATGAAAAGGACATGTGGGGGCAGGGGGAAAGATGTAAGTGCTCAATAGTGAAGAAAAAAAAAAAAGAAAAAAGAAAAAAGAAAGAAAAGAAAGAAAAAAGTGGATCTGCGTATATTGTTCAAAATATTAATAAAAGAAAGTAAATTACATATGCATATTTTTAGTGGATTAAGTCGGAAGTAATAATCACAGTTAAAAGCCATTGTAAGGGTTACCTGGGTGGCTCAGCCATTGAGCATCTGCCTTCAGCTCAGGGCGTGATCCTGGAGTCCTGTGATCGAGTCCCACATCAGGCTCCTTGCGAAGAACCTGCTTCTCCCTCTGCGTATGTTTCTGCCTCTCTCCATCTCTCTCTCTCTCTCTCTGTGTGTCTCTCATGAATAAATAAAATCTTTAAAAATAATAATAATAAATAAAATAAAAACCATTGTAAATATTTTAACATGACTTGTGAATTTTTTAGGTTTTAATTCCATAGGTAATACATGAGTAAATTCTTTCAGTAAAAATTCAAATGTGACTTTAATATATAGAGTAAAAATTTTAAACATCCTTTAACATTCCCAATCTAGCTTTCTCCTAAAGGTAGCTATTGCCCTCCATTTGTTGTTGAATTTTCTGGAACTTTTTCTATTCATTTATAGATCTATATAAATGAAAATATAACTTATATGCATACATACATTTTAGACATTTTTATAGGTATGCAATGTGTTTTTTTCTACTTAAAATATATATTGAAGGCTTTTTCAGATAAATCCCCTTAGATCTACCTTATTCTTAACTGTTGCCTGGTATTATATTGTCTGTTATACAACATATTCAACTACTCCTATATTGGTAGATATTTAAATTCATTTCAAACTGTTAATCTGAATATGAACAAAGCACTAAACAGTTGTTTTAAAGCACTCGGCAGCGTGTGTGTGTGTGTGTGTGTGAGTGTCTGTATGTTCCTTCTCCTTAAAATGAAGCATTATATGGTGCACAGGTTGAAACAATACTGTATTTATCCAAGTAACAGTTAACATTTTTTTAGTTATTTATCTCCTGCAAGAAGGAGGGAAAAAAAGACTCATTTTGAAATCTGGTTATAGCTTGAACCAGTTGGATGAATTTAGCTGTAAGTAACAGAGATACAACAACAACAACAAAAAAAAGTAGATAAAGCAATTAGGGAGTTTATTGCCTGACAACAAGAAATTCAGAGGTAGAAGGTTTTGGGAGCAGAGCACTATCAACAGGGACCCAAGCTTCTTCCATCTTTCTCACTTCCTTCTTCAACATGCGGACTCTGTCTTTGTTCTGCTATGGGAACATGTCTGCAGGAGTTCTAAGGTTGTCATCTTTGTGCAACAACATTTCAAATCAATTTAAAAAGCACAAGCCACTGCCTTATATTCTTAAGATTATTGAAACATCTCCTGAAAGCCCCCAAATAAACTGTCATTTGTACTTAACTGGCCAGGGTTGTGTCACATGTCTGTGCTTCCACCTAGCACTGGAAAAGGGAATAGAATCACCACAACTGACCTAGTCTAGATACCACAGGCAACCCCAGCCCTTTGCACCTGAAAAAGAGCTTGTGAAGAAACATGACCACCCAATACCTCAACGAACACTGGGTTTCATTAGCAAGGAAACAGTTGAGATAGAGATGATGGTGCTGGAAGCAAATACCAATGCCCACCACGCCAACAGACCACAAACTTCCCTAGAAAAATTCATAACACACAAATGAAAGTGGAAAGCATAGTCATTAGTATGCCAAGTTACTAATGTAATTTCACAACTCTGATGTTGGACAATGAGGAAATGGAAGCTCAAAGGCCCACACCCCAGACAATAGCTAGAGGCAAAGGAGCAGAAGTTCCTGCTTTTGTTTTGTTTTGTTTTGTTTATAAAAATTTATTGAAATTGAAAGTATGATCTTCTATCCCATGAGCAACCATTCAGGTACCCTTCAACTGGTAAGATGTTCTCATAACTGGATTGCTGCTCTGGTAAATGCCCTCTAAATCTTCAGGTTGACATGTCTGCCATGGCTTACTTAAACTCCACCCAAAAAGAAGTTCCTGCTTTTGCCCACCTCCTCCTTACTCATTCCCTCATTATCTCTCCCACAGCAAACCAATTGTGTGATACAATCCTGGAGGGTGAAAATAGATGTTTCTTTGAAACAGTTTAGCAGCTCAACCTAAAGGAAACATATCTGTATATGTGCATGTGTATAAAAGGACGTGTATGTTCATGTATGTGAGTGTGCTTTTTTTCATAAACACAAAGCTTATATTTCAAGATTTTATTTATTTATTTATTTATTTATTTATTTATTTATTTATTTTTATTTAGTACATGAGGAGGCCAGAGAGAGAGAGAGAATCTCCAGCAGGCTCCACACTGATGAGCACATAACCCAACCCAGGGCTCGAACTCGGCCCTGAGATATGACCTGAGCCAAAATCAAGAGTACAATGCTTAACCGACTGAGCCACTCAGGCACCCCATGAGTGTGCTTTTATATTACAAATTAAATGAGTGGGAGGAGGGAGCAAGATGGCAGAGGAGTAGGGTCCCCAAGCACCTGTCCCCACCAAATTACCTAGATCACTTTCAAATAATCCTGAAAACCTATGAATTCGGTCTGAGATTTAAAGAGAGAACAGCTGGAATGCTACAGTGAGAAGAGTTCACGCTTCTATCAAGGTAGGAAGACGAAAAAAAAAAGAAAGAAAGAAGAAAGAAAGAAAGAAAGAAAGAAAGAAAGAAAGAAAGAAAGAAAGAAAGAAAGATGAAAGAAAGAAAGAAGAAAGAAAGAAAGAAAGAAAGAAAGAAAGAAAGAAAGAAAGAAAGAAAGAAACATCCAAGGGGGAGGGGCTGGCGAGGAGCAGGGCTAAGGGGGCAGTGAGTGCCCCCAGGACAGGAGAGCCCCGTCCCAGAGAAGCAGGAGCTGCACCATCTTCCCGGGCGGAAAGGGGCTCGCAGGGAGTTAGAGCAGGACCCAGGAGGGCGGGGATGCCCTCGGGCTCCCTGGGACACTAACAGGCACCTGCGCCCGGGAGAGTGCGCCGAGCTCCCTAAGGGCTGCAGCGCTCGGCGGGACCCGGGAGCGGCTCAGGCGGCAGCTCTGGTGGCGGCTCCGCGCGGGCTGCGTGGCCCTGGGAGCGCAGTTTCAGCAGCGCAGGCCCCAGAGCCCAGGGCCCGGGGAGACACAGCCCAGGATCCGGTGCTCCCCCTGGAACAGGCAGAGGCCAGGAGGACACAAGACAGCAAGGACGCTCCTGCTACCGGGCGGCCCGGAGCTGTGCAGATCGGCGCCCCGCCACGGAGCATCCAGGCCCCTGCGGACTGGGAGCTCCGGGAGTTACTGCAGGAGCTGACTCCAGGGCTCCAGAGCTGGCCGCCGCCACTGTGTTTGTTCCTCCTGGGGCCTCACAAGGTAAACAACCCCCATTGAGCCTCACAGTGGCCTCACAGGGAAAACAGGATAAACAACTCCCACTGAGCCCTGCACCAGGCAGGAGGCTGGGCAGCTCCCCCAGGTGCTCACACCTGAAAATCAGCCAGCAGGCCCCTCTCCCAGAAGACCAGCTAGACGGACAGGGGAAAAGCAAGTTATTGACCAAGCAGCACTGGAAAATTCCAGGGGAAGTTGAGGGATTTACAGTATATAGAATCAGAGGATACTCCCCCTTGATTTTGTTTTCTGTTTGCTTCGCCCCCCGCCTTTTTTTTCTTTTTTTTCCTTTTTTCTTTTTTCTCTTCTTTTTCTCCTTTTTCCAGTACAACTTGTTTTTAGCCACTCTGCATGGAGCAAAATGACTAGACGAAAAAACTCACTTCAAAAGAAAGAATCAGAAACAGTCCTCTCTCCCATAGAGTTACAAAATTTGGATTACAATTCGATGTCAGAAAGCCAATTCAGAAGCACAATTATACAGCAACTGGTGGCTCTAGAAACAAGCATAAAGGATTCAAGAGACTTCATGACTGCAGAATTTAGATCTAATCAGGCAGAAATTAAAAATCAATTAAATGAGATGCAATCCAAACTAGAGGTCCTAACGATGAGGGTCAATGAGGTATAAGAATGAGTGAGTGACATAGAAGACAAATTGATGGCACGGAGGGAAACTGAGGAAAAAAAAGAGAAAAACAAAATATCATGAAGATAGGTTAAGGGAAATAAATGACAGCCTCATAAGGAAAAATTTACGTTCAATTGGGGTTCCCGAGGGCGCCAATATGTATTTGAACAAATCATACCTGAGGACTTTCCTAACCTGGGAAGGGAAACAGGCTTTCAGATCCAGGAGAGAGAGAGATCCCCCCCACCCCAAAAAAAGCAATAAAAACCACTCAACACCTTGACATTTAATAGTGAAACTTGCAAATTCCAAAGATAAAGAGAAGATCCTTAAGGCAGCAAGAGACAAGAAATCTCTAACTTTTATAGGGAGAAATATTAGATTAACAGCAGACCTCTCCATAGAGACCCGGCAGGCCAGAAAGAGCTGGCAGGATATAGTCAGGGTCCTAAATGAGAAGAACCTGCAGCCAAGAATACTTTATCCAGCAAGGCTCTCATTCAGAATAGAAGGAGAGATAAGGAGCTTCCAAGATAGGCAGAAACTGAAAGAATATGTGACCACCAAGCCAGCTCTGCAAGAAATTCTAAGGGGGACTCTGTAATAGAGACAGGAGGTCCAAGGGAACGATCCACAAAAACAGGGACTGAATAGGTACATGATGACACTAAATTCATATCTTTCAATAGTAACTCTGAACGTGAATGGGCTTAATGACCCCATCAAAAGGCGCAGGGTTTCAGACTGGATAAAAAAGCAAGACCCATCTATTTGCTGTCTACAAGAGACTCATTTTAGACATAAGGACACCTACAGCCTGAAAATAAAAGGTTGGAGGACCATTTACCATTTATATAGTCCTCAAAAGAAAGCAGGGGTAGCCATCCTTACTTATATCAGATAAATTAAAGTTTATCCCAAAGACTATAGTAAGAGATGAAGAGGGGCACTATATCACACTTAAAGGATCTATCCAACAAGAAGACCTAACAATCATCAATAATTATGCCCCAAATGTGAGAGCTGCCAAGTATATCAATCAATTAATAACCAAAGTTAAGACATAGTTAGGTAATAATACACTTATACTTGGTGACTTGAATGTAGTGCTTTCTACAATCGACAGATCTTTTAATCACAACATCTCCAAAGAAACAAGAGCTTTAAATGATACACTGGACCAGATGGATTTCACTGATATTTACAGAACTTTACATCCAAACGCAACTGAATACACATTTTTCTCAAGTGCACATGGAACTTTCTCCAGAATAGACCACATATTGGGTCACAAATCAGGTCTTAACTGATACCAAAAGATTAGGATCATCCCCTGCATATTTTCAGACCATAATGCTTTGAAATTAGAACTAAATCACAAGAAGAAGTTTGGAAGGATTTCAAACACGTGGAGGTTAAGGACCATCCTGCTAAAAGATGAAAGGGTCAACCAGGAAATTAAGGAAGAATTAAAAAGATTCATGGAAACTACTGAGAATGAAGATACAACCATTCAAAATCTTTGGGATGCAGCAAAAGCAGTCCTGAGGGGCAAATACATTGCAATACAAGCATACATCCATGAAGGCAAGGGAAACAAAAGCAAAAATGAACTATTGGGACTTCATCAAGATAAGAAGCTTTTGCCCAGCAAAGGATACAGTCAACAAAACTAAAAGACAACCTACAGAATGGGAGAAGATATTTGCCAAAGACCTATCAGATAAAGGGCTAGTATCCAAGATCTATAAAGAACTTATTAAACTCGACAGGAAAGAAACAAACAATCCAATCATGAAATGGGCAAAAGACATGGACAGAAATTTCACAGAGGAAGACATAGACATGACCAACAGCACATGAGAAAATGCTCCGCATCACTTGCCATCAGGAAAATACAAATCAAGACCACAGTGAGATACCACCTCACACCAGTGAGAATGGGGAAAATTAACAAGGCAGGAAACCACAAATGTTGGAGAGGATGTGGAGAAAGGGGAACCCTCTTGCACTGTTGGTGGGAATGTGAACTGGTGCAGCCACTCTGGGAAACTGTGTGGAGGTTCCTCAAAGAGTTAAAAATAGACCTGCCCTACGACCCAGCAATTGCACTGTTGGGGATTTACGCCAAAGATACAGATGCAGTGAAACGCCGGGACACCCGCACCCTGATGTTTCTAGCAGCAATGTCCACAATAGCCAAACTGTGGAAGGAGCCTCGGTGTCCATCGAAAGATAAATGGATAAAGAAGATGTGGTCTATGTATACAATGGAATATTACTCAGCCATTAGAAACGACAAATACCCACCATTTGCTTCAACGTGGATGGAACTGGAGGGTATTATGCTGAGTGAAATAAGTCAGTCGGAGAAGGACAAACATTATATGGTCTCATTCATTTGGGGAATATAAAAAATAGTGAAAGGGAATAAAAGGGAAAGGAGAGAAAATGAGTGGGAAATTCAGAAAGGGAGACAGAACATGAGAGACTCCTAACTCTGGGAAATGAACAAGGGGTGGTAGAAAGGGAGGTGGGTTGGGGGTGGGGGTGACTGGGTGATGGGTACTGAGGGGGGCACTTGATGGGATGAGCACTGGGTATTATGCTATATGTTGGCCAATTGAACTCCAATAAATAAATAAATAAATAAATGATTAAATAAATAAACAAACTTAAAACACACACACACACACACAAATTAGATGAGTGGTAGGAATTAAGGAGGACACTTGTGATGAGCACTGGGTGTTGTAAGTGGTGAATCACTAAATCCTACACGTGACCCTAATAGTACTAATAGTACACTGTATGCTAACTAGAATGTAAATAAAAACTTGGAAGAAAAACAAAGAAGAAGAAAAAATAAATAAAAAGTAAAGCATCCAGAAAATAGAAGCAAATAAGAAGGTAGAATTCTAAATTATCCAAAACCCTTCAGCCATAAAGTATTGGATTATACCATTATATAGTTAAAAACTCCTTCTCACATCAGTGTTTGTTTATTCCATCAAAGAAAATTAATTCAAAACACAGATTTTAAATGGCCACAGACTCAATTTTCAGTATCATTTCTAAAATTCACTAATAAAAATGTTAAAATGTCTCCTTTTTGAAACTCATGTGCAGGTTTCATCACAATGCAATGGAAGCAATCAAGCAAAATAAAATGAAACATAAATGATTCCTCTGTAAATAGCAGTCCTGGCAATGCTACTCTAACACTGTGCTAGAAAGTTATTATGAAATGCACGATAGTCTAAGTTCTGACTCACCGAATTTTATCACCCACTCTATAAGAACTGAGCCTTCCCCAAAGCAGCTGTACCTCTAACCCAGATGTTCTCTTGGCGCTCTTTCTTTCTGGACCTTTCTAGTATTGACTGGCACCTTCTCTCTATCCCATTTTTGTGCCAGCCCACTACCAACCTAGCAACAATGTGACATTAAACAGAAACCATACCCAGCAGCACTGTTTGAAAGTGGAAATGAGCATCTTCATTAATTTAGAAAATCCAGGACTGCATATGAACATTTTCTGCAATAATTTCTCTCCCTGATTAAGTCAATAACTAAACCAGTACTCACAGCCATATTATCCAGACCATTTGCTTTGATCGTTTCCTCTGGTTAAAAGTGAGCATTGGTTCTTTCACTCTTAGGGTCTTGAAAGTAAAATGACAAATTTAGATCAAGACAAGTAATGCTCAATCTTCACAGAAATCCAAAAGACAATTCCCTATGTTTTAGCTGAGTGGCCCTGAGCTGCACATATGTGCTAACAGCGTTGTAGAAAGACAATAGACAATGCTGAGAAAGAGGTTTTGGCCAAGTTACAACATAGATGTAGTGCCGTTGTATATGCTCTGTTAACTAACTGCTGACGTCTGTTCACGGACCATGTCCTTGCCATAGTTATATTGTGAGAGTGTTTATAATAAGGATATATATATACATGGTATTCCGAAGTCAAAATGTTTTATCTCTTATTAAACGCAAACTCACAGATAATTTTGGCAATTAAAAAAAGATATTTGGGGGAGAGTTAGGAAAATTCATTTTACTGGAGTGTCAAAAAGCTAAGTATTTTTTTAAATTCTCTATACTGCAATCTAATGCCATAGTATTAAGACTCGTAAGTGGTAATAAAGTCTAGCATTGTTGACCATAAAAGAGGCTTGTAAAAGACAGTTTGAATAATAATTACACACATGTGTTTATGTATATGTAGGCTGCCTTAGTGTCAGATTTGATATGGGATGTTATGTGGTTACCTGTAATTCATGCCTCACAGCAAGACAAATCTTTTTATGTCAGAAACCAAATGCAAGATGGTCTGTTCTTAAACATCAATATGCCACTTGGCACCTGAATTTAAATTGTGTATTATTATTCTGTGGTTCAACAGTCTGATTATTTTTCAATAGAAATTTAATGTAAATGGCACCTGGGTATATATAGAGAGTAGCATGTAGCTGGAGTCCAACTATCACAGACAGCATTCTGGCATTTGCTTGCAGAAAATATGATTTCCAAAGGGCAGGGGTCAGCAGTAGCAGATCACTAAGAACGGCTTCAGGACATCACTGATTCCTGGAAGATATGACTGGTGTCTTGACACCCTGGAAGTTTTCACAGGCTACTTGGCTAAAGCAGATAAAGCTCAGTTTATGCCCTTGCTCATATGTATTTCCTTGCTAATCATGGAAAACGGAACAAGTGAGAACAGTACTTTGGATTTGATTCTGCCGGGGACAGAGCAACTCTACATTCATTCAGTCAGTCATCCAACAAATATTCATTGGGCATTTACTATGTACCCAGCATTGTATTAGATGCTAGAGATGTGACAATGAGGCAAAACATATATTCTCAAATCTTCCAAGCATGTGTTCATGAAGCATAAAGTTTAATGGGTAAGATTAACATGAAGCAAATAATCATATAAATAAATATAAAATTGTCACTATGATAAATGCTGCCCTTAAGTCAATAGAATTATCAGGGCATAGAAGAAGGATATTTGCTACAGCTAAGGAAAGCTTCTCTGGAGAAGACACAATTGAGATCAAGTCTAGAAAATAAGTACAAATTATTAAGTGAAGAAGGAAAGAGATCATTCCTTATGCTAGGAACAAATGTGTGGAAGCCCCACAAAGCAGAAGGAACACATGCTTGGAAGACTAGAAGATCAGGGTGGCTGAAGCAGAGAGAAGGAAGACAGGCTCTTGCAAGATGAGCCTCAAGGGGTAGGAAGAGGTCCACCATATAAGAAGTTGTTTACCAGATTAAGGGCTCATATTCTTAGCCATGTAGACAAAATTAGGCAAACATAACTATAAATAGGTCATGGATGCTTATAAAAGAAATTAAAGTCAACACATAGATCCCCTAGTATCATGTACAAGAAACAATGTTGGAGTATGAAGAAGATGCCAAAGGAGTATAGCAATCCATATTCATAACACATGAGCAACCCCAACTAAGAGTAAGGAATATGGCCTATGTTGTAAGAGAACATCTTCAAATGATATAAAGTTTTACTGAAAGAAGGGATCATGCAAATGACAAGAGGGAATGGAATCTGGGGAAAACTTCATGGGAAAAGGCTGACAAACAGCCAATAGAATTTCTACAAGTAGAAAGGAAGGGTTGTGGAATTGGTACTATTCACAGAAGCATCAATGTGAGCAAAAACCAAAATCAAAAAGTAGTTGATGTTGGCTATCTTTAGGAGAAACAGTAGAAACTTCAGTTAGGTTGCTATATAGGTCATGCATGGAGATGGTGCAACACAGCAATGTCCTACATTTAAATAATGATTTATGCTTTTATTAAACTCTTTCATTTACAATCTCGATAGATCTCCAAAAACAATGCTATGAAGGAGAGAGGGAAGCTTTAGCAATTACTCCCATTTTTTAAAAAATCTAGGGAGGATAAATAATTTGTCCAAGAACATACAATTAACAAATGATTGACCCAAGATTAAAACACAGATCACAAGTTTCCACTCATTCATGATTCATGAATTTCAGTCATTCAGAATCCATCTTTATTTTGTGCTACATCTGCATATCACCCTTCTGTTATATACTTAACCATTTCTCTTTCAATCAACTTAACTTTTTCCTTAAAAAAAATTTTTAAAGGAGACTTTATATCACTCCCCCAAATGGAAAACCATTATCATTTGGCACAAATTTAAAGGTAACCATAAACATCAAGACTTTTAAGAACAAAACAATTCTAGATTATATAGTGTTTAAAAGAGCCTGAGATATGAACATTGCTTTGTTAAAAAGAGAGATTAGCAAGTATTATAAAGGTGTTAAGAAAACATGCTGGTGAGGATATGGAGAAATGGAAACATTTCAAATGCTCCTGGTGGGTGGGAGTATAAATCAGGACAACCACTTTGCAGAGCAACTAGGCAATGTTTATATACTGTATAAATATAAATATATATGTATGTGTATATGTATGTATAGTAAACATATATATTGCAAACAGCATATACTTATATCTTTATTTATAGGCATTATTTTGAATACAGAAATTCTACTTCTAGAGATATGCCCTAGAGAAAGGATCATTTAATTTTTTCTGTAAAGATCCAGATGGTAAATATTTTAAATGTTGCAGACCATACATCTCTGGAGGAACTAGTCATCTCTGCTGTGGCAGTATCAAAAACGGTCATCAATAATATGTAAACAAATGAGCATGGTTGAGTTCCAACAGAGCCTTATTTATAGACACTAAAATTTGATTTTCATATAGTTTTAAGGAGTGAACCATTTCTTTAAAGCTCTCTAAAAATTATGAAATGTCAAATATGTGAGAAAAATACAAAAATATTAATATGAATACACATACCACACCCAGGTTGGTTTTGTCAAAGGAGTAAACCTCTAGAAGAAGGTGGTGAATCTGTTGTACAACAAAATAAAAATAAAAGCTTGAGAGTATTTGGTGTGGAAGTTTTCAATATTCAGTGTTTTTAGAAATGTCATTGACTTTTGGTATGCGTATGAAATATGTAAATAACTTTTGTAATAAAATAGCTCAGAGGATTAAAGAAAATAACCAGCAAAGTTCCTTGAAAAGAGTTAATGCTATACAATAAACGAGTATAATTATTACTAAAAGGCAGTGACATTTTGAAATGTTCAAATACTTGGTGTTGGTTGTTGAATATTTATGGAAATCACTGCCTTGTCTTTTGTCAAAACAAAACTGAATTTCCTTTTTCTCCTTTTATCTCCTCTATCACAACAGTAGGACTTCAGTTTTTGATGAAATTTCATTCATATTTTAATCATTTGGAAGTATCAACAGCTGAAACTCTTGAAAATATTGAACGTTGTTTGTTCTTTATACATAATTATGTATGGCAAAGATGATAGTAAAAACATGTCTAACAAATATCAAGTGCTTATAATATGCCAACAATGTGTTAAGTGTTTTAAAAATATAATCTCATATAATCCTTATTTAACCTTGTTCTGTAGGTTTATTACTGTTTCTGTTTTTCAGGTGAGGAAAGTGGAGACAGCTCAATATGACTTGCCCAAACATGTAAAGTTAGGACGTGGGGTGTCTAGGCATTTGAAATAAGTCCTGTTAGTTCACTAGGAGTCTTTGTCCTTAGTCACTCTGCAAGTACACTGTCTCAAAATGAAAAACATTTGTAAATCAAATTCCAATAAACAAAGCAAGGAAACATCAAATTTTAACATTTCCCAAAATAAATTGGCTGTTACTAGGTTTTGGAAATCCTTTGGGTCATAAACACTCCATCATAATATGTTTTATTGTAATAAGATCTAAGTTTTTGCCACAATTCAATTTCATAGATCCAATTGCACACTTGCAATGTTCACATGTTAAATTATACTATGCAGGAGGGCTAAGACAATTTAGTATACTCCTGACTGCCATGTACTTGCTAGAACTTAAGAGATTCACTTTAAGAAAACACTTCCTCTGAATATACACCCCAGAGACCTAGGACCCCGCCAGTAAGGATGGTGCTGTTTCTGGTGTTCACAGAACACTTCAGCAACTGGCCAGTGTCTGACCATGTGCATTGCTTACCCAGCTCAGAAAGTGCTAGTGGTCTCTGTAAGAAGTCTGGCTATCACTATTATGCTACTAAAAGGTAAACAGGTATCAGGCCAACTCAGAACAATTCCATAGTCATGGCTAGTCATGAGCTTTGACTGCTAGCCTTGCCTCTCACCTGAGATATACCTCTGCAAGCTATCTGGTCAATGATCTAGTAAGAACAAATGGTCTATTGTTTAGTCAACTATTTTGTGATATTACAACCCTAAAGTTACAGTGGCTTATACCAACATTTGCTCTTTTACATAAAGGATGCAGGTCGGCTGCAGATAGGTTGATGACATAGGTAACCAGATAGAATCTTACCTAGGTTGAGTTTGGTCCACTGGGCCAGCTCTGTGTGTCCACTCCTCTTGAAATACAGACTGAAGAAGCAGCCAGATATAGCACATAGTGTTTTCACAGTGAAGGGCAGGTGGTCAAGGATAGATAGAGACAAATCACTCAAGCTCACGTGAAGCTTCTGCTCAGACATGGCTTAATTAATATGCACATGTATTCCACTAACCAAAGCATGTCACAAGACCATGGCCAAAGTTAATATGGCAGGGAAGTATACATCACCTAGAGTGAAGATACTGAGAAAATTGGGGCAAAGAGAAAGCATGCAAAAATTATTTAGGGGGAAGAAGGGAACAATTGGGAACAATAGTTCAATTTACCATCATAGGAAAAATACCAAAGAAGTGGGGTATATATATATGTGTATATATATATATATGTATATATATATATATAGTGTGTGTGTGTATATATGTATATATATATGGTATTTACTTATATATATAAATATATACAGATGCTATATAGACACATATATATGGGGTGCCTGGGTGATGGTCATTAAGAACGGCACATGATATAATGAGCACTAGGTTTTATATAAGACTGATGAATCACTGACCTCTACCTCTGAAACCAATAATACACTATAGGTTAATTAATTGAATTTAAATAAATGAATTTATAAGTATTATAGCATTCAATTTTTAACTAGTAGAAAAATCAATTTGTTAAAATTATATCTATCAAATTTTTTATATTTTGGGATAAATCTCAATGTCTATTAATCTTATGTTTCCACATGAAGGCACTTTCAGCGTCTCTCAACCTCGTTCATCCTGCCAGGACACACAATAATACAGGCATTTAGAAGTGTCTGAGCATTCATGAGCAGGTCATCAGCTCTGCTTAGTGGAGAGTATGCCCTGGTGTATCTTCTTTCATAAGGAAAGAGGGCAGTCCCTGTATAGCTGTGCCAGTGACTAGATGTGTAGTTTGTCCAGAGGGAATCTAGCAAGCCTATTGTGACTCCATACTTACTTCTATCTTCAGTTCAGCTGCTATTAGTAATTCAAGATCCATCTGCCTGACTTCTATTTTTAAAGGTTTTATTTATTTATTCATGAGAGACACAGAGAGAGAGGCAGAGACACAGGTGGAGGGAGAAGTAGGCTCCCTCAGGGAGCCTGATGCAGGACTCAGTCCCAGGACCCCAGGATCACGACCTGAGCCAAAGGCAGACACTCAACCACTTACTCACCCAAGTGTCCCCATCTGTCTGAATTCTATGTTCATTTCTCAGTTGGGTTCCACCTTTAGGCAGGAGTCTTTACTGACTCCTCCCTAAAACTCTGATAATAATAATAACAATAATAATTATTATTTATTAAATACCTACAGTTTAAATATATCAGTTCATTTAATTATCACAAGAAGCCTGAAAATTGCTAAATTTACTAAGTTGAAGAAACAAGCCTCATAATGGCCACATGATCCTCCTGAGGTCGCACAGCTAATAAGTTGGTAGACTGAGCAGCAACACCAGGTTTATCGGAAGCCAGCACGGTTGTGCCCTATCCCAACCCAGACCCTTCTGTGTGTGGTAAAAGTGGGAGAGGATGGCAGGGAAGGCATGAGAAGGCAAAATGTCTGGGAGGTCAGGTATTTTATTTTCTTGGCTTCCTTATCTTTCAGCAAATTTTATTGTTAATAATTAAAGCACGTTTCACTGTAGAGCTTTTTCATCTTCCTGTGAATTTCAGTAATTTATTAATGTAGCTTGGATTTTGTTAGAAGACAATAGTAAGATAGGGTTTAATTCAAAGAAATTTTCATTAGTGTGAATTTTTACAAATATCTCTCTATTCTGATATGGAGATATACTAATACAGAGACAGGTAATGACCCCTCTGCACACTTTTGTTTAAGACCTGGATCTTACAAAACTTTCTACCATGCTTAAACCCTTCGGTGATTGACTGTTTTCAAATTGTGGTAATTGGAGGTGTGACCTCTATCTATATAATTACACAACTCTTGGATTTAGCTAGAGTTAAGGTAAGAAAATTTTCACATAGTGGGTGACACATAGTGGGATTTTTTTGTTCTTTATCTGGTATTTTGATATTTATCTGATCCTTTAGAAAGGATATTTATGTAACTTTTTAGGCTCCTGGTTTTAATTTTGATGACAGTATGATACCATGTCTCTTTTTCTTTAAGCCCTGAGATTAATAAAATGTATTCTTGGAGACTTCCCATTCACATAAGTGCTATTATCTCAAAGTCTTGATATAGGGAAACACCAGAAACCTCAATTCCTTCTGCCCTTTTCTCTGTGTTACTTGTCAAACGGTTATTGGAAATGAGCCTCTGACCTTTTTTTCTCCCACACAATTTCTAATAAAGATGCTGCCACACGGCCGTATCCTAGTAACTAGGTTTTACACTGAGAAAGACGATTAAGAAAGAGTCCAAGATAGGGCTGGTTTCGAACATCAGCAAAGGTAATTTGCTAGTCTTGCTCTCTTTTTCAATTTCCTTAATTTAGATGAATAACTCATCTAAGCTTAATGTTCTTTCTGATAAAAATACTGTCCTATGGACCCAAATTAGCATATTTGCTTTTGATTACCTTGCAGAACTATTTGCTCTCTTTTCTAAAAAGCTCAATAATTCATATAAGGCTCAGAGGAATAAAATCACTATGTGTGGCTGAAAAATCCCAACTCCCCTGCTGGGGTTAAATGGCAGGCTTCAAAGAATTTTTTAAATAAATAATCAAGAGAAATTCTCCATCTTGCCTCTGAACTGCTACATAAGCAGTTCCTTAGTCATTGGACTCTGCAGAGACACAGAAAAGCAGTAGTTCTCCAAGCAGGTAGTACTAAGCAAGGACTTCCCGTCTTGCACCAAGGGCAGACTAGAACTGTTCTCCCGCAGGACTTGGTGGGACTGGAGTCTTCAACTTAGAATTCAGTAAGCTTACTTTTATACTCCTAGAGTCTGAGAGCACAAAATGTACTCTTCCCAAGCCGATGTGAGAAGAGAGGCAAGACTATATGGATACCCTGGAGAAGAGACCTCTGCTCTTTGAGCTGTCTGCTGGGCAGAAGGGGAAAAGCTTGGGAATAAGGCCTGGGTGGGTTTGTCGCTGTGTTACAAATGGCATTTTTGCTTTCCAGTTCACAGAGTAAGCAAGGGTTGGGTGCAGAGGCCTGGCTTGGTACCTCCACCTAACCCTTGCTTCCTCCCAGTCTGAGCTTTTGAGCTTGGTATGCCTCTGTCACTTAGTATCAGGAAAGCCATAATTGGGCAGAATCTGGTAGCTTTAGGTTGTGAACACAAAAGTAGGTTTCCTAAAACCACTCTTGCCCCCCATCTGCTGCCCTTGCTTAATCTAGGAATGTTCATGATGGCAACTCACTGGGTGGGCAGGTCTGTGGGTCAGAGCCGATGTGCGGTAGGTTCACTTAACAGGAGAATCACACTCTTCCAGGAGATTCTTCACTGTAACATGTCTAAAGAAATTTCTCAGGAATGTTAAGTCCTTCTTAGACATACACTTTTCAGTACTCTGGTGGTGCTTTTTCCTCCCATTTTCCTGAAAACAGTCTACCCCACACCAATGGGACTATGGGCTCACGTTGGCCAGTTATGCCAGCTACACTCAGGTTCCTTACCTAAATGGTTCAGGCATCTGCTTCTTTTCTTTCTTCCTTTACGCAAAAGGGCTCCATATGTCTTGTTTTAGCACAGTATGCTTGCAGCCACAGCAGATTAAACAATGCCAATTGAGAACCATATGGCAAAATATGAAAATCCAAATCAAATTAGAATATAAGATTTCCTGAATTTTAGTTTTTCATACACCGTCATGAGGTCATATCTGCATTCCACCTGTAGTGTGAGTTGTTTAATATTTTTCACTAAGATGACTCACATTTGTACTCCTGAACATTAACTTCAGAGGAAGCTACCATAAGGGTAATAACTTACTCATCATAAATTTAAAAAATAAATATAAAATAAATATGCGATCATTAGAATACAAACATTTTCATGCCCCCTGAAAATCATCTTGCAAACCAACAGTGGTTGCATACCATATTTTGAAAAATTCTGGTGTGCAGGCTTAAAATTTACAAGTACTTCTAGTAAACAGTAATTCACTTAATTATTCACAAAAATCCAGTATAATAATCCGTATTTTAGAGATGAGAAACAGGCACTTGCTCCAAAACGAGTTTTCAGGCTGAAAGAGACATTGACACTGCTTTTATTTGAGGCCCATCTTTTCTAATTTTTCACAATGGATGTGTGTGCTCCCCAGGATCATTTGTGGTCTAAGAGCCTAAAGTTCCAGGCTTCATTTCTTTTAGAACAACGTTTCTTTTGGTTCCATGCATACCATAAAAAAAAAAACCTCTACCTGTGACTGTCCACATTTTGGTTGCACTAAAACTGTGCCAAAATCATATATTTGAAGTAACTGATGATTGAACAAAGAAAAATTCCTCATAACATAAACATTCTATTTGGTAAGACAAGTGTTATTTTTCTTACCATTTGGCAGATTAAAAAAATCAAGCATTCAAATAATTTGTCCCAAGTCAAACATATTTCTATAAAACTAGAAACAAAAAAAAGTTAAAAATTTTTATAAGACTCAAGTGGGGTTTAATATAGCACTTTATAAAGTACATTAGAAGACAGCAGCACTTTGAAAATCCTCCTAGTAAAAATATATTTAAAATATATAAACAATTTAATTGGAATAAAATGCCTTGATGATTTCTTCACCAAATTAATGAAGAGGTAAATTGTAATCATCTAAAACTAATAGCGAACCTAAAATTTCAGATAAAACAACATTCAGTTAATTAGTCAAAAGGAAAGATATTACACAAATGTTCAATTAAAATATCCATAAAATAAGAAAAAAAGACTGGCATTATTACTATGCCATTAAACATTATATTAATTCATGCTAAAAATAAATATGTTTTTAACAAATGACCATGGCCTCCACACTAATTTAGTTTACTTCCAAATATAAATGTAATATGGGAATTTACAATTTCTAAGTGATAGAGAAGAATATCAAATAAATATTTCTCCCCCATTCCCTCTTTCACTCTCCCTTTGCCTAATCCTACTTTCTATTTCCATTCCTCAGAGGTAATTTTTGTGGAGTTCCTTGTATACTCTTACTGAAAAATTTGTTGAATATTTATATTCTTTGTTTTTAGGCAAATAGTATCCAAAAATATTTATATCCACACTATTATGATCCACTTTTTCTTGATCCCAGATATCTCTTCAAATCACCAAATACCAAACTTTTGGTTCTCTCAGTGGTAGCAGTATTCTATTGAAGGTATGTGCAACCATTTATACTAGTGGTTGGAAGATTTTTTTCTGCAAAGCGTCATATTGCTATATGATCTAAATATTTGAGGCTTTGTAAGCTATATTGATTTTTTTCACAGCTATTCAACTCTGCCATGAACAATATATAATTGATGGGTGTGATTATATTCTAATAAAACTACAGAAACAAGCTGCAGACTAGATATGGCCCACAGGCCATAGTTTACTGAATCTTGACTTGTAAAGTCAGTCACATAATGGTGGAAACAGTTATTACTTGTTTGTTGCTATGAAGAAAAGTGCTGCTATGAAACTCTATAATGCATATATATTTGCTTCATCAAGGTAGAATGAATCTATTACCAGGTATTTAAAATATTGCCTTTCAAACGCAACTGAATACACATTCTTCTCAAGTGCACATGGAACTTTCTCCAGAATAGACCACATACCGAGTCACAAATCAGGTCTTAATCGATACCAAAAGATTGGGATTGTCCCCTGCATACTTTTAGACTATAATGCTTTGAAACTAGAACTCAATCACAAGAAGAAGTTTAGAAGAAATTCAAACACATGGAGGTTAAGGACCATCCTGCTAAAAGATGAAAGGATCAACCAGGAAATTAGAGAAGAATTTAAAAAATTCATGGAAACTAATGAGAATGAAGATACAACCATTCAAAATCTTTGGGATACGGCAAAAGCAGTCCTGAGGGGGAAATACATCGCAATACAAGCATCCATCCAAAAACTGGAAAGAACTCAAATACAAAAGCTAAGCTTGCACCTAAAGGAGCTGGAGAAAGAACAGCAAATAAAACCTTCACCCAGCAGAAGAAGAGTTAATAAAGATTCAAGCAGAACTCAATGAAATAGAGACCAGAAGAACTATGGAAAAGAACAACAAAACCAGGAGTTGGCTCTTTGAAAGTATTAATAAGATAGATAAACCATTAGCCAGCCTTATTAAAAAGAAGAGAGAAAAGACTCAAATTAATGAAATCATGAATGAAAAAAGAGAGATCACCACCAATACCAAGGAAATACAAACGATCTTAAAAACTTATTTTGAGCAGCTATACGCCAATAAATTAGGCAATCTAGAAGAAATGGACACATTTCTGGAAAACCACAAACTGCCAAAACTGGAACAGGAATAAATAGAAAACCTGAACAGGCAAATAACCAGGGAGGAAATGGAAACAGTCATCAAAAACCTCCCAAGACACAAAAGTCCAGGGCCAGATGAGTTCCCAGGGGAATTCCATCAAATGTTTAAAGAAGAAACAATACCTATTCTACTAAAGCTGTTCGGAAAGATAGAAAGAGATAGAATACTTCCAAACTCATTCTATGAGGCCAGCATCACCTTAATTCCCAAACTAGACAAAGACCCCACCAAAAAGGAGGATTATAGAACAATATCCCTGATGAAGACAGATGCAAAAACTCTCAACAAGATACTAGCCAATAGGATCCAACAACACATTAAGAAGATTACTCACCATGACCAAGTGGCATTTATGCTCAGGATGCAAGCCTGGTTCAACACTTGTAAAGCAATCAACGTGATAGAGCAAATCAACAAGAGAAAAAACAAGAACCATATGATCCTCTCGATAGATGCAGAAAAAGCATTTGACAAAATACAGCATCCATTACTGATCAAAACTCTTCATAGTGTAGGGATAGAGGGAACATTCTTCAGCATCGAAAAGCCATCTACAAAAAGCCCACAGAAAATATCATTCAACATAGGGAAACACTGGGAGCCTTTCCCCTAAGATCAGGAACAAGACAGGGATGCCCACTCTCACCAGTGCTATTCAACATAGTACTGGAAGTCCTAGCCTCAGTAATCAGGCAACAAAAAGAAATAAAAGGCATTAAAATTGGCAAAGAAGAAGTCAAACTCTCCCTCTTCTCAGATGACATGATACTGTACATATAAAACCCAAAAGACTCCACCCCAAAATTGCTAGAACTCATATAACAATTCAGCAGTGTGGCAGGATACAAAATCAATGCCCAGAAATCAGTGGCATTTCTATACACTAACAATGAGACTAAGGAAAGACAAATTAGGGAGTCAATCCCATTTACAGTTGCACCCAAAAGCATAAGATACCTAGGAATAAACCTAACCAAAGAGGTAAAGGATCTATACCCTAAAAACTATAGAACACTTCTGAAAGAAATTGAGGAAGACACAAAGAGATGGAAAAATATTCCATGCTCATGGATTGGCAGAATTAATATTGTGAAAATGTCAATGTTACCCAGGGCAATTTACACGTTTAATGCAATCCCTATCAAAATACCATGGGCTTTCTTCAGAGAGTTAGAACAAATTATTTTAAGATTTGTGTGGAATCAGAAAAGACACCGAATAGCCAGGGGAATATTGAAAAAGAAAATCAGAGCTTGGGGCATCACAATGCCAGATTTCAGGTTGTACTACAAAGCTGTGATCATCAAGACACTGTGGTACTGGCACAAAAACAGACACATAGATCAATGGAACAGAATAGAGAATCCAGAAGTGGACCCTCAACTTTATGGCCAACTAAACTAATATTTGACAAAGCAGGAAAGACTATCCACTGGAAGACAGTCTCTTCAATAAATTGTGCTGGGAAAATTTGACAACCACATGCAGAAGAATGAAACTAGAGCATTCTCTTACACCATACACAAAGATAAACTCAAAATGGATGAAAGATCTAAATGTGAGACAATATTCCATCAAAATCTTAGAGGACAGTGCAGGCAACACCCTTTTTGAACTTGGCCACAGTAACTTCTTGCAAGATACATCCATGAAGGCAAGGGAAACAAAAGCAAAAATGAATGATTGGAACTAAATCAAGATAAAAAAGCTTCTGCACAGCAAAAGAAACAGTCAACAAAACTAAAAGACAATCTACAGAATGGGAGAAGATATTTGCAAATGACCTATCAGATAAAGAGCTAATATCCAAGATCTATAAAGAACTTATTAAACTCAACAGCAAAGAAACAATCCAATCATGAAACAGGCAAACGAAATGAACAGAAATTTCAGAGGAAGACATAGACATGGCCAACAAGCACATGAGAAAATGCTCCACATCACTGGCCATCAGGGAAAGACAAATCAAAACCGCAATGAGATACCACCTCACACCAGTGAGAATGGGGAAAATTAAGGCAGGAAACCACAAATGTTGGAGAGGATGTGGAGAAAGGGGAACCCCTCTTGCACTGTTTTTGGGAATGTGAACTGGTGCAGGCACTCTGGAAAACTGTGTGGAGGTTCCTCAAAGAGTTAAAAATAGACCTGCCCTACGACCCAGCAATCGCACTGCTGGGGATTTACCCCAAAGATTCAGATGCAGTGAAACGCCGGGACACCCTCACCCTGATGTTTCTAGCAGCAATGTCCACAATAGCCAAACTGTGGAAGGAGCCTCGGTGTCCATCGAAAGACGAATGGATAAAGAAGATGTGGTCTATGTATACAATGGAATATTACTCAGCCATTAGAAATGACAAATACCCACCATTTGCTTCGACGTGGGTGGAACTGGAGGGTATTATGCTGAGTGAAGTAAGTCAATTGGAGAAGGACAAATATATGGTCGCATTCATTTGGGGAATATAAAAATAGTGAAAGGGAAAAAAGGGGAAAGAAAGAAAATGAGTGGGAAATATCAGAGAGGGAGACAGAACATGAGTGACACCTAACTCTGGGAAATGAACAAGGGGTAATGGAAAGGGAGGTGGGTGGGAGTTTGGGGTGACTGGGTGACAGGCACTGATGGGGGCACTTGATGGGATGAGCACTGGGTGTTATGCTATATGTTGGCAAATTGAACTCCAATAAATAAATAAATAAATAAATAAATAAATAAATAAATATAAAAAATAAATAAAATATTGCCTTAAAATAAGAAGACAATCTTGTATATTCTGGCCTTCTTTCCATCAAGTCCATGCGGGCTATCCATGGACAAATGGGTATTTTCTGTCTGGGCCCAGTTAATTTTTTGATCTGGTCCATTTCTCACCCTTACAATAGCTAAGTGAAAAATCCAAAGATTCAAATCTATTATTGTATCTAGTTCTTATGTCTCCTGTTATCTGGAGATTAGTGACAGAGTGTCATCCTTTTGGGAGAGAATTGTCTAACTCAAAGGTTACATGTAAATTGAAACACCTGGAAAAAACCAAATGGAGAATAAATGCAATGCCTGTCCTTTTTTTTTTTTTTTCTTTTCCTCTTTTACTTTTTACTTTGTTCTTTTTTTTTTTTCCTGAGACTCTTCTTAGCTAGTTGAATTTATCAGCAGAATAGTACCAGATACAATAGGAAGTTTCTGAGATCAGCTTTTAGTGTTTAATTAAAGACCTCAAAGATACAAAGATAACAGCTGCTTCAAAGGATAGAGAGGCTACTACTCTCAACCGCAGGGAATTTAGAAAAACAGAGCATCAGATCAGGTGTTATCACAGATGATGGTTGGCACAATTTCTTCCTCTTCCTTGAGTTAAGAATTCCTGGCAAGACATCTGCAGGTAGAGTTAAGCAAGAGCCTCTGCTCCTACCCCTCTAAAATGGTCTCCCAATCAGCACATGCACATATATGAATTGTAACTCATTTTTCTTTATCACTAAAGTGCCTATTTGAATTATTATAAATAGTGATAGCATCCTCATTTCCTTTCTTGTGCTTAAAAAAATAAAGTTGAGGAAGGTGTCCATGATGGCAGCACAGAAAGATCTCGAACCTATCTCCTGCCATGAACACACCAAATGTATAGCTACATCTGAATCATTTCCATCTAAAATGATTATTCTCCACAACAAAAGGTAAAAGGACCACATAGATTCAGGTAGCAGAGGCAGACACTCAATCTCACAAAAATAAAACATGTTCCCCATGCACCAGGACACAACAGGGAGGGATCTCACCAGGCAGGTACTTCTCCTAGAGGAGCAAAGGGTTGGTGCCCCATATCAGGCACTCTGGCCCCTGCACTGGAGAACAAAGTTCCCATACTGTGTGGGTTAGAAAACCAAAGAAGCAAATGTCCAGGCATCCCTAAGTGCTATTGGAAACTGAGATTTCCCTCTTAGAGGGCTCATGTGTTATCTTGCTGGCCCCAAGACCCAGGGAGAAAACATCAGATTGAAAAGCACCTAGATTATACATAAGGGAGAGTCATTTGCTGATCTGGGAACATTGGCTGGAAGGGCAGGGGATAACTGAGACATTCCCTGGAGATGGAAGCACTAGCAGACACCACTGTTGCCCTTTCCACATAGCCTGCTAGCACAGCTGGGTGAGCTTGGATGCAGCACCCTCCTGCTGCCTTCCTGGGACAGGTAAGCATAAGCTGTCATAGGACTTGCTAAGGCCAGAGAGTGCAAGTGGTTGCAACGCTTTTCTACCCTCTGGCTGAGGCTGGCAAATGTGGGCAGCCAAAGTATTCTCCAGCTCCCAGCCTAAACCCAGTATGCATGCATAGAAGTTACTCTCCCATTGCATTGTTAAAGCCCAGTAAGCATGAACAATCAAGACATTTTCCCATTGCGTATCTGAAATCCATAAACATAGCCCACCCACTATATTCTCAAGCTGCCATGTTAAAGCCAACAAGCACATACAATCTACACAGGGGACACTTGATTACCTGACCATGGTGATCAAGAGACCTGGTGTTCTGGAGCTCCATGGGACTCTAACAATCAGAAAGACAGCTTTTGGCAGGCCTTTGGCCCCAGAGCAATGCACAGACAGCAGTCTGAAGTACAACTCCGAGTTCCTGTGAAAAAAGCCTATTTACTTAGTCTGGAGCTTTAGCCTAAGGAACAGGCCTTTAGGTTTCTCAAACATCTAAAGGTTAAGGAAGAGTTCACAAGAAGTAAGCAGGCAAACATCATCCTTGTGCACTACCTTGGCCTTCTTCCAACTCAATAAAACTTCCCAAAGGAAGCTTATACATTCATCTGGAGCTATGATTTTTGCAACTGTCACCCAAGGGACACCTCCAAATCTCCTGAGCTAGAGGCTGGGATTATGATTGGGGCCCAATAGGACTATCTATGTTTGCCTGCTTTCAAAGCTGCTACCTAAGGGTCTGATTTCCAATTAGCCTGAAACTAGGTGATAAATGAGGTTCCTCCCCTTGGTCACTGACAGGTCTTGGTACACATACCCTCAACAATGAAGATGTATCAAGGATAAATTAGGTGGTTTAGACAATCACAAAGGTTCAAGCAACAACTAAAAGGCTAGAACATTGTTAAATGAAAAAGATTATCACTTACACAGGGCCACTAAGAGACAGAGAGGTAACTGCTTTGCCTGATACATAGAAATAAACACAGAGAGTTAAGCAAAGTGAAGCAACAGAAATATTTTTGCAAATGAAAGAACAAGATAAAACATCAGAAAAATAACTTAATAATACAGAGATAAGTAATCTACCTGATAAGAAATGCATAGTGTTGGTCATAAAGATGCTCACTGAACAAAGATTGACCAGACAAGGATGCACAAAGAAAAAATATTACAGGCCAATATCCCTGGTGAACATAGATACAAAAATCCTCAACAAAAAATTGACAAACCAAATATGGCAATACATTAAAAGGATCACACACCCATAATTAAATGGAATTTATTCCAGGAATGCAAGGATAGTTCAACATTCATAAATCAGTCAACACAATATGCCACATTAACAAAATGAAAGATAAAAATCATACGATCATCTTAATAGATACAATTAAAAAATTTGACAAAATTAAACATCTAAAAAATTCTTAACAAAGTGAGTATACAGGAAATGTACTTCAACATGACAAAGGCCATATATGACAAACGCACTTCTAACATCATATTCAATGCTGAGGAGCTGAAATTTTTTCCTCTAAGGTCAGGAGAAAGACTAGGATGGTTACTATTCCCACTTTTATTTAACATAGTATTGGAAGTCCTAGCCATAAAAATTAGACAATAAAAATAAATAAAAGGCATAAAAGTGAGAAATAAAACTTATTATTTGCAGATGATATAGTACTATATATACAGAAAACCCTAAGACTCCACCAAAAAACTACTAGCACTAATAAATGAATTCACTAAAGTTGCAGAATACAAAATTAGTATACAAAAACCTGTTGCATTTCAAACAAACTATCAGGGGAAAAACTCAAGAAAATAATTCTATCTATAATCAGATCAAAAAGGATAAAAAACCTAAGAATAGATTTAACGAAGAAGTGAAAGATCTGTATTTTGAAAACTATAAGACATTGATGAAAGAAATTAAAGATTATACAATTAAATAGAAAAATACTCAGTGCTCATGCATTAGAAGAATTAATGTTGTTAAAATACCCATACTACCCAATGCAATCTACAGATTCAATGCAATCCCTATAAAAATTCCAATGACATCTTTCATGAACTAAAACAAATAATTCTAAAATTTGTGTGGAACAACAAAAGACTCCAAATAGTCAAAACAACCTTGAGAAAAAAGAACAAAGCCAGAAGTATCATGCTCTTTTTCCAAGCTCTACTACAAAGCTATGTAATCAAAACAGTATTACTGGTATGAAGATAGACATATGGATCAATGGAAGAGAATAGAGAGCCCAGAAATAAACCCATGCATAGATGGTCAATTAATTTTCAGTGAATGAGGAAAGAATATACAATGAGGAAAGAACCGTCTCTTCAATAAATGATTTTGAGAAAACTGCACAGCTACATGCCAAAGAATGGAACTAGACCATTTTTGCATATCATGCAAAAATCAACTCAAAATAGATTAAAGACTTGGATGTGTGACCTGTAATCATAAAGTTCCTAAAACAAAACAGTAAGTTCCTTGATATCTGTCTTAGCAATATTTTTAATTGAAATATAATTGGCACACAATGTTATATTAGTTTATGTTTACAAAATATTGATTCAATAATTCTAGACATTACTGAATGCTCACCACTTTAGGTATAGTCACCATCTATCACCATACAATATTACAACATTATTGACTATATTCCCCATACTGTTAATTTTCATCTCCATGGATTATTTATTTTCTAACTGTAAGTTTGTATCTCTTAATCTCCTTCTATTTCACTCATCTCTTCACCCTTCAGGCAATCACCAGTTTATTTTCTATATTTAAGAGTTTTTTTGTTTTTTTAACATTTATTTTATAAGTGAAATAATATGGTATTTGTCACTGTCTTATTTATTTAACATAATACCTTCTAGGTCCATCCATGTTATCACAAATAGCAAGATTTCATTCTTCTATGGTTCGATAATATTCCATTGTATATATGTACCACCAAGGGAAGGGGTGGTAGGGAGTGCTGAAATAGGTGAAGAGGATTAGAAACATAAATTTCCTGTTATAAAATAAATAAGAAATTAGGATATAACATACAGCATGGGGAATATAATCAACAATATTGTGTTAATTTTATAAGGTGAAAGATGGAGACTGGACCATTCCCCAACATATACAAATTTCAAATCACTGTAGTATACACTGAAATAATATAATATTGTATGTCAATTATACCTCAATAAATTAAAAAAATAAATAAATGGACAACCAACAAATAGATAGATAAAGTCCCATGTGTTTGATTCACCATCATCCCATCAGACAATTAGGCTGAGATTTTTGAATAATTATCTTTGTGCTTAAAATTTATTAAATATATGACTGAAGGTCTTACCTTTAGAGGATAACACTCACCACCTGAACTAGGTAGGTCCCAAACAAACAAAGGAGATATAGAGACCTTTAAGAATTACTGATATAGCAGTTAATATTAATCTGAATTTGAAATTTAACTTGACAGAAATCCATTCAGGCTCATTAGATTCTAGCAATGTCATGGTTTGCATGATTGTCACTTCTGTCATGAGCTAGCTTATCTTAACCAAGGGTATCTGGCATATCCCACCTCATAAAAAGAAAAGGTTATATCATTTCAGTGTTCTTTTTTTTTTTTTTTTATGATAGTCACAGAGAGAGAGAGAGAGGCAGAGACACAGGCAGAGGGAAAAGCAGGCTCCATGCACCGGGACCCCGATGTGGGACTCGATCCCAGGTCTCCAGGATCGCGCCCTGGGCCAAAGGCAGGCACCAAACCGCTGCGCCACCCAGGGATCCCTATTCTTTCAGTGTTCATCCTCTCTGAGCCCTTCCCACTTATCTGTGGGAATGTCTATCTTTCCTCTCTAGTGTCTCACCCCCTTTTCCATAATAAGTCTATGAAGTCCAAGGGTATTTATTCAAATTAGGACTGTCAGTCCTGGTTATCAGTGATCCAGAGAAAAGACATCAGAGGGTCTCATCAGTTCCCTGAAATGCATCATTCTTAATCATGTTTGCTGCTACTTCTGCCAAAAAAATTATGGAATCTGGTATAACTTTAGTGATCCAGATATGATCCTCACAGAAACAAGGTTTTCTGTGGCAGTTTCTCAGAAGGGAGCAAAAAAAGATCAAGTTTCTCTCTCCAGTATTATAACTACCTCTGGCCTCCCCACACACAGCATGATAGGAAACCAGAGAAAGTCTCCCAAGGATTTATGGAGGGCATAGAATGACACCCTATGTTAAAACCTTGCAATTAGCACCCAAAAGAAATCAAGCAGATGTGGGGAGGAAAGTGAGTGATATCTGTTAGGTTAACATCACCAAAGAAAAGACTAGTAGGCCAGTTTCCATAGCCTGGAATAGGACACTCTACTGGGCTTGCCTGTCAGACTTTGCTAGCAGTACCTTGTGCTAAAAACCTGTATGTGCTCATTCAGAAAATCACGAAAGGGCTTTCTTGAGAAGTCCCTTCATTTTGAATATGGACTAGAAACATAATTTGACAATGTAGACACACACACACATACACACACAGAAACCATTGTTTATTACGTATAATTGCTCCACCCAAATTGCCACAAAGCAGCTGACCCTGATGTCACCTGGAACTAGCTGCAGGTAATTAAACCATCCCAGCTGAAAAGCAGCTGAAAAACTGCTTTCCACATAGCCTTTCCACTGCCCCAGAATAGGAACACCATCAAGGTGTTTGACGATATCTTATCACCCATCTCTTCCCCAGGGATGTATAAAAAAAGGAACAGGATATTAGAAGTCCAGAACAGTCAGGGAAGGGTCCTTACCTTACATCTATTTTACCAAAAGGAACTACTCAAATGGTCTTCCCCAAACAAAAAGTTCTTCTCCAGAGTATCCTGAACGCCCTGTCCTCGAGAAACTTTTATGACAACACCTCTAACTAAATACATACATATTTTTTTAAAGTTCCACATCTCTAGGCATTCCATTACACAGTGAAGTTGTACAGATACTTAACTATCTACTCAAGCACATTTATTACAGTACATGCATTAAAACAGCAGAGCAGAAACTAAAATTTTTGTTACTGTGTTAGTTCGTCACTCATTTTAAGTGAACAGTACACAGTGAACAAACTCTAAGATATTTATCTGTTTTGGAAATGTTGAGAAAGTAAATATAAGCTTTCTGCTTCATATGGATAGTTTAACCAGTAGATTTCTAAATTTCCTTCTGATCAGTAATCTCAGCAGTGAGCAGGTCTATTTCCCTCCTGCTCATTCTCATCGAGACCTTGAGTTCCTTGATAGTATCTCCAGCAAGGTACTTTCCAGTGAGAGCCTGGACCATGTTCAAAAACTTTCCTTACCTGGAGCTCAAATATGCCTCTTTTTGATATCTACATTTGTCCTCATCCTCAATTTTTGGATCCACTCAAAATAAATCTATTCTTACTCTCAAATCACAGCCATTTGAATATTGACAGACAGCTACCAGGTTCTTCATAAGCTTTCCTTCTCCAGGTGAAATATCTCTGATTGTTTCAACTAATCATCTTCTTGTATGGTTTTAAGAAATTTCATCAGCCTTTTTTGCCCTTTACCAGTGTTCAAAGATAAACTGAGGCAGATTAAAAATGTTAAGAGTTTATTTGAGCAAAAACTAACTGGAATCATGAAGCACAAAATCAGAAATAACTAGGAGCTCTACCAACATGAGGCAGGAAAAGACTTATATGGAGACAGTGCAGAAGGAAAGACAGGAAAGCATTTGATTGACTACAGTTTAAAGCCTAGTTGGCTGTTTGTGACTGGTTGTCCTTAGCATTTGATTTCATAACCTTAAGGCGTTTATTGGCTTAGGTTTTGGTTTGCTTACATAGGCCACCACATCAATCTAATGGCCTCTTTATTTAATTAATTTAACACCAGACACACATCAGAGGAGAATAAACATCCTTAGTTGCAAGAACATTGCATCTAGAGTATTCCATATTGTTGATCGTAGTAATAATGTTAATGGTAACAACAAATAGTAATGTGCACCAACTATATGTAAGGATGGTTCTGATTGATTTACATGCCCTAACTCTCTTACCACCTCAATAATTCTAATGTCAGGTTGGGTTCTCCATCTACCTATGCTGTTTGTTATACAAACATACTTGAAAAGAAAGTCCATCAAAAAAGTTGATGTGAGATATGCAGAAATGCTATGGAAAATTGTCTCCCAAAAAATGCCAAGAGTAAAACGCCATGACTTTCTATCCATCTAAGAGGGAAACAAAACCAAAATATAATTATAAAACACGATGAAAATTTCTATAATATGAGTAAGACTAGGAAGCTGCAGGCACATACAAAAGTTCTAGAATTTAGTAAGTTCATAATAACATTTGTAGGAAATAGGAAGAAAGGAAGGGTAGGATACCTCATGACCATAAAATTTACCAGCATGCAAAAGATATTAACTATTTTATGCAGTAAAAATTTGAGCCCCAAAGATTTTAAGCTTTGGCAGAATGATGGCAATGGAAACATTTGCAAAATAGTCTTAAAAAGTTAAATAACCTAAAAAAGTCAAATGACCTTTTTGTCCTCATTTCTTTTATAGCAAATGACAATGCCCAATAACTTGAACACCATTACGTCATGCTTGATATTCAGATTAGTATATTTGAATAATTAGTTACTGCATTTCAGAAACATTTTCAGATGAATAATCATAAATATACAACATGAATCATGCATTTACTGATTCTGCCATTTTTTCTAGAAGGTCATTAAAGGTCTTGTGTAGCTTTAGCACTGAATGTGTTGCATTTGCTCTAAGCAATCTCATTTTATAAGTTTCAAGTTAAATCTGTTGCTATATCTTATTTTCTCCCATATTTTATTCTTCATAACAGAGGTGGAGTGTAGAGTAATGTCTCCAACTCATTGAGTTTCAGTCTTGGACATTCCAGAAAACTTTGATAAGGATACTTCTGTCAGACTAGAGAAGGACCAGTTGTGTTCATGATATATAGTAAGATATATATATAAAAAAAAGAAAGAAAGAAAAGAGAAGAAAGGACAACAGAGACAAAAAGTTCAAAATCTTCTCTACAAACTTTTGAACTCCAAGAGTCCTTTAAGATTCTATCTGGAAAGGAGAACACAAGACTGAAAAAGCCTGTCTTCCAAATCATTCATAACTCTTTTCTTTTAAACACTGAGGAAGAAAATAACCTCTCTTGATATTGAACATATTTGACAGAGCATATTTTTTAAAAAATGCATCTTCATGTGTGGGCCAATAGCATCTACTTCAACCTCACGGATCACTGAACTTAGTCCATAGCTTTACCCCATCTCTATCCTTTACTCTGTGTCTGTCTCATCACTGTCAATGACTAAGCTTCTACTTCATGAAGCAAACAGGGATCACTGGGCATGATCCCAATTCGATTGAACAAATACTTATTGCATGCCTACCACATGTAGTAATTTATTGACTGCAGGCATTCAAAGACAGGTAGAACATCATCTCTACTTTCAAGAGCTTGCCTTCCCACCCCTACGGCTTTTTCCACCTAAACATTTATCCACATCTATTCCTTCTTTCCTCTTTCAGTCTAAGCTTGCTTAAGGCTAAGTCTTCAAACAGAACTCTTAATTATATCTTTCCCTCATTCCTCATGTTCCTTGCTTATAACTCCACCTATTTCACCTTATAAACCTCTTACTTTTTACTGGCTAAGGTCAAGAGTGTGCAGAGGTACCAATGAAACAAGAATGACAGAATATTGACAAATGTTGAAGCTGTGTGATGAGTTCACAGAGGTTAATTATAACACTTGCTTATTTTGTATATATTTGAAATTTTCCATTTTAAAAAGTCTAAAAAGAGATATGCCAACCAGAGAACTGTTTGGGTACTATAGAACTCTTTTATTTCTCAGTGACTCTGGTCATTTTTAACATAAATAAACAATTTTTTTTCCACATCTGCACTGCTCCCTTGCTGTGGTTGATACTAATTCTGGATGTAAAAGAAAATCTGAGAGGAAGTAGAGTGTCTAAATCAATGTGTATCTAATTACGTCTCACCCTCGTTAAAAATCCCTTGTTGGCTCTTTGAGGAAAAAAATTCAAACTCTTTAAAATGGCATTCATAACTTCAGAACTTCCCATATTATCTCACTTATATCTTCAGCTTGATCTCCCTCAATATTTGCCCATATCATTCAGCATGGACACATCAACCACTTCCATGTCAGTGAATTTGCTACAAACTCTTACACCTTCTTGACCTTATACATACTAATCTCTGCCTGGAGAGACAGCCTCATCCCCCAGGTCTCCTGGCCAGTTCTTATTCACCTTCATCACTGTAGTGAAATACTACAGAATGTGTACTGTCTTGACCATCGTCACACTCTGTCATACTATACACTCTGTCATTCTCACACTCTGTTACTCACATGCTTCCCCCACTACACTGTGATAAGCTTGGAGGCTGAGTCTGTGCCTCATTCACCTTTCTATTCTCGGCACCAGCCTAATGATTACAACTCGGTAGATGTTAAAATTCCTGCTAAATTAATCAATGAATAAATATAAATGAAATGCTAAGGACATAGGCATATCATATAGAAATATATACACTAAAGATGCAGGCATATCATATGAAAACATAAAGATATATCATAGCTGATAAAATTAAGAGGCACCAGAAAAGTTTTCTGATGACTAATTTGAATATGAAAGAATCTCATAGAGCCCAATAAAATATTTTAGGGGATACAGTGATGATTGAAACAACGCCTCCAAGCTCACATAGCTTACATACTATTTAAGGTATACAGATAATTAACAAACACAGAATATAGCATGAAGTAGTGATAAGTGTAATGAAAATAAAATTAAGACAAGGCCACAGAGTTGGCAGGGGTGATAGATGACATAAAGAGGCGAGTATAAGTTTCTTTGGGGAGGTAATATTTGAATAGAAATCTGAATGAAGAAAAGTAATAAGTTGATAATCAGGAGGAAAAGCAGTCAGAATACAAGGACCCAAAAGTGAAAAGACACAGAATTGGTAATTTCAGTAAATAGGAATCCTTGTGTCAAAACCTGAAATTCTGCCTCCAGAAAGATGTGTCCTTCGGGGTCCTTCAGGCTTTTATTCTTCACCATTTTTTATTAATAAGCAAACACTCTTAGGAGCAGTGACATTTCAACTAAGGATTAATTAACAACCTGCAGAGAATAAAACAAGAGTAGGAGGGTAAAGTGAATTGCAGGACCAGAGCACACTAAGCCATGCCCAGGTCGTTGCTGTACCTATACTGGTCCTGGGTAGAGACGATGACCTATTGAGATAACCTATGTACAAGTGAGGTGGGAAACAAAGTCTTGTTGCTGCTTCCTGTCCTCCCAATTGTGCACGCCCCATCTCCTCCACCCACTTTGCCCAATTAAAAAGCATCTTCTAAACAGCATCAGGGTCAGTGGCAAGAAGGATTGTAAATTCTGAGATGCTATCAGTCACTCTAAAGAAAATAAAAGAATCAATTATTTTGACTTTGAGCAAATGACCCTGCAATGGCAAGGCAGAAAAATGTGGTCCTTGCGAGTCCAGGCAGCTTTGAGTTCATAGCAGTGACTCTGCCACTGATACCTTTTAGCAGTGGCACTAACAGGATGGCTAGTAATACAGGCTCCGGAGGCTAAGATCACTCACGCTGTGAAAGGAAAAACACATGCTGCCCTTTCAGACACTTGGAAAAATCAACAGAGCAGCAAGAGTGAGATAAAGAAGATGACAGCTCTAGCCAACGACAGGGACGTCAGGACATCAGCCAGGAAAACACATCACAGAAAGAAAGTGTCTTACTGAGCCCACAGGTGCAGTGGTCAAATTCAGGTTTCCACTCTTTCCGTGAACAGAAAGGGCTTTAACATCAAGAGTCCCCACCGCAGAGCCCTCGATAATGCCCACAGCGTGTTCTGTCTACTTTATTTGACTTAATCCTGACGAGCACTGACTCAGGTTATCATGCACAGTTCGAAGATCAGGAAACTGAGGCTCAAAGGCACATTCACAAGTGGTACAGCAAAAGCAGGTACCTAGGTTATATCATCTCAAGTCACAGGGGGCCTGCACCTGGAATGTGATCACACAGGCTGGAGAACTCTCCACTTCGCTTCTCAGGTTGCCCAGCTTCTAACCAGTTCACCCCCATCACTTGTCTCTTTCCTGCCCCTGCCTCTGGCAGGACGTGCTGGGAACTTGAGCAGAAGAATCAGGCTGCCCAGCTTTAGCTCTCCTGCTAACTACCTACCTGACACTGGCGTTATGTAACGGTGCTGCATTTTTGCCTCCTTGTCTGTAAAATGAGGATGTTGATACTCAGAGTCCTTAAAGCAATGCTGGTCCCATACTGAGAGCTCAGTAAAGTTTGCCGTTACAGTTATATTCCTTTCCCCATCATGTTCTCATGTGTCCTCACATCTTCATAAGACTGGCTATGCTTGGGGTCCCTGGGTGGCGCAGCGGTTTGGCGCCTACCTTTGGCCCAGGGCGCGATCCTGGAGACCCGGGATCGAATCCCACATCGGGGTCCCGGTGCATGGAGCCTGCTTCTCCCTCTGCCTGTGTCTCTGCCTCTCTCTCTCTCTCTCTCTCTCTCTCTGTGACTATCATAAATAAGTAAATTGAAAAAAAAATTTAAAAAAAAAGACTGGCTATACTTTGTCAAATCCTCCTTTCTTGCCCCCCTCTTCTGCCCTGAACCCCCCTAAAATCGTATAACCTTGCCCCTAACAACAACCCGTTCTCTTCTTCCTCCCTTTCCACCATTCCGTGTTCTGTCTGCCACTGCCTCTGCTGACAGTGCCTGGGACAGGTCCAGCCCCCCCACCCAACACTACCTGGGGATAGTTCAGAAACACACCTGTGAAATTGCTGCAGAGTGGGCAGCGGGAGGGCTTTGCTGAGGGTTTACAGAAGTCCGAGAATACAGAGATTTATAGCAAGTGCCACTTCCTTAGAGGCCAAGGACACTGGAACTCCTCAGGACTAATAATGAGCTCACTCTTATGCACCCATTCTTACACGACTGCTTGGAAGCAGAAGAAATCCATGCCAGCTAATGTTTCAGGCTAATTAAAAGCATGTTTACTTGCCTTATCCATATCGTTCTACTCCTTCCTGCTCACCCAGGCCAGAAGATAGAGTTTTCTTTTGATCCAGGTCCCATCTGGCACCTTTGTAGCTTATCAAATGAATTATTGCAAAAAGCAAAATGGTTAAATCTGAGAAGAAGAAAGGGGAAAGGATACAGAACACAACTGAATTAGTACTCCTGCCACAACAGTGGGGCATCGTACCCATTCATACACCCAAATGTCACTGAACCATGTTTCTTGAAGGTACATAACAGAGAATATTATACTTCTGAAACTGAAAACCTGACTTTGATCACAGCAGAAAGAAATCTTGAGGGCTGAGTCCCGTGTCTTTCGCACCCAGACCCTATGGTGTTCATTCAGTACAGTGACTTCTACCCCAGGAAAGCTCGACAAAATACTTACAAGGGGTGGTGATTCTTAGTTGTATAAAGATCCTTGATGGTGACAGTGTGCAGAGGGATTTCAAGTCCAGTCCAAATGGTTACTGGTGCCAGTAAATACCAAGCACAAGTGAAATGGGCCAGGTGAGAAGTATGGCAAAACTGGGGTGCTGATCCCCCCTGGAAGGGCAGGGTCGCTGCTCTGCACCTGCTGATGGCCACTGTGCACAAACACAAGTCTAAAGCTGCCAGATACTTGGTTTTCCAGAAGAAGCAGGAATTTGCCTGTAACTGTTGACAACTAATTGAACTTTTTGAAAATCTTGAGTCATAGCAAACAAAACATATCTGTAGGCCCTCACCTGCAGCCTGTTGCCATAAAAGGTCTAAGTGCTCTATTTGACACAGGACAAAGTTATTTATCATCTGGATACTTCAATTTTTCTATCATAAAACAGGGATAATTATAATACCTTCCTAATGGGATTGTTTGGGGAATTAAATCTATTACTACAGGCTAAGCATTTGGACTACATGGCACAGTAAGCATTATTATTCAAGATTATATTTTTTACAAGTGTACCTGGATTGATGTGAATGAAATATGCATCCTATGCAAGTCCTACATCCTGAGTTTGACTGTGCCACTTCAATAAAGAATCTCACTAGTTGGAAAAGAGCTGTCCTCTCACTTTCACAATTTGCAGCTATAGAAACTGAGTCAGAAGGGAGTCCATTTGTTGTCATCAGTATGAACATCAGCACAAAGTCATCAGCAGGAATAGGAGGCATCTTGTCAACTTGGCCATGGGTATCCTGTCCGCTGGGATGACCTCTGCTATTGCTTACGGCCATACATTTTTTCCTTGTGGTTCTCCGTGCTTTTGCCATGTCAGAAAGACAAGTTTATAAAGGCAGTGAACAACCTCACCCTGTAAAAAGTCTTCAATTATGGGCAGACTATCCATTGGTATTCAGTTTATCTTTCAAGCTAATTTGCAGAGCTTCACTACAGACATCCTGCTCAGCATCACTTAAGGACACATTTTCAAATTAGATCTGGCAAAGTAAACATCCTTGAAAAATAAGAATCCATACTCCAGAGGCCATTCTAAAGCATGGGTATTCAAACATAATAGCTCCTTAGTTCTCAGAGTGCGGTCCTGAGGCAGCAGCATCAGCAATACCTAGGATCTTATTAGAGACACAGAAGCTTGGGCATCACCAAGACCTGCCCAAATCGAATCTTCCCTCCCAGGAGAACTATGGAAATATTCAAATTTGAGAAATTAGCCAAGTTATCCCTAGAATTTCCTGGAGTTTGTGTGTGATCAGGGGAAGGGGTAGGAAAAAGGTTCACTTTCAAAATTATAGGGAAAGTTTTTACTACTTGATAATCCACAGAAGGAACAAAAAATGTCAAGAACCAGTCCTCATCATCTATTCAACGATGGACTTCTAAAGATTCTAAAAATTGTAGAGAAATATACAAGTTTATCCTGGACTTTGGCCCAATTTGCTGTGAGCTGAGGCTCTGGCTGGGGTATTGGCATCTGTCAGCCTGCCTGCTGGGACCTGTTGCTTGGATCTTTCCCTCCAAGGAGAGAAAGTGGCAACAAAATCAGAGCATGGTACTAAGTCCAATTTGCTAGGAAATATCTTACCACTGACAGCCTCACTCATTCCCAAGGGATGACAGAAGCAGGTAGGTAAGTCATACTTGTGCAAAAAAATGAGGAAAGGAAAGCATGAGGGGACAAAAGATGAGAAAGAGAGAGAAAGGCAGGAAAGAAGAAAAGAAATAAAATCATTGTTGGGATGTTTACTTTCTCCTCCTATTTCTGTCCTTCGCTCTTCTAGTAGTTGAAAAGACACCGCTTCTATGAGTTAACCTGGGCTACTTACAAGCAAGAGAGGCATCCTGTCAATGAACCTCTTGGTGGTAGGTGAGAAGAGAACTACAGGGCTTTCTTTATGAACTGGAAACCCACTTTACATACAGGTAAATCCACCAAGCTTCCTCCTTCTCTCTATTTAGATCCTAAGAAGGCAGGTTCTATTCATTTAGTAAGGTATCTACCTCCTGCCTTATGTTCATGCAAGGAAGGGATTAGGGTTGGTCCATTCCCTGAGGATTCCTTACACTGGCCTGTCAGCATGGCTGCATATCAGTGGACACTCCCAATAGGCAATGCAGCATGTGACCAGCCATCGGCACAGCCTGGTGGCTCTCACTATAAGGGAAATGCTAAAATCTACTCTCTAGAAGAAAGAGGTTATAAAATCAGCTCACTGTGCTTTAAAAATTATCTTAAATCTTCTGCTTTTGTAAATAAGACAGATTTTTAAGAAACAGCACTTGTGTGTACACATACTCCTTGTTTGAAGAAATCTCTCAGAAAAGAATTTGTAAAAATGTAAGTTTACTGGGACGCCTGGGTGGCTTAGTGGTTGAGTGTCTGCCTTTGGCTCAGGGCATGATTCTGGAGTCCTGGGATCAAGTCCCACATCGGGCTCCCTGTGAGGAGTCTGCCTCTCCCTCTGCCTATGTCTCTGCCTCTCTCTGTGTGTCTCTCATGAATAAATAAATAAATAAATTTTTTTTTAAAAATGTAAGTTTACTAGTAGCTCCAGCAGTGGTGTACCAGGCTACTGAATGTTTGTTTAGTTGTTCTTTAGGTGCTGTAGCACTCAACAAACAAATATTTTAAAATATCTTCTATGAGTGTAGCACCCTGATAGATCACCTAACTCAAGTTGCTCATAATCCTTCTGGGAAGAGAGAATTAGTCATGTTAATTCTATGTTATTATATGATCAGTACAGGAGTGCCTCGGTGTAAAACTAGTTCAGTACAGAGCACATACAAATAATATTAAGAACTAAAAATGTAACACGTTCTACTTGAGTGTCATTTTTCTTTTAATAATTGAGCCTTCAGGCACATTTCTACAGAAAGCATTGTCCCTGTACCATAAGTCATTTAAATTGAAGAAAAGATTTTGTCAGCTCAACAGAGCCCAGCACGCAGAAAAGCAGAGACTCTGAGAGTCAGAGAGCAGAATGTCAAGGTCTGCAGAGAACCTTGTTGTGCATGAACCATCATTTCATCCATCATTTTTAAAAGCAACTCTTTTAGATGATTTCCTATCTGAGCATGAGGAAGGGAACCTTATTCACAGATTCCTGAGAAGGAAGCAAGAAACAAGTGAGATCCCTCAGTTCTCCCCCTGACAGTTATTCCCTGTCTCAGTTCCCATGGTTTCTCTTTGACACAGATCCCTGTTTTATCTCCATAACCTAGCAGCATGCCCACCCTGTAATAGGAAGTTCATAATTATTTTTTAAGAAAAAAATAAAAAAGTGCTTTGCCAAAGCAATCAATGTTAAGTAGAAAGCAGGGCTATACCTCCAACCTCACATAGCCTTTGCCTTGCTCTTTTTGCTGGCCAAACCCACAGGTGTGGGTTTCACTGAAGAATGAGGCAAACACTACCTCTACTCCTGATCAGAGGCTGGCTTGTAGTCCAGTAAATAGCCCTGCATTTAAAGCTGAGAAGCCAAAAAATTTCTAACAGGAATGATTCCTCAAAGAGATAATATTATTATCAAATGAACTTTTTCTTTTTAATTTCTTATGTATTTCTTGAGAGAGAGAGAGAGAGAGAGAAAATGAGTGGGACAGGGAAGAATAGAGGGAGAAGAAGCAGCAGATCCCACACTGAGCAGCGAGCCCAACATGGAGCTCAATCACAGGACCCTGGGATCATGACCTCAGCCAAAGGCAGACGTTTAAGCAACTGAGCCACCTGGCCATCCCTCACATATACTTCTTAAACATTTCTAGCAAATGGCACTTCTTTGATAGTTTGGGAGGAGCCTGAAAAAAAAGTCACAGCATTCCTTTCCAAGTGGAGCCTGTGTCAACCACCCTGCAAGTGATGGGAGTGCCAGGATCAGATTTCCAGGTAAGCTCTAAAACACTACACGGAAACAAGGAGCCCTGGGCCTTGTTTATTCAATAGCACTAACAGCCATTCCAGCACCTGGTAGGTAGGGCTAACTAGGCAAGTTGACTATTGATGAATAAATTAAGAAGCATTTTCCTAATTCTTAAATGTATAAATAATTCTCAAATGCCTAGACATAAAAATAATATGAGGAGATGACACAAAGAAATGAAAAGACATTCCATGCTCATGGGATTGGAAGAACAAATATTGTTAAAATGTTTATACTACCCAAAGCCATCTACACATTTAATGCAATTGCTATCAAAATATCAAAAGCATTTTTCACAAAACCAGAACAAACAATTCAAAAATTTACATGGAAAGACCTCAAATAACCAAAGCAATTTTGAAAAAGAAAAGCAAAGCTGGAGTTTCACAATTCCAGAATTCAAGTTATATTACAAAGCTATAGTAATCAAAACAGTATGGTGTTGGCACAAAAATAGATACATAGACCAATTGAACAGAATAGAAAAACCAAAAATGAACCCATAATTATATGGTCAATTAATCTTTAACAAAGCAGAAAGGAATATGCAATGGTAAAAAGATAGTCTCTTCAATAATGGTGTTGGAAAAACTGGACAACTACATGAATGAAAAGAATGAAAGTGGACCACTTTCTTATGCCATATGCAAAAATAAATTCAAAATGAATTGAAGACCTAAATATGAAACCAGAAACCATAAAAGTCCTAGAAGAGAGCAAAGGCAGAAATCTCTGACATCAGCCATAGCAACATCGTTCTAGATATGTTTCCTGAAGCAAGAGAAACAAAAGCAAAAAGTAAACTATTGGGGGATCCCTGGGTGGCGCAGCAGTTTGGCGCCTGCCTTTGGCCCAGGGCACGATCCTGGAGACCCGGGATCGAATCCCACGTCGGGCTCCCGGTGCATGGAGCCTGCCTTCTCCCTCTGCCTCTCTCTCTCCCTCTCTCTCTCTGTGACTATCACAAATAAATTAATTTAAAAAAAAAGTAAACTATTGGGACTACAACAAAATAAAAAGCTGCACATTGAAGGAAACAACCAACAAAACTAAAAGGCAACCTACAAAATGGAAGAGGACATTTTCATATGACATATCTGACAAAGGGTTAGTATCCAAAATATATAAAGAACTTATACAACTTAGCACTCAAAAAATAATCCAATTAAAAAATGGGCAGAAAACTTGAATAGACATTTCTCCAAAGAAGACTAGACATGACCAATAGAAACATGAAAAGATCCTCAACATCACTCATCATCAGGGAAATTCAAATCAAAACTACCAAGGGGTATCAACTCACACCTCTCAGAATGCTAAAATCAACAACACAAGAAACAAGTGTTAGTAAGGATGTGGAGAAAAAGGAACCCTCTTGCTCTGTTAGTGGGAGTTGAAACTCATGCAACCACTGTGAAAAATAGTATGGAGTTTCCTCAAAAAGTTAAAATAGAACTACTCTATGATCCAGTAATCACACTATTGTGTATTTACACCCCCCCCAAAAAATCTCCCAAAACTCATAATTCAAAGGGACAGATGCACCCCTAGGTTTATAGTAGCATTATTTACATTATTTACAGTAGCCAAATCATAGAAGCAGTCCAAGTGTCCATCAATTGACGAATGAATAAAGAAGGGGTATACACCTCTTCTTTATTTAGTCAGAATGACTACCCTACGGAGTTGCCACAAAAATTAAATGTAAAGCTTTTAGAAGCATGCTTGGTATATAGGAGCATGACATGTGTTGGAGATCATGGTGGTAATGATGTTGACAGCAATGATGATACTTTCCTTTCCTTACAGAAAGTACTTTTCTAGCAACCTTCAGTGGCATAAAGAGACGACATGTTGCTTTTTAGTGCTAGGCCTTTATGTAGATTGTATAATTGACCTCAATTCTTCCCCTAGTTCCTGTGTCCATGTCTTACTTACTTATTTTGGCCAATAGAATGGGATGTTAATAGTGACAGTGGGCCGCCTCCACATCTAGGCTGTAAGCAGCCTTGCATGTTTTGCTTGCTCTCTTGCGCCCCTAACACTGCCACAACAAGGATAAGTGTTGGGAGTCTGCCAGCCGGGGAGATTAAGGGATAAGTGCAACAGACCAGAAGGTCTGGAGCACAAGCAGAGTGCCTCAGGTGTTCATTGCTATGTGCCCTTGAAGTTTTATAGTTGTTTGTTATGCTGCAATAGTTAGCTATACTCCATATCATCCTGAAATTAATAGAAATAAGCCATGAACATAATATATAATAAAAGCAAGACCATAAATGCAAGTAAGTTTTGTTTAGCTGAAGGTGTGTGTGTGTGTGTGTGTGTGTGTGTGTGTGTGTGTGTACTTATGGAATTGTTATTTTTTCAATATTTGAAGATATTTGTATTTTATTTTTTTAATTTAAATTCAATTAGCACCACCCTGAAAGTGCCTGATCTCATCTGGAATTGTTTTTATAAGCAAAAAGCTATCAGATATAACAATCCTATGTCGTTCACCCAAATATTCTATAGTATCTGCATTTTGATCACTATTTAAAATATATTCATTTATGGGCAGCCTGGGTGGCTCAGCGGTTTAGTGCTGCCTTCAGCCCAGGGCCTGATCCTAAAGACCCGGGATCGAGTCCCACGTCAGGCTCCCTGCATGGAGCCTGCTTCTCCCTCTGCCCGTGTCTCTGCCTCTCTTTCTGTGTGTGTGTGTCTCTCATGAATAAATAAATAAAATCTTTAAAAAACTGGTCAAAATTAATGTATATATATATATATATTCATTTATCACCTGTTACGAGAGTTCCCTAAAATTAAATAAGGTAAGGATTTTCAAAGTGTCTGGCTCATAGTTGAGACTCAATATATATTTATTGAAAAAGTTATTGAATAAGGAAAAAAAACAAGCAACTCTTTATATTTGCATCCTACTGGAAGAAATTCTGATGTTTCATACATTATTTACTCACATTTTAGCCATAATCAATTTTACATATGATTTTTAACTGTTCGATTTTTATAAGCAAATTGCTGTGGATAAAAGAAATTGGGCGGACATTTTATGGATATTGAGCAAGATATGCTCAATAGCAGGTAAACTTCTACAGGAGTTCTGTTTCCAATGGGTACTAGGAATATCACTCCTAGTTACATCTAATTCAAGTATAAATGTATTGAATATTAAGAGGAAAGTGTTTCCCCTTCTTCAGAAAGTAAGACAGAGAATACAAAATCAGCCTTCTATATTGTCGAGATGTGGAATGAATCTAAACATCAATTTTATTTTATCAAATGTATTTGCACCTTGTGGATGTTCCCCACACCAAAACTTCACTAATAGCAAACAACTCAGTGAACAGAACTTCAGATTTCTTTTATTGTCAATATCTGGGATCAGTGTTATTGTTCCATTATCTAGAGCCAATCAATGCCTCATAAATGTACTAAAGAAAAGCATCTTGTTCCACTCCTCTGAACCATTTGTGCCATGCTTTCATCACATTTTTTCCTCATTCAAATCCATGTCTGTGTATTTACCAAATCTTAGTGTCCCATCATGGTGTTTAGCTTAAGCATCTCATCATGTTGTTTAGCTTAAATGGAGAGTCTGAGGCTGAAATAAGTTGCTTATAAACATAGGCTGGCTCTTCCATTTTTAGTTGCCATGAAGAGGCTCTGCTATTGTGAAATGAGCAACTGTTATCATGCTGCTTTCTCTCACTGAGAATAAAGTGCATCCATTTTAGTAACCATGGTTATTACCAAAATTGTACCAGTTTGAATTAGATGCATTTCTCCTTTGTCAAGAAAAAGGACTGATGAGCGTTCACTCCCAGGCCTGAATTTCATTTTTAACCCAACAATGCCTATTCTAAAAATAGATATTGATAGACTTTTCATAATCTACTACTTGCTTTCTCGCCTTAAACCTAAGAAACAAATGGGCTCAACACTCTGTGTTCTGGGCAGGCAGGATTAACAACTAGAAACACACACACACACACACACACACACACACACACACACACGTTTATTTTACTCTTGGTGTCATAGTAACAGACCAGTTTTCTCTAAGCTTCTAGATAGCTGGGTATTCCTGGGTACGTGCTCACCAATTTCCTGGGAAGTAAGCAGAAAAGAGTGGCAGATTAGAACATAGCTTTGAAGTAATAAGGTGCCATTCTCTTCAAATCAAGATACATAACTGTTCCACCCCCTTGCACTCCATCCCTCACTGCAGAAGTCAGAGCTCCTTTACCAAACTGGCTACAACCCAGCAATGGCTAGGTGAGTCCTGGAGCCAACATGGCAACTATGTTAGTCCATGTTGCAGGCAACATCACAAGGAAGCAAAATATAGCAGATAAGCAAAGAGGTTAAAAAAGCAACTATGTTTTTATTCCAAATAAACAATTAAGAGATATCTTTGAATTTCTTGTTATACCAGTCTCTAAATCTAGACACTAAAACTAATATCTTTATCCAGCTGATTCAAAGGGTGCCTTCCTTATTAGGATTTAATTGCAATGCCTTTAAGGCATCTATAATATTTTACTAATTTTAAACACTTTAACAAACCTGATCTTATCTGATCCTTGCAACAACCCTCTATAGAAAGTTGTGAGTGGTTGGTGCATTTTACAAATACAGAACCTGAGGAGCCAACATTATTTTCAAAATCACCTTCCTAACTCTCAAAGGAGTGTTTTTAAACTCTGCCAGCATTTCCTAAAATTGATGCTGTAGAAAAACAGTCACGTGAGATCCTCCACGAAAAGGGTGTTAGCATATATTTTCATTGTAAAGCCTAGAGAAATCCTGAAATAAATAAGCTCCTTAAGTGGTTTAACTCAAAAGTTCCAGGCAGCCCGGGTGGCTCAGCGGTTTAGCGCCCCCTTCAGCCCAGGGCCTGATCCTGGAAACCCGGGATTGAGTCCTACCTTGGGCTCCCTGCATGGAGCCTGCTTCTGTCTCTGCCTCTGTGTGTGTGTGTGTGTGTGTCTCTCACCAGTAAATAAATAGAATCTTTAAAAAAAAATAAGAAAACATTTTTAAAAACTCAAAAGTTCCTTAGTTTATTGTACAAAAAAACCATTGGTTGCTTAAAACCTTTAAACATCTCCTGGAATTGCTTCATAGTTCATATTTTGGAAATTGTTGAGCTCCTCAAGAACAAAGACTATATCTTATTTAGTGTGTTTGGGTGGATTGTGTGTCCTCCCTCAAATTCATATGTTGAAGTCCCAACTACCCTTCCACCGACATACATCAGAATATGACCTTAAAAAAAAAAACAACAAAGAAACAAAACAAAACAAAACAAACAAAAAGAATGTGACCTTATTTGGAAAGACAGTCTTTGTAAATGTAATTAGTTAAGAAGAGGTCATATTGGAGCCAGGTGGGCCAATTGTTTTTATCACCAATTATTCTATAGAGATGACATTCTGGTGAGGGAGATAGAAAAGAAATAAATGTAAGGGATCCCTGGGTGGCTCAGCAGTTTAGCGCCTGCCTTTGGCCCAGGGTGCTATCCTGGAGTCCCGGGATCGAGTCCCATGTCGGTTTCCCGGCATGGAGCATGCTTCTTCTTCTGCCTGTGTCTCTGCCTCTCTCTCTATCATGAATAAATAAATAAAATCTTTAAATAAATGTAAAATATAATTTATCTCCTTTCATAAGAGGAAATGAGGCTCAGAGTGATTTGCCCAAAATAAAGAGAATGTTCTATCCATGAGCACAACAGGGAATCCCAGAAGGCCCATTCCCCTTAAGATACAACCCTCTGTCCTGCCAGGGCTCAAAGCACCATCTCCAAATTGTGTGTAGCTAAGTCACACAAAATTCTCTTTCCTGACTCTTGCTTGCTGAAAAATATGAGATCTTGGCAGAGTGTAAGCACTGGATTTGAAGTCAGGAAACCTGGGCTGAGTTTGTTTTCTGTGAAATTCTGGATATATTAATTTGTACATCTCAATTTCTTATTTGCAAAATAATACCTACTCCATAAGATTATTGTGAAAAATAACTGGTGATAAAGAGAAACAATTGGAACTTATTGACTTCCTGTGAACCTGTAGTTTCTACTGATACTTTTATGTTCACACACCTCTCCCCACCACAAACATGAAGACAGATAACTGGTACTAATACACCTTTTCCCTTGAAAGTGACTCATAGTAGGGCTGACAGAAGGTTAGGGTTGTCTAAGTAATAAGGGCCTCCACAAATATATATACACACCCAGTACCATCTGCTTTTCCCAAGTGCTACTTTTCCCAAATATAGTAGTCAAATCACTGCTCAGTCATTCCCAGAAACTTCTCAGTATACTCCCCACTTGTTGGCTATCCATTTTTGTATCGATGGACACTTGAGTTGCTTCCATATTTTGGATAGACTGTGAGAGTTCTTTGAGTACTTGAAGTGAAGTTTTGTCAAAATTCTTGTAAAGGATTTCATTAGTGATATTTTTCAATGCTTCGAAGAGTTTTAATCTAGAAGTTGTAAAAGAAACTGTAAAACCTGTTTACAAGTAGTTGCTGAAATTTCCTAGATTATTATGTAGCATCATAATATTTTCCATTAAAGTGAAAACATTTAAGAAAAAATTAGATTTTTGATATTACTTTAATAAATCAAATATTTATTTTAAAATCCATTATAACACCTAATCTATTGTGCATTAAAGCTGCCACAAGGACACCAAAAGAATTTGAATGTTTTATCACTGTCATGATTCCTCCATACATATGGACTTTTTAGCTTACCCTACCAACTACCAATTCTAATTACAGTAAATAGGTTTAATATAAGACCCAATGATCATTAACCACTGAGTCAGCCCAGAAGCCATAGTAGGGAGTTGCTTGATTCATGTTTGTTCATCTGTATGAGTAGAGGGAGGTAAGACATACAGAATTATAAGGGACTCTGGAGTCAGATGTCCTGGATGTGAAATCTGCTCCACCACATACTATAACCTGAGACTTCTGGCAAGTTGTTTAACCACACTGCATCCAGTTTCATCACCTGCAAGATCTATACTTAATTCATAAGTTGGTTGTGAGCTTTACATCCTGCAGACTTGCCATACTTTGCACAGCATCCAACACATAATTAAGATTCAGTAAATGTTGGCTATTGTTTACTGCTATTATTATTAACATTAGCAAAAAAAAAGGGAGGGTGTTATGGATGTCAATTTCACTCATTTTAAATGATTGTCAAAATTTGCCATGAAGACTATCTGGGAGATTTCTAAATATACCTTTCTATATTTTAATTGCTATGACTTTCCTGTGTTCCCAGGACTGATGATTTAGCCTGAGGAAAATACCACATTTAAAAAGAAAAGAAAAGAAAAAAGCACTTGGCACTAATTTCTGGTTTCAGGTTTAAACCCTAAAACCCTGCCCTGCAGATTCTCTTGTTTCAATTGCTTGGGAAATTAGCAGTTAACAGACTAAAGTCTTGCTGTTTTTTGACATTTGTTTGAAGAGCAAAAACAGCTTTAATGGCTTTGCTGGGATTGTAGGAGAGCCTGTCTCTTTAACCACTTGGCCCTTCAACGTGAAGACTCACAAGGGGAATGAGAAGTATTTCTAATAGTTTCTTTGGAACAACATAACTACAATCACTTTTACAGCACTTGCTATATAGGCCAGCACTGTTCTTAATACATTGACTCAATAATTGTTAGAAGGTACTGCTTTAGAGGCACTAATTTTATTCACTTGTTAGTATGTTCACCCTCAGCAAATATTTCAAAACACATATTTCAAAACTATCTAGGCTACATAAAATTCCACAAAGCAAATATCTACTAGGCAGATAAGGAAAAGGGGACACAAAATGGGCAGTCTGGTGATCATTAAAGGTCACTGTGGCTGGGAAAGAGAATGAAGCTGAAAAACAGACCCTATTCCTATCAATAAACCGCAAGATGCCTACATGGTCACCGTGACTCAGATCCCGTCTGTCACAGTGAAGTTGAACTCAAACATGCTCCTTCTGTTCAGAGGAGACATTTCTCATTTATTCTTCCCTCTGCCCTCTGGCAAAAGAGACAACTCAGGGGAATTTTTGTGTCAGGAAATGGAAACTGCTCTGAATTTTTCTAAGGATTGAAGGCACTTATTTAACTAACCTGTGGTTAATACATAGGTGGTCAATCTGGATTACGGAGAAAGTGAGTCACCTCAAAACCTACAAAAAGAGCAGTAAGTTGTTTCAGGTGCAGTGCCCCCTGGTGATGATGGAAGTTGCCCTCCTTTTCCTCCTCTCCCTTAAAAAGTGCCTAAGATGCTATAACATGCATGTTATATATCCATTTTTCCTCTGGATTTATCTTGTCTTTTTTTACTTTCTCTTTTTCTTCAGCCATTCTTTTTTTTTTTTTTTTTTTTTTTTTTTGAGAGAGAGACAGAGACAGAGGTGGTGTGTAGGCAAGCAAAAGTCTGGGGGTGGCAGTTGCAGGAGGCAAAGGGAGAGGGCGAGAATCTTAAGACTTCATCCCTAGGACACAGACCAAGGAGAGGCTCAATCTCACGACCCTGAGATCATGACCTGAGCCCAAATCAAGATTCTGATGCTTAACTGACTGGGACACCCAGGTACCCCTCATCAAAAGTTTTTACTTTTCTGAGTTTACATTTATTTTCTCTTTTTATAATTAATTTTGTAAACAGACTTAATTCTTTCCTTTTTTTTTTAGATTTAATTTTTTTTATTCATGAGAGACACACACGGAGAGAGGCAGAGATACAGGCAGAGGAAGAAGCAGGCTCCCCACAAGAAGCCCAATGTGGGACTTGATCCCAGACCCAAGGATCACACCCCAAGCCAAAGGCAAGTGCTCAACAGCTGAGCCATCCAGGCATCCCAATTCTTTCTGGACAAGCAATGCATCATTAATAAACAAGGCTGGTGGTCAGCTTGTAGGGCACCACCTCAGCTGCCCAAGGCGTTTATGGCTAGCATCCATTCTTTCTGTTCCAATTTGCCAATGACTGGGTCATATAAGTAATTAAATATTTTTCATATGTATATATGCTTACACATAAAATCAACCTGTGCTTTTAAAACTTAGGGTTCTCAAAGAGTAAAGACTAAAGAATGCAAAGAAAATCACCCCAAAATTGAAAAGACATATCCCAACTATATTCATACATATGGTACAAAATACCTGTGGTGAGTTTTTTTTAAGATTTATTTATTTATTTTAGAGAGAGAGAGTGCACATGGGTTGGGGAGCAAAGGGAGAGGGAGAGAGAGATCTCAAGCAGACTCCTTGCTGAGCACAGAGCCTGACGTGAGGCTCAATCAGGGTTCAATCTCATGACCCTGAGAACACGACCTGAGCAGAAATCAAGAGTCAGACGCTTAACCAACTGAGCCACCTAGGCATCCCGAAAGTATCTGTGTTTTGGTAGTTTGACCTCTACTAACAGCCAGTGTTAGGTACTTGACAAAGGAATGAAGATCATTGTCTCCTCTAAAAGCTCTATAGTCACTCAAAGTCAGAATTGTTCAAAATAGGAAGATTCTGCATCTCTCTCATTTAAAAAAAAAATATTCATTCATTCATTCATTCATTCATTCATTCACAAGAGACAGAGAGAGAGGCAGAGACATAGGCAGAGGGAAAAGCAGGCTCCATGCAGGGAGCCTGATATGGGACTCCATCCAGGGACTCCGGGATCATGCCGTGAGTTGAAGGTAGATGCTCAACCACTGAGCCACCCAGGCATTCCAGATTCTGTATCTCTGATATGACTATACCTCATGATTACCCTCAGGCTGAGTCCTATCCAGGATCCATAGATGTGATTTGCCCAAGTCTTTTAGAAGGGATCTCCTCTCTGATTATACCCATAGGGTTATAACGCTGTCCTGGTCAGTGTTGGTTTGCAGAAAACAGAAATTATTTCTAAAAAACGTTTAAAAAAGAGAGAGAGTTTTCAGTGCTTATAAAATCACTGTTAAAGCTAGAGAAATAGGCTCTAAGTTGGCCTTTGTGGAACGACTCCCATAAAAACACTTCAGAACTGATCTGCCAAGGGAATGGCTTCCTTTGCTACAATCAGCAAATAAGGCAATCAGAAAGCTGCCACTAGAAATTTTGACTTCAGAAACACACTGTCTTTGCTCTGCTCCAAGTTCTATTTCTCAACACCTAGAAATCTAGTGATTGGAACAAGAATTCCATTGTGGAAAAACCCAGTGTCTCCACTCTGTTTTCTAGAAGAGACAAGAAAGGGGGAAAAAAAGTGGAAATGTGGTCTCTAATTTCAAGCAAGGGCATTTGGTTGACCAAATCTAATCACATCTGGACCCTTATCAAAGGATTCCAGGAAAGAAACTTTTAGCAATCTAGTATGGTTTTACCAGACAGGAAGCCATATTAGAAGAGCATTTTTCAAATTCTATGTTGCAAATTACTTGTGGGTGATAAATCAATTTATTTAATGGCTGCGAAATAAATTTAATTTTAATGAAATGGAATAGAGTAGAATATACCCCATAGAGTAAAGAAGGATTGTTTTGAGGATGCCTTTTACTTTAGGGTATGTGAATGTTTGTGTGTGTGTGTATTGGGTTATGATGTAAAAATGATCATATGGTCCATAGGACTAGGACCAAAAAGCTTGATATTCACTGCACTACAAGGAAGATAGAATGGATTTTGAACACTAATCACAATATCCAACATAAACTCTATGAAGATGAATTCATTTCTAAACTATGTTAGTTTTCTATGGTCACTGTAACAAATTACCACAAATGCAGTGGTTTAAAACAAATTCATTATGCTATAGTTCTGTAGTTAAGAAGTCCACAATGGGTTTCACTGGGCTGAAATCAAATGTTAGCATGGCTGCATTCCTTTCAGGAGGCTCTAGAGGAGAATCCATTTCTTTCCCATTTCCAGTTTCTAAACACTGCCATAATCCTTAGCTCATGGCCCTTATCTTCCATCTTCAAAGCCTGCAACATCAGACCAGTTTTATCAGGTTGCCCCCACTCTAGTTGTCTTTGCCTCCATCATCACATTTTAGGGACTCCTAAAATGGGTGCACCTAGCTAATCCAGAGAAGTCTTCTTATTTTAAGGGCAGGTGATGAGCAACCCTAATTTCATCTTCAACTAGAATTCCCCTTTGCCGTGTAACCTAATATATTCACAGGTACCAGGGATTATGATAGAGACAAGTTGAGGGGGAAGGGACATGATTCCTGGTACCACACTAATCAACTAAATTAAGGATCAGGAGAATGTCTAAGTGTCCTATAAGATAGAGAAAAAAGGTGCAACTGATCTTCCAATGCATATCTCTCTCCTTTCTGTTGCTCTCAGAGTCAAGTTAGATGAGGCAAATGCATGATATTCCTACATGACAATGCATAAAAAATATATAATTTTATTAAGATGCTTTCTATTGGTTCTCTACTATGAATAATATAGAAAATATCTAGTTACCTTTTGTCCTCCCTCCCCTATCATTAATTTGAAATACCATTTTACTTCACTTTAATAACAACAAGTCCTTCAGCAAGTTGACACTACATTTTATATATGTACCCCATTCTTCTCCCACCACTTTCTAATGTGGGCCATATCTATGTTGTCAGAGCATCACTACCCTATACTATATTGTTTCCTTTAATGTCATCATTTAGTCTCAGTTGTATAGTAAATGTATATTTGATATTCACAGATCAATATGTAGTCCATGCTCACTAGTCACTTTAGTTGTCTGATTTCTCAGAAAAGATGTCAGAAACAATATCTGCTGAGTTCTTACTTGTTCATAAGAGTATCTATGGCATTTATGCTTGACAGCTCATTTGGCAGAATATAAAACTCTTGGCTTACACATTTCTCTCCTTGAGTATAGTAAATGTTACTATTCTGGCATAAAGTGTTCCTGCAAAAAAAAAAAAAAGTTGTTTTAATTATGGCTTATAAAGGTGACCTCAACATCTTTTCTAAGAAACTCAAAAAGTTTTGTGTTCCTTTTCTTATTAATCCAATAGTTTTATTAGTGTATATCTCAATGTGAGCTATTTTGGGATGATTTCCCCATAAACATAGTGTCTTTTTGAGACTTTTTTAATTTCATGAAACTATTCTCGAAACACAGTGTTTAGTACTTTGTCACATTACTTTGCTTAAGTTTGGGGAACTTATATATACTGCATTTTTTGTCAACATTATATACCTACAACTTTCCCTGAAGTCTTTTTATTTTTGTTTTTCAAATCTTGTTTTTCTCTTTTTCATCATGTAGTTGCTATATCTGTAATTCCTTTTAGCATAGTCTTTAATTCTATAGGACTTTTTCCTTTTCCTTCTTTTTCTAATTGTTTTTTTTTTCATTTGATCAGTTTCTTTTTCAAATCTTTCTTTTATCCAATTATTTTATCTCTGACTTTTCTATTTCTAATTTATGCTGTTCTTTCATGCTTTCTAAAAATATTTTAAGTCTTTCAGATTGGTTTCAAAAGACTAATGGTTTTTTACATGATTGCCCATAAAAACTTGGTTCTGCTTAGTACTCCCTTTTTCTTATAATGAATCTGTACAGGATGTGACTGAAGTCCTTTGTTGCTGCTAAAGTTCAGGTGAGACAGATTTACCTGTCCTTTAGATGTCCCTATGTGCTAAGTCAGTGGGGTGTCAGGGTAACTTTCTTATCTTCACAATTTTAGGGCTTCATTTTGTGTTGCTATTAAGAAATATTAACAAATGTGGTTTCGTACTGGCCTCTTTGTCCCTTTTCCCCACTTTTACCTGGACTTTCTCTTTTCATTGCTCCTAGAATCTAGCCCTGCTCCATTTGCTTTCTACACCCAATAGTAGATTCTCAGTGAAGGTCGTTTTCTAGAAAGGACACATTGGTCTATTAATTTCAGAGGCTGAAAATTCTCTAGCACTGTCTAGCCATCCTACAGCTCTCTTCCTCACAGGAGCATAGGGACTCACAAAGCCCCCTCCCAATATTTGCTGGTATTATCAAAGAAGCCTGTTGAGCTTCCCACACTAAAAGAGAACTTGCTAATTTCTGACTTCTCCTGCTCTCCCTTTGCCTGACCCGCTGTCTTCCACAGAGTTGCTTATACAGCATTATTCTTGCTGCTATTATTGGCTTGCTGTTTGTATTTAGGAGTTCATGGAGTGTCTCATTCTTCATTTTTTGCATTTTTCCATATTTTTGTTGTTAATAGTGGTACTGTTTTTTTGTCTACTGTTTTGTCAATTTCTAAGGGGAATTTGGAGAGAAAAAAGCTATGTCATCACAATCTTGTCTTCTCTCTTGTTACTTAAATTGCACATGAAAGACTCAAGGATTCCCCTTTCCTTCGCTGATATCTTTTATAAGACCTCAGGCCCCACATATCAAAACATATTCTAGAGCTGCAAGGATATACCATCCTCTACCATTAGACTGACAATTATTTAAAAAAGAAAAAAAAGAGAAAAGAAAATAACACGAGTTGGCAAAGATGTAGAGAAATTCAAATCCTTGGGCACTCCTGGAGGGAGTGTAAAATGACATGGCAGTTCCTTAAAACATTGAAAAAAAAATTACCATATGATCCATAAATTTAACTTTTGGGAATTGAAAGCATCTTGTAAAAGTACTTGTAAACTCATATTCATAGCAGTATTTTTCACAATGGCCTAAAAGTAAAAGTAAGCCACGTGTCCTGAATGAATAAACAAAATATGGTATATACGTACAGTGGAATAATATTCAGTCTTAAAAAGGAAGGGAGTTCTAACACATGCTACAGTATGGATGAACTTTGAGGACATTATGCTACATGAAATAATCCAGTCACAAAAAGACAAATATTGTTTAATTCCACTCATATGAGGTACCCGCCTAGAGTTGTCAAATTCATAGAAATAGAAAGTAGAATGGTTATTTACAGGGACTGGAGGAGGAAGGTATGAGGAGTTGTTTCATGTGTATAGAGTTTTAGTTTTGCAAGATGAAAACAGTTCTGCAGATTAGTTGTATGACAACGTGAATGTACTTAATACTACTGCTCTGTACACTTAGATTAAGATGGTACATTTTATGTTCTATGTATTTTACAATTTCAAAAAAACACTTTTTAAATTTTTTAATATTCCAGATCTGGTATGTCCTCCTCTTTCTCAGTGGCTCAAGGCAAGGAGGGGTCTAGGAGTCATTCTCAGCCCTCCCACTCTACACCCAATCCATCACCCCATCCTATTATTCCAGATAGCTCCTCAATCTACTCACTTCTCTCCAACCCCACTGCTTTAATCTTCATTCTCCTGTCTACATTATTTGTCTTCCTCCTACCAATGTATGTAACAATCCAATCACCATACTTCAGTCACACAGAGAGTTCTAAAACAGAAAATGGATCACATTACACCTTCAAGAAAGCCTAAACTCCTTAAACAGGCTTATAGACAGGGACTACATAATCTCATCACTGGTGATCTCACCACTCATCCATCCTCACCTTTCATTATGGCCCAGTCATACTAGAGACCTTGAGCCTGGTCTAGGCTCCAGGTGAACCAGGCACTCATGGTTTTGAAAGATGATCATAAAGCTCAAGGCTATTGCTCTTCTTCCCTCTTATGCTACTCAGCCATCATCTTCATTAAATGCTTTTTGATTTGTGCTGCAAAGTCTTCAGCCATGATCCTTCTGGTCTAGGCAGTACATTAATATCAAGAAGGAAGCTATAATGGAGTTTTAACAATATAATTCCCCAGGAAAAAAAAAAAACAGAACATATTTCAGTCTCTAAAATGTTCATCTTTTTAAAATGCCTTAATGAAAAGATAATTTGATCTTTCAGACATTCCAATCACATTTTCCAGAATCTGCTCTCTTGTGCTCTCTATTGGTCTTACTTTCTCTTCATATATTAATAATAAAAAATAATAATACAAATTCCGTCCCTCATGCTCAACTCCACACTACTCAGACTCAGAAGTTTTCTTTTGCAACTTTGTTTTATTTCCTTAGGTCTTCTTTTTTTCCTCTTTTATCATTTTCCCATTAATCTTCGAGTCCTCCCCTAAATGCTAGTGCTTCATGGTTAGTGTGCTTCACTGAGCAAGAGAATTGGGATTTTTGCCTTTCTTGTTCCTCTCTTCTCCTGGTTGAGATCTTAAACTTTGCCTTTTAAGAAAAGAAATAAAGAGGAAGAAATATACCAAACAAATTAGGGAATCACTTAAATTTCTGAGCAAACAGAAGCTCCTAAACTCAGTGATAAGCTCCTAAACTCAGTGGATTAACATATAGCTTTTTTTTCCAGATAGCACTCTTGTGGGAACCAATAGTTTATAGTTAAACCATTTATGCTTCTCTCCCTACTTCCCCATTCTCAGAAACCATCCAAGCTCAAAACTTCAACCCTAAATTTAATCCTGCCAATTCATAACACTTTATCACTGGGCCTGACATTTCACCCAAGACCCAGTATTTCCAACCATAGTTAAGTGTTTCTATATGAGATTCCTATCATCTCCATAATCACAGAATTTGTAAGTTTTATTCCTTCCCCATCTAACACCCCTACTTTTTGTTTATAAAGTACCAGATATTAGGGCATCTGGGTGGCACAGTGGCTGAGCATCTGCCTTTGGCCCAGGGCATGGTCCCAGGGTCCTGGGATCGAGTTCTGCAGCAGGCTCCCCATAGGGAGCCTGCTTCTCCCTCTGCTTATGTCTCTGCCTCTCTCTGTGTGTGTCTTTCATGAATAAATAAATAAAATATGTAATAAGTAAATAGATGATAAATAGATGATAGATAGATAGATAGATAGATAGATAGATAGATAGATGATAGATAGATATAGATAGACTTACCAGATATCTAGGTTCAAGTTATCCTACGAAGCATCTAGTATGTTTCCCTATGATATGTTCTGGGAATAGAGAAAAGGAGTATAATCCTCACTCCCAACATCTTCCCAATCCAGCCAGGAAGAGTGATAAGCTGGAGATGGGTCTCTAAGTCTAGAAATGGTCACATTGTGATCACAGTTTACTTCTCCCTCCTCTTAATCCCTGATATTCAACTTTTCACCAAGTGCTGCTCTATTATAATTCAATGTTTCTAAAATTCATCACTGACACCAGTCTTCTTTCCAACTTGAAATCTTGTAGTTGTGTTTTCCATATTCTTTTGTATTGAATCTGCCCTGAATACAAGCTACGCCTTGGTTTTGTGTCAGTTTCATTCCTCCTCTTCTGAGGGCTGTCAGGTCATCATATCCTGACTCCAGGACTCTAGCATTCTCTTTTCATTGCTTCCACTTCTTCCAAACATTCCAGGGCATCAGACTGTATTTCCTATAGTCCTACATTCCCAAAGCTATTCTCTGACTCAGGAAACTACTGTGAGTTTGATCCTATCACAGCAGGGAGTCTTCAAGGCCAACCAAGACCCCTTCTAGCTTGCCAAGCCCACTCTCAACCCATCTCCAAAGCCATACTTAAGAGTGAGAGCCAAGGCTTATTTCCAAATGTGCACCTTTAATGAGCACATTTGCCCTGCCAGCTCTTGTGAATCTACTCAAATTCTGCCTGGATTTTAAGGACAAACTCAGATTCTACTTTTCCAACAACTGTGACCAAACCTAATTGCTCCTCTGACTGTACCCAGAGCTCTACTCCAGATTCCCCAGATCACCCATAGCCCTGGTTAAAAATGGTTCTGTCTCCTATATTGAAAAGACACAAACGCCAATCAATGACCCTTTATGTTTTTTGTTGTACAAACTCTTTCAGTAAATTTTGGGTTTCCAAATTGAGTAATAAAGAGAAATGGAAATGGCCCAGTCTTAAAAAAACAAACATTTTTTAACTTGAGGTATTTAAGACAATATTAGGTACTTCCCAGGTTACAAATGAGATCAAGAACACACTGCCTTACCATGCCAGCCTTCAGAAAAAATATTACAGTAATAATCTCAAGCCTTCCCTTTCCATAGAAGGACCTCCTGAGCAGGATATAATAAAAAGTGTGCTGAACTAAGATCTGTGTTCTGGTGCCAGTTCTAATACAAGGAGTCAACATCAGAAGTTACTTTACCTCTTTGCCTAATTTTCTTTGTCTGTGAAATAAGGAAATTGAACAAGATGATTCTCTGAGGTTCCACCTAGTTCTCACACTTTTATTACATGACACTATATATGTGATGATTAATTAACCAGTGATTAATAAATAATTCCTAAGGTGTTACTTCTTCTTGGGGCAATTTTAGCAGACCTGACACTTTCAGCAAAATATATGACTCTATATTTTCTCCAGCTCTTCTGGAGAAAGAATTTGGGAGAGGAAAAGAAGACTGAATGCCAAACTCAACAGACAGTTTCTTCTTCACAAGGTTGACATGTCTACCCATGATTATTGCCCACAGCAATAACATGACTATCAGATAATATAAGTCATATATATAAATATATATATATATCATATAGAATCAGCCATATAACATTAGCCATATAAGAACAAGAATTCAAACAAAATTTTCATTTCATATCACCTGTTGGTCCACCTCATAACTCAAAGTTGTTTCTGGGTCTAATAAATTACACTATTGGTTGAATAAAGACATTTTTGTGATTTTTTTTTTCCAAAAACAATTTGAGAGCTTCCTGCCATAGTTATGGAGGTTGTAGGAGCTCACTCACTACTGATGAGGTCCAATGACTAGGAGGTCAGGAAATTGAAAAAAAAAAATCTGAATAGAAATGTCACAGCAACTTCGCTTTCTCCAGAAAAGGCCAATGGAAGCAGGTGCTTGGCCTCTGAAGAACAAGCTTCCAAAGAAATGGTAACCCAAGGGCTGAGTAATACCTCCTGGAAAATGAAAGACTCAGTGACCCACAGGGGAGAACTCAGATCCAACATCTCAGCCTGAAAGTAAAGGGCAAGATGTTATATATTTTAGTGGAGTGACAGGTACAGCTACTGCCCAGAAAAGGCATCTTGTTGAATCAGATCTTTCTTTATCATCCCTTATGTTACAGGGGTGAGATCATGAGCATAAAACAAAGGAAATTGTAAGAGAATATTTTCAATCAAGAAGCACCCAGTGAAGCATGTAATTAAGTGGAAAACTGTCAGTGATTGCTTATTGTATCTGCAAAGGACAGGACATTGGTTTAATGGCTTTATATAAATGGAAAAAGACAACTTGGTAATTGACTTAGTACAATAGTAGACAATGTAGAAAAGATAACTCTGGAGATATAGAGTTATTGACTATAATCTTAGTGCTAAACATCTAGGGGTATTGAACACTGAAAAGTGTATAAGGCTGATCAGATATTACTCTTTAATTAATATATGTATTTTTAAACAATATTGATTTTCCAGAGTTTACAAAATTGGCTGACCTGATCACAAACAAATAAGTTGATCTCTTCCATTTACACCAAGAAGCCATTTTTTTTTTCATTCTAGAGAAGTTTGAATAAAATTTCTCTGGACAACCTTGCAAAACCTGATGCAATGTATTAAAGGAGAACAGGAAATCAGGAAAGACCTTAAACCTCAGGCAAGTATTTGTATTCATTCTCTTTTCATAAATATTATAAATGCCTCTTTGCCCTTTAATTAAATTCCACTGTAACTTCAAAAGAGAGTGTAAAATTTTTAAGAAGTTAAGAAATTTGGTTGCATCTAAGTCTACCTATAAATAGGTCAATGACTATGGATTGGAAATATTTCATAATATAGAGAATTTGTTGTGGTATGAGGAATTGAAAGATTTGGCTGCTCTGTAATGTCTCAAACTACAGAGAAGGGAAAAAAATGAGGTGACATCAAAACTCAGAGCCTGAAAGGAATGATATCATGATGACATCATGTTAAAACTTCCCATTTTAACCTAAGAAACGATAATCAAGTAGTAAAGGAGAATTTGGGAGAAAGAGTAGCGGCAGATGAGGGTGAGCAGCCATTAGAGCTATGTAGACCCCGGTGCTTTCTTCCTCCCCTTCCTTCAAGACTTCAACCCCTTGTTCTTTTACTCCAATGCCAAAAATTAACTTCTAGTAGTTGCATTGAGAATAGACTTATATAGAATACAGACTTCTAGGGAAGGGAACATAATAGGGCCTACAGCTTCCCAATATAAATCCATTTTGTAGCAAATTTTGTACCAAATGAAAGAAGAGAACTAACCAACCAAAAAACAGAAAAGATCATGTAATATGGAAATATCTGTTAAGTTACTCTTCACTCCTTAATTTCAATGCCTTGGTTTCTTCTGTATTATTATTTTTATTTTTTTATTTGAGTATAATTGACACACAATGTTGCATTAGTTTTGGGTGTATCACAGAGTGATTCAACTTCTCTATACATTATGTTTGCTCACCATAAGTGTAGCTACCATCTGTCACCACACAAGTTGCCACTGTTACTAGAGAACTCTGGGAGTTGAATGGGAACCTCAGAGTAAGCCCACCTATGGTGCAAATGTGCTGAGGTATTTACACACAACTCCTGTGAAACAATGGTTAAGGGCTGCCACTAGGACATAATCCCCCACCACTTTCTGTCTCCTTTGCCTTTGTCACCAGGGAAAGCCTTCCAGCATCGGAAGCACCCGTCAGCTGGAAGGTTGTGTGCTGTGGTTGAATGGGGCACTGGCAAGTTCTGCGGACTCCTTGTTCTGCATCTTGGTCAATGGCAACACACCACCAGTAACCTTAACTAGTAGCAGTTCTCCCTCTTCTTCCCCCCGCCCCGCCCCCCCTTCTCAGAAACTAAGTTTTATTGATTTTACTTCCCTCTTAGTGTTAACTCTGTTTTCCCTCCTCAAGCCTTACTTCACTGTGTCAATGCCTCCCTTAAAATATTGTCATGAATGGATTTCTATCTGGTCTTTTGTTCTCCAGGCCCTTCCTCTGACCTGCCAGTAGAGTCATCCATGGTTTATATTACTCCTAGAGGGATAATAAGAATAATAAAAGCCAACACATACTAAATGTTCTCTCTTTCTATGCCAGGCAGTGGACAAGTATGTTATATGCATTATATCACTTGATCCTTGAAACAAACTGGTAAGGTAATGTGTTTTATTCCTATTCTACAGATAATGTCACTGAGGCTTAAAGAAGTTAATAAAGTTAGAGCTAATAAGATCAAACAAGGAGTCTGTCTCCGGAGGTTTGGTACTTGACAACCATGCAGTGTCACCATTGCACCCAGTCTTGTCTGTTTAAGATGCAAATCCAGTTATCTCATGCCCCAATTAAAAGCTTAACTCCGTCAATGGTTTGCTAACGCTTTAATGACTGAAGTCGTAACTTTTAAGCAGGGCATGATATCATGTCATATACTGGCCTCATGTTCCCTTTCTGGCTTATCTTTATTCACCTGGCCTCACATAATATTAGTTCATAAATTTAAGCCACAAAGAACAGGAAGCAGAGTGTTTGACTAAAACATGGAGTGCTTTGAGGAGAGTCATATAAGATAAGCCTGTGTTCATATCACAGAGGCCTTCTATAAATCACTAGATTAAAGAAGCTATATATCTCTCCAAAAGGCATCCACCTGCTCCAGCCACCAACATTCCTGACAAAGTAGTACAGGCTTTCAACCTCACATGGTCAAGAAGGACTGGAGGCAACTGGGAGGCTGGCTGACCAACAAACCCATCAACTGAAGCCCTACAGTCACCAGTGGGTATCGTCTGATTTCCTGAGATTTCTTTCACCTGCCTACCCAAACCCTGCCCTTCCCTCCACAGCCATTCTGTTTCTTATACTACTAGGTCTTTTCCTGCTACCTACATTGCCCTCTCTCTGCCCTGAACTCAAAAGAGACTCAACCATCAGTCCACCAGCACTGCCTTGTATTCTTATGAGGTTCTTTCATTTTCCCCTGAAGGCAGAACCTGAGACCAGAAGGGGAGAGAAAGCATCTTATATACAACTGAAGGCCCTTCAGCACCCCCAATGTAAATGATTTGCAACAGATAATTGAATGGCTAAGTTAGATGGCCTATCAGGATTCGTCCCAAGTCTATGTTATTTTAAACCCTAATGTTCTCACAGTTTGGATGTATGCTAACATGTAGTAAATTACACATATCACTGTTGAAAGAATATTAAATTCTGAAGGTCACCTCAGGTCTAATTAATAATAAGCAATAGGCTATATTTCACATATGAAAGTGACCCACTATCAGTAAGGTAAACATTATGAAAGTTAAATATTCACAGGGTTAGACGTTATCAGACGAGTGGTGTTATGGGTGGTTAATATTGCACAGGACAATTCTATCATTCTTTTAACACAATAATAATCGCCTACCACACCCCTGCCAGCTTCCTTGCTCTACCCTCTGCTTTATGATTTTGCAGGTTGATACATTGGATATAGACACTGAGGTCTATCTCCCTGACAAGGAGTAAAAAAAATGCCAATAGGTAAGTAAGAAAATTAGATTTCACAGAATTATTTATTTCCCAGTGTTGAAAGTATATGAAGATTGTTGTAGTTTTGTTGTCTATTCACACTGTTAATACTTTCATGTGAGGTGATTAAAAATTTTTCCTCTTAGCAGAGAGATGTATATGAAATTATATTTTCAGTATGGAGTCACTGTTTTATCATTGACATGGGCAGGAGAATTAGGTTCAAAATGTTATGCAGCACAGAGGTGGGAGAAATGGAAATTGACCCTCATTAAAACGATGATGGCAACGAATGGCTGAGATGGAAGGCAGCTTCTTACCCAGGAGAGAACTTTAGGGATGAGTGGGAGGAAGAAGCTCTTGGTGGCCAACTCACAGTAGTACACTGCAGCATAATTAAATCAGCTCCAAATTTCCTTGGTCAAAATCAAGTTTAGGGAAAATTCTGTTTCAGTGAAGATAACTCTCTTCCCCTGGGATGTTGCTGCTAACATAAAATCCATTATCAAAAGACATACTTAGCAAACCAGAATAGGTGATTCTTTTTTAAAGTATGGTTCTTAAAAATGGGGTTTTACTTGTCTATTCTGTTTTATTTATGATAGTAACACTCTATTATTTCTTATCAATATGATGGAACATCATGCAACCTTAACATGGGGACCATGAGAATGTGCCTCATCGACTTCCAACTACAGGAAATATAATTGACCAAAGATCCACCTGCCATTTTAAAATCCATTATTGAATTTGCACCAAAGCCACATCCTTTGAGGCCTGCTCCCAGCTAATGACCAACGAGACAGAGTACCCATTCTTGGTCACACTGGCATGGTGATGTGATGATTATTCCAGTATTCTCTGACTCCCTTCCTATTTTCTCTCACACAGAAATTTATAACAAAATGCTTGCAGGTTTAATCACATCTTGTCATCTGCTCCTGGGAAAATGCAAACTAAGACACATTAAAAACATGTTTTGAAAAGATAATCTAACCTCATACTCTAAGTTTTTAATTAAATGCTCATTAAATATTACATTTGTAAAACACAAGATGCAAACTCTATGTCCAAAGTTAGGCAGATATTGTGGGAAAATTAAAAAAAAAAAGACACATTCACATGAAGACACATAGATAATAGAATGGAGAGAAAGATACCAATGTTAAAAGTAACTTTCCTTGGGTAGAAATTTTATAGATGATCTTATTTTTATTTTATGTATTTTTATGAATATTGTAAGTTATATAAAATGACAATTTTATTTTTAAATTTAAAACACAAGCATCATAGGGCACCTGGGTAGATCAGTCAGTTAAGCATCTCTTGATTTTGGCTCAAGTCATGATCTCAGGGTCATGAGATTGAGCCCTTTGTTGGGCTTCAAGTTGGACATAGATCTTGCTTAAAATTCTCTCTCCCTCTGCCCTTCCCCAGTTTCCTCTCCACCTGCCCCACTCACATTCTTTCTTTCTCAAAACAAAAACAAAAACAAAAAACATAAGCATCACAATTTTTTGAAAATATAGATTTTATAGAAAAGTAAACAAAATGCAATCTGGCTGCTATATAGGCTGAATGCTTATCTCCCCTCAAAAATTTGTATGTTGAAACTTAGTTCTTAATGTGTTCATATTTGTAGGTAAGGCCTTTGGGTGATTAGGTTATGAGGACAGAGAATCATGAATGAGATGAGTACCCTTATAAAAGAGACCCCAGAGGGCTCCCTTGTGCCCTCTGTCATGTGAGGATACAGGAAGAAGATGACCATCTATGAAATAGGAAGTAGGCCTTCACTAAACAATGAATCTGCCCATGCTTTGATCTTGGACTTTCCAGTCTCCAGAACTGTGAGAACTAATTTTCTGTTTAATCCACCCAGTCTGTGGTATTTTTGTCATAGCAATTCAAATTGGCTAAGCATTAAAAAATGGTTAAATTGAGACACATGATGCTTTCCTAAAATAATTTAAGGTTTTTCATTGGTTGGTTTACTTTAAATTGGAACTTCAAAGAGAAAAGTAGGCTCTTTGATTCCTCAGTACCTTGATGAATTTGAATGTATGCATTGGAATCACTGTCTTCTTGATACAAACTACCTATTGCAAGTTAATGAACAAATGTGCCACTCTTGGGAGAATATCTAGAAAAGCAAAAAAAAAAAAAAAAAAAAAAAAACATGGTAACCTTACTCTTAATTTAACTTATGGCAAAATGAGTTCTCTACCAAGACTTTACTGCATTATGAATTATACAGATGACTTGTTTTTGAAAGCAAGGGGTGCAGAGGAGGTGGAAAGAGACTATGTGTGTATGTAATAGGAAAAGGTACTTTTGGGGGTGGATATGGAAAATATAATTTCATTTGCAAGCCAACTCTGACAAATGTAGTGGCTACTTTTGTTGAAAAGGATTCTGAGGCAGGACATGATTTAGATGGAAAGAGTGGTAATGATCAATGAATGATGTCTGCCTAAGTGTGAAAGGAAACGTATTTGTCATCTTTGGGCTGATATGATAGACAATGTACCATTAATCTAGTAGCTTTTCTGTCAATAAATTATGTGACTTCCATGTGAAAACTCTATTTAAGTTCTGTCATTCTATTATTGATTAAGTATTATCATACTCTTAAGTTTTATTGAAAGTATGTTGATTTTGAGGTTAGTTTGTAATAGTGGAAGAGTTGATGATATAGAGTAGGAGATTATTAGTTGTAGCCCAGAAATAACCTCAGAATCATGAACATTTAGATACTAATAAGCTATATTTCAAAAATTGATCATCTTTATGTGGAGGAGGGAAATAATTCATATACTATTAAATTTTAGTGAAAAATTTTTTCTGCATTGGCAAACCATACTAAAATATTGGTTATAACATAAATTGTCATGCTGCAGTGGTACCATTTGAATTTTTTAATATATGTCATGTTTTGTTTTGCTTACTTTTAAATCAAACATATTGATGTACTATGACTTAAAAAGAAATACTACAACTACCCAGGGATGCAGAATGAGTGTATTTTATACTTTGTTATTATTATTACCCAGAATGGAATCTAGAAGTGTTAGCATACAAGTCAGTGTCAAAACAGGAACTCCAGCATTTCACGGTGTGGAATACAGATTAGCTCATCATGATCAGACAGGGGATTTCACAATGCAGCTTCCTGGTCCCCACGTCTACTCTACTTTCTCAATCAAAATCATTAGGAGCTAGCTTTTAAAAATTTATATATTTTTTAAAGATTTTATTTATTTATTCATGAGAGACACAGGGAAAAGAGGCAGAGACATAAGAGAGGGAGAAGCAGGCTTCCAGTGGGGAGCTAGATGTGGAACTTGATCCCAGGATCCAGAGATTATGACTTGAGCCAAAGACAGATGCTCAACAACCAAGCCACCCAGGAACCCCTAGAAATTTACATTTTTAACAAGCATACCAAGTGAATCTCATACACACAAACTTGAGAACCATCGATTATTCCCAGGCACACTTCCTACTTTGCCATTACCACTATTATGCTCATCAAACACCAACAGCATCAAGATTGTTCTCTTTTCCAAACCTAATTCTCTATATCAACTCCTGAGAAACTCCTGACCCTGAATATTAATAATTCTTCCTGAGATGTTATCAATAGGCTCTAAAAAACTTGGAAAAATGTTGCTGGTAGGTTTACTTAAAATTAGGGGTTTCTCTACTCTTGTGTTCTTACTAGGATGACCTATATCCTTTTGGAAATTGAGATATCTTTCACCATAAATGTGAAAATAGTTTCAGAAGCAGTTCCATTTTGGTGGATTTGAATTAGGACAGGTGCTTTTTATAAATCTCATTTGAAAAGTAATGGTAGCATTAGGAGTATCAATAGACAACAATTGCCTGTATTGAATGCTTTCCCTCTATCAAGCCCTGTGTGCTTTATATTCAAATATTCTTGGACTTGTATCATATATATCTGAGTTGGTATTTAGACCTTGAAGCTTAAATCATTTCTTTCATATACTTTTCACAGTGCTTTACTCCAGGCTAAACACTGTTCCTTTATATCTTGCCCCTCACTCTTATTCCCGAGTAGCAAAATACAGATTTGAAGGAAGCCTTTCTCCTTATGGAGTCTTAATTGAAATGTTGTCATTTTAAATGACACCATATCAGGAAATCCAAAGGAAGATCCCTAAAAAGAATGTGTCATTTGAGATGATTTATTGCTTTGATTATTCTTGGCTGAGATAGGAAAACACATGTAACAAGAAATGCTTACCTAGTGCCGTTTCCATAGTAGCAAATGCACCAGGTTTCCAGGCTCTTTCTTCCACCCAGAACCTTGTGAATTTCCTACTAGTTACTACAGTGGGTGAATTTTTATTCCTTTGACACAAGGAAAAAATTTACTTAAAGTTTTGAACATATACTAGCTCTGGTAAAAAGACAGATGATGCCATGAAATATACAACAAAAGCAGTCTCTAGGGTCTTTTGAAAGGTAAAGAATGCGAGAAATCATTATGGTATCATTTCGCCCCTGAGGTTGTGAGTCTGTCAACATTTCATTTCCTGGCTTCTGCTTTTTTTTTTTTTTTTTTTTGTATTTGGACAATACCAGTGTGCTACATTAAAAAACAAAAAACAAAAACAAAAACAAAAAAACCTTATCCAGAAAACTTCCTTTTTTAAAATGTATTTATTGTACTTATCAGGGATCATGAAAAAGTTTTGTTTTATCTCTTATGATAAAATGCTTCTTTTGAAATACTTTTTTTTTTTGCCTTTAAAATTGTGTAGATGGGGGGCACAGTATTAATATATTCTTTTTAATCAGGAAAACAGCCCATTTACTCCATTTTTGTCTCTAACGTCTCTGGCAGATTCTTAAATCCCTTGAGAAAAAGTGCTTGCTAAACCTTACATGGAATTTTCAGTCTAGAAGATAGGACTAGGGATGGGGTCAGAGTCTAGAATGAGAGCTGAAACAGTGCTAAGGGCACAGACCTGGAAATCAGGAATTCTGTTCTGACTCTACCATTAACAAGATGTGGAATCCTAGGTAAAACCATGGGTCAATCTAACAAAAGTCTTTTCTATTAACAAGATGTGGAATCCTAGGTAAAACCATGGGTCAATCTAACAAAAGTCTTTTCCAGCTCTTGGGGGTGGGATGCTACTTTAGAAATACACACTGCCAGCTGCAATATTTCAAAATGCTGTCTCCATCCTCAGCCAAGCCCTCACCAGTGTTCAATATTGTACTCCCGTAGGGAGGGGAAATACTTAAGAGTTCAGATTAAAACATAAAAAGGGACACATAGATTATAGAAGTGAATAAGATGTCAAAGAAGAGCTTGGTTAGAGAACATGGCATTTACTACTACCCTGATGCATGAAGCTCACAGTCTTTTGTCATCGGTCCTGAGATTCGTTGCTTTCTTGGTGAGAGATCCAACTGAGGGGCTCCATGGACATGTGTCAGGTGGCTGGGCATTCTCTGGAACTGTATGAAAAATTAGGGCTTTGTTTTGAGAAGAAGAAAGCCTGCTTCTTTAACCTTTCCATAGAGGTCATGACCCAAATTATATTTATACACTATATAAAGAAAGGAAAATGACATCTTATCCACACTAGCCTGGAAGATGATCTGTTCACCTTTGAAACTATAGTTCTCTGCATGATATCCCCTCCATCTGATATACACTCAAAGGGGTTCTATGAAAGAATTGAATGGATTAATGAATGAAAGAACAAATGCACAAACTCCATTTGGGAATAAATTGCTAGGCACTGAGAAGCATCCTGTCTGCCTCAAGCAGCACAGCTAATCAGAAGCCTCAGTTCCTCAAATGAACCATGATCTCTGCTTCCCTACAGCAATTTGTGAACAACATCCCTCTGCTTTTCTTTCTACTAGATACAGTGCTTAGTATTATTGCCCATGGCCAATTAACTTCAATGGAAAAATGAAATCCATCATAATATTCATTTTTCTAATGGAAAAGTTAGAAGCAATCTTCTCTGAAATAGGGATGCATGATAAAGGATTTACTGAAATAGAGTTGAAAAGGAGAGCACTATTTTTGGATTGCCATATTGAGGTTACAGGAGCCACTTCAGAGCCAGAGACAACTTGTCCATCAGGCCACCAGCCAAGCCTTTGGGTTTCAAGTCTTTTTCTTTGACATCCCATTAAACTGCAACTACTTTGGCCTTTGCTTATAACCCAAGAATACAGGTGTATTTGGTTTATTTACTGCATTTACTGTTCTCACTCTGGTTTCATTCTAATGAGGAGCTATGTTTTTCATGCTCCCATTGCTGATATTCTGTTGCCCTAATCATGTACCAGGCCAACCCCACTAATAGAGCTCTCAGAGCTGCTCTGGATATATGTTAGCTTCTCTACAATGCTTCAGAGTCTAGATACTTAACATGCCCAGGAAAGCCAAACTCCTGCTTTCATCTTTCTACCTGTGATCCAAGACCACTGTTGGAATCCCATCCAGGAGCCACAGAACATTCCTGCTGATTCTGTGAAAATGGCAGGGGACTAGTGCTGCAGGCTGTGTAGAATCTACAAAGCACTCCAACCTCTTTTCTGCAACTTCTCTGTATATACTGACTTTTAAAAATTTAAAGGTCTGTCTTCCAGAGTAGTTAGTTGTGCCTAAAAGATGGGCCTTGGGCAGGATTCAACTGACCTGAAATAGACCTAAAGAATATAGTTCCATTGTAGTAAAAAATCATAGGTTCTAGATTTGGTACTCAAACCAGATTTTCATGGGTCTGATTAAGAGGCACTTTTGCTAAATCTGTGACATTCAACAATACTCACTTTATATAAGCTAATGTCTCTGGGTGGGGTGTCTGTCTACTGACCTCAGCTCAGTTTAGTTCACCTTACCCTGCCTAAATCATTCTACAACTATCTACTAAGTACTTAGTCAATGCCAATATTCTATTAAGCATTAGGAATAAAAGTCTCTATCCCAAGGACTTTACAGTTTAACAAGACAATGAAGTAATTATGGTTTAAAAAAAAAAGTCTATTACAATGAAGAGTGTTCTATTAGTTAAAATTGTTCTTAAGAAGATTGGCCATTGTCATTAGGCAAGAGAAATAAATGAGGCAAAAAATAGAAAGGCAAAATTATCATTATTTGAAAATGATATGGTTATATAATCATAAACCCAAGAGAGACAACTAAAAAACTATTAGACACAAGGCGATAACTCAGTAAAATCTCTGGTTACAAAATTAATTTCCCCAAATCAATTGCTTTCCTATGTAGAAATAATAACTACCAAGAAAATATAATGAACAGATGAAATAGTTAAAATAAATGTAAAAAAAAATGTATTGGATCTATGAGAAAAAACTTTAAAAATTTATACCAAGCAATACAATGCAATAAATAAAAAGAAATGCATTCTTAGAGAGGCAAAATAAATCAATTTTTCTTAAAATAATCCATACCATGAAGGCATTACTATTTTTAAAATACCATGTTCCTAAGTAGCTTACCACACTATGAAACTTACATAAATTGGTAGTGGTACAGGAGTAACCTGACTGATCAATGAAATAAATCTGAGATTCCAGAAATACATCAAATATATTTTTAAATTTAGTATAAAAAACAGAAAAGTATTTTATATCACTGGAGAAAAGATAGACTTATCCAAAAAATGGCCTGACATCTGGTCAAAACCACAAAAGGATGAATATCTCATTCCTCACACCAAAGTAAATTCAGATGAAATCAAAGATTCAATTAGAAGAAACTGTAAAACTACTAGATAATAAAAACAAGGAAAACAAATTCTCACAGATGTCCACAGAAGAAGTACAGTATGTGTACATGTAGTGGTGGGGAGTCTGAGAAGTTGAGGGAGAAAGAAAGGGTAAAACATGGTAGAGATATGTTATGCCCTACTAAGAAGCAACAGCTTGGAGGTTAATAGAATAAAATAAATAGGCTATTTAAAAATGGACTTACAGTTTCAGCTATGACATGTAAAGAGCTTCTAATTATTTACTCCATTCTTACAAGAAAAAGCTGAACAAAATGAAAACCAATAACTTTTTAGAACCCATGAAAGAACTGAGTTTGCAGGGCAAATGACTTCTCCCAAATCTGAAGAAACACAAATTTAGAGTCATAGTCAAAATTTCCCCTATCTGGAGCAGAAGCCATTAGAACTATAAACTTGTAGGAACACTTAAACAGTAATTTTAAAGAATTTGAAAATTCTCTTGTGTCTCTCTGGCAGAGGAAAAAAAGGAATCTTTGTGAAATGCATCAGAGTCTGATGCAAAGGCCTACTTTGCAAAAGAAAAGACTTTTCCAGAACTTATTTCAGAGCCCTGGGATTCCAGCCCCAAATAGCCCTCTGTCACACCTATTGGAGATAGGAAAGAGGGAAGAACAATTTTTAAAAAATACTTGTGTTGGGATCCCTGGGTGGCTCAGCCAGTTTAGCCCCTGCCCAAGGTGTGATCCTGGAGCCCCGGGATCAAGTTCCACACCGGGCTCCCTGCATGGAGCCTGCTTCTCCCTCTGCCTCTGTCTCTGCCTCTCTCTCTCTCTCTGTCTCTCTGTCTCTCATGAATAAATAAATAAAATCTTTAAAAAAAAAATACTTGTAAAGATTTCAGGCTATAAGAACAGGCCCACTAATTATCACCACACCAATGAGACACCAGTGTAGTAATAGTGGATTACAGCTGAAAGAACTACAAGACACAGATTCTTTCTGAGGAGAAATACTTAGGGAAACTCAAAGTCAAGAGGAGACAAGAAACAAGGGTACCAAAAGAATTTAAAATCTGGCATCTTTAGCAACAACAAATACAGCCCAGCTCCATATTGACATAAATCCTCACAGTAGGAGCCTATTTCCCTCAGTTCCTCTTATCCAATAAAACATGAATAGCTTCCGAAAAAAAAAAAAAAATCCAAGTCACACCAAAAGGGAAGTAAAAAATAGTCTGAGGAGACAAAGCAAGCATCAGAACCAGACTTTGATAGGACACTGATCTCCTAAAGAAAAGGGAATAGTTCCTAATTCATTCCTGAACCCAGCATTACTTTAATACCAAAAAGAAGATAAAGATATAAGAAACAAAAACTACAGACCAATATGGATATAACAATCCTCAACAAAATATTACCAAATTGAATCTGACAATGTATAAAAAGAACTCTACACCAAGATCAATTAGTATTTATTCCAAATAGGCAAGGCCTGTTCACCACTCAAAAATCAATCAGTATAATCTACCAAATCAACACACTGCAGAAAGAAAATCATACAATCTTTCCAACTGACACAGAAAAAAGCATTTGACAAATTCAACACCCATTAACTATTTTTTTAAAGATATTTATTTATTTATTTATTTATTTATTTATTTATTTATTTATTTTAGGAGGGGGAGCCAAGAGGAAGGGACAGGCAGACACAGCTCTGAGCATGGAACCCAAGGAGGGGCTGAATCTCATGAACTTGAGATCATGACCTGAGCCAAAATCAACATTCAGATGCTTAACTGACTGAGCCACCCAGGCACACACACCCCCATTAACAATTTTTTTCCCATTAACAATTTTTAATAAAACATTCAGCAAACTAGAAATAAAAGGGAACTTTCTCAACTTGATAACATCTACAAAAACATAAGTTAACATAATATTTAGTGGTGAATTCAATACTGATTATTTACCCCTTCCTCCCCCACCAAGATTGGGAACAAGGCAAGGAATTTTCTTTTATCACTCCAATTCAGTGTTATACTATAGGTACAGTGGAATAAAATAAGAAAAGAAAATCAAAGGTATACTGATTAAAAAGAAAGAAATAAAACTGCCTCTATTCACAGATAATGAGAATTTTTTAGAGAAAACCTAGAAGAGTGAACAAAAATACTTCTGGCACTACTAAACAAGTATAGTAAAGCAACAGAATAAGAAGTTAATGTACAAAAGTCAACTGTTTTCTTACATGTGTGCCAGCAATAAATAATTGGAATTTGAAACTAATAAGACAATACCATTTACAGTAGCGTATGAACCTATATGTAAAATGCAAAACTATAATACTTCTGGCAGAAAACAGAGAAACTCTGTTCTATGTTAGGTTTGGTGATGAGTTTTAAACACAACATCAACAGCATGATCCATAAAAGAAAAAGTTGATAAGCTGGGCTTCATTAAAATTAAAAGTTTGTTTCTCTGGGAAAGACATTCCTGAGAGAATGAAAAGACAGTCCACAAACAAGGAGAAAATATTTGCAAAACACATATTTGATTAAGAACTTGTATCCAAAATATAAAAGAACTCTTAAAAAAAAAATCCAAAAAAAAAAAAACTTTAAACACCTCAATGAAAAAATATGGACAAAATATGTGAACAGACATCTCCTCATAAAAGATATACAGATGACAAATAGCACATAAGTGACTCTCAACTTCATTTGTCAGTAGGGAACTTCAAATCAAAACAACAATATTGGGGCACCTGGGTGGCTCAGTCAGTTAAGCATCTGCCTTCAGCTCAGGTCATGATCTCAGGGTCCTGGGATGGAACCCCAGATCAGGCTCTCTGCTCAGCAGTGAAGTCTATTTCTCCATCTCCCTCTGCTTCTCTTCCTGCTTGTGCTTGATTATTCTTTCTTTCTCTCTCTCTCTCTCTCTCTGTGAAATAAATAAAATCTCTTAAAAAAAAAAAACAACAATGGCAATATGATACCATAAACACCTATTAGAATGACTAAACCTAAAAACTCACAATACCAAAAACTAATGAGAATGTTAAGCAACAAGATCTTTCATTCATTGTTGAGTGAATCTATCCATTAGGATAGATAAACTGGGATATATGCATAAAATGAAATATTATCCCACAATGAAAAGGGTTATCAAGTCACAAGAAGATGTGGATCAATTTTAAATGCATACTAATAAATTTTTAAAAAGCCAGTCAGAAAATCAAGCTATACTGTGTGATTCCAATTATATAACAGCCTAAAAAGGCAAAATTTTAGGAACAGTAAACAGATCAGTGGTTGCCAAGGACTTGTAAGCAGGGGGGATTGTATAGGTAAAGTGCTGGCGATTATTTTTTAGGGTGGCAGAGCTATTCTGCATTGATACTGTAATAGTAAATACAAGATTTAAGCATTTGACAAAGCCCCATAGAACTGTTCAGCACAGAGAGCTCAGTGTATAAATTTTTTTAAAAAATCCATTTAGAATATCATAGGATTCCAACAGAGAATACAGGATAGGCAAAAGTATCTAAATATGTTACAAACATTTGAAACAGCCTCACTAAGTGGATAGGGGAATAAGGTGCTGACCTAAGTTACTCTGGAAATGAATGGAGTTTGTAAGACTAAAGGCAATAGAAATTATACATAAACTCTAGTTGATGGGGATCCCTGAGTGGCGCGGCGGTTTGGCGCCTGCCTTTAGCCCAGGGCGCGATCCTGGAGACCCAGGATCGAATCCCACATCGGGCTCCCGGTGCATGGAGCCTGCTTCTCCCTCTGCCTGTGTCTCTGCCTCTCTCTCTCTCTCTGTGACTATCATAAATAAATAAAAATTTTAAAAAAAATTAAAAAAAAAAAACTCTAGTTGATGAAACTTTTGTCCCATTGGAGTGTGGGTTAACAATTCTGAAAGCCCTGAGTATGGAAACTGGAATTAAACAAATTAGGTAAAAGGATGGCAGATGGTGGAAAGGGGATGGAGTAATAAGCAAGGGAGGAGGTCTTAAATGATCCATGTGGTAATGGATTAGAGTTGGAAACATCAGAATGAACTCATTAGATGAACTGAATCATATGTAGTCTGTTACGTATACAAGTATTTTTAGTTAAGTGTATATGCATTAGTTAGAATACATACATATAAGTCCTTGTTCTTTCAGCTGAGAGAGCCCAGTACAGAAGAGGATACTCAGCACTCAGATCTTGGTTTTAAATACTTTTAATAAAAGGAACCAGAGCTCCTGGGAGAAAGGGCTGATTCTAGGACCGAGGCAAGAAATACATGAGATGGGCCTGGAGCCTCTTGTAGTATCAAAAAGTTAAGGAGGTGCTTTAAAAACTAATAGAGGTAATTCAAGGGATCCAGGAGCCACTGAAAGGGCCCCTAATGGAACTCTGAGCAACAAAGCTGGAACAATTGAGCAATAAAATTAATAAGGTAATATTGAGTTATAACTCAGAGTGTAAAATAAATACCTGTGAGCATTCATGAATCCATATTGATATAAATAAGTGAATAAATAAATAAGTTGGGGAAAATAGACAACATTCCCCAGCAGAAAAATTGAAGATACCTGTGCAGATATCCCACAGATAACATCCCACCCACTAAGTGTGGATTGTGTACATTGATTTTCTTTCTACAAGGAGAAAAAGGAGGAACTTCAGGGTGGAGAAATCTGGATTCACAAGGAAATGTCTAAAACTCATTCTAAAAAAGCAACACCTGGTTATGATTTTTCCCAACATACTTTTTCTGGATATAAAGATTACTCTTCATGTCTTTTAAAAGTACAAAATATCTGTGCACTTCTAAAAATGTTTTTCAAATGAAAGAAACAAAATGTGTAAAATATAGCAACCTATCTCACTGCCCCCACATTCTCTTAATACCCAACCACACCCACAGAACAGTTGTAAACCCTAAAAGAAATGATCAACACCATGTGTCTTTAGATTTTCACTGAGTAGTAAGCTAGGACAAAATTAATTTGGTCAAGCAAGAAGTTACAGTAAGTATAAATTCCTCCTTTGCCTAAGAGCAAAGAACATTTTCATTTTAATACTTATCCAACCATTACTTAAGAAAAAAATTAAATTAGATATATTGAATTCCATGAGTTTCTCTGTATAGAAAATACATAATTTATTCAGCATTTTATAAAATGAAAATATTAATGGATTAAAATATTTAGAATTTTATCTTTATCTTGGGAAACAGAAATACAAAAAAAAAGTTAGCAAATGGGTATCACTGCTGTGCTTTTCCTCTGTTGGATCAGTTATATACTCTTAAAATGAAATTTTCCACGAATTTTTATGATTTCCTATAGACGGAATCACTGTTTAGTGTTTAAACCATTACCCAGGTAGAATTTTAGTGCATTCTGTCTCTTTCTAGGGAAAGATTCAAACTGAACCAGAGCAAGATCCAAACATAATAAAAGGAAAGATACCGAGAGTTAATAAGGGAGCTCAAGCAGTAATTTTATCTTCAATATTCTGTGTGTTCTGTTTTCAGAGTTCTAGCTCCCTCCCATTTAACAAGTCCAGTGCCCTCAGACTAAAAATAAAACCCACCTTTACAGAAGGATAGTATGGCAATAATTTAAATAATAATAGTTCTTTTGCTAATAGTTCTTGAACTGTTGGTGTATGCCAGGTAATACTGTAAACTTACTTAAGCTGGTAACAGCCCTGTGAGGTAAGTATTGTTATCATCCCCATTTTACATCTTGGGGATGGAAAGGCAGAAAGATTAAGTGACTGGCCAAAGGTCACACAGCCAGTGAATGACAGAGTCAGGATTTCAGCTTAGCCAGCCCATGGTGCTGACCTGCCACTGCATACCTGTCTAAGCATTATGATCAAACGAACCTGAATGTGTCTTCTCATTCTGCCACTTTCTATTTGACAACATAAAACTTCTCTCCTCTGGCTCTTCAGTGAGTCTAACACTGCCTACCTCTCAGGCTATGATGGGAATTCAGTGAGAACAAGAAGTCTCCTGCCACAGATCCAGGTTAACAGGAGGCATTGGATTAGGTATGTAAAATATTATTTATAAAGTTCATTTAATGTGGTGTCTATTGTTTGACTGTAAATATGTAGATACAGATAGCCAGATATGTGGATAAGACATAAACATATACATAAAGCAGATGCAGGCTTGGATTTAGGTATATATTTATCAGGGCTTTCAGAACTATACTCGAGATGCATTCCTCTATTCTCCAGCATATATTCTAGTTTCTCAACTCAAGCTTATCCCATCCCAAAGATTTTCAGATTCTTTTTTTTTTAATATTTATTTATTTATTTATTCAGAGAGAGCGAGAGAGAGGCAGAGACACAGGCAAAGGGAGAAGCAGGCTTCATGTAGGAAGCCGGACAGGGGACTCGATCCCGGGTCCCCAAGATCACACCCCGGGCTGCAGGCAGCGCTAAACAACTGCGTCACCGGGGCTGCCCTGATTTTCAGATTCTTAATCTTAACTTTCGGGGAGGAATTACTACAGTCCAGACCTTAGACAATTTTCCATTTCAATTCCTTTTATGTTTGTTATGCCTTCATAATAGAATAGTGATATGCAGAGTCTAGAACAATTTAAAAGAAAGGATACAAATTTTATTTAAAGCACCAAAGATTTATAGCCAAATAAATAGCTGAAGGAAAACTATTAAATACACTGTATATTATATTTAGCAACTTAGATAATAAATGTAAGATAACTAGTTAACTTTCCTACTTTGAAAAATCTGCAATTTTAAAATATATCAGGGCAGCCCAGGTGGCTAAGTAGTTTAGCACCGCCTTCAGCCAACGGCGTGATCCTGGAGACCTGGGATTGAGTCTCCCACAGGCTCCCCGCATGGAGCCTGCTTCTCCCTCTGCCTGTGTCTCTGCCTCTCTCTCTCTCTCTCTCTCTCTGTGTCTCTCATGAATAAATAAATAAAATCTTTAAATATATATATATATCAGCAAATGAGATTTAATAGAACTTCATTTGCAAATGAATTTTGTGAAACACACATTAAATCTAAAATCACCAGTTATAGTTTAATATAAAATGTGTGACTACTGCTCTCTGTCTATATTATTTATGTAAGATATATCCATAGATTAATTCCATAGCTTGTAAGGAAGAGTAGTCCCAATTGATGTCAGTAGCCAAAGCTTTTGAACAATTCTAAAAGATACTCTATGTTTTTGAATTGTATTACACAGGAATATTCATTATTTTTTTAAATAGCATGTATCCAAAATGTGCTAGTCATCTCAAGTTCAATTATACATCATCTACAAATAAATAAATGGGTTTTAGATATATGCCCTCTACACAATGATCTTACTACAATCACAAGACAAAGAGAAACCTGGACAACTATGCTTCACAACTCTGGGTGACCATTAACACAGCAACCTGCACAGGAGCCACATGAAATCTTTATAGAGATGGTTCATAATTATTTCCTAAAGGATAGAACAGAATGAGAAACATCCTCTAGTTCAATGTCTGGAGATACTATTTTCCCCTCTTCCCATCGCTGACTGCTTATTTTGTGTCTCATTATCTAATTGACCATTTTCTCTGGTCTTTAATAAGATTCTACTCTGTTTCTGGCAAATCATTTGCACTAATAATTTCCGGCTCAAGTTCTCTCTATAGCCTCATATGAATGATGACTTGTTGCTTTGGTAAGAGCTCATTTGCTGGACTGTAATCTTGGTTCAAGAAGAATTAACATTTTGTGAAACAGATGGTGGATAATAATTCATCACACCTTGAAAGTTTCGGTGCTATTGCTGCTGCTGGAATGAAAGCCAGGTTCATTAGACAGGTGTTCCATTGCCACTTGCTATTGTTTGAGGTGATATAAAACTTTTCTCTCTTGCATGCTTTGAATTTTTTGCAAAATTTTCAATACCCAAAAGGCTCTCTGAGTGGGAAACAACATGTTCTCGAAGGGTGAGTCTTTCTGTGTGAATATCTATGAAAAAAATTAAAAAGTGCCATCCCTGGACACATTCATCATTTCTTTGGTTAGAAAGAGAATTACATAATTTTTTCTAACTTTTTTATACATTCTCTTTGCCAAATCAAATCCAAGACTTAAAACTACATTTCTAAAGCAGCCATTCTGACACAGCAACTAAAAATAAGACTGAAAATTTTATTTCTAAAAAGATCAACCAAGTAGAGTTTCCCACTCAGAAAGGTGTTTGCAAATTCGAATCCTCAAAAGCATTACACTGCCTTGCTTTATAGAGACTCAGAATATATGAAAGTTGACCTCAAAGCTACCTTTTGAAGATCTAGTCTCTTAGCCTTCCCTGATACTATGCACAGCTGCCAGCATGGTGGACAAAGCCTGCACAAAGGGTTCCAATGAAGGGATGTGGGTGAAGAGGCAAATCTAGGGGAGTGCTTCCTCCAGAATGATGCATAAAAAAGGGATAGGTTATAAGGTTTCAGCATTATCACAGAAAGAAGTAAAAGAATATATATGATTTGATGTGTTCCCATTATGATTTTGGAATTTAAAAATGAAGATTAAGAGGTGGATCTCACAGATGTAAAAAAGTAACCTCTCAAAATGCAAGCCATGCATTCAAGGACATATGCCAGGACAGAATTCCTGGAGGATGGAAAGGATCATCTGTGGTGAAAAGGCAGATTTTATCCTACAACTTTAAGGCGTCTTATATATTATCCCCCAGAGCCTCCCAAAGGGATATTTCCCAGTTTTCCACCATAAACTGATCCACAGTTTATGGTATTTGCTTCCATCCCATGCCTACCTCATATCCCCATTCCTTCATCAGCACTTCTTTGGATCATCTTCAAAGAAATTACTTGCTCAAATCCTCATCTCAGTATCTGCTTCTGAGGAAACCCAACCCAAGATGATATGTGTGCTCATGCATCCCTCTGAGCTATAAGAAACCCTATTTCTCCATTTTCAACTATGGTAAGCAATATAGAATAAGAAGCAGTACAAAACTCAATCTGAAAATAGAAAAGAAATCTAGTCCTCTTGAAAAATTCTGTTAGAATAGATAGAGATCAATCCCATATGTACTATATATTAGTTTGCTAGGGTTGCCATAACTAATAACCACAAACTTATTGGCTTCAAACAACAGAAACTTATTTCCTCATAGTTCTGAAACCTAGGTGTCCAAAATTAAGGTGTCAGCAGAGCCATGCTTCCTCTGAAGGCTCTAGGGTAGGATTCTTTCTTGTCCCCTCCCAGCTTTGGATGTGACTCCTGGCAATCCTTGGCATTCCTTGGTTCATAGCTGCATCCCTCTAGTCTCTGCCTCTGCTATCATGTGGTGCTTCTCCTTGTGTGTCTCCCTGTGTCTTCATATGCCATTTTGATTTTGTTTTGTTTGGTTTTTTTTCACATGGCATTTTGATAAGGATTCCAGTCACTGGATTTAGCCCCTACACCATCCAGTATGACCTCATCTTAATGTGATCACATCTTCAATGACCCCATTTCCAAATAAGGTCACATTCACAGGCACTAGGGGGATGGATTTAAGCACATCTTTTTGGAGACACAACTCAACCCACAACATGCTACATCTACCAGCTTGACAGAAAAATCAAGCCAAGTGACCCCCCTTCCCTACTCATTCATAACATGCTAAATATATGACCGTGATGGGGAGGATGGTAATTTTTAAAAATCTACTCCAATCAGGAATACAGCTTCCCACTTCTATCTGCTTCTGTTTTTTTTTCTGTAGGCTAGTTATAGTCCATAGTATTTCTGCTCTGAGAATTCAGCAACTGCCTTGAATCTCTATTCCTCTCTCCTGAGAATAATAAGAGTAATTTTGACAAGACAGTGCCTTCCCTAGATGAGGTGAGAGTCAAAGGCAGTAGTTCATTAACCCCTCAGAGTCCCTGACCTTAGCTGAATCCCATTTCAGTCACTCTGAAAAACAGCCAGGAAGAAAGCCACTATGTGACATTTCACTATCAGCGTCTTGCATTGAGTGTGTCCCTTGTTAAAGACAATCCTCCTCTCATCTTTACAAGCACCACCTGGTTTCCAAATGTTTCCAAATACTCACAGGTTCTTGAGTAATTCACAGACCAGTCATGGCATTTGAGCCATATAAATGTATCTTCAGCTTCTCTGATGCAATTTCTCTTTTGATTACTAATGAGAAGGCATTGCAAAGGAAAGGGAAGGCTATTTAACAACCAGAGCAAAATGTCCATCACTAATTATCTTAAAGCTCCAAGATCCAGCATCCTGATTAGCACAGGCCTGGAAAAAGCACAGAGTAAAACCGGACATTTATTCTTCAATTAGAGAGCAGAATAATTACTGCCTTCCAGATATCCTAGGGAGCAACACTTCAACTTCATCACTCCTTGAGCAGAAAAGTAATTTAAAACACAAAGAAGTGCCCATTTAGGGTCTGTGAACATAGCATCAAAATGCTCTAGTGTTGAAGGCACTCATGACTTTTCTCAGCTTTTATCTCTTAATCAAATTAGTCTCCTGCTGAGGTAAAAACAAAAAGAGCAGTTCACAAAATTATAGATGCAGTGCTATCTCAACTATTCAAAAAATGTACACAACACTTTAGAAGAAAACACAACAAATTACTGACTGCGGTAATATTTGAGGATGTTAATTATGAGCGTTTTATTATGTTTTCATTATTGTGTTTTCCAAGTTTTTTACAATGAGCATATATTAAGAGTATTTAAGCATTAATGGTTTAATATGTGTTGAATGCCTATAATGTACATGACACTATGCCAAGAAAATTGTGCATATTATCTCATTTACTTCTGACCAAATCAAGAAGAAATAAAAGAATGGTGGGAAGTATTATCTCCATAGGTAACTTGCCTAAGATCACTTAGTTGTCTATGGTACAGTTGGGATTCAAAGTCAAGTCTACATAACTTCATTCTGTACCCCATGCATTATTTTCATAATCAGAAAAAAGGGGGCTATTCTAAAATTAGTATCTGAGACAATAAAAATAGTGGAATCAACTTATATGAAACAAACTTCCTAAAGTGTAAATAAAAAGTAATACAGCTAGGGATGACAAAAATCTGAAAAAAATTATGTATCTCAGGCTTATCCGATGCCAATTTTCAGTCATTAAATAGCCTTTCAGCATGCAAATGCGTATTACCACGTGCACACTTGATGCACAGCCTGAAAGTCAGTGACATGAGTGAGTAGACCTCCACCACTTACAGTACTCTATGACCTCAGTTTGCTTGTTCTTTCTGAGATTCTATGTTCCCATTTGTCCATCCATCTATCTAATAATTCAACAAAGATTTCTTGTGTGCCTAATATGCCAAGCACTGTGGTGGGCCCCAGGTGAGGGCCATCAGTAAGAGAGGCATGATCTGTGTTCTTTACAGTGATCTCTGTCCTCCAACCACCACGCCTCGCCAGTGGCTGAAGATAATAATATTTGCTTCAATTAAGATTGTTGTTCAGACAGCGTAGGAAAACAGGTAAAGCAACTGACCTGGCACTTGACATACAGGAGACGCTCAATAAATTTTACTGCTGGTATAATCTCAGTATTTCCAGCTATAAAATGGAATTTATCTTATCCCCCATGACTGGGTGAGAGAATATTGATCTCTATAATCCTTTGGTGATTCTATCTGCCCTAGTCCAGAAAATGCTTCAATTTTTAAAAGATGCCTTGGAGAACGGAGGATCAGAGGACAAGTTGAGAATTCAGATATTTTATGCTTGGCTTATAGTAGATTAAACTCCACTTACTTTTCAGGGTTTTCTTATATTGACTGTCAAAATTGCAAAGCCATTTTTAAAACCCCCATGTAAAAACTGATAATTCACTAGAAAAACTCCAAGAATATATATGTAGGCAAATTCTTATGATCTTAGCTTTCATAATGGAATAAAGTTAAGGCAAACATTTGATAAGAACAAGACTAAGCAGTTTCTTACTTTTTAAAGGCTTTCAGATGGATATCTTGAGATCTAGGGCAAAGTAAGCTTCTCCACCAACCAGAAATATGTTCGTGTACATGTGTCAAACGATATATACTTCCCATAAGGCACATTCAATATCTCGTGAGCACAACATTTGAGAATATGTCAAGAGATTTACATGATTTTCTCTAATATTCTAAACATGCCTTCTAGTAAAGTTAGATCTCTTCCATCAGCAATTGAAGCTGGGAGACATTAAGCAGTTTGCCAAGTTCTGCTAGTAAATATCATTGCCTGAATGTGAGCCCCCATTGTATGGCTTCACAACTTAACCTTTTTTGATAACACCACACCCATGCTTCAGCACCAGGAAATTCATTACTTCCCAAAGAAGCTCACTTCTTCTTTTAAAAATGCTTTGAGGGGGTGTGTGGGTGGCAGCATCAATTAAACACCTGACTCTTGGTTTCTGCTCAGGTTCTGATCTCAGGGTCATGGGATCAAGCCCCACATTGGGCTCTGCACTCAGTACAGAGTCTGTTTAAGATTCTTTCTCTCCACCTCCCTCTAAAATAAATAAATAAATCTTTAAAAATATGAATATGGGGATCCCTGGGTGGCGCAGCGGTTTAGCGCCTGCCTTTGGCCCAGGGCGCGATCCTGGAGACCCAGGATCGAATCCCACATCGGGCTCCCAGTGCATGGAGCCTGCTTCTCCCTCTGCCTATGTCTCTGCCTCTCTCTCTCTCTCTCTCTCTCTCTCTCTCTCTCTCTCTGTGACTATCATAAATAAAATAAAAAATTAAAAAAATAAAAATAAAAATAAAAATATGAATATGTAAAAATAGAAGTGCTTTCAATTCACTGAATTCCTTCCTACATTGAACAGAAATCTATCCCCTTCTAGAAGTCACCACTGTCTCTAGTTTCACCCTTCAGTGAAATTAGTTAATCTAAGGGATGTCTGGGTGGCTCAGTCGGTTACGTGTCTGCCTTCGGCTCAGGTCATGATTCCGGGGTTCTGGGATCAAGCCCTGCATTGGACTTTCTGCTCAGCAAGGAGTCTGCTTCTCCCTCTCCTTCTGTTCCTCCCCAGGGCTTGTGCTTGCTCTCAAATAAATAAATAAAATCTTTGAAAAAAATTAATCTAATTCCTCTTCTGCACAAAAGCTCTTCAAGTGTTCGGAAACACCTTTTATTTCACCTCTTCTCCTTCTCTACCAAGTTTTCCTTTTGGCAAAACTAAACAGTCCCATTTTCCCACTGCTGTTTAGATTGCATTGTTTTAAGTCCCTACCCTCTTCCTACTCAGTTCCAATAATCATAGTCTTGTTTATGTTACTTTTAAAAGAGGATGCATAGAATGAAAAACAATACCACAGGTGTGGTCTGAAGAGTCAGAGTTGAAGTTTATTATTGCCATCTTTGTCCCAGATATTATATTTCTATTTATGTTGCTCAATAGCAGATTAGCTCTTTTATTCCAGCTACTTCATGCTGCTGACTCACATAGTATTTACTGTAATTAAAATAAAACCTCTAGGTCTTTTTCACATGTGCAACCACATTTTCAACATCCTAATACTGTTCTTTGCTTACATGAGTTTTTTTCCATGTTGAGCTACATCGCTTAGATGGGGAAGGCTGAAATGATGACCAACTATTTTTTGATTCAGTGGATTCCTTCTCCTTCACAGATAGATTTCATCATCAACTTGATCTCCTAAATTGTTGAGTAAAACTACCAACCACACAGGAAAGAAAGTAGGGTTTAAAATTCTTCTCCTCACCCAATAGACTTCTTTCTAGAATGACATGAATTCACACATTAGCAGCTTATAGACAGGGTCAATTTATCTAGTTGGGGATTCACCTAATGGTACTAGTCTCCAGCCCATGTGCTCCTCCTGGATTCCTCCCCCACAAACTTAGGAAAGATCAGGACATATTATTCTTCACTGACATCCAGATATCCCTTGTCAACTGCATGCCCTGCACTCCCAGAATGATAACCTGGTACTTTGGGCCATCTTCTGTTAGAGGATATTTAAAGCCATTGATTTCTTTCTTGTTTTCTTTCTTTACCCTCAAGGAATCACACTCACCAAATGCTTATTTTGGTGCTGCTAAAGTTCTAGACCACTGCTTTCTAGATAAGGCTGGTTTCATGGGCATATTACCTGTATGCAGAGCCCCTGACTCAGAGGAGCCTCCCACCAGACTTAATGCCCACCAGTCACCATCTTGAAATTTTTAATAATTTTATTTATATATTAAATTTTCAATTAATCTAAATGTAGAATGACATTAAATAGTAAGTAAAAAATAAAATAAAATAAAATACCACAAGTCAAGATAGAGACCACAGGGGAAAGAAAAAGCTTTGTATCTTAACATGTTTAGTAGTATTTTTTTCCTGCTTTTTAAAGAAGGGGCCCCACATTTCTGTTTCCCACTGGGCCCACAAATAAGATAGTTGGCCCTGTTTCCAGAGTGGATATTCGAAATGTCCTGCCCAGTTAGCCAATTACCTAACCAATCAGAAATTGGTGCTAACTGATATGTAGAACTGGAGCATATGAGGTAAATAGTGACCTTGCTGCTTTCTGTTGAGTTGACATGGTTTCCTGCAGGAGCATGTAACATTATGGAACCCTCTGACATCTACTGAACAAACCCAGGCCTGTGCCATCAATTCTGCTCCTCCCCCTCACACTTACCAATCTTCAAAACACCACACTGCATCACACCATTCTTGTTCTGGACTTGATTGTAAAATAAAAATACGTTGTTTCCAAACAAAATTTAAAGTGAAAGTTCTACTAAAACCTTACCAAAGTCCTGGAAATCATGAGCTTATTTGCCATTTCCCAGAGACCATACCAACGTCAGACCTGCTGCATTTTCATTTCTTAACTTCATACTTTGAAGGGTTTTGGAATGAAGAATCTTGGGGCACCAGATGTCTTTCTAAAGACAAGGGGCGGGGTGAGTAATGGTTATAAAATTATTCACCTATCAGTCCCCTGGCAAAGGCCATGGAGTGTTGCCTTCCAAAGGCACTGATCACTATTGGTATTCTTGCATATATAGACTCAGGGACATTCAATTTAAAAAGCAATCACAACAAGGAAATTCTCTGATTCGTCTCTCTGAAGTAACAAAACTAATTTTTTTCCACTGCTCACCCCCAGCTGAGGTTAAATATAATCTCAATCTCTAAATGCCATTCCTCACTTACCATCAATGCTAAATCACTCCCTAGCCCTGATTTCCAGTGTGGCCCTGCCCAGGTCCTAGACTACAATCACACAGAAAAGTCACATTACCATGACTCTTTATATGTATCTCATCAGGGACATTGCCTCAAGGGAGTATCCCTCTTCCTGAAATTCCCTTCCCTCTTCTTCTTTAAGCTTTTGCTTCAAGTGCCCTTTCCCTGTGAAATGTTCTCCTCTACTACAATGCTCCTGCATTACTGTTTTCAAACTTTTCATTTTAAAGCCATAGGTCTCAAAGTCTTTCTAAGACTCAATTTACCTGTTTCACATTTAGAGAGCATCCATAGTTCAAATGGAGTGAAATTTGATTAGAAAATTTCTAGTCATGTACATTGACGAAAGATTGAAATCTACTAAATGTGACAGAAGGAACATGGGCTCTGAGCTCAAATTTTGCGTTTCCTACTTTGTAGCCTGTGATCTTTGAAAATCCCTTCACTTTTGTGAACGTGTATGTGGAAAGATAATACCCACCTGATAGAGGTGTGATAAGCAGGAAATTCTCCTTTTGTTTATGACAATTAGTATAATACCTGGCAAATAGCAGGCACTTACTAAATACAAGCTACCGATATTAGAAAGGACTCCACCACTCCTTGCTGATAACTCATCATTTCAATTCAAGTCAGTACTAAAAATAGGTAGTGTTTTCTACTACTGATCAATTTAATAGAAGATATCTATCTACCTACGTATAGATAGATAGATATTTAGTTTTTGATGCCTGGGAATGCTTCCAAAGACAGTAATATCTCTTAGTAAAACAGAGAACATGTTGCTGAGAACTAAAATGAAAACAACTGTCAAGAGATCAGAAGCAGATGTGTGGGCATGTTAAGCAAAGTCCAATATGTGCTAAGGTATCTAGAGTGACCTCACAGGTTCTTGGTCCCTATAGCAAGATAGACATAAAATAATTTACATTTCTTCTGAGGATTCCTTGAGGACTATCTTGACTGCCCCACTCCTGTTGGCCAGACATTTTAAATCCCCACTGACCTGAAGCAGGTTAAAAATTATAGGACACAGATGAGATTTATGTGACAGCCCCATACATCATTTTTCTCACCTCAGTGACGTTAGTCCCCAGAATGGCTTTTTTGGGGGGGAAAGTGCATCAACACTAAAGAATTTAACAGGTTGCCTTCATTTTGCTTATTTCTCCAAAATCCTGCTCTACAAACTTTTTGGCCTTTCAGCTACAGAAATTATATCTCAGGGATACATAAAAGTGTCAATGTTACCAGACGGTCTGATGATGCATGGCATACTTCTTGCTAGAGCAAAGGCGATGGAGAAGGTATTGCCTTGAATCAAACACTGACACGGGGCCAAAAATCGTGGCCGGTAATACATTCTCTGATGGAATAGGTTACAAATGTGCAGAGAGAGTTGTGATGATGCATGCATGAGATGCACACCACACTGCAAGAGCCAAGTTGAGCTTTAAGATGAGAATTTGTAAGAACCTCTCAGAAGTGTTCTCATGTCAGCTAAACTGGGATCAGGAACTAAAATACATTGCATATCTGTTTGAGGCACATGGGGGCAAGAATAAGGAAACATGCTCCTCCCTCATTTGGCTAATTCCTCTATCCTTCAGAGCTCAACACAGCAATTATCCTTCCCAAGAAGCTTTCTGTGACCCCTGCTGCATCCTTAACACCACCACCCAGCAAAGCTACCATCAGCATCATTTTTGCCTCTGTCACCCATAGCTGCCACCACCATTGCCACCACTGCAGCTCAGTCTACTTAGGTAACCCTATGCGTGACTCCCATGAAGCAATGAAACACTATATTTAGTTGCCACTTGCTACTCTTTCATTAGACTTATTTTTTGGTATCAGGAACTGCTTTTGTTCATCATGTCTCTCCAGTGCCTAATAAAGAGCGTACCTATGGTCGGTAATCAAGAAGTGTTTGCTGAATGGATGAACAAACCTAAAAACAGAATTACTGTTCAGGAATGCTTGCAATATGGAGGGTCTTCTTTTTAATAAATGATAGCCAGATTCTCACAGTGCAGAAAATAACCTAGTAACTTCATTAATTCATTCCAGCCGCCAAGGAACACTAAAGAAGCAATTTACTAAATGACACTCTAGTGACCAGAAAGAGGTAATGTGGCTAATTCCAAAAGTAATTTTCTACACGGAGTTTACCCACAGGAAAAATATGGCTAAATACTTCCACAGACCACAGGTTGGGGAGCAGTAAATTAAATCAGCAGGCTATATCTTTCCAGACTCCTTGAAAAATCAGTAGTATATAGTGGGTATCATCTGTTAGAGGCCAGTTTCGAAAATCTGTCATAAAAAAAATTCCACTCTTCCATTACCTTTATTTATGACTTAGATGGATTTCCATATATGGACATTCATGCTGGATTTCTTTTTTTTTAATTTTTATTTATTTATGATAGTCAGAGAGAGAGAGAGAGAGAGAGGCAGAGACACAGGCAGAGGGAGAAACAGGCTCCATGCACCAGGAGCCTGACGTGGGATTCGATCCCGGGTCTCCAGGACTGCGCCCTGGGCCAAAGGCAGGCGCTAAACCGCTGTGCCACCCAGGGATCCCTCATGCTGTATTTCAACATGAATTGTCAAATTGTTCACCCATGACCCTTGAACAATAAGGAGGAAAATCTGAAGTTATTTTGTTCATCTCTAAAGGTTGTTTTTTTTATCCTTGTAAGATTTGCACATATTTTAAAGATGATGGAAGGAAAAGGAAAAAAGGAAAAGAGGTGGAAGGAGAGATAGGAGGGGGAAAACGGGAAAGTTTTAAAATATATATATTTATAAACCCGACATCACATCAGTCATTACTGCCAAAAACCAGAATAACGTTTGGGTCTATATCTTTTAAGTGACATGAAACTCACCTGCTCTTTCTGGTTCTAATTCTGCGACTATGTGACATTAAAGATGTGACTTGGAACTTCTCCTTTTCCATAAATTTGGGGGACTAGTATTGCTTACCCAAAGGTCCCTTAGTGTTCTGTGATTTTATACATTTATACAAATAAGTACCCAAGTATTCCATTTTCTTATCTCTCTGCTTGTCTCTCAGTTAGAAAACCAAAGGTTCATGTAAAGGAGAAAAGCATTACAAACACACACCTACCTGGGGATCTGAGAGGTTTGTTTGCTTTTTGTTAACACACACTGTGAAGGGGAAGTTTTTATTCTGCTGCCAAGCTCAGAGAGAGTTATAAGCACAGTAAGTATGTTTGAATTTTAAGTGCTTTATCAATCAAATTCCCCCAAAGGTTGATCTCATTCTAATAACTCACACCTTACAACAAAAAGAAAATAAGAAAGACAAACAGACAGACAAAGTTACATGGCGCTCCTGGCTGTATTGTCACATATTCCTTGAGTTGGTGTGTTCCCAGAAAAGAGATTTCCTGGGTGTGTTCCCAGGAAATAAATAAAATATGTGCAATAATAAATAACAAAATATATGCAAGTCTCACCTATCCATTTATTTACCATCCAGCATTCTACCAAGGAGGGAGACTCTAACCAATTTTCACTGCAGCCTTTTCCTCAACTCAGAGAACAAATATATAGTTAGATAAGGAGGAAAATAAAGGATGATTTTGTTATTCTATGTACAATGTGTCACCACCATTTTGTAAATTTTTTCCTTTGTTTTTGCTTTTATAATTAATGCTATTAGTAAAATTATTTCTTTTAAAGTTTCAACCTATTTCAACTGACCGATCCCCTTGCTCTCCCTGAAGAACCAAGACCAGTAGTGCATCTTGGAAGTTTGGAGCACGGGATGACTCAAGAAGCTGTGCTGAAGGCCTGTAGATCCCGGACAATGAAGCAAGTCAGCCCCTGCTTTGGGACTGATGGTACTTTTTTGACGTGAGTGTTCCTTTATAGATTTGTTCCTTCAAAGCTGATTTTCTGCAATATACTAAATAACTAAAAAATCCTAAGTGTAAAACTTTTTATGCATTCAGTTCACCTATTTAAATTTTTATCAATAGCAGAGTAAATTATGGAATTACGAAAGTATCAGAGATGGGAGATTTAATAAATTCTTCTATTAGTACATGTATCATTCTCCATAATAATTTTCTGCAATGGAAAAATATGAATACATTTCTGATAATAATGGGGCTTTAAATTTTTTATTATCCCATAAGAGGGGGTGTTTCTCATCCTATTTCCCAAAATAAGTGAAGGATCTCAGAGGATCCAGCATGAAAATAGCATAACGATAAACCAGTGGTGTGCTGGTCTACCCCTCTCTGAATAAAAAAACCCTGATTGGTAGTATTTGCTGTAAATACTTCTACCATGGCTAATTTAAAGCTAGCAATATTTTAACAGTTTGACATACTCTGTTATTTGAAAAGCAACTCTGCAAGTCGGTGAGAGCCAGGACAAGCCAGCTCCAGCACACCAGTGTCCTATAATTAACCTAAAAATTCCTTTCAGAAAGCAAGCCATTTGTTCAAATAACTGGAATAAGTCAATCAGACCTTCAGTTGTCTGAAATTGTTTCAGAAATTGAGGACAATTTCTTACTTTTAGATCGTCAAATACTGGCTTCCTGAAAATGTCACCAAAACAACCTGTTGAAAGAGCAAAGTTGAGTTTACTGCTTACTGCAGTGGAGAAGATCACTTCTTTGAAACATTTCAATAGCATTTCAGAGGAAGGACAGTAAAGATTGGCCATTTAATGAGGCTTTGGGGGGGTAATTAAAGCAGGTTTTTTATACAGATAGACTGAAGGGAACTTGCTTAGAACAGGTCAAGTTTTTCATGTAAAAGTTTAGGTTGGTGAACTTAGCAAGACAAGGGTTTCAAAGTGAATCTTGAAGAATAAATAGTCATTTGATGTTATCTATCATCCTGAAAGGGATATATATTTGCCATGAGGGTAAATTGAGTAATCTAGTGTTTAGACCAATGGGTTTGGGGAATGTTCCTGAAACAAGTAACAAAGTTATTTGCAATTTTATCATCCTGGGTAAGAGTTTCCTGGAATCTTAAAAACCATGCTATTGAGTTTGATCAAGTAGCAAAGTGATTTTAATGAATACAGCCAAACAATAAAGTTGTTTGGTCATAGCAGGTTTTGAATCTCAGAACCACAGGTCCATGAACCTGAAGGTTTCTCTGCAAGCAACTGGTGATTTTCCTGTCAAGATTAGGAAGGGGCCATTGGTTCTCCTCACCTCACAACCCCCACACACAAGTCATGGGGATACAAACAGCTGATGAATACTCTGAAAACACCTACAGAAGCCTGACAAACATTCTAGAGCTCCAAAATATAAAAGAACAGCAGAATATAGGAAGGTTAGGTATTTGCCAGGCGGGTGTAACTAGAGGACTTACAGGTAGTCCTTCCACAGAAGTATTGCAAAATGTCTACCACTGTCCTTTCCCCTCTAGTAATACATACTATCTCCTATAAAATACAGATTTCTCAGCACAAAGTTCTGCCTAATATTTTAGTGTGAATGAATCATTATTTCATCCATTGGTTCAATCTATCCATTATTCAGTGAAAACATAAAGTGCCTATAAACTTCCAGATTGTAGCAAACATGCAGTCACCAAGATGAACACAATTTTTAAAAAATATCTCACCTAAGAGGGAAAAACAGGGGGTACAGAATATTATTCTCATTGATTATAGAATCTCCACTACTCATGAACTTCCAATTTTAAAATTTTCTATATGTACAAAAATAGCAAAAGCATGTCAACCTCACCTGCTCTTAGTCAGTCTTACACATTTATTTCAGAGTAGAATATTTCATTATTCATTAGCCTGCAGTTGCTTCCTTTTGATTTTGTTTTTGATCAACAGGATTATCTATCAATACAAGTTTTTATGTAGATCTTGTTAAAATTTTATCATATAACTTTAAATTCTTTTTACTTTTATAGGATTGTAATCAGAGACTATAATGTCTAAGATGTCTACTAAATCTTCACTTTTTTGAATTTTTAAATACTTTCTTTGTAGCCAAAAACATGATAAATTTTTGTAATTGTTCCATAGATGAAAAAGTATTTTCTCTGAAATATAAATTATGAATTGTTTTATTAAATTCTGTGTCCTTATTTCTGTAATAGATGTGCTGAAGTCTTCCACCCAAACAGCCTTTGGATTTTTATCTTCTTGAATTTCCAGTAGTTTTACTTGCTGCATAAAGTTTTTTGATAGCTGTATCTTCCACATAAACTGTGTCTTTTATCATAGAATTTTCCTATTTTTTAGGTTTATGCATTTAAAATTAAATTCTACCTCTTTTGTTGTTAATATTCCAGTTCCGCTCCTTTTTCTTTGCATCTGCCTGATTTTCTTCGTTTATCCTTTTATGTCCAACACTCATTTTGCTTTAAGGATATTTCTTTAAAAAAAAAAAAGGGGGGGGGATATTTCTTGTAAGAATCATGTGGCCATGTTTTGGGTTTTAATTCAATCAGATAGTCTCTCTTTTAATGATAGAATACAGTGCATTTATACTTAGTCAAATGGCTGATATTTTCATCTTATCTCTTCCAATTTTCCTTATGCTTATTACTAATTTTTCATTGATTTTGCTTCCTTTTCTCATTTTTTTCTGATAAAATCTCATTACTACTCATTCCACTTTTTCCTTAATAATTTGCGATAACTTCCATTTGCCTGCTCTCAAAATCAGATGCGTTTGTCTCTACTTCTATTTGAAATATGATACCAAATGTTTTCCCCACAAACGTGTTCTCCAGGCGAATAAGAAGATACTTTTACACCACTTTCTGTGCCCTCCCCTTGCCCCATGAGACATTTGAAATGCTCTTACTCTGCCTTCTCCAACCCAATTCTTCCTTTTATTCAGATAGTTCACTACATTTTAGTACTTTTTGTTCCAGACTATTATTTGAATTTTCCGTGTAGTAGGTTCCTCCCATTACAGGAGACCTGATTTAAGCTCATATGTTTCCAGACAACCTATCATTTTCTATTTAATGGATAATTTAAATTGATTCTTACTGTTTTCTCTCTTCCTCTTCCCTTGTTTTACTTTCAGATATGGTTCATTTCTTGCTTGATTGGAGTCTTTTACCAAGTGATTTTCTGAGAAGGAACACATGGCAGATAACATAGGCTTTATAAATAAAACCAAACCTTGTTCATTAAAGGTGGGCACGTCATATCTGATTAAATGAGATTTATTCTCAGATATGACACTACATATACAGACTCAGTTGCATAATCAATTTGCCCAATATTATTCTGGTAAAAGGAGTACAGATTTTTACTGAACCTATGCAGATAACTTTATTGTTATTGAAGTGTATTTAGTATTGAATATGAATTAGAAGTATATCCAAATTTTGAGGTTCAGTGAAAACCAGATGCCCTTAAAATATTTATTTCAGTTTAAAAAAAAAGTTTACTAAATTGAGAGCTAGTGATAGTTTTCTTTTTTGTTTTTTGTTATTTTTAAAGACTTTATTCATTTATTAATGAGAGACACGGAGAGAGAGAAAGAGAGAGAGTCAGAGACACAGGCAGAGGGAGAAGCAGACTTCATGCAGGGAGCCCAATGCAGGACTCAATTCCAGGACTCCATGATCACGCCACTGGCCGAAGGCAGGGGCTAAACTACTGAGCCACCCAGGGATCCCCAAGAGCTAGTGATAGTTTATGAACAAACAGAAAGAAATTCTTCATATATTCATTAAAAAATAAAACATTAAAAATAATGTTAATGACATTTCAAATAAATAATCACAATTTAACTTTCCATTTCAGTTTATTTAGTCCCATGTAATTCACTCTTGTTCTACTGGATCTTGGACCAGAGTCTGCTTTCCTCATGTATATCTGCTTCAGGACTGGAAAGAGTTCTAAAATTCCTCGTTTTGTCCATTGGTAAACTCCGAAAGTTGTCTAAGCATTGAAAGTTCAGAAATATATATCCAACTGTCTATTCTTTAAAGTCTCCACAGAGTACCTGGTACAGACCACACCATGAGGCTCTGAAACTGTTCTTCTTTGTTGAAATACATTTCATGAACCATTAGCTTATAGAAGAGCCTTCAAGCAAATATCTAAGGGAAGCTGAAATTTGCTCAATAATGAAGTTGAATGACAATGGTCAACTGAATACAGTGACCAATAGTATCAGGATGGAGGAAAATAATATTCTTTTAATGGGGTATAACACAAAACTATTTCACAAGGGTTTGATCAATGCTTTTCCTGAGAATAAAAATAACTATTCTCAAGGGTCTTCTCATAAAATCTACAATTTCTGAGAGTTTTAAATTAATAACATTTTACCTCTAAATACATAATAAGGGAAGATTGTGCAAGTCTTCTGATTTGACAATTACTCCTATGTAGCTCTTACAATAACATCAAACTAATTGTGAAATATGGAACATACCAAACATTTCTAATTATTTCTACCATTCTTTATAAGGTAAAATAATAAATCTTTTTAATTTTCTAGGGCCTTCTGGTTTTCACAAAGGTAATTTTAGGTGCAAAAGACATACTGATTTTATTTTTCTGATTTGGGGTCTGAACTTGAGAAGGTAAAATCAAAAGAATTATTAAGGAGATTTTTATCACCTCATTATGATAGCATCATGGATGCTGAGACTAGTACTTGGCTATTTATATAATCAAAGTACCAATAAAGTGTTTTAAAATACCATTAAACAAGGTAACATGATTGTAAGAAATTTTAACTCTTTCACAAGTGAGAAAATTTTGTTCTTTAGTTTTGCTTTTTTTTTTAAAAAAAAGGTTTTTATTTATTTATTCATGAGAGACACAGAGAGAAAGAGAGGCAGAGACACAGGCAGAGGGAGAAGCAGGCTCCACACAGGGAGCCGGACGTGGGACTCGATCCCAGGTCTCCAGGATCCCGCCCTGGGCTGAAGGCAGGCGCCAAATCGCTGAGCCACCCAGGCTGCCCTATTTTTTGCTTTTTTAAAAATAGGGACGTTTTCCATAAAAAGTACAGAGCACAGAAAATTATTCTAATAAGATATGAAGTTGCTACTATCTGAATAGAATTCAGAGGGGACAGAATGGTATTTTACTACCCCTTACTAAGAGTTCTTAGACTAATTTATCACTTTAATGGAAAGGGAGCTAAATTCTAGTTTTTCATTAATATGATATTTGGCAATAACAACTTCACAAGCTCCTTTTAGTTTCTTAAATTATCATGAATAAATTCTTCAAAATAGGAAAAACTTTGCCAAATTTTTAATACATTTCACAGTTTCTTTTCAGACTTAGTTATTATAATTCAAGACAAAATTCTCTTTCCTTAAATTCTTTACAATTTGCTCTACACACTCAGATTTTGTCCTTCATTATTTTCTCTTATATTTTGGAACAAATTGACATTTAATTTAAGATAAATCACTCTCTTTTATTCTTGAAAAACAAAATACATACACAGTTGTATTTCTCTTTCACTATGGCTTCTATTATAGTCTCAAGCATCCATATTAATTATAATTCTAACTAAAATAACTTCTGTTTCACAGAGCAAATTAGAAGATAGAAAATTGAGAACTATATCACACTTAAAGATTTTATCAGTCTACAAAATTCATAAATACTAATAACAAAATTTTCTCCAGCAATACATACCCTTCATACCTTCATAAAGTGGCAAAAATAAAACATTCATTAGCATGAAGATCACAAAGATCTAGTCACTTTTTGGTGTATCAAAGACAGATACAGAAGTATATAAACTTGAAATTATGTTTAGCAATCAATGTTTCAGTATCAATAATACTTATAAATTATTATATCCATTGATTATCTTCTGATTAATGCCCTTTTTTAAATTCCAAGGTTTTAAGTTGCCTATAGATCTTGAAAATGATATTTAAACCGACATACTACAAAAATAATTACTGCTATAAAAATTTCCTCAGAGGGATCCCTGGGTGGCGCAGCGGTTTGGCGCCTGCCTTTGGCCCGGGGCGCGATCCTGGAGACCAGGGATCGAATCCCACGTCGGGCTCCCGGTGCATGGAGCCTGCTTCTCCCTCTGCCTGTGTCTCTGCCTCTCTCTCTCTCTCTCTCTGTGACTATCATAAATGAATAAAAAAAAAATTAAAAAAATAAAATAAAAAATAAAAATAAAAATTTCCTCAGAGTTATGAAGACAAATTTACATTTTTATAATCTTAAGCATTATGTATCTGTAGTTAATTTGGTTAGTAACCCAAAGTAGGACGTTTTGCTATATATATGTATATATATATATATATATATATATGTATATATATATATGTATATATATATAGTATACATGTGTGTGTATATATATGTATATATACCGTATTACACTGAACATTGATAAAGAAAATTATTAAACCAGTCATTAAAGCTATCTAACTTGTCAAGAATCACCTTCATTATGTAGATTTGAATTCTTAATATGTCCTGATCTAGCAGTTTTTGTAAGAAGGATTTTTTTCCCTCAAAGCCTAATATATATAATATTAAAGATTAGTTTCAAGGCCTGAAGTCCTTTATTTCATATTGGCCATGGTTCTCAAATTGTTGAGAATTCCAAAGTACTCGTTTTATGCAGGTTATATTTATTGCCTTTTACCATAATAGCAATTAAAGCGGCAATTTCAAAAATTCATTTAAAAATAATAAACAGGTTGACATGAATAGCATTTTAAGTTTTTAAATAAGTATATTTTTTATATTTTTTTCTAAAACCAATAATTAGAAGAGCAGAATTGTTTTAGTTTTGAAAATATCTGGCTTAAAATTTTTTTAAAAGTTTAAAAACAACTGACTTTAAAAATGCCTGGCTTAAAAGAAGAGAGCTGAATTCTCATACCTGTTTCTACATTCAATCTATTGAGAAATGTTTTGGTTGAAGCATATGAAGAAAATCTGGCTTATACAGCTTAAGAAAGAAAGGACCTCTCAGACTCCCTGACCGTTCTTCCTCAGACCACTCTTTGACAACCACAGCCTTTAAACAGTATGTCTTAGGCATCATTATTTTTCCATCATAATCTAGTACACACTTCATATATAAAAATGAAATAAATATTTCACAGAACAATACTTCTCTAAGGAAAAGCAAGATTCATTTATTTCCTTTTCTGAGAATTCTGGGAATATTCAATTAGTATTTGCACTTTATATATGTCTAAAAACCAATCAGAGCAGAGTTCCTTTAATTTAATAGACCTTCAAATCTAACTTATTAATACCCTCCAGAAATAAGAAGATATTTCACATTCACCCACAAGAGGTAGAGGTTTTTGTGAATCACAAACACGTGAACACATAGCTTTGAGCCCAGCTGTATGATGACTTCAAGAGCCCAGCTGTATGATGACTTCAACTGCAGATCAAAAGTCAACCCAGAAACACAAAAACTCACCAGTTTAGATCTGAAAAGCTGTTGTCCTTCCCAATGGTCACAAAATACTTTTCAATTGATTTGAGCTCACAAGTAGGCAAACAGAAAAAGATTAACAAATCAAATTTGTCATATCCCACCCTCCAGATACTAGATCTCCATCATCCATTTGACAGTGGTCAGACCATAAAATCAAATTCCCAGCCATTGCTGCCACCAACGGAGAATGATTTTATTGACCATGTAGGAACCAGAAAAAGCAAAACCACAAAATCAATACAGAGAGAGAGAAAGAAAAAAAAAAAAAAAAAACAGAGAAACAGCAAATCAGCAAAGTTAAACTTCTATTGCTGCTTGGCATTTACTCCAGGGGGGTCAAGAAAAGACGTGCATGAGTGAGAATAAGTAGTTCAAGAGGTGATTTCTCCAGCAAAGCAGGTCTTCAGGTGAGTGCACTTGGGGATTTCAGTGGATAATTTCCAAAACTGTTACAAGGATCATTTTCAAAAAGGTAAAACTATGATTCTCATGCAATTTAACATGAACACTTGCCAGTGATTTTTTTAACTCATTAAATAAGGAGAAAACCACTAAAATATGTTTTTTTTAACATTCAAGAAAGTAAGTACCTATAAGTAATTTAATAAAGAAATGTTAAAATAAAATTGCTGGGTAGATTTAAAAAGCTATTTCTTGTCTTACAGTACCCTACACTATATCCTTTGGGGTTATCTGTTCCACCAAGCAGAAATTATTTTCTCTCTCCCAGACAAAAATCAGCACATTAACCTCAGCCCCTACAGACTTGTATAATAGCTCAGTTTAAAGAAAGTCAATCCCAACACTGCATGGAAAAAGCACCCAACAATTTCTTCTACCCATTTTCAACTTCTGGACCATTTTTTTCCGACAGTTTTTACCATGTCTCAATACATCCTTTTTCATTCACCCTACTGAAATCTGGTGAGCCCTTTCAGTGTGCAGATTTAGCTCTCATTTTAAAATCTGGGACATTTTGTGCTACTATTTAATTATTGACTTTCTTCATTCAGTTCCTCTTTCTCTTTCTGGAACTCTTGCAATGAATATAATGGGTCTTACCGAGCCAACCTTCTTTGTCCTAATGACTTCCATCTCTTGATATTTTCCCCCAAATTTCTGTCTCAAAAATTATCTTCTTCAGATCTGCCATTGAATCAATTCATTGGAAAATCATTTCTACTTCGAGAAAGTCTTGTTTCTGCTATGCTTGAATCTCCTTAATGATTTTCGCCTTATGTTCTGATTTTTTTTTCTTGCTTAAGTTACCTTCTGTCTCTACCTACAACTCGGTTTTGCCAAGCAAGTGTTCTATTTGTACTGACTACTCACCTTTCTTCTGCAAGATCCCTTAGATCAGTTGTTATTTTGTTATTGTTGTTGTTGATCCATTGGAGCTCATGTCTGAGGCTCTGCCCACCTGTTGCCTAGAAAGACTCAGCCCACTCATTCAGCTGATTCTTGGCCTGTTGTGGGCTTTTATAGCTGGTATATCTATACTTAGCTGATTTTGACCCCCCTTCTCCCACTCTGGGGAGGGTGTTAGGGGCATAGACCTCTTCAAGCCAAGGTCTTCCTAAGAGCCTCTGCTTCGCCCTATGGGTCTCTAGTGTCGCTTCCCAAGTTCTTACTGAGCCCACAAAGAAAAAAGGCCACACCCACTCTCCTCCCCTGGGTTCCCACAGCCCAAGGCTTCCCTTGGATCCAGCTACCCATCAGTTCCAACTATGAGACTCAGGAGAGGCAAATAGATTGAAGTTGGGAGTGGAGGCAAAGGAAGTAGGATTTCAGAATTCTTCACCAGGTATAACTTCAAATCCTTCTCCACTGATGTTACCTGAAGCCCCCTAAAACTGCTGCTTGTGTTAGTCCATCATGTTGTATATAGCAGTGGGATAATGGGGAGGAGGAGGTGAGGCTGGGGATTGTTCTTAAAATCAGCAGGAAGCATGTAAAAATTAAACCATGTTTAAGTAGGAAAGCTAAACTATGTTTTCATTAATCTTGAGAGAAACAAAGTGGTCATGTCTAGACTCCCTACATTGCCAAATCTCAGGCTGACATTAGAATTGGATCACACTCTCTACCAGTTGTGTATCATTCAACAAACTTGTTTGTCTGGGTTCTTTAGTTATTTTTGTTGAATTTCTATAATTAAGAGGGTAGGATATTTAAAGAAAGGGTCAAGTCCAAAGCCATACTGAGACAAGACAGAGCTTTTGGTGAAATGTAGGAAAGTTAAAACTCAGGCTTGCACATAATGAAGAGGTCATTCTGGATTTCTTCTATTGAAATTATTTTGAATTGCTTGTCTTTTTTCCATGTGCATCTGCTACAAGAAAATGGACCTGGGGATACATCATAATGGGCGTGTCCCCATCGTGAGAAGGCCTGGGTCCAGATGCCTTAGACCAGCATTTCTCCAAGCCTTGGAACAAACCCTTCTCCTTTCTGATTTTAGTATCACATCTTGAGTGTGTTTCCTCTTTTCACCCACTGTGTGTTGAAATCCAGTCACCTGATATTAGTATGTAGGCTTAGGGGACAGACACCAATAAGTTCTCTTGGCTATTTTGTCTTCATCTTTATGGGTTTTGTGTTTATTACAGTTTATGTCAACCATTTAGGTTTGACTGGTCTGGATTAAAAGCATTTATGACATATTGTGGTACACTTCAGCTCCCAAGGAAACTAGATTTAAGTTTGGAGTTAAATTCCTAGCTATTTATAGGCTATCTGTATCTGAATTTCTCTCTTACATATCACCTTTGTGCTCTGATACAAAGTTAAGAGACTGATCACTAATGATGCTTTACTTAAGATAATGAGCCTAGCTTTGTAAAGGTGGAGAATGACATATTCTTTAGGATTATATAAGGCAGCTCTAATGGCCCTAAAAAGATTTTATAGCTCCATAAAGAGGAAACAAACATGAAGCACTGTCAATATTACTAGAACCCAGAAATGGGTTCAGAGACTTTCCTGCCTTGTTCCCATGTGATGTCCACAATTATTCACAGATGCAATAAGAAAACAAATCTGAATGAATATTTGAACAGTACCTTGATTCTTTTTTTTTAGTTTATAAACAGAAAACATTGCTTGCTTTCACTTCGATTGATTTGCAGCTTTAATGTCTTTCTGTTGTTTAAAAAGATACAAAAACAAAGACAGAATATAAGTCACTCATGGTCTCAATAACTAAAGTTAACCTCCATTAACATTTAAGGAATTCACTTTTAGTCTTACATATACATATATCTAAGGAGTACACTTATATCTATATATTTGGTTTATTTAATTGGGCAATGTAGAGCTAGTTTTTCATGAATAGAATCATTTTTTTTTCAAAACCATACATGAACTTATAGTATTTTCTAATTTAAAAATCTAATAGCTATATAAATATTAGTTTAATATTCTTTTACTTCCCAAACTTTGCCAGTGAAATCCAAGAATAGGCACCTAAAATATCATTGTTCTTTTGTCCTGTCTTCTCTTTTATTTTTTGTTCTTGTATTTCATTTGAATACCAATTTACTTTTTTTACAATTTTATTTATTTATTCATGAGAGACACAGAGAGAGAGAGAAAGAGAGGCAGAGACACAGGCAGAGGGAGAAGCAGCCTCCATTCAGGGAGCCCAACATGGGACTCGATCCCGGGTCTCCAGGATCAGGCCCTGGGCTGAAGGTGGCGCTAAACCACTGAGCCACAGGGGCTGCCCTGAATACCAATTTAAAACCATTTCTTCCTTTATATTCCCTTTCACTATTATTTATATTCCCCAAAAGGAGACAGAACATAAAGACTCCTAGCTCTGGGAAACGAACTAGGGGTGGTGGAAGGGGAGGAGGGCGGGTGTTGGAGGGGACTGGGTGACGGGCACTGAGGCGGACACTTGACGGGATGAGCACTGGGTGTTTTTCTGTATGTTGGTAAATTGAACACCAATAAAAATTAATTAAAAAAAAAAACAAATAAAACCATTTCTTGGGCCCCACTCTACACATATGTCTGGCCTCAGTGCTCTCTCCTCATGATCCTCTAGGACAATCTGACTTCTATCCTTCCAAGTAACCTGTTTATTTTTCTTGCTTGAAAACTTTAAATTATTTTTATACTGGAAATTCACATTTTCACCAGCACATATGTAGGGCTCCTCAACTTTATTTATTCTGCCTAGAACATTGTCCTAAGTCTACAGTGTCAGGTAATTTTTTCAGATCCAGAAACTTTTATTTATATATCTTTGGTTATACACTTAATTACAGTTTTTACTCTTCTCATTTGGTCTCATTTTTAAGGATACTAATTATTCATAGCTTCACATTCTATCTCCCAAATCTATCATTTCTTTCTTATAATTTTTTTTTCCACATTACATAAAAGATTCTGAATTAACTAACCTCAATACAGATTTTAATTCTGCAATGGAGTTTTAATTTCTCTGGCTTCTTTTCTTAGAAGTTCTCTTTGATCTTTATCAAGTCCCCCTTCAAATACTCTTCCTTAGATTTTTTTGTCTTTTAATAACTCAAAGTATGTGCATTCTAAATTTTCTATGCTGATATTTCACACTTTTGTTATAACAATACAAATTCATTACCCTTACAGTTCTGTAGATAAGATATCCCACATAGTCTCATGGGGCTGAGACCAAGGTGTCAGCAGGGCTATGTTTCTCCTGGAGGCTCTAGGGGAGAACCTGTTTCCTTGACTTTTCCAAAGCTTCTAGATGCTGTCTGCATTCCTGGTTCATGGCTTTTCAACTTCAAAGCCAACATTTGCAGTATCTTCAAACCACTCTTTCACTTACATTGAATCTCCCACTTCCTTCCTGCTGTCTCACTTTTTAAAATTTGAGTATAGGTAACACACAATGTTACACTAGTTTCAGGTTACAACACAGTGATTCCACAAGTCTATGCATTAGGCTCACCACAAGTGTAGCTACCATCTGTCGCCATACATTGTTATGACCATATCATTGGCTGTTTTCTATGCTGTGCCTTTTATTCCCCTGACTTTTCATTCATAGCTGGAAGCCTGTATTTCCCACTCTTCTTCACCCATTTTGCTCAACCTTCCATGCAATCCCCCTAGCAACCATCAATTTGTTTTTTGTATTTATAGATCTGATTCTGCAGTTGCTATTTATTCATTAGATTCCACGTATAAGTGAAATTATATGGTATTTGTCTTTTGCAGTCTGACTCAATTTCACTTAGCATAATACCCTCTAGATCCATCCATGTTATCTCACACAGCACAATCTCATCCTTTATATGACTGCCAAATATTCCGTTGTATACATATACCACATCTTCCTTATACATTTGCCTATTGATGGATACTTAGGTTGCTTCCATATCTCTGCTATTGTAAATAATGTTGCAACATAGGGGTGCATTTATCTTTTCAAATTAATATTTTCATTTTTGGAGGTAAGTACTCAATAGTGAAATTATTGGATCATATGGTATTTCCATTTTTGGTTTTTTGAGGAACCTCCATGCTGTTTTCCACAGTGGCTGTATTGGTTTGCATTTCCAATAGTGTAGGATTCCTTTTTCTCCACATCTTCACCAACATTTGTTATTTCCTGTCTATTTTTTTTTAGTCATTCTAACAGATGTAAGATGATGTCTTATTGTGGATTTGATTTGCATTTTCCTGATGATTAGTGATGTTGAAAATCTTTTCACGTACCCATTGGCCATCTATATGTCTTACCTGGAAAAATGTCCATTCGGGTCCTCTGCCCATTTTTTTCACTGGACTCTTTGGGCGTGTTTATGGGGTTGGGCAGTAGAAGTTCTTTATTTTTTTAATATTAACCTCTTACGGATATATCATTTGCAGGTACCTTCTCCAATTCAGTAGGTTTGCTTTTTTTGTTTTGTTGATTTCACACATTTTTTAATAGTACCTTGTAGTAGTGGGTCTTACTTACATTATATAGAACTTTTTTAAAGTTGTTTGTTTTTTCCCTTTACTTATACATCTTGAAAGAGGAGAAATTTAACCAGGTCTGGTGATTGCCAAGCAGCAGGGGCAGTTTTCCTTTTGTCCCAACTCAGTGTTTCCAACTCTGACAGTGTCTCCCTCTCAGATCTTCTCCTGAAATGTGGATGAACACAGCCTCTCCAGAGGTTTATCTGAGAGCTTCTACAGAACATCAAATCTTCTACCATAAACTGCATTGATTCCTTTATAATATGATCCTATATAGGTCTTTTATGTGCACCCAGAGACAGTGTGTGTGTGTGTGTGTGTGTGTGTGTGTGTGTGTGTAAAACCTATATTGAACAAATATGCTTCGTGATATACTAAGAAGTCAACAATCCTACATTATCCCCTTTCTTTGGTGTTTAGTCTCCTCTGTTTCATATAAACTTTTACATTGAGATGTAATATACTAAAGCTTACAGATTTTAACAGCAGCTTGATGAATTTTTACATAATGAATATGCCCACATACCCACCAAGTAGATGAAAAATCAAAGCCTTGTCAGCACCCTAGACATCTTCCTTGTGCCCTCTTCCAACCATTAATCCCATCCAAAGACAATTACTACTCTGACTTATATTATCACAATTTAATTTCATCTATTTTTGAAATTTACATAAATGGAATTACACATTATGTGTTCTTTTATATCTAACCTCCTTTGCTCAAGATTATGTTTTTGAGAATTATGCATGTTGTAAGTAGTCAGAATATGTTCATTCTCATGGCTCTACTCCAGTATTCCATTATATGAATATACCACAATTTATTTACCCCACCTCCTATTGATACACATTTGAGTTGTTTCCAGTTTGGAGTTATAACTATGTTTTGGGGGGTACATATGCTTAGCTATAAGTTTTATGTATACATAGTTTTGGCAGATTCTGCGAGAGTTTTTGTAAGTGAAGGATGAAAGTTTCAGTTGCTCCAAATCCTTTCTAACTCTTAGCATTGTCAACTTATTGCTTTATTTTATCTATTCTTACAGACCTATAGTGATATTTCACTGTTTCACTTGCTTATTGATCATTTTAACATCCTCTTTTATGAAGTGTTTATTCAAGGACTCTCTATTTTGAGTCATCTTTTTCTCATCGATGTGTAGATACTTTTTATATATTATGGATATAGTCAATAGCCAGATATATGCATTGTAAAATATCTTCTCCTGCTCTGTCACTGACTTTTTACTCTCTTATTGGAGATTTGTAAAATATTTTATATTGAAATAATTTCAGAGGCTTCAAAAGAATTGAAGAAGATAGAGTTCCTGTGTACACTTTGTTCAGCATCCTCTAATGTTAACAGTAATATTTAAATAGTTTGACTATAGAAACCAGAGTCTTAGCATTGATATAATACTATTTAGTTATCATAAACCTTCAGTAGAAGTTTACCAATAGTCCCACTAATGTTCTTTTCTACCCTAGGATTCATTTCAGAAACCAGCATTTAGCTGTCGTATGACCTAGTTTCCCCCAATCTGTGACAATTGCTCAGTCTGCCTTTGTTTTTCACAATTTGAAACTTTTAGAGGGAGTACCACCCATTGTTTTTTTTAACATCTCTCGATTTGAGTTTGTCTGATGTCTTTTAAAGGATGTGCACTTTTGGCAAGAATACCAAAGAAATGATGTTCTGCTTTCTCAAGGCATCACATCAGGAGATCTATAATGCTTGTTCATGTCATTGATGATGGTAACTAATCATTTGGCTAAGGGAGTGCTTGCCAGATTACTCCACTATAGAGTCACCATTTTCCACTGTAATTAATAACTATCTTCTGGAGACTTTCAAACTATGCTCTTCACCCATTGATTTTAGCATCAATCAATGATTCATATCTGCAACCCTCATTATTTATTTCTATCTCTGTCCAACTTTGTGTGTATACATGTATATTACAAATCATCAGTTCATATAAATACCTCTGATATTTCTGGTGTCCACAATCTCATTAGCTTTCTCAAATAGGCATGTGGCACAGTTCTCTTCATGACTAGTCCTCTTGAAGCCCCCTCTTTAGGCAAAGCGCCCTCCCCAGACTAGAGGAGGAACTTATGCTATTCTGACACACCGGTTTAGATAGAACTTCAGTGTTCCCTTTGCAAAATCCTGCCTGAAGAGTCCAGGAAACATGGAATGCCTTATAAATTTGTTTCTGAAGAGTTTCCATTTCACACTCAGTGTTGCTGCCTGGTGTATTGGTACTCAGTCAAAATCATGGCACTGAAAAGCCTAGACAAAAGGTTTATATACATCCTATAGATTTTTCTCAAAGTAGTGACTGGCGATGAAGAAATAGCTTTCGCCATATTAGAAAGCAACTCTGATCCAGGACAGGAGGGGTCTCTTGACCATGACAGTTGTTTGAGATAGAACAACAAGGGCAGTTGTTTTTCCCTACTACTTCCTTGTTGATAACACACGGATCAAGGTTCTTTAGCTTACACACAATGGAGGCAATTCTCCCCGATGTTGCTAAATCAGGAAAACATTTTTATGTTTCCATGACACTCTGCCTCAACAGTGGGATGTACTTTCATAAATACCTCAATGACAAGGTTAGGAGATAAATCAAATGTAACTAGTTGATTTCATCACACATTAGAAATCTCTGTATGTATTTCTCCAAACACATACAACTTTTTAAAAGGTTGTTTTAGGCCATTTTTAAGAACTATTTTCAAAATGGATGAGTATAAAAAGATAGAAATAATATCAAAAACAGGCATAATTAGCTAAACTTCATTCTCTCCTGGGTAAATTCACCAAACAAAATGTATAACTGTTGGGGTACCTGGGTGGCTCAGTTTATTGAGTGTTCAACTCTTGTTTTAGGCTCAGGTCATGATCTTGTGGTCATGGAATCCAACCCTGAGTCAGACTCCACACTCAGCATGGAGTCTGCCAGAGATTCTTTCACTCCCTCTTCCTCTGCCCCTTTCCCCACTCACCTCTCTCTCTCTCTCTCTCTCTCGCTCTCTCTCTAAATACAATTTTTAAAATGTATAAACATACCAATTTTTATAAGGGGTTTCTTGTAACTTTTTAAACTAAAATAATAGCCAGTTCACTCAAAACTGTACCACAAGTTTGAAGACAAGTCCTAGTGAAGTAGTCAGTTGAGCATTTGGGGGCTAACAGAATTCATAGATTCTCTGCGTACTGAGTCAGTTTCCTGACTTTTTGGCTATGATCGCATAAGCCTTCTTCCACACAGTGAGGTAGGATGGCAAACATGGTTATCAGTAACAATTACAAAGGCCAACAGTAATAAAAAAAATTGTTGTTGATGAAGTTGGTCTTCATCTTTTCCTGAAGGACTGAGTTGGTAAAGGATGAACTCAAACTTCTGTCTCCTTCGTTTTTCCCTTGCTAGACTTTCCATACTAAGCAGTCCCTGTCTCTCACTTTCATCACGAATATGGTGGAGAGAGAAAAAACATTTTCTAAATTGAACATTTACAAAGTATATTGTATTTTTAACTGTATTCTTATGCACAAGAGCATGATGTGCTAAATAGAGATGCTAAGGCATTGATGAGCTCTTTACTTTCTCATGTCATCAATTATCATGGCCAATAAATCAATTGTACTGACTGGCTCCCTACAGCACTGTGTAGGGATGTATTTCTTCATACATTGATACACTGCCAGCTATCATTACTCTTTAATTATCATTGTATGGCCACTTCCCAGTGCCCAGTGAATTGGCAATGCTTCAAAAGTGAACTAGAATCAAATTTTCTGGTATCTATTTTTTATTATTAATTCATTTACTTAACTAACATAATTTCCGTTTAATAGTCTCTATTCTAAGCACCTTTCTGGCTTTGTGGTAATTATATCATAGTCCTTGCTTTCATAATAAAACAGAAATAATTATTATTTTAGTTAGTATTTACAAAATGCTGCACAAGAAGCACGATAAAATGGCATAGTGATACAGCAGTAGAAGTACATGTTTCCACCTGAGATTAAGAACAGCTTCATAGAGGATTTAGTATTTCAGCTTATCTGTAAGAGTAAGTAGGTTTTGAAAAGATGATATTGAGAGATGAAAGGACACTTCTAGCAAATGGAATATCATGGGAAAATATCCAAAGAATGGCAAATAGCATAATTTGACTGAGGAGTAGGGTACTTAAAGACAGAAGACGTAATTCGGGAAATGTAGGCTTAAACTAAGTCAGGGAAAGCTTTGAATGCCAGCTAAAAGGTTTTGATTTTCTCTTGCAACCTCCTCAGCAAATAAAATCAACTTTTAAACTTCTATTTACCTTTAAAATTCTGACTGAAGGTTTCCCAATTATTATAGCTGAAATTAGTTCTTATTTGCAAGAAAAAAAAATCGTTTCAAAATCTACAGAGTATGGGGCACCTGGGTGGCTGCAGTGGTTGAGCCTCTCTGCCTTTGGCTCAGGTCATGATCTCGAGGTCTTTGTATCAGCTTCCTTCAGAGACCACGCTTCTCCCTCTGCCTATGTCTCTACCCTCTTTCTCTCTCTGTGTCTCTCATGAATAAATAAATAAAATCTTAAAAAAAGAAAAAAAACTACAGAGTTCATGTCCTGGGTGACAATACCAACTGGGTGATTTTTTTAAATAAATTGTAACCTTGTAGTTTTACTAAGTACATTACGTGTTAGACAGCGACACCTAATGGTAATATGTTATTTTACAGCCCGTTCTAAGAACCTAGAAGAACACCAACAAAAGGCAAAGCATGAAGTCAGGAGAATCCTCCCAGCAGGAACACTCCCCCTACCCACCCACCCCCACTACAGTCGAGGATATGATGAATTTAGCTAAGGACAGTGAGAAGAGACACAGGGTAATTGGAAAGAGTTCAAAATTCCCTGAATTACTCAGTTCCTACGCAGCCCCAGTATCAGTCAGCATTTGAGACCCTCCATGACCATGCTCCCTGAATCGGCCAAATGATGACCCGCTTAAAACATTTTGACTAAGGATAGCAGGAGAGTGACAAATATTATTTGGTGTTTCCAGGCCCCTGGGTTTTAATGCATACATGCCAACAAGACAAACCCCAAATGTCCAGTGTTTGTTTAACACCACACACAACAGAAATTCCTAAGAACTGCCTTACATTCTATTCCTGCTGTCTTTCTGAAAAAAGAACTAATGTGGCAAAGTATCATAAAAAGTTTTCTGTCCCCTGATGTCACTGTTTTACCACCTTCCAGTTCAAAGGCCACTTCAGCAGATGGCCGTAGCTTTGTGCTGGAGGACTTTCTCTTCTGATCACACCCTGCAAGAAGAGTGGGGAGTGATCTCGGCTAGGATCAACTCTCCCAGCCAGGTACATGTTCCTGACAATTCCCACCTATTAAAGAGGCAGAGGCTGTCATACTCATACATGACAACGGTAAAGGTCAAAGCATACATTCCCTTGCTCACCCTTTAATATTGGCAAACTGAGGCAGAAAATGCCCAGTTGTTTAAAAGAATGGGAACTTGGTTGTCTCTTACTCTCTGCCTGTGTTTAATATGAAAACCTGTCATCACTCTGACTACGAATCCAGGCTGCAATCCAATGTATCCTGGACTAGAGGAGAAAAAGTAAACGTTAATGCAAAACACCTTGGTTATTTTGGGTTTTCAGTTTGTCAACATCACAGCCTTCCACTTACATTTTCAAGCACTACAAAAAAAAAGAAATACAAAATAATCCTATTTTCTTATAGGATTCTAATTAGGTATGCTTCATTTCAGCTTTTAGCTCAAGTTTTATAATTTTAGCTCACAGACTTTTGAGTTACTTTTTCTAATTAAGATACAAGTTTCTGGATATAATTAATTTCCCTAAATGACATTAATTTAATGCCACATATTGAATATCTGTCTGTGCCATCACAGACTTAGGTCCAAGGGAAAAGCTGACAAAAAAATAAGCATAGTTTGCTTCCAACATCAAATATTTGTTTTTCCTCTGCATTTCCATGCTAAGAAAATACTCTTTTTTCTTTTTTCTTTTTAAACATTTTATTTTTTTTTAAGATTTTATTTTTTTATTTGAGAGAGTGTGTGAGTGGGAAGGAAGAGAGAGAATCTGAACCAGACTCCCTACTGAGTGCAGAGTCCAAGGTGGGGCTCAATCCCACGACCCTGAGATCATGAACTGAGCCAAAACCAAGAGTCAGACACTCAACTGACTGAGCCACTCAGACACCCCCTAAGAAAATATTCTTATGCACATCACATTTACTCAAATTTCTTAGTTGGCTAATGAGAGATTTATATTATATAATAACTAAAAAATACTTTCAAAATTTTCAGTTCCTATTGTTGTCTGTATTGTAATCTCCCAAGAACATATGAAAGCTGGGGAAACATCAGAGAAAGAGGAGGTTTCAATATACCGAGTCTCTCTAAGGCATGTGGCCTGAGAAGGGATTGGCAATGCAAATGGAAATCATGTGTCTCGTGCCTGAAGGGCTCCAATGAGAGTAATCAAGGTGAATGGGCCCCAACTGCCTTTCCAGACCCCAGAGTGGGAACTAGTGTAGGTAGAAAGATCTGATGTCTCCCAGGGTGGCCCTGCCTGCTAATGATCCCGCCAGGACAGGCCCCTTGGTGAGTTGTAAAGAGACAGGCAAGCAGGGTAAATTCTCCCAGGAAAGGAACCTACCCTGCCCTACCACAGGGTTCTTTCCTGCTGGTTAGAAGTCAGCCTCCTCCACAAGACATATCCTAGAGAGACCAATTCTCCATTTCTTTCTCCTGTTTCCCTCACCTCCAATAATGTTCCCAGTGAGAATCACAGAAAGATAGTGATGTCTTTTGTTCACAAGTCTGTTAATTTCCTTTAGCATGAACCCCAAGTCCAATCTGTATTCTACTCTAAAACCACAGCTTGATAACATCCCTCATAAAATTAGTTAATAAACAGCAACATGAAGCCCATACCACATGACTATCCTGCATCTACCAGAACCTTGCAAAAAGCCTTCCTTGGCCACTTTGTAGTGCATGTATTTCTTACAGAAAACATGAGTATATTTTTGAACTTGTTCTGAACTTTTCTGTCTTTCAATGAATGAATTTAGCCCATTTACATCTTACATGAAAGGAGGTACTCTGCCCCTTTTATCTCGTTTTAGGTTTGCTATTTATTATGCTTTGTTGTTATGATCCATCTGTCCATAGTGGTTTCCCAGACACACAGTCGAGGACAGCACTATCCAAAATAATAGAACATTCTGTGATGATGGAACTATTCTATATCTGTGCTACTCAGTTCAGTAGCCTCTGGCCACAAATGGCTATTTGAGCACCTGAAATGTAATTAGTGTAACTGAGAAACTGGAATTTTTATTTTATTTATCTTAATTAATTTAAATTTAAATGGTCATGGGTGGCCAGTGGCTACCCCTTGGGATGGTGCAGCCTAGAAGCTTTGTTAGGCTGGGGTGCTGGGAAAGGTGGGTCCCCATCTGAGAGGCAGAGGCCTGGAGCATGGACTGGTGTGACTAAGTCTAGCCTGCTTTGCTGGCAGCTCTGAAGCAGAGGGTCTCTGGGTAGCAAAGAGAAGAAAACTGCCATCTTGAGTAGGCTCAGGGTCAGTTTCCCGGGTGTCTTCTCTGCAAACTCATGGCATCAAAAGCACTGAAATGTCTCACGTCCCACTGAAGGTTTCCACAGCTCCAGAAAGCCTTCTTGGGCTTCAGTGAATCTCTAATAGTTGTCCTACTGCAGATCCTGGGGAGCCAGCCCCTGGGCTGGCACATACTTGGCTTCCTGTTCTGGCTCCTGGTCCTCCTCAAAACCCAAGGCTCTCAAACTTCAGGAGACAGGAGGATCAGGCTGTTCAACAGGAATGGCACATAACAAGTAGACAGGCCCACTCCTTCTCAAGAAGATCCAGAAGCTTCTTTTGGCTGGGCCCTAAAGAAGACCAAAAAAATGTGTTATTTCACCCTGATCTTTGAAGAGAGATGAGTCCTTCTCCATTGTGTCAGTTGTTCAGCTTTTCCTCAGCACCACGAGGGATTGGCAGCCTCCAGGCTTTTCCAAGCTTCCTCTTTTAGTTATTATAATATTCCAGAAAGGATTAGGGAATTGGAGTTCTCAATCCTGTCTTATTCCAAGACTCACCTCCAACAAATTCTCTGAAAGTGTTACCATCTTTGTCCTAAATACCTTCCAAAAGACAACTAGAAAGTACAAAAGGCTCAGACATTCTAGCCTGGGTCCCAGAAGCCAGTTCACCCACAGTTGGATGGAACTTTTCTGAAACTTAGCTTTTCTTACAACCCACTTAAGGTAATCTTTCCCACTTTAACTACCAACCACGGGAGACCAAACTCTGCCCTCTGCAGCACCCGCCCACCACCCCTCCTCCTTCATTGTAGCTTTTTGGAATATGCCCCGATTATTATTAACATTTTAGAACTACAAGAAGACTGAAGATCTTCTAGTCTATGCCCCGAATCTTACAGGTGAGGAGAAAGAATCACAGCAAGGGCAAACAGAAGGCACGCACGCTGCCCTTCTTTCAGGGCAGAAATCATTAATCAGCTAAAGATATTTTTTCCACTGCACCTGGACGTGGCCTTAAAATCTTGCTCAACAGAAGGCTCCAGGCAGCCTCTTCATATTTAATCACAAACTTGATTGGCATTACACACTCAGCCCATTTGTGGATGCAGTGTTAAATGATGTCAAAGTAATTTGTGGCGAAACTGAAACCGAGACCTGAACCCACGTGCCCAGGCTCTCAGGCCTCTGATCTTCCTATCACATCACAACATTGGGCTTAGGTTCAAAAATCATGCTTTACATTTTCCCAGCAAATATTTTCATTTGGATGTAAGTTGTCCAAAAAAAATATCTAATTGTGTTTTTTTCTTTTAGTTTTTTTTTTTTTTCCCATGTAATACATTTACAGGGTTTACAAATCAAAGCAATATAAAGCTATACCCTGAGACGTCATGGTCTCACTCTGCCTCCATCTCCTCCATCCCTCCACTTTTATAAGTTCCTTGTTTATCCTTCCATGGTTTCTTTGTGCAAATACAAGCAAATTGAATATATGTTCTCATTTTCTGCCCTGCTTATACACAAAACGTAGCATATTATATACTATTCTATCACCTTGCTTTTTTAACTTAATATTCTGGGAATGGATCTTCCTCGATTTTTAGCAGGTACATAATCATGTTACCTTTGACATTTAGGTCGTTCACGTCCAATCTGAAGTACATGTCTTCTTAAGCCTTGCTTTTGTTTCCTCTAAGATTTGATGTCTCTATCTGGGCAGTTAACATCTAAGTTGTCCTTTCTGCCTAAGTGCAAAGATCATTCACAATCCTCCTCTGAATGTAGGTAGAATTTCTCTATTATTCATCTTGAAATACGGCCAACATTTTTTTAAATAAACTGTATTAAACCACTCCTCTTTTTTAAATCATAAAGGCACATATAAAGCATCATAACGGCATTGATAAAAGCTCAGTATTTGGGGGTTGCCAAGTATAAACCTGGAGGCTTCAAAATTAATTTTGAGGACTGAGCCCTGCTTATCGGCCAATATGTTCCTGCAACTGCTATCAGTTCCACTATCAGAAAGCCAAAGACTGCTCTGGCTCTTAGGATCTTGGTCGAGACCCTTTAGATCTGTGACTGCCTGAGAATTGACCCACCTAGACTGGGCTCTGATTAAATGGACCCCAAAGTGCTGACCCCACACCCTCTTGTCAGTTGCCCTAAGTGAGCAGGCCTGATCTATCAGAGGAAAGTGTAGAGTCTGGTCTGTGCAGCATCCTTGCACTTTCTAATCTTTATTACCTTCTATGTAGGTACAAAGCACCAGTGTGTTTTTCAGTTCCTTCCAACTGCCTGATAATAAAGAACAATCCTCCTCTCTAAGGAAGCCAACGTCCATCCCTATGGAAAAACAAATACTGAGGAAATTATACAAAATGAAAAAACAGATTGGAGAATACATATCCTCATTTCCTTCACAATACTTCCTTGGATGGTAAATTTCATTAAAAAATTTAAAAAACCAATTTAGACACAGTGTGGATGGAGACAATGAATAGGAAGACCTCAAAGCTTGGATTATTGATGCCAGAAAGGTGGAGTCACCACATGGAGATTTTGTTTGCCTTTTTCCTATCACCGGAACGTGGATAGAGAAAATCGGGAAGCCCTGTGAGGGAACCACACTGGCAATGTTGCTGTATTTGTGTCCTACTGGGCCCCAGGATGGGGCATGGCCAGTAAGTCCACCTAAATGCTAGACAAGAATATTAGCCTTAACAGCACTAATTAGTCATTTATTTTTTCCTCATACAGCTGACCACCTAATGATCCAAATCTTGGGAGGGAGCAGAGCACTAATAGTTCCTTGCTGGATGATCCATCTTGACTTTAGAAGTTGCTATTGTTTTTACATTACTCTCAAGTATTATCATTAGGTTGTGAGCAAAACCAATTTTCTTAATCATCCCCAATCTCCCCAACCTTCTCCACTAGAATAATATCATCAACAAGCTGTACAAATCGGGCATCTGAGATTTAGTTGAATTAGTAACACCTCAAAGATCATTTGTAGCTGCAGCAATCAGCCTCCAATTTCATCTAATTAGAGAGCAAGATGATTTCCCTAAATCCTCACTAATATTTTGAGTTGACAAACAATGAAGCAATCCTGATAAGCAGAATAAATGAGTTTCATAAAGCCACTGCTTTTTTGCTCCCTCAATAACTTGACCACTATGTCCCACATGCAAATTTAAGTGTCAAAAACAATATATGAGCATCTGTCACAACAGTCATTAGCCAAGAAACCTCCAAAGAAACTCCCCTGAATTGTCAGAAACATTTAAACTCTGAGGCCACCATCCACCAGAAACATTGCCACTGCTTTTATGCTTAAATTCTCAAACATGCAGGGAACAGAGATGAATCATTCTTGGTCCCTTATCATGAGAATACTTAAGTATTTACCAAAGCTAATTTCTGCCAATAAATTATGGCTCATTCCCCAAAGATGTTGTTTCTCGAAGATGCTATGAAGCATTTAAAAAGAGCGGTCAATAAAATTTTATGGGGAAATGGTGACCTGACTAAGCCTGCTCTCACTTGGTAAATGACAACTTTTTTCATCTGAGACAACATTTGTAGATATGTCTACTTTGAGCACACATAAGGATATTAAAATAAACATAAAACTGTGGACATACTGTTGGTGAGTGTGCTCCATAGGAACAAAGTGCGAAATACACAGAAGGGCAGGTAGAGAATGGAGACAAGAATTGAAAGCCGGGAGGGAAGGAAATGGAAAGAAGACCAGAAATGAAGAGAATGGTTAAGGGGGAAAGAAACAGCTGAGGTCGGTTTGGCACGTGACCACTAACTGTTCCTCAAGGGGGCCGTGGGGAGGTCAGGGCTTGGGGTGATTGAGTATACCATGGATGTATTTGGCTTTGTCCCAAAGCTCTTCATGCAGTGACCCTGGCAGGGTCTTTCTACAACTCAGCCTACCTGGGAACATTCTGGAAAATCAAGGGAGAATCTGTATTAAAGAAGCAGTAAGAAAAGGGGTGTCCAGTGGGATATTGGGAAATGCTGGGTTTCCTCTTTCTCAACAGGAGGTCAGGCAGGGTCGCTGAACATCTTAGCGCTCCTGCCATTTGCAGCCAAAGTAATAGGATGGGCCAGATTTGCAAGCTGCTTTCTGGAAACTTCAAAATGTCTAGTAATTTATTTAGAAGTGAATAACTCACTCAGAGGTGTGCAAACTTACATTTCCTAGAAAGCTAGAAAAACAACGAAACCCCTTGATTTTCTGAGGGCCAGTAGTGGAGCTAATTAAGGCTGATGTTAACAAAGCAAGAGGGCCTATTGTTTCCTCTCTCCATAAGCGCAAATAGCACCCCAGCAGGAGTCTGGAGATCTGTTTGTTTTTCAACCAACAAAGGTGATGGCTCTTAAATGGTGGAGCCAGATCTGAGCTTCATTATATGGGACTCTCTTGGGTTCCACACTTGTCCCCTGACCTCTAAACCACACATGAGTCAGTCCTTTGTACTCTGATTAATTACCGAACTACATTTTTCAAACTTCCTGGATATTTGAGGAGTGCCAAGAAGCTAAAGAGCAAGTCAGGGGGTCATGCCTTCCTCCTGCTGGTGGGCTGCCTGCTGGTGTGAGGCCATCCCTAACTTGGGGTAACTGAGGACCCATTTAAGAGCTAACCTTGATGAGGCTCCTTAACTATGTGTTCTGAACCCTACATGTGAATCAACTCATTTAGTACAACTACTCCCAAGTACTTATCCCATCTTACAGACAGGAAACTGACTCCTAGAAAGAACAAATGGCTGAGGCCTCATCACAGCTGAGTGAGGAGGGAGTGCCTGGGTGAGGACTGAAGCTCAACCTGAGCTCCCCTCTGTGACATCAAGCCACCTTCTGCCTGACTTCTCTCCCTCCCTTCTTAAGCCTGCTGATATTTTGAAGGTCATAGCCCCAAATGCTTGGTTAAAAAATGTTTTGCTTTATTATTATCATCTTCTACTAAATTTGTACTTTTCTCCAAATGTTATTATGTCTTTCCAGTATTTTTATTCTGTTTTTTACTTAAAAATATATATGTGTGTGTGTGTATATACATGCCACATGAATATGAATATTCATATTTGAATATGAATATATATTCATATGCATGTGGCATACTATAGGGATCTCCCTCTTTCCTACCTCAGCCTATGCAGACAAACTTAACCACAGAGACAACCAGGATTAAAGGTTTAGGGAGGTGGTGAGCATGCTTCTGTGTATTTATCATATTGTAGCTGTGTACTATATGTATTTATTTAAGTACACACATGCATGCTCACACACATACCTTTTTAACATAAAAGGATTATGCCCAAGATACAGTTCTGCAATTTGCTATTTTCAGCAAATAATAGGTCTTTAGGCTTTTTTTAATTCCTATGTGTATAGATATGTCATTCTTCTAAGAGATGCGAATAGTCAAATGTCATCTTATTCGTGGGCATCCCCAACTATCCTATATAAAATAGCACCCCACTCACCTCTGTCATTCTCGTCCCTTACTTTGCATTATTTTCTTCTCAGCTTTTATTAAACTGAGACGGATATTGATTTGTTTATTTTCTACCTCCCCCCACTCTGAGAACAGGACTTTGTGGTTTTACATTTATATCCCCAACCCATAGAGCAGCGCAGGCATGTAGGAGGCATTCAAGACATATTTTTTGAATGAATGCTGAGAGATTACCCTCTAAAAAACTTTATCAGATTACATAATCACAATCGTGTATGCATAATCGTGCATGTCCTCTGACATGCATACTTACTAACATTGCATATTATATGACTTTTTAATTTTGGTTACTCCAAGAGTTTATTTTAATCCACATTCCCAAGAACCTCTTGAGTAAATTCGCTGTTCAAAATTCTTTTACCTTTAGCATTTGGATTTGATGTCCTTTTATTTATATGTAGGAGCTCTTTATACACACCGGCATTGATCTTTTGTATCTTGTGTGCTGAAAGCATTTTGTCCTATTCTGTTCCTTCTGTGTCCCTGGCTAGGCACAAAAGCTTTGGCTGGCTCCCTAGAGAGTCCCACTCCTAGGTGGAGACCAAAATTCTATGACTTATTGCCACCACAAATCGGGTTGTTCAGATAACCTGGGTCTTCCAGAATCATCCAGTCAGTATCTACTATTCACTGAGCCCTACCCTGAATAAGGAAGATTCCCTGGATTGTGCCTCCTCCAAGGAAGAGAGCATAGTGTTGAATTAGCTGCTGTCCACCATTCATCAAGTCAAGATAAAACATTTAAGGAATATGGTTGGAGGACACACTGCTCATCCAGGCCTTTATCTATTCTATCCAGCCTAATTATGTGAGAGCTGAATTCTTGGCCTCTGCTCTCTTGGAGTCACACTAGCTGACCTCCACTTATCCAGCTTGCTGATTAACAGATGTTCCCCATTCCCTCTGAAAATGCACCAAAGAAAGCCCACTACCAGCTGAATGCTCGCTGTTAGCAAATCTGGGCATTTCCATCTCCCAGTTATTTGCTTGTGGGGGCTCAGTTGTATTTTCTCTCAAATCTATTTATACTAGTTACTTTTGTTGTTATAATTTCCAATTTGATTCAATATTATATAAAGTGGTCAAAATGTGGGTGAAAAGATCAGTTGTTTCTGTAAAAATTTAGTTGATTGCTTTGGATAGGCTCAGTAAATTAGGTGCTAAAAATTGCTATCATGCTAGATTTATATTAGACTACTGTGAAAAATTGGGAAATTTCCAAAAATGTAGAAATTCAGAATCATTCCTCATTCAGATTGCGCTGTAAAGAAAAACCCCTGGCTCTATATCAAAATGTAGAGCTAAGTGACTGCACCTTTAGTTATAATGAAATGAATATCATATGCATCTTTTTTTCTGATTCCCTGCTTTAATACACCTCTCTAGTAGTATATGACCTACTCAAAGTGCACTCTGCAGATGGCATCAGCAGCCAGCAGCAGAAGCTTATCAGCAATGCAGGGCAGCAGCCACCTCCCATCCTGTCCCCCACCCCCCCCCCCAAGACCTACTGACTCAGGATCTGCACTTTAATCTGTTCCTTAGGTGATTGTATGCCCCCTGCACTCTGAAGAGCACCAATCCACAGTGCTTTTTCTTGGATTTTATAAGGGACATTAAAATAAATCCGTGGAGTTAAAGAATTTTCTACACACTACTCAGCCCATGTCAAGAATTTATTTTAAATCTGATGTGAAGAAAAACTTATAGAGCTGATTGTTTCTTCCTCACAGACAGTAATAATTATAAAATCAATCTTACCTTCCTTATTGCTTTGACCACAGGGAAGCTCAGAAACAGAGCTTTTACTCTTCTAGATCATCTGTTCTCGACTTCCTATTTTAATTTAGAGTTCTCTTAGTGTGACAGTTTTTATTATGTTTTATTATTTCATTCCATATATTTCTTGAAATTTATTTACTTTATGCTTTCCCTAGTATCATTTATGGAAAAAGTGGGAAGATTGATAGCTACTTCTCAGTCCAGCACTGAAGAATTGAATTTTTTTTAAGATTTTATTTATTTATTCATGGGAGACACAGAGACAGAGCTAGAACATAAGCAGAGGGAGAAGCAGGCTCCCTCTGAAGAGCCTGATGCAGAACTGGATACCAGGGTCATGCCCTGAGCTGAAGACAGATGCTCACCCACTGAGCCACCCAGGCGTCCCTGAAGAATTGAATTTAATCTGGTCCCTACCTACCTTCCTGACCTCAATTCCTGCTCCCCTCATCATATTCTAGTCCAGCTATTGGTCCCTTTCCATTAGCCAAAAATTCTCTTCCTTTTTTCTTGAACTCTGATCTTTCAAATTTCAGCCCAGAATTTACACATCCCTTTTTAATGGTTTTCCCTGGTCATCCTGGAGCAGAGATCCCTTCCTCTCCAAACTCCAAAGAGTTCTCTGTTGGTATCCCCCAATAGAAATTCATATTTAACCAAATATTGTGTCCATTTGTACACATGGCTTGCAAAAGTAATTTGAGGACAAGGAACACGTATCCTTTGGGTACTTTGAAGTCCCTCCTACATGATAAATGCTATTTTAATTAATAAAAAAATAAATGCATAATAGAATAAGTACGTAAGATGAGAATTTCATTTGTTTTAGTTTTTTTTTAAAGATTTGACAGAAGGAGCCATTCTGGCCAGTAAAATAAAGCATTATTTTTACATTTTCTGCTTTACTCATTATTCAAAGGAACTCATAACCTCAGATTTGGTTGGGCATCTCAAAAGTTTACTCAGTATTTGTAAGACAACCCAGTGTGAATGATGTGAATTTTAAGTCAGGCCAAGTGGGTGTCAAGATGGGCTGTAGGGTGGGTCAGATGTCCATGGATAGAATTTGGACTAGAATTTAGAATTTCTATATTTCCCAAACTGCACTGCTCAGTTGGGGCTTCTGGAACCATTTTTAAAGAGTTGAGGGCCTTTAGCCACAACTTTTAGGGCCAAAATTTCCCCACAGATTGTCTCACAAGGATCTGCAGGGGAATAAGGTAACATTGTTTTTGATGGCTGATAGGCAGTGTAACACAACAGCAGACAGACAGCCTGGCACACAGCCAGTCAAGAAATTGGGACATCTGTGTATGACCCAAAACATCCCACTGGCCTTGAGCTGAAGGGATGAGCCTCTGGCAAGGACCATTAAAAGGCTCAGGCTCCCTAGGCAGAGAATGAAGTGGCCCAGGAGAGTGGCCCATGCCATGTTCACCAGTCTGGGACACAGCAGGAATTAACGAAGTCAACTTACTTAGGGGACACAGGGAATAATAAAGTTTATCAATTCTCTCTCCTCTTGAGATCAGTATACTACTGTCTGACAGAAATATACTGCAGGCTACAAAAGTAATTTTAAAATGGCCAGTAGTCACATTGAAAGGGTAAAAAGAAACAGGGGAAACTCATTTTAATAATATGCTTAAAATAATAATAATAAGCTATATTTAACCCAATATACCTAAAATAAGCATATCAATATCTAATATGTGATGTACTATTAATAAGATGTTACATCCATTTTATATACTAAGTCTTTGAAATCCACATCTCAATTTGGACTGGCCACATTTCAAGCACTCAATAGGCTAGTGGTTACAATATTGGACAGTGCAGCCTTTAGGTACCAAACATACAACAGTGGTAAATGAGTACCTATGAACAATGGGAAAGGTCCTGGATTTGTAGACCAAGGCATCTGGCTTGTACTCTTTGGTTTATTCGTTAGCCTTTGGGACTAGAAAGGCCACCTAACCTCATTGAACCTCTCCTCAACAGGAAAATGTTAATGAGTAATCTCTACCTTTCAAATTTGTTGGGATGAACGCATGTGGAGTACCAAGTGTGATAAAGGCTCCTGGAGGACACTTGATACTAACTCTACTGATAACATACCTAGAAGGACTCTAATGCTAGCTACAGTGAGAATGAGAAACCCCTCTGAAGGGAGGTAGAGCCTCACATTTTTCCTGGTTTAAAATCACAATAATAGAAGGGGAATGCTTCATCTTCATTTTTTCTCACTTTGAAGCATGTTATTCCAATAGATCATATTCCTTTGGTGAAAATACAGATTGGTGGAATCCATATGTTGTTACATTATCATCTTCAAACCAGAGAGTCAAAATATTTTGAATGTGCCACAAAACAATATTTGGAGTTGGAAGATATATATGTATACCTTTCACCACAAAATGTTTCACTTCATACCGTTACTCATACAAAATGATTTCACTATCAAGAAATTTAAAAGACAATGTCTATTGTCAAATTAGGGCTAAACAAAATACCTGAAAGCATTCAGACTTCTTGGGACACAGATCACTACTGAACTTAACATCTCATGTGTTTAATTATCCTTTTGTCTTTGGTCCTTCATGGGTGTATTTGGGGTCTTAGGAATCCAGCACACATCTCTACTTGTTAAAAAGTAGTATTAGAAAATGTCTCAGAAGAAGGGGAAATGAGTTTAGGCATTCAGGAAGTAGGAAGTTATTCTAGAAGTAGAGAGTTGCTTTATGTAGATTTTAATGAAAAAAAAACAATAGATTGTCAAAAGACAAATTGTGAAGAGACAATTTTCTGGCCTTAAGCAAGAGGAGAACAGAATCAATTTGGTAGGTGGAAGTGGGGCTTGGGTGATATAGGAATTCACTGTCCTCCAGAAAACTCTAAGGTCAAAATAATTACTAGAGAGCCTGAGGGAGACTATATGTTATGAAATAAAGACACAAGGTACAGAAGGGCAATTTCTCAAATCACTGCCAGGAGGGAAAGGGAATAGTTTTCAAAGGACAAGCAGAGCAGGAAGGTAAGAATATGAAATTAGAAGGGAGATACCAGAAGGTCTCCCTGGAAGGCAAGAATAATTAGGAAACAACAATAGTTTCTCTCTTTGGAACAGAGACATAACCCCTGGGATGCACCCATAGGAAGCTGGGTCAAAGTCACTGCAGTCCTTGGGGAGGTCAGGTGTGAACTGTGGCTGACTGTTTCCACATACATGAGAAAGAGAGGCTGATGGACCCTGAATAGGGAACAGAACGACTGTGTGGTAAAGCAAAAAGGAATCTCACTTATGAAGCCATTTGGGACAGGACTCTCACAGGCTGACTTCGCTCACTGGCAATTGTTAGACATCTGTTATATTCCCCTCTCCAACTCTTCATCCTTCCCCTTTGCTTTTTTCTTTCCTGGTTGCCATTGACAACAATTCAAGCAACAGTTCTTGCCTCCTAAAAATGAGGAAATTCTACAGACCCAACATATTGAATGGTTAGGTCAGAAGGTACAGCTGGTGGGGGAAAAAAGACGCCTTGGGAAAAATTCCTTCCAGTTAGCAAAATTCAAAATGGTATTTCTATAAGATTGATTATTTGCCACCCATTTTTTTTTTCTTTAGGAAGTTTTGAATGACACAAATTTTCCAAAAGATTTTTAATAGTTGTTAGCCAGGTTTGGAACAAGTTTCCCCATGTGGCTTCTTGAGGTCAAAAGCAGTAAAGTGTGGCTCCTAGAAAGGAACTCCTCTCTTGTTGTTTGGCACAGGCCACCATTTCATGCCTCTGCCATCCCACACAATGAAGCCAAGATAAATTCCCCACACAGTCTCACTCTGTGGTGTCTATAATCTACACTTACTACAATGTCATGTGTTTCAAAATTGCTGTAGGTCTTTTTAGCAAGTTATTATCTATCAAGACATCTGGAATCAGTAGAGGAAAACATCACTTAAATCCACGCTTTTAAGCCTTTTTTTTAACCTTGACCCACAGTACAAAATGACTTACATCTTGACCTTGCACACACATTTATAAAATATATAAAAATATTCACAAACTGAATCAAGAGAATCGTGAAACAATTCTTTCTTATCCTGATACACTCTGAAATTTCAATCCCAGCTCTATTTCATTAAAAAAATAAATAAACCAAACTTGTTGCTGCCCACTATATTGATCACTGCCCATTAATAGGTCATACACTTGTTTGGAAAACACTGGCCCAAAGGTTTTGTGATTTTACTTCCCAAGTTGCAAGGCCATCCACAATCTGGTCCCATCTCCCTGTTTTATATGAGTTCCCACTTCTCCTAACACAGCTTTAAAAATAATATGATAGCTTCCTTTTATTGGGCACCTACACTATAACGGTTTCTGTACTAGAGACTATATATATAGTATCTCTAATACTAATAACCCTATGTTGAGAGCATGATTTCCTCTCTAATGAAAAATGAAGAAACTGAGGCTCAGGGAATTTCATCAAGCGAGTGACAGCTAGAACTTGAACTAAAATGGATATAATCCCGGAAGCCCTTCTTTTCCCACTAGAACACATAGGCCTGTAAATAGATGCGTCTCCCTATGTCCCCCCTCTCATTTTGCCTGGAACCACCCATGTTCATGCTATTCCTTTACCTGGAAAGCCCTTCCAGCTTCTGCTTCTGGCATTTCACACCTGTCTACTCCTATTTCTGGACCTAATGCAACCCCTGCTTTTTCTAAGAAGCCACCCAAATGACATTGGCCCTTCTAATTCTGGTAGATAATAGATCTCAGAGGATAGAGCTCAAGTGCTAGAAACAGATCACCAGTTTTAAATGCTAGTTCAGTCACTTAGAGTTAGGTAGAGGTATTAACCATCTGTGTCTCCATTTTCTCTTCTGCAAATGGAGATGATTATTGCTCCTACCCTTTAGGGCTTTTGTCAAGATGAATGAGTTAACAGACATAGAGTGACTAGTATGGAAGAAGCTGGTAGATAGTAGGTTCTTAATAAATATTATTATTAGTCAGTTGCACCACAATGAGACTTCTTATTCCTTAATTATTTATTCAATATGTAGGTCTCTTACTTCTCTGACTAGAATTTGAACACTTATTGGGCAGAACTGTACCACATTTATATTTATAGTTGTATCCCAGACTTACATAGTACAAGGCATGCCATATGCATTTAACAATTCAAAGTTAGGCATTTCAAAACTGGTCAATGCCAGATAAAGAACTTATTTTTAGCAAAGGAATAGCCAGTGAGGACCCACTAACCTTCATATTTCTAAAGGTAAATATTCGTGACCTTTGGCAATAGTTTTGTTTGGGGAAGCTCACCAAGACGGTTTGTAAGGTCCATTTGTAGAAGTGCTCTTGGGGAGATCTGCGGTGCAGATCCTGCTGTGCTCTGTTTAGTGACTAAGCATATATATATTTCATAGATTATGTGCTGAGACTGGGATATGCAAAAATTTACATCTCTTTATTTTTCCCAAGCTGACATTATTTTGGAACCTTCATTTCCACTTTCTTGACTCTGGCTCTTCAAACTTAAAGCTGTCATTCTAAATGTGATTCTCTCCCACTTCACTTTCTCTCCTTTTTTACCAGGGTAGTCTAAGTTCCTAGGCCCAAGTGGGGCAAGGATGGAGTGAGAAATAGGACCATAAATTTTGGAGGTTTTTGCCAACTCAGCCTTTAATGAGCCTGTGAACACAGCCCTAAGAGGTCAGTGTGTTATAGGGGCCTTTGCAGAAAATGGGACATTTTGAATTCACTCAATATAGCCTCTTTTCTTTCTTTCTTTCTTTCTTTCTTTCTTTCTTTCTTTCTTTCTTCTTTCTTTCTTTCTATCTTCTTTTTCTCTTTCTTTCTTTTTGATTATTGAATGTTTTCTTTTATTTTTTTTAATAAATTTATTTTTTATTGGTGTTCAATTTGCCAACATATAGAATAACACCCTATAGCCACTTTCTTTACCCATGATTTTCTTTTTAGCCTCACCCAATTTGGTTCGTTCTGCAAAGCCCTGCCTCCCACAATAAGCACTTTGCTGTTAAGAAGTGACAGTTACAGCAAAGGCACAGACCTCGAGCCTGGCTGACTTTTGCCACTAGTCATAACTGAAACACTTTTTTTCTCTTGTACAAAGAAGCACAAAACAGTGAACACCAAAAAAAAGTCACAAAGAGAAATCTCACAGGAAAAAACATTAGGAACATCTAAAGAAAATCACATATCTTACTGTATTTTTTTTTTTTTCAAGAAGTAACAGTGTGAGATCCCTTAGATATCTGCCTGTAGGGAAAACATTTCTCTTCCACTAACAATGCCCTTATTGATTTTGATGGCACCCAAACACTGGCCTCCCTTCTAGAATTTCCTCTGTTAAATGCTGATACTCAGAACATGGTTCTGCACTCTTTGCTCCCAGATTTGTTGGTCTGGTTCAAGGATGATTGGTGGGTTAAAAGGAAATATAGACAGAAATGACAGCTCCCTGGGAAGCAGCATATTTTTTTCTAGAAAGTGACTTGAATAGGTTTCAGCTAGGGGATAAATCATCCTCAAACTCTATCTGCTCTATTGATGGCTCAGGGCAAGTTCTAAAAGAGCCACTCACTGGTTACTCAGAATTCTTAGAGTGATAACCTTGTCTGACTGACTGGCTGACTTCACTCTAGAATCTCTCAGTGTGTTATATTGCATGTGCTTATGTTGGCGCAAATAGAAATATGTAAATCAGTGTACGATCAGCCAGGCCTGAGGATTTGACAGCATCCTTTGAAATATTGGTAGCAGACTAAGATTGCAATCACATTCTTGGCTTCGACCCAAAGCAGTAGGTGCTGGTGTGATCAGGGTAGTACTAAATGTGAATCTGAAGAAATTCCATTTAGGGAAACACGACCACTTTGGTTTTTGTTCTGAAACAAACAAAAGATGTGCCTGGCTTCTTGGGACATCTCTGAAGACCAGATCTGCTACCACCAGCCAGAAGCTCAAACAGCCAAACACTTTGGCCTGTTGCAAACCGAGCTTAGCTATCCAATGGGGCTTACGACAAAGACCGATGTTAAGTATTACATATTGGTGTTACTTATGAAAAATAAATAGTTATGTATGTTAAGAAATCTTGATTTTGATTTCTCTTTCTCACAATCTCCATGTAATTTTGATTTCTCTTTCTCACAATCTCCATGTAATTATTTTAAAAGTAAATTGCATTTCCAATAATAAATTAACATCATCTTTCCTCTACCCTGCCGAAAGTTATAAAATCAGACTGACCTGCTAATCAGTTTTCAGGTTTCTAAATAATCCACCTGTTCTTTCTAGAATACTATGAGTACTTCCTCCCAAAGAAAATCTTTTTTCAACAAAATCATACTTTTGAGATTCTTCTTGTTGAAGCAGAGCTCTCCTTTTGAACCTCCTTTTCCAGGAATTCTACCCAGTGATGAACGGGCACCGGTGGCTGCTTTAAGCCTAGAGAAAACTATCCTTAACTTCTATACACCACAGGCTTATTTTCACAGAATAAGCATCATTTGATATGGAGTCAGAATACATTATGGGGAAAGAACTTCTGAGAGACTACACTGAATCTATTCACTAAAGCTTTGGAGCAGGGGGCTGGCTGAGGGGTGGGGTGGGGGGGAGAAAGGACCTAATTCAGGGAGTCGACAAGATATGGGTAGCCAGAATCTATAGTCCTATGCTCATGGAAGTGAGGGAGAAGGAGAACTGAGTGCACTGGGATGTGGTCTGTCCTAGAACCGTGACCTAAGCAGGTTAGCTCCCTGAGAGAGGTCACCACACTGTGATAGAGGAGAAGGAGGAAAAGAGAGTGATGAACCATTCCAAAGACTCAGAGATTACACTTAAATACACTCCCCCAGATGGTGCCATAGCCCAGAGATTCAGGTCAGCTTCAACCCACGTGAACAACAGTGTGTTGGTGTGAATGACAAGATCATATCATGTCACTCCCTGGTGTTCAACCCTCTTCAGTGTCTCCCTCTGTTCTCATGATAAATAACCAAGAAGTTCCAAGTCCTGATAAACCTACAGATTTCGCCTTGACATAGCTCACAGGCTCCCTCTCAAGGGACCTCCCACACTATCTTTGTGCTGCATCCACGGTCACCTTTCAGGTGCTTCCACCAAGTTCTTGCTCCTCTCAGGACCTCCTACACTTAAAATGCCTATCCCCCAAGCCCCTCACCAGCTCCAACATCATTTGTGTCATTTTTTTCCTGGAAGCCAACTGGATCTTCCATCACCCTGAACTTTCTCTTTAGGCACTCGATACAATTGCTATTAAATCATAATTTGTCTAATGGTTGTCTTCTGCCTTAGACTGGAAGATGAGTGAATGCAGGGAAACTAGATCTGCCCTGAATTCTCAGCACCGAAGACAATGCCTGAGTCAAAGGGGGCACTCAGCAAACCTTTGCTGGGTGAATACCTGAGAATGAAACAAGTTGTGCAGGAAAACATGGGGGACACTTCAGTTAGGGACATGTTGCATTTCTAGCATTCTGTAGTACTCCCAGGTTAATGTTCCTTCAATATCCCTTGTAATTAGTTGGAGAAATTTTATAAATTATTAACAAAATAGATCTCTTAACTTGTAGAATAAGTTTAATCTATCTTCAAAACCCAAATGTAGTATTTCTATTAATAATCGTGGGAGACAAAGAATGTATAGAATATAGAAGGATTAAAATTCTGTCCCACAATCCACGTGCTCTGCCTTTCCATCATTTAATTTAGTGGACTAAGTCCATTTTAATTTAGTGGATTTTTAAAATTTAGAATTCCATGTGTGGTACTTTCTGCGTTGTTATTGTAGGCAGCCCTCCTGGCTGCAATGGTGCAGAGAAAAGCCTCTGGGCCAGAATTCATCATGACCAAGTGACAGGAATGGAACAGGTATCAGAGTGATCAGAAATAATTATCAAGTAGATCTGATTGATCCTGATTTTTCCCCCCAAAGTGCAGTGGAGTTTCATCAAGAGCAGCAATTCTCAAACTTTTATGTGCATTTGAAAAGGAATCTAGTGAAAACTGCAGATTCCCATTCAGTCAATTAGGGAGTGAGGCCCAAGATTCTGCATTTCTAACAAGCTCCCAAGTAATGTCTGCAGGGTTAGTTCGAGGATCACAGCGCAAGCAGCAAGCAAGGACTTAGAGGTTGGCACAGGTCAGATGGCACAGTTACACCCTGAAGCAAAGGATTTTCCTCACTGAGCGGAAGTGTCACAAAGTGCCTCTTGTAACCTATTTTAGCGGCTGGTCAGGCCTCAATCAGAAGAGTGGACAGCAAGGACCACGTGTGACCAGCAGAGGGAAGCAGAGGGCAGGGTAAGTTGCACAGAACTCCCCGCAGGCCAAGCTCCCGGAGGGTAATTCCAACCAAGCTCAAGCAGAGCTTAGGGAGCCGAGGCAGGCCACTGAGGAGTCAGCAGCGCCGAGCCAGGCTCACGCGGATTAGAAGAGGCACAGGAGGGGGCGCTCCGGAGCAGCAGAAGGAACGTCCATCACTGACTCCGAGACCCAGGATTTAATTCAAGCTGAAGCTGAAACTAATGAGTAGTGTCTTTGGGCCACTCAGCATCCTCTCCCTTCCTTCATCAGTAAAACAGAAGGAAGGGTGAAGTGTAGTCTCTCGTGGGCCTCTCCAACCTTCATTCCGTGATGAGTGCTTCTTATTCAGACTTTGAGGAAAACTGGAAGGGCCCCTAACTTATCTATAGGCAAAGGTTGGGGGGTAGTCAGAGAGAGGACAAAGCCCCTGAAGAAATGGCTAGTCACCGGGAGGCAAGACCCAAAGGCACATGCATGGGTTTGCCTAAAAGCCAGGGCTCTGGGCGTCTGGGTGGCTCAGTGGTTGAGTGTCTGCCTTTGGCTCAGGTCGTGATCCTGGGGTCCTGGGATCAAGACCCACATCAGGCTCCCCATGGGTGTCGCCCATGAATAAATAGATAAATAACATCTTTATAAAAAATATAACAATAAAAAATAAAAGCCAGGGCTCCGTTGAGGCTGTGGGATTTTTATTGTCGGGTGTTGTTGTTCTTATCAAAGATTATGTATAAATTGCTTTTAAAAAGAGCCAAATAGGGGGACACCTCGGTGGCTCAATTGGCTAAGCATCCAACTCTTGGTTTCCACTCAGGTTATGATCTCAGGGTCGTGAGATAGAGCCCACATCAGCGCCGTGTTCAGTGTGGAGTCTGCTTGAGATTCTCTCCCTCTCCTTCTGTTCTTCCCCCTGTTCACACTTGCTCAATCACTCACCTTGGGTGCTCTCTGTCTCTCTCATGTAAAATAAATAAATAAATAAAATCTTAAAAAAAAAAAAAAAAAGCCAAATAGGACAAAAAGGTTTATAACCAAAATCGTCTCTTGCCCCCCTTATCCTGCTCATCCTTTTCCACAGAAGCAATGTCTTTTAATTATTCAGTTCCTTCTTCATATTCACCTCCATACTCACTTCTATATTTCTAAATAATACATACAGTATAATCCTGTTACTTCACTCAGTAGCCTTTGACTTTTACTATGGTGGATTAGGATATTAATTCAATCATATCATCTCTTCCCCTTCATTATACTCCAAATATAGCATATCTTATTTTTTAGATCATATCTATGTTCACCGTTTCCATTATTATGACTATATAAATATTATTCAAGTAAAATACTGTGATTATACTTAATTTTTTGTATAACTTTTTTCCTGGAATTAATAATCATCCCTTTTTTTTTTTTATTTGCTTCATTTCCTTTGACCAGCTGACTAAATTTCCCACACTCTCCAACACCTCTGTAAAATGTCTCTTTCAAAGACAGTTTCCCACATTGGGGAATTGTCAGATTATTCTCAGTTTCACATTTTTTGTGTTGGATCCTGTTTTTTGAATCCCATCCCTCCTCTTGGGGTGTTTTTTTGTTTTTCTATTTTGGTGCAGCATATCCTCTGGTAACATCCATCAACCCTTATGCCAACACCTCTCTGGTCATTGTGGTTGTCTAAGGCACATTCTCTAGTAGCCTTCTCAGGAAGAACTCACAGGGCCAATGCCTCTTAAATTACAGTCATGACAGCAGGTCTTAGCTCTTCTATTTGAAGGTAAGCTTAGCTGGATATAAGCTCCTTAGCTTACATTTTCTTTCCTTGAGCATCTTAATTATCTTATCCCATTGTTTTCTGGAATAATACATTGCTCTTGAACAGTCTGATGAAAACCAACTTCCTTTCCCTAACACTTGAATTATCTTTTAGCCTAGATACTCCAAGGATTTTTTTTTTCCTTTTGCTCCTTCATGTTCAGGAGGCTTATTAGACTATGTATGAATGTTGGTCTCTTGGGGTCAGTTTTCCCAAATATTTTCCCTTTAATCTGAGGCTTGAAATCATCCTTTACTTCAAGAAAGTTTTCTTAAATTATAGATTTTAGTTTCTGTTGTATTCCATTTATTTGGTTTTCTTCTTTGAGGATTCCTAGCATATGTATATTGGGTCTTCTTTACTTATCCTTTTATCTGTCACTTTCTCTCAAATCCACGCTTTTCATTTCTGATTGATCTTTTAAATTTTTTCTCCTTTTCCCTTTGTTTCTCTAGAACAGTATCTATTGTGTTTGTTTTCTCCTTTGTCATTTCTGAAATTTTCCTCTTATTTTGACTTTTCTTATGAGTTATGTCATTTCTCATTTAAAGTTCCTTTTCTCCAATTATCTGACTCTTGAGTTTTTCTTGCTCTTACTTTGTTGTTCTCTGATAATTTCTATCAATTTTCTTTTAGTCTGCTTTGAAATGTTGGTTTACAATTGTCATCTGCTCTGTGGGTATATTTTTCTAGAATGTTTCATTAAGTGAGGACATTATTCTACTTCTTAGTCTTCCTTTGTATTAATTCACTCACAACCTTTTTCTGGTGCTCGCTTTTCAGACAGATAAATTTTACTGTACTTTTAGGAAGCAAGGATGACCTTGGTAACCTTTGTGGTTTCATAGCCATAACAGAGTTCTTTCTCCTGTTGTTTTAGAAGAGACAAATGCACGGCTTTCTGAGATATTCCACCCCTGCTCCCCTCTCCCGTTTTCATCAAACTTTCTCATTCCTTTGCCATTATTATGTCTAGTCTTGATTTGGATTCTACTCTCATTAGTTTCTCCTCAATGCAAAACTTTGCCTCAAATGGAGCTTTGGGTTTTTAGTTTCTAGAATTGGCAGAACCCAGACTACTCTAGATGCTCTCTTATTAACTGCAGCCTTCAGATCAAGTCACAGATGGAGTTCAGACTCTAGTATGGAAAGTCTAAACACTGGTCTTTTCACCACATCTCCCTGTAAGTCAGATAGGCATGGTTTCACTCCGTATCCTGTTCCACTCCCAGGGTTTCTCGAATATGTGTTACTTTTAGAGGTGAAGTCTGAAAGAGAAGGTAACAAAAGCATAACTTATGAATCTCCATGTTAAACCTGACAGGGCAACTATTAGCCTTGAGTTTTTAAGTTCTCACCAGTATTATCTCAAAAATTTGCAAATCATTGGATCCACAGGCTGTGGGTTTCTATACTAGTTGTCCTGAGTACCTGAATTTGAAGTGAGTTTGTGATCTTGGGTTTATGTAATCCACTTTTTCACTATTTGTAAATACTATAAAGAATAATAACCACAGAGTTATTGAAATGGTAAGATGAAGTGATGTGGAAGTGGAAGCAGGTGAAAATTGCCTGTGATTTAACCTGATATGTAAAAACTTATTTATAAACTATAAAATGATACAGCATTGCTATTTCAAAATGGATTTATGAAATATGTAAAGACCTATAATTCTGTTTAACCGAATTGTTTTCACCTTACATGCTATGTGTTTCTGTCTTTTCCTACCAGAATGTAAGCTTCACAAGAACAAAGATTTTTATCAAATTTTGTTCACTACCTAGTACAGTGCCTGGCACATTGTAGGCACTCAGTAAATATTTGATGAATGAACTAATCATTTGTGCTAACTTTACCTTAAAGCATACTAGGCAAAAGATAAAACAAATGGGCAAAAATTACATTATTCTTAAGCTACTGTTGAATTGGACTGGGTAATATGCTCTGCCAACCCGTTTCCTTCACCATTTTAGTTTGCTTTGCATTCTTGCCTAAAAATAACATTGGCCCCCCTGCTGTAGGGTAGGAATTCTGCAACACCCAGAGTGCCAGAAACAGCTACTGCTGAAAATGTGGCAGCATTGGCTTCATGCCTCCATCCTCTGGTCCAAGATATAAAAAATTTGAAACAATGTGGAGAATAGCTGGGCAGAGAACAAGGAACAGCATTGTCCTTCTCTCGCTGATGTTTAGAGAAGCCTGGCAGTCTGTTTTTAAGTAAATAGACTTGCTTTAATGGAGCAATCTGTCAAAATAAGCTGGGCTGCTTAGAGGGGACGAGAAGGTGCGGCACCGCTTCCCTCTCCCCTGGGAGCTATTTATTTGCAGAGGATGACAAATGAGAGCGAGGCAGAAGCCTGCGGTAATGACACTCAAAGCAAGAAAAATAATAGCGTGTGGCTTAGGATGGGCTCATCTTAACTCAATGTATAGATGGGTTTTGTATGTTTAAATAGCTAGCCCTTCCATTTGCATCTCAAATACTCCAGAGAAAGAGCAGACAAATGCAGAACCATCACCAGGTGGCTTCTAGTTAGTAGGTTTTGCCAGAGCAGGAAAGGTACAATGAGCAGATTAATGAGGAGACTCTTAGTCTCTGCAGGTTTTCTCCCTCCTTACTAATGGAGGGGGGACAAAACCACCAATTTGCTTCATCACCACACAGTACTTGACAAATGAGTAACATATTTACATCATGAAATATATGTGGCAGGGGGTGGGGTGTGGAGGGGCGTGGAGGGGGGGAGTTACCAAATGCTCACATGAAAACTCATATTTTGGACTTTACCCACAATATTCACTGCTTGTGAAACAACACATTGAAAGGGCCAGGTGTAGGTTAACCCTTTTAGTTTGTGCCAGAACCTTGAATTCTTTGGAAAGAAGAAAAGGATTTAATGTAAACTACAAATGCTTTAATCAAGTGGCTTTCTTCACATACCATGAAAGGATTTTGAAACATTCAAATTAAAAAATTCTCTTATTTTCTGAAAATATAACCTCTTAAACACCAAGGACTCTGCCAGACCAAGTCCCATCAAGTAGCAAGGCACAATAAGAAGCTTAAAAGGGGTGCGGATTAAGTTACATTTGTATGAATAAGCTCTTTTTTGTTGTTCAGGTCTCAATCCTTAAATGATCCTATCTCGTGCATGGAAGGTGTCTCCTTATTAAATTATACATTTATATTCTCAGTGTGGGTCCCACTGGGACCCAAAATGTCCCCAGGGCTCACCAACCTTTGGAGACAAATATCTAACATGAATAGTTATAATTCAGAGTTTGCTGGCCCATTGTCCCCACCTGCAGGACTCCCCCTCACCCCAACCAGGTGCTACTGAGATGTCACATGTGTGATGAGAAGTCTGCACCAGCTCCCCCCACGTGAGCACAACTAGCTACTGCCCTGCTGCAGGCACCTTCTGTGGGGATGTCACTCTTGCCCTGGAGGTGTCCCCAGGCTCCCAAATCTGCAAAGCACACCAGCTGCCTAAAGATGAACATTAGCTTCAGGCCTCATAGGTCAGTGCCATGCTGTTTCTACAATAAAAAAGTGAGAGGGCCTCTCATTCCAGTGCCGTGTCCCACACTTTGTTTCTTGGGCCTTGAAACAGCCTGATGGAGGAGGCCCCACATCTCATAAAAGTCTTTCGTGAAGACATCTTCATCTACTTCTGCCTTCTGCTTCTCTGCCCATTTCAGATTGAGACCAAGGTCCCAGGAATGGATAAATACCCCTCTTCCATCACCCAAAGGGGCACAGATGTCCTCCTTCCAAGAAATATTGAAGTACCTGTGCAGATTAATTCCCTGAGGCCTTCCCTCCCATCTTACAAACTTGCCAAGATATATTGTGAACCTTACCATCCTGCCTTACCTTGTCTCTCACACCCAGGCACCAGGTCCTATAAATTTTTCCTTTATAAATCTCCACCCTGATCCTTCTGTTCCTTCTCCTCTGCCACCATTTTCATTCAAATTCTTATCCCTTTTGTCCTGGCTTACCTCAAAGTTTACTAACTGGAGTCAGTGCTCTGCTAATGCATCCTAAAAGCTGCTCCTAAAACAATAATCCTCAGATGCTGCCTTAAACACATAAACTTTCTGCTGTAGTTTCTGACTTTCAATTGGCCATACAAGTCAGGTATGTTACAGTGGAGAGGATGCTAGCTTTGGAATCAAACGCCCTGGGTTCAAGTCCTCTCTCTGTGCTTGAATAATTTCTATAACTTTAAATTTCATCATCTGTAAAATGTGATATTAATATGTGCCTCATAGGCCTGTTGTAAAGAAAAGTTAATGAACATGAAGTGGGTTTTTTTAATGTGAACTACAGATATGAAGAATGATGTTATAAGAATTCCCTTAGAACCAAAGTCCTCCATAAGCTAGCTACCACCCACTTTTCTAACCTTTTGTCCAATTACTCCCATTTCCAGCCCTCCCATCTGGACTCATCTATTTTTTGTCCTTCAGATGTGTCTTTCATTTCCAGGTAATGCCAGTTTTTATCACAGATAAACCAAAATGTCATTGCCTGAATACGAGAGAAGTTTTATTGCTTGTTCACTTAAAATCCAAAACAGGTATTCCCACTTGGCATATGGTTCTCTTCCAACTAATGATTCAGAAATTCAGGATCCTTCTCTCTATGGCCCTGCCATCCTTAACATATGGCTTCCAGGGTCACTCCAAAAGGGAAGAAAACATGGAGAATCACATGTGGGAGGTTATTATGGGTCAGGCCTGGAAGTGGCTCAGATCAGAGCTGAATCACAAGATAGCATCAAGTGTGATGCAGTGGGGTGTCCAATAAGAAGAGGACACAGATTTGGTAGACAGCCAGCCACTCCATGCCACCGCCTCAGATACAGATGCCCAGAATGTATTCCCCAGGTATATCCTCCAAAGACCAGTTTAGATCTCACTTCATTCATGAGATCCTTTTAGAGCAATCTAGCAGATAATCTTACTCTCCAAACTCAAACTCCTGACAAGTATTGATTATATTACCCTTTCACTATTAGCTTCCTTTTTGTTAAATCAGAAAGACATTTTTCAGATCACTCTCTTCTCAAACTCTTTGGGATATTTAAATCTGATAGCACTTCCCTTGATAAAACAACCTCCCCACACTGATGTCCATGATTTCAGAACTTCTCCTGCCCCCAGTGAACTCTATTGTCAGCTCAAGTCTTTTTTCCACTGAATAACTATGAGAGTCTCCCAAAGCAACACTTTTCTGGTGAAAGTGGCTGGGAGGCTGCAATCGGGCCTCAAACCTCAACATCAAAGCCAGGAAGCATCAGTTGGCAGAGAAGCCAACCCCTGCCCAGAGATCTTCCAAAGTGTCTAAAGCCTCTTCAGTTGTTGAGTTATATGGTGCTAACAACTTAGACATAAAACACAATAGTGTAAAATGTATACTTGTTGGTAGCCAATGATCCATAGTAAGAAGTGGATAGTATTGACTATAGAAATAGTAATAATTAAATATTTAAAGAAGTAAGGTTGGGAAGAATAGAGGATGTAAAAGATGTTTCTGTTCACTTTTTATAGTGTTCATTAGTCAGACAGTAAATTTTATATATCATGTTTTCTCCCTATAGATGGCAACCTGTGTACTATTCATTCTTGTCTGTCCTTCATCACTTTGGGGAACAAATGGGACTCTATGAGATGAAAACAAGAGTATGATCTGGAGATGGAAGAAAATTAAGAAATTGAATTCATCAGGAATTGCATACAGAACTTTGAAATATGACACAAAAAATTACCAGAATTCTGAAAACCCACCTGTAATTGTAAAATAGCCTCCAGTTCTCTCTCCTCTCCTTCACCTGAGAATTCAGATGCCCAGACCTCACAGGTCAGTCAGGAAATCCCTACTCTGAAATCTCTAGGGAAGCCCCAGAGGGTAAAGCCCACTGCTGTCCCCCCCACTCCGAGGAGCAGCGAGGTGGGGCCTCCGGCTTCTCTGGGCAGAGGAGCTGGCTCAGCCCATCCTTGTGAACAGACACGAGCCTCACTCCTCGTTCCGCTGTTGCCAGCACGGAACGGTGTAAACGAAAGGCTCCTTCACATTTATTCATGCAGCTCAGCTCCTGTCCTGTTGACGTTCCCGAGCAGATGTGCAAGTGCCCAAAGACAATTAAATTATGATTCATACTCCAGCACGCCTGCTACGGCAGGCTGCCTGGCCGGGAGCGAAAACATACTTGGGCAGTAGCTGATCTCTCCCTTTGGTTGAGGACCAAGCCAGACCAGGCATGGCTTTGAAGTTATTTCTGTCTCGGTGGATTAGAGGTATCAAAAGAAGCAGCTCCACAAACCTTTTAACAAATATTTACAATTCCGCACTAAACAACCTCCACCGTACCTTAACCTTTACAGTCTTGTGAAATGCTTGCCAACCTCCCTGCCAAACCCACGCGCTTGCCAGAGGAGGGAGGGAGGGCAGCAGCTCGGAGGAAAGGAAGTCCGACCTGCAAGGCCTCCACTCTCCTCGCCGGGGAGGGGCACCCGGAGGCTCCCCACCACCCACCTCGGAGGGGCCCTCCTCCACCCCTGAGGGCCTTTGCACCTGCTCAGCCAGTGAGTTCCAGGGACGCCTTCTACCTTCGCCTCCTCCCTGAAGGCAGGGACTGCCCTGAAGCCCAAGGCTGGCCCCCAAAAAGATAGGGAAACTACAAAGGAGATGGTTAGGAGGCTCGAGGCTGGGGGTTTTAGTCAGAAGGCTGCAGCACTTTCCTGACTTTTTAATAGGCCTCCCTCAGGGCCAGGTTTTACATGAAACTGCTTATCACGGAATTCTTTAGTTGCTTCCTAAATGCTGTAGGGATTAGTTAAATGGATGACCGGTGTATTTTAATTTTTTAAGATTCCTCACTGTGAGCACAAAGGCATCACAACAAAAATAGATGGAGACCAAAAAGATACATAAAAGAAGCCGGCCAGTGGATTACCACGTTGATGGTATGGAAAAGAGCAGTGGTCCAGCTCCTGGCTTATCTCTATCCCCATTTCTTGAGGGGTTATTTCATTATACCTTGCCTGTGGAGTTAGGCCCAAGTTGTTAAGGGGCACTCATAGCACTGGCGAGGCACCCCAAGTGCTTTTAATCCGTAAAGGAGGCCTCCATCAGAGAAGTTACTGAAGGCAGAGCTTTAGAGAAGCAGATGGCAGCTGCTGACATAAAAGCCACCAAGTTTTTTGGTGGAGCCCTGTGAGATGGTACCCAGAGACCCCCAGAACCTAGTGTGAGACCCTGAAGGGACCTAGTGGAGGCCTCACAGCAGTGATAAAGGCAAGAGCACAAAGTATGTGCTGTACCACCTGCTGATGGAGCCCAGGTAATGCAAATTAGAAGCAGAGAACTCAGAAGTTATTAGCTGAGGTTGTATCCAGGCATTTCATTCGTTCATTCATTGGTTCATTTGTTCATTCGTTCATTAATTCATTCATTCAACAAATGTTTACATCTCAAGGTACTGGGTTAAGTGCCTTGTGAAACAAAAATAAACTACACATAGGTCTTGCATCTAAAAGCTTGCACTAATCACTACTAAGTGCACAAATAGCTATAGTACTGATTAGAATGGGTCATCAATGTAGTCACAGATAAAGTGTGCATTGTCTCAGGTGGTGAAGAAAGATGATCTCCGTATCAGGGGCATTAGGAAAGATTTTCCTAGGAGCTAATGGTTGAGGTATAATTAGCACAGGCAAAGGTGACGCAGAATGTATTCTCAAGGAAAAGCAGTGTGAGTGATGGTATTGAGAAGGGAAAGCTTGAACTGGCTTAAAAAATAAAAGGAAGTGGTTCCATTTGACTGGGCAGGAGTGAATTGGAAAGGAAATAGTTGGACAAGTCGTCAGGAAAGTGGGATAGTTAAGAAATGAAGGACAGAGTATGTCCACTCGGAATCTGATTTTCAGGACAAAGTCTTGAGAAGTCACTAAAGATTCCTTAGCAAAAGAGTGACTTGATAAGATGAAGAACTACCTCAAGAAGAGGTAGTTTTAGTAGCCAAGGAAACTCTTGTACATAGGTTCATGATCAAACTTTGTGGTAGCTGCTATTACAGTAATACTCAGTAGCATTAACAAGCAAGGAGAACATCAGTTTTTAATCCCAAATTGTGTCTTCCTACTGCCCAGAACACTCTCTCAGGCTACCAAATTTTCTGTGTGCTCAGGGAGTAAAAACGCAAGTAAAACAAGTCTATGCCCATTATAATAAGGAAGATCTTCCCCCTGGAAGGAGGGCCAGGGCAGAACACAGTGAATAGTTAATTATGATACTTAAGATGATTCTTCCCCATGATTACTAGCAAGGGCCACAAGCTCTGGGAAGCCTTTCTGGATGCCCTGCAATCTCTCCTCACCTCAAATGGATTGAGGTCACTTCCTCCATAACTTGTAACTTCCAGGAACGTATTCTGAATTTACTCAGATAACTTAAAAGTTATTAATGCACCATCTCATTCCTGAAAATATCTTTTTCTACAGGGGTATTTCCCTTGTTAATTACATAAAAATAATGGTAAGAGCACATAGACATTGTGAGACTTATTTTTAGGCATTAAATATATGAAAACTCAATATATCTTATTTCACACACTTTAAGAATATGAAACAGGAGATACTTGCAGTTGGTTAAGCATCCGACTCTTGGGTTTTGGCTCACGTCATGATCTCAGGGTCATGAGGTACACCCCATCGTGGGCCTCTGTGCTCAGTGTGGAGTCTTCTTGAGACTCTCTCTTTCCTTCTCCCTCTGACCCTTCCCCTTCCTCATGTTCTCTCTCAAAAAAAAAAAAAATTTAGCTGATACCTATTAGCTATACTCAAATGTGATCATCTTTATTTATAGAAAATGTTCCATAATTCCTACAGCAATTCATAAATATTTGCTTTCAATTTCAGAATCACTTTACAGTTTAAAAATAAAAATAGGAACTTAAAAATTGAATGGTTTTTCTTTTAAAAATTTAGAAAATACATCATTATTTTAGCAAAATTAGAAAAAATATATGAGCAAAATAAAAAAAAATCTTTAATTCTTTGATCCCACCATTCAAAGACAATGACTATTAATACTGTATATATTCTTCTACATACATCCGTAAACAGGAGCACATGTGCACATTACTTTATAGTTATTACTGAACAATATACTGTGACTATCTTTCTAGGGAAAAATGTCTAGCTGTGATATATAGTACTTATTAATAGAGAAATAATATTTTTTGTATAAAAATATCATAATTCCTATATGTTTTTGTATGTTTGGATTGTTTCCAGTTTTCCACTTTAAAGGCAGAAGTTTTATGAGCACACTTTCTAAATATTTGCTTACATTTGTAATCATTTCCTTAGAACAAATTTGTACAAGTCTAATTTCTTGGTCAAAGGATAGGCATATTTTCAAAGGTTTTGATGACTACTGGCAAATCTTCCAGAAATCTTAAGCCAATTTAATTTTCTTCCTGCAATGAATGAATGTGGCTATTTTCCTAAAAACTGGATATTATAATTAATATTTTCTTGTTTATTTGATTATGTTACAATGCATAGTATTCATGTGATTTCTTTCTTTGGGAGTTATTTGCCCATTTTAAAATTCATCTAATTGGAATTCTTTATTCTTATTTAACAACTCTTCATACCTATGTTGCAAATATATTTAATATGTTTTAGTTTACCATTTTTGTACTGTTTTTGATATAGAGTGGCTTAAATTCTGTACATGGTTTAATCTATCCACCTTTCCCCTTTATGACTTCTGAATTTGTCAGGTTTAGAAAATCTGGTACACTCAAGATTATACAAAGAGTCATCAAAACTTTTTATACTGTTCTTATGAATTTTTGACATTTAAATTTCTTTCATCCATTTGGAGCTTATTTTGGCATGTGGTGGCACTATTTGACAAAACTTCCATTCGTTTTCACTGTGTCCCCCTGTTTATTACATGAAAAAGTGTTCATAGATGAGTGAACCAGTTTAAGGATTTTCAATTTTTTTTAAATCAAGATTTCATTCCTTAGCAAAATTATGCACTTTAATTACTTAGCTTTATAATACCTTATAATATCTAGTATGGTATGGTGAGGTCCTCAAGATTGGTTTATCTTGTTTTGTTCAAATAGAAATTGAGCTAGTCACACCCATTTATCATTTAACATTTTTCAATATGTTCTGAAATTATTCAACTGTTTAAAGAGGAACAGAGAATAATAAAATGAACACCCATGTGCCCACCATACATCCAAAGGTTCTTTTTAATTTATTTATACCCTGACTATGTATGTAAATATATACACTTATTTCTAAATTTTAATTAAAATCCTGCTTTGAATATTATGTTTCCATTTTTTGTTGATGTTCAATATTATGTTTGTGAAGTGTATGTAATTGATATGTATATCTAGCTCGATCTTTCATTTTCACTGCTTCATAGTATTCCATTGTATGAGTGGAATGTATATTTAAATTACCTATCTGTTGCCTTCTAAATGAGGTTTTATGTGCTTTCTTTTGCTGTGAACATTCTTGTCCCTGTCTCTGTATATACATATAGGAATTTCTCTAGGAGGTATACATACTAATGAGTAGAATTACTGAGTCGTGGGATGCATACCTCTTCAACTTTATACTGGTTGTTGTCCTGGTATTCTCCAGAGTGGCTGTACATTTACTTTGCTACAATTAGCATGTAAGAGTTTCCATTGCTCCAGGGCCTTGCCAGAGGTTAGTGTTTTCAAGCTTTTAAATTTTCATCAATCTGATCAATTCGTTCTTCCACATGAATGTTAGAATTATGTTGTCGAGTTCTAAGATACCTAGTTCAATAAGATTTTTAATAGAATTTGTAATTCAAATAATTATTTGGAAAAAGTAGCACCTCTATATATAATGAAAACTCTCCCCATCTCAGAAGATGATTTTTCTTTCCGGTAATTTCTTTCGCCTCTTTCTAAAGTTTTGCACTTTTTCATAGTCGTAAACATTGTCTATATTAATTCATATGCACTGCATATTTTATTGCTATTGTGAATGAACTCTTTTTTTCAAAAGTTGTTTTTTTAAAGTCAAAATTTATTTTATTCTTTTATTGACTTTGAATTTAAGTAGATTAGTGCCCCCAAAAAGATGGAAAATATGTTAAGAACAAATAGCTGAGCACATCCATAGCATTATCTAAAATGTCAACTAAAAGGTCAGCACTGAAATTAAATTTCAATACTATTATAAACACTGCTGGTCCCCTTCATCTGATCTCCCCCACTCTCCAGAAGACCTATTTTTTTTAAAAGTCACTTTCAATGGTTCCTCCTCCTAGCCGGCTAGTAACCTCGACATAATCTAGAATTCATCACATGAAGGAGTGGACAGAGAGTAGGAAATTCCTATGGGACCCTCCTTCCAAGGGCACTTTGCACCACCTTGCAACATCTTATTAAGTCTCACTAGCAGTTGTAAGGACATTGTTTAACCCTTAGCTATATGTTTAAAACTCAAGGACACAGAGGAAGGTAGGAGTACAAATGGGGGCCTCCTATCTAATGAGATCACAATCTCTGTGAAAATCCGCTTCTTCATCAACAAGATTTATTGAACTTCTGCTCTGGACCAAGGGCTGGGTCTATTACTATTAGGGTGAGGGAGACAGTATAAAAAGAGCGTAAGGCATAGTTCCTGTCCTCAAGGAGCATACAGTTCATCTGGAAAGAGAACTCACATGCACAAATAATCAGAGAACAGTTCAGTACCTCTGAAGAGTCATTTTTCACTACTACTCTCAACTGTATTCAATGATAGAGATGGATGGATGGATAGATAGATGATTAGATAGATAGATAGATAGATAGATAATACAAAATATCTGGGGTGTTTCTTTCTTGTGTTACTCTGTGAATTGGAACAATGGAAAACACAACTGGTTGGAGGACCCACTTAAATGATGCTGTGTCTTAGGAGTACAGCCAGGTACAAAGGATGCCATTATTTCCCTGTGGGCTCTGAGTGTGTTCCATCTGCTATCAACACTCACTGCCCCTACAGCTATGGGTTGTTTTGGACTATAGCACTTTCCTCCTCAAAGATGTTATGTTGAGTCCCTAGCTCTGATTAAGCAATTTCCGGTATGAAACCGTAAACTAACCTGCTTCTCAGAACTTTGTAAGAAAAAAGTCCGTAACCCTGTGTACTTGGGATTAATTTTACCTCTGCTTAAAAAAAAAAAAAAAGTTCCTCTCCCTCTGGCCCATTGCCTTAGAATGACACTTGGAGTAACATCTAGTGAGAGAGAGATTAGTCTGTTCAATTGTCTTGCGTTATGGTGTACATCATTAAAGACCTAAATACAAAAGATATACACACAGTCTTGAAGATTAAAAGTAAATTGCAAGCTATTTTGGTTCTTCAGAGGGAATTAATAGTATCACATTCCTTAATCTTTTGTAGAGGATTTACAAAGTAGTTTCATAAATATGATCTCCTTTAATTCCCACAACAACCCAGTTGGGTAGGTTGAGCAGGTAATATTATTCCCATTAAATCCATGGATCTTAAGGCTTGAAGAGACTTGAAGACCTATCCAGCAGATAAGAAAACATGTTTAGAGCAGCCAAGTTGACACAACTGATAGAGATGGGACTAGAAATTCTCATTCTGACCACCAGACCTATTGCTTTCCTGTTACATCATGATCCCTCATCTATTTCAAGTAGGGAAAGCTGAGAGTGATCATTTAGTCTGCAGATGATCACAAAGGAAGGGAGAAGAATTAGGTGTTCGAGAGTTTCAAATAGTAGAATGTCTCTGTTTTATGACCACATCAACAGAGACCCCCACATTCAAGGTTATGGAAGTATGAGGTATAGAACCCCATAAACGTATGGTGGCATATGTGCCAGTGTTATAGCTGATGAAGCAGCAAAAAACAAAAAACAAAAACAAACAAACAAACAAACAAAACACACACAACACGTTCAGCCTCTCCAACTCCAAGAGAATATCAGTTTCTAGTTAATGCATCCCGCCTGGCTTTTTCAGGGGATGTCAATGTCTGGAATTTCAGAATTTCTAAGAAGGAAGATCATTTCTAAAACTGACTGTGATGTACAGGGCTCAGACTTCAGTCCAAAATCTTGAAATCCCATTAGAACAAATTCCACCTAGAAGGAAACCAAATTGTATAGCTCCCCCCCGAATCCAAGCCATGGACTAGTTCCAAAGCAAGGACAACTTTCCAGCCCCTGCCTCCTTGGTCAAACTCTTGGTTTGGCCCATAGATGTACTGACAAGACTAGACAAGGTGACAACTAAGCTGGGAAGGGAAAGAGGAACCATTTATTTTATAAGAAGATCCCTGTGTCTACCTTCATATTAAACAGCTACCATGGGAGACGCAAGGTGAGACAGGTTGCCCGAGGATTGTATCGCAACCTCCTTGCCCCTTGTGAGGCAGGATAATGTGTGGCCGCCTAGCTAAGCTCTTTACTTGGCAAGCCATCAGGCATTTGGAACAGACAACTGGGTCACCATGCCCCTGTGACATCAACACTGTTCAGACACTGGAGCAAGTAAGACAGGAATTTGATCCAAAGATTGGTTTTGGACAACCATACTCAGACTGGAAGGCTGAGCCCCTGAAAAAGATCCGTCTCGCCAGCTGGCCAAAATAAATACGTGCAAAAAGAAAAGAAAAGGGGAGAAAAGCAGATTATGAAAAGTTTTTCCAGACATGCAATTCTAAACCTTAAGTCCAGATATGCACTTTAGAAAAAAAATGCCCTAGTCTTTTAAACTATTACATCTCTGGGAACTACCTTATTTTACTTTAAATTTCCTTTGATTCAGAAAACTGACATAGAGCGAGATCAAGGAACTTATATGCATTTGTGTAGAAGCTTTTTATTCTGTGCATTAAAGCATATTAATGAAAGACTGAAATGCACATCAGTTGATTATTACTGGTATAAAACATGCATGAATACCTTCTATATCCTGATAGCACTTTTTGTTGCAAACTACTGAAATCCATGTTCACATTTTAAAATGTTTCTCTTTTGAGAGGTCAACTCCCTCCCACCCCGCCAATGTTGTTTACTTATTTCAACAAACACATATCACATACCTATGCTTTGCTATGTAATTCATGACTGAATTCAAGGTTTCTTGGTTTTTATGTCGAGACAAGGAGGAAGAGAAAGAAAATTAAGTTCCCTGTGGGGAAATAGCTTTGAGACTTGACTGTTCATAATGCTAATCGTCATGTAACTTAGAAAAAGTACAAATTGAGTTTGGAAAGGTTTTAATACTTGCATTCAAAAGAGAAGGGTATAGTTTTGTTTCTGCTCATAATGAATATTGTAATCTTACTGTATTTTGGAATGGTAGTATGCATTGGTTGTTTCCAATCCCACAGTCTCAAATAAAGACAACATCAGTGAAACAAAATTGTCATAGTAATATATTAATCATTATGTGCTAGAAGTTTAACAGCAACAATACTAACTAGTGAGAAGATCATTTAAAAGTAAAGTCTTCAATGACAAAGAAATAGTCATTGAAATACTATAATACCATGGAAAATGGAAAAGATATCCTTAGAATTAACCGCTGTATTCCCCTATTCCAATACTCCCATGCCTAGGAGAGCAGAATGTTTACAGCTGGTATTAGCATCCATATCCTAAATAGCTTTTTAATGACACTGTTCTTCTTTGGTTAAATTATGTCACATAAAACCTCCCAGAGAAATGAAAAAGAAAGAAAGAAAACCACAGCAGTGAAAGACATATAAAGTTCCCAAATTCCTTCCATAGCTTTGCTGATACTTTGCCCATTACCCAGCATGCTTTCAACACAGCAACCCTGACCTTTCTAATGAGCATCTTTTGAGAATCACAACTGACATAAAAAGAAAAGAGATCTTATTAACCAAGAAAGTTCATGTTCCACATAAGCCTCACACATTAAATATTGCATAATCTATTCACTAGGGAGCAGGAAAGATCAATATTCTAAGTTAGATGGTCTTAGATAAGCTTAAATTAATGTTTTTATATTTGAATAATAATGACACACTTTGAACCCCAAATTATGAGTAAACATTTTAATACAAAGCACATAAACACTTTCCCTTATTTTTAACAATTTATTTAAAGCTGTTGATTTTGCCTTTGGTGCCTGACCCATTTATACACAAGTTATACTATAAATGATAAGTCAAAGCAAAGATGCCTTTACTTAGGTACCACATCCCATAACTAATTTTCCATATCAAAGGGTATTTATTCTTTTTTGTGGCAAATTGAGATTACTTGGTGAGGTGCTCAGAAATACCAATCTTTATGTAACCTGCCCAGGTTACTGTTTAATACCAAATTTCTCTATGCAAATAGCTAAAAATATCTTGGTTTGAAAATTCTCAAATAAAAAAAATGTGTATTATAGGGGATGAATAAAATAAAAACTTTCAAAAATAAGTCCATTTATATTGTATTGATGCTGGATCTATATGCTTCATATGCTTAATTATGTCTTCATATCTGGTTACCCGCGACAATCATGTCTGGCTCTGCGGTAAAGCTCAGATTCATTATATTTCTTTAACAGTGGCTAGCACAATATGATGCCCATATGACAAGAACCTTTGATGATGGTTTCAAAGTCTCAACAGAACTCCTAGTTACCACAAGAGTCTTTTACAAAAAAAAATTAATTTTTTAACAAACTTATAATCACCAATAACAACAGAGTCTAGCATTGACTTGTCACTATTCCTAGGCACTCTACAGCCAGAAACTCTTGTAAATAATGCAGTATTGCTCTAACTTGAAGGTACCGACAAAGCACCTACAGATTCTGATTCTGATTCTGATTCTAGGGTGGGGCCCATGATTCTGAGTTTTTAACCACTCCCAGGTGAGGCCAGTGCTGCTGGTCCAGGAACCACACTGTGTGCAGCCAAAACAGAAAATTATTTCTAGGAAACCAGTAAAAAGCCTCAGTACCCTACTGGAGCATGCTGTGGATTTTCCTATGAAGATGCTCATCCTAAACTCTACCTACCTTCTAAGCTAAATCAAAGAACAACTTTCGGTGCTGTGACGACAGATTCTTCAAGAAGAAAATAAAAAGCACTAACAGTCTAGCCCTCCTTTAAAGGGCTCTCCCACTGAAATATTCACTCATTAATCAAACATCTGTGTAGCATCAATAAAGAGACCCTGTCAGGCAAGGCAAAATTTTAAAAGGGCACAAACTTTGTAGTTAAGGAGTTTGCAGTATAGTAGGAAAGCTGAAACAACTTAACATCTTCCCCAAACACACTATTCCCTCAAATAGACAGGAATCAGTGTCCTCCAACAGAGAAGGTTGAGGGTGGTGGGGGAGGAGCTGGGGAGAGAGAGAGCTCACAGTTGTGTGAATCAAGACTACCTGAAAGGGGTGGGGGTTATCCTCTGAAGGATGAGCGGCGCTGAATATACAGAGTTGGAGAGTGAGGAATGGTTCCACACAAAGACACAGAGATTTGGGTGCTTTTATTAATGTTTTTATTTCTACAAACAAAATATTTGACATTTTAGAGGATGTTTTATTAAAAGTTTTCTTCAGGACTTCAAAGATTAGACTAGAACTTCTCAAAGCTCTAGAGTTGACGAAGTGGGATTTCTGAACCAGCAGCATAGCAATATCCAGGAACTCCATAGAAATTCAAGTTTTTGGTCCTCACCCCTGACCTCCTGAATCAAAAACTCTGGATCAGGGCCTGGAATTCTGATGAAACAAGCTGGACCTTCTCCGCTTCAGTATAGATAGGAGTCTCTCAGGGAACTTACTGAAATGCAGAGTCCTTGGCTCCATTCCAGAGAATCAGGTTTAGTACAATTGAGGTAAATCCTCAAATATGCATCTTTAATAAGCACGCTAGTTTATCTGGAGAAACATGGAGTTATTGTCTCAGAACAGGTCATAAAGAAAAGAAAAAAGAAAAAAGTGTAAAGAAAGTCAACAAAAACAGGGAGAAAGGGAAGAAAAGGAAAATAAAATAGCTCTGTGTTTATCAGTAGGGAACCAGCTAGTAAGGAAAGGGTTTGATTCTGAATGCTCAGGAAAAAAAAAAAAAAATTAGATCCAGAAAGCTGATACCTAAGTAACACACATTTCATAAAGTTTGACGGACAGTTCTGCGAGGATTTTTCAATAGCCATAAACAATTCCTCTTTTATAACTGAGGTCTCTGAGTAGGACTCCTCTTGACATTACAAGTGTAGAGAAATCACTTGAGTTCTTCCCTGCTTGAATGCCCAAGATAAGCCATTGCTGTTTTAAAAGACTGTCATTTATTGCCTGTGGGTCACAGGAGAGCTGAATGGCAGAAATTATTCTTAAAGCCTCATCCTATTTAGAAAGCTGGGTCAGCATTAGCCATTTCTTCTTAGAGGGCCCTTTCTTTTTCTTATAATCGTTCAGGGATAAATCTGAGAGACCTTGCATCTAGAAAATAAAGTTCTAGGGCAGTAGAAGCTACCACCTTATAGCATAGTGAGGTTAATTATTAGGTTTTGAGGTTGAATCGTCCTCTCTAATCTTCCTCATTTTAAAACGAAATTGTACTGCCGCTTTGGGTCCAGGTTATTCCACACAGAAGATAAGACATGGACTTATCTTCCTGAAGTCCTCGAGGAATCGGATACTTTCTAGGGTGTCAAGAGACAGTGTTTCCAGGGCCACAGATCTCCCTGAAACCTGCAAACCACTGACAGGCGACTTCTCTGTATTAGCTGGGGCCTCAGTGTCTGTCCTCCTGGAGGCAGCATAGACTCAGATGAAAAGCACAGGCCCTGGAGTCAGATTGTTCGACCCCTCAATTGATGTGTGACTTTAAGCAAATTACCTGATCTGTTTCCACTTCAGTTTTCTCATCTATAAAATGCGCGTGTTAATCACGATAACTTCATGGAGTGGTTGTAATCATTAAAGAGATAATACATATACAGCATTTAGAAAAGTTCTTGACAGTTTGTAAGCACTTAAGCGTTATTATTCCACATATGTTATACAGCATACAACGGATCTAAGGAGACATGAAGATAGCACTTAAAATATTGAAATACAGGTCTCATTGAAAGTTCTTTGAGGAGTGAACTACTTCACTTTAGTTAAAAATATTTTCAATCAGAATCCAAAAAATAAAAATACAAAAAAATTTTTTAAAAACTCAAAAAGAGGAGTTTCTGCCTTTTTTATTTCATTTTCTCATTATTTTCATTCCAGAATATTCCTGAAACATCATTTCTCAAATTTCTCAGGTTGCCTGGGTTTGTACTATAGCTCCTTCCTTAAATGTGGGACCTTGATGGACCACCTAATATCTCTGGACCCAATTTTTCCATCTGTAAAATGGGCTTATGGGCACCTGCTGTGTTGCTGTGGCGACCATGGTTGCTGCTGTCTCATGGTTCCCGGGAACTTAGAGTGAATGCTGACCTCTACAGATCTGTGGCACATCCCCAAGCAGCTATTCAACAGGAGAAATATCTCCAAAGTCTTGTGCTTTACTGTTAAGATTCATGTGAATTTTTAAAGTGCCATTTCCATGACACAGCTGTATCTTTTTATGTGAAAATGCTTAAATTGCTTTCCAGATAAATTACTTAAATTTATCTCTCCTCTCCCTCTCTGACACTCCCCCAGGTAAAATTGATATTCATTGGCTACCCACTTAGTTCTCTAGTGATAAAAACAGGGTCAGGGTCAGAACCCTAGAGGAAAATTCTATTCAAAACTCACATTTTCACAACCAAGCTGCAATGAGAAGTCTATTATATTAAGCTATTTTCTGGATTGCCAAGGATTTTCAGTTCTCAAACATCCTTCCCCCACCCCCATGACTACTCACCATCAAAGATCCAATATAGTAAACGTACAGGACAGGAATTGAAAGCAGGAGATGCAATACAAGAGAAGCCAGCGTTCCTCGGAGATGAGAATGTGCCTCAGAGCTATTACACCGCTCATACATTATTCAGGGTAAATTGCATCCAGAAAAATTGTGTTGAGATGTCCCCCACATTTCAAAGGCACAGAGTTATACTATAGAATTTGCAAATTTTCTGAATAGGGCTCTAAGACTTCAATAAAATCATTGTTTTGTTATTTCTAAGGAAAGGAAACCTCATCTTTACTTTTTGTGTAATAAATCACCTTCACTTAGACACTAAAATTCTTATCTTGGTCTTCAAATTCAAAAGAGAAATTTGTTCCTAGTTTATAAAGCAAACATACCTAAATGGCAGTCTCCCAGTCCAATAAATTCAGAATATTGTGATTTGTAACAAGCTTTTTAAAAAAAACTTACTGTGTAACAGTCATAATGCCATAAATTATGAAGTTGAATTCACAATTACCTTTTCTTTCTTTAAATAGAAGTCAAGCTAAGTTGATTCATAGACTTACAAAGGCCTTCTGTGGGGAGATTATAGAAAAAAGAAGTTTCATGCAATATAATTAGGGATATATTCCTTAGTTCTTAGAACCACATAAATAAAAAATCATACTTTTGAGTGTCAAATTAGGGGCACCTAGGTGGCTCAGTCAGTTAAGCATCTGCCTTCATTTCAGGTCATGATCTCAGGGTCCTGGGATTGAGCCCTTCATTGAGTTCCCTGCTCATCTGGAAGCCTGCTTCTCCTTCTCCCTCCTTCTGTCCCTCCCCACTGCTGGTGCTCTTGATCTTGCTCTGGGTCTCTCTCTCAAACAAAAATCTTTTTAAAAAATAAAGTGTCAAAGTATATATAAATAAATGTCAAATTAATGTCAATAAATGGAATTGTCTAGCCTAGTAACCAATCAGAATACGATTAAGGAGAACTTTTCTATCTGGAATGTAAATGATCCTTTTTCCAGTTAGTGGTCCATTCCTTGTAACTGATGGTTATAAAATTACAAAAAATATCGTTATAAACCACTAGTCAGTTTAGATTCCTTTTTTTATTAAAATTTGTGTCTTGAACATAAAGACTCCTAACTCTGGGAAACGAACTAGGGGTGGTGGAAGGGGAGGAGGGCGGGGGGTGGAGGGGAATAGGTGACAGGCACTGAGGCGGACACTTGATGGGATGAGCACTGGGTGTTTCTCTGTATGTTGGTAAACTGAACACCAATAAAAATTAATTTAAAAAGAATTTGTGTCTTGGAGTTAACAGAAATATGTTGAAGCAAAGTTTTCAGTGATTAATTTTTTTTCTTTTCATCTGAGGCTTTGTAGATCTTTCTACTTGCAAAGCAGCAAAAGCTCTCAAGTAAAGCAAAATCACCCAACAAGTACATACAAGCTAATACCTTCTCCTTTTGCAGAAAAATCAGAATTGTAGTTCTGGGAAGATAAACGACTTTAAATGGCTCATAGGTTTAAAAAGCAAATTTTATATTTTTCTTGGAAATTTAAGTGACTATGATCACTACACTACATATTGTAGAAAAAGATTTTTTAAAAACTTGAGTTTTTTCAAAGAAATGGTCATGGTGCAAACGGACTGAGGACCTGCCTGAACCAGGTATACCTCTAAAGGGGGCCTGTCTGCAAGTTCTAGCCCAGAGTCCCCTGTGGGCACCCAGGGATGAGGAGCAATGTGCATCTTTCATACTTTCATAGTCTTAAATGTTGCCTCAAATAAGCTATTTAACCTAGGGGGCAGGGGCCATAACTTTGTATTTTTCCTACTATAAAATCAAGGCATGCTCAATAATTAAAAAATAAATCCAAGAATGCAGGAGCATCAAAACTAAAAAATCAAGGTTCTCTTAAACCTCCCGCATACCCTCTATCAACAAACCCTACACCAGTAATCCACTCTCCACAGGTGCTCACTGTTAAAGGCTGGTATAAAAAAATCATTTAAGACTTTTATGAAAATGCAATAGGTATATTTTGTATATGTACAATTTTACAGTACAATGGGATTATACTATAAATATTCTACACATCTGCATGGGAAGTCAAATTATCACTAAAAGGTTTCTTTGCTAGAATAGAATCTGAAAGAAAAGAAGTCAAATTGCCTCAGTATTTAGTGGAGTAAAGCTCTAACAGTGGTATGCTTCATTTACTTTATGGGAATTTACCAACTGAATAAGAAGGTCAAAAGATCAGAAGTTTCCTGTCTCTAGAGCACCCGTTCAGCAGTCAGATCCAGGAACACACAAGCAAATGTTTGTGGTCTGAACCCTTCCTCCCCTATTCTAGGTGCAATGCACACCCATGCCCCCTTGGTTAGCACAAACCTTCTTACAGAAGAATCATAATTAAAACTTTTTTACAATCTCTAATTCACTATACTTGATTGGGTTATAACTTGATTATGTCATAGTATCACCCAATTATAAAAATTACAATGATCGGCCTGAGATGTTGACATGTGATTATCTCAGACATTTCACCCTCATCACCTTGACAAAGTTTTCACCTGTTCTTTTTGCAGAAGACTGATCTCATTCATTACATCTTGAGTTTTTCTAAGTTCATTTTCTAAAGTTATTCATCTTATCTTGTGGTTTTGAGGGTGCTGGGTATGTCTGTGTGAGTTAGGCCTTTAGGCCTTGTAAAAGCTGTGGATGCTGAAGACCCCTCTACCCACAGGAAGTGTTAAATAAAAATAGCATTGATATCAGTGCTTTGACTTTTGAAGAGTCTGGGCTTGCCTAGAATCTCACAGTATGCTCACTTTATCATAGAAATGAATAGTAAAAGGTAGCCCTAGTGTGTTGGGTCAGAATGTTTTGCAGGACACAGTGTTTGGGCCTGCATTTTATTTAACTAAGCTCATCAAATATTTATGAAGCACCTGCTGCATGCCAGGAACTGCAATAAGCATTGGTGAGATAGCAGTAAACATGGTAGACCTAATCCTTGGCTATGTAGAGTTTCTGACTCGTGGCGTAGACAGCCATTAAATAAGGATGTACAGATGCGAAGCATGTCCCAAAGAGTAGATAGCTGTGCTGTGGAAGGGTAGAACAAAAAGGTCTAAGCCAGGCCCCAGGGTAGGGCATAAAGGTCTCTTCCTGAGAATAAATTAGCCAGGCAAAGAGGGTGAGGAGATGAAGAGATGTTTTGGAGATCAGTAATTCTAAGACATTGATTAACATTTTTATGCTACTGAAGAACCTCTTGGAGTAAGACCTTGTTATTATAAAATGCTCAGAATATAGACTGAGACTCTCAAAGCATTAGACTCTTGCTTCTGGTTCTGCTCTGCCTGACCATGCACCAATCAACTTGTGGTTCTGGTTCTTCCTCCTTCTTTCCCCTATGTCAACAGGCATTATTTGTTTTTCCCTCCCCTCGCTCTGATTACTCTTCCAGATGCACTCATCAACCACCAACCAATACTATGGAATACAGTGCTTTCCCAATTGTAATATGAGTAATACTGGCATGCCTGGGTGGCTCAGCAGTTGGGCATCTGCCTTCAGCTTAGGGTGTGGTCCCAGAGTCCCGGGATGGAGTCCCACATCAGGCTCCCTACATGGAGCCTGCTTTTCTCTCTGCCTCTCCCTCTCTCTCTCTCTGTGTCTCTTATGAATAAATAAATAAAATCATTTAAAAAAGAGAGAGAGAGATCATTTAGGTAGAACAAGGACAAACTTTTCATTAGTTACACATTTACTTCTACAAATTCCTTCCTTTTAAGTAAATTTAATTAATACTAGCAAATCTATTTAAAGAAATATATAGAGTAAATAAAAATGAAACAAAGTCAGGATAACATCATTATACTAGAGGTACTCTAAATTGATTATTTAACCTTTGTGTACCTCATATTTTTCTTCTACTAATGGGAATAACAAGACCTGCCTCAGTGATACAGGTGAAATAAAAATGCTCATAAGCCATCCTGAGTTTTCCAATACATAGTAGGTTTTTAACAAATGATGACTGCCTTTTTTCTTTCCTATCTTACTGCCTACATATTGAACTTTCTACTGTCATTCCTACCTGACTTTTAATATTAAAGATAAAATGTAAGATATTGCCCATTGACTATATTTCAAATTAAAATATAACCTTAATGCTATCATGCATTTACCTAAGGCTAAGTTAGATACACACATATGTGGACACATAGACATAGATATAAATATATCCATATATGTGCTGATACAAAAGAAATGTCAAAGACTGGAAATCCTTTTTCTTCACTAATGATGATTAGGCAGAAAGCGTTGATGTCTGTATGATAAAGATTAATAGACTATGAGTTAATCTTGTTTAACTTATCTCTAGTGAAAAAAAGCAGAAGGAGCAGTGGCTTCTTTTTTTTTTTTTTTTTTTTGAACGGGGTGACAGGGAGGCTGACAGAGGAGGGAGAGAGAGAGAATCTCAAGCAGGCTACAGGCCCAGCATGGAGCCAATGCATGGCTTGATCTCAAGACTCTGAGATCATCCTACCGGGGAAAGGAACTAGGGATGGTGGAAGGGGAGGAGGGAGAGGGGGTGGGGGTGAATGGGTGACAGGCACTGAGGGGGGCACTTGACGGGATGAGCACTGGGTGTTATTCTGTATGTTGGCAAATTGAACACCAATAAAAAATAAATTTATTATTTAAAAAAAAAGACTCTGAGATCATGACCTGAGCAGAAATCAAGAGTCTGTCGCTTAACCAGCTGAGACCTCCAGGCACCCCAAGGACCAGTGGCTTTTATTTTTTTTTAATTAATTTTTATTGGTGTTCAATTTACCAACATACAGAAAAACACCCAGTGCTCATCCCGTCAAGTGTCCACCTCAGTGCCCGTCACCCATTCCCCTCCAACACCCGCCCTCCTCCCCTTCCACCACCCTTAGTTCGTTTCCCCGAGTTAGGAGTCTTTATGTTCTGTCTCCCTTCCTGATATTTCCCAACATGTCTTTTCCCTTCCTTTATATTCCCTTTCACTATTATTTATATTCCCCAAATGAATGAGAACATACACTGTTTGTCCTTCTCCGATTGACTTATTTCACTCAGCATAATACCCTCCAGTTCCATCCACGTAGAAGCAAATGGTGGGTATTTGTCGTTTCTAATTGCTGAGTAATATTCCATTGTATACATAAACCACATCTTCTTTATCCATTCATCTTTCGATGGACACCGAGGCTCCTTCCACAGTTTGGCTATTGCGGCCATTGCTGATAGAAACATCGGGGTGCAGGTGTCCCGACGTTTCATTGCATCTGAATCTTTGGGGTAAATCCCCAACAGTGCAATTGCTGGGTCGTAGGGCAGGTCTATTTTTAACTCTTTGAGGAACCTCCACACAGTTTTCCAGAGTGGCTGCACCAGTTCACATTCCCACCAACAGTGTAAGAGGGTTCCCTTTTCTCCGCATCCTCTCCAACATTTGTTGTTTCCCGCCTTGTTAATTTTCCCCATTCTCACTGGTGTGAGGTGGTATCTCATTGTGGTTTTGATTTGTATTTCCCTGATGGCAAGTGATGCAGAGCATTTTCTCATGTGCATGTTGCCCATGTCTATGTCTTCCTCTGTGAGATTTCTCTTCATGTCTTTTGCCCATTTCATGATTGGATTGTTTGCTTCTTTGGTGTTGAGTTTAATAAGTTCTTTATAGATTTTGGAAACTAGCCCTTTATCTGATATGTCATTTGCAAAAATCTTCTCCCATTCTGTGGGTTGTCTTTTAGTTTTGTTGACTGTATCCTTTGCTGTGCAAAAGCTTCTTATCTTGATGAAGTCCCAATAGTTCATTTTTGCTTTTGTTTCTTTTGCCTTTGTGGATGTATCTTGCAAGAAGTTACTGTGGCCGAGCTCAAAAAGGGTGTTGCCTGTGTTCTCTTCTATGATTTTGATGGACTCTTGTCTCACATTTAGATCTCTCATCCATTTTGAGTTTATCTTTGTGTATGGTGAAAGAGAGTGCTCCAGTTTCATTCTTCTGCATGTGGATGTCCAATTTTCCCAGCACCATTTATTGAAGAGACTGTCTTTCTTCCAATGGATAGTCTTTCCTCCTTTATCAAACATTAGTTGACCATACATTTCAGGGTCCACTTCTGGGTTCTCTATTCTGTTCCATTGATCTATGTGTCTGTTTTTGTGCCAGTACCACACTGTCTTGATGACCACAGCTTTGTAGTACAACCTGAAATCTGGCATTGTGATGCCCCCAGATATGGTTTTCTTTTTTAAAATTCCCCTGGCTATTCGGGGTCTTTTCTGATTCCACACAAATCTTAAAATAATTTGTTCTAGCTCTCTGAAGAAAGTCCATGGTATTTTGATAGGGATTGCATTTAACATGTAAATTGCCCTGGGTAACATTGACATTTTTACAATATTAATTCTGCCAATCCATGAGCATGGAATATTTTTCCATCTCTTTGTGTCTTCCTCAATTTCTTTCAGAAGCGTTCTATAGTTTTTAGGGTATAGATTTTTACCTCTTTGGTTAGGTTTATTCCTAGGTATCTTATGCTTTTGGGTGCAATTGTAAATGGGATTGACTCCTTAATTTCTCTTTCTTCAGTCTCATTGTTAGTGTATAGAAATGCCATTGATTTCTGGGCATTGATTTTGTATCCTGCCACGCTACCAAATTGCTGTATGAGTTCTAGCAATCTTGGGGTGGAGGCTTTTGGGTTTTCTATGTAGAGTATCATGTCATCGGCGAAGAGGGAGAGTTTGACTTCTTCTTTGCCAATTTGAATGCCTTTAATGTCTTTTTGTTGTCTGATTGCTGAGGCGAGGACTTCCAGAACTATGTTGAACAGCAGTGGTGAGAGTGGACATCCCTGTCTTGTTCCTGATCTTAGGGGAAAGGCTCCCAGTGCTTCCCCATTGAGAATGATATTTGCTGTGGGCTTTTCGTAAATGGCTTTTAAGATGTCGAGGAAAGTTCCCTCTATCCCAACACTCTGAAGGGTTTTGATCAGGAATGGATGCTGTATTTTGTCAAATGCTTTCTCTGCATCTAATGAGAGTATCATATGGTTCTTGGTTTTTCTCTTGCTGATATGATGAATCACATTGATGGTTTTACGAGTGTTGAACCAGCCTTGTGTCCCAGGGATAAATCCTACTTGGTCATGGTGAATAATTTTCTTAATGTGTTGTTGGATCCTATTAGCTAGTATCTTGTTGAGAATTTTTGCATCTATGTTCATCAGGGATATTGGTCTGTAATTCTCCTTTTTGGTGGGGTCTTTGTCTGGTTTCGGAATTAAGGTGATGCTGGCCTCATAGAACGAATTTGGAAGTACTCCATCTCTTTCTATCTTTCCAAACAGCTTTAGTAGAATAGGTATGATTTCTTCTTTAAACGTTTGATAGAATTCCCCTGGGAAGCCATCTGGCCCTGGACTCTTGTGTCTTGGGAGGTGTTTGATGACTGCTTCAATTTCCTTCCTGGTTATTGGCCTGTTCAGGTTTTCTATTTCTTCCTGCTTCAGTTTTGGTAGTTTGTGGCTTTCCAGGAATGCGTCCATTTCTTCTAGATTTCCTAATTTATTGGCGTACAGCTGTTCATAATATGTTTTTAAAATCATTTGTATTTCCTTGGTGTTGGTAGTGATCTCTCCTTTCTCATTCATGATTTTATTAATTTGAGTCTTCTCTCTCTTCTTTTTAATAAGGTTGGCTAATGGTTTATCTATCTTATTAATTCTTTCAAAGAACCAACTTCTGGTTCTGTTGATCTGTTCCACAGTTCTTTTGGTCTCGATATCATTTAGTTCTGCTCGAATTTTAATTAACTGTCTTCTTCTGCTGGGGGTGGGGTCTATTTGTTGCTTTTTCTCTAGTTCCTTTATGTGTAAGGTGAGATTTTGAATTTGAGTTCTTTCCAGTTTTTGAATGGATGCTTGTATTGTGATGTATTTCCCCCTCAGGACTGCTTTTGCTGCATCCCAAAGATTTTGAACGGTTGTATCTTCATTCTCATTAGTTTCCATGAATCTTTTTAATTCTTCCTTAATTTCCTGGTTGACCTTTTCATCTTTTAGCAGGATGGTCCTTAACCTCCACGTGTTTGTGGTCCTTCCAAACTTCTTGTTGTGATTGAGTTCTAATTTCAAGGCATTATGGTCTGAGAATATACAGGGGACTATTCCGATCTTTTGGTATCGGTTCAGACCCGATTTGTGACCCAGTATGTGGTCTATTCTGGAGAAAGTTCCATGTGCACTTGAGAAGAATGTGTATTCAGTTGAGTTTGGATGTAAAGTTCTGTAGATATCTGTGAAATCCATCTGGTCCAGTGTATCATTTAAAGCTCTCGTTTCTTTGGATATGTTGTGCTTGGAAGACCTATCTAGTATACAGAGAGCTAGATTGAAGTCACCAAGTATAAGTGTATTATTATCAAAGTATTTCTTTAGTTTGGTTATTAATTGGTTTAAATATTTGGCAGCTCCCACATTTGGGGCATATATATTGAGGACTGTTAAGTCCTCTTGTTGGATAGATCCTTTGAGTATGAGATAGTGTCCCTCTTCATCTCTCACTATAGTCTTCGGGGTAAATTTTAATTTATCTGATATAAGGATGGCAACCCCTGCTTTCTTTTGAGGACCATTTGAATGGTAAATGGTTCTCCAACCTTTTATTTTCAGGTTGTAGGTGTCCATCTGTCTAAAATGAGTCTCTTGTAGACAGCAAATAGATGGGTCCTGCTTTTTTATCCAGTCTGAAACCCTGCGCCTTTTGATGGGGTCATTAAGCCCGTTCACATTCAGAGTTACTATTGATAGATATGAGTTTAGTGTCATCATATCTATTCAGTCCTTGTTTTTGTGGATTGTTCCACTGAACTTCTTCTTAAAGGGGAATTTTAAGAGTCCCCCTTACAATTTCTTGCAGAGCTGGTTTGGAGGTCACATATTCTTTCAGTTCCTGCCTGTCTTGGAAGCTCTTTATCTCTCCTTCCATTTTGAATGAGAGCCTTGCTGGATAAAGTATTCTTGGTTGCATGTTTTTTTCATTTAGGACCCTGAATATATCCTGCCAGCCCTTTCTGGCCTGCCAGGTCTCTGTGGAGAGGTCTGCTGTTACCCTAATATTCCTCCCCATAAAAGTCAGGGACTTTTTTTCTCTTGCTGCTTTAAGGATCTTCTCCTTATCTTTGGAATTTGCAAGCTTCACTATTAAATGTCCAGGTGTTGAACGGTTTTTGTTGATTTTAGGGGGGGATCTCTCTATTTCCTGGATCTGAATGCCTGTTTCCCTTCCCAGATTCGGAAAGTTTTCAGCTAGGATTTGTTCAAATACGTATTCTGGCCCTCTGTCCCTTTCGGCGACCTCGGGAACCCCAATTAAACGTAGGTTTTTCTTCCTCAGGCTGTCATTTATTTCCCTTAATCTATCCTCATGGTCTTTTAATTGCCTGTTTCTTTTTTCCTCAGTTTCCCTCTTTGCCATCAACTTGTCTTCTATGTCACTCACTCGTTCTTCCACCTCGTTAACCCTCGTCGTTAGGACTTCTAGCTTGGATTGCATCTCATTTAATTGATTTTTAATTTCTGCCTGATTGGATCTAAATTCTGCAGTCATGAAGTCTCTTGAGTCCTTTATGGTTTTTTCTAGAGCCACCAGTAGCTGTATAATAGTGCTTCTGAATTGGCTTTCTGACATTGAATTGTAATCCAGATTTTGTAACTCTGTGGGAGAGAGGGCTGTTCCTGATTCTTTTTCTTGAGGTGAGGTTTTCCTTCTAGTCATTTTGCTCAGTGCAGAGTGGCCAAAAACAAGTTGTATTGGGAAAAGGAGAAAAAGAGAGAGAAGGAAAGAAAAGAGAAAAAGAAAAAAGAGAAATAAGAAAAAAAAGGGGGGGGAAGAGAAGAAAAAGAGAAAGAGAAAGAAATGAGAAAAAAGAAAAAAAAGGGGGGTGGGGTGGGGGAAGCAATCAGAAATCAAGAAGAAAGAAAGAAAAAAAAAAGCACAAAACAAAACAAAACAAAACAAAAAAAAAAAAACCACGGGGGAGTATCTTCCGATTCTGTGTACTTTAAGTCCCTTGACTTCCCCTAGAACTGGTCCGTCTCGCTGGTCTTCTGGGGGAGGGGCCTGCTGTGCTGATTCTCAGGTGTTAGCACTTGGGGGAGCTGCTCTGCCCCTGCCTGGTGCAGGGCTCAGTGGGGGTTGTTCACCCCGTGAGGCCCCGGGAGGAAGCCACAGTGGCGGGGGCAGCTCTGGGACCCTGGAGTCAGCTCCCGCAGTAGCTCCGGGGCTCTCCGTCTGCAGGGCCTGGGGGCTCCGGGGCGGGGCCGCTGATCTGTTCAGTTCTAGGCAGGAGCGTCCTCGCTGTCCTGGGCCCTCCCGGCCTCTGCCTGTCCCGGGGGAGGCCGGATCCTGGGCTGTGTCCCGGCGCCCTGTGCTCCGGGACCTGCGCTGTTGGATTCGCGCTCCCGCCCCGCAGCCCCCTCCGCGGAGCCGCCGCCCGAGCCCCTCCGAGCTGCTCCGGGTCCCGCCGAGCGCTGCAGCCCTTAGGGAGCTCGGCGCACTCTCCGGGGCGCAGTTCCTCTGTTACTGTCCCCGGGAGCCCGAGGGCATCCCCGCCTTTCTGGGGATCCTGCTCCAATTCCCCGGGAGGCCTTTCCCCGGGAAGGTCGGTGCAGCTCCTGCTCCTCCGGGACGGGGCTCTCCTGACCTGGGGACACTCCCCCGGCCTCAGCCCGGCTCCTCGCGGGGCCCCTCCCCCTTGGAGGCCTTTTGTGTCTTTATTTCTTTTTCCCCGTCTTCCTACCTTGATAGAAGCGCGAACTCTTCTCACTGTAGCGTTCCAGCTGGTCTCTCTTTGAATCTCAGGCCGAATTCGTAGATTTTCAGGATGATTGGAAGGTTTTCCAGGTAATTTGTTGAGGACAGGTGACTTGGGGACCCTACGCTTCCGCCATCTTGCCCCTCCCCCCGACCAGTGGCTTTTAAAGTAAAATAGAGGGATGCTTAGGTAGCTCAGTGGTTAAGCATGTGTCTTTGACACAAGGCTTGATCCCGGAGTTCCAGGATCAAGTCCCATGATTGAGTCCTACATCGGGCTTCCTGCTTGGAGCCTGCTTCTCCCTCTGCCTATGTCTCTGCCTCTCTCTTTGTGTGTGTCTCTCATGAATAAAAAAATAAAATCTTAAAAAAATAAAGGAAAATAGAGATTGACTCTCAGCTTCACCATGTGACCTTGATCATATAATCCAATCTTTTTGAGCCTCAGTTTCCTCATCTAATGATACCTACTACACCTTGTAAGACTGCTGAGAAGACAGAGATGAGGTATACACCTTGCTTAAAGTAAATGCTAAAAATCTTGATTATTATGGTTATTATTTTCAAATTTGACATACTTTGACCCATGGCCAAACTAAATAAATACCTCATTGCAGAAAAAATGCTATTATTCTGACTCCACAAGAAAAGCTTTAAATTTGTTTTTTTTAATCTTTAAAACTTCAAATATCAGAGTTCAGCTCTACATAAAGAAGCCATTGCAAGAAGCCATTCTTGCAATTTTAAGCATAAAAAGATTCCATACAAAGAAAGAGGTGCTCACATCATTGTTGGAAGGTCTAATGAAGCAGGTTCTTATCTGAACTCTCAGAAGAGCAATATAAAATTGGCCAAACTTGGGGAGTCTGCTCTGCCATAAAGAGAAAGGTAAAAAATCAAGAAATGGGCACAAAAGCTATTGGCTCCAGGGAAATATACAATTCACCCAGGATCAGAAAGCCAGGGCCATGAGGATTGACTGCAGAATAACATTGCTGGATAAGTCACAGGATGCCCATTAAATTTGAATTTTGGATCAACAACAAAAAATTTTTAGTGTGTGTTCCATACAAATCAAGACATACTTAGACTAAAAAACCTGTTGTTGATCTGAAATTCAAATTTAACTGGGTGTCATGCGTTTAAGTAGGAACCCTGATTTACCCCCTCATTTATCTGAAATTAAAATTCAACCAGGTGTCCTACCCATTTATTTGCTAAATCTAGAGTTCTGCTCTAGAGCCACTCATAACCTACTGTTCTAACATCAGCGGAAGGGTATCTTGTGTGATGATGCCTCAATTCAGTCTCATCAGATTGTGTCAGATTGGCAGAAACTAAATCACATCAGAAACTCTGGCTGCAAGGACATGTGGGAGACATAACTTTTAGCTTTTCAGTCTCTATATTATGGCAGGCATGAGAGAAGTGCAGAAGAACATATGACAAGGAAACAATTCACCACAATAGCTGCACAGTAATATTGATTTATTGCATTTGTAATTTGTTTTATTTTAACAGACGTATCTTGAACATTCTTCTTTTTTAGTCAGTTTAAGTAAGCACTAAACAAAAAATAAAATAAAGTCTCTGTCCTCAAAGAGCTTAGATTCTAGTGAAGGACAAAAGAAAACAATTAACAAAATAATGCTAAATCACAGAAATACATAAAATTGAAAGTAAAAGATACTTATAATCCTACCACTCTTCTTCTGTCTTAATGTAATAACAAAAAAAAAGGTTAAAAAAATCTCCTTATTCTGGGGCGTCTGGGTGGCTCAGTGGTTGAGCGTCTGCCTTTGGCTCAGATCGTGATCCTGAGGTCCTGGGATGGAGTCCCGCATAGGATTCTCTGCAGGGAGTCTGCTTCTCCCTCTCCCTCTGCCTATGTCTCTGCCACTTTCTCTGTGTCTTTCATGAATAAATAAATATTTTTTAAAAATAAAAAATAAATAAAATCTTTTTATTCTTTTCTCACTCCAATTTTACTTCCCACAGATTATCATCAATAAAAGTTGTGTGTGTATGTTTTGTATGTATGTGCTTGCACATGTATTATAAGTAAGTTAAACGTGATCACTAAGTCCCATGATGGTGGGAATCTGCTGAAGGGGTCAACATTACCCAAACTAATGAGAAAAAGACAGAATCCAGACATCTCCTTCCTCTTCCCTTAGGATCCTCTATGCTTGATTTAGCTCCCACTGCTTTCTGGAAGTCATCTTCTCCCTTGGTCTTCATCCTCTCTCCATCCCACCTCTATCCTGCTGTGTCTCCTTTACCTGCCTTGGGTCTTCTCAGAAAATACAGACTCATTGCCAGAGTGGAGCATATGCCCTGATCAATTTTCATATGTCCAGTTTTTGTCTGGTGATGATAAAATGTCCCCAGTCCATTCATGTGAGTCTGGAGGAAAAAGAAGGGAATAGAAGGGATAGAAAACTCTCTATCACTCTCCCCACCTCATCCCCACCTTACACTCCACTCAGAGTTAAGTCCCAACTCCTCCTTCTGGTTTCTTTGTCTAGCACTAAGGATTTCCTATCTGATGACACAAGCATGTTTTCCTCCTACCATTTCCTCACGAAGACCGCTCCAGCCACTCTCCAAACATGTTTTATTTTCCCTTTTCTCTGTCGGTCCTGACATGTACTTCTAGTATGCTTGCCATGTCCTGAATGGAGGGCCTTACCACCCAACACCTCTGCCCATGGGCACTTACCCATGCTCCGGATCCAGCTTTGGTGCCTCTGCCTCAGTGATGTTGTCTCAGATCCATTCCTGCAGAAGCTGACCCAGAAACCAGGATTTAAGGGCCAGAGGTTTATTTGGGAGGAGGTTCCAGCAAGCTCGTGTTGGGGGGGAGAGAATGAGGCAAGGAAGAGGAAAGCCAACAAAGGCTGTGTATTGAGGAGGTTGTAATGGCGGGCAACTGAATTGGGGGAGGGAAGCTGATTGGAGTAGCTGAAGCCGATTGGAGAAGTTAGGGAGCCCACCTAAAGTCAAGAAAGCTGAAGTGCTTATTCTCCACTTTCCATCTGTCACTGCTGAGTGGCTTCTAGTGACATGAATTCCCCTGTGGTTCTGACTTGGCCTATGTGCGGACTGAGATAAATTCCTCAGGTAGAGACAGAGGTGTGTACAGTAGGATACCACCAGTGTGCACAGAAACTGGGCGACAAGAGGATCTGGACAAGGGGACATGGAGCATTTGGACAAGTTAGACAGGATTTGCTCCATTATATTATCTCGGTCTTTCGTGTGTATCTGTTCTGCCTAGGGTTGTAAATATTTGTGTATAATCAGAAAAAAAAAATTAAATTATTATTGTCTTAACCTGGATTACTTCAGGAAGCAAAGCCAGAGGCAAAAGCTTCTATGCTATGACTTTATCAAGAAGTGCAAACTCGGGAAAGGAGTAGTGGTGACAAGAGGGAGCAAGGCAGGGAAGACAGAAGTGCGAACGCAAGGCATGTTTTGAAGCTGGCTGCTAGGAGTGTCCTCCTAGGGGCTATATAAACTGTGTGTCTCAGGACACCCCACCAAGAGAAGGCAGAAGAATCTACCTACTAGCTCCTTTCTCCCATTATCAGAGGCTTATTTGACAGGGACTTGGGCCTCTGCACATCCACAGTACAGTTGTGCCAGCACTGTCAGAGTCCCACAGCAATCCAACACCTCAACACTAACAGAGATGCCTTAGGGCAGTGACCAAGGGAAGCATGAGGCAAGGGGCTGTCTGTGGTGCATGCAGTTAGGGTCTGGAACTCACCCATGGCCTGGGCTGGAACAAAAAAGTCTGGAGACAAGTGGAGGTAAGAGATCCAAAGTGGATTATTAAATGTGTCTGATTCACCAACCAAAGCAAACACACCAGGGATGACCCAATCCTGTGAACCCCAAATACCATGCCTAGAAGATTGCCCTGAAATAGTGTGAAGCATCCTCATGATGACTTACAACTGAAAATCAGCATTCTATTGTGAAAATCTGGTACATCAAACCAAAAAAAAAAAAGAAACTGAGTAGATGGAGATATTCTTTCCAGAATGCCTGATCTCTGGGAAAACAAGTATCTGAGGAGCTAAAGATGTACTAGAAGAATGAAATGAAGAAGGAAAATAGGTGAGTGAAGCAAATGTGAATGTAATCTTGTTTTTATCAGTAAGATGAAGAAAATGGGTTCTCTGGTTCACTCAAGGATCCTTTATAGACATTCTATACTGATTGTTTTAATTGTTGTTTTATTTTTACTCATTAACTTCTATGAAGAACTAATTATAAATGTATACAAAGTTTGTATATATGTTTGTGAAACTTGCATTAAAGCAGCAAAAAGAACTGTATCAAGGAAACAGGAAGGTCAAATTTTTGTAGGTGCTGTGCTGGAAGGGAGGTAACATGTAAAAGAGAAACATGTTTATCTGGTGGAATAATATAAGTACCAGAGAGAATACAGGCCTGTGTAGACATTCTTTAAAGGAAGAAAGAGGATGGGGAACCTGGGTGGTTCAGTGGTTGAGCATCTGCCTTTGGCTCAGGTCGTGATCTTGGGGTCCTAGGATTGAGTCTCACATCGCTTCTCCCTCTGCCTGTGTCTCTGCCTCTCTCTCTGTGTCTCTCATAAATAAATAAATAAAATCTTTTTAAAATAAATAAATAAATGAAGGAAGAGAGAGGAAATGTACTTGATTTCTTTATAGCCATCAGTTCTGTATTTATTTTATTTAATCTGGAATATGTTGAATACATTATGAGTAAGTACTGATGAAAAGGTCAATGACACTTTTTCTATAATGATGAAGATTATATTATTTCAGAAGGAATTATTTTACTTTAAAGAAAATATTTAAACGTTATTATTCCTTAAGAAACATTTCCATTTAAATTCTGCACCCTCTAAAGAAATTCAGTTATTAGTTTTTTCAATTACACAGAAAAGGAACTAGAACTTTTATCATTAATATATAATGCAAGTATATTATTAAAATGCCTAAAAGGGTTATATAGATAACAAAACATAAAAAATGCAGTAATGAAGATTGAATAACCTTTTAAACAACAAATAAGTTTCCATTTCTGGAAGAAGAGCTGTGTAGACTGCTACAGAAATCATGGCCTGTGTGTAATCATATCACTGAGGAATATTCTTGAAGATCAAGTGCTTGAATGTAGTCAGACACAGCTTCCTCAGTCAAACCTATTTTACCACGAACTTCTGCTCTAAGATTATATATTAGAGCATCATCAGGTTTCAAAGACAAGGCTGTAAAAGAAAAACATTTCAAGATATGTCTTATGCTAACACTGGAAAATAGTGTCATGTTTAAAAAAATAAAAATGTTATGAGAACTTTAGTATTACTTATTTGAAAGCATTTTTCCTCAAATGTAAGTATTTGGTAAAATTAAAAATATTAAATACTAAAAAATAAATAAAAATTTAAAATATTAAAATATTAAAATAAATCTAAGAAAACTAACTTGAAGAAACAGTATAGTGTCTTTCCTTGAAAAGCTAACATTGTTCATGTCCAGTTTCTCTAATAATCTAATAATCTCAGTTTACCCATGCTCTAAGTCATTCCATAAAGGAATCTATAGTGATGGCATTAATGATATAGAAAAACACTAATTCTTATGTAAGTTTATCAGGACAAACAGACCAATGATTTTTCTTCTTTTATTGTCTAAAAACAAACATATCAACCACTGTGATTTTACCAAAAAATTATAAAATGAAAATACCTTTGCTTAGGTCTTCCTCAGCTAGTTCATATTGCTTTAAACAACAATAGAAGTGGGCTCTGTTAAAATATACTGCAGCCCAGAAGGGACAGCTTTCAACCACATATGCAAAATCTTCTTTTGCTTCTTTGTATTTCTTTAATATTGTATTTGCAATAGCTCGATTCATGGTAGCACATTCATTTTCTGGATCAAACTTTAAAGCCTTTGAGAAGTAGTCACTGGCCTATAAAATGTGAAATTTTAATTGGCAGCTATATAGCAATTGGAAGCACTTTCTGTTCTTAATTTAAAATAAGGACATTGGCATACCAAGGGAACAGTGGAAGCATTTCATCCCAGATAGAGTAGATAAAGAGGTGCACTGTCTGTAGACAATGTAAAAAAACAATAGCAAAACCAGCCATAAGCCAGTTTGCTTTTTGTTATCACCATGTGTTGGCAAATCTTAATAATGTCAGTGATAAAATATTACTCCTTGCTGAAGTGAAATGCTCCACTACTTACCCCTCAAATCCCACATCCTTATACAGCACCAAAAAAGGTAAAATATAAATTAGAAAAGGTCATAACAAGATAAAATATATTATAAAATTAACATTTTCACATAAAAGCAGAGTATCTAAGAACTGAAAAGGTAAATGAATTTTCCAAATAAGATTCTAAACCATACCAAAAAGGCTTAATAACTTAGTGATGCTGCAAAAGTTATGAAGAAGAAAGAGAGAGAGAAAAAAAATCAACTTGTCAAGAAGATCAAAGACTAAATTATTCTCTACTGAATAGAGAGCTGAAAAGGAACCTTCAAGGTGTGGTCTGTAGACTGGTTTGGGGGTCTTAGTCTAAGAAATCATTTGCTACACCTCTGTAAAGAGATTAAGTATAGGAACCAAGAGTAAATCATTAGTAACTATTATAACACTTTGACGTGGCTATGACATCCCAGCACATGAGTATATTTCTAGTTACCTGTTTATATTGTGTTTCAGTAACATATTGATGAATAATGAGTTATAAATTTTTTCAAATGGTCTTTCACCACAAATAGCTTTAGATGCTGATTAGACATCCTATTACTCAAAATAGGAATCTTATTTCTAATTCTGTGGTGGTTAAAAATTTGGCTTCTACTTTAAAACTTACTTTACTCAACGGAAAAGTCATTTTTAACAATACAGGTTGTTCTCTGATTTTTTACCACTCAGTTTTTCTCAACACACCACAATCTTGCTTCTATCTATCTCCCCTATTTTGTGAGTTCTGCTCTTGCTAAAGCTGCAGGTGTCCTCAAGCCCAATGGACATTTTCTAGTTCTTTTCTTTCATGACAATTACATCACATGAACACTTTTGATCTTTCCTTCCTTTGTAAAATTCTCTGTCCTTCAGACAGACCATCTCTGGTTTTCTCTTACCTCTCTGATTATTTTCTCTGTCTCTTTCAATGAACTATTTTTTCCTATGTTTCCGAGGGATTTGACTTCATTCACTTCCATTATGAGTGAAATGGAACACAGGTAGCATGTGTCCAGGAATCCAAACCAAACCATGGTTTGGTTGAATTTCTAGGTTCAACCTATTGAACCTATATTGAGCCTATATTGGCTCTACCCCCTTGTTATCTCTCCACCTTTGGGTGAGTAACTAAAGCTCTTTTTGTCCCCTGTTTTCCCTTCTGAAAATGGAAGTAACAAATAGAACTCTACTTTTAGTGATGCTTTTAGGTTAAGGGAGGTTACTATGTAAAGTATATACAAAATATCCATATATATCTGAAATATCAATTATTTTCAACTCAATTACTATTGATGATATATTATTTCTTCCCAGTGTCTACAAATGGAGCAACAACGTAAGCCTTAAAGCAATTCTTTGTGAATTTTGCTATCTATGACTTTTGAGAGGAAATTAGATCAAGATTGTGTAACTCATCTCATCTTTGGATGGAACTAGTTCATGTGGCAGATAAGTGCAGTATAAGGATCTGTTAAGATGGTGGCAGAATGAACATTCTTGTGTGAAGAGTTTAAAGAGAATTCACTCCTGAACAGAAGGCTGGACTCACAATCATCAGAAATGAGGCAAGGAAATGACTACAGGCAGGGCCAAGACTTTCCTCAAAAAGTAATTTAGGCTTCATTTTAATTAACCAGTAAATGATCAATAAAGGCCAAACTGCTCTACATCACAAAAGCATGACTTCAATCAGGTAGGAGCAAATGCCTACGTCAGCTAAGATAAAAGAATTCGATAACACACAATAATGTGCCTAACTTGAACAATATAACTTCCTAGTATAGCTCCCAAAATATATTACTTAGAAAATAAAAGCCTATTTATTTAATGAGGTAACTTGAAGTACAGGAGTAATGACTTTGAAGCAATTAAAGGCCAAAGACACTTACTACAACAGTGGCCTTGATTTTTTAATAATTAGTCTAATGCTCTAATATCTGTAATTAATTAAAATCCAGTTACTTTTTTAAAGTTGCCCATAGTTCATGATGCATGCACATAACTCATCTGAAAGTGATCTAAAATTATTGTCACTAACTAATGATAAAAGAAACCAGACATGTATAGATTTGAACCCTCTAGAGATTATTCGATCTGTTAAGGGACCCTTCTTCCTGGGCCTAACTCTTCCTCCAGTACAGCTAGAAACAAAGGTTGAGAAGGTAGGAAGCAGGGTACAGGACCATTTTCTCCACAAAGAGGCCTAGTCTGTACTAAAATATAGCATAACCACATAACTATTTGCAAAGTCTGCTTCAAACTGGTAGGGATGTGCACTGTGAAGCCCAAGCACTCAGTATATCAAGACAGAAGACAGAACACATTTTACATGAAGTATTTGCCTAGCTAATGTGTCCCCAGTTCCAGGGAAATAGAACCACACTAAAAAAAATAATAATAATAAAAAATAATAATAATAAAAATAATCAAAGATCAAATACACTTTAAATCTAACCAGTTTTATACATGATGCCCATGGAGTTATTATAGGCAAGTTTAAAAGGTGAGAGTCCCCCTCTCATGTGGATCTTAAACATTTATGGGAACAGAAAATTGACCCGGGGCATTTTATTTGTCTTTATCTCATTAACTAACTCTGTAACTCAGAGAAACATTGCTAGGACCAAACCAGAGATGGTTTAAGATTGATGAAATTTAAGGCAATTGACCCTGGCTTGTCCACTTGGGAAAACATTAGTCTACCAACCGTCCACTGAGGTCTGAGCTACAACAATCTCATTCATGCTTTACAGAATTGTACCTTTGATAATTCTCTATCCCAGAATTTAGCTTCACTGCTGAGGTCAACTAAGCTCATCACAGGGCTTGCTGTCCAGGGGAATGATCTAAGTTGGGAAAGAGTAAGAGCAAAACCAAGGCAACGACAGTAGAACACAATGGAGGGCACATACCTGAGAAAAACGATCAAGAAGCAAAACTGACAGAAGTGAGGAAAAGAAAGATATGGTTCATGCTGTCTCTACTCAGGTGACTTGATGGAAGATGACATCTTGAACTGAGAGAGGGTCTATATGAAGAAGAGCTGGAGAAGAGGTAGGAGACAGATGAATTCAGTCTGGGCTCTAATGCACTTGGAAAATATCCAGTTTTAGCAACTGGTGATATATATGAATTAGGAGCTCAGTAAAAAGGTGTAGACTGACATGTAGTATAAGCCATAGGTATAAATGGGCTTTCTGAGGAAGGAAATGTAGGGAAAGTATGGTTCCAGGCCCTACAGAGCTTACAGCCTAATTGGAGTGAGGAGATAAGAGATCAGCACACAGAAACCATTATGGAAGTACCCAAAGCAGTATTAAATTTGTATAGACAGAATTACATACAAAGCAGTGTAAAGTCGACAACTTGCTTTAAATTCATAACCACGAACCTAAAATGAGAGCTTACTGTTGTCTAGTAATCCTACTACACTTCCTTAGTATGTTGACCCTACTACTCTCTATAATAGTTATTTCACATTTTCTCTTTTCTCCTCAGAACTCCTAGCCACCCTGCCACCGTTTTTAAGTGTCTACCCCACTCTTAGCTGATAACTATACTCATATTCCATAGAGAAAATATAGTCAGTAAGTAGAAATGCTCACTTATCAAAATCTACCTGTCTTGCATTCAACTGTACCCCAACACTCTGCCTTCCCCCATGATGTAATGAATAGTGTCGTGCTCCCTTCAAAGGCCACCACTGCAACTTGCAAAATTTAACTTCAATTCTCAAAGATTTTGATCCTAATTATCCCTGCAACTCTCTCTTGCACCAACAATTTCTCCCTTTCTACTACACTTTTCATTAACATAGGAATGTGAATCAGTATCCTTCATATTTACAAAATAAAGAGAACTCCTTACTCCATGTTAGCTATCATCCTCATTTCACTACTTCTCCCCACAGAACTTCCTGAACCAGTTGAACTGCTCTAATTCTTCGCCTCACATTTCCTCCACAATCCTTACTATTCAAGACTCTGTCTCACTACTGCTGTGATAATGCTCTTGCCAAAACGATCAGTGACTTCTTCCAACCTCTCTTCTTCCTTGACCTCTCTCAGCAGCATTTGACGCACGACATTCTTCCTTTCTTAAAGCGCAATTATTCTCATAATGTTATCATATTCTCCTGCTTTCCTTATCATCATCGTGGCTGGATGTTCTCTTCTCAGTCTACTTTCGGCATCTCCTCACTGCTTCACTCTTAAATATTGGTGTTATCCCAGAACCTGCTCCATAAAGCCCTCCCTCCTCTACCTACACTACCCATCCAGGCAATCTCAGTTTCATAGAGTCCCACACATATGGTCATACTGATAGAATAATGCTTATGTGAAACTGTATTACATGTGTTTATCACTATTAATATTTTATGGTTTATTTTGTATTTCTTCCTCCACTAAAAAGTAAGTTACAACAGAAAAAAAAGCCTTCTATATCTTGTTTAGCTCTGTACCCTCAGGGTATTATTAATGCCTCATACACAGCACGTACATCATAAATATATGGAGATTGAAAGAATGAGGAGTTAAATGGAATAAGGAAATATTTGCTGAACTTTTCCAGCAAAATGAAGGCAAGAACCATAGCCTCTTGGTACATATAGATGCCCCAATGATCATTTTCTTAAGAGATATGGTGGCAATATTAAGTGGTACAGGAGGACGCAGAGATTGCAGGTCTTGGAAAATGTAAGCAATAAAAACTTTTTTAAATGAGTACGTCATCTTAGAAAGCAAGAGTTGTGAAAAGTTCTGAAAAACACAGAGCCTGTGGTAGAAGTCTTCCCAAACCAACTGGGCTAGGGGACGTTTTATAAAGTCCTTTGCCATAACATCGATGGGAGCACAACTTGAAAAGCTACCATGGCTCATCACCCTGCTTCCCATAAGCATCTCTGCTATTAGTCAAGGAACAAAATTTATCTCATCCAAATGTGAGTAACAGAAAAGTAATTTGCCTGCCTTCATGGTAAAAACAAGGATGAAAAAATTATAGCTTAATTTTTGAAAAGATAATAAAAACTCACCAGATAAAAAAGTATTGCTACAACACAGATAAAAATTATAACATAAAATTTCAAAATGAACTAGAAAAACGCTAAGGGAGCAATTGCATTTAAGAAAAAATAAATCAGAAATGAAGGATCTCAGATAAGAGGTGGCCAGGGGCACCTGGGTGGCACAGTCAGTTAAGCATCTGCCTTCAGCTCAGGTCATGATCTCAGGGTCCTGGGATCCAGCTCCACATCAGGCTCCGTGCTCAGTGGGGAATCTACTTCTGTCTGCCCCTCATGTTCTCTCTCTCTCTCTCTCTCTCTCTTTACTCTCTCTCAAATAAATAAGAAAAAAAAGAAGTGGTCAGGAAGGTATGACATGGGAATGAGATGAAACTAGAAAAAAAATTTTTTTAAAGAAACTTGATCTATAAAGTCCACGAGGGATAACAGAGATTTCAGAGAACACAGGAAAGATTTATAAGAGAAATGCGAAAAATGCAAAAAAAAAAAAAAAAAGAAACAAAAACTAAGAGATAAAAAAAATGAGAAAAAATAATTGGTATATAGAAGTCAAAGGGCATCTTATATATAATAACTAGCATTCATTCCCAATGAAGGGAATAATGAAACAAAAAATTTTTACACTGAATTCACAACTTTTATGAAACTTACATATTGAAAATTCCCACCATGTACTTGAAAACTTTGACTTCAAATGGTCAACTCTGAGACATACCTTGGAAAAACTTTTTGCTTAAAATAAAAAATCTTTAGTTATCTTGACCAAATGAAGTCACTGATAGAAGAATGAAAAACAAGTTTGCATCAAAAAAATCATTTTTGACACCAACATACAACACCGGAAAATAGCAAGGCAACGCTTAAGACACGCAAGGAAAGAAAAAGTAAGTCAGAATTTTAAACCCAGAAATGCTGTCTTAAGTTGTAAACGCCACAGGCAAACAGCTATGAACATAAAATTCAAGGAATATTGTTCTCCTGAGCCCTTTCTCAGGACTCTGCTAGAGGACCAATTTCAGGCAAGTAAGAAATGAGTGGTTGGGAGGAAAACTGGCAAAAAGCTGATGATGAAAACTGAATATACTTAACTGGAGAAAGGAGACTAAAATGTGAAATAAGGGTAACAGAATAGCATGCAAATATTAAGCCCTTTGGCAGTGGAGGGATAATGAAACTCACAACAAAATGGGAGAACAGGGAGACAAAGTGGAAAGCTGGCACAAGCTGACACTGTAAACTTACACATATTTAAGAAAAAAAATAAAAACTTTTTTTTCCAAAAAAGAATACTATTAACTAAAATCAACAAACAGATGAGAGGGAGGAGAAAGGGAAGAAGAGACTACTAAATGATAATTTTATTGTTGTTTATAGTAGAAAAACTAAAGAAATAAGGAACTAAGAGCATAAAGGTATTTTTAAAAAGATAACCACTAACACAAAACTGGAAACCTTCCTAAGTATCAGAAAACCTTTGGAAAAAATTAAATATAGTAGACCACAGAATAAAATATATTAAATACATGTGTGTAGAAAATATGACATTATAACAGAACTAAGATCAACCATGCCAACTTTATTATTATTTTAAAATGCTAAGTATTTTCAATTTGCCATCTAAAGCAAAATCTAACCCTTGCTGATAAAACAGACACAAACCTAAAATAAAGGATTCTGAACATTGAAAATAAAGGGAAGGTCAAAGGAATGCCAGGCAAAGGCAAACCAAATGAAATCAGGGGTTACAATCTTCGTATCAGATAAAAGTGAATTTATTCCAAAGAACATTTAAAAGAAACCAAAGGACACTTGTAATGCATTCACAAAGCATATGTAGTGTGTATGAATATCTGTACATAAAATAATAATGTAGCAGAAATTTTTATAAAGCAGAAATTACAAGAAATGTAAAGAAAACTATTGATGTCACACTAATTTTAAGATACTTAAACCTTTCTCACTCCAAAATAAACCAAAAGAAAAGCAAGTGTCAATATGGGCTAAATTAAAAACATAACTTATAAGGTAAATCTTATATGGATATTTTTACTTCCTTATCCTTATAGGAGAAATTCTTTTTTGAAAAGGCTCTGGGAGTATTTTTTTTTAAGTTGGCATATACAAGACCACACTAAAACTCAATAAACTTCAAAATTAGAAAATATAAAAGCCCTTCCACCTGGACATTTTAAGTGCTCTGTTAATTTAATCTTCAGTCAAAGGGGAAATAACATTTCAAGCGTAACATTTTAGGAAAACAAAAATAAAAAACATTACAGACCGAAAGACATAGGATACTGCTAGTAGCAATACTTAGGGAAATAGTTTAACCTTGACAACTCATCACACTATAAATTAAAGGGTGACAATAAATGAATTAAACTTCTGACTCAAAGATAGACAAGGAACACAATAAATTGAAGGTAGAGAACAAAAGAGTGAATATAAATAAAATGTTAAAGTTAAGTTTGAATTATGTAAATGCATTAGAGTTCAAATAAAATAAATTCAAAAGATAAAAAATATCATCTAATAATCCAACACCTTCATTTCAGACATTCTGAAAAAATTAAGATGTTATAAAACCAGAACTAACATCTTTATCTCCTTACTCACTCTCAGTCCCAGGTAACATGACTGAAATTTAGGAAAGGTAGCGAGCGATTAAGGTGAGTGAGGTAATCACATCAATGAAAAAGAGTCTTGAAGGAAGTCTGAGATCTGTCTAAGTGGGAGCAAAGAGAGGATTCTAGGCCAGAAGCTGGCAGCAATGGGCAGCAAGGCAATGGCCCACATTTGGGGAAAGTTGAGAACAATGTTTACTGGACAAGGGTCCAATAAACCAGTGTCTAGTAAACAAGTGTTGAAAGATTGATGATAATGAGGAGAATAAATCCACGGAGATGAGAACACTTAATAAGGAGCTCATGATTAGCCTGTGATATAAGGACTGCATTCTGAAATTATACATAACAAAGAAAGCATTTAGCACCAAAAAGAAAATGTTAAGGAAAACTCATTTACCTGGGAAAACTGTCTGTGGTGAAAATAGATATTTCCTGCATTAAAGTAAGCCAATGAATACGTGGGGTTTAGAGAAATTGCTGCTTGATAGTCTTTCATTGCATTCTGTTGTTGACCCATAAACTCGTGAATCACACCACGATTTGTTAAGAATTCTGCTGTAGTATTGATCTGTAATATAATCGTATGAGTATTTAGCATCTGGGAACAGTATTATTCTCCAATTTCATGTATGTAAAAATGAATGTTATGAAATCTACTTGTGGGAAATGAGTAATTTTATAGTGCAAGTGAAACCCCATTAGACCAAATATTTTGAAAAAGGACTCAGTATGAAGTTGATTCAGTGTCAACTCTTTCTTGATTCGTTGCAATAAAACAAATAATCTTAGTGCTTTACTCAGTTCTTTTCCAAAAGATAGACATGGTTGGCCAGAAGCTTATGGGTTTCACTTCATTACACTGGAGAATAAATTAAATAGTTAACATATTTATTTGTCCTAGGTAGTAGCAATTATCCTCCAGTTCTTTCCTTTTTCTTATCTCAAAGATTACAAAATCTGCTGGTTTCTACAGAAACAGAATCCAAAAACTAGAAGAAAAGATTTCTGTCACTGTATACAAAACCTGAGATTTTTATTTGCCATTTCACTATAGAAGAAAATCTGGGGATTTATATTGTTCCTTAGTTCCTTTGAACCCAGAATATTATTTTATTTTCTGCATTCATTTTTTTATTTCAAAATAATATTCATGTCCTATAAACTATAGATTGCATCTACTGAGAGGAATCAACATTTATCATGAGTTTGGATTTTGGATTTTAAATGTACTTAGGTCATAAAATTGGCAAGCCACAAAAACTCTTTACTCTAGGAACCTCCTAGAAAAGAAAAACAGTATTTTCCCCTACAAGTTACTTTAAAAAGTAACAGAGAAATTACACGAACCTATTCATTAATGGTGATAATTGATGCTAATGATAATATAATCTAAGTGGATTTTTACCTTTATGGCAGCATTAATGTCTTGAATTGCAGCAAAATTATCACCCATCTGAAGACAGACCACAGCTCTTCCTTCATAGGCTAAGTAGCACTTTGGATCAACTTCTATGGCAATGGTAAAGTGATTCCAAGCTTTCTGGAATTTTCCTTGGGCCTAAAATAATTTTTCATTTACATGAAGTAGAAATTGTCCATAACATGATAAATGTTTATGGTTTTAAATTAATCAAATAAAGCCTTTAGTAAGGGTAAATTTATATTGTGCTAAATTTAAGCTATTTTAAACAAGGAAGTTGACTGTACTGTGAGTGCATTCAATTGACTAAATTACCTCTAAGTATTTATGCTAACATTTCAATTAGTTAAAATAAATCTAATTGTTACAGCCATCACTTATGCCAATCTTGAACAACATAAAATCATGGCCACCATATGAAACACCAGTGCTCCTGACAATCATCAGCACAAAATTTACACTGAATTCCACACATACAGGCAGATTGTTATTTATTGCCTGGCATTGGATCTCCAGTTATATGTAATATATATATAATGAATATAATAAGATAAATGTGTTGAATAAATAAGAGAACAAACTAATGGTATAAAACTTATTTTGATAAATTGTACCTGCATCTGGAATTTTAGAGTCACTATACCTAAATATACTACACCATGGAACCATGGAAAATGCATTAAAATCTACCAATTTTCTGTTTATATAAGCCTTAGCACCAACTGGAAAACAAGAAAAAAGGTCAGGAGAAGGGCACTGTTAATTGAAAGACATCCAAGTATTTCCTAGAGAAGACCAACTAGCAACTAAATACCTCAACTCTGTTAAGGCAGTGAGTTGATAAATTCACTGAGGTCCAGAGTCTGTTCTTTATTCTAATAGGCTAAAAATCCAACTTGCCAGAATCTCAAAGGCTGAGAAACTGATTCATACTAACCAAACTGAGCCCAGTGACCCTTGTATAAAACTAAATAAGGTAACTCCGCGCTGTTCTGTATCCAGCAAAGCTCTCCCTCTGGGCAAATTATGTGAAAATCAACATTGTCATAGCAAATTTGTTTACAAAACAAAGAATAAGAATATTAAGCTGCAAATGGCCTCACAATAGGATATCTGTCATCTGTTCCTGACATCTGTTTTGGCTAACCCTATTATGGGTGGTGCAAGGCACATAGTAGGGAAATTCATAAGATTTTGCTGAACAAATGGTTACTTTTCCCTCTGGAGAGAACTTGGATGAATCTCTCTCTTCTCAGCCCTTTCTTTCCTGATTCAATCCTTCTGCATACTGATGTGTTTCTCAATCTTCTTTCAGGTTGATACATACCAAGTGATATCTTCATAAAACAAAAATCTGATGTAATTGCTTTGATTATTTATAACATTTTTAACTGGCCTGAAAGGCCTTTACCTTCAGTCGTTTTCCAGTTCTCTAGCCTGTCCTACAGCACTCTCTTCTTGTCCATAACACTTCATCCACTTGGCCTCTCTTTCTCTTTCACAAGACTTTCTAGTGGGTTGTTCACTGTGTCTTAGCCTCAACTCTTAATACTGACTGCTTACTAGACTTTCACACTCAATTTAAATGTTCATTTCTCAAAAAGAACAATGTCCATTTCTCATTTCCCCTAAAACAAATCTAGGTTTCCTTGTTATAAGTTGTCCTAAAACTTATCCTTTGTTGCATTTATCATGAATATAATTAAATAAATACTCATATGATTGCTTGATACTCATCTCTCTACTAGGTAGTAAACTCTATAAGAAGAACCCAGTATATTTAGTTCACTGCTGTATCCCTAGGCCTAGAGCCCTATATTTTGGGCTCAGTAAAATGCAATGAATGCAATGAATGATGACATTAACACACTTTATTGGGTTGCGGTCAGCTCTCAAAACTTTGGGAGTCATCCTGTCTCTTCAAGTTGACTTTGCAAATTTCTACTATGATCCAATAATGGCTAATTTTATGTTTAAGTCTCAGAGGGCATTCTTATTTCCCTTATTAATGAATTCTTGGGCCTACCTCATTATAACCACCAACCCTAACATTCACCTCCAATATTATTATTATTAGATCAGCCAAACTCATTTTCAAATTTTAAAAACTCAACTTTAATTTTAGATTATGAACAAGAAATTCTGCAAATTATGATAATTTGAACACATTTTTTGCCCATAGTCCAAAATTTTAAATATTAAAAAAGAAGAAAAATTAAAATTGCTCAATTCCTCTTCATGGAAAATATAGCATACTTAAAATATAGCATACTTAGCATTTTATTCCAAGAAAGGCATTACATATTTTATTAGTGCAAATAGGTTGGTGAGTGTATGGGCCAGGTCAGAGTATTCCAGAAATCACTCAGAGACCTGCTCGGTAACAGAGTAACACTTTCCCATCTTGCTGAAAGGACAAACGCTTGGTCTTTTGCTTTCCCTGTAAGTTCTTATTCACTGCCCTTTGTAAGATGACCTAAATCCCTGTATAGTGGTTGTTTGACCCACTACATGGCTAAAGTCCACTTCAAAGTTTTCCTCCAGTGTTTATTCTCTCTAGCTTTTCATTAATTCAACAGGACAATATCTACGGGGCCCAAGTATAAGGTAGTGAAACAAATTAGCCACATTCTTATCCGTGAAATTCATCAGGCAAATTTTAAAGGCTGTCTGTAAGTATGTGAGTAAGGCAAGGCCAGGTACAAGCATTAAAGAAACCCAGGTTCAAAGAGTCCTCATCTCACTAGCACACCAGGTCCCTGGGTGTGGTTGCCAGGCAGGTTCCCTGTAACTAATAAACTCTTGCTTCCCACTGCTGCTCTGATAATGACAGTAAGGGAAAGGTGAAATGTATTTAACCAAAGAAATAATATGTATCCCAATCACCAGTAAAGAACCAAATATACTCTTTCCCTTGTCCAAAAGGTGCTTTTGTAGACTAAAATGTTGTTATATGATGTTACCTGCAAATTATAGCCTAGGCTAATTCTGGCTTTTATATATGTTGGATTAATGTGCAATGCTTTCAGAAAGTCCTTCTGTGCTTGTTTGGCGGCTTTATCATGACCATATTCCATGTAAGAATTTCCTCGTCCAACATAAGCATCCAGAAAACATGGATTAATTTTAATAGCCCAGGTGAAGAAATCAACAGCTTCTTCAAATTCTTTATTTCTGAAAATAAATGAAAATATTGATTCTTCCTGGTGAATTTTCTAAGTGCTTTTCTATATATAATTTATCCATGAAGATTTGCACTGACTCTTATTTTTAAAAAACCTTTCATTTTTATTATCCATCATAGGAAATAAATTCATATAACCTAAGAAATTCTGACAGGGTTTTTGAAGACTTTTATGAAAGGAAAGAGGGAGGTAAGAACCATTTTTATAACAGAATTTGTTAGGATGATATTTTAGAGTTCTTTTTATTTCAGAACTAAACGTCTGAATGGCACTCCTGAATTTGTTTTTAACAGCTATCAGTGGCCAATACAGAAAAACATATACTATTATTGATGAAATGCACCATTTAAAACGGATTAAATTAAATGTATTTATGTATTTAATATTTCCTTATACAATAAAAGGAAGCAAAATTTTATCACACAGGAGGCCTTACTTCAAATCTTTTATAAAGGCAAATGCTTTTTGTGGACACCAGGAAAGAACAAGAAAAAAGTAAAATTCATTTCATTTATTAGCTTGTGAATACATGTGACTAAATGATAACTCTATCTCTCATCCTTAATTATTCTCTTTTGGTGGGGTGAGCGCTAGAGAATGGGTCAGATATTAGTTCATGGGCTGAGAGAGTCACTTTCTGCTTTATATGCATATCTAATAGTTATATTCAGTCTCATCTGATGTGGAGAATAGGGATTTTTTAAAAAGCTGGAACAAGGGAGTTACTAACATTAAGTAACTGCTTACTTACTAGGTGTTATGCTAAATGCTTTACCTATGCTATTTCACTCAATCCCTCCAACGATTCCTACGCTAGTTATAATTTTCTACGTTTTATAGGTTAAAAGAAAATGGCTCAGAAAAGTATGCACATAATAAATAACACAGTAAAAGGCATAGTGAGATTCAGCAGTATACATATCTAGGATTCAGATGGGTAAACCATAACCACAAACTTCATGCTTTTCCACACAGTCATCTTTACCTCACATTCTTCACCTTTAACATACCTGCAGTTGGCACACAAGATCTGATATCCCAATGGTGTAGTCAGAAGAAAGGCCTGAAGATCAGACCTAAACCTGAATGTGCAAATTAATACTAATTTTTCAAAATTGTTATGAGAAACAAATGAGCACCTGTGAAAACCACTTAGCAAGGAAATCTTCAATAAAGGTTATCATCTTTGGGCACCTTGGTGACTTAGTGGTTGAGCATCTATCTGCCTTTGGCTCAGGTCATGATCCCACAGTCCTAGGATCGAGTCACACATCAGGCTCACTGCAGGCAGCCTGCTTCTCCCTCTGCCTATGTCTCTGCCTCTCTCTCTGTCTCTCTCATGAATGAATGGATAAAATATTTTTTAAAAAAGTTATCATCTTCCTCTCATCCTCTTCATGACTTCTGCCTGTGTTCTCCTCTAGGATTTGGATGGATTCTTGTTTCATATTTAAGTCTTTCATTCATTTTGAATTTATGCTGCTTTGTAGTGTAAGAAAGTGGTCCAGGTTTCATTCTTCTGCATGTGGCTGTCCAGGTTTCCCAATACCATTTGTTGAAGAAACTGTCTTTTGTCCATTCAATATTTTTTCCTGTTTTGTCTAAGATTAGTTGACCTTATAGTTGTGGGACCATTTCTGGTATCTCAATTCTGTTCCATTGATCTGGGTCTGTGTTTGTACCAATGCCATACCATCTTGATGATTAGGCTTTGTAATACAGTTTGAAGTCTGGATTTGTTTTTTGTTTTGTTTTTTGTTTTCCGAATTTCTTTGGCTATCTGGGTTCTTTTGTGGTTCCATACAAATTTTAGGATTGTTTATTCTAGCTCTGTGAAAAATTCTGGGGGTATTTTGATGGGGATTGTACTGAATGTGTAGATTGCTTGGGTAGTATAGACATTTTAACAATGTTTGTTCTTTCAATCCATGAGCATGGAATACTTTTCCATTTCTGCATGTCCTTTTCACTTTCTTACATAGGTGTTCTATCCTTTTCAGAGTACAGATCTTTTACCTGTTTCATTAGGTTTATTCCTAGGTATCTTACTGTTTTTGGTGCAATTGCACATGGGATCAATTCCTTGATTTCTTTTTCTGATGCTTCATTATTGATGTATAGAAATGCAACAAATTTCTGCACGTTGACTTTATATCCTGCAAGGTTGTTGAATTCATGTATTAGTTCTAGCAATTTTTTTATGGAGTCTTTCAGGTTTTCTACATAGAGTATCTGTCATCTGCACATAGTGAAAGTTTGATTTCTTCCTTGCTGATTTGAATGCCTTTTATTTCTTTTTGTCATCTGAGCGCTGAAGCTAAGATTTCCAGTACAACATTAAATACTAATGGTGAAAGTGAACAACCTTGTCTTGTTCCTGATCATAGGGGAAAGGCTCTGTTTTTCCCCTTTGAGGATGATATTAGCTGTGGGCCTTTCATATATGACCTTTATAATGTTGAGGCATATTCCCTCTGTCCCTACTTTGTTGAGGGTTTTTATCAAGAAAGGATGCTATATTTTATCAAATGCTTTTTTTTGCATCTATTGACAGGATCATATGGCTCTTTTCTTTTATTAATGTAGTGTATCACATTGACTGATTTGCAAATATTGAACCACTCCTGCAGCCCAGGAATAAATCCCACTTGGTTGTGGTAACAATTCTTTTAATATACTGTTGAATTCCATTAGCTAGTAATTTTATGGAGAATTTCAGCAACCATGTTCATCAGGGATATTGGCCTGTAATTCTCCTTTTTAGTGGGATTTTTGTCTGGTTTTGGAATTAAGGTAATGCTGGCTTCATAGAATGAGTTTGGAAGTTTTACTTACATTTCTATTTTTTGGAACGTTTTGAGAAGTATAGGTGTTATTAACTCTTCTTTAAATGTCTGGTAGAACTCCCCTGGGAAGCCATCCAGCCCTGGACTCTTGTTCTTTGGGAGATTCTTGATGACTGATTCAATTTCTTTGCTGGTTATGAGTTTGTTCCAATTTTCTATTTCTTCCTGATCCAGTTTTAGAACTTTGTAAGCTTCTAGGAATTTGTCCATTTTTTCCAGGTTGCCCTATTTTTGACATATAATTTTTCATAGTATTCTCTTATCATTGTTTGTATTTTTGTGATGTTTCTTTCCCTTTTCATTCTTGATTTTATCTATCTGGGTCCTTTCTCTTTTTGTTTTGGTAAGTCTGGCTAGAAGTTTATCAATTTTATTTCATTAATCTGTTCCATTATTTTGTTGTTTCTATATCATTTATTTCTACTCTAATCTTTATTATTTCCTTTCTTCTGCTTACTTTAGGCTTTATTTGCTGTTCTTTTTTAGCTCCTTTAGGGGCAAGGCTAGGTTGTGTACTTGAGACTTTTCTTGCTTCTTGAATTAGGGCTATACTGCACAGTATACTTCCCTCTTAGGACTATCTCTGCTGCATTCCAAAGGTTTTAGACTGTTGTGTTTTCATTTTCATTTTCTTCCATGTATTTTTTTTTATTTCTTTCTTAATTTCCTATTTAACACATTCATTCTTTAATAAGATGTTCTTTAACCTCCATGTATTTGATGTCTTTCCAAATTTTTTCTTGTGGTTGACTTCAAGTTTCATAGCACTGTGTTCTGAAAATATGCAAGGTATGATCTCGATCTTTTTGCATTTGTTGAGGGCTGATTTGTGATCCAGTATATAATTTATTCTGGAGAATATTCCATGTGTATTCTGCTGCTTTAGGATGAAATATTCTGAATATATCTGTTAGGTCTGTCTGGTCCAGTGGGTCATTCAAAGCCATTGTTTCCTTATTGACTTTCTGTTTAGATGATCTGTCCATTGCTGTAAGTGGGATGTTAAAGTTCCCTAGTAATGTATTATTATCCATGAGTTTCTTTATGTTTATTATTAATTGATTTATATATTTGGGTGCTCCCAAGTTAGGGGCATAAATATTTATATCTACAGAAAGTAGAACTCACAGCCAGAGATTTAATCAATACAGATATAAGTAATATGTCTGAACTAGAATTTAAAACAATTAGGGCAGCCTGGGTGGCTCAGCGGTTTAGCACCACCTTCAGCCCAGGGTGTGATCCTGGAGACCCAGGATCGAGTCCCGCATCAGGCTTCCTGCATGGAGCCTGCTTCTCCCTCTGCCTGTGTCTCTGCCTCTCTCTCTGGGTCTCTCATGAATACATAAATAATAAAAAAATAAAAAATAAAACAAGTAGCCGACTTGCTTCAGTGGAAATGCTTAGGGTCTCCCTACTCCTCTGCCATCTTAACTCCTCTACCAGCCCTAAAGTTCAATGAGCACTGAATCTATTCAGACTAAGTAAATACTTATTAAACCTTAAAGCTAGAAAGGGACCTTGAAAGATATCTAGCAAGCTCTTCAAAGCTGACAATGACTAAAAAACAAGTCCAGAGAAGGTGACGTTGTAAAAATCAGAGACTTCCCAGACCCCTGTACAAAGAAAGAAAGGAAGAACTACAGAAGTAGCAATGTCCTTTTTTTGAAGGTGTGAATATCACACAATATCCTAGATTGAAGCTCTTGTTAAATAATCACATGCAGTTAAACAACAGAAGAATGTGGTAGAGTATCTATGTTATATCAGGATACATATTCATCAAGACATAAATTATTAAGCATCAATTACAAATATAAAAGCATATTAAATGAGTTTTTCTAAAATAAAAGGTGTTTTTATAAATCTAAAATACTGTGATCACTGAGGAAGGTGAGTGATTTTTATCCCAGTGTCCATAACAATGGACCATGTGCTGAGTGTGCAGGCAAGGCCACGGACACAAAAGCCCACTGCATCTTCCAAATTAATCACATACATGACCAGATGTGCCCTACTGAGTTGTACAAATAAATCATAAATACCTCCCAAAACTAAAGAATGTGGCTTGTAGAGTCAAAGATTCAAAAGTATCTTATGCAAATGTAAAGATAGTAAAATAGATGTTCTGGAGTAAAAAGTGGGTAAGACAGGTAACTCTGAGTAAATCAGGTTCTCCCTCTGTGGATTTTTTTTTTTAATCTGAAGGTGGCTTTCTCAAAGAGATCTAAAAATTAACTCTACCATAACACTCTTAGTGACCAAATTGGACAACAAGTAGGATATTCAGTCTAAGGAATGTTGTCTCCTAGCAACCACAAGAGTGAGAGCCAGAGATATACAAAGGCATACTTCAAACGTCTGCAACCCCATGAGTTCAAAGATCAAAGTCCTAAAATTTAAAGATTTATTCCTTTTTTTTTTTAATTTTCCAAATGGGAAAATTTTCACTTGCCCCACTATAAGACATCAATAATGAATCTCAGTACCTAGAAATCATGCTGCTGTGGTATAAGTATGTTATAGCTTATCTTGAAAAGCAAAGATACTTTTCCTGAAATAAATATAACCAATCACTAAACATTCCTTATTGCTAAATTCAGTAAAACTCAAAACACATGGAATTGGAGTGTGAGTTATCAGGGCTTTATTGTCTATTTAAATTCTACTTTTATTAAAGGACAATAGAGATTCCAGTCGGCTGATGAAAGTTGAGTTATTTGGAATTGCAAAGCAGTATCAGCTTAAGGAGGCTCCACCATATATACCCAGTGATTACATTTCATAAAAGAGATCTGGAAGTGACACAGAAAGAATTTTACCTTCTCTAATAGTTGCTAAGCATAGGAATGAGGTTGAGAGAATTTTGCATTCTTTTTTTTTTTTTTTTAAGAGAATACAATGACCTCAGACTTTTTGGTCTGCACTCAACCAACAAAATAAACACATTAGTCATCATTATTCCATCTCTTTTTAAGATTAACAATTGCCTAAAGAGATGAATTGTATAAAGGTTCCTGGATTAACATAGACAACTGTGTGACTATGTCTATATAAAATTAGTTATCTGAGACCCATTTAAGCTTTTTAACTCAATGACAGTTCACAAATACCAGTTATTATTTTTTTTAAGATTTTATTTATTTATTCATGAAAGACACACACAGAGAGAGGCAGAGACACAGGCAGAGAGAGAAGCAGACTGCATGCAGGGAGCCCAATGTAGGACTCAATCCCAGGACCCCAGGATCACTCCCTGGGCCAAATGGAGGCACTAAATGCTAAGCCACCCGGGTGTTGCTGTACCAATTATTATATAACTATGTTCATAAAATAAAAGGGCTGACTCTCATAGGAAAATATGGCTGTACTATCTATGTCCTAAAAGGGAAAAAAAGAATATTGGTTTCCTAAATAATTCAAACTGTGTTCTATTCTCTAAATTGGGTATTTATATAGCCTAATCTACATAATTTATGAATATCTCAGTTTCCTCTCCAATTAATTGCTATTGTTTCATGAAAAATAATGTTGTAAACTACTACTTAATCATAGTTTATCCTACACTAAAATCATGAGCTGAATCTCTATGCTTTTAAAAGCAAAATGACCAGAAATTAATTTTTACATGCCAAATGTATATGTAGAAACATAAACACTATAGTTAACAAAATCTACCACTCTAATATTATCTGAGTAAATTTTAAATTGATCACCATCTGTTTTTGAGCCTATGTTACTGTTCTTACCTCCCCTTCTATAACTTACTTTTTTTTAAGCTGAATGTGGAGCCCAACACAGCGCTAGAACTCACAACCCTGAGATCAAGACCTGAGTTGAGATCAAGAAGCAGATGCTTAACTAATTGAGCCACAGGTGCCCCAATACTTATTTTTATAATAACACCAGAAACAGGAAAAAAATTTTTGAGTAATATGTTTTTTATATATTTCATTGTATTTTATGGATATTTACTGGTATTCCTGTAATTAGCTTTAGATTTAGAGCTACATTTTCTAAATGCAAAATTTTCTTGAAAATATATTATTTTTTGAAATCATCCTCCCTTCCAGGAAACCAGTTTTTTAAATCTAGTTCCATTTTATGAACAAAGTTAGTTGACTTAATTTTATTCTTAGCTATTTCAGGGTATGCATGATTTTATTCTGTATATTACCAAGGTTCTTTCCAGTAAATGGGCTTGTATTAGATGGGTATCCCAATGCCATGATGCACGTATTTTCTTGAAGATTTGGTTAAATCATTGATTAGAAGGTAGAGGAGTATTAATGACATATTCAGATGTGCTCCCTCTCCATTTCTTTACAGGGAGTCTTTGTATCTATCCCCATTTTTGTACTCTCTTAGTTCCACAACATTTTCCTCTGTCTCTTCTATCCTCCTGTTATTATAAATAAGATGGTTCTACCTGCTTTCACATCAACACAAATTGCACTCCATACCTGTGATGGCATATGGCAGTCGCTTGACAGAGGTTCACATTAGTCTTGCTTATTAGTGCAGCTTGTTTAAAATCCTGAAACAGTTTTATAAGTTGTTGTTAATTTTGCAACATTATCTTTAGTGCTTTCTTAAACTTCTAACTTTGATTCTACCATGAATATACTTAGCACAACCATTAAAATGTATATCTTACTAAAACTTTATTTTTCCTTTTAGTATCATAGCCAGTGAGAATGGATGGAGCAGAGGACACCCATAACTGAAAACTCACTCGGAATCTTATGCTACTGGTCTCCACTTTTCTTGTGGTTTTGCCCTGCTGTGTGTAATGAGATATTTCATTGCTTTCTTGTTATTGTTTTTTTCTCCAGTGCATCCCACCAGAGACTTCCCCATCTAGATAGAAATGGAAATTCACTTGGAGAGAAGCTTTGGTGTTACATGTCTATAGGACAGACAAGCACCCAGGCCCAGGGAAAGGGTATAACGGGGTCTTCTGTGTGAATTAGCTTGAAGCTGCTCTTACCTTTGGAATCCACACTTCTGGGAAGTAGCATATCATTTTGTCCAGGGATCCTAAAAGCTCCTGAGAGGGAGTAATATAAACTCCAATTTCAAGATTTTGAGTTAGAAAAGTCAGCCAGGATAGACAGCCCAGGGAAAGAGGTTGTGAAGAGGATTACAAGTGCTAAGCCTGCAAAAGATCCTGACTTTGCAGCCCTAACGCTATCTTCTATTAGGCACCTCTTTTTGGCACTGGAGAGGAGCTAATCTTAATAGATGGTCTCCCTTTCCTTCTCCCTTCCTCTTTCCTTCTCTTTTCCCCCTTTCTTCCACAAACCTGTCCAGGCTGTGCCACAGGGAGGAAGCTGCCTATCTTGTGGGGGAGGAATTAGTTTTCTGCAAATGCTCGGGTGGAAGAGGGCCAGCAGGGTCAAATGAGCACTCTGGGATCATACTGGGGAAGGAAGGCATTCGTCATATAGACCAATCTGTGAATGTGGACTCCTCACTTAGATTCCTGAAGTATATTTTGATACTAAATGGAAATATTTGGGAGAAAATAAGAAAGTGATTGTCTACTTAAATATAATCAGATATGCTGCCAGCTAATTCCCCTAAAAGGATTGTTTTACTAAAATAGAAGTAAATTTACAAGTGTGAGATTTGTTTCAAATGTTCTTATTAATTTGAGGAGTTGTGGGGAGTGACCACAAACTTAAAAGATTGAGAATACCAAGTTTCATTCTGTAATCAGATACAATTAACAAATGTCAACTTGACTTTATATATATATATAACTATTATTATGCCATATGGTAATGAGGTATTAATTATCAACAATAGACATAAATGATGACTTTTAGCATTACTTAGAATAAAGCTAACAGCATTTTTATGTTTTTTCTTGTCTGATTAATCTTCTCTAATATGGAAATCATAAATAACAAACCACACAGAGTCACTCTTATACAAAGCAAAATCCCAACTCCCATTCCCTTCATTGATGAGTTAATAAAGACCTTCACCCACACTGTCTCCTTTTCTGTGTCAGAGGGTGGGCCCTTGACCTCATTCCTTCCTGTCTCCTCTGAAAACTTGCTCCATCATAGTCCTACTGTTTTCTATATCTTTCCTTGGCTCACTGCCCTGCCCTAACATGCCTTCCCTCAGTCCTCCCTCCCCGAAAACTACACATGGCCTTGTCATTCTAGTTCTTGTCACTACTGATCTTCTTGAAAGCATGGTCAACACTCACAGATGCCATGTCCCCACATCCCCTTAACTCATTATTCCTGTTTTGGAATAATAAAAAGGCCAATTTTATGGCCTTATTAAAGTAACCATATATACAATGCAGAGAGTCTAATAAAACTAGAAAACTTACAGAGCTTATAATGACCCCCTCCCTCCATCACCTCCTTATTCAACTCCACTCCCCAAAGGCAACTGTTTTTACAATTTGCTGGGTTTGGTTCCACTATTTGCCTTTAAATTTCTAAACAATATGAATATCATATCATGTTTAATTCCAACATAGGATATTATTTAGCTATCTTAGACCATCACTCCATGCACCTCTCTTTCGATCACTATCCCATTTTTTTAAAGATTATTTATTTATTTATTTATTTATTTATTTATTTATTCATGAAAGACACACAGAAAGAGGCAGAGACATAGGCAGAGGGAGAAGCAGGCTCCCTGATGCAGGACTTGATCCCAGGACCCCAGGACCATAACCTGAGCCAAAGGTAGATGCTCAACCACTAAGCCACCCAGATGCCCAGCCACCATCTCATTTACCTATGGCAATGCATTTGTCTGTTTTAGTCTCTATTTCACTTTTCTCAAGGGTAGGATCCTTAGCTACCGATATATTTTTTAAGTTTGAGGTATTAAAATTTTGAGTGGTAGTTTTGGGTGCCCTGAACATCTCTTCTCCACTATCTTTAACTTTGTGGAACTATAACTTTCTTATTCCTTTACTGTTTTCCTGGTAGGTTTTCAAGGGGACAAAGAGATAAACATTCTCAATCCAACCAGCTTAATCATTAACTTTCTAAACAATGCCAGTCTAAATGCCGCATTCTACTTCCTGTTCAGTGTGTTCCTATGAGGGTCATACAACTTTCAATTAATAGGTTTTCAACATCTGTCCTACTTAACCACACTATTTACTCCTACTAAAATTTTTTCCGTGGGCAGACTTTAACACTCTGCTTTCTCTTGTTTTGTTTTGTTTTTATCTAGTCCTCGTATTATTAAGTCTTATATTCTTTCACTGGTTCTTCCTCAACCTGCATCTTTTTTTAACTTAATGTTTCAAATTAATTACGTTATATAGAGAAAAAAATCCTTTCTTAAAAATTTTAACTAGTGTTTGCTGGGCATGCTTTTTTTCTAGCCTTTTACTTTTAACCTATCTATATCATTATATTTAAAGTATTCCTGTAGCCAGTATTTAGAAACTTATTTAAAGTATATTTAAAGTATTCCTATAGCCAGAATATAGCTAGGATTTTTAAAAATAATGTATTTATTATAATAATGTATTAATGTATTTGAGAGAGAGAGAGAGAGATGGGGAAGGACAGAGGGAAAGGGAGAGAGAATCTTAAGGAGACTTCATGCTGAGTGTGAAGCCTGATGTGGGGCTTGATTTCACAACCCTGAGAACATGACCCGAGCTGAAACTAAGTTGGACATTCAACTGACTGTGCCACTCAGGCACACCTATAGTTAGGGCTTTTTAAAAACTCCAGTCTGACATTCTCATTATTTTAATTGATATAGTTTGACCATTTCTATTTAATGTAACTATTGATATGATTAGATTTAGGTCTACCATTTCATTATTCGTTTTCTGCTGGTTTCTTCTGTTTTCTATTTGTTTTCCCTGTCCAGACTTATTTTGGGTTATTTTAATTTTTAAACAAAATATTCCATTTTAATTAATCTATGGTCTTTTTGACTAAGAAGGCCACATTTGGGCAGAAATTTAAAATGAAAGGAGGTATGAACCACACACAGATCAGTGGGAAGAGTGTTCTATGCTTAGGGACTAGCTTGTACGAGGATTCTAAGGCAAGAAGGGAGCCTGGCATTCCCAAGGAATAGCAAAAGGCCAGAGTAGAGTGATCTAAGTGAAGAAAAGAAGAGCAGTTCACAATGAGGTCAGATCAGTGGACAAAAGTCAGATCATATAAGGTCTTGGCTGGCCAGTCAAGAATTCAGATTTTATTCTAAATGTTATGTGAAGCTAATAGAAGGTTTTGAGCAAAGGAATAACTTGATCTTTTTCATGTTTTTAAGGGGTCTCTCTAGCTGCTGTGTAAAGAACAGAATGTAGAAGAACAAAAAAGTAAAGAGGACAGTTAAGAAGCTACTACAATAGTCCAGGGGAAAGATGGTTGAGGCTTGAATTAGGAGGACAGCAGTAGCAAAAATGAGAAGTGATAAATTCAAAATATGCTTTGATGGTAGAGCTGACTGGACTTGCTCATGAGTTAGAAGTAGGATAAAGAAAGAGAAGGGTCAATAAGGATTCTCACTAGATCATGAGTTCCTCGAGGACTGGGACTCTGTCTTAATGAAATCCATGACTTAAACATCAATGCCAGTTACTTGTCTGGGTCAGAAAGAACAGAGGATTTGGGATCAAGAAAAATCTGAGTTCAAATCTCACCCCAGTCCTTCCTAGCTGAAAGATTTTATTAAGTACTAAATAAATATTTACTTGTTAGATAACACAGGCCCTGTATTTAATTCTCAAACATCTAAAATATTTTGCTCCCAACCCCCATTTTCCTATATTGCTCCACCCCAACACTGTTGCCCAGAGTTCCATAGCTTACTTTCCTGCTCCAAAGAAGTTCCTTAGCTTCTCTTACCTAAGGGAATTCTGAATGGTCTATTTCAAAACCAAAACCTAAAGAAGTTCAACTCTTGAAATTACATTCATCGTAGTATAAATTGCCTAGAATAAGGTTTCTCAGGCACTTTCTTAATAATAACTATTTCTGTGGGGGCGGAATTTCAAAAGATGACTCCAGGGCATAGAAAAATAATACAAGGCATCTCTAAAGGTGAAAAAATTAGGGAACACTCCACTACATAATATTCTGTTGTCACTCCTCAGAAACACAAAAACAGAACTACTATTATTTAATAGCAAACTTCAAATTGCTATTTAATTTTTGCCCAATATCTTTTCATCTTAATTCCAAATTAATTTAAAATAGACAATAGAAATAAGATAAAAATGAAGATGGTGAATTTTGTTCAATTATAATTAATAACAACTAATTACTAAAATACATTTTAAACCACCTGTTTCTCTTTTGACACACTGCAGATGCTCTTTTATTGCAATTCTCAGTGCCTGTTTCCACTAACCTAAAAGTCTATTCCCAGTAGCCTATTTTAGGCAGCTATTTTCTGCCCTATGTAAAACAAACAGATTTATTTTGATATAGTTTCAATGGGGAACAAGAAAAGTTGCAAGTGAAGAAGAATTAGCACTGAGCAGCAAAATAAATCATACATAAATCATTTTATTTGCCAAATAATTGAGTTTTGTGTGTAGCCAAGATACTCTCTAGGAGAAAGTGAGTATATTGATTATTTCATCAAATCAGAAACACTTTTTTACATATTAGCTATTTACCTGCAATCAAAACAAAGTAAAAATACACATTTTTGGCAAATATTATATTATTCACTCAAAGTACTTCAATACAATTCTTGCTAAAGTTGTTATTGCTCATTAATACTGCCATTTGATGCCAAGAAAAACTTGTTCACTAGTTTTCAGAAGAGAACATGCAAAATCAAGTGGGTTCATTTTTACAAGTAAACAGGAAAGTTTACCTCCAATGCAAAACTATACTGCTCTAGCTCTACATAGATGAGTCCACGATTAATGAAAGTATTTAATGTCACAGTTTCTCCAGCATCAAGAAGAAGCACGATTCCATAATCTGTTAACGCCTAAAAAAAAAATAAAATAATCACTTACAACCTAGTTATTTAACTCTTTAGAGCCTTACCACATTGGTTATGAACAAATGTGTTTATACCTAAACTATGACTTGTAATCAATTCTTTCATGAAGCTTACATTTATGGCCAAAAAGAATCATTCAGATTTAAAGGATGCCTTTAATTAAATAAGACACTGCTATGTTTCAATAAGTGGTCCACACTGTGCTCACCTTTCACATGTTATCTGTGAATCATCCTAAGCATTTTTATTGTATATGGTTTGGATGGCAGGGAAATACAACACCCTTCTCCCACTCAGTAGTTTCACGAAATGAGTGTTGACAGTAAAGTAGAGCACTTGTTACCTTTTAAAATTTCTTTTTAGTGTTTTATTGTTTTCCCCACTGAAACCTAAGGTTTATGGAGGGAGGCAAAGCTTATCTATTTTGTTCACCAAATTGTAAAGCCAATAGCTAGCTCAGTGTCTGGACATAATAAGCTTTAGATAAATTTTTGTTGAATGAATAAATCATGAATCAATGAAAATGGATTTGATACACTAACTAATAAGCACTCATTTGAAAATTACTTGAAAATATTTTGATAAGCATACTCATGTTTTGTAAGACATTAGTCTAAACTAAGAATTATCAACTCATAGGACCTTTCTCCATTACTTTATTTTTTTTTTTTTCACTGTCTAAATAAGTGGTTACTGGTCATCTACTCTACACCAGGTAATAGGAATATCCTAGTTTTGGGTTGGAGCTGATCCTCTTAACTTATTTTCCTACTGAACATTTTGTCCAAAAAGGCCATATGGATTTCTCTGGTGTCTAAATAGGGTGTCTCTCGATCGAATGGGGGCCTCCAAATACAGGGCAATGATGGGGCAGAAGCTGGTGGCTCAGGCAATGATAGAATCCACCTGAGGCAGAACAAAGGAAATAGAAAGTGACCTCTATAGTTTCATCAGAAAAGTGCTAAGTCTTACATGCCTGTAGTACGTTCTAAATGAAAATGCAAATAAGAAGTATTTTACTATGTGCTCATTGGTCCTTCTGTAGTGTTTCATTACTAGGCCCTCAAATGTCTAAAAGAACTGTACAATTTCAGATCCTATATGTGCATTATGACATAATTATAAGCAAACTTCTGCTGGGCTGTACAAATAATTCATAATACTTATAAAACAAAACAAAACTAGAATGTTAGCAATTTTCCTGTTACAGAATCACCAGAATGTAAAACCTGTATAATGCCTTAGAGGTCAACTAAGCAGCTAACTACATTAACACAAGAGGAAACAAAAGGTGGGAAATGAGATGTCATGAAGGTCAATAAACAGGATTTGGATCATGCCTCTGCTATTATGTTATTACTAGCTCTTCAATCTTGGGAAAATTACTTAACGCTAAGCCTCAGTTTCCTCATCTACAAAATTGGATATTAACAATTTACCATAGTGTTGTAAAAGTCCACTTAAAAATATTTTGATTGTATTTGGTAAAGCACTTAGCTCAGTGCTTGTCATCCAATAAGCCCTAAGTAAGTGGTAACTGTTATTTATATTAAAATGAGGTGATAGGAAGCAGAATTCACCTTTTCTTAATTTTTTATGAAAGCATATCTTGGAAGAACACCTAAGTGTATTTTCTGCGGAAAGGTACTTGGGTATTCTCACTCTAGTGATGGCAGGAATGCTGAGAAACAGGTGGAGGGAAACAAAAAGGGAGGAGGTGACACTGTTAAATGACATCCGGTCCACATGCTGGAGGTCAGATGGTTTTACAAAGCCACCTAAAGACTATTAACCAGAGGCAAACAAACCTGTGAACACCAATATAGGCATCTACTCTGTGTGACTTGGGTGTATTTCTAACTTCTCCCTGCTTCCATTTCCTCCTCTGTGAAACACCTCAGTTGGATAAAATGTGTTGGGTACCTGGCAGCTCTAAAATAACCAAGATATTATTATTATAGTTAGATCTCTAGGTAGTTTTTCATTTTCCCTAGTTATAGAACACTGATTCTGTTACATATCAGAGATAACAAAAATGGGAGTTCTCTGCCTCACTCAGTTCATTGTTTGTGGCTTCAGAGTTACCCAGAAAAGGCAGGAATGGGGGTGGGAAGGAGACAGCAAAGACACCTGCTGTGCAGGTTACTTGATAAATGATCCTTTAATTAGCCCTTAGAATCTTAACAACTCCTTGGTTAAAAATTAGTTATTCATTTGTCAACATTTCTGTAGGAAACCTGATAGACTTGCTACCAGGAATTCTATAATCTCTTACATAGAAACAATGGTTCTTTTTTTTTTAAGGTTTTATTTATTTATTCATCACAGACACACACAGAGAGAAGCAGAGACACAGGCAGAGAGAGAAGCAGCCTCCATGCAGGGAGCCCGACGTGGGACTCGATCCCAGGACTCCAGGATCACGTCCTGGGCTGAAGGTGGCGCTAAACAGTTGAGCCACCTGGGCTACCCAAAACAATGGTTCTCAACTTCTTCCCTGCCATAGCAAGTAAATTTCTAAATCTCCAAATGTTTTAAACAGATTTCACTGTCCAAATTTCAAGGGGATTGGAAGAGTGTATCCACACAGAACAGTCTTTTAGGAGAAAGCTTCATTGACTATGATGTAGAAAGAATTAAGGAAGACAAGCAGGCAACAAAGAGAGAAGCAAGAGAATTGCACAGAACTTGAAAAGATCAAGACCAGCTGGCTAGTGAGGAATTTTGATTGGAAAAGGGCCAATACTACAAGGGTAGGGAAGAGAAGGATAAGATTCAAAAATATAAAAGAGGGTTTGCACAGGTAGAAGATGGATCAGGACAAATAGAGAAAAAAGTTTTCCTGCAGCCATCAGCTGGGACTCTTTAAAAAAAAAAAAAAAGATTTTACTTATTTATTCATGAGAGACACAGAGAGAGAGGCAGAGACTCAGGCAAAGGGAGAAGCAGACTCCACGCAGGAAGCCCGATGTGGGACTCGATCCCAGGACCCCAGGATCACACCTGAGCCAAAGGCAGACACTTAACCCCTGAGCCACCCAGGAGTGCCACAGATGGGGTTTCTTCTTTTCTTTTTAAGACTTTATTTAGGGATCCCTGGGTGGTGCAGCGGTTTGGCGCCTGCCTTTGGCCCGGGGCGCGATCCTGGAGACCCCGGATCGAATCCCATGTGGGGCTCCCGGTGCATGGAGCCTGCTTCTCCCTCTGCCTATCTCTCTGCCTCTCTCTCTCTCTCTCTCTTTCTGTGTGTGACTATCATTAAAAAAAAAAAAAAAAAGACTTTATTTATTTATTCATGAGAGACACAGAATAAGAGAGAGAGGCAGAGACCGAGGCAGAGGGAGAAGCCAGCTCCACGCAGGGAGCCCGCCGTGGGACTCGATACCGGGTCTCCAGGATCCGGCCTTGGGCTGAAGGTGGTGTTAAACTGCTGCGCCACCCGGACTGCCCAACACCGCCGGGGCTTCTTAAATACACAGGCAACACTGATCACTGGCCCCTGACCTGGAAACAATCATGCAAAACTCTCTGCTGTGTCTGTAGCCTGAGCACTGTACAGAAAAATATCTTGACAAACTGTACTAGTTAATGTTGAGATTTTGAAGCAATAATATTGCTTGTGATCTCTGCTTAAAAATTTTCCAGTGTATCAGTAGAAACACTTGCTCAAATGAAAATTATGTAATATATTTTAATTTATAAATGCCTTTAAATGCTTATAAAAGCATTGTAAAATTAATTTTTCATTTAACATTGCAAAGATTGTATAAAAATATTTGATGAGGACTAACAAACATTAAATATTCTTTGAAATGGTTCTTTGGTTTCTCAAGTTTGTGTGGGTGTGTGTGTTTCCACAGGAATTATTTTTCAAAATTACAACATAAATAAGAAAATGCTTTACACATGCTTTAAATATGTTTACAATCACTGTAATATGTAGTTTACTAAAATGGTCATCTTACCAGTCGAAGTTCATTTATCTTAGTGTAACATAATGCTCTGTTATAAAATGCTACATAACTGTTTTTGTCCATATTGATAGCTGTAGTTAAATCTGTAATCGCTAACTTATAAGTCTACAAAGAAAAAAAGTAAATAGATAAGAATGGTTAATCATAATGGACTGAAATTTAATTGTAAAATAAAGTCTTGATTCTATCAGAATTTTTGGAACACTCATTTACCCATTCTGTGCATCATCTGTGAAATTAACACAATTAAGCTAATCTCTCACAGAATTAATTAAGATCTCTTGGTAGAATTATTATAATAATGTTTCTCCTACCTGCAAATAAAATTCAATATATAACTTAATTTAGATGACTATCTTATTGCCAATTTTGCAATAAAGCTGAAAAAAAGATTATACTTCTTAGTAAAAGAGAAATAAGCCACATTCATCCAGCAAAGGTTCATGAAAGCTTGCTTACTTTTTTCACTCATACTGTCGTGTAACATAATGGTCATGTTTTCTACCCATGTTCTCTTTCATTTCCTCTTTGATGGATCTCTGATACCTTAGATTATTCATTTCTATAGATAGCAATTTTCATGCAATTAACGTAATACAAGGTCTTACCTTTGCTTTAAGGTATTATTTGCAAAATATTTCACATGAAATAGTTACAAAGAAAGGTCAGAAAAGAAAAGTATAGAGAAACAAAGTATTCCATGAAGTAGTAGTACTGCTCACACCATTCCAGTAATTTTCATTTAGGAATCAATTATAAACTCAAGCAATGATTTCGTTCTTAGTGTGTGTAACTGTATTATTTAAGATAGTAAAACATTTAAAACAACCCAAATGCCCAATAATAAAAATATACTATGGTAGATATTATCCAGTCATTGAAAGTGGTATCTTCAAAGATTGTGAGAAGCAAGACACAACAAAATCTCAACTTTGGAAAATACTTCATATTTTCAGGGAAAAAAAGACTAAATGTAAATAAACCAAAATACTCTCAGGAATTGTTATTTTATGGTGGGGATAACAGGTAATTTTAATCTTCTCCTTTATTCTCCTATGTATTTTCCAAATTCTTTGCAATGAATATAGACTACTTTTTTAATAAGATAAATAACAAGTGCTGTTTAAAAAATAAATATCACTATTTTGTGAAAAATTATGAATTGAAATCCCTTTGATGTGCTGTGAACGTATAAAGTGTTCTACCCAATTCTGTCCTTTATACCATAGTGATTCTCCCCTTACAGAGAAAAAAAAGGAAGCAAGTCATAACTTGGCATCTGAGCATCTGTCCACTATAAAATCTCAGCTAACAAGGTAGGAAACCACCCTACCTTGTTGTAGTATTTCAGAACTCCTCTGTAGATATAAGCACGCACACTCCGAGGATAAATTTTGATGGCTTCATTACAATTCAAGATTGCTTTGGAGTATCTGCCTTTCAAACCATAGAAGGCTACTCGGCTTAAGTATGCCTTTTCAGAGAAAGAGCGGAGGAAAGCAGGAATTGATATTTTTTTTTTAAGATTTTATTTATTTAATTATGAGAGACACAGAGTGAGAAAGGCAGAGACACAGGCAGAGGGAGAAGCAGGCTCCATGCAGGGAGCCCGATGTGACTCCACCTGGGTCTCCAGGATCACACCCCAGGCTGAAGGTGTGCTAAACCACTGAGCCATCCGGGCTGCTCCTGATATTTTAATAAAAGCACCAATTCTCCCAAAATATATAGTAGTTTGAACAAATCTATACCATCCAAAGATGGTATAAAATACAGTCTTTTTTCCCTACTCTTTTATTAGAAAATATTTCAAACAGGTGTCTGGGTGGCTCATTCTGTTGAGCATCTGACACTAGGTTTCAGCTCAGGTCATGATCTCAGGGTCATGGCACCAAGCCCCAAGGAGTTTCCGTGATCAGTAGGGAGTCTGCTTGAGATTCTCTCTCTCTCTCTCTCCCTCTCTCTCTCTCTTTCTCTCTGCCCCTCCTCCCACTCATGACATACTCTCTCTCAAATAAATAAATCTTTTAAAAAATATTTTGAACATATAGAATAATTGAAAAAATAGTACAATGAACTCCCATATGACCTATTTGGATTCAATAATAATTATTTTGCAATATTTTTTGTATCTATTTTTTTCTCCACGATTGCCTCGTCCTGGTTTGCTGTGGATTCCCTCCTTGGTCCATCATGTTGCTGCCAACTCCAGAGGCCACCAAAAAGGGGCAGAGCGAATGCAAGTGGCCCGGTGGCCCCTGGGACCTGCCTGGAGCCCTGCAGGGCCTGAGGGGCATGGGGAGGGCTGTGGCTGGAAGGGGTGTGGGCTGGGAGCATGTGCTCCATCCCCACCCCACTGTACATTGTCGTCGTTTCATTGTACAGAAAAATATTTCTATATTTGCAATGTTTGCTTATTTGAAAATAAGTTGTAGACATCATAAAACTTCACCCCCAGGTTTTCCATTATGCAAACATTCTCCTGCATAAGCACACTACCCTTATACATCTGAGAAACTTAATAGTATTTCTCTAAAATCATCTAATATTTAGTATACTCAAATTTCATAGGCTTTTAAAATCAGGATCCAATCAAGCTTCACCTATTGAATTTCATGTTATCTCTACAGACTCTTAAAAGGCAGGAATAAATGTGATAGCAAAATACAAAGTAAATAAAATTAATAATAGTACATAAAATTATAATTGTTAATAGCTACAACAAAATAGTAGCAATATTTATAAACATTACAATTCATGGAGCACTTTTACATAATCACTGTTGAAAACAAAATTTTTAGTTCAAGAGGAAATACAGATATATGAATTATCAAAACACAGCTGAAAAGTAGGTATAAGTAACTGATTCTTGCTAACTAATAATAATGACATGTAAAAATTTAATAGTTTTAACAAATTTGACACACCCTCCAAATCACTGAAATTGCTCATTTAAATACCTGGTAATGTTTTGGATTGAGGGTAATTGCACGATTAAAGTCCAAGATTGAGCTGTCCTTTTGGAGTTTTACTTTACAAAGCCCACGTTGATAAAAGCCTTCTGCAAAACCAGGATTTGCTTTCACAGCTTTCGTAAAACAATCAAAGGCCTAGAAGAGTATTTTGTTAAGTAAATTGTTTAGTGAGTAGAATATACTAAGATGTTAATAAATTATAGTGTATAACAATTGATGAAAAGTTTTCACTTATTTTTGGTCATTCTAAATACATTTTTCCCAGTGAACTTTGTGGAGAAAAATAAAAGTAATATAAACAAGTCAGGTTTATTACTATAATTTATATGTCCCTTCACTCCCAGACTAATATCAAATAATCTATGTTGTTAGATAGCAGTACTTTTGGAAGTATAATTTTAATATTTTTCATATTATGCTTATTCAAAGAAATCACAACCTGTACAATTATTTTCCATGAGGGCCCAAGAACCATAGCAAAACATAGTTATGAAATTTCCGAACAATAGAACTCTAAAATTTTTCCCAACATTGTAAAGCAAAGGTTGGTTTGTTCTGGCTGTCCAAAAGGCCTAAAAACACAGAAAAGATTTCTAATTAATCCTATATTTATTGGAATTTCCTAATGGAACAACTAATCTAGTGCAACTCTTTTTCAAATTTATAGGGATGCAAGACCCTATGAATACAAAGACTGGAATGGTATGTGTGTATGTGTGTGTGTGTGTGTGTGCGTGCATGCACATGTGCCTGTGCATGTCCATGTCTATATGTCTGTCTTCTGTCTGTAGAGAGATGAAATTATGGAATATCCAGTATTAGCCATTGTAAAATAACTATTTTATTTATTTATCACATCACTAACAATTTTAAAATAGAGTCTGCTTGAGATTCTCTCTCCCTATCCATCTGCCCCTCTTCCATTCACTCTCAAATAAATAAATAAATAAATAAATAGATAGATAGATAAAATCTTTTAAAAAATAAAAATAAAGCACTTATAATTTAATGAGTAAATTCATGTCAATGTGATGAAAATATTCTGCTATAATAATTTCCTACAGTTAGATTTATTTTTTTGGTAGGAAACACATTAGTCTTTGGAATACTGTTGACAAGTATCAAATAATATGTGTTAGATAAATAAAACAATATAGTAGGCATTGCAGAGTGCACACTGATTATTATAAGCATACTTTTATAAGAAATTGGTCTAATCACTCACTCTATAGGTAGCCTTCAGAAATAGAACTGAATGCAAGCAATCACAATTTCTAAAATCACAAATAAATATGCTTCTAAATATACAAAATACCATTTGTATATTGCCTTCCTCCATGTAACAAAGACCCAAGTTATACAGACAGTCTGCTGAAGCTGCTATGGCATTTGGTCCTTTATCAGAATGAGAAAAGATATCCAACGCCTTTTTAAACATTCTCACAGCTTCCTAGAATGGTTACAAAAAAAAAAAAAAAAGATGGAAGAGAATATTTATTTCTAGTATTTATTTAACAATGACAGCTTTAAACTTTATAAGGAATCCTGAGCACACAGTCCTACTCTCATTTTACCCTAGGTACACCAGCCTGGTAAAGACACAGGCCTTGTCATTGCACCACCAGGTGAGGACTGAGGTGTGGAATATGATGGTAGGGAATCTCCACACCAAGGTGCCTCTACAATTTGCTACTTAAGCAGGCTTATACATGTGCATTTTTAAAACTATAATTTCTAAATTCTAAAGATTATTTTCTTGTAGTCTAAAATCAAATTTATTGACTAGTTTATGGTCAATTTTTTAGTAATTTTCTTGGAAGAAATAGTGGACAGCTGTTAAATAGTAAGGGATTTCCATTGATAATATCTGATGTGGTTTTAATTAACCTTTATTTTGTCTTACTGTGTTCCTAATGGGATTCCACTGGCACCAGGAAATAAACTAACATCAAAAATCACCCGTTTAAACTATTTAGTCAACATAATTGAAATTCAGTAATGAAAAAAATTCAATTTTCCAGATAGAAATGACTTTTTATAGTAAGCTAATAGATGTATATATCTATATGGAGATACAAATATTTGTGACTCTTTAGCTCACTTCCTTAATTATATTAAATTACTAAAAACACATGAGATTTCGCTTGGATGTGCTAAGTGCCCTCTGTGCCCCCACTTAGCATTTACTTCATATATTTACAGCCCATCTTTACATCTTCATTCTCAGCACATGACCTTGCTGTAGAAAAAATGCATCATATTCTTTCCCCATTTCCCTCATTATTTTTCAATGTATCTATATCTTCCCCCGTCTCCATCTTTTTTCTCTCCTGTCTTTGAATGGTTTCCTTCTTCTTCCTTTGAGAACTAATTCCTCAAACTGTGTCCCTGACTCCCACTCTGTGCAAACACAAGTTATTTCCTTCCTCTTCTAAATTACTGCCCTTTCATTATCTCTTTGAATCCATAAAGTCTTCTGTCCCATTTAAATTAAAGTGAACACATCTTCACTTCCTCTTGGAGCTGATGTACTACTTGTCTCTTCTTCACTACTCTGAAAAGACTCCTGGGGAAGCTCTGGAGGGGCTTACTGGTAAGGCATATTTACATTCTAAATAGAGTAGTGCAGCTGTTGTGTTGGAAGAGTGCAACACTGCTGCTATCATTCTAGCAAAATAAAAATATGCTTTGGACTAGGATAATAACCGTAGAAATAGAGAAAGGAAGTAGAATTGAGAGATATTTAGAATGAATCAAGAGTACATCACTATTGATTGGATAGAAAAGGGCAATCAAAGATAACTCCAGGTTTCTACAGAGCAATAAGTAGGGGGAGAGGAGGTTAAATTAAATATGAATATTCCAAAAGAAATTCAATATAATAAAGGTGTCAAGTCTCCCTAAAATAACCTAGAGATTGAATACAATTCAATCAAAATTTTGACAGATTTTTTTAACAGATCTTGATAAGCTAAATTTAAAATGTATATAGTAGAGTAAAGGCCAAGAATAACCAGGAATTTCCTAGAGAAGAATATGGTATAGGAACTAGCTCTACCAGGTATCAAGAATAACAATAAAATTATAATAATTAACTATAATAATAATTAAGACATTGTAGGGGCACCTGAGTAGCTCAGTTGGTTGAGCATCCTACTCTTGATTTTGGCTCAGGTCACAATTTCAGGGTCCTGAGCTTGCATCGAGCCTGGGGCTCATTGGGGAGTCAGCTTGAGATTCTCTCTCTCTCCTTCTCCCTCTGTCCCCCACCCCCACTCTCTCTCTCCTTCTAAAAATAAGTAAATAAATCTTTAAAAAAAAAAAAAGGCATTGTTCTATTGGGTCAGGGATAGAGAAACTGACCAAAAGAACAGAATAGAGAGCCCAAAACCAGATTTGCACATACATGAATACTTATAACCAATAGATGTACCACTTCTGATCTTTGGGTTGAGAGAACATTTCAATAAATGATACTAGAACACTTGAATATCCATATAGGGAAAATTGATATTTTATCACTTATCTCATACTAAAGAAATCAACTTAAGTTAGTCTTCAATGGAAAAAGCAAAAGTTTTAAGCTTTTAAAAGAAAATATGGAAGGATATCTGTATGACCTTGGGATAGGGAAAAACTTCTTAAACAAGAATTTTTTAAACCCATGATGATAAAAAAATATATTTATGCTACTATATTAAAATTAAGAACCTCTGTAAAACCAGCCACAAAATGCAAGATGCATGGCACACACAACTATCAACCAATTTAATTTTTTAATGCCTAAAATCAATATGAACAAGACAAACAAAAATATGTTAAAGATGTTGATAGGACAGGAAATATGAGTGGTTAACAAACATATAAGAAGACATTCAATCTGTACTCAAACAGAGAAATGTGAATTAAAACCACATGAAACACCAGTTTTTATCTACCAAATTGACAATAATAAAGCCTGATAACCAATTACAGTAGAAGATACAGATCAACAGGCACACACATACATGACAGGTAGGACAATAAATTGGTACAAACCCATGTAATAATGTGTCACTCTCTTTTTTTAATGAAAAATAATTTTATTGAGAAGCCAATAAAATATCTGTATGTTTTTTAAAAAGAATTTATTTAAATTCAATTTGTCAGCATATAGTATAACACCTAGTGCTCATCCCATCAAGTGCCCTCCTCAGTGCCCATCACCCAATCACCCCATTCCCCCAACCACTTCCCCTTCTGCCACCCTTTGTTTTTTCCCAGAGTTAGGAATAATGTGTCACTTTATTGAAAGTTAAATATTCACATTCGAAAGTTAAATATTTCTAGGCTAAGAATATAGCCTAGAAAACTACTCCACATGTTAACAGAAAACATGAAAAAGAGTATTTATAACAGCCCTACTCTCAAGAGGAAAAGGAATAATCCAAGTGTTAACACAAGAATCAATAAATGAATATTATAATTTAGTTTTATTTAAAAAGTATGTAAGCCTTAGTATTCTAAGCACAATATAAAAATTCTATTAATAGGTTTAATAAGTGTTACACAAGACTTTTCACCTTGTTTCTCTTGGCCTTCATTTGGGCTTTTGCTAATAGAGTATACATGGTGAGCTCAGGCCTATTCAAAGTAATCCTATCCAAGACCTGAATGGCTTTGTCATGGTTTTCACAAAATGAATAAATGAGTGCTTGCTGTATAGGACTCAACTCAATGAGACCTAAAAGGAAAAGAAAGTTTATCAATACCTTTGCCAAATATCTAGGATTTAGAATATAATTATTTTAAGGAAGTCAAGCAATTCAATAATTTACCTTTGTAATATGGAGTAATAAATCAATACTATACTAAAATCTATTCACCACCAACAAACAATAAGACATTCCAATTACAGACAACAAAAACTAGAAAATAAAAGTATAACCCTGACATCTCCTATAATAATCTCTCACAAAATTCACTTCATTATGAAGCATTTAATAGTTGACTATGTATATGTGAAACTGATGATATAAAGTTTCAAAATCTATCCTTGATCAAGTAAACATTTCATGTTATCCATACATAGCTATTGCAAACAATGTAAACATTTTTAGGCAATATTTATTTTTAAATTAAGACAATAATAATTTTTCATTATTTATATTTACCTTTGTTCATTTCTGCTACTTGATAAATAGTAAACTTTGCAAGATTATAACATTTCATCATAAGAAGATATTGTCCTCTGGAAGAAATAATACCTTTTTGATTCTAAGCAGTTAAAAATAATTTTTCTAAAGTAAATTTCTTATAACAAGTTATTAAAATTTTTGTAATTATAATACTTATTCTTACATATGAATGATAAAAACAATGCAAAAATTATAATAAGCATTTTATGTAGTCTAAATAGACTAATCAGCATGCAGATATAATGAAAAACAATTTAGGAAAAGTGAAGCTGAAAGAAAAATACTCAAATTTTTTTCCTATTATCTGTATTTTAAATCTTATACTCTAAACCCACAGCTAACATCATACTCAGTGGTGAAAAACTAAAACTTTTCTAGTAAGATCAGAAATAAGACAAGAATGCCCATTCTTGCCACTTTCATTTAACATAAAAGTCCTAGCCACAGTAATCAGACAAGAAAAAGAAATAAAGGCACCCAAATTAGAAAAGAAGAAGTAAAACTCTCATTATTCACAGATGACATGATACTATATAGAGAGAACCCTAAAGACTCTGAAAATAAACTATAAGAACTAATAAATGAATTCAGTAAAGTTGCAGGATACAAAATGAATATACAAAAATCTTTTATGTTTCTACACACTAAATAATGGATGATCAGAAAGAGAAAATTTTTTAAATCCCATTTGCAATTGCTTCACAAAGAATCAAATTCCTAGGAATGAATTAAACCAAGGAGGTAAAAGATTTGTACTCTGAAAATAATGGAACACAAATAAATGGAAAGATATTCAGTGTTTATAGATGGAAAGTTAATATTATTAAAAAGTCCATACTACCCAAAGGAATATAGAAATTCAATGCAATCCATACCAAAATCCAATAGCTTTTTTCATAAAACTAGAACAAATAACCCTAAAATTTGTATGAAACTACAAATAGCCTAAGTAATCTTGAGAAATAACAAAGCTGGAAATGTCATGCTCCCTGATTTCAAATTTACTAAAAAGCTATAGTAATCAAAGCAGTGTGGTACTGGCACAAAAATAGACAACATACTCATTGGTCAATGGAAAAGAATAGAGAAACCAGATATACACACATATTTGTATGGTCAGTCAATCTATGAAAAAGGAGGCAAGATTATACAATAGAGAAAAGATAGTCTTTTTAATAAGTGGTGCTGGGAACACTAGACAGCTATATGCAAAAATGAAATTGGAACACCTTCTTACACCACAAAAATAAAATGAATCAGAGACTTTACCTAATGTGAAACCTGAAACTAAACAAAAACATAGGCCAAAAACTGTTATTCGCCCTAGCAATATTTTTTTTTTTTTGGATTTGTCTCCTCAGACAAAGGAAACAATAGCAAAAGCAAACAAATGGAACTATATTGAACTAAAAAGCCTTTGCATGGCAAAGGAAACCATTAACAAAATGAAAAGTCAACCTACTGATTGGGAGAAGATATTTGTAAATGCTATATCTGATAAGGGGTGTATATTCAAAATATATAAAGAATTCATACAACTCAACATGGAAAAGATTAATCTGATTAAAAATGGGCAAAGGATCTGAATAGACATTTTTCCAAAGACGACATGTGGATGGCCAATGGGTATATGAAAGGATGCTCAACATCACTAATCGTTGGGGAAATACAAATCAAACCCACAATGAGATATTATCTTACACCTGTCAGATGGCTATTATTAAAAAGACAAGAAATAGCAAGTAGTGATGAGGATGTGGAGAAAAGGGAACCCTTGTGCACTGTTGATAGGAATCAAAATTAGTACAGCCACTATGGAAAACAGTATGGAAGTTCCTCAGAAAATTAAAAATCGAAATACCATATGGCCCAGCAATTCTACTTTTGAGTATTTATCCAAAGAAAATGAAAACACTAATTCAAAAGAATATTTGCACCATTATGTCATTGCAGCATTATTTACCATACCTAAGATATGGTAGCAATCTAAGTGTTCGTCAATAGATGAATAAGTAAAGATATTGTGTGTGTGTGTGTGTGTGTGTGTGTACATACATACACACAATGGAATATTACTCATTCATTTAAAAATGTGAGATCTTGCCATTTGGGACAACATGAATGGACCTAGAAGGTATTATGCTAAGTGAAATAAGTTAGACTGAAAAAAGACAAATACCATATGATTTCACTTATATAAGGGATCCAAAAATCAAATGAACAAACAACAAAAGCAGAAACAAACACATAAATACAGAGAACTGGTGCTTGCCAGAAGGGGGGATAGGGGGATGGGCCAAAAGAGGTACAGGCTTCCAGTTATGAAATAAATAAATCATAGAGATGAAAGGTACAGCATAGGAAATACAGTTAATAGTATTGTAATAGTATTATTTGTTTGGTAGCTACACTTGCGGTAAGCACAGAACAAGGTATAGAGTTATTGAATCACTATGTTGCACACCTGAAACTAATATAACATTGTGTACCAACTACACTTCAATTTTTCTTAAAGATTTATTTGTTTGTTTGTTTATTCATTATAGACAAAGAGAGAGACAGAGAGGCAGAGACACAGGCAGAGGGAGAAGCAGGCTCCATGCCGGGAGCCTGACACTGGACTCGATCCCAGGACTCCAGGATCGCACCCTGGGCCAAAAGCAGGCGCTAAACCACTGAGCCACCCAGGGATCCCCTACACTTCAATTTTTAAGAAGATATGGTATATATGTGCAATGGATATTATTCAGCCATAAAAATTTCACCTGTCCCCCCACACCCATCTCCCCTCTGGTAACCATCTGTTTGTTCTCTATAGTTAAGAGTCTGTGTTTTGGTTTGTATCTTTTCTCTCCTTTTTAAATTCCACATATGAGTGAAATCATATGGTATTTGTCTTTCTCTGACTGGCTAGTTTATTTTGCTTAGCATTATACTCTCTAGATCCATCAATATTGTTGCAAATGGCACAATTTCATTCTTTTTATGCCTGAGTAATATTCCACTGTATATATACATATCTTTACCCCTTCATCTATCTTGGGCTGCTTCTAGGTTGGCTATTGTAAATAATGCTGCAATAAACAAAGAGACGTATATACATCTCTGATTTTGTGTTCTTGTATTCTTTGGATAAAAACTCAGTAGTGGGATTACTGGATCATACCACATTTTAAACAGCTGTGTTTTGATACAAAGATACAGCAAAGAGAAGGATTTGGTTATTTTATAACATAAGTTATAAATACAGTAGCTATATCTGACTTGCTAGTTGGAAGATGGTCATTCCTGGGAGATTAAGTGTAAAAAGAGGAGGCTAGACAGATCAAGAGGCAAGTAATGATCCCAACAGTTAGCTCATGTGCTAAGCTATCCCAAGAAGAACTCCATTTCTATGTTCATACCTTATTATATACAATTGGATTCCATCTGGCTGAAGGTGGATAGCACGAGATAACTCTCTTACCGCCTTTTTCAATTTATGCAACTATTGAGCAATAAACAGAAACTTTGCTTAAAATAAATATTGATTGCCTTCCTTCTATTTCCCTCCCACCCTTCAGTACAGAAATTTTGCAAAAACATCTCCCAATACACATTTTTTAAAGAATCATCAAAGCAAATAGGATACAGAAAAGTTTTTAAGAAGTTTGTGATGCAAAGTCTTTGGTTTTTCTAAAACTATCTATCTTTAATTTTGAAGAATGATTACACATACCCACACACACATATATATAATTTTACATAAATGTGATTATATCATACTTTCTAGTTTGTTTTCCCTTCCCAATTAGCTTTTTGGCCTTTCTCCTTCAACTAGAACACCTTTCCTACTAAACTAGAAAGGAAGATAAAATAAAAACTAAGGTAAATTCCACTTCAAAATAATGGAGTCAATGGGCACCTGGAGACTCAGTCAGTTAAGTGACCAACTCTTGATTTCAGGTCAGGTTATGATCTCAGGATCACGAAATCGAGCCCCACATTGGGCTCCGTGCTCAGCACAAAGAATCTGCTTGAGATCCTCTCTCCCTCTTCCTCTGTTTCTCCCCACCCACTTGCACACATACACACTCTTTCCCTTTAAATAAATAAATAAAATCTTTTAAAAAGATGAGAGGAAAAATAAGCTTGCACTTAATAAGTAAATGAATGAACAAAACAAAATACAAGGATAATGGAAATTATATCTTTAAAATTAACATATAATGAAAAGTAAACATTGATTCTTTCCTTAATACAGGCTTCAGGAGCATGATCTGGATTTGTACAAACGTGGGAACAAAAACCTGCTGTCACTGGGAATATCATAAAAGGAGGACTATAGAGACCCAAGCAAAATGATCCTAGGACATCAGCAACTCCTCTTACAACAATGACATAGTGATACAAAGAGGAGAATGCACAGAACTAATCTGTGAGCAGAAGTAGGCAGTATCTGTTGAAATGCTACAAGCTGTTTGGAGGAAATAGTGGGTGGATTCAAAAGAAGGAACCCAAAAGTAGGGGGGTTGAGATGTGTTTAAATAAATTTGAGAATTTCTATGGAAATTCACTGCTTCTCAAGCTGACCCTGCTCAGCTTGGTATAACTGATAAGCCATCTTAGTATCTGCATTGTTCCACCTGTTCCAATATCTATGCATTGAGGAAAGTCTATTTGGGAAAGATGGAGGCTCACTGTCTGAACTTTATAAGCTGTCCTGAGGTGAATCTAATCTAAGATTCACTCTGGAGGCTGAACTCACATAGGTATATGCATTCTTCTATATATAAACACAGGGTTTGACTTGCCATTGTTTTCTTTACATGGGATCATACTATACACACTTGACATCTTTTCTGATTCTTGCTTTTCTTATTCAACAGTATCTCATGGAAACCCCACTAAGTCAACTGGTATAGTTCTAATTACTCTTTTATTGACTACATAATATTCTATGGTGTGACTACAACATAATTTATTCAACCATTACTGCATAGAGACTTTTTCCTCCACAGAATAATGAGACTTTGAGCATATGTCCTTATACCCTGATATCATACTGGTGCTTTGGTTTGTTAAGTGTGCCCAGAGGAAGTTCCAACTTCGCCCAAAGCCCTTAGCTCCATCAACATGGAGTTAAGCAAAAGGACCACTGATCATAAGTATGTTCCCAACAATAGTTAAGAGCAAACTTTCTCTGGGGACAATACTAAGTCTGCCCTGGGTCTTCCACTTCCATAATCTAGTCACAGTGGGTCCTCAGATGTGGATAATGGAGAACAGACCCTCTAGCCAACCCTCCATGGACAAACAGTCTGAGTAAGAAATAAACTTTTGTCATTTTATTACAGTGATTTTTAAGTGTTTTGGAGTTTGTGTGTGTGTGTGTGTCTATGTGTTTAACCACAGTACAAACTAGACTATCTAACTGCAACCCTTGTAATCAGAGGACTTGTAGAGGACAAAGTCCTCTACAAGAAAGGTAATAAGGAACCAACTACTGTGGCTCTTGTAGGCCTTTAGCTTTTTCAGGATTTAGCTTTTATTCTGAGTGCAAGGGAAACTATTAAAGCATTTTGGGCAAAGTGAAATAATCTGACTTATGTTTTTAACAGGATCATTATGGCTGCTGTGTTGAAAATCCATCAAAAAGTAGTAAAGAACAGAAGCAAGAAGACCAAGAGGTCCCTGCAGTAACCCTGGTGAGGAATGAGTGTCTTGGACAGGATGATTAGAGGTGGAGTGGTAGATGGGGATATCTATCTTGAAAGGGAGAAACAACAATTAGTAGCATTTATCTCTGGAAAAGTCAGATTTGGTTGGAATCAGGGAGGACTTTTGCTATTTATTACATTGTTTGATGTCATAACACCAAAGATGAATTACATTTTTTTAATTTAAATAACTTGTAAATTTCTTAAGAATTTAAAGGTAAGTATGAATAAGATCTCATTATATGCACAGGTCGCATTCTACAAACCCACCCACTCACTCATACACATACACACACACACACACACACACAGACACATACACACTCTCAAAACTAATAGACTCAAAATGTTCATAGTAGTTGTCTCTAGAGAATAAAATTATGGTTTTAAACTTATTTGCATACATATATTACATGAAATAAATATATATTAATTTTGTAATAAGGAAAAAAGTTATTATTTTTAAGTGAAAGACAAAAATTCATGTCTCATACTTTATACATAGGTAATTATAGTTTACTACATCTCCTTAATATTTATTGCTTGAAAATGCACTATTCTCTATAACTAACTGAAAACAAATACATTAATATACTAAAATTATATTGAACAGGTAGATATCCAGATAATTAACTCTTTTTTTAAAAAAAGATCAAAAATTTCAAAACCTAAAATACCTTCTGATAGGTTTCTGCTCGACAAATATAGCTTTGAATATATAAAGGATCAAGTCTAATAGCCTCAGAAAAATGCCAAGTGGCTTCAAAGTAGTTATCCAAGTATAGTAGATGTATGAGGCCAATATTTATGTAAGCCAGAATAACAGTTCTAAAAAAAAATGAGAAAGCAAAATCTTGTTAGACATTTTAATTATTCCGAATGTTTTTCAATTGTGAATGAACCTAGTAAAATACATACATCAATATATATCAGGGTTTTTTAATGTTTTACTAAAGCAAAGTAAATCAATTAACTATTATTCTCTATTAAAAATTACAAACACCTTTATAAAATCCTTAGTAGAGAATCAACATTTATAGAGTTTATGCTAAGAAAAGAATTCCTGAAGTCCCCAGGCAATACTTCACTCTTCCTCAACTTAATCTTGATAATCTTGAATTGCAAGCTCAGTTCCTCTCAATTTAAATTTTCACCTCAAGCTATGTTGTAGTTGCCCTGAGTAACAGAAAAACAGTAATTTTCTTAAAGTCTGGGATTAAAAACCCTCTCCATGTAGGTATTAACCCAGCTTCTTTTCTATATCAAATAAATGCATTTTTGTCTTAGAGTAAAAAAATTTTCAATATAGAAATGGTTTAGAAATTACTTTGTGTGATGCCTCTATTTCAAAGTGAGAACTACGTATCCTATAGCCCAGCTTCCTTAGAAGCCTGGACCCTTTGCCTAAAAAACATCAAATTTCGTACTGCCCATTTTTTGGCTTTTTTGCAATTGAAACTCCCTACCCTTCCTGGCTCAAAAATATCCAAAAGAAAACTGCTGTGGCCATTATGGAGCCATTTTCCATGACTTCTCTGAGTCTACCTTAAAGTTTACCTTCAATAAGCTAGGTAAACAGTCTGCTGGTTGGCACGGGATTGGCATGGTTTGTTACTTTTTTTTACACCTTTCATTTTAATGAATGTTTCATTGAAAAGAAAGGAAATTAATTCATTCTGTGTTTCACAGCTGATGCTTCTGACCAGTGTGTGCAACTTTCAGTCTTTGTTTCTTCCTGAACCTACATTCTAATGGAATTTGTTTTTTCTTTTGCTTTACTATGCAAAATGAAGTCAGATGTTCTAAATAGAGTTTCCTCCTATTGAGTCATATGTTGTGCATAGCAATATCAAGCAGAATATTTTCTCCATTATTTTAAAAGTTGGTGAGAGTTTTTCATGAAGTTAACCTCAAAAAGCCCTAACTTGAGTTTCCCCATGTTGCTGTCACTAACTTTATGTTACTATCTGTGGATTGGACTCCTCTCAGATGCATTCAATTTCTAAAATTTGCAAAAATATCTGAGGCAAACCGATGTTGGGAACAGGTCTTATTTTAGAAGTAGTCTTATTTTAGAAGTAAGTATTCTAATTCTAAGATTGCTTTACAATTGTCTCATTTTACAAGGTTATTAATGATGAGAGGAAAAGGTTTTGTCTTTCATTTTGTTTTTTTTTTCTTTATACAAAAGTGAAATCAATAAGAATAAAAGAAAAACATACCTTTCTAGAGAAATAACAGTTTCAAAGTCACAGATTGCCAGCAACCAAAGTTTTAGATCTGTATAGAGTATGCCCCGATGTAGAAAACAACTAAGATTCTCATAGCCATCATTTATGAGAGCTTAAAAATAAAAATATATATCTTATTCAGGTTCTGAACAAACATATCTGAGTTATATTTTTGTTTTTACCTTCATATTGCTTATTCTTACATTTTGACATTTTATAAAACATGTCTGTGATAAGTGTATTTATTTGGCGATTTAGAAATAGCATTCATATAAAAAAATGTATGTGTTTATAAGTAACAGTGTGGCTATCAAGGTTCATAAACTCATTAAAACTGGAAGAAATACTGGTGGTAATCTTGGATAGCCCACTCACTTCAGATTGAAGTGATGAAGAAGATGAACAGATTATGGTGCAAAGGCACTAGGTACATTGAACATGGTCATGATGCAAGTCAATGTCAAAGATGGAATCTAAACTCTGATTCAATTCAATGGGTTGCAGTCAGAAGGGCACCCTTGCCCTTGATGCCATTAATTATCAGGAGGGCATTGCTACTGATGCATTAATTATCAGGAGGGCATACCAAACAACTGGTACAACTCCAGACTGGGGCAGATGGCAGAGATCAGGATAATACTCAGCAACCAGGAAGGACAGCTCAAAGAGGCTACTCCATGGCACGCAAAACTTGCAATTCAAGCAGGCAACCTGACTATGCATGTCCCAAATAATAAGAGTGTGGGGCAAAAAGAATCTTTTAGCAGGTGTGTATCTCTCATCAGTAATTGGTCTAGAGGTCATCACATGTCTCTTCATTTACTAATCTTCCCTTCACTTTTAAAAGCATGCTAGTGAATTAGATGGGTTTTTCACAACATTTCTTCCATGTCTTCTAAGCCCCTCAGGCCCTTTCTGGCCTAAGAAAGGAAAGTTTTCCCAAAAATGTGCATAGCACTTTCAGTCTCAGAACAAATATTCATGGTACTAAATTTTGGGAAGTATATCTAGTGCAAGCAATGATCATACAGTATATCTAGTGCAAGCAATGATCATACAGTATATCTAGTGCAAGCAATGATCATACAGATTAAATAATCACATGAAGGCAGTCTGACTACTCTATTCACAGTATGATTGGCTAGCCAAGAGCAAGTCAGCTTCAGCTTTAGTGGTTGCTTTAGGAAAATTAAAAAAACTCTTCCCAAGGAAAAAAATATTAGAATTATTTCACTTCTCTGTGCCTCCATTTCTTCATCAGGGATGAAAATAATACCTATCTCATAGCATTATTCTACATATTAATTGAGACATTCCATGTGCAGCATTTAGAATAATGTTTGGCAAGTAGTAAAATGCCCAATAAATGTTAGTTATTATTATTACTTGGAAAAATATCTTAAGGATCCTTCTTCTTTTTTGGGGGGGGGGGTATTTGTATTTTGTTTATTCTTTCTTTTTTATCTTATTTTATTTTTATTTTATTTTATTTTATTTTATTTTATTTTAAGATTTTATTTATTTATTCAAGAGAGACACAGAGAGAGAGAGGCAGAGACACAGGCAGAGGGAGAAGCAGGCTCCATACAGGGAGCCCGACGTGAGACTCCATCCAGGGTCTCCAGGATCATGCCCTGGGCCAAAGGTGGCGCTAAACTGCTGAGCCACCTGAGCTGCCCTATATCAGTGTTTTTTTGTTTTTTGTTTTTTAAATAATAAATTTATTTTTTTATTGGTGTTCAATTTGCCAACATACAGAATAACACCCAGTGCTCATCCCGTCAAGTGCCCCCCTCAGTGCCCGTCACCCATTCACAACCCCCCCCACCACCACCCTCCTCCCCTTCCACCACCTCTAGTTCGTTTCCCAGAGTTAGGAGTCTTTATGTTCTGTCTCCCTTTCTGATATTTCCTACCCATTTCTTCTCCCTTCCCTTCTATTCCCCTTCAGTATTATTTATATTCCCCAAATGAATGAGAACATATAATGTTTGTCTTAAGGATCCTTCTTGACTATGGAAGATAAAACTCTTTAGGCTATCCTATAGAAAAGGATAAAGCCAAAATCAAGCTGGTCTGCTCTGAATAAATAAATAACAGGGATTTTGTATTATTGTGACAGCCTAGAAAAGAGAGACTGAGGAGTGCACAACTTGGAGTAGAGGGAAGTATGGGAAAGAGGCTTTATTTTTTTTAATTTTCTTTTAAGATTTTATTTATTTATTCATAGAGACACAGAGAGAGAGAGAGAGAGGCAGAGACACAGGCAGAGGGAGAAGCAGGCTCCATGCAGAGAGCCCGACGTGGGACTCGATCCAGGGTCTCCAGGATCACGCCCTGAGCTGCAGGCAGCGCTAAACTGCTGTGCCACTGGGGCTGCCCAAGGCTTTAGAGATGACAAGGAGAAAGGAGTTTGGCCAGATGGCAGATGGAGAGGGCTGACAGAAGAAATAAGGCTGTGCTTGACCTTCAAACTAGAATTGTCTCTGCTAAATTTATGCTTTGAACCCCAAGATGTTCATGAACAGTAACCACAAGAATTGTATGGATAAGCAAAAATGGAGAATCAGAGAGCAGAAATTATATGCAAAAATTACAAGAGAATTAAACAAAAATTTAACTTAGTCCTCCCTTCCAAAATCCTTGGAAATAGAAGGAAGAGCACCAGACGCCTCTCAGCACATAAAATAAACTCTGAGTTACTTTATTTGAATATTCATGGAAGGTGGGGAGCCTGCTTTTCGTTCTTCTCCCTGCTCATTCTCTCTCTCTTGCTATCTCTGACTCTCTCTCTCAAATAAAACAATAAAATCTTAAAAAAAAAAAACAAAACAGAATCTAGTTGTCTCTTAATCTCTAGATACTGCCTCATCTAGAATTATGGGATTCTAGCACTTTACACCCAGGGAAACACAGCCATGTTTGCAGGATTGGTCTCTGGCTAGAATTATCCATCACAATGGGCTAATTTTTTCAGCTGAGGACTGTTTACTGAGCACTTACTCTATGCCAAGAATACACTGATATAAGGTAAAGTGGAAATGGCTACTTTTAACTATTGGCATCCTATCACTAAGGAATCTCAAAGCGCATTTTAGTTTAAGGGTTAAAAGACTTTGAATTTGACTAGTCAATGGGCCAGACCTATGAAGTAGAACATAGCCCACTAGGAAAAATCATTGCCATTTTTGACAAGCTGGCTAGAAAGTAGACCTGGATTTCCAGAAATAACCTCATACTCAACATATAGAAAGATATTTCTTTGTTATGATATTCTCTCATTGCCAAAGTTACACACACATATAAGAAACACATTCACATCCACTAAAAGGGCATACTAGGAACACTTCTGGCTAAACCACTGTAGCTTATAAATATATAGGAAAATATGTTACATAAATATATATTAATATAAAGTTATATATAATTACATAAAAATATACATAGTATACTAATAGTCTCATATTAGTATTACATTCTATGAAAGTGAACTGCTGAACTTCAGATCAAATTCCTATATATGTGCAGTTAAGGGTGACATACCTGAAACACTATAATCCTGCAGTGCTCTAAAAGGGTTACTCTTTCTAAATAAGCAACCTCTATAATACAATGCTAACCAGTTATTAGGATCTAAATGAATTGCAACAGAAAAATCTTGAGTTGCTTGCTTATAAAATTGCCGTTTAAAATATGCTCTTCCTCTGTATGTCCTAGAAAAAGAAAAAATTCATTTTAATATGTATTGCAAAATACACATTTTCTCTTTTTTGGTAAACCTTTGCAACAAATTTTGTATTTGAATAACAATTTGTTATTATTTCCTCTTGCTTCCCAAAAAAGTTTAATGATGTTAATAACAAAGAAAGAACTTTTTATAAATAAATCAATTATACTTTATTGTATTATTACATGTTTATTAATAACATGCTATATGCTAATTATGTGCTTAGTAACTTTATAATATTACTTGCACTTATCAGAGAGGTGTGTCAATATGACATTTATTTATTTTTATTATTTATTGAGTACCCAAAAGGTCACACTTAATTTATGTAACACTGTTCTCTAGAAAAACCAAATAATCCATTTTGAAGGAAATGGGCTCAGTGAGTGGAGCTGTTAGATTTTTCTCTGGCACTGAAGATACATCCCAAAAAATGGGAGGTTCCTTTACATTAATGAAATGTATTTCATCAATTGTGTGATTGGATTTTATCTCTTAACTTCTGACTCCAATTTTGAAATTCTCCTTGACCTATACCAATTCCTGAAAATTCCATTTTCAATCAATTAATAATGTAAAGAAAATCAACTTTTAGAAATAAAATAGACAATTAAGGAAAAACAGGAGTAATAAGCTAGCAGGTTATAAATCCAGTTTAGGCGGGGAAGAAGAGGAGATAAAAGACATGTTCAAGAAAGTTATACTATGAAACCAATTATAATTTGGAGAAAAGAGTACAGCTAGTACGTTGGCAGAGTGGTAACAAAGGTCTTTCAAAAGCACCAAGCATCCAAAGAGGCACCCGGTGGCACAGTCTGTGAAGTGTCTGACTTTAGCTCAGATCGTGATCACAGATCAAGCCTCTAGAGGCACCATGCTCAGCTCAGCAGGGAGTCTGCTTGTCCCCCTCCACTTCTCCCTCTCCCTACTCATGCTCTCTCTCTCAAATAAATAAATATTTTTTTTAAAAAAAAGCACTAGACATCCTGAAACCTAGAATATTTTATCCTACAGCAAAATGCTTTTTGCCCCATCATTTAAAAATGTATTATTTTCTAATGAATACAAGAATTTTATATTTATTTTTAATTATTTCGTTTGCTAAGAATAATCCTAAATATTTTTTAGCATATACATGATTCTGAACTTAAAATTTGCAGAATAAACTTTTAGTAATATTTTTGTAAGATGCCATTAAATCATGTCAATTCTTCAAACACACTGATTTTTTAGTGTTTCCTTATTTTGATTCCCCTGCCTCTTACTTCAGATCTTCATCAGCTCATATCTGTGCTACTATTTTACTCCATTCCTAGCTCTAGAGTAATAAGATTTGATCATCAGATATTAAAGATCTCTTTTCTCAAAAACATTCAACAAACCCCTATTGGCAATGGAATGAGGCCAAATTCTTTAAGATGACATATAAGGTCTTCCATAAGATAGCACCATCTTACAATATCTTCAATTAATCTTCTCGTTCTCCAACTACTTTGATGTTTGGTGCAAGAGTTCTAGCACCAAACAGTTAACCAAGCTGTGAGTACAAAGGAAAAAGTTCTTGAAGGAAATTAAAAGTGCTACTCCAGTGAATACATGAATGTTAAGAAAGTGAAATGCCTTATTGTTGTCATGGAGAAAGTCTGAGTGGTCTGGGCAGAAAACCAAACCAGCCACAACATTCCCTTAAGCTAAAACTAATCCAGAGCAAGGCCTTCACGGTCTTCAATTCTTTGAAGGCTGAGAGAGGCAGGAGACTGCAGAAGTAAATTTGAAGCTAGCAGAGGTCAGTTCATGTCATTTAAGGAAAGAAGCCGTCTCTATAACATAAAAGTGCAAGGTGAAGCAGCAAGTACTAGACATAAAAAGAATATCACCACATGATTCAACTTACAAAAAGTCTTTTAAAAACAGGCATAAGTAAACTAAGAGTATTTAGAAACATACTTATGTGATGAAACTATAAAGAGCTATAAAGAAGTGATTAAAATCGAAGCCAGGAGTGTTGGTTAGGGTTACCCTTTTGGGGGAGGCAAAGGCACAAACAAAGTGGTCTCTAGGGTGCTGGAAATGTTTCTTGACCTGGTAATAATTGCATGGGTATTTATATTGTGGTACGTCATTAAGTTGTTGTACATTTGTATGCTTTTCTAGATGCAGGTTTCATTTTACTATAAAAAATTTCAATATTGGGCAGCCCGGGTAGCTCAGTGGTTTAGCGCCGCCTTCAGCCCAGGACGTGATCATGGAGACACAGGATCGAGTCCCACGTGGAGCTCCCTGCAGGGAGCCTGCTCCTCCTTCTGCCTGTGTCTCTGCCTCTCTCTCTCTGTGTCTCTCATGAATAAATAAATAAAATCTTTAAAAACATTTTTCAATATTGAACAAATTGTGAATGAAAAAATGAGCAGGTATGCCTATATACACATTTTAAATCTCTTCAAAACAAAACTTAGTTTAAAAGAAAAGCAACAAAATGAGAACTGTGTTAATGCACATCAAGTTTGGGAAAACAGTTTATTATCAAGGTTATAATAAGATATTACAGAAATCTATGTAGATAATTTTCTGCACTTAATGAATAAAAAGTATATGAAAAGAAATTTAAAGAAAAAATATAGGCCAATAATTTAAAATTGATACTGCAACTAAGTATTTAGGAAATACAAACAAAACAACTCTAAATTGTCATTTTATGCCTGTTAAATTAAATTACCTACTACTGTTAGGATATAGGTAAAGATTTTCATTCATTGGTAGCACTGAAAATTGACTTCACTATTTCTAAGGAGCTATCTGATGTATTTCAAGCAATTACTTTCCTGAGAATGTGTTATTAAAAAAATAATAATTTCAAAAAACCACATCTAAAATAATTTTTACCTGGCTTGAGAATTTTGGGGATCTATATTTAATATAGCTGTAAAATCTTGTATGGCTAAAATCCAGTTTTCATTTTCATAGTAAAACATTCCACGTTTCAACAATGCATCTGTTCTTTTGGGATCATAAAAAATACACTACAAGGGGTGTTAAAGGGAGACACAAAAATAAATCACATAATGAAAAAAGAAAAGAAACATAAGTATATAATAATCTCATAGCAAATTAAATGGACTACAACTACATTTGTAACTTCAGATTACATAAAAGCAAACTACTTTAAGATGCCTAAACTTTCAAATTTGCATTTAAAGACAGTATCTTTAGGGACACCTGGGTGGCATAGTTAGTTAAGCGCCTGACTCTTGGCTTTGGCTCAGGTCATGATCTCAGGGTCTTGAGATCTGCCCCTAGGTGGCGCACACACTCTCTCTCAAATAAATAAATAAATCTTTAAAGATTATGTATTCAGTGAGAGCATTTATCACCAAATTCTAAAAAGGGGAGGTTTTCTGAGGGAGAAAAAAAAAAAACAGCACATATAAGAAGCCAAGGCTTTTAGCCAGTGAAATTTTTACTGATAAAACTTTAGGACACCTGGGTGGCTCAGTCAGATAAGCATTTGACTCTTAATTTTGGCCTAGGTCATGATATCATGGTCATGAGACAAAGCTGAGTTGGACTCTGCACTCAGTACAGAGTCTGCTTAACATTCTCTCTTTCGTCCATTGCCCCTCCTCCTGCTCTCTTGCACTTTCTCTCAAATAAATAAATAAATAAATAAATAAATAAATAAATAAATAAAATCTTTAAAAAACAAGATTTGATAGATCACAGCATTTATCTTAATTAAAGATGCTACATATCAAATCACATCAAGGCTGACTCAATCAAATCAAGTATGTATTAATTTAGTCCCTAAAATGGTGAAAAGAAATGAATTAATATTAGTTTATTCATTTCACATTGACATACAAGGCAAGGACAAACAGACTAAATCATTGTATACTCCGTTGTAAACTCCTTGCCTCTTGATTGGAGGTGGAGGGGGAAGCAATGCACAAAGACTACTGAGTATTTTTAAAACATGAGAAAAAAAAACCTACAGATTTTGATGCTTGTTTGACCTCAAGTAGCTGCATTAATCAATGCATGAAGGAAATGAACAGGAATAGGTAACCTAATAATTTCAGTATTTTCAAAAGAGATTTTTGGTCACTTCTACTTCAGAAATAAATTAACAATATTATCTTGAAGCAAAAAAATGTCAAGTATGTGGCTAACCATCATGGATAAAGAAGGAGGGCAGCTGGGAACATGGAAAGCTAAATTATTTGAATAACTTTTAAATTCTCAATTGTACTGCAAACTAGAATTTAGAGTGAGGTCAGGAGATGAAGATTACAATTCTGCTGCAATCAGGAGAATATTTTGCCTGACTCTAGCCTCAAAGTACTTCAGCTAAAAGTTCCTTCTTTAAGGTAATTCCCTGATATTCCCCAATATAAATATATAATTAAATAAATATCTATTTACCCCCATCATCTTTATTTCCTTCCTAGCAATCATCATAAATTATAATAATGTATGTATGTATTTCTTTAATATCTGTCCTTTAAACTATAGGCTCCATGTAAGCAAGAAATATTGTCTGTTTTATTCACCAACATTTGTCCACTACATTGTACAGTGCCTTAGTCAATAAATATTTGTGGTGAATGAATGAATGAACCAATGAGCACAGTTTCTTTAAGAGCGGATAGATCTGGGGATCCCTGGGTGGCACAGCGGTTTGGCGCCGGCCTTTGGCCCAGGGCACGATCCTGGAGACCCCGGATCGAATCCCACATCAGGCTCCCGGTGCATGGAGCCTGCTTCTCCCTCTGCCTGTGTCTCTGCCTCTCTCTATCTCTCTCTGTGACTATCATAAATAAATAAAAATTAAAAAAAAAAAAGAGCGGATAGATCTGATGCAGAAGAGAATCAGCCATGTCTTAAGAGTAAAAAGTGGCAAATAATTTTCTCTTTTGTTTGAAGGGAAGAAGCTATTTTCAAAAATTTCTTTAACCACTCTTTCATGCTTCGAGAGAGAGCTGGAAAATTCATGCTGCACCCCTCCCGAGTTGTCTCAATGCTCCCACGCCTAACTCTGACATAAATCCACTCATTAACTATAAGTTTAAAAAATCATTGACATAGTGTTACTATCAATTCCAGTACTGAGTGCCCTAGGTCCTAACATAAAATGAATGTTTTGATTACATAACATATATGAAAGAATTTCAATGATTTGCTGGAATATCAGGCAGGATGAGAGTATCATGATCTAAAACAGATAACTGGGGATCCCTGGGTGGCGCAGCGGTTTGGCGCCTGCCTTTGGCCCAGGGCGCGATCCTGGAGACCCAGGATCGAATCCCACGTCGGGCTCCCGGTGCATGGAGCCTGCTTCTCCCTCTGCCTGTGTCTCTGCCTCTCTCTCTCTCTGTGACTATCATAAATAAATAAAAATTTAAAATAAAATAAAATAAAACAGATAACTGTCAACATTATATGTCATACAGCTTACTTTAGAAAAGTCATCAATGGCCAGTACTTTGTTTTCTATTTCATACATCTCACCCCTTCTGAAATATATATCGGCCTCCATGGGCTTGCACTTAATTGCCTGGGTATAGTTCAGAATTGCTAAAGTAATGTCTTTTCTTCTCCTGAAAATTTCCGCCTTTGACAAATATGCCTCTAAAAAAAGTTAGAAAGGTAAAACTTAGGGTTACAGACCTTCTATTAACTATGAAAATTTTAATCCCTCTCCCTCTAAAAATGAAGTCTTAGAACAATGTTTCTCTATTATATTTTCTTAACCATTTAATTTAAAGGGTTTTTTTTTTCTATTTCAACAATGCAGAACTTGTTCTTAAAGGCTGATAAATACTCACTTATGGTTAAAAGCATTTTCAATTTCAATTTTAAGTAACAAAAATTATCTTTTACCTTTTTGTATAGCTGAAGTGTTTCATACTCTTTTAATGTTTATAATAGAACAAAAATTTATGGAATTGGGCAGAAATAAGCATAGATCAAAAAATTTTATGAAGCTCAAGTTATATTCTAGGGGTATGTTGTGCATGAAAGGGTAATAAAAATGAATGTGACATTTTCTCATTCTCAAAAAGTTCTGTTTTCTGGTTCCATTGAAGCTAGTTCGAGGATGGCACATAAAGACAAATGTATAGATTTCAACCAACTAGGAAGTCTTGGAACACTGCAATGCTTCAGAGATTTGTGGTCAAGGAAAGATTTATAAATCACTTCTATAATTAAATTTTAAGTTCATATCCTTCTTATGGGATGAGCAGTAAGGAACACATTTATTGTAACTTACACAAGGACATTAACATTTCAAGCCACGATGAGTATTTTGAAAACAGTATAGAATCATACAAGTCCAATATATACAATGTCAAGAGTAAATTTAACTTTTAAAAACTACAACCATTTTTGGAGGCTTATATCTATTAATGTATATATCTTTATAACACCACTAAATGACCAAAGCTTAGGTAAAGATATAAATAATATAATTGTCTGCACAACCTACCTGCATTATTTTTATTATATTTATTTATATAATTCAAATCATCCAAAGCTTCATTAATTTTGTCTTGGAAAAGATAAATGAAATGCCGATGCCAATAGGCATTGAGAAACAATGGCTCCAATAGTATAGCCTAGAAAATATATGTATAAGTTCAATTAAAGTTGGTTGATTAAAGGAAGATATCCTGTCAAATAAATCTTGCAAACACTATCGATCCCAGTGGCTTTCTATGTGCATAATATAAAATGACTCTCCCAATGTGACAAAAATGTAATGTTTTTAATATCAATTACTTGAAAATGTCAATAATTATAATTTCACAATCCCACATGTATACTACACATATTCATGGTTCAAAATTCTAATAGAAATTATTACAGAAATTATTACATAGAGAGGATTATAAGTGTAAATTGTTAATATTGTTATTCTGATTAAATAACTTACTTCCTGTAGATCTTTCATGGCACTCTGTAACTTTCCCAGTTTCCTATAAAGAGCTCCACGCCTGCAATATGCAAATGCAGGATATGTTTTCTTATCATTTATTTCTTTAGTCAAGATCTCCACTTCAGATTCATAATATTTAATAACTTCTGGAGAAAGACCAGACTTCAAAGAATCACACAATTCTATTTTTGGTGGTTCTTTCATTCTTTCAGACAAGCCTTCATGGATAGATATTTTAACAGCTTTCTTTTTTGTGGTTGTCTTCTGATGTTTATCCTTAGAGAACATATCAAGAGCCCATGTTCGAGGGTCACAATTTTCTGGAATTCCTCCCTTACTTCGGACAAATTCATCAAAATTTAAACACAAAGGTAGACTGGGACAATGAAGTTTACGTTCATATAATGGAACTTTGAGTAAATATTTCTTCTGTCCAGGAAGGATTCCATGAGATGTTGATCTAGTTATTAAGAGAGTGATTTTTAAATTATAGAAATATCATTATTTTTATAATCAATAAATCAACTCAGCCACACATGAAATTACTATTTCTCTATTATTAAAATAAAATTACATGCTATTTTTATGCAAACCAAGTCCTCCTGTCCATTCATCAAAATTGTAACACCATATGAAGAATCTACACAGAAACTCTATAGAGTTTATAGAAAGCAGAAGATTGTTATCTAAAGATGTAGCCTTCCTAGAGTACTGAAATAAGGTGCCAATGCTCCTTTCAGGTTTAATTTACACCCTTGCCTCCAATCAGAGAAATTACAATGGGGAATTGTGGAGATAAACTGATGTGAGAAAGGAAGTACCATCCAAGACGTTGGAGAGCACATGAACTTGAGGAAATGGGAAGAAGGAGAGATTTGACACATAGTATACTACCAAATTCACATCCCAGACTTCACCCTTCTTTAGTAGACTATGAAATTAGAGAATACCTATGCTTTCAAATGCTACATTTCTAGTTCTCTCCTCCTCAAATTCTTCCATTTTCTACATTTTTTAATAAGTAACATTTACTATATGGTGGGTATTTTACTAGCCACATGAGAGAGAATAAGCACATTCTATTGGAAAAAATCAAAACTGCAACATTTCATAAATAATTACTGAGTTTGTACTGTGAGAAAGACCTATTGCTAAACATTAAGAGAATTTTAAAAGTCAGTATTCTTCTCTTTCCTCACTTTGTGACACTCTACACTCCTCTCTACACTCTAGTGCAAGCTGTCATATCTCTTCCACCTAGAGTACAATAACTTCATAATTCCAGACTTCTACTCTTGCCTTTTGTCTAATCTGTTCTCCACATGGAAGTCAGTATGTTTGTTTTTTAACAAATATAAATCAGATCATGTTACTCCCTCCAAGAGCTTCCTTAATACCTAGAATGCAAATCAAGATTTTCTTCATGGTCTACAAGACTACATGAGACCCCAGCATATGTCTCTGATAACACTATTCTCTCCCTTCTCAATTTTCTAGCCATATCATCTGAGAGCAAGCCTCAAGGCTATTGCACTTTTCAGCCATTCTGAGTGGTTGGCTCCTTCTCAATTCATATCTCCAATCAAATGTTACTTGAGAAAGGCATTCTATGCCAGATATGTTTTATTTCCACCTCCACATTCATCTCTACCCTTCTCTTCTTTGCCTTCCCCAAGGGACTAATCTATATTGACTACATCCATAAGATCCCTTGTTCTCTGTCCCCAAAGAGGAAAGGAGGAGAGTAAAGTCAAGGTGTTTATTCCTATGGCTCTCTCTGAAGAGTCACCTCAAACTGGCTATGATCCTTGACCAAAGATCAAGTGACCAAAGATTACTTGCAAGTTCTAGTAATCACTCCTACTTTTTGTCCTCTCAGACTTAAGGGTAGAAAAATGCCTATGTTATTTTTAGCCCCAGGATACTACATTATCATTTGTAGTTTCCCTGTCCTGACATGTTTATAAATTGTCCCTTTATTACACTTTCCTAGAACTATCCTAAATTGAACATACTAAGTGCTGTTTACTGCTGGTACCCTGACTGATAAAATAATTGGTACTAGAAGTTTCTTGGGAAATATACACACAGAAAGATCCTAGAATAAACTTCTTGCCAGAATAAAAGAGGATGCAAATAATCAACAGTATGTGGTGCAATAGAAGCTCCTAGAATTATCTACGGCATTAGCAGGGGATGGTGTTCAGGTGGAAGGCAAGGCATTAGATCAAGTAGATACCACTTAGTCACTAGTACAACAGTAATAATTATAAAAATTGTGGAATCACTTTACTTTAGGCCAAAAGAGAAGAACAGTACCTATTACATACCTAAATTCCCTAAACCTTGTATATCAAGATAATGAAGCTACTAGGAAAGGAGCAGAAAATTGAAATATAGGATGTGAGCATTTGAGCAAGAATGAATGCGACTGACAATTTTGAATCTCCAAATTCCACTCATCTTCTCTTGACAGAAGAGACTGGCTGGGGACTGTCAAATTTCCCAGTCTGAGAGACTCAACCATCTCCTGTATAAATATCTTTCCATTACTACACTGAGACATTGCTTCATGCTATATCAAATCTGTTTTAATCACTCCCCAAAATCACTCAGCTGGGACCTCCCAAATCCTCTCATGGAGATACAACTAACACCCATGAGCTTCCTACACATCTCCCCCATATAGATGGCCTTGGATTGGTGGCTGCTAGCCCTAGCCAGTGCAGCCTTGTTATAGAATTTCCCAGCATACTCTGAGTGATCCTCAAACTTATTGTCAGTCATGTGGAAGACTTATTAAATACTAATTTCTGGTGTAGATTTCTAGCTACATTTGGTAGACAGAATTTTTTAAGATTCATTTATTTATTTTAGAGAGAAAGAGAGAGAGGAGGGGAAAGGGCAGAGGAAGAGAATATCCAAGCATATTCCTGCTGAGTGCAGAGCCCAATGTGGGGCTTGATCTCACAACCCATGAGATCAGGACATGAGTGTGACACCTGACCAACTAAGCCACCCAGGTGCCCCAGATAGAATTTGAAGTCATAGGTATCTGTGGCAATAACTAAGTGACTGAAGGTCCCCAGAAAGTGAGATAGATGAGCAGCCTGCTAAGGTATTCTTTGACTTACATAGATGAAAAACTTTTAGGTCTTCTAGGCATAAGCCTAACCAGTTATAGTGGGTTTTAAAAACTCTTATGCAGCTCTTAGACGTCAGTCGGTTCATCTCTAAAAACTCTCACCTGACAGAAAGGCCCTACCATATCCCCCTGAGGAAGAATCTTGCAGTGGGGACTTGCAATGTGGCCTTGGTGTTTATAAGGAATTTTTCCCCAAAAGTTTCCAAAGGTCTAGGAAAAAAGAAAAACCTGAACCTTCTGGGAATCATTAAATACTTACCCTAAACTTATGCTGATCCATAGATTACTGTGGATGCCACTGAAGTCCACAACCAAATTAGGTAATTATGAAGGTCAAGTGATATAAAGAATCTTGGCCTGAAACCATCTAACAGAATCTAGTGAGACATGGACCCATCCTATGATAACTTCCCCAGTCCTAGAATATGCAGTAGGAATGAGTCAACTTAACTGCAAAAATTGTATATTGAAGAAGATATTAGTAGTAAGGGTCAAGTGTAAATCTCTGGAATTGCCCATTCCATCCTAAACCACTATCCACCATGATAGTATATCAAAAACAATACCAGACCATCAGGGAAATTACAAATTAACAAGGAAACTGTGTCATCTCCTGCTTGTGGGCAAAATAAACTCTACCTCACTTGGGGGTGTAGCAGCAGCAAGACAGGCCAAAAAAATCAGAACCAAGACTACAGATTCACTTTCAGGAGCTAGTCAAGTTTGGAAGTTTTGATAGTGGAAGCCAGGACCATCATCGGTTATTCTAGAAAGAGAAGGCAATGCATTCACAGAATTGGAAAGCCAATAGCAAAAGGGCTGGCCTGGATCTCAGATCAAGTATGTTACTCAATACTGGAAGACAGAACACTTGGCAGAGATCCAAGAGGCTAACAATTCACAGAAGACCAGGTAAGAGAGAAGGCAATGAGTACAAGGGAGTCGAGGTGGGCTAGGAGCCATTAACAAACACAGCTTTCTGCTGCATTGTAGGCTGCTGAAGAAGATCTCTGCTAATCCCTCACTGGCTGGTCTACCAATATTGGGCTCAGAGACCAAAGCAGAGGAAATGTCCAGAGAAATGGTGAAGCAACAAAGTTACTGCAGACATATGGCATCCTGTCATGACCTGGATGAGAGGGCAGGCAACATGGGTGACCTATAGTAAAGGGACTGACAGAAAACACATGGTTCTAGGTTTTTAATCAGCTCAAATAGATCTTGCAGGAGTTACTTTCTACAGTCAAGCTTTGATTTCATACACAGTCTGCTTCTAACCTTTTAAGGAATCCAGCAAGAATAAGTATAATCAAACAAGCTTAAATTAAGGTCAGATAGAAAATGGTAAGAAAGATAATTCTGGTTAACCATGTTAAGATTAGTGAAAAAAGATCTCAAACCATAGGAATAAAATTATTTTTCAAAGTTGCTCCATAAACCTATTTTAAAATAACAGTTATTTCATAGTTACACTTTCGTGCTAAATTTATTTAGATTAAGATTTTTTAATAAGTTAGGAAAGCTGTACTAATATATTATCCTAGACAAATACCCCAATGGTTGGTTTAACTGCCTGCACCAAAAGGTGCATCCTATTACTGCAATATATACAAATTTCAAATTCAGTTGTTAAAAGGCAAATAAATCTCTTTAAGTGGTGAAACTTTATAATCAAAGTGATAAAGAATCAGTAAGTAGTAAAATACACCAAAATAGTGTTTCCTCTGCTTATATCCTTTATAGAGACAGAAGTCACTTAGGTCAAGGCCAAAATGGTGCAATGTTTTATCCTCCCTAGGATAGTAAAGATTCATATGTTTCAAAATCAGCAAATGTATCAAAAATATGTATGCAAATTTCTGGTTCTTTTCAAAAACATATGTCAACTTAGAAAAACCTATCTGAAGTCTTCTGAAGATGAGCTAACAAAAACAATTCCACATATTTGTTGCAGGGAAAATTCAAGCATAAGTGGCATTCAGGACTTGAATGGCATACTCCCCTAGAGTAGGTCTCTGCTCCACTCTGTCACCCATGCTTACAGAGGTTGTTCCCAAGTTTTTTCAGGAACAATAAGTCACCACACCAAAACATCATTAATTTAACCCTTTTTCAGCACTAGCAAGTCTTCATAATAATGAAGTTAAACAAAACATTTATGACTCTCTTATCAACAGGAAAGTCTGCACTTTTCAAAAGGACATAAATTTAATGAATTCTTGTCATCTGGGGATATCTAAAGAGAAATAAAGTCCAGAGCTTATTGCAAAATATTTTGTACAACCCCTCAGTTATAAGAAAGTTAGACCTTGAACACTTAAATATGAACATACCTGGAACTTCAGTTGTTGTCATCTTAGGTCCTTGCACATTTTTTTTTAAGATTTATTTATTTACTTTAGAGAGAGAGAGATCATACAAACAGGGGGAGGCAAAGGGTGAGAGAGAATCTTAAGCAGACTCCCCGCTGAGCAGTGATCAATCTCACAACACTGAGACCATAACCTGAGCAGAAATCAAGAGTTGGATGCTCAACCAACTGAGCCACCCAGGCACCCCATCTCCTTGAACATTTTCAAACATGCTAGATACTATTACTTCCAGGTAAGGAAAAAAATAATTATTTCTATGTGTTGATCTCTGAATAAGGACTCACACAACATACAAAAACAGTTTGTCTATCTAGATTACTCAATTCATTAGTTCAGATTTAAAAACAGTTAAATATCAGCAATCTATTTCAACTTCTGCACGGCAATATTTATTTAGAGCAGGGGTTGTTTTTTGGTCTTAAATCACTTCAGAAAAATAACTAAGTAGATTTTACTTCTTTCATTGAAAGATTTCATTTAGCTATCAAATTGACTTAGTTGATGGGATGAGCACTGGGTGTATATTATCTGTTGGCAAGTCGAACTTCAATAAACAATAACAACAAAAAATTGACTTAGTTTTAATGTTCTTAAGTCAGCCCCAACTTTAAAATATAGTTTAAACCAGTCATATATTTATATTATTGAATGTAAAAGTAAGGGATTCTCCTATATTTAAAAGTAAAGGATTCTCCTTTAGCTAAGAATTTATCATATTTTCAATGCTGAATAAAATAATAAGTATCTATATAGATAAAATATCTATATAGATAGAGACATCTATAACTTCAATTAGTGAAATTATAAGATTAAGACCAAAACCACAATACATTTTTTAAACTATAACAATTATTGATTAAACAAGACCTTTTAAGAACTTTTGGAGGCTTGAATAATTCATCATACACAGCTGTAAGTTTATTGAACTTCAATCTTTTCTTCCATCTCATCTTCTTTTTCTTGGGATAAACAATATAAGTAATGCCAGCTTTTTTAGATGCTTCAATTAGAGAGAGTGACAGATCTCTCACAATGCCTCTGTCCTGAATGTTATCTAAGATGCTATCTATATTTTCTTTCTCAGAGGGTTCCTCAGTTTCATTTTTCTGAGTCATCCAATGCTCTAAGTGCTTTGTTTTCTGAAATATCATGTCTTTTATAGTGCTTTGCATGTCATCCTTAATCTCTATTGGAGTTGTGACCTCTTCTTTCTTCAATTCAACTGCAGATTTTACTCTCTTATTAGCAAGGAAACAAAGATAGAAAAACTTAAAATCAATTTAGTTGCTACATGTTTTAAGCTAATTCAGTTACAATTATTACTTTTATTATCAAAAAATATTAAGTCATATTCTTAATGTCTTTCAAAGTCAGTTTATAAAGTTAATAGTAGGTTGGTTAAAGCACAAGTGCAATAATTTGGTGTATGACATTTTGTTAGCTACATAAAAATAATACTATAAAGTAGATATGCATTAACTGTGATTTTATATAGTCTTAATTTAAAAAGAATGCCCTTTACATATTCAAATAAAGTACATACTCTACTTTTACTTTTCATGAAAAAAAATTGATAGAGTGGGTAAAAAATATTAAAATGCCTTATCCTATCAAATCAATTTGTAAGTCTATTTTCAAAAGCAGTTTAACAACACTGAATTTCCATATGATAGTATTCAAATATCCTTTACAATAATTTTGCATTCAATATTACAAGCTTAAGAACAGAATTCCAGCCTAATATTTTCTTTTATCTAATCATCAGAGAACCAACTTAACTTTTAATAATATCAATATTATAGTATACTAATAATTGTAAAAAATTTGCAATAATTATGCATTAGTACTTGAAACTCTAACAACACTCATTACTAAAAAAAGAGATTATTTCCAATCCTTTGATACAGCATTTCCAGCTTTTTTTTTTTTAAAGAGAAAGATCATGTCAAATTTATTATTCTTAAGTTCACGTTGACAGAAAATATACATGGGAATGTTTCCACCTTTTGTTAAAAGAGCAAGCAGAAAGCATGGTTAGGAAGGATCAAGGGAAGTCTATCTTAACCCATGGACACTAAGGCCTGGTTCTGCTGGTTAATAAGCAGGTAAATGACCAGCAAAAGGTTAATAAATATATGCCTGGCTGATAGGGAAGGGATTATGGTCCTTTTCTTCTTATCATTAAATGTTTCCAGGAATACACAGGCATGAAGACCTTCCCAAAGTGTAAAGGACGTCATCTCTGCTGGCTGAACCCAGCAGAGCTCCTGCTGGAAGAGCTTGTAGGCAGGTAGACCATTGTCAATAAATTAACTGCACTTAAGTTTGCTAATAAGTAATAATTTGTTATACAAATGTTTTTCTTTATAGCGAAGTTAGGCCCAAATTCCAAACATAACAATGTCACACAAACTAGTTATGTTCTTTAAGATACACTAAAGTACAATAGAGATATTGACCTTTCATAACTTACCATACTTCCTCCATCTCAAGAAACTATATGTAACTCACTAAATAATTAAAATATATAATAGGGTAACACATAGACTATAGAATATTATCGTATGCATAATACAGGTTTATATCAAGAAATATAGATACATATACATAGTATGTGAGACATATAGATATAGATATATCATATGGTACTGGCATAAAAACAAACACATGGACTAATGGAACAGAACCAAGAGTCCAGAAATGTCCCATGTATATATGGTCAACTAATATCTGACACCTTAGAAGCCTAGACAGGAACAGGGTCTGGATACAATAACTGGTGGTCCAGTCATCACAGTGAGCTTATGACCTCAGTAAGCTCAGACTCCACAAGTCCACATCAGTCTCTGTGATGCTAGAGCAGAGAAAATAGACCATGATTTTTGTTTTAGTTTTTTTTATTTTTCATTAATTTTTATTTTTTATTATTTTTTATTTCTCTTATTTTACTTTTATTTTTGTCCTTTGGGCATTTTTCTTTTCTTCTCTTTTTCCTTCATTTTTCTTTTGTCATTTTCCTTTTTATTTTATTATTGTTTTCTTCTTTCTGTAAAAAGCCATGGTTTATACAGCCACAGATCCAGCCGGCCAGCAAAACTCCACCAAGCACACACAGTCTACACAGGGGACACCATACACAAGACCATTCCTTCAAGTTTAGGAGAAGTAGCTCTTCCATCTAGTCCATAGAAACAAAGGCAGAAAGCCAAGCAAAATGAGGAGACAGAGGAATATGCTCCCAAAGAAAGAACAAGAAAAAACTTCAAAAAAATAACTAAATGCAACAGAGATAAGTAATATGTCTGACAAAAAATTTAAAGTAATGATTGTAAAGTACTCACTGGGCTGGACAAAAGAGTGGAATAACTCAGTGAAATATCTGAAGAAAAAGATAGAAAATATAAAAAAAGAACCAATCAGAGTTGAAGAATATTATAATAGAAATAAAAAACACAGTAGAGGGAATCAACAGTAGATTAGAGGGGACAGAAGAATGATCTGTGTTCCAGATCATTGGTAATGGAAAGCACTCAAAGCTGAACACCAAAAAGAGAAAATAATTTTTTTAATGAGGATAGAAATGGCCAGAATTAGACATAAGAAAAGTATGAATTAAAAGACGTAAAATATGGCAACATATGCATAAAATGTGGAGGAGGGAGTAAAAAGGGAAAAGAAAGGGAAAAAGAAAAAGAAAGGTTTTTTTTTTTTCTTTAGAATGTTCTTGAACTTAAATGATCATCAAATTTGAATAGACTGCTATTTACCTTGGGTATTATATATGAGCCTAATGGTAGCTACAAACCCAAAACTTATGACAGATGCACAAAAATTAAAGAAGTAGAATGGCTATTATAAAAAAGACAAGAGATAAGTGTTGGCAAAGCTATAGGGAAAAGCAAATCCTTGTGCACTATTGATGGAAATGTAAATTGGCACAACCACTGTGGAAAGAGTATGGAAATTTCTCAAAGAATTAAAAATAGAACTACTCTATGATCAATCCTACTTCTGGGTATATATCCAAAGGAAATGAAATCAGGATCTTGAAGAGATATCTTCACTCCGTTATTCCTTACAGCTTTAGTCACAATAGCTAAAATATAGAAACAACCTAAGTGATCATCAATGGATGAATGGATAAAGAAAATGGATAAAAGAAAAAAAATATATATATACACACACACACAATGGAATATTATTCAACCACTTAAAAAAGGAAATTCCGCCACTTGCAATAACACAGATGGACCTTGAGGGCATTATGCGAAGTAAAATAAATAAATAAAGTCAGATAGTGAAAGACAAATATTGTATGATCTCACTTACAGGTGGAATCTTAAAAACAAGAACATGTAGATATAGAAAATAGGTTGGTGGTTACCAGAGGCAAGGAATAGGTGATGGATGAAATGCGTAATAATGGCCAAAACATACAAAATTCCACTATAAAATAAGTAAGTCCTGGCAACATAATACACCATAGTGACTATACTTAAAATACTGTACTGTATATTTGAAAGTTGATAAGAGAGAGATGTTAAAGGTTCTCATCACAAGAAAAAAATCTGTAACTGTGTGTGGTGATGGATGTTAACTAGACTTGTCGTGGTGTCCATTTTGTGATACACACAAATATTTAATCATTATGTTGTACACTTGCAACTAATATAATGCTATATATCAATTATAGGCCAATAAGAAATCTTAAGCATAGTGTGATTGTACAGGGATATAAAACAGAGGAATCAAAAGGTCGTTAAGAAAAGAAAATGTCAGAAATGAGATAGGAAGCAGGCTAACATGAAGCCTGTTAAAAGCAAGTTACAAGCAAGTAACATAGAGAATCAAGAAAGATTTGTAAGATTTCGAAGAGAAAACAAAAACTGGATGCTAGATGTCAATGCCACCAAGGGTAAGAATCTTCCTCTCCAAAAAGCCTGTGGATTATTGGTGCAGAAGAAAGTACAATGCATTTAATAAGAGGGAGTGTGGATCTAAGTTCTAACTCTGGCATTTATCACTTTCTGACCTTTGCCTTTTCACACAAATAAACAAGGATAATATGTGCCTCAACATCCTTGTCTCAGAATGTTGTGAAGTTCAAGATCAGACTGGAACAGTATCCATGCAAATGCTCCGAAACTGTGGGCTCAATACAAATGTAGGTCAATATTATAATGACTTATAATACACCAGGCAAAGTCAAACTATGAACATGTGATACTCCCAAGAGCTGTTGAAAATCTTAAACTGGCACCACCAACCACAATTTTTACAGGGGCCACCAAACACACACTTGAATCCAAACTTTTAATTAATTCCGAATGAATCAACAGACTACACTATTTCAGAAAAACAAACAAAAAAGCATCAATAGTGATTATTAAGAGAAATACAAACATTTCTTTTGAATAATAAAAACTAAAAAACTTATCATACCTTTAATTGTGGAGATGGTGTGTTGAAACATTTTCGGATATTTTCAAATGATGCAGATTTTCTTAGGAAAAAAAACTGGAACAATCAAATGGTAAATATGCATTGACTTTAGGTACTATTTGGTAAAGTTAAATTTCATATGACAATTGACTAATGATAGCTGCTCAGGTGAATTAATGAAATACAGAAATGCTCATTAAAATATATGTTCTTATTGATTTTTGAAGTCGCTGACTTCACAGAGAAAAGCAGAACTGAAAATCCATCAATTAACTTAGAAAAGTGTATAATAATGGAAACAATCTTATTTTTTAAAATTCAACTTGATACAACAAACACCTACCAAAGCATTATGGTTGGTACAAGTGGCATAGGTGTGTATAAATGTGCCATAAATACCCTGAGCCATTACACCCCTTAGCAAGGAGGCTGCACTAGGGAGACCTGAAGTAACTACTGTATCCTGAACAGTCACCTCTAATTATGAGCAGCCCCAACCTTTTACTCCACCAGCCCATACACATACCATCACTTACTATGAGAACTATTACATTGAAAGAGTTGGGAAATACTACTATACTAAATAGTGTAGAAAGTACAGAAAAAAATGGACATGTTCCATATTCTCAAGTATAATGGGAAATAAGATAGAAGGTATAGTTGAGGCCAGATTATGAAGCTCAATGAAGCACTTTGACTTTCTTTGGTAGGTGGAGTTCCTCAGTTTGAGGCATAAGTGACATAATTATGCCCTAGTTTTATAGCAGGAGGCAGGAGGAGGATGGATTGGAGGCAGCAGCTACTAGAAATGGGAATATGTGATAGGCAGGTGTAAGTACTACAATAGTCCAGAAAGTATAAACGGCATTCCAAACTAGAAAGTGACATTCATTAGTTCAGTTATTTTTTATATGATGGCTACTGTTCTAGGTGCTATGGATAAGACAGTGATGAAGAATGATATAACCCCAGGCTGGTGAAGAATAAAAAGACCAAACATGCATGAGGAGAAACATTTAGTAAGCGCTATAAGGAAAATAGCAAAAAGGCAATCTATATTAAATAGAAACATTATCTCCTCAAAATAAAAGAAAGTATTACCTAACTGTATGGGGCAGTTAAAGGAGGAGGCATAAACATATCTTTAACCTAGATAACTGACTAGAATAGGATTTGATTTGTCGCAAGGCACTAAGACTTTCTATTATGTACCATTCAGCACCCCAAGATACCATCAAGGGAAGCAGAGGCCTGAAGGCAGTAATGAGAGATAAATAAAACTTTCTTGTTTGTGCCCCATGAAGTTTGAGACATTTATTACATCAGTTATATATACTTCGTATTTTTCTTCTTCTCTCAACTTCTCTCAATCACTATCTCTTTTCCCCCAATTACATTCATTATTTAATCAGCTTACTTGGATACACTACATTGATAACAAAGTAATGAGAATGAGTCTAATCACCATTTAGAGAATTCAGTTTTACTGTTTCATGGCCATAATCAATCCCCCCATTTGGTTCAAACATTCACAAATATGTTTTAATCTTGTAAGACCTAAGCAAGAAGTGATAAATGAATGCAAGACCAGAAATTTTCAAAATTTTAGGAAAATTCACAACAGATATTCTGCTACTAATTAGCAAATAACATCTTCTGTGTGTCAGAAAGACAACATATTTGAAAAAGGAGGTGATCACTGGATGGCTCAGTGGTTTAGTGCCTGCTTTCAGCCCAGGGCGTGGTCCTGGAGTCCCGGGATCAAGTCCCACATCAGGCTCCCTGCATGGAGCCTGCCCCTCTCTCTGCCTATGTTTCTGGCCTCTCTCTCTGTGTCTCTCATGAATAAATAAATAAAATCTTAAAAAAAAAAAAGAAAAGAAAAAGAGGAAATGTGTCCTCAGAAAAGATACCAATAGTGAACATTCTGAGGCATTTCCCAGACTGAGGAAGCACAAAGAAATAATTTCCAGAACTACTAGAAATAATCTATCTGAGCTGTAGGAAAATAAAGCAACCAACTCACACTTTAGAATAAAAATCGTACATACCCTAGAACTGCTGTGCTGATTTAAAATAATGACACTTTCCTTGCTTTCAGCTGAAAATCTCTCAGTTAAAATCTTGCTTGCTTGAACACTCTGCAATAAAAAGTTAACAGTTTTAAAATGTAGAGTGGAGTACTTTAAAAAGCCTAGGATCACTGTTACTTCATGGTAATATACATTATTACCAAAAGAGAAATGTATGGAAAATGTAGAAGTATAGAAAACATTTACCAGAGACACATCAAAAGTCCAGCTATATAGCCTTAGCATTTGGCCCAAACCCACAATTGGGCATCCCTGTTGACCATTAGGCAAATAGATAGTTCTACCTTATTTCTGGTATCACTAATCTTAGGAGCAATCAATGATACTGTGATCTTATAGGTTAGCATTGAATCTATTTAGTATATCAATATCAGAATTATGAATAAGACATACTATTTGGATTTATCATAAATATAGGACTATTCACTGTCAAATATAATAAACATTCTAAATTCTATTTGAAATGAAAATCTCCTTAAATGTTTTATAATTCAAACTCTTTCCATCAATTAAGTTATATATGTCTGTGTGTGTGTGTGTGTGTGTGTGTGTGTGTGTGTGTGTTATTGTAAGGGGAAACTGCTGCAATCATTACAATTATCATTAAGAGTGTTATTCTTCTATCTTAGAATCAGTGATTTGGATATATAGAAACAACTAGCAGATCCAAGTTTGACATGCTGGTGTATTCATGATGAATTAAATCATTCTGCTACTTTGCTTAAAGGTTTAGGTCTCAAACAACCAACATTTCAAATTCAAAAACTATTTATTCAGTAGGAAATTAGCTCTTTAAAATACCATGAAATTACTACTGAGAATGGAATAGATATGGAGAAGCTATGAGTAATTTAGGAATCCCTAGCATTGATTATATTCATCTTCTATTATATTTTTATAATGTAGCTATAGTACTGTGTAAGGTAAGAGAAATACTAAACATAGCAAAGGAATACTTGGGTTGCCATTACTCTTCAAAGATAAATTATGTGATATACAAGAGACTTTGGAACTATTTTGTCATAAGTTTACACAAAATATTCAAATATGATGGAATAGCACCAAGTGTATATTTCAGGAAATACTTTTAATAAAAGGACAAAAGCCTTAACACTGTATTTTACAGATATCAAAATAGCAAAACTAACTAATAATCAATGGTTACTTTTTTCTTTTCTTTTCTCTTTTTTTTTTTAAGAGAGGGAGAGAGAGAACTCCAGTTATTCCAAAGCATAAATAAAGAGAAATCTGCAGCTAGACACATCATAGTGAAAATAGGGAAGAAAAGAGAAAAACGTAAAAGTAGCAGTTTTGGAGGAAGCAAGGAATCTATTGTCCTCAAAAAATTCGCATTTAAGGCTCACTTCCCAACAGCAATAGTGGATGCCAGAGAATATTAGAACATCATTAGTGTAATATGTATATGTATATATCTGCAATATACATCATACCCAGGTATACTCTCTCTCAAGAATGAGCTAATATAAAGACATTTGAAATAGAAAAACCAAGATTTTCACCAATTGCAGTTGTCCCACTTCCCTTAAAGCAAATTCTAAAGGGTATATTTCAGGCAAAGGGTAAAATTATTCTAGGCCTCACGTTCTAAGATATGAGGGGGAAAAAAAGAAAAAAGGGAGGGATAAATATATGGGTAAAATAAAAGAAATATTGTACAAAATGATAATGTTTTTAGAGTTTTAAAAGATAAAGATCTAAAAATATATCAAAGTAAGAACATATTAAGTCAAGAAGGGATAAATGGAATTGAAAGGTTTTAAAGTCATTGTATTTTCCTGGAAGAGTATAAAGGTACTGATTAACATAAGATTTTAATAAGTTAGGGATCCCTGGGTGGCGCAGCGGTTTAGCGCCTGCTTTCGGCCCAGGGCGCGATCCTGGAGACCGGGAATCGAATCCCACATCGGGCTCCCGGTGCATGGAGCCTGCTTCTCCCTCAGCCTATGTCTCTGCCTCTCTCTCTGTGACTATCATAAATAAATTTTAAAAAAATTAAAAAAAAAGATTTTAATAAGTTAAAGTTGTGTATTCAGGGAAAGTACCATAAGAAAAAGAAATAATATATTTATTTCAAAAATAGGGATAATGAAACACAATTTATCAAAACAGTTGAAAAATAAAAATAAGACCAGAATATAATACAGCTAGACCACTGATTTAAAAAAAAAAAAAAAGGAACAACAAAAATTTAAATTTAAAAGATAAATTTAAGAAAAGGAATAAAAGGAGAAAATGAGGGATGCCTGGGTGGTTCCATGGTTTAGTGCCTGCCTTTGGCCCAGGGCATGATCCTGGAGCCCCAGGATCGAGTCCCACATCCGGCTCCCTGCACGGAGCCTGCTTCAGCCTCTGCCTATGTCTCTGCCTCTCTGTCTCTGTGTCTCTCATGAATAAATAAATAAAATCTAAAAAAAAAAAAAAGATGAAGAAAATGAAACAAAGGCAGGGTTAATAAAAAACATAAATTATATGTAGTAATCACAATACTGATATTTAGGTATCAGTATTGTAAAAGGTAATCATGTTAAAATTACCTTTAAGACATAGGGCACACAGACTTTTGTATCTACATACCATTTCCCATTCAAAAGAACTTTGCACAAAGGATTCTTTGAACAAAGGCCTGATTCCAGTTGGGATGCATGAAAAGTTCGTGGACCATCTTTTTATGCTAGAAAGTCCTTTTGAATCCTTTTTCTTCCAGTCATTGGGTATGAACCACCACCAGCACTGACTTTCTTTTCAAACACCTCTCTAATGGATTATACCATATCACCAGTTGGAACCAGTCCTGGTTACAAACCAATAATAGTCTTGCTACAATTCTTCCTTCTGTTCTGAAATTTCTGCCCACTCTCAATACTCTATATTCACATTTTCTAAATACAAAGGCAGAAAAATACATGCCCCTACTTTATAAAAAGAGTTTGGAAAATACTGCACTCATTACAGTATATTGCAGTGATATTACATATGACTCATATTACTGCCCAGCTGGGTCAGTTCAGTCAGAAGCAGATGCTACCAGTAGAGGCTACAGTGAGAGAGAGCAGTAGGAAATCTTCAGACTGTGACACAGACACCTGTAAAAGGGGCAGAGAGAGGAAGGAATGAGTAGGAAGAGCTTCAGATCACAGAACAGTTCTGAGATTCAGCCAGGGTGGTGGAAAATTCCTGAGCCAAAGCTGCCTATTAAAACAATCCTACATCAAGCAGGTATGGGTCAGCACTAGCAGACCCCTTGTGTTCAGTCACTGGCTAGGAGCAGCCCAAGAAAAAATGGCCTTGGAGTGAATGCCATGACAGATCTACAGGACAGCAGCTGGAGGCTGGCAGTTAAGTATGCTTATGTCAACATATGTGAGTATCACATTTTCATGGATGCCATGCCTACTTACGCAAATTAATATTCACCAGTCTTACACTAAGGCAATCTTTTATATATTCTATGAACCTTCTTATTTTAGCTCATTACATATTTTTTCTCAAAAAAAGTATTATCTTCTTAAATAAATGAAAAGGAAATGCAAATATACACAAAAATCTTCCAAGATTTAAATTACTTATGTACTTTGATCAGGAATTCCAAATAGAAAAATACACTTATGAATACAAAGATATATGTGCAAGTGTGTGGTTCCTGGGAAGGTTGTCTTTGTTTTGGTTTTTGTTGTTGTTGTTTTGTTGTTGGGTTTGTTTGTTTGTTTGTTTGTTTGTTTTGTTTCTTATGATGCAGCCTCAGCTGAGATCCTGTCCAAAACCACATGAGAGATCTTGAACCAGAACCTCCCTGTTAGGCCAGAAACTGTGGACTCCAGATCCTCAGAAACTGTGTGAGATAATAATAGTTTATTGTTTTAAACTGCTAACTTTGGGATATTTCGATCTGCAGCAATAGATAATTAATATACCCTTCTAAACTGGGTTAGTGGCTTTTAGTGCCAGGAAGAGGTAAGGAAAAGAGTAATAAAAAAAAATGTGGAAAAGGGGACTTTTTTTGAACAGGGGCAAAATTAGTATCTCTCTCGGTTCATAGGAGGGTCAAATAAGATAATAAACGTGAAGTGCCTGGCATAGTGTCCAGCTCATAGTAAATACTCAATAAATGAGAATCAGCAGAAGTTATATTTTAAGCAAAAACTCAAAATGCAGAATAACATAGATTACATGATTCCATACATGTCAAAACGTTAATTTGCATACACTGGCATTACATAAATGAAAAAATGTCTGAAAGGATACACACAATACATTTAATAATAGTTAACTTCAAAGATGAGAACTGGGAAAGGACAGCATTCAAGGTGGGGAGTGTTCTTTATGCCATACACAGCTGTATCATTCGAATTTTTTCTACACTAAAGTGTAGTATTCATATACTACTTGTGAAAGTTCTTAAGTAATTGGTCTTGTTACTCAGAATAGCAAAAACAATAGTATTACTAAAGAAAATAATAGTGGTTTAACAAAAGACAAAATAGACTTTTTAAAACAGACACCACAAAATAATAATAACCAAATTAACCATATGCTACTTAATGTGGTTCATCTGAAAAAACAAAAACAAAGAAAAACAACAAAGAATTAAAATAAAAATATTCCTGAACACAAACAGAAAAGAACACAGGGCTAGCCATAGTACAGTAGAATTCCAGCATTAAAAAAAGCCAAAGTAGGTCATTTAAAATTGATTAGTGACAGAATTGATAATAAAGGTAAAACACTGCTAAATTCATAATAAAGATAAAACAGTTCTAATCACATAAAGTAAAAACTCCTGTTAACACGTGAAGAAATAGATAAAACACAACTGCCCTGAAAAAAATCCCCAACAGTGTTTTTTAAAAATTATTTTTAATTAATTTATTTATTTTCTTAGTAATCTCTACATCCAACGTGGAGCTTGAACCCACGACCCCAAGATCAAGAGTTGCATGCTCTTCCAGCTGAGACAGCCAGGCATCCTACACATGCAGTGTTTTTTAGACAAATCAAACAAATATGCTACATAAAAATGGAATAATATGACAATATAACAGCCATATCTATTATTAATTGTGCACTAACTATTCATTAGGCAATATGCTATATAGTCTCATTAAATTCTCAGAACACCCATTTTACACATAAAAAAACAGACTTCCAGAAACTAAGATACCAGTCAAGATTATCTAGAAAGTAAGTGGGATTCGAGTCCAAGATGGATTGGAAAGCCTATGCTCTGCTTAGTGCTACCACAACATAAAAACGGTCATGACTTAAAATACTTTTAAATTCATAGACAAATATTGGGACATATTGGTTTCTGAAGGAAACCATAAAACAAATACCAATGAATTCCAAAAAACTGGTATTCTAAAGAATATATTTTCTTATATAAATAAGGATAAAGAATAAAATTAAAATAATGCCAAGTCAAAACAGTTTTAAAAAAACACTTTCCCACATAAATCATGTATCAAAAAGATAATGAAAATGAGTATAGAAATTATTTAGAAAATAAATGAACAAACTATAAATAAAAATTTATGAAATAAGATCAAATTCTTACATGGAAGAAAAGTCATGAAGGACTTATATTACTTTAAAAAATAAAAATGAATTAATTAAATTGTAAATCAACACAAGAAATTAGAAAAATGCCCAATAGGAATGTCAACCTTCTATAGAGAGCAGGAAGCCAACAACCAAAAATTTTTCAGAAAGAGAAGTAACAAAAATTCAGAGGAGCAAAAATTGAATTAATCCAGAAGTTTTTTTTGGTCAAAGATGATAGGTTGAACTTATTTGGGATTTTTTTGTTTTGTTTTGTTTTTTGTTTTTTGTTTTTTTGTTTTGTTTTGTTTTTTGTTTTTTGTTTTTTGGCTGACAGGCCATGATTTCTAATAACTAGGGAATCCTACATTATAAACTTTGCTTAAAAAATTAAATATGGTTTTATACTGGGGTGAGTATAGTAATTTGACAATTAGAGAAAAGTATTTGGGTTTGGGAGGTTGGTTTTTTTTTTTTTTTAAGATTTTATTTATTTATTCACAAGAGACACAGAGAGAGGCAGAGACATAGGCAGAGGGAGGAGAAGCAGGCTCCATACAGGGAGCTCACTGTGGGACTCAATCCTGGGACTCCAAGATCACATCCTGAGCTGAAGGCAGGTGCTCAACAGCTGAGCCACTCAGGCGTCCCAAGAGACTGAAGCATTTGTAATTGAAAACAAGAGAAGAGACCGAGTGAACCAAGATGGCGGCTCCCGTGGATCTGGAGTTGAACAAGGCAAGGCCTTCACAGAACTTCAAGCCAAAGTTACTGACACTCAACAGAAGGTGAAGCTTGCAGACATACAGATTGAACAGCTAAACAGAACGAAAAAGCAGGCACATCTTACAGATACAGAGATTATGACTTTGGTAGATGAGACTAACATGTATGAAAGTGTAGGAAGAATGTTTATTCTTCAGTCCAAGGAGGTAATTCACAGTCAGCTGTTAGAGAAACAGAAAATAGCAGAAGAAAAAATTAAAGAACTAGAACAGAAAAAAATCCTACCTGGAGCGGAGTGTGAAGGAAGCTGAGGACAACATCCGGGAGATGCTGATGGACGAAGGGCACAGTAGGAAATCTCCAGCCGAAGCTTCCTGCCCCCTCCCATTCCTGGCTAGGGCAGGTGGGGGGCCCATGTGGAGAAACTTCTCTACTGCCCGGGTGGACTTTTTATTTGGATGATCTCATAACCCTGTGTTTTCTACTTGACCATGATACCCTTTCAGACCCCAGTTCTGTATTTTTTATCCTGGCTCTGTCTGCCACCCCTGTCCAGAACACTTTTCTCCCTGGGGGTGAGTCACAAACTCCCAGGAGAGAGAGATGGGAGCCATACAAATAGGGGAAATCTGCCCAAGCCTATGAACTAGTTATGCTTCTTAGACCAATAAAAGGCATGTGTTCCCCCCCACCAAAAAAAAAAAAGAAAAGAAAAGAAAAAAGAAACGAAAAGAAAAGAAAAAGAAAACAAGAGAAGACAAAAAAAATTAAGTTCATTTCTAAAAATTCTTTTTTAGGAAGAAAAAATTCTCAAAAATATGATTAGAAATGGGAAAGAAAATGATACATTAGAAATGGAGATTAAGACTGAAGAGAGACTTACAAATGCTGCATATAATTTATACATTTCAATCAAATAGATGGCTTTCTGTAAGAATATATGTTACCAATTGACTCAAGAAAAAGTACTTAACATTGAACAATGAAGGTTCAATGAGGTTCTTCTCCAAGAAGAAGGAACTTGGAGAACCTCTTGGAGGTTCTTCTCCAAGAAGAAGGAACCCTCATGTACTGTTGGTAGAAATGCAAACTGGTGCAGCCACTATGGAGAAAACAAGTTGGAGGTTTCTCAAAAACGTAAAAATAGAAGGGTGCCTCACTGGTCAGTCAGTATAGCATAGGACTCTTGATCTAAGGGTGATGAGTGTGAACCCCATAGTGGGCATAGAGATTTTTTTTTAATTAAAAACAGAATTACCATATGACCGAGTATGAATCATTTGGTATTTACTCAAAGAATGTGAAACACTAATTGGTATTTACTACTGGGTACTTACTCAAAGAATCTGAAACATTAAATCAAAAAGATCTACATTCTCCTCTATATTTCTTGCAGCATTATCCACAATAACCAATTTATATAAACAGCCCAAGTGTCCATCAATTGACGAATGTATAAAGAAGATGTGGTATATATGTGTGTATATATATGTATATATGTATATGTGTATATATATGTATTTATGTGTATATATACATATATATATACAATGCAATATTACTCAGCCATAAAAAAGAATGAAATCTTGCCATTTGCAACAATGTGGGTGGAGCTAGAGAGTATTATGCTAAGTGAAATAAGACAGAGAAAAACAAATACCATATGATTTCACTCATGTGGAATTTAAGAAACAAAATGAACAAAGGAAAAATAAGAGAAAGAGAGAAAAACTAGGAAAGAGACCCAACTATAGAGAACAAATTGATGGTTATGCAGGGGGGGGGGGGGGGGGGGGAATGGGAGAATGGGTGAAATAGGTGGCAGAGATTAAAGAATACACTTATGATGAGCACTGAGTAATGTATAAAATTGTTAAATTACTTTATTGTACACTTGAAACCAGTATAACACTGTATATTAGCTCTACTGAAATTAAAATAAAAAATAAATTAAAACAAATAAAAAACATTGAACAACCCAAAAATTAGAAAAGAAAAAATTCTTTTTTTTCAATAAGTTAAGCATAAATTTATTCCAATATTCTTCTGTACATATGTTTGCAAACATTTACATCTTAATGAAGGAAGATGTTACTTGAAAGCATATTAAACTCAGCTTAGTTTCAATGAGCTAAGCAAAGGACTATTTTTTTAAGTTTTTGTTTAAATTCCAGTTAGTTAACATACAGTGTAATATTATAGAAAATAAAAAATTCTAATTGTCAATTACCTTCCCAAATGGTTCAAATGTCTCCATGAGTTCTTCCAAATTTTCTATATTATTTTTATGCTATATCAATTTCAGAATATTTTTAAAAATGAAATGTTACCCAATTAACTTAGAATAAACCTAATAAGAGAGTCCAATGAAGGATAAAAAAAAGGCATTTCATACATATTTCACCATGAATACATATTAAAAATAAAATATTGCCTAACAGAATTCAACATAATATTTAAGCATAATACACCATGACCAAGTAATCTAAAAAATGCAAAGATGTTTCAATATTAACATTTAAAATATGTCAAATATGAATGTGATTCCATCCCTGCCTTGGTTGCAGGGAAGCTAAGATGTACATTGATTATTCCATCTCAAGCAACAGCATATATGGACAGACATTTTTAATTTGAGTTTTAGTAAGGTGCCTAAAGTCCCATACAAATAAAATAATCCTAAGTACTATTAGAAATTTATCCACAGTAATGTCCATCACAGAATTTTTTTAAGAAGAAAAAACTAGGGCAGCCCCAGTGGCTCAGCGGTTTAGCTCAGCCTTCAGCCCAGGCATGATCCTGGAGACCCAGGATCAAGTCCCACGTCGGGCTCCCTGCATGGAGCCTGCTCCTCCCTCAGCCTGTGTCTCTGCCTCTCTCTCTCTCTCTCTCTCTCTCTCTCTCTCTCTGTGTGTGTGTGTGTCTCATGAATAAATAAATAAAATCTTAAAAAAAAGAAATATATTTTTAAAAAAAGAAAAAAAAACTAAAAAGGAAGAAGAAAAGGGGAGGAAAGAGATAGGAAAGAAGGAGGAGAAGGAAAAATTTTTAAGGATGAAAGAAAATGGACCAAAAGGCAGGCAGTTATTGTCTTGCAGAAGAATAATAGGTGAACTGGTTTTCTTCTCTTGATTTTTCTAATTTTTAAAATAATCGATATAACATAAAATGAGAGCAAACACTCTGTAAGGGAAGAAGAAACAAGAGTCATAATGTATTGGGTGATGTCAAGCTTTTTTTAACATTAACTAAAAGTGCCATTTAAAAAAGCAAGCAAGGGATCCCTGGGGGGCGCAGCGGTTTGGCGCCTGCCTTTGGCCCAGGGCGCGATCCTGGAGATCCGGGATCGAATCCCACGTCAGGCTCCCGGTCCATGGAGCCTGCTTCTCCCTCTGCCTGTGTCTCTGCCTCTCTCTCACTGTGTTCCTATCATAAATAAATAAAAATTTAAAAAAAAATAAAAATAAATAAAAAATAAAAAAGCAAGCAAAAATGACATGAAGATCTTCTAAACAACCTGAGTAGTTCTATATCTTGGAACTTTGGTCAAATAAAATATTTTTTCAAAAAGAAAACAAAATAATCTTTACTGGTGAGGTAATATGGATAAGTACAATGCTATAGTACCATCCAGTCATTCTTAATCATGGCAATTGCTGTCTGACAATTTATATAACAATTGTCTGGTAAACTTTCATGCCATAATCACTATACAATTTAATTATTAAACAACAACAGAGAAAAGTCATTCTGTGTGTTACCTCATATTTTGAATATAGAGTTTCCTTCATAATAGATACCGGAACAGAGAATTTGGGTGAAGTTGGATTCCAAAACAACTTTGTACATTCTGGATAAGCAGACACCTTTGAAAATAAAATAAAAGGCTATTAGAAACTAACAAAGTATCTCTAATGTAAAAATCCAAACTCCCATCAGAAGTGTTTTAGCTGGCGAGATAGTGACTTGATTGGTTCCACAGCCTCTGAAAGCCTGAGAAAGAAAACTTTTCATATCCATCAGATTAGCAGAAATGTGAAGTTGGCAATTCCAACTGATGCCAAGGATGAGGGGAAACTAGTACAACCACACTGGAGGCAAGCTGGCCATTTCTAATAAAACAGAAAATGTATATGCCATATAACCCAGTAATTTCACTTGCAGAAAAATATTCTAAAAAAAATTCTAATATATCTAATACATCTCTAAAATGCATGAAGAGATATGCACAAGGATGTTCATACAGCATATGAAATAGCAAAACACAAAGCCCGATCTAAATGTCCATTAATAGAAAAAACGGATGAATAAAATACGGCATATAACTAACGCTATCAGGCTATTCAAGCCCCAAAATTATAAACCATAGATGAATCTTAGAAGCACAGTACTGATAGTATAATAAGCAAATTTTGGAAAGATGCATACAAAATAGCGTTCTTTATATAAATGTCACTAGAACACACAGAACTGTAGTATTTATTATTTGGTGTCACAAATATATCTAATAAAGTATAAAATAATGGACTAAAAAATCGCAATTGTAATAGTAACTGCCCTTGGTTAAGGAGGAAGAGAAATGGAATTGGAAAAAAGTATAAAAGGACTCATTATTTTTAAATTTTCTTTTATTTTAAAAAATCTGAAATAAGCGTGACAAAAAGTTAGCATCAATTCTTGATAAAGTGTCCCCAAGTGTATGTTAGTTTGGTTTCTATAATTGTTTGTTTATTCAAACTTTTTCAAAATAAAACTTAAGCATAGGTGAATTTTTAGGAAGCTGAAACTATTCTGTATGATACTGGAATTGTGGCTATATAACATTATGCATTTGTCAAAACCTACTGAACTTTAGAGCACAAAGAGTGAAACTTTTGTGTGTGCAAATTTTAAAAAATCATTTAGGAAATCAAGAGGAATCCCAGGATGGAATGCAGAATATAACATAACAACCTAATTCTAGTATAAACATATGAAACAACCTCACTGAAAGGAGTAGGGGGAAAAGTTGCTGACCTTAGTAGCTTTGGAAATGAGTATAGTTTACAAAAGTAAAGGCAAAAGAAATTGTACATAACACTGTACTTTAGTTGGTGAAGTTACATCCTACAGAAATATGATATTTCTATACGGGAACTGAAGAGTTAAGTAAATGGTTGGAAGATGGTAGAAGCCAGGGTTATCCCTGTTGGATTAGGAGTTTAGAAAAAAGCAAGGGATGATGATCACGTAGTAATGGATTAGAGTTGGAGACATCAGTATGAACTCATGTTTAGCTTAATTTAGGCACAGATGGTTACATGTAGAAATATTTACAGGAGTTAGTATATCATACATATTTCCTTGCTGTGTCAGCTAAGAAGGCCTGGAAGCAACATGCCCCAGTACCAACAAGCACACCTAATGCCTAGATCTTGGTTTCTAATCACATTCTCCAATAAAGTGAACTGTGATTTCTTGTGTAAATGGTTTATCCTATGGACTGGAGCAGGAAATATAAAAGGTGAGCCTGTTTTTTAAAAACAGTGTTTAAAAAAATCTCACTGACAAATTACCACTGGGTGGTTTAAACTAACAGAAATGTATTCTCTCACTGTTCTGAAGACTAGAAGTCCCAAATCAAGTTGTAGGAAGGCCCATGCTCCTTTGAGGGCAGAATCCTTCCTTGCCTCTTCCTAGCTTCTGGTGATTGCCATCATCCCTTGACATTCCTTAGCTTGCAGCTGCACCATTCCAATCTCTGCCTCCACTGTCACATGGTCTTCTTCCCTGTGTGGTCAAATGGCATTTTCCTCTTATCAGGACCCCGTCCTATTGAATTTAGGGCCCACTCTAAATCCAGGATTCATCCCAAGATTCTGAATTATATCTGCAAAGATGTTATTTCCAAATAAGGTCACATTCACAGGTACCATGGATTAGAACTTGAACATATCTCTTTGGGGCCACTATTTAATCTAATATTATCATATTGGATCCCTGGGTGGCGCAGCGGTTTGGCGCCTGCCTTTGGCCCAGGGCGCGATCCGGAAGACCCTGGATCGAATCCCACGTCGGGCTCCCGGTGCATGGAGCCTGCTTCTTCCTCTGCCTGTGTCTCTGCCTCTCTCTCTCTCTCTCTCTCTCTCTCTCTCTCTCTCTCTCTGTGTGACTATCATAAATAAATAAAAATTAAAAAAAATTAAAAAAATAATAATAATAATATTATCATATTAATAATAGGGAAAACAGGAAAACAGGATGTGTAGTATATGGCAAACCTCCATACTACCTTTGTAATTTTTCTTTACTCTAAAACAATTCTACAAAATAAAGTTCATTATCAATAAATAATAATAATAAAGCAAGCAATAAAAGAGAAAATTATTTTTAAAAATAGTCAGAGACACTGGGGTGCCTGGGTGGCTTAGTCCTTTGAGAAACCAACTCTTCATTTCAGCTCAGGTCAATCTCAGGGTTGTGGGATTGAGCCCACATCAGGCTGTGCACTCAATGGAGAGTCTGCTGGAGATTCTCTCCCTCTCCCTCTTCCCCTCCATAAAAGGAGACATAAAAACTAATCAGGCATTCATGACAAAATCTTCCAGAAAATGTGGTAAGATTTTAAAAATAACAGCTGTTTGAATGCATGGTATAATTATTGATAATTATATTTCTATTGACTTTTAATAATACTTAATTGGGCTATTCATTTTCCCCAAAAAGATTTTTCACCAGAAAAATGACCTTATATAATTTTAAAGCATCAACTTGCAAGCATTACTGTAGCATTAACTATGAAACCTTAAGAGTGACATCTCCTGAAGTGTGGGTGTTACACAGACTTTTTAGAATAATACACAAAGACCCAAACACAATAAATAAAGATCCACGATTATAAGATGACACGGAGTCTTGACCACTTTTATTTCTCATCAGATATACTTCAACTATTCCATAAACTTGATCACATTTCCTATCTATCAAAAGAGTATTTAGAGAAAAATGGATTTTGCAGTTGCCAGGTTAATTTGTTCACCATATAAATGCAAAATTAAGTTTCTGTCTCACTGTCCTCTGTTTGCTGGGCACACTGTGTCACTCTATGCTGTTACAGACATAGAGCCAGGAAGTCCTTGCTAAAAGACAAACAAAATCTTCTAAAATCAACTGACAACTCTTCTTCCAAAGATCACCTAGAAATTAAGAAGATTTCAGGCATTCAAATGATAGGACACATACAATACAGTAATTCCTTCCATGTAGTAGATAGACATCCAGCAGTGTAAGCCTCCAGAATAAAATCATTCCCCTAAAATTAAGCAAGACACACTCCTCTAGGTGGGAAGAGAGGAAAATGTATCACTAAGCAAACAGCAACTTTGTGATCAAGGAAAAGCCCAGGTGCACTGTCAAGAGGGCATTTATCAAATTAAACTAGTGAAGAAACACTCATCCTGGTAAATTGATTTCCCCAGCAATGCTCAGAACTTTCTAAGAGAAGAACTAGGAAAATGGTTAGAAATGACAAGGTTGGTAGCTGCTAGTTCTTAAGAGGATAGAGACTGCACAGCAAATGGAATTACCATTAAGCAACCAGCTTGACTTGGTATAATAGCACCTGCACAGCCCCTACGATTACTATGTATATTATAACCCAACACAATAACTCCTGTTCATGCTGATAAGCCAAGGTCAGAACATTCTGTTCACTAAGGGAGAGAGACATGCAAATTAGTTCCTCATGGTAAATTAAGCTTCATATAAGCGAAACATAAGGATGAACGAGACTTTTCAAAATGTGGTTTGAGACTCTAAAGAGCTCAAGACCTTTCCAAGGGTCTTTTCAAGACCTTTTCAATACCTTTCCACGCTTGAAAACTGTTCCCTCAATTATATTTAGAGCCTTTCCAAGGGTCTTTTCAAGACCTTTTCAATACCTTTCCACGCTTGAAAACTGTTCCCTCAATTATATTTAGAGCCTACTTTCCTTTCCTCTGTGTTGAAGTTTGCACTGATGGTGCCAAAAAAAATAATAAAATAAATCAAGTAAAACTGATGTCACCTTAGCATGAATCAAGGCAGCTGCACCGTAAAAATGTCCCCAAAAAGCAGGAAAATTTAATTTTATTACATCTCCACTTTTAAGTACACATCTTTTTTTTAAAAGCATACATATGCAACCAAATGAGAAAACACATAAAGTGTTTCTGTGGCCATAGTGAAGGAGGATAGTGGTTTCAAGGAAAAACACATGTGCTATTGTTAGAGTTGTGGCCTGAATTAGCCACCATTTTCATTTGAGAGGACAGACATCAAACTGTTCATTCAGGCTTTAATATACAGAAAGCATTTTCTTGAGAATGAATGAAGAAATCCCGTCATTTCCAATAAAACCATTGAGAGCATGTGTGCCCATGAAAAAAAATTAAGCTTTTAGTAAAAATTAGAATTTTGGAAAATTCCCAAGGTGTAGGAGTATGGTCAGTGACCACACTGACTCAATCTTTGGCTCTCTATCTTATTCAGGCCTGCACAGTAACCTCCCTCAGTCCCACATATTCCAGGCCATATGGAGGTTAATGTATATCCTGACAGGAACGTGGGAAGGCTTGGTCAGATCTTCCCTGGAGTGCTGCATATAAAGCTCCACTTGTGGTAACTAGTAGAGATGACTGGTACACAGATGACATCACTTTAGATAACTACCCTTTGACCTCACCTCCATGCCCCTCACTCTATAAAAGCTAAGGATTAAGGTCCAGATTGAGGTCCAGATTGGACAGAGAATAGCTGCATAGTGTCTGAGTCATTTGTGCACCCAATCTTCTGTCGGTAAGTTACCCTGAATAAAACTGTGTGAATAGTATGGAGTGGTTTGCTTTGTTTTTCAGTCTCACAGTGACTTCTCAGCCTGGAAGATACTTTACTATCCCTCCTCTACTTTCTAACACAATGGTAAAACATTTTTCTGATAATATTAAAAATAAGATATTTTAATATTACATATATACATAGTGAAATGTATCAACATTTGAAGATCTACATAATGAAGAACAAATATCCAGTGTACAATGTTACAAAATCATAAATGAGTAAAAAATCCACTCAAAGTACAAAACAATAGATTTTAATGTATCAAGATATGAAAAAGTCATTGACATGGCTTCAGATTTCAATTGCAACAAATATTTTTAGCTGCGGGAATTTTCACTTAATACATTCTCTTTTAGCTACACAAATTATCATTCAATATTACCTTTATAACTAAGTTTAATTGCTCTTTTTTTTTTGCTCTAATGAAGACAACTTTTTATTGAACTTTTCTGTTTTGAGATAACTGTAGATTCACATGCAGTTTTAAAGAAATAATAAAAAAGATCCCATCTATCCTTTACCTGGTTTCCCTCAAAGGTAACATCTTACAAAACTATAGTACAATATCACAAACAAATATTAACATTAATACAGTCAAAAACATTTTCATCACCACAAGGATCCTTCAGGTTGTCCTTTTACAGACATAGTCATCCAATGCCCCCATCCTGAAATCCTAGAAACAGCTAATCTGTTTTCCATTTCTATAATTTTGTCACTTCAGGAATTTTATATAAGGAAACCATACAGCACGTAATCTTTCAAAATTGGCTTTTTCAGCATAATTCTCTGAAGACTCATTCTTGTAGTTGTATATATAAAGAGTTCCTTTCTTTTTATTGCTGAGTGCTAGTTGCATGTTCAGTTAAAAAGAGGGAGGAGGGCACCTGGGTGGTTCAGTCAGTTAAGTGTCTTACTTTGGCTCAGGTCATGATCTTCGGGTCCTGGGTATATAAATAATTTATACAACTCAACACCAAAAAACAAACCAAAAAAAATCCAATTAAAAAATGAGCAGAAGATCTGAATGGACATTTTTCCAAAGAAGACATACAGATAGCCAACAGCCTCATGAAAAGATGCTCAGCATCACTAATCATTAAGGGAAATGCAAATCAAAACCACAAGATATAATCTTATCTTGTCAGAATGGCTAGAATTAAAAAACAAAAAATAACAAATATTGACGAGAACATGGAGAAAAAGGAACCCCTGTACACTGTTGGTGGAAAATGTAAATTGGTATAGACACTGCGGAAAACAGTATGGAGGTTCCTCAAAAAAATAAAAATAGAAATACCATGTGATCCAATAATTTCACTACCAGGTATTTGCCCCATTCCAGCCTCCCTGGTCAGCAAGGAGTCTTCTCCTTCTCCTTCTGCCCCTCCACTCCACTTGTGCTCTCTCTGTCTCTCTCACAAATAAATAAATAAACTCTTCAAAAAAAAAAAAGACAGATAAAACCCACATAAAAATTATTGAAGTCTTCAATAATTCTTAAGATTATAAAAAGGGTCCTGAAACCAAAAAGTTTGAGGACTCTAGAGAAAAGTAATAGTCAAAGGAAGTTCTTACTTCCTCTCCTGTGAGTTGTAGATAAGGTTTGTGAACACACTGTCTAGTTTCTTGTGTCCATTCAGGAAACACGACTGGTGGTGGTGGAAGGACAGGCACATATTCTTGATTGTGATCCACAACAGGAATTCCTTGCAGTATTCTATAGTATGATAAAAACAATAAACTTTAAACTTGTTTATCAGTGAGTGAGACTCACTGATGAGTCTCACTTCATAGCTCTGCTGATATAAACACACTAGCATTTGATATCTGTCCTAGGCAGAAATCGTGTAGAAGTGAGATAATCAGAAATGGGAAATAATTCAATATAATTTATCTTTGGTTCTGTATACATTTTAGTAGTAACCTTTACGATGGTCTTATTATATTGGAATAATAAATTCAACCTGTGAAAACCTGGTTTACAAGAGAAGTAAAAAGGTTTCCACTTTCTGATCACTAAGCCGTTTCCCGCTCTAAGCCCAGAGGAAATGGTCTCATTTCTTAGAGTGAGGTAAAGCATCAGCCCAGGCAGGACTGCCTCTCACATTAAAGCTTTCTCTTCTTGAATCATATATCATGTCAGGATGAACGAAATAACTATGGCATTAAGTCTTTCCTTCTAGGCAACAAACTCTCTCTATATTAGGATATACATGAGACACAAAACTTATAAACAAAAGCTTTAATTAAGCAAAAGAGATGAGCTAAATGAAAATGTGAAGGCAAAATATATTGACTGACAAACTGCTTAAAAATACATTGAATTTGTATTAAATCTTGTATCAATTTGTACTAATTTTTGCACTTACTGTAAAAGAATATAAAATGAGTACAAAATGGGCCTGCACCAACGATAGCTACATCAATTTCACATGGAAGTATTTTTTAAGAGTTTATTTATTCATGAGAGATACAGAGAGTGAGGCAGAGACATAAGCAGAGGGAGAAACAGGCTCCATGCAGGGAGCCCGATGTGGGACTCGATCCAGGGGCTCCAGAATCATACCCTGAGCTGAAGGCAGATGCTCAACCACTGAGCCACCCAGGGATCCCTCACATGGAAGTATTTAGAACCAATGTTACCTCTTTTTGATATACCATTATATGAACAATCACTTTATGAGCCATCAAATATGAAGATTAAGAGTACACAAACCTCCCAACTGACTTAAGTTACTTAATAATATGCTGAAACCCTCAGATCCTATCATACCAGCTCTTAAAAAAACAGGCTCATGGAGATATGGCTTGCCAAAGGAGAGTCACAGAGAAAAGTCACCTATCTCAACTAGTCAAAATAATTTAATTCAAAGAGAAGATAAAGTTCAACTGCCAATATAGTGAATATAGTAGACTGCCACTCAACACCCAATTACCCTCCTTCTAATGTGCTTTCCTGAACTACTGAACCGCTAAGCCACCAGGGCTGCCCTATTCATTCTCCTTCTATGGTGTCTCTCCTGTCCATTGCATTTTCTCTCATTTGAGTCCTAAGATATCATCTTTGCTGGTTCCTCACTTAGAATCTCTCTCCTCCAATCCATTCTATACACCCTGCCAGGGATGTCATCAGCCACCCCCATCCAAATACTTTAATGACTACACATTGTATAAACCCAAGCTCCTGGGCCTTGCCTTCAGGGTCCTTCATAGTCTGGGCAATATCTACTTGCCAATCCTACTTCCCTTCCCTAACTCCTGGCCAAACCTATATTTGCTATGCTAAAGGTGCCTGAGGTGTCAAGATTACTAAGGGGCAGTAGGGAAGACAGGCAAACCAAATGACAATATAATGCAGCTTAAAAATGATGAAAAGAAGGCTTTCAGATTGCAATGCATTCATGACACCTTTATAAATCCCTCTCTACCTGGTATAAATTCATCTTTCCTTCCTAGTTTTCCTGCTGCATTTGACCTGATTTTTCATCATAGAATGTAGTATTTTTGATTCTGTGTAACTTTTTCACAGTAGACATAGACTGGTCTGAAGAGAAAAGTGATTCTTATTCATTTTCTATCTTCTATGGATGCAAATGTAGTAGGTACTGAATAAGCATTGTTGTATTTTGGCACAGCAAAAAAGCCTCACAGCCAAAGCCAGTCAGTCCCACACTCTGTCCTGGGGAACTGAGAATCACAGGTCAGTATGATGTACTACAGTGGTTCTAAAAGTGTGCTCCCTAACCAAAATCATTAACATCACATAGGAACTTGCTAGAAAATGCAAATTCTTGACCCCCATTATACTTAGTGAATCAGAATCTCAGAATGGATCCAGTCATCTGTGTTTTAACTAGCCCTGTAGATGATTCTGATGTACACTGAAGTTTGAAAACCACTAATGTAAAACCATTGTTGTATTACTGAAATCTTGCCTAAAACAACCTGATCATTAGAGTATTCTGGGAGTTTGTCAAATATATAGCTTCCCAGATTCCCTCCTCTAGAGATTCTAATTCAGGGGGTTAGGGATAGAACCAAGGAATTGATACACTTATCATAGACTCCAGGCAGTCCTTATCCAGGGGAAAGCTAAAATTCACTGATGTGGTGAGAATAGCTAGCTTTTGGAATGAGGCTAAAACCAGGATTTTAGCCCCACTTTGGCCATTTGCTGTGTTATGTGGGGTACATCACTTTTCCTTCTTACATCTCAGTTTCTTCATCTATCTATAGCAACAGTAATCAGGTCTTTCAGGATCAAATGCTTAGAAATAACATATATGAGTTTGCACACAGTGCATGATCAGTATGTGGTTGATATTACAATTAGTATTGCTATTTTCATTGAGGGTATTGAATGAAGGACACATGTCCACCTCTCTCAGAGTAAGTTAAACCTCTTTCCCTGTCTCCTGTGGGCCAGAGATATAAAATGTATTTCTTATTGTAGATTGCTATTAGAGAAGCTTGAGAAGGTTGCTCTAAGCTGTGAGTACTTTTTAGAAATCTCTGCATACATATTCTATGAGTTACATAAAAGTGAATATGAGCTACCTCCTGTGAAGCAAAGAGAAGGGTTCTCCCTCCAGGACCCTTCTGCTCTCCTTGCTGTTACTCTAACCAAAAAAAGTCCCCACCACCACACCTTTACTATCCCTTCCTAATGAATTTATCTTGCTCCCTGGGGAACAAAACCTAGAAGAGGATTCACAGGATGGGGCTCACAGCTGTTTTTATACAATTCAAAGAAGATGCATACAGGGATATTTTAGGAGTGCTTATGTGCAAAAGTTTTGCCAAAAATGTACTTACATGCAATAGAATATTCTATTCCACACAATGTTTTTTTTAAGTGCTTATAGTAAGCCACTAAATTGATTCCACAACCCCTTTTTTTGGTCACAATCTACAATTTAGGAAATAGTAATTTACAAAAAAATGTTGTTTGAAAAGCAAACTCCTAGATCTAGAAAAGACTTAAAGAGTTCATCTTCTTGAAAATTTTAGTATATATATAGTATATATATATATAGTAAATTTCTTTAGTATAATCTTAAAAATTTGTAGCAGAAGTAATGAACACTTTGAATACTTTTTAAAAATTCAGGGAATATAAGCTTAATAAAATAATAAATCTAAAGAAGAATAAGAGGATAACTATACAGATTTTCTCTTTTTTTTACAAAATTATGATTACGGAAGTGGGGGATTTTATTTTTAATCACTGTAACTTCATTGTTACATGCAAACAGTGACATCTGGTGGAATGACATTGCTTTGCTTTAAAAAAAAACTTCAGCTTTCACATGCTGAGTTATGAAATCAGATAAATGTTCAAATAATTCCTGTTCTTATATTTCCATCTAAAAGAAAAAAACACGAATCTAATATCTCATCAAACACTGATAGTGTATAGTAAAATGACTTCTAACATCCCAATCTGTATTTTTTTAGATATGCTTAAAGCTTACTTAAGTATAAGGGTTATTTGTTAAAAATGGATTTAATTGCAGTTACTATTGATTCTACTTCTAACTCCGACACCAACTGTGATTCAGGGTGAAATTTATCCTCAGTTTCCTCATCCATAAATATGAGAAGGTTAGGCTAGGAGAAGAGTTAAGATCTCTTATGGCTCTAAAACGTACTTCTGTGACATATCCTCAGCTAGACCTCAGACAAGCATTAAGTCTTATGTGCTTTGTATATTTTAGGTCATTGCTGGATTATGTACCAAGGAACAAGGCCAAGTAAGGGTGGGGGTGGGGTCAGGATTAGACCTAACCATTGGAAGACAATGCAGGAAATGGGGCATAGTGGGGGAAAGTCAGTTCCAGATACCCACATTGGAAGAAAACACAGAGCAGAAGAAGATAGAATACAATATTCCAAACATAGTATGACAGACCAGGTGATGGTGCACTAGAAGTGGCATCAAAAATTCTGACATAGGACAATGGCACATTCTAGTGGGGGGCAACCAGTAATGGGGAAAACAAAACAAGGTAGTATTCAGTGAAAGCTTTCAGTAATTAAGTAATTAATATCAGGGAAGTCTACCACAATTAGCAAGGCCCCAGCTCTGGCCTTGTACTCAGAAATAGGATTTCAATTCTTAAGAGGGAACAAGCAACATAAGAACCTCCACCCTAATATAAAGCAGAAGCCTTACTTCCAATGTTGCATCACAATAGATCAAATATAAAACATCAAGGTTAGGGGTGCCTGGGTGGCTCAATTATGTGTCTGCCTTTGACTAACGGTCATGATCGTGGAGTGCTGGAATGCTCAGCAGGGAGCCTGCTTCTCCCTCTCCCGCTGCTTGCCACTCCCCCTGCTTGTGCTCTCTATCTTTCAAAAAAATAAATAAAATCTTTAAAAATATATTAAAAATAAAAATAAAACACCAAGGTTAAATAAAATATCCATATCTCAAACTATTCAACTAGAGCTTCTCAGATTCTTTCTAGCTAATATCCAGATTGGTTCCAACAAGATAAGAGTAGTATTCAGAATGAAGCCTGAAAAGAAAAAAATGAGAGGATCTGTACAAGTTCACAAAATAGTGGGATAGAATGGTAACTATATTTAGAACCAAAGAGATGTAGGTCTGAATCTTAGCTTTTATCATCCCTATATACAAGAACTAATCATTTAATCTCTAAACTACATTTTCTTCATATGAGAAATGGAATGGTTTTATCTGTTTATATAAAGTTGTTGTTAATACTAAATTATATTGGGACACTTGGGTGCTCAATTGGGTAAGCATCTGATCCTTGATTTTGGCTCAGGTCATGATCTCAGGGTCCTGGGATCGAGCCCCATGTTGGGCTCCATGCTCAGTGGGGAGTCTGCTTGAGGATTCTCTCTCTCTATCCTCCTGCCCTTCTCTCCACTCATGTCCTCCCCATCTTCTCTCTTTCTTCTTCTTCTCTCTCTCTTAAATAAAGAAATCTTTTTTAAAAGTACTAAATTATATAATAAATGCACCTCAATCCATTTTCTTTTTTCATATTCAAATATCACCACAATATTTAGAAGATTCAAATAAAATCTTTGAAAGGTAAGCACACTATATATAGTTAATTTGTAAACTATATGTAGTAGAGATAGTAAGCCAAAATAATTATTCATGTGTATTTCAGTTTCAAAAAAAATCCTCAAAGGAATATAAACTGCAAAAACATCTTTAATATCATTTTTATAAGATATATGTATATATATATATATACATGCACAGAAAAAAAGGCCTAGAAGTATCTTTGCCTTATAGACAACCAATGAAAAAGGCTGGCCTCAGGTATAATAGTTAAGAATCACAGGGAAAATATGTAGAGGCAAAATTATCAGAACCTGGTCTGTCTTACTCCCAACAACTTCAGGATTCTGGATGACTAAATCAGTAATATTAAACTGTATCTTCCAGTGCTCCTACTTAAGATCTAAACATAGTATTCTAATGTCTCCAAGATGAGCAGTCAGGAAATGCCAGGTAAGTCTATCTGGTATTAACTTTGGGCAACCAGAAATGACCTATCTTCATTCAAAGTGTGCAGTGTATACTGTAAAGTATACATAAAAATCAAATATGAGTTCTGTGAAGAGAGTCTGCAAGTATAAGAAAGAAATATATCATTTAAAAGTTATATGAAGAACATACTTTTGAAAATAATTTATTAAACAACTCAAAAAGTATTTTATTTTTTAAAAGATTTATTTATTTGTTTGAGAGAGAGTGTGTGTGTGAATGAGGGAGGGGCAGAGTGAGGGGGAGTGAAACAGATACCCCACTGAGCAAGGAGTTTGGCTCAGGGCTGGATCCATCACAAGGAGACCATGACCTCACCTGAAATCAAGCATGCATTGCTCAACCAACTGAGCTATCCAGGCGCCCCTCAAAAAGTGTGTTTGAGGGGATCCTTGGGTGGCTCAGCGGTTTAGCCCCTGCCCTAGGCCTAGGGCATGATCCTGGGGTCCTGGGATCGAGTTCCACATCATGTTCCTGCATGAAGCCTACTTCTCCCTCTGCCTGTGTCTCTGCCTCTCTCTGTGTGTCTCTCGTGAATAAATAAGTAAACATTTTTTTTTAAAAAAAGTGTGTTAGAAAAAGCGTGCTTGCTTGACAAAAATTTATCAAGTAAATTTTTTCAATTCTTTCATGAAACATGCAACAAAAGTTCAGATAAGACAAAAGACTTAGATTTTTCTTAAGACAGTAACAGAATTAAGAAAAAAAGAAAATGCTATAGCAGTATTAAAATGGTAGTTAGAAGAATTTTTTAAATTTATACTGCAGAAAATGAAACAATTGATATGGAACAAAGGTTTGGGAAATGAATGTAAGCAAAGTGATGATAAATGTAGAGGATAGATAATAAAGATCCAACATATGGCTAATGATAAACCTGAAGAAAGTCACCAAATAAATAGAATGGAAATACTATTTAAAATAAGATAGAAAAAGTCCTAAACTGAAGAGCTATATTTGCATATTAAAAGGGCTTTCTTTGTATCAGGAAAAATTAATTTTTTTTAGGAAAAATTAATTAAAAAGCAATCCACACTGAAACATGTGCTAGTGAGATTATTTAAGGTAGAATTTAAAGTCCAAGAAGCATCTAGGAGGAGTGGAGAAGAAACAGATTACTTGCAAATAAACTAAAAGCAGGCTGGCTTCAGATTTCTATCTCATAACATTAGATATCAGATAATAATACAAATTAAAAAACACATGGATAAATATTGGCAAATATGACAGATTATAGGAAATAGCCAAGAACTAAAACAAGAAAAAGGGAAAGAATATAAAGTAAGATGACAAGAGTAATATCAAGTATATCTGATATGACAATAAATGAATAAGGGGTGATCCAACCTATCATAAGAAAAATTGACTGGCTAAAAAAAAAAAACATTACTGTCTATGCAATCTACAAGTGACACAATTAAGAACAGTTAAAACTAAAAGGGCAAATATATACCATATAAAGCAAGCAAAAAATAGGACAAAGTAGGGTTTCACTTTTTATGGAATTAGTGTACAATTTATAATGAAAACAAAAAGACCACAGCCAACAGTTTCTTTAATTTCCTTCCACACACACACACACACACACACACACAAAAATTGTATATAATCATATTTCTGTTTATATATTTAGTTCTACCTCCTTTCAGCACATAGAGCACTATCTCATTCTTAATCATGATTGTAATATATCTCATCATTGGATGTACCGTAAAAAAAAATCTTCCATTGATAAACACCCAAGCTGTTTCCAGTTTTTAATTATTATAAGGACAATGAACATCCTTCTGCATGAATCTCAGTAAATGATAGTCATCAACATATAAATAATATTTAAAACTTTGGTAAGTAGGGGAGAAAAGAGGTCCTGTATAAGTTTGGGCAATCCAATGTTTTGAAGTCAAGAGATAAGGAGACACCACCAACAAGGTAGACTTAAGAAGGCAGAAAGGTAGAAGAAGGTAGACTGAGAGGCAGAAAGAGAACCAAAAAAGAGTATAATCCAAAAGGTCAAGAGATTAAAGTGTTTTAGGGAACTGTGCAACTGTGCAAAATGCTACTAAAAAATCAAATTGAGAACTGTGTATCTTATAGCAAATCTGATAAGGTCATTCTTCCTCAAAAAACTCTATCAATGACTTCCCAGTACACTGAGAATAAGAATCTCTCCCCCAAGACCCCATATACATGCCCTCACACACACATACAGGGTATCTGTAAAATCCTACATGATCTTATTCATGCCTTTACTCACCCTCCATTACAACACTGCTCCTCCTGTTCTCCAATGCTAGACTTCTTTCTGATTCTTAGATGAGTTCTAACTGTTCACAACAGGGACTCTCAAACGTCAATGTACATTCAAGATATCTGCATTTCTAACAAGTTCCCAAGTGATGTTGATTCACTCTTCAGGTTGCAATGTATCATTTCCTCAAACCTTCCAAGATAATCAGGAAATCTTCCAAATTTCCACAGCACCCTGCACATCTGCATATTAATTGTTACATTCTGGGATCCCTGGGTGGCGCAGCGGTTTGGCGCCTGCCTTTGGCCCAGGGTGCAATCCTGGAGAACCGGGATCGGATCCCACGTCGGGCTCCCTGCATGGAGCCTGCTTCTCCCTCTACCTGTGTCTCTGCCTCTCTCTCTCTCTCTCTCTCTCTCTCTCTCTGTGACTATCATAAATAAATAAATAAATAAATAAATAAATAAATAAATAAATAAAATTTAAAAGATATGAGCTTAAAAAAAATTGTTACATTCTGGATAAGTAATTTACCACCTATTTTTCTGCTAATCTCCACAATTCCCTGAGGGCAGAGATTATGTTTCTATTGCTAGCAGATGCTTCCCTAGTGGGTAACTATGCCTGCCACACAGTAGGTACACAAAGATATTTGCTGATTGATTTAAGTGATTATTCAGATCTGTCTTGCTTGACATGAAAAGATAATTATAATACAATTTAAGAAATCAGGTTTACAAAACATTAGGTACATAGCATTATCCCCATTTTCTTCTATGACATTTATTTGTATAGATTTAAGTCTGGAATCACCTATTTAAGAATGTAAACAGTATTGTCTCTGGATGGCAAGATTTTGAATTTGGCAGATGTTTTGCATTTTTTTGCAAATTTGCTAAAGTGTTGTATTTTTATTATTTTGTAACAAAATAAATGAAATTAAACATTAAATTCTGACATTTAATCTTTGGTTTTCGTTGTTGCACTTGCTGCTGTTTTAGTGTATAGAACTAACAGTCTGTCCACATCTTTTCAAAATGTGACTAAGAATTTCTCTTGTAATTTGAAGCCAGGTGGAGGGTTAGGTCTGGGATCTATAGCCTAAGTACTACTTACCACCAGGAAGCTGGCTATAAGTTGAACCTGACTTGAAAAGGTCAGCCAATGTTTGTAAGACAGCATTTTTTGCCAACTCTTTCTTTATTGATGGTGGATCAACAAAATACACAAGCAATTTTACATAGACAAGTCAGTGAAATAGAACATAAGTCCATAAATAGACTCAGTAACACATTGGAATTTAAGGTATGAGAAGTTGGCATTTCAAATTAGTGAGGAAATAGGATTATTTATGGAATAAATGATAGGCAACTGCTTTGTCATTTGGGAAAAAATAACGCTCATCATTCTTACCAAATTAATAACAGATGGATCAAGGAAAGCTATAAAATTACTAGAAAAAATATGAGAAAATACATTAATGTTTAAATAAATTTATGTTTAAATACATTTATGTTTTCTAAAAATGATAAAAGAATAGAACACATGTGAAGTGATTGCTTGTTTTTATTACATAAAATTAAAACTTCTGGATAGCATAAAACACCACAAACAAAATTAGAAAGCAAAAAACAAATTAAAAGAAAATATCTATTACCTATAACAAATAATTAAAATCTTTAAATAAAAAAATCACTTATAAATCAATAAGGAAGAAATGACTCAATAGAATAGGAATTGATAATTCTCAAAAGGAGAAAAATAGCAAAAAGACATCTAAAAGTGTGCTCACTCTTACTAAAAATGAATAAAAATATAATAATAAAAAGATGTTTCCTCATCAGATTAGAAAAAATCAAGAAGATAGACAATTAATTGTTTGATAAGGGTGAAAGGAAATGAACAGTATCATAAATCACTGATAGCAGTAGAAGTCCATATAATTTTTCTGGAGAAAAGTTGTATCAAAAAGTTTAAGTAAGTCCACACTTGGAATCTTCTTACACAGTAGCTTGGTTAAGTTAGTAAATAATATGAAAATATTTAAATGTTCACATATAACCTTGGGTGAAAAATCAGTCTATAGAATTCTATACATGGTTTAAACAAATTCACATACAAGAGATGTTAGAAGGCTATTCACCAAACTGTTAACTAATCTAAGTGTTTAAACACTTTTCATGTTTTACTTTATTTTAAAACTCCAAATCTAAAATTCCATGCTAAGAATTCTAACTAAACAACTATAAACTTCTCTTTAGAGCACAGAAACTTTAGGGATGCCTGGGTGGCTCAGTGGTTGAGTCTGCCTTTGGCTCAGGACATGATCCCGGAGTGTCGGGATCGAGTCCCATATTGGGCATCCTGCATGGAGCTTGCTTCTCCCTCTGTCTATGTCTCTTCCTCTCTCTGTCTCTTTGTCTTTTGTGAATAAATAAAATATTTTTAAAAAAATAGAATACAGAAACCTTAAAGGAAAATTATAAGCAATATGAAACATTTTTTATAGTTCTCATCAAAATTGCTATTTAGCAAGATAAATGTAAGTTTGAACAATATATTGTTATTTTAAATAAACCTAACTATGTACCTATGCTACTCCATTAAAATATCCTTGACTCTTAATCCTAGGAAATAAGCTGAGGGTTATTGGAGGGGGAATGGGGGGACAGGTAACTGGGTGATGGACATTAAGGAGGGCACGTGATATAATGAGCACTGGGTGTTATATCCAACCGATGAATCACTGACCTCTACCTCTGAAACCAATAACACATTATATGTTAATAAATTGAATCTAAATTAAAAAATTTTTAAATACCCTTAGTGTTCACCACAAATAACAATTACTATATGCAGAATTAGGAAAGCATTAAAATGATATAACCACAAAAATTGTTATGCTTTGTTGTTAACTATTCATCTCACAGAAAAACCAAAAAATCACCAGATGAAAGGGGATTCATTTTGTGTTTACAGTTACCTTTCTTGAGAACACTTATTAGTGCAGAAAAAATTATACATTTCTCCGAACTTGTAGGCTCAGCAGACAGATATATTTTGAAAAGGTTAAGCTATGTTTAGCAAGGTAATCCTCAAGAGATAGATGCCAGAGAATTAAATATTCAGTACTTAAATTAACTTCTTATTTGGTACTTAGGAACAAATTGCCAAGAATTATCATCATCAAATAGAACATTTATTGACTCTCTTGGAAAAAGAATGATCTACTTGAAGAAAAAAAAATTTAGAATTGGAAAGGAACCAGTATTTTTAACACTTTGCATGACTAATAGAAGCTGTAACTCCTCAAAATATTGCTTAGCTTACAATGCCAATAGAAATTATTCAAAATAGTAGTTCCATGACTACTAGATTATGTTTATGTCTTTTTTTCCAACTCGCAGCTTTAGGCTTTTAAAAGATATTCCAACAGTCATATAGAACTGTTACTTTCTACCAGAGAAGCAGGAAGTTTTGAAATTTCCAAAATTCTTCACATTTAATTTGTTTCAAAAATTTCAAAACACTTACTGATAAATCAAAACTAAAAGACTTCAATGTATAAGATTAAATTAAATCCTTGAAAAATATTTTTGCCTCAACAGAAAATAAACATGAGAATAACCTTCTTTTAGGAATTCAAATTGAATTTCATGTGATTACTGAACACAGGGAAACCAGATGATTTTTAAGCCATGAAAGAATGCAATAAAATATTACAATTCTTACTAAAACTCAAGTTTGAAGAAATGAGCTCAGAATAGACCATGAAAATAGTGGGTTAGTTACTAATAATTTTGTGATAGCTCATGTAATTAAAAGTGGTCTTTTAAAATATCCTCATATTTTAATGAAGTATTTAAAATATAATACTTAAAACGTTTCTATTTAAATTTAACTTAGTATTTAATGTTCTCAATATTCTCAGATGTGTAGTAGATGATGTTTCAGGATTCCTATCAGCTCTTCTGAAAAGCAAGAGACTTACAAATATGCATTGTCTTTTTTTTAAGATTTTATTTATTTATTAATGAGACACACACACAGAGAGAGAGAGAGAGAGAGAGAGAGCGGGGGGCACAGACACAGGCAGAGGGAGAAGCAGGCTCCATGCACGGAGCCTGATGTGGGACTCAATCCTGGGACTCCAGGATCACTCCCTGAGCCGAAGGCAGACGCTTAACTGCTGAGCCACCCAGGCATCCCATGAATATGCATTCTCAATGGGCAGGTGATAATGTCCCCAATGGGGTGAAAGTTGTTGCCTGGGTAGGGAGATGATGAAAGCTTACTCTTTTTATGTATATGGCATGCATACACATACATACAGACATGCATATAAATGTATATATGTATTTGTGTGTGTATGTGTGTAATAGATACAGTCCCATAAAAAGATGCAACATTTATCTAGGATATTAAAATTTAATGGAGAAGGGCAATTAGGAGGAAAAGTCTAAAAGCCCTCCTTAAAGGAGTGATAATGAAAAAAAGTTTGAAAAAAACTATGTTAGACACATCTGTATTCTTATCACTATCCAAAGATGAGAGCTTGGGCAAGCAACCTGATATTACAGAGCCTAACCTTCTTCAAGAATAAAATGGAAATTATGACTTTTTATAGTTGAAGACTTACAAAGAAAAAATGCAAAACACACCACATAGTGTAGGAATGTAGTTTCTGCTAAATAAATGTGAGCTCCCTTCCCTTTTCTCCTCTATTATGAGGATGTTATAAATTACATGCTCACAAAAGAATATTCAGATGACAAAAGGAAAGTGAGACATGAAGAGAAATGGAAGAAACTCCACAGGCAATGAGTTTTATACATGATCACTGGACTTAAGCATGTCCACTGGTAGTGTGAAATCTAAAAGAATGACTTTGTTGGGTTTTTTTTAAGTTTTTTTTTTTAATTTATTTATTCAGAGAGAGAGAGACTGAGAGGCAGAGACACAGGCAGAGGGAGAAGCGGGCTCCATGCAGGGAGCCTGACGCGGGACTCGATCCTGGGTCTCCAGGATCAGGACCCCGGGCTGCAGGCAGCACTAAACCGCTGTGCCACCGGGGGTGCCCTAAAAGAATGACTTTGAATCTCAAATCTGTGATTTTCTTGACTGTATAAGCCTAGCAAAGTGGTTTGATTTTTATGAGTCACAATTTTCACATCTGTACTGCAGAGTTGTTATGAAGAACAAATGAGCTAAGGTATGTGACACTTTTTGGTAACTAGACACCACTAAACTAAAGTTACCTTATAATAGGCTACCATCTATGTTATTAATAGCTGGAAATGAAGACACTGTCCAAGACTGTACATACTGGGAAGTAATGGAAAAGGACAAAAACTCCTCTCTCGTGTCTAAATACAGAATTTAATCTTCAAAATCTAAACCTCAATGGCAGAATTTCTTTGACAGTTTAAATCCAATTTAAAAGAAAATTACCAGTGGAACTCTTACCTGTTTCTTCGCTCTTCATCTGTAAAGTGACCATCTAAGAAAGAGGTTCCCAATATCGCAATCAAAGTATTGTGACCTTTCTTGTCAGCTGTATGGTACACTCGAGAAGCCAAGTGCAAGTTAACAGGCAGCTTCTGGGCTGGGATAGTGGTACACAGATCATGAAGGGTAGGAGTGGGGTAGTCTTGCAAAATTCTGCAGCAGAAAAAAAGAAAGTGGACTTCTTTGATCATTTTGTGGTCTTTTGATATAAAATACATTGACATTGACGGTTTAGTTTAGGCTCTAAAATGGGTGTCTAAATGTATGGGATTTAAAAATATAATAATGGTTTATAACAAATTTAATATCACCATTGACCAGATCCAACTTTCTGCTGACAATCTCAACCTATATGACTTACAGATACCTCAAAAACAATAGGTCTATAAACAAACTCATTGTCATCTCACCCTAAATCTCTTCCCTCCTGATTTCTGTAACTCAGTTGGTGATACTATATCCAGCCATCATGCATTATGTCTTTGCTACTCTGAACAAATGCTAATGTCCCAGAAGAAGTAGAACAACACAGTACATGATCTATTAACCAGCATCAATAGAACCCAGGTCTCTAAGTTTATGCAGCACATTCCTTCCCACTGTACTAGAAACTGCCTCTTTCTTGCCTTTCCAAAGTAGAGAAGAAGGCATGAAGATCTTTTTTTTTTTTTTTAGATTTTATTTATTTATTCATGACACAGACCAAGAGAGGCAGAGACACAGGCAGAGGGAGAAGAAGAGGGAGAAGCAGGCTCCATGCAGAGAGCCCGAGGCAGGACTCGATCCCAGGACTCGATCCCGGGACTCCAGGATCACGCCCTGAGCTGAAGGCAGGTGCTGAACCGCTAAGCCACCCAAGGATCCCCCATGAAGATCTTTTTAATTCCCATTGTCACTTGCCATCCAATCAACAAATACATACTGAGCACCTACCATGTACTACTACTACTACTCTGTGCTCGATGATTTACACACATTCTCTATAATTCCCACAATGAAGTTACTATATGGGAGGTATTATTATTTTAGAGCAGGTTTATTTTGGATAGGTCATAAAATTAGTGAGTAACTACTAAGATCTAAATACAATGCTGCAGACAAAAGTAGTGTATACACCACTTTTTTTCCCTATTACTGCCTGTTAATGACCCCTGAGGTGGAAGGAGCCCCTTTCCAGTACTATTCCATCCCCACCTTCCTACTAAAATTATATTCTAAACTTTAACCAAATGATGACCTTTTCATCAAATCAAATGAACTTTAGATCATGTTCTCTAGGACCTCCAAGACATAGTAGACAATGTTGATGATCCTTCCTGAAATTGCTCTTTGTGAGTTTTCTTAAACCTGCTATCCCAGCTCTCCATCTACCTCTCAAATTCATCATAATTTGATTTAGTCACACCATTTTCTTTCTCCATCTTCTAAACTGGGTATGACTTCCTAGGCTTAACTCCTCTTTGTACATCAGAAAAGCAAGGTTAGATGTTTCAATTGTTTTTGCTCCTGTGCTAAGACCTCCCAGATTTCATCTCCAGGATGACTATCTCACCTCACTCCCTGGCCTTTAAGATACAACACACTGAGCCATCTTTGACTTCTCTTCTCTTCACTTGCACATCCTATGCAAAACTGAGCTTCTCTGCCACCCAGGCTGCTGCTTCTCCCTCCTCACTTTCAATATACTCCAGTCAAGGTCTTTATCACTTAGGCCTGTGTCAGCAGGGCTCTGCCAGTCGAATTGAGCACCGCTCCCTCTGTTTCTTCCTCTCTTCAATTCCTCCTGCAAAATTCTGTCACACTGGTCTTTAGATACTCCTTTGCCCAGTGTAACGGTTCTCTGGTGCATGCTGCATTTATCTAATTTCCTCTCTCTAAGTTTCAAGGCTCTCCACATCTGGCTTTCCTTCTAACGCAGGGGTTCGAGTCATACCGCCTCTGTTCAAATCCTATTTAAAATTACCACTAGGTCATAAGCAAGCCAATTAATTTATTTATACCTTGGCAAATTGGAAATAGCAACACTAGCACATCCTGAATAAAATTACTTTAATAAAGAAAGGAGTTGAGAACAAACTCCTTTGCTTGCCAGAGGGGTGGGGGTTGTCAGAGCGGGGCGGGTTGGAGGAGTGGGCAAAGTGGGTGAAAGGGAATGAGATACATCTGCTTCCAATTATGGAATGAATAAGTCATGAGAATAAAAGACACAGGATAGGGAATATAGTCAGTAGTACTGTAATAGTACTGTGTGGTGACAGATGGGAGCTACACTTGTGGTGAGCCTAGTATAACATACAAAATTGTTAAATCATTAGGTCATATACCTGAAACTAATGTAGCATTGTATGTCAACTATACTTCAATACAAAAAAAAAAGGAAAGATTGAATGCATTTAAAATAGTGTCTCTCACATGGCAGATATTAGCTATTATTATCTGTCTCCAGGACAATTCAGGAGGGCAGCAATACTTGTTAGTTCTTTCAATTATGGATCAAATGCTCTCTATCCTTTTGTCCACATTTAAACATCCTTCAAACAATACCTCCAAGACAAACTTCTCTGCAAAATTGACTGTTTTTTTTCTTTTTTACAAATATCTCATTTCATACATTGCCTTCTTCTTATGTCTTTATCTTCTATTCCCTTCTGACCCTTTATCTAATGGGTTAATGCCAATCTTCCCATAAACTGCTCCTTATATTCTGGATAGTAGCATAATATAAAGAATATAGACTTTAGAGTTGGATCAGAGTCTCAGTTCTAACATTTTCAAGCTCTATCACTGGCTTCTCTGAAGGTCTTCTGTAAGACGAAAATAAAAATCCCTAACTATTAAAACAAATCTCTAACTATTGCCTTTGTAAAACTGAGAATAATAGAGTCCCTAGCCTATGGAAGTCTCAAGAAATGCTTGTTTAATTTTTATTGCTGTTATTACTAATGTGTACTAGACAGCACCTAACCCATTACTAGGCACAATATGGACATTATTGAATCACAAATAGAGAGCAGTTTATATCATTTCCAAAACAAGAACAGGACATAAAATCTGTACATGTTTGAGTAGGGTAAGGGGTGGGGGAAGGTAAAATTAGAGTATTTGGAAATGCCTGAGACAAAGAAACCTAACTGGAGGAGTGAAAATAAGTGTCCAGAAAGACAGGAATACTAGGAAAGGAGTGGAGAAGAAAAGGGAGTGGGGAGATAAAGGTGAGCTCTGATGTCAAGCTCATCTGTATCATCATTCTGTCTAGAACAGGTCTTGGCTAATGGTATGTACTTGAGATTACATTGCGGTTTTTTTTTTTCCTTGAAAAAGCATCACAATCTGAATTCCTATACTTCCATCATACTGTAATAACAGATTTGAAAGCAAATCTCCCTAGGTTATTGAGCTAAATAACATTACATTTCCAAAAAAACAATTTAATCTGGAGTCTAGTCACCGGTGAGTAAAATTAGGTTAAAAAAAAAAAAAAACATTTAAAGGGAAAGGAGCAGTGAATCAAAGATTTTCAGAAATATTTTTCCAAAATTCTCTTTCATTATACAAATTTCCTAACTATCAGATTTTCATTCCTCTACATCTTATTCTTAATTCTCTCTAATGGAAATTTCTCATTTCAATTTTAATGAATTAACACAGTATTATATCTATCAAAAAGATCTACAAATATTTTTGGCATGCTCGAGAAAGGCTGTATGTTTTTATAGCACACTCCCCTTAAACAGGACTATTTGTCATTCTTTGAAACACTAAGACATAAAAAAGAAAAGACTCTTGACTCTGTGTGTGGCCACACTACTTTGCTTAATGCACTAAATGCAAGGTTTTTTAGGAAAAAAAAATCAAGAAGTTTCTGCTTCATTGGTAATCTGACAGTAACTATTTATTGAAGGTAAAATACTTGTTGTCTGCTGTCACTATTTGTTTTAATACATAATCTTGCTAACTAAATGAGCTTAAAGCAATGCAGATAAGCAATGGCATGTACAGGGTCACTTAAATGCCAATTCAACTCTTTCATAAACTTTGGAATTCTTTTCCCATGAGTCTATTCTCAGCTACTAAATTGTGAGTAATATCCATTTACAAAGTTTAGGCTGGCCATAAAAAGGTTGTCTTCCATGTCCAGCACACCTTTCAGTGCTCTAAGCAACAACAAAAGCTAATAATTAAAGCTTCTTTAAGTCCCAATAAAGAGTCAAATGAACAAGAATCTAGAATAAACCAACCCATAAAAACCAAGTGGTAAAATAAGGAGAAAACCAGTTTCAACAAGATGATTGGCAAAAGATAAACCCATAAATCTAAATCGCTTTTACACATATGATTCAAAATTGTAGTTGTACTGCTGAATAATCAGAATTTCTACTAAAAATTGAGGGGAGGAGGAAATAAAACATGAAATTGCAGTAGAGAAAAATAAGGTCATCTAAATTACCAAATTGACTGGCCTATGAACATTTTGTGTTGGGTTGAATTTTATTTTATTTTGCCATTACACAATTAACCAATATAATAAGCAGTTAAGACAAATTAGGCATTACTGTGACAAAAAATATCAGATCTAACATGTTAACATTTAATTTTCCTTAGTCTCACAAAGAGCTATTCTTATTCTAGTTATATCATTTGTTGTATCATTAAACTAAGCACATTGGCCAAAAACAGTAATAGAAGTGTGAAGTAGAGCACATATATCCTAACCACAGTATCTGACACTAGCTCTTCCTATGGGAAAGTTTACCTTAGGCCTCATATATGAATTTCTAAAATATTTCATTTTCCTTTAAAAAATGTACTTTTCAGTATTAATGCTACTAAATAACTTCTCTTTAGATAGTAAAATTTGTAAACGTAAGGAAGTTACTTGTTCTTAGGTAGTTTTTGATCCCACTGGGGTTTTGAACACCTTTGTCTCTGTTGTGTAATTCCTAATTTACTTTTTTGTGTTCGCTTCACTTCTTTTCCTCTGATTTGCAAAAATTCTGATGATTTCACCTTCAAGAAAATATAAAGTATGCTGTTAAGGAAAGCTGTAACATGAGAATTAGATCTTTCTCCCATATTTAATGGTCTATCTTCTATTTGAACTCCTAATTTCTATGTATATTTTATAACAGAATATAAATCATAAGGTAAGTTGATATTTTCCTCTAAATCCTTTCCTAATTTTATATATATATATATATATATATATATATATATATATATACCTTCACAGCAAAAAAATACCATATTTATAATATTTTATTTATTGCCTTAAAACTATTAAAGAAGAAATATAAGATTTTTCCCTCCATAGATCTACTCTTCTTGTTTTTTTTTTCCTAAAATTTTATTTTTTTAGGTAATTTCTACACCCAATATGGGGCTCAAACTTAAAACCCCAAGATCAAGAGTTGCATGTTTCACCAACTGAGCCAGCCAAGCTCTCCTTGGTTGGAATTTTTAATAGAATTTTCCCTTAGTCTCTTAAAATTTGGCATGACTACTAATTACAAGCATAAGCCAAAATGAACTTTAATGCTTTATATAACTATTTGAGCAACATTTACCAATTTGTACTTCTTACAGTTGTACTGTTTTCTATTTCTACTGCTTGGGAAAAACCAAATGCATTTCCATCTCTTAAATAATTGCCTTTTAATCATTATAGATATTAGGAGTACTGTTTTCTGAGATTTCCTAGAAAATTTGCAGAATTCGTGATAATAGCTCATCTAAAGATATTTTTTTCTCCGTGGGATACTCTGGGTTTTTTTGTTTGGGTTTTTTTGTTTTGTTTTGTTTTGTTGAGACTAGATTTAAGGAAGAAAGCAGGGAGGTTTTCCTTGGGAAAAGCAGAGAAATATGATTGAGTAAGTAGAAAAAGGCCAGATAAAGGGTGGTTCTTGTAAATGAGGTAGAGATTTGGGCTCCCTGCAGTAGGAAGGAGAGAGCTACTGTAATTTCTTAGGTAAAGAAGTGATAATGAATAATGAAAGCTCAGAGCACAGACCATTCCATCTCACCACCCAGTTAATGTCTGAATTTCCCCTACAGTTTCTCCACCAAATGGTCATCCATCCTGGCTTGAACATGATGGGGAACAGAGGACTTGGATATATCCAAAGGCAGCCAATTTCTCTCTGAAATTCCCCCAGTTGTTTGCTTGTTATAGAGCCTAACAACTTTCATCTACCAGTCTCAATTCAAACCTCCGGATCATACAGGTATAGTTTAGCTCCTTCCATCAGACTGACAATCAAATATTTGAATACAGGTGACTTTCTTGGGCCAGCTTTTCCCCCAGATACACATCACCAGTCCCTTCAATTCTATATTACGTGACATGTTTCTGAAGTAGTGTGCTTTGTCATCTTGAATGCTCTCTGCCAAATCATTTCCAATTTGTCAGTGTTGCTCCTGGGATTGGATACCCTGATCTGGGCACAACAGGTCAGGTGTGATGTGATCAGATCAACCAGAAGAAAGATGATCTTCTTTTATGGTATTCATCAATCAGCACAAACTATGACTGCACTTGTCTTCCTATCACAAAACTAAATCATAGCCTAAAACTCTGAAGCCTTTCACATTTGCTCTGAGTCATGTCATCCCATATCTACGCACTTAGCTTATAGACCAAAGGGCAGAACCATACATTTATTCCGATTAAATTTCATCTGAGATCTGACCAACCAAATCTTATCAATCATATTTGAATGTTATCTACAAATCCAATTAGTAAACCTTCCATAGCCTTATCCAAATTATTAGGAAATATGCTGAATTGGACACAGCCCTATCACAGTCTACTACAGACTTTTGCATAACTGATTACAAATCCTTCTAGGAGTTCACCTGATTGCAGTCTTGTCTACAAAACTATTATTGGGAGTTTGATAAATTCCATTGCATAAATGGATTGCTGAAATCCAAAGGCTAATAACAATAACTAACGTTTAATGAGCCTTCTTGTAGGCCAAGCTCTTTACCATGATAGCCTTTCACTGAACTCCAGGTCTGTTACTTTTCTCATGCTCAATCTAGTAAGTCTAAAAGAGAAATGAGATTGGTCTTCTGTGGTTTGTCCTTAGGAAACTCATTCTGGCTCCAAGTGATAACTGCTTCCTCTTAGAAGCTGTATAGAAGGGGGTTCTTCTAAGGTTCTTACAATTCCGTTAATGATTCATTTAATCATTTCAGAGTTTTGTGTAAGATCAATACATATATTACAGAAACCATAACCCTTATCCTTAAAAAAATAAATAAAACTAGGATTTGCAGTTGCCAGTCCTCAGGCTTCTAGCTTCTCTCCCACTGCAGCACCTCCTCAGAGCTGCTGCTGACAGGGATGCAAAAGGCTTCAACCTATCTGAGCTGACAGGCTCAGATATCTAAGTTAACTCTTACAGTCTTTTACCAAACTTGGGCTTCAAATTTCTTTTATTGCTTCTTTTTCCCTTCTTTCTAAGCTAAAGATTATTCTCTTCATCAGATTTGAGAAAAGCAAAGTCCAAGTTTATCAGCTTCCTTTTCTCTTTATCATATTTCTGTTTATTTAAAACCTCAACCTTTTTTCAAAATCAAATTAAGGCAGTCCTGTCATATGTTGTCATCACACTATTCATTCATATTGATGGGGTTATCCTACCTATATTCTCTCTTTGCTCTTAAACTAATATGAAAAAAATACTTTTTTATTCTTAGCATGATTCACAGGCCTCAACCCATTCTGGATCTTATGCTTTTTGATGTAATTATTATAGCCACATGTCACTTTTATATTTATCTATGGATCTGTATTTATCCTTTCATCTTTGTATATTTTTAAAACTCTGAATGCAATAGATCACTCATAACTATTTTTGTGAGAATTTGAGGGGATTTAGGGCATCCCGCATCTTTTAAACTTCCTTCCAGTTGGAATCTCAAGACACGTGGTATCTATATTTTTACAGACTTTTTACCCTTTTCCCTCCTAAAATTCTCAACAATCCTCTCACAGGCCCTTGTGTCAGTCATTTCTTCATGGTCACTATTACCTGATTTCTCTTTTTTATTTAATTTATCTAAGTCATGTTGGTCATGACTGAGAACAGAGCCCTAATAGCTTTTATTATACTAATGAGCCTCTAAGAGTAGAAGTGGTCAATAGAGACTGACCAGATTCTCTGCTTGTTTGCTGAATGAGGCCTTCAGGCATATATCTGAGCAGTCCTGCACTATTCCTTTGTCATACCTCTGTGCTTGTTCAATTTGCTGTATCAAAAGAGGTCTTTTTATGCCCCCAGTCTGGCTTGGCTTGCTGGAGTATATTATTCCTCTTTCCTGTGCCAAAGATGCTAGAGACTAATTTTATGGCCTCAAATGTCCAGAGTAAAGTTCATGAATTATAACAGATCTTGACATGTTAACGCAAATAAATACAAGATACTTGGTGGGATGAGTTACAGGACTATTGCCCAGCACCATTTTCTATGGCATTTCTAATATGCCCCGCACAATGCCAAAACAATAAACCATAAAGGTTTTTTACGGTTTTCTCTTCTCCTACTCTTGAAACACTTCTGGTTCCAGTTTAGAGCTTTCTTAATCCATTCTCCAAGTCTTTCTTGTCCAACCATTCCCTTAGTTTTATAAAAGACATTCTATCCCAGTCATTTTTGTAACTGAGAGTCTGTTCTTGTATTAAACCAGACACCTATTAATTGTTATGAAAGAGCACTGTTGCAAAGGGGTAAAGGGTAAAGGTTCCAGAATTAGACCACTTGATTTCAAATCTTGCCTTTACATCGTAACTAGATATTTGTACTTGGACAAGTTATTTATCTTCTTTTGAGAGTTTTTTCAAATACAGTCTTGTTAAGAAATGTGTATTTAAGAAAAAGAAGGATAATATATATAAAACACCTAGCAAAGTGGCCGGCATGTAGTAAATACTCAATAAGTGCTAATTACCTTAGAGTAGTGCTGCCTCTTTTTACCAAAACTAAGTAAATTTCTGTAATTTCTTAATATTTAATAGCAGCTGCAACAATCCAAAACAATTAACATGGAACTTTTCTAATGAGAAATTTTAATTCCTGCCAAGTTATAGTGGTTAAATAACTGTCCAGAAATCAAGGTCATTTTATGACACACTTAGTAGATAACCATTTGCCTCTCATGCACTCATTTTATTTTTAAAGTCCCAATGTTCAGATAAATTTATAGATGAAAACACCACCTATGCCCACTAGCCTAACACTTTTTTCATCAAGATGCCATAGTCTTTAAAGATACTTTAAAATGTTTTATGTTTTAAAGAGATGTTTTAAAGAGAGAGAGAGAGAAACAAAGAGAAAGAAAATAAAGAAGAAAGAAGAAAGAGGGCAACCCTGTCAGGACCCCTCTCACTCCTGAGAGCTTTCTCTGTATCTTTACTTAATAAACTTCTATCCCTTTACTCACTCAAAAAAAAAAAAAAGAAAAAGAAAGAAGAAAGAAAGAAAGAAAAGAAAGAAAGAAAGAGAGAAAGAAAGAAAGAAAGAAAGAAAGAAAGAAAGAAAGAAAGAAAAAGAAAGAAAGAAAGAAAGAAAGAAAGAAAGAAAGAAAGAAAGAAAGAAAGAAAGAAAGAAAGGTGGATGCTAAGGGCTCCACACCTAGAAGGTGTCAGCCTGAAATATAAAATTCACCTAAAGTAGTTAGCAATGAGTGGGTTCACTTAGTCTTGGCAGGATTCACTTCATACCCTAAATGTGTGCTTTAGAAAGATAGCATGACTTCTGATGGAGTCTGTAGCCCATTGCAAGATAAGTCACTTCTCTTTCACAGCAGTCATGGATTTTCTCTGGCCAGCTATTATTTGTACATCTTCCTTATTACCCATTATTCCCAATAGATCAATATGCTAGCATCATACAAGATGAACTTAGGAAAGTAGGACTTGAGAAATGAAGAAAAACCAGGAGGCGACTGCATTAATCCAAACATAAGGTCACCAGTACCCAGACTAGGATGAAGGCAATTGGAAAAGAGACAGAAAAAATTACAAGCAATAATGTTAGAAGGAATTTAGGCCTTGGAGAGTCATTGTGGGTGAAAGGCAAGGGAAGGGGAAGTCACATATAAATCCAAGGTTTCAGAGTTGGGAGTTGGGCACAAGTTGAAGAATGGCCAATTGATATGGGTGAAACATAGCAGGAATCTGGTCTTCAGTGGAGGAGGGGGCCCAAAAGAAGAGGGAAGTTTGTTTACCCAAGAAGTGGTATTCATGTGAATCAGTTAGAGGCAGGATCCTGGTGATAATCAAGATAATATTTTGTGGTTCAGAAAAAATGACTTTCTTTTCATCCTAATAATAATGTACCCATTTTAAATAAACTCATTTAAGTTAAAAAGTAACTCAAATTAAAGAAAAGTACTAAGTAACAGTAGTAAGGCAATACACAAATACGGTAAAAATATCTCAATTATACATATATAAAATGAATCTGGGAAACATACCCACAATAGGAAAAGACTCAGGTTTAGGATAAACCTAAGCAGGGCAAAGTTATAAAATATACAAAGTTCACCCAGCCCTGGTCCCTGGGCTACAGTTTCTGACTCCCTCAAGATGTGTAATGGGAGGACTCTTGGTCAATTTCTGAAAGCTGAGATTCCTTCCCTCCTTAAAAATGTGTCTTCTCTCCCCAGAGTTGTAATCAGGTTTGAGACCAAAAGCCCTCAAAACACAGATGTCCCCTTTGCCCAAATGAGCACTTTGCACATAGAAGGCCATTTTTCAAAAGGGTATATCCACCTCCATGCATGGCACTTGCCTGGTCCATTTCTTCACATTTGCACATCCTCAACAATCATAATTGTTTCCAACACAAATAGTGTTTTACCTTTAAAGACGCCCATTTGGCTGCTTTGGAATCACCTGTGGGCAATTCGTTTTTCAAGGGTTTACTTGATTCACCTGCTGGTTGAGTAGCCAGAGTTTCCTGAGGTTCAAATACTATGCTTTCTGCTTCTGAGACTCCCCATTCTAACATATCCTCTTGTTCAAGCTGGAAAATACTTGAGATAGCTTCGGGAAGTTTCTCAAGCACATTCTGTGGGAAAACATAAATGTACAAGAATGTTCTTATTGGTCCTTCCAAAGTTTTAAGTCACACAATGTTTCTTTCTAAGCACAAAATGATGATAAAAATTCATGAATGAAATTAAGCAAAGGTAATAAAAGTTTCCTCTGAAGATTTAAAAAGAGAAATTCAAATGGACTTAAGAAAAACATAAAGCCTAGCAAATTATTTTCTCTGGCTCTTGTCTCAGATATATAGCTACCCCACAGTTACTATGCACCAACTCTAAGGAAATCATAAGACACCAATCTTACCCTGACTTTACCCCATACTCACCCAGAATCAAGGTCCACTGAAACATCTGACCTCTGAGGTTCTTTGGTCCTGAGAAATAGGATTTCTGCTAGCCAGATGCTCTTCCAGAAGCCTGACTTCAAGTCCTCAAAGAACTGACCCAGAGCCCTCCAGAAGACCACCAGACATCCCAACTCTATATCAAGCCCTAATGAAAAATTCTCACAAAACATTACTCTTAAAACTATTTTCTGTTCCTTAAAAATGTCTGATTGATTTAATCTATTATATCACCAAGTCTTAGGTAAAGTATCTTTATAGCCATATTTGGATATTACCCAATTTTAAGCCAAAATTATTTGGGAGTATGGAGTACTGGCAGTTAAAACTTCACTGCCTCAAATTAACAGACGAATAAATGAGTCTGATTTACATAAAAATCGGAACTCTAGAGAATGACTTGAAAATGCAATTGTATTACTTTGTTCTTTGATACATTAATTTGTAAGATAAAGTATAAAGATGTCATAGAGCACCAAATATTAAATGCCTCTGTTATGCAAAAAGGAATGCTAAACCAAGAAATTTCTACTTATAGAATGAAACTTTAATCTAGAGCTCATATTTTTATAAAACTATTTATTGGATGGTGCTGTTAAAAGAGTAAAAGCTTTGTAACTAGATGGGACATTATTCAAATCCTGGGTCTGTCAATTAATACGTATGTGATTTTGGCCAAGTTACTTAACCCTTCTTAGCCTTATTCTCCTCATTGGTAAAAAGGAGGATTAATTAAATATTTTCCATAAATGGCAGAATATACATACTATGCTATCTATGACAAGCTCATTCATTTCATTCTCCATAAATTTGGCACTGTGAAACACTCCCTTTCTTTTCCATTTCTCTTCTCCTGGCTTCAATACACACCCTAGGGTTCTGGTTTGGGAGACTAAACAGATGAAGGTACCATCCTCCAAAATATGGAAGAAGAGGAGTTTTGAGGAGAGGGCAGTGGCAATCCTGTAGTTGCAACTAACCCTCTTCAGGATTTTGCCCAGCCTTATTTCTGTCACCAAGCCTTTACTGATGCTGCCACCACTCTGTGTCCTGCCTCTGTTTCAGCATGCATCATACTGTATCATCATTGTCTAAGTAATCATTATCATAATCATCGACATATACAAGCAGTATTTCATTTAAACTTAGTCTTCACCACAATTCCATGAAGCAGAAACTGTTTGTAACCCCATTTTGTGGATGAAGAAACTGAGGCTTAGAGAAGTTAAGTAACCTGCCCAAGGTCACACTCAAAGTAGCAGTGCTCTGTTTGAACCTAGACAACCTGAATCCAAACTGCATTCTCTTACCCTCTTTCTCCTATTCCCAAAAGATTAGCACTTCTCAAAGTGTGGTGCACAGATTCCTGATAATCTTTGAGACCCTTTCAGGTGATCTGCAATGTCAAAACTATTTTCATAATAATACTAAGACCTTTTTCATTGTGTTGACATTTGTACTGATGATGGAAAAGCAGTAGTGGGTAAAACAGTGAACCAATACTTTTCATATGATTAACACATGAGATTACAAAAGCATGCAGGGGCTAATGAACCATTCAAAGAACAAAGTAGATCAATGGACTTTAATGTAAGGATATAAAATAAGTTAATTTATTTTGTTTCAGTCTTCTCATTGCAACTTGTCTTTAAGAAACTACCACTTGTACAGTTTTGGTTTATTAGCAAAGAATAGTATCCATAAATATGATAAAAGGTTATTAAAATATTATTCCCTTCTTAATCTGTATGGGACCAGGCTTACTTCATGTATTTCAACCAAAAGAACCTACACAACAGATTGAATGCAGAAACAGATATCAGACTCTAGCCCTTTATTAAACCAGGTATTATAGAGATTTGCAAAAAAAATGTTCTTACTAACTTGTTTTGGATACTGTTTTTCTCAATATGTTCTATGTTCATATGTAATTGGCTTATTATTATTTTAAATGAATGAATAAATATTTTATATTTTGCTCAGTTTTGCTTTCTATTATGGCAAATACTAGTTGATACAATGCACATAAACAAAAATTTCTTCAGGTTCTTAAAATACTTTTTAAGAGTTTAAAGGCATTCTGAGGGGATCCCTGGGTGGCTCAGTGGTTTAGTTCCTGCCTTTGGCCCAGGGCATGATCCTGGAGTCCTGGGATCGAGTCCCACATTGGGCTCCCTGCATGGAGCCTGCTTCTCCCTCTGCCTGTGCCTCTGCCTCTCTCTCTCTCTCATGAATAAATAAAATCTTTTGAAAGAAAGAAAGAAAGAAAGAAAGAAAGAAAGAAAGAAAGAAAGAAGAAAGAAATAAGGAAAGAAAGAAAGAGAAAGAAAGAAAGAAAGAAAGAAAGAAAGAAAGAAGAAAGAAAGAAAGAAAGAAAGAAAGAAAGAAAGAAAGAAAGAAAGAAAGAAAGAAAGAAAAAGAAAGAAAGAAAGGCATCCTGAGACCAGAAAATTTAAGTACTTTAAAGTTTGGAGATTCCTTAAAAAGGAAATTGTGTCTTATCTATCTTTATGTCTCAAGTACTTAGCACATTTATACCATCTGCAATTATTTGTGAATGAGTGATGAATAAATAAGTGAAAGAAAATTATATATCAATTTTTTCTCTGTTATAGTCTCTATTTAGAATATTCATTAAACAGTATTGTACTTTTTCTCTTTATATATTGGTCTACTCCATACAATGAGTTCCTCAAAGTCAAGAACTGTCTTTTCTATCTTTGTATTAACCATGTCTAAAACAATGCCTACCACATTGTAGGAAAAGGAATGAATGAATGAATCCTTTGATTTGTTTATAAGTATGTAAGGAAATCATTCTCCATGATGATTCAAAAACCATTATATTTGAAATGGTGAGTACTTAAAATAAATGCATCAAAGAACTAAGAGACCTCTGGCCTATGACATGGAGATGTTCAAAAGTGAGGCTGCCATGCTCTAAGGGTAGATGCCAGCATAACCAGATGACAGCATGTTAGCCAGTGCTCCCCAGATAAATCTTAACCCAGAAAGCTTCTAGAAGTCTAAGGGACAGGTAGGACAGAGTTTGCTCTCTGGCAGAGTAGATGGACACCCAAAAAATATGGAATAAAAGATATCACAGAGGAGCCTTTTTACTATGACCAGGTATCAAGTTAAAAGGTATTTTACCTGTTAGAAAGCCAGTGATCCAGGATGCCTGGGTGGCTCAGCTAGTTATGATAGTGTCTGACTCTTAGTTTCAGCTCAGGTCATGTTTGCTTAAGACTCCCACTCCCTCTCCCTCTCTCTCCGTCTGGCCCACCCCACCCTGATCTCTCTTTCTCTCCCTTTGTCTCTCTCTTTCTCTTCTCCCTCTATCTCTCTCTTTCTCTTCTTTCTCTCTAAAATAAATAAATATATCTTTAAAAAAAATAGCCAGTGGCCAGAAGAGGTCCAGTGATTGCTTATAAATGTCAAAATTGAGAGAATGACTCCCACAGAATCACAAAGAAATCTTGGGATGCCTGGGTGGCTCAGTGGTTGATTATCTGCCTTGGCTCAGGGCGTGATCCCAGGGTTCTGGGATTGAGTCCCACCCACACTCACCGCAGGGATCCTGCTGCTCCCTCTGCCTATGTCTCTGCCTCTCTGTGTCCCTCATGGATAAATAAATAAAATCTTTTTAAAAATAAGAAATCAATATTTTTGTTTAAATCTTCATTTTAAATAGTAAGGATAATATCTAAATTAGGTACCTGATATTTGGCTTTTTTCATAATTTCCTGAAAAATGGCATCTTTTCTTATACTTCACATGAATGTAGTGAATGGTATTAAGTCAAATTCATTTATTAATGAAGAATTTATTTTTTCTACACCTGAATAATCTTGGATTTTCAGTTTAGTATATCTATTAGAAGCTGACACATCAGAGGTTTTGATATCTACCTATAAATAGTGTTCCCTACAGGGAGCTACCCTAAATGTCAGTTTTAGGTCCAAAGCCTATGCAGGAAGGTTTCAAAATTGATGTATCCACCTACTAGTGCCACACATGCTGGGTCCTGAGGTAAGAGATAACAATACAAAGCAGAAAAAGGTATAGTCTCAATCCAGAAGCATTTCAAACTCTAGTAATTCAACCAGTTGTGTAAACTCTAATATTGTAAGATCTATGCCTTTGTGAAAAGATTACATATATTTTTCTAATCAAAATATATTATCATAAAAATGAAGTATAATCTGAATTTTTATGTATGTGGACTCATATTTTCATGAATTAAATGGGCTTGCTATTTAACAATATTTTACACATCCTTTATAAAGAAAATAATCATAGTGCTATCATTTGTTTTATGTAAATGTGGGTTTCTATACACAAGAAGACATGTTCCATCCATATGGAATATATTCCAGATTGCTCTGAATCTTGTACTTTGCCAATGATGGATAAAAGGAAGCTTTATTTCTGAAACAAACTTCTGTCACCAGCAGTCCATATTTCTCTACAAAAGTGTTCCCTTATCAATGCTTTAAACAATTTTTCTAGCTAAGGTGATTTCTTAATTAACTCTCCAACTACCTTCTAGATTTAAATGTCTAGACCAGAGGAATCATTAAAATCTTTCCATTTTGAAAAGAGTTTTAGGCCTTAGCTCAGAAGGTCTATTGTAGGCAGCAGCAGTAAGCCAAAATAGCCAAGATTCCCAATGTGATATTAGATTAGATATTCTTACAGTTAAACATAAATGTAAAATAAATTAGTGGAGCTTTTTTTTAACTATCTAGATAACCATTCATGCAACAAGAGGCAGACTATTACTTCAATATAGGTAAGGAGGATTTTTACAATGGAATATTACTCAGCAATTAGAAACGACAAATACCCACCATTTGCTTCAACGTGGATGGAACTGGAGGGTATTATGCTGAGTGAAATAAGTCAATCGGAGAAGGACGAACAGTGTATGTTCTCATTCATTTGGGGAATATGAATAATAGTGAAAGGGAATATAAAGGAAGGGAAAAGAAATGTTGGGAAATATCAGGAAGGGAGACAGAACATAAAGACTCCTAACTCGGGGAAACGAACTAGGGGTGGTGGAAGGGGAGGAGGGCGGGTGTTGGAGGGGAATGGGTGACGGGCACTGAGGTGGACACTTGACGGGATGAGCACTGGGTGTTTTTCTGTATGTTGGTAAATTAAACACCAATAAAAGTTACATAAAAAAAAAATAAATAAATAAATAAAATAAAAAAAAAATAATAAAAAAAAGACTTTACCATTTGAGGTTCCTCAAAATTTGTCTGTAATCCTTGCTCTTCTTGCACTTGAGACGTCTTGTACATTTTCCCCATTAAAGATATATCCTTAAAAAAAAAAAAAAAAAAAAAAAAAAAAAAAAAAAAAAAAAAAAAAAATAAAGATATATCCTTGAAGAATAAAAAGAAAACATAAAATAATGCCAGTTTTTAAAATCATCAGGGTATATTATTCAGTGCTGCAAAACTCCAGTCATTTAGTAAGTGAGGAACATATAAAAGAGAAATAAAAGCTAGGTAATATTATGCAGTAAATGGGAAATATAAAACAAAAGATACAACAAAAATCTTTTGTCTATTATTCCAATTTCATGGCTTTTTAAATTATTGATACCTATACATATAATATCAGATTTAATAAGGCAATTAGGTAAAAGTACAGATTCTGTAAAACCTGCTACTAAATGGCTGCACAAGAAAGATAAAAATCAAAACTAAAATTTAATTAACCCAAAGCAAGAAGGAATCTGGAATATATTTAAATTTTTAATAAGTATAACTGTTAGTATCATATTTATCATTACTAATGCTAATTGCTATGATAAAAATCTCATTCAGGTGAAGTGGTAAGAAGATAGCACACCACTACATCTAACAACAAGTAGAAATAAAGAGACCCAGCTCCTGCCCAAACTGTAAAATCACAGACCAGGTATCAACAGACAAGTTATTTTTCATCTCTTCATCTCAGTTTTATCATCTTTAAAATGGAGATTCAGGATGCCTAGGTGGCTCACTGGTTGAGCATCTGCCTTTGACTCAGGGCATGAGCCCAGGGTCCTGGGATTGAGTCCTGTATCAGGCTCCCCAGAGGGAGCCTGCTTCTCCCTCTGCCTATGTCTCTGCCTCTCTCTGTGTGTCTCTTGTGAGTATAAATAAAATCTTTTAAAAATTAATTAATTAAGTAAGATGGGGATTCAACTACATGACTTTTGACAGCCCCTTTGTCCTCTAGACTTTAATAACATCAATAGCAAGATATAAACATTCATTGTACTTTATTTTTTTTAATTTTTATTTATTTATGATAGTCACAGAGAGAGAGAGAGAGAGGCAGAGACACAGGCAGAGGGAGAAGCAGGCTCCATGCACCGAGAGCCCGACGTGGGATTCGATCCCGGGTCTCCAGGATCGCGCCCTGGGCCAAAGGCAGGCGCCAAACCGCTGCACCACCCAGGGATCCCTCATTGTACTTTAAAACACTACATTTTCTTTGCTTCACTAAAAAGATCCAACTGAGGCCATTGGTTTCTACTTCTGCCTTTCTATCATAATATAACTATAAAATTGGACAAAATATAAGAACAACTCTTTGAGGACTGGACAAGAAAGTACAAGTACTTGGACAAGTACACAACTGTAATGACTAATAGAATGGAAACCAAAAATGGTTAAAAGGCAGATATACCCAGATTTCTGCTTTTCACAATTTACAGACCACAACACAAGATGGAAGAAGACAATACAGGGCCCAGGTATCTCACTAGGTTGAAGAAATAGAAATTAGAGTAAGAAGAAGACAAAAAGGGTAGAATTTGCAAGGCATAATAAGATGGAGAGGAGGGAAGAGCATAGAAAAAGAGCTCCAGAAATCTGCATCAGGCATTTGAGTTATTGGTTGAATACCAATCTGTTCATGCAATGGTGAAACCCATGAGACCAAAGATAAACTTCCAGGAGGAAAAAAAACAATAACCAAAGAGCTGTAAACTGCAATTCCCAGAGTTCACACAAGGATGGGAATCATTAGCTCTCCCATCAGACATCCTGACTATATAGTATATTCATTAAAAACCCCAGAAGTGTCAGACATTAGTAGTGGTTCTAAATTAGCTCTAAAGTAATGGCTTCCTAGGACTTTAACAACATTTTTAAATAATCCCCAAATATATCAAGCTGATCTTCAAGCAGCTTAACAGGCTATTAGAACAAAATCCAACACCTTTTAAAGGACGACAACAAAACCTCATATTCTACAATGTAAAATTCACAATGTTCAGTGCTTAATCAAATTTTACTAATCACATGGAAAAGCATAAATATGTGGCAGATAACCAGGAGAAAAACCATTAGAAAAAGTACCAGAAATGATAGATATGTTGTAATTAGCAGATAAGGATCTTGAAATTTCTAATATAAATATTCAAATATGTAAACATATGAGGAGCAAATGTGAGACATAAAAACAGAATCAAATGGAATATCTAGATAAAACACAGTATCTGAAAGAAAAATTTCACTGAGTGGCATTAATATCAGAGAAGACATTACAGAAGAAAATATTCAGCAACTTGAAGACATCACACTAGAAACAATGCAAAATGAATCAGAAAGAGAAAGAAAAATTGAAAGAAAACTAATACTCAATCTGACATAATATTTAATTAGAGTCCCAGAAAGGACAGTGTGAAGGGAGCAGAAAATATGTGTACAAAAAACGTCCAAAATTGTCCAAATTTGATGACAACTATAAACCCCTTGATGCAAAAATGTTCATGAATTCCAAGCAGAAACACACAAAGAACACTATGCCAAGCACATTATAATAAAAATTAAGAAAACTAGCAATAAAGAAAAAAATCTTATAAGCAACTTAAGAAACATTAAGTACAGAGAAACAAATATAATTACTAGCAACTAATTACCACAAACCAGCACTGCAGACTTCCTATCAGAATTATGTAGGCCAGAAGACAATGAAGCAACATATTTAGAGTACCTGTACTGAAGAAAAATACTGCCCACATAAAATTCTATATCCAGCAAAAGTATCTTTTAAAATTGAAGGTGAAATACGTTTTCAGCAAACAAAAGGTGAAAAATATCCATTGCTATCAAACCTGCATTACAAGAAATGTTAAAGGAAATTCTTTAAGCAAAGGAAAATGTTATCAGATCAAAACTTAAATGCACACAGTGGAAATAAATGGTAGAATGATTAAAAATGTGTAAATAAAAAAGACATTTTTCTCTTTTAAAGATTTTTAAAAATATAATGGATGGTTTTAATAAAATTAATAATGTATTGTTTCATAACATACCTAGATATGAAATATGCATTAATGATAGCACAACAGTGGAAGATGGGAAAAGAAATATACTTTTGTAAGGTTCTTATACCATATGTGAAATGGTATACTATTTATAGGGATAAGTTAAATATGCACATTGTAAACTCCATAGCACTCACTAAAAAAGTAAAATAAGGTGGTAATAAGCTATTAGTATATAAAAACAGCATAACAATACTTAAAAAATACAAATTAAAAGAAGGCAGGTAAAGAGGGAGAAAAGACCATAAACAAATGTGACAAATAGAAACCAAATAGCAAGATAGTAAATATAAACCCAACCTTATTGATAATTACATGTAAAGTGTTCTAAATACTTCAGTTAAAAGACAAAGACTGTCTCTGTAGAAAAATACAAGATCCTACAATATGATTGCTACAGAAAACCTTTTTTAAGTATAAAAACACAAGGATGAAGGGAGTTATACAAACGTTAATCATATGAAAACTGGAATGGCTATATTAATATCAGACAGAGAGACTTCATTTCAGAACAAGAAGTATTAGCAAGAGAAAGCATTTCATAATAACATGAGTCAAGTCCCTCAAAAGACATAAAAGTATGCACTAATGACAATGCTTCAAATGACATTTTTTAAAACTAACAAAACTGAAAAAGAGAAATAGAAAATTTCATTTTAGTTGGGAATTTCTAACAAAGACTATCTGGCTCCTGACACAAAACTGTTAGAAAGCCAGTGATCCAGGATGCCTGGGTGGCTCAGCTAGTTATGATAGTGTCTGACTCTTAGTTTCAGCTCAGGTCATGTTTGCTTAAGACTCCCACTCCCTCTCCCTCTCTCTCCGTCTGGCCCACCCCACCCTGATCTCTCTTTCTCTCCCTTTGTCTCTCTCTTTCTCTTCTCCCTCTATCTCTCTCTTTCTCTTCTTTCTCTCTAAAATAAATAAATATATCTTTAAAAAAAATAGCCAGTGGCCAGAAGAGGTCCAGTGATTGCTTATAAATGTCAAAATTGAGAGAATGACTCCCACAGAATCACAAAGAAATCTTGGGATGCCTGGGTGGCTCAGTGGTTGATTATCTGCCTTGGCTCAGGGCGTGATCCCAGGGTTCTGGGATTGAGTCCCACCCACACTCACCGCAGGGATCCTGCTGCTCCCTCTGCCTATGTCTCTGCCTCTCTGTGTCCCTCATGGATAAATAAATAAAATCTTTTTAAAAATAAGAAATCAATATTTTTGTTTAAATCTTCATTTTAAATAGTAAGGATAATATCTAAATTAGGTACCTGATATTTGGCTTTTTTCATAATTTCCTGAAAAATGGCATCTTTTCTTATACTTCACATGAATGTAGTGAATGGTATTAAGTCAAATTCATTTATTAATGAAGAATTTATTTTTTCTACACCTGAATAATCTTGGATTTTCAGTTTAGTATATCTATTAGAAGCTGACACATCAGAGGTTTTGATATCTACCTATAAATAGTGTTCCCTACAGGGAGCTACCCTAAATGTCAGTTTTAGGTCCAAAGCCTATGCAGGAAGGTTTCAAAATTGATGTATCCACCTACTAGTGCCACACATGCTGGGTCCTGAGGTAAGAGATAACAATACAAAGCAGAAAAAGGTATAGTCTCAATCCAGAAGCATTTCAAACTCTAGTAATTCAACCAGTTGTGTAAACTCTAATATTGTAAGATCTATGCCTTTGTGAAAAGATTACATATATTTTTCTAATCAAAATATATTATCATAAAAATGAAGTATAATCTGAATTTTTATAAATGTGGACTCATATTTTCATGAATTAAATGGGCTTGCTATTTAACAATATTTTACACATCCTTTATAAAGAAAATAATCATAGTGCTATCATTTGTTTTATGTAAATGTGGGTTTCTATACACAAGAAGACATGTTCCATCCATATGGAATATATTCCAGATTGCTCTGAATCTTGTACTTTGCCAATGATGGATAAAAGGAAGCTTTATTTCTGAAACAAACTTCTGTCACCAGCAGTCCATATTTCTCTACAAAAGTGTTCCCTTATCAATGCTTTAAACAATTTTTCTAGCTAAGGTGATTTCTTAATTAACTCTCCAACTACCTTCTAGATTTAAATGTCTAGACCAGAGGAATCATTAAAATCTTTCCATTTTGAAAAGAGTTTTAGGCCTTAGCTCAGAAGGTCTATTGTAGGCAGCAGCAGTAAGCCAAAATAGCCAAGATTCCCAATGTGATATTAGATTAGATATTCTTACAGTTAAACATAAATGTAAAATAAATTAGTGGAGCTTTTTTTTAACTATCTAGATAACCATTCATGCAACAAGAGGCAGACTATTACTTCAATATAGGTAAGGAGGATTTTTATTAAAGACTTTACCATTTGAGGTTCCTCAAAATTTGTCTGTAATCCTTGCTCTTCTTGCACTTGAGACGTCTTGTACATTTTCCCCATTAAAGATATATCCTTGAAGAATAAAAAGAAAACATAAAATAATGCCAGTTTTTAAAATCATCAGGGTATATTATTCAGTGCTGCAAAACTCCAGTCATTTAGTAAGTGAGGAACATATAAAAGAGAAATAAAAGCTAGGTAATATTATGCAGTAAATGGGAAATATAAAACAAAAGATACAACAAAAATCTTTTGTCTATTATTCCAATTTCATGGCTTTTTAAATTATTGATACCTATACATATAATATCAGATTTAATAAGGCAATTAGGTAAAAGTACAGATTCTGTAAAACCTGCTACTAAATGGCTGCACAAGAAAGATAAAAATCAAAACTAAAATTTAATTAACCCAAAGCAAGAAGGAATCTGGAATATATTTAAATTTTTAATAAGTATAACTGTTAGTATCATATTTATCATTACTAATGCTAATTGCTATGATAAAAATCTCATTCAGGTGAAGTGGTAAGAAGATAGCACACCACTACATCTAACAACAAGTAGAAATAAAGAGACCCAGCTCCTGCCCAAACTGTAAAATCACAGACCAGGTATCAACAGACAAGTTATTTTTCATCTCTTCATCTCAGTTTTATCATCTTTAAAATGGAGATTCAGGATGCCTAGGTGGCTCACTGGTTGAGCATCTGCCTTTGACTCAGGGCATGAGCCCAGGGTCCTGGGATTGAGTCCTGTATCAGGCTCCCCAGAGGGAGCCTGCTTCTCCCTCTGCCTATGTCTCTGCCTCTCTCTGTGTGTCTCTTGTGAGTATAAATAAAATCTTTTAAAAATTAATTAATTAAGTAAGATGGGGATTCAACTACATGACTTTTGACAGCCCCTTTGTCCTCTAGACTTTAATAACATCAATAGCAAGATATAAACATTCATTGTACTTTATTTTTTTTAATTTTTATTTATTTATGATAGTCACAGAGAGAGAGAGAGAGAGGCAGAGACACAGGCAGAGGGAGAAGCAGGCTCCATGCACCGAGAGCCCGACGTGGGATTCGATCCCGGGTCTCCAGGATCGCGCCCTGGGCCAAAGGCAGGCGCCAAACCGCTGCACCACCCAGGGATCCCTCATTGTACTTTAAAACACTACATTTTCTTTGCTTCACTAAAAAGATCCAACTGAGGCCATTGGTTTCTACTTCTGCCTTTCTATCATAATATAACTATAAAATTGGACAAAATATAAGAACAACTCTTTGAGGACTGGACAAGAAAGTACAAGTACTTGGACAAGTACACAACTGTAATGACTAATAGAATGGAAACCAAAAATGGTTAAAAGGCAGATATACCCAGATTTCTGCTTTTCACAATTTACAGACCACAACACAAGATGGAAGAAGACAATACAGGGCCCAGGTATCTCACTAGGTTGAAGAAATAGAAATTAGAGTAAGAAGAAGACAAAAAGGGTAGAATTTGCAAGGCATAATAAGATGGAGAGGAGGGAAGAGCATAGAAAAAGAGCTCCAGAAATCTGCATCAGGCATTTGAGTTATTGGTTGAATACCAATCTGTTCATGCAATGGTGAAACCCATGAGACCAAAGATAAACTTCCAGGAGGAAAAAAAACAATAACCAAAGAGCTGTAAACTGCAATTCCCAGAGTTCACACAAGGATGGGAATCATTAGCTCTCCCATCAGACATCCTGACTATATAGTATATTCATTAAAAACCCCAGAAGTGTCAGACATTAGTAGTGGTTCTAAATTAGCTCTAAAGTAATGGCTTCCTAGGACTTTAACAACATTTTTAAATAATCCCCAAATATATCAAGCTGATCTTCAAGCAGCTTAACAGGCTATTAGAACAAAATCCAACACCTTTTAAAGGACGACAACAAAACCTCATATTCTACAATGTAAAATTCACAATGTTCAGTGCTTAATCAAATTTTACTAATCACATGGAAAAGCATAAATATGTGGCAGATAACCAGGAGAAAAACCATTAGAAAAAGTACCAGAAATGATAGATATGTTGTAATTAGCAGATAAGGATCTTGAAATTTCTAATATAAATATTCAAATATGTAAACATATGAGGAGCAAATGTGAGACATAAAAACAGAATCAAATGGAATATCTAGATAAAACACAGTATCTGAAAGAAAAATTTCACTGAGTGGCATTAATATCAGAGAAGACATTACAGAAGAAAATATTCAGCAACTTGAAGACATCACACTAGAAACAATGCAAAATGAATCAGAAAGAGAAAGAAAAATTGAAAGAAAACTAATACTCAATCTGACATAATATTTAATTAGAGTCCCAGAAAGGACAGTGTGAAGGGAGCAGAAAATATGTGTACAAAAAACGTCCAAAATTGTCCAAATTTGATGACAACTATAAACCCCTTGATGCAAAAATGTTCATGAATTCCAAGCAGAAACACACAAAGAACACTATGCCAAGCACATTATAATAAAAATTAAGAAAACTAGCAATAAAGAAAAAAATCTTATAAGCAACTTAAGAAACATTAAGTACAGAGAAACAAATATAATTACTAGCAACTAATTACCACAAACCAGCACTGCAGACTTCCTATCAGAATTATGTAGGCCAGAAGACAATGAAGCAACATATTTAGAGTACCTGTACTGAAGAAAAATACTGCCCACATAAAATTCTATATCCAGCAAAAGTATCTTTTAAAATTGAAGGTGAAATACGTTTTCAGCAAACAAAAGGTGAAAAATATCCATTGCTATCAAACCTGCATTACAAGAAATGTTAAAGGAAATTCTTTAAGCAAAGGAAAATGTTATCAGATCAAAACTTAAATGCACACAGTGGAAATAAATGGTAGAATGATTAAAAATGTGTAAATAAAAAAGACATTTTTCTCTTTTTAAAGATTTTTAAAAATATAATGGATGGTTTTAATAAAATTAATAATGTATTGTTTCATAACATACCTAGATATGAAATATGCATTAATGATAGCACAACAGTGGAAGATGGGAAAAGAAATATACTTTTGTAAGGTTCTTATACCATATGTGAAATGGTATACTATTTATAGGGATAAGTTAAATATGCACATTGTAAACTCCATAGCACTCACTAAAAAAGTAAAATAAGGTGGTAATAAGCTATTAGTATATAAAAACAGCATAACAATACTTAAAAAATACAAATTAAAAGAAGGCAGGTAAAGAGGGAGAAAAGACCATAAACAAATGTGACAAATAGAAACCAAATAGCAAGATAGTAAATATAAACCCAACCTTATTGATAATTACATGTAAAGTGTTCTAAATACTTCAGTTAAAAGACAAAGACTGTCTCTGTAGAAAAATACAAGATCCTACAATATGATTGCTACAGAAAACCTTTTTTAAGTATAAAAACACAAGGATGAAGGGAGTTATACAAACGTTAATCATATGAAAACTGGAATGGCTATATTAATATCAGACAGAGAGACTTCATTTCAGAACAAGAAGTATTAGCAAGAGAAAGCATTTCATAATAACATGAGTCAAGTCCCTCAAAAGACATAAAAGTATGCACTAATGACAATGCTTCAAATGACATTTTTTAAAACTAACAAAACTGAAAAAGAGAAATAGAAAATTTCATTTTAGTTGGGAATTTCTAACAAAGACTATCTGGCTCCTGACACAAAACTTTTCATAAACACACTAACTAGGAGTGCCTGAGTGGCACAGTCAGTTAACTGTCTGACTCTTGGTTTCAGCTCAGGTCATGATCTCAGAGTCCTGGGATTGAGCCCCATGATGGGGCCTTCAAGCCTCATGGAGTCTGCTTTAGAATCTCTCTCCTTCTCCCTCTGTCCTTCCCACTCTTGCTCTTCCTCCCTCACAAATAAATAAATAAATGTTTAAAAATAAATAAAATAAAATAAGTATACTAACTAAACAGTGTGAATTCTGACATCCTGCAAAAAATACTTTAAAACCTTTTAAGTTTATATCAGTAAAGTATAAAAACATGACAATAATGAACACCAAATTCATGATATTAGTTCAGATCTAAGAGTTTTATTGGAAAGAAGTACAAAGGGGACCTCTACTTTACTTGCAATTTTCTATTTATTTAAACAATCTGAAGTGAATAAGACAGAAATATTAAATTTTGAAAAATCTGAGTGATGAGTACTTGTTCTACAATTGAAAATAGTTCATAATAATGAATTTTCTCAACACATTTCATGTAGGTAATGTAACAATATCAAAAATGGATTAAAAAATCTTTATAAAGAAACCTATAGTTTACCTTACTTATGAACATAAATGCCAAAATCCCAACTAAAATATTTTCAAATGAAATTAATCAGCATATTTAGAAACAATAAATCTTGACCAAGGAAATTTTTCCTGGACTGCATGAATAATTCATTCTTAGTTTATAAGATTAACAGATTAACATAGAAACTCATATGATCAACTCAATAACTGCTGAGGATAATCATCAATAAAAATAAACACCTATACCTGATTAAAAAGTAACTAGAAACAGAAAAAAAAAAGCCTTACTTAACCCCACAAAAGGTTTTTGCAGATTCCTGCACCAAATGTAATTCCCAAAAAACATTGGACAGATAAGGCCTGATTCAACATGAAAAGAAATACTACATGTATAAATAGCATAAGGAGAAGATCAAAATGTTACTATTTATAGATTATGTGATCATATATTTGGTGGAAAAAAGAAAATTAACTGAAAGAGAAAAACTAGCAGGCCAAAGTATATCAAATAAATTCAGCAAATAAAATTTCAGACCAGCAAAAACCAGTTAGGATTTCATTCTAAACTAAAAATGAGCTACTAATATAAGCAACAAAATAAATGAATCTCAAAAAAATTATGCTAAGCAGATAAAAACAGGTTAAAATGGCATCAGAATAGCCAAAAACAGTATCTCCAAACCACCCATAAAATAAATATAAACACAAAAATATATGAAAACTTAAAATATTTGTCTAGTTAAAGTACAATGCCTGGGCTTTTTCAAGAACTTTTTTTTCCTATGTATCATACTTCCTGGTTTATTTGTATGTCTCATAATTGATTGTTGAAAGGCTAATAACAACCCAGAGAGCACTTATTCAATGATCACTAATGAATGTCAGTAGGAACAGTGAGTATTTTTAATGTTTCAACTTGCCCTATTCCCATACTCTGCTATCTAGCTAAGCAGTCACCTCAAAAAATAAAGATAACAATAAAATAACTATTTTAGTAACTTTCAGCCATGGGAGTGTGTATTTTTGTTTAGAGTCAGTCTCAGCCTATCAATAGTGATAGTATCAACTGGAAACTACAATGGGCATCCACTTGGACCCACACTTTTTGTGAAGAGCCCCAACAGACATTTCCCTGACCACAGCAACGTTGTGGCTGGACCAACTCTATGGTTCTTATTATGACTACTAGATGTACCTCAGCAACAACTATCAGGGTAATCTGAAAAAGCAAAGCAAAGTTTATTACTTATGAGTTCTACAGGGTACATGGCATGCCCAAAAGCACACAGTGAGTTTGGTGGGGTGGGGATGGGTGGGGGTGCAGGGGAGGAGAGTGAGCACATGGACTTAGGGTTCTGAATTTATTGGAGGGTGGGATGCATCATGTTTTAGCAGTTTCACTCTTTATTGGTGAGTTTCAAATGTAAGTCTGGGAATTAAAGCACAGGAAGGAAAATGCAAGCAGTCAGTCAAATGGCTAACTAGGCAACCAGAATTTCCCCCCCAAAAAAGAACATTTAGAGAACAGGAACCTGGCTCTTTATCTAGCTGTGTAGTTAGCACTGTGTTTATTCAAGATGGATGTCTTTGAAATGAAAGCCTCAGCAATCAAAAGCTTAATGTCAGGCACTTACATTACAATCAAAAAAGCTAATTGTCAGGTGCCTACACTACATTGATGTGCACACCATGGGCTGTACACATGCTCAGAAAAGACTAGAAGCCCTAAGTTTTCACCTCTGACTGACACTGAGGCTCTAGGCAAGCTGGAAGTTAGGACTAATGCAGGGTTGTAAATTGTTTGCCTGAGTCCTGAGATATGTCCCAATACACAAAAGAACCCCTCAGCAAAACTCTGAGAGACACTGGCTCCAGGCATTCAAGAAAATCTATATTCAATCATTACCTGACCACTAAGCTAATCAAGCAGAGACTTTGGTGGCCACACACAACAAAGAACACAAACTTTACAAAATTAGTTCAAGGAAGTCACTAATTTTTTTAAGTGATAACAATAAAAACAACAGAAAACAGCGATAATAAAATCTGGAGGGAAAAAAGAGGATCTTATTTCCATAATTATCACATTATATAATTTTAAATGTTCAGTTTATAACAACAACCAAAAAATATGAAATATGCAAAGAAACGAAGCATGGCTCAACATGGGAAACAAGATGTCAATAGGAATCATCTTTTAGAAAGTCCAGAGATTGGACCTACTGCAAAATATTTTAAATCACTTTTTAAAATATGTTTAAAAAACCCAAAGGAAACCAGGTAAAACAAATAAGAAAAGTATAACAGTAATATCTCATCAAATAGATAATATCAATAAAGAACTAGAAGTTATGAAATGAATTGAATAAAAATTCTGGAATTGAAAAGTACATTAACTGAAATGAAAAATTCCATAAAGGTGCTCAGTAGAAAATTTGAACAGACTTAGAAGAAAAAATTAGTGGACTTGAAGATAGATCAGTTGTGGTTATCCAATTTGAAAAACAAAAAAAGAAAAAAGAATGAAGAAAATTGAACAAAGCCTTAAAGACTTGTTGAACATTATCAAACAAAATGGAAGTCCTAGGGGAAGAGGAGAAGGCAGAAAGGATGCTGGAAAAAATAATGGCAGAAAACTTCCCAAAGTTGATGAATTACATTGATCTACATATCCAAGAAACTAGACACATCACAACCAAACTGTCAAACTATTAAGACAAAGAAAGAATCTTGAAAGCAGCAAGAGAAAAAAAACTCATCACATATAAGAGACCTTCAATATGATTAACAGCTGATTTCTCATCAGAAATTACCATGGCTAAAAGGCAGTAGGATGACATAATTTGGAGTGCTAAAAGAAAAAACTGTCAACTAAGAATTCTAAATCCAGCAAAAGTATCCTCCAAAAATGATGGAGGAATAAAGACAATCTAAAATAAACAAAACTGAGAGGATTTGTCACTATGATAATTGCCCTACAAGAAACACATATCAATGTGGTTGTTTATTTATTTTTAAATATTTAGAATACAAAGTGATTTTATTTAGTATGTATGTATGTATTTAAGAGAGAGAGAATGAGCTTGAGCAGGGGAAGAGGCAAAGAGAGAAGGAGAAGCAGACTCCTTATCAAGCAGAGGGCCCAACATGGGGCCAGATCCCAGGATCCCAGGATCATGACCTGAGCCAGAGGTAGTCACTTAACCAACTGAGTCTTCCAGGCAAAATGAAGGGACTAAATAATAACTCAAATACACATGAAAAATAAAGGGCACTGGTAAAAATAACTGGATAGGCAAATATAAAAGACAATACTGAATTTTTTGTTCAAAATTCTTTTTTTCTCTCCTATCTGATTTAAAGGACACATGCATAAAGCAATAATTATAAATACACTTTGATGGATACATAATATATAAACATGTAATGTGTATGACAATAGCATTGCAAAGAGAGGAACAACAGAGCTATACAGAAGCAAGCAAAATGTTTGTATGTTATTGAAATTAAGTTGGTATGAATCTGAATCAGAACCCGATTGTTATAAATTAAGATGGGAATTGTAATCCCAAATGTAACCACTAAGAAAATAAGTAAAAATATATATAGTAAAATAAAAAAGGATATCAAATGTTACAAAAAGAAACCTACAGCTATTCATGCTTTTCATTAATCAATATTTCAGAAAACCATACCATGGGTAAAGAAGAAAATGCCACTAACAGTGAAATAGAGGTTCCATAGTGAATGCCTACTGGAACCAGGAAATGAGATTCAGAGCTAGGTAAGTCAATCTACTCAATAGATGGTGCTCTGGAAAAGTGAGCAGGGTAAAACCATCCACAAACCCATTCAGTTCATAAACATCTACATTTATTTAGTGCATGAGTAAAGAAAAGAGGACAACTATTTTAAGATTTATTTATTTGAGAGGGAGAAAATGAATGCGGTTGGGGGGGAGCAAAAGGGAGGGACAAGCAGAATACCTGCTGAGCAGGGACCCCAACTAGGGACTCAATCCCAGGACCCTGAGATCATGACCTGAACTAAAGTCAGATGCTTAACAAACTGACCCACTCAGGTGCCCCAAGAGAAGAGGACAACTTAATGCCTATGAAAAACCACTGCAGAATAAGGAAAGTGGCAACACCCTGAAACCTCAAAGGAAGAAGTTTGTTTTTTAAAAAATTTTATTTATTTATTCATGAGAGACACTCAGAGAGAGGCAGAGACACAGGCAGAGGGAGAAGCAGGCCCCTCACAGGGAGCCAGATGTGGGACTCAATTCTGGGATCCTGGGATCATGCCCTGAGCCAAAGGCAGATGTTCAACTGCTGAGCTACCCAGGCATCCCTCAAAGGAAGAAGTTTTAATAAATTGTGTGATGTTCAAAAGATGAAAGATATGAATTCTATCAAAACATATAGAAATTCATGGGGATCCCTGGGTGGCTCAATGGTTTAGCGCCTGCCTTTGGCCCAGGTCATGATCCTGGAGTCCCGGGATCAAGTCCCACATCGGGCTCCCTGCATGGGACCTGCTTCTCCCTCTGCCTGTGTCTCTGCCTCTCTCTCCGTGTCTCTCATGAATAAATAAATAAAATCTTAAAAAAAAAATACAGAAATTCATGGAGAGTAAAGAGAATGAGTTGAAAAACAGCAAGGTGAAAATGAAACAAACTAAATGAAATAGTAAGGCCTGAAGGAAAATAAACTGTGATAATATTAAAATACTTAAATACATATTTAAAAGCAGAGTTTTTGTTTTTTTCTAAATGCTAGTTCTCATTACTTTTTTAAGTAATCTTTACACCCACCATGGGGCTCAAACTCAGGGCCTCAAGATCAAGAGTCCTGTGCTCTACCAACTGAGCCAGCCAGACACCCCAAAAGCAGAGTTTTTAATATACTACTAGAGAAAATTAAGTAAGAAGTTAGAGGAAAAATAATAGTCTTCCAAAATATCAAGGTAAATGACCAAAGACAGTAGGTGAGAAGCAACAAGAAGATAGTGGTAAAATCAAAGAGAGAAAAAGGAGAGACAATATGAGGATAACTGATGTTCCAAAGATAAAAGTAAATTAAATACAAGCAAAAGTCTGTAGCTTATTAGAAAAATGACTTAATTGATTCACAAAAAAAAACTGTAGGTAAATTAAAAGGTTTGCATTATTATGTTCTATTAAAAAAAATCAGTGAAAGTAAAAGCATACCTAAACATAATCTGTAAAATATTTCATTAAAAAATATAGCTGATATCTAAGTTTGTATCCGAAAAAAAAAGGTATTTTGGCATATTCTGGAAACAAACAATAATCTGGTAGGCAGAAGCAGATGGTCAATTTGGGCAGAAAATGCAAGAAGCATTTCAGGCAGACAACAGTGGGAAGGTAGGGTGAATTAGGAAGACAGCAGAATCTGTTTTAAGCACTGGCCCCTAGTCCTAAGAAGTTTCTACAGGAAGAAGTTGAAGGAACATTTTTCACAGGTGACTCCATGAGGCCAACAAACACACAAGGAACTTCTTGATACACTATGGAGTGAACAGGCTCAGAACTCTGCATTACGCAATCTCCTTTGCAGTGGGGATCACAAATATACCTCACTTAGAAAACATACCACACATGTACTTACCTTCTGGAAAAATTATTTGAAGATGCAATTAAGAGCTCAAAAATGAAAAATTAAATTATAAAAAATAAATAAGTAAAGGTGGTATACAATGACCCAATTTAAACATAAGTAATAGTGTAAATAATTTTAAAGTGACTCACAAAACTAAGTGCGAATGTCAGGAATTATGTTTTAAAAGACAAGTAAACTGGGATGCCTGCATGGCGCAGTGGTTAAACATCTGCCTTGGATTCAGGGCTGATTCCTGAGTCCTGCATCAGGTTCCTTGCATGGAGCCTGCTTCTTCTCCCTCTGCCTGTCTCTGCCTGTGTGTGTGTGTGTGTGTGTGTGTGTGTATGTGTGTGTGTCTCATGAATGAATAAATAAAATCTTTAAAAAAAAAAAAGATAAGTAAACTACTAAAACTGATCCAAGAAAAAGTAGAAAACTTGATCAGACCTAAAACAAATAGATTGCATCAGTAATCCAAAACATCCTTGCAAAGGAAAGTCCAGGACTGGATGGCTTCCCTGATGAATTCTACCAAATATTTAAAGAAAAATGAATATCAATCCTTCTCAAACTTTTCCAAAATATAAAAGAAGAGGGAATACTTCCTAACTAATTCTATGAGGCCGGCATAACTAATACCAAAGCCAGATAAAGACATTGCAAGAAAAGAAAACTACAGACCATTTTCCTTATGAATAGATCCAAAAATTCTAAATAAAGTACTAGTAAACTGAACTAGCAGCAAACTCTAATGATACAACCAAGTAAATTTTATCCTAAGAATGCCAGATGGTTCAATATATAAAAATAAATCAACATAATATATCTCATTAATAGAACAAAGGAAAAAATGAATAGACATTTCTCCAAAGAAAACATACAAATAGCCAAAAGCACTTGAAAAGATATTCAAAATCTTTAATCATTAGGAAAACACAAATCAAAATCATAATGAAATACCACTTTATACCCACTAAGATGGTTATAATAGAAAAAAAAAAGACAATAACAAGAATTGGTGATAATGTGGAGAAATTGGAACCCTTATACATTACTGGTGGGAATGCAGCCACTGTGAAAAAGTTTGGTGGTTACTTAAAACTTAAACATAGAATTACCATATAATCTAGCATTTCCAGTTTTAGTACTATGCCTAAAAGAATTGAAAACAGGTATTCAAACGGATATTTATACAACAAATTCAGAATAACACTATTCACAATTGCCAAAAGGTGGAAACAACCTGATATACATCAACTGATGAATGGATAAAAAGAAGTGGCACGTACATGCAATAGAATAATATTGAGCCAAAAAATAAAGCACTGACACATGCTACAACATGGATGAACCTCAAAAATATTATGCTAATAGAAAGAAGCCAAACACATTTATATGAAAAATCCAAAATAGATAAATCCATAAAGACAGAAGGCCAACAAGTGGTTGCCAGGGGCTGAAGTAGTAGTAAATGCGGAGTGACTGCTTAATGTGTGTGACTTATCCTTTCAGGTGATGAAATTGTTTTTGAACCAAATGGAGGTAATGATCCTGTATTGTAAAAGTACAAGATGCCATTGAGTTTTTCACTTTAAGATGGTTAATTTTAGTTATGTGAATTTTATTTCAATGGAAAAAGTGATTAGTGTGACAAGGACTTGGAAGTATTCTCTGGTCCTTTGACATTTTTACTAATAAATCAGTAAAATGTATAGTTGATGGGTAGAAGACTGCCCAATGACAAAAGGAGTGATTTTTGTTTGTTTGTATTATAGTAAATTGATAGAAATAAAATTCACCTTTGACATTTTAAAAAGATATGTAATGTAAAAAATAACGATTTATTGACAAGAATTTTATCAGTGTTCAATCTAAATTCTAGAAACAGAGACACATAATAAACGGATGTGGAGGTTACAGGTAAGAGTAAAAAAAAGTGCTTCATTTAACTTTAGGAAATACATTAATCAATAAGTCAAATGAAAAAATGTAGTAAAAATAGTTGCTTCATTTAACCTTAAGAAATTCATTAATTTATAAGTCAAAAAAAAAAGAGAAACATATAATTATCTCCATGGTAGCCTCAAATGAAAATCACATGGAAGACAGTATGATTAGTCGGTTGAGCATACATGCTCTATAGTCCAATTGCTTGGATTCAAATCTTGACTCTGTTCCTTTATGGCAGACTTGAACAAGTTACTTAATGTCTCTGGCCTCAGTTTTGTAAAATGGGGATAACAATACCTTTTATATTTATGGTAAGGAATAAATGAGATTACACACTAATATAGAAAATATCTGTATATAATAATAGCTATCATTCACATGAAAATAAAAACAAAATAAGGATGCCATAGGTTGTCACCATAATCCTTTGACATTATACTAGAAATTCTAGATATGAAACACAAATAAAACATATAACTATAAAAAATAATTTGACCAAATTACTGTTATTTAAAGAGGCTATCACTAGAAACTCCTAAAGAATGCCTAGAAATCCCAAAAGAATCTATTGCAGAAGTATTCAGAAATATTAGAAATAATGTTACTTAGCAGTATTAACAAAAACCAAATGTAGGAAATGAGGAAAGGGGCGTGCCCGGTTGGCTCAGTCAGGGAAGCATGTGACTCTGGATCTCAGGGCCATGAGTTCAAGCCCCACATTGGGCATGGAGTTTACTTAAAAAAGAAAAAAACATGAGAAAAGGAACAAAATCACAAAAACAAAAACAAAAAAATAAATAATAAACTACCAAAACAGTGTCTTAAGAAATGTGAGGAAAACTCAAAAACTTTACTAAGATACAAAAATTGATTTGAATCAGAAATCCTGGATTTGGGACTAAGAAGAAAATCAAAGAAAATTTTTAAAAGAAAAAAAAAAAATGACAGCAGTCCCTTCTTTTCCATAGGGAATATGATCCAAGATGCCTGAAACCATGGATAGTACCAAACTCTATATATATTGTGTTTTTTCCTATACAGACATACCTCTGATAAAGCTTAATTTCTAAATTAGGGACAATAAGATATTACCAACAATAACTAATACTAAAATGGAATGATTATAACAATATACTGCAATAAAAGTCATATGGATATGGTCCTTCTCTGTGTCAAAATATCTTACTATACTGTACTTGCCTTCTTTCGATATGAGATGATAAAACATCTATGTGATAAGGTGAAGTGGGGTGAACAACGCAGGCATTGTGACGTAACACTAGGCTACTACTGACCTTCTGACAATATGTCTAAGAAGGATCATCTGTTTCCGGACTGTGTTTGATCACAGATAACTAGAACCACAGAAAGCACCATGGATAAGGGGGAACTACTGTTGTCTTTTGCCTAACATGTATGATTAATTCTATCTTGTCTCCCTGGGTCAGAAGCTATAATGAGTAATATAGTTCTACGTCTCTCACACGGCCTGGCACAGTGTTGAACAAATTTAAAGACTTGAAAATTTCTAAAGCCATGAGTGGTCTAGCTCGTCAATCTCGGATACATTTTTCATGTGTTTCACAAAGCAGTTTCCACCTCTGATATCTAGCTTAGAATCCAGAATGTCAGAGCTGGAAGGAACCTGAGATCAATGAAGTCTGAAGGAAGCCCCGATTTCAGCCACTGAAACCAGAGCTTTGAGCCCCAAAGTATGCTGTGTAGTACCTAAAACAAACCTAAGTCCATGGTCTTTCCCCTAAATGGTTTCAAGCAGACGGACCAGCAACAGAAACAGTAGTGTTCCTCTGACCTGTTAGGCAGACCCAGTATTTTTTCAGTCATCTTCAAAGGAAGAAGTGGGGAGAGTACCCCCCATTCTTCCTCATGTAATCAAGGTTCTCCCCAAAAGACACTGGCTGCAAAGATGTGGACAAAAACAGTGTTTTTTTTAAACATGTACCCTTTTATGATTTCATCAGCACTTACTCAAGGTGCCCTGCCTTTAAATAAATTATGAAGTTCAAATTTCAGAAAGAAGGAAAGACATTTTTATGGCCCTAAACAAATACTTGTCCACACAGGTTATTCTCCTGAGAAACTGCCCCGAATTGCATTGACTTTTTCTTGCTTCCCGCAGGCAAAACCCTGCCGGCATTGGCCTGTAGAATCCTGCTTACAGGCCCAAGAATGTGTCAGGGCTGCTTTGCAATCACTCTCAACCACATCGGACTTTTTTAAAAAACATTTTATATGATTGTTCTGGATGGCTGGACCCTGTATTCAGTAAACTGTCAATCCTAAAAAATATGATAAAAAAAAAACAGAACTTGAATGGCTGATATGTAGCATATCAAAATTGCTACAGACACTATCTACAACTAAATATGCTAATATCTTTTCCACAAAGTCCTAACAGAATACAGTCCATTACTTAGGCCTATTTTAAAAAATAAACAACCTACAAATATTTCCAAAATCACTGTTTCAAGTGGATTTTCACTTTTTATATCACTTTTCTGATAGGTGCCCTATATCATAAAACTGTATACAACTTTTAGGGAAAAAAATTACTGAAGCATTCATGAAAAGCTTATTTAATCCAGGTCATCTAAGACAGATGCAATCAAAAAAAATATTTCCAGAATATAATGAAGCCTGCGGTCGAGCAATACACTATACTTTACTCCTCAACATTTTACCAAGGAAGGCAACACAAATCTAGGCTTTTCCTTTCAGAAACCTATAGATAAATTTGAGTGAATAGTCCTGCTTCTAGGTTATGGTATCTACCATACCAGATATAATATTCCTTTGAATTAAGCACTATTTAGTGAGTTAGGATCAGCTATGTGACCACCATTGTGCTATAGTGTTTTAGGGCCAGGAATCTAAGAGAAATATAAGACAAAGTTCTTTTCCTCAAGAAGTTTACAATCTAATTAGGGAAATTAAAATAACAGTCTAGAACTAATTTTTTAATATAAAGCAATGTATTCAAGCAAGCTTAATTATTATGTGCAAGAAAGCTCCAAGTTCAACAGGGATTCAGTTTATAAAGAAAGAGGAGTATAAGCATATAAATATCAGAATATGCACCACTTTGAATTATACCACTGAAAAATAAATTTGGGGAAGAGATGGATTGATTCTTGGGCTAGGTGCAGAGAAAGAGGAAAGGAAGAACAGTGGTTCTCATTTTGTATCCTAATATAAGACCACCTGAAGAATTATGTGCCTCTGTCAATTCACTTTGAAAGTTCTTATACCACTTTTATTAGTCAACAGGAATTTATAACACTAAAACTTTCAAGACACAAATTGAAGAAGGATGAAAACACTTTTACTATGATTTCTCAAATGACACTAAATCTGAGAAACTCAGTTTTTGCTATACCTAAACCAAAAAATAAGTTCAATTAATTTTTTAAAATGTCTTCTATGGTAAAATCATTCAAAAAATTTTGAACTCGGGGTGCTTGGGTGGCTCAGTCAGTTAAGCATCTGCCTTCAGCTCAGGTCTGATCCCAGGGTCCTGGAATCAAGCCCCACATTGGACTTCCTGCTCATCAGGGAGCCTGCTTTTACCTCTCCCCCCACCCCTATTTGTGCTTTCTCTCGCTCTCTCTCAAATAAATAAAAAATATTTTAAACTCAGCAAGTTAACATACAACCTATCCTAATATTCAGCAAAAACATTTGTAGTAGTATTTGCAGATCTTATTACAAAAAGGCTCTGGTAGCCAGTGCCCAAGACAGTCCCCAGTGATTTCCACCTCCTGGTATTCATGCCCCTGAGTAGTCCCCTCCTCAGTCAATAGGGCTAACCTGTGTAATCAATAAGATATAACAAAAATGATAGTATGTGGCTATGTTATAAAAGATACTGCAACTTCTGCCTTGCTCTCTCTTAGATCACTCACTCTAGGGGAAACCCGCTGTCATGTTGATACTCAAGCAGACCAATGAAGAGGACACACAGTCAGAAACTGAGGTCACCTTCCAACTAGCAGCACCAAATTGCCAGCCTTATGATTGAGATCCTCCAGCCTCAATCGAGTCTTCAAATAATGGCAGCCCAACAAAATCTTGATGACAATCCCATGAGGAACCTCAAGTCAGAATCACAATTAAGCAGGACACCTCGGTGGCTCAGCAGTTGAGCATCTGCCTTCAGCTCAAGGCGTGATCCCAGGATCTGGGATCGAGTCCCACATCAGGCTCCTTGCAGGAAGCCTGCTTCTCCTTTTGCCTGTGTCTCTGCCTCTCTCTCTCTCTCTCTCTCTCTCTCTCTCTCTCTCTCTGTGTGTGTGTGTGTGTGTGTGTGTGTGTGTGTCTCATGAATAAATAAAATCTTAAAAAAAAAAAAGAATCACAGTTAACCTGCTCCTGGATGTTTGACCCATAGAAACTATATGAAACAATAAATGTTCATTATTTTAATCTGCTATGGTTTGGGACAATTTGTTTTTTGTTTTTATTTTTTATAAATTTATTTTTTATTGGTGTTCAATTTGCCAACATATAGAATAACACCCAGTGCTCATCCCATCAAGTGCCCCCCTCAGTGCCCATCACCCAGTCACCCCCACCTGCCACCCACCTCCCTTTCTACCACCCCTAGTTCATTTGGTTTGGGACAATTTGTTACAAAGAAATAAATAACTGAAAAAGGCTCTAAAGGTAAAACTCTAGCTCTTCAGATATTTCATGACATTTCATAGAGAACCTAAGATCTCAAAATCACATAACAATTACCATTTATTTAGGCAAGTATGTATTTTCTTCCTTATTACCTATTATTACCTAATTTTTGTTGACCTTTTCATTTAAGAAAACCCATTAAAAAATGAAGTATTCTGTGCTGGAGTTTTAATCAAAACAAAAAGTATGTGCATTAACAATATATACTGGGAGATACTTAATATACCCTTCTTTGTCCCGCTTAATTATTCCACAAACATTATGAAATATTATCATCTAACATTTCATTACATATGTCAGCAATTCTAAAAGACACATCCCATTTCACCTCACACCTGTCAGAATGGGTAAAACCAACAACATAAGAAAAAAATAGCTGTTGGCAAGGATGTTGGTGAGAATGTGGAGAAAAAGGAACACTTGTGCACTGTTAGTGGGAATGCAAACTGATGCAGCCATTCTGAGAGAGAAACAATATGGATATTCCTCAAAAAGTTAAAAAGAGAACTATCCTATGACTCAGCAATCTCACTACTGGGTAAAGAATACAAAAGCACTAATTCAAAGGGATACATGCACCTCTATGTTTATAGTAGCATTCGTTATTTACAATGGCCAAGATTTGGAAGCAGCCCAAGTGTCTATCAATTGATGAATGGATAAAGAAGATGTGATTAGAAAGATAGATAAATAGATGATAGATAGATAGATAGATAGATAGATAGATAGATAGATAGATACTGGAATGTTATTCAGCAAAAAAAAAAAGAAATTTTTTTGTTTGCAATGTGGATAGAGTAGAGCTAGAGAGTATAATACTAAGCAAAATAAGTCAGTCAGAAAAAGACAAATACCATATGATCTCACTCATATGTGGAATTTAAGAAACAAAACAAAGAGAAAAACTGAGAGAGAGAGAGAGAGAGAGAGAGAGAGAGAGAAAAGAAAGAAACAGACTCTTAATTATGGAAAACAAACTGATGATTACCAGAGGGGAGGTGGGTGGGAAGATGGATGAAATAGGTGAAGGGGATTCAAAAGGGCACTTACAGTGATGAGCACCAGATGATATATGGAAGTGTTGAATCAGTATATTGTACCCCTGAAACTAATATAGCACCATATGTTAACTAACTGGAATTAAAATAAAAACTTTTTAAAAAGACACATCCCATGAACCATCGCTACAGTAGTTGTGAAAACTATTGAATCATAGAGAAATAAAGAGCCTGCTAGAAGCAGAAGAAGCCCACACCAAGAAATGGCTCTTTGTCCTATTATTAAACATAGCCAATGAAGGAAATTCTTTAAGTCCCCTATTACAAATCTATAAGTAATAACATCTAACCTATGTTTATATTTTAGGCAATATACACATATTGTCACTAGTTAAGATGAAGAAGCACTAATAAAAAAGCTCTCACTTATTCCTTCTCCACACTAAATTCCAGCTCCTCCAAAATTTTCTTGTATGGATCTGGGAATAGAAATGATAAATTTTCAGAAGAACCTAGAAGAATATTCTTAAAGCCTCCTATCTCACACATGATTTAATAACATAAATAAATACTTCAATAATAAAATTCAAGCCTTCAAGAATAAGCATATTTTAATTTATATAATTCAGCCAATATTTATTTAAAGAATGACTTGTAAGTCCAAGGAATTATGCAAGGTGATGTGAGGGATAAAAAGGCACAAGATAAATAATCTTGCCTCCAGGTTATTTATGATCTGATAAGACAGATTCAGCATTCATTTTATCCATCCTACTAAAAATAGAAAGACAAGACTTGATTCTGATCATTTTGGTATTCACAGCCTGGACAAATCTATATATTGGTGTGCACATAAATAAAAATAATACATGACATAAAAGACAAAGAAAGTAAATTTGCACCATGGAGTTGGAGTGAGGAGAGGGCAGATTAAATAGATTTAAAATAGTAGACAGTATTTTCATAAAATAGGCCTTAAAAGTAGGAGTTATAATTAGCCAGTGGATTCAGAGGGCATTTCATGTGGAGAAAGACTATTTGGCCAGATTTTCAAGTCCTTTCTCTTTTCCCGGGGTAGGCACACACATACCACTAACTGCAGATAGGCAAGGTGAGGATGAAAAGTATCTTCATATCTGTCCCTTCACTCCTTACACCCAGGCCAGCTTCCAAGGGGTGAACACTATGGTTGTGTATACTTTTTTTTCTCTAAAATAGCTGTACTGACAGCCAGATTCCAATTTCAAAGGGAAATCACTCTATTCATTTGGTTTATATGAAGTTGTGACAACTCATACCACATTAACTATGTCCTTAATTTCCCTCCTCTCACTTTGCTAATTTCTGAGGCAACAAAGTTCATCTCTGACCTGGTTTATCCAGGTCATCAAGTGATTTGATCAACGTTCTCAGTTGGGAGCATCAGAGACAGACTCTTTTCCTGTAGGTGACATTGAAAGTCTGGCAAGATTCATATAACCAGTGGGAGAAACCAAAGAAGTCACAGGATCAAGAAGCAGGAAGCATCATAAAAATGTTATAGCAAGAATAGACTTGCCAGCCCTCCTCATGACACAGTGGCTCAGAAAGAATCCTTACAATCTCTATCTTAAGCAGAGGTGATATGTTCAGGACATTTAAAAGTATAATGTGACACACAGTGGCTGGTGTGTCAAATCATACTAATGGCCTCAATTCTTCACCTCTCACTCTATCCACACATTTTGCTAGGTAATCTTTCAGTTTTCCCATCAAGAGCAAAATATATTTTCCTATCTCTTGACTCTAAATTCATCTATGTGACCTGCTTTGGCCAATAAAATGAGGCAGAAGTAAAGATAAGCCAATTCTGAATTTAGGGCTCAAGAGCTCTTGCATGTTGCTCTCTTGAGCTTCTGCTGTCACTACAACAAAGGTATGCTTGGGGGCGCCTGGGTGGCTCAACCAGTTGAACATCTGACTTGGTTTCAGCTCAGTCCTGGGATGAAGCCCCCCAATAGGCTCTGCACTCAGTGAGGGATCTGCTTAAGATTCTCTCCCTCTGTCCCTCTCCCCACTCACAAGCTCACTCTCTCTCTCCCCCTTTCCCTAAAATAAATAGATTTTTTTAAAAAAGGTATTCCTTGTCAAACCAATGGTTCCACAGTGAAAACACACATGGAAGCGCCTGGTCTATATGTTGGTTCCAGAGGGCAGACCCATGGAATAGAGCTTTCCTAGCTAAAGTCTCCAGTGAAGCCAATGACACATAAACAAACCAACTGACCCACAGACACTTGCAAGCCCAGCCTAAATCAGCTGATTTTAGCCAATCCACAGATGTGAGAGCTATAATAATATTGTCCTAAGCCACTGGATTTTGGGTTTTGTTACACAGCATTAGCTGACTGATACATAAAATGCCATTAGATGGTGAGGGAAAAGTGTCAGGCTAGTAAGGTCAAATCATAAAAAACCCTGTGTTTTGGAGTTGGACTCTATCCTGTGGTTAGTAAAGAGCCAACCAAAATTTTAATGAGAAAATAACATATTACAAGTGTTTGGGGAACAAATTTTTGTGAGAGTAAGAACTAGGAGTTGTTCCTGAAAATAATGAAATGATTCAAGTGAAAGTTGATGAAGGTTACATTACAGTTAAGGTACAGTCAGTACAAATAAGGATAATGTTTAAAAGAATATTCCTTATCAGGGCACCTGGGTGGCTCAGTCAGTTAAACATTTGACTTTGGATTTTGGCTCAGGTCATCATCTTGAGGTCCTGGGACTGAGCTAGCAGCACATTGGACTTCGCACTGGACATGGAAGCTGCTTGGTATTCTCTATCTCTATCTCTCTGCCCCTGCCCCTGCTCATGTGTTCTCTCTCTCTCTCTCAAAAAAAAAAAATATTCCTTATTAATTCTCATTCTCCATTCCTTAGGGCTATTACTACAAATCAAAGGAAACGATTAATAAAAGTAACCCTCAAGTTTTTGAAATATAAGTAGCCACATCTTTAGTCTAAATGGGATTCGGATATGTTGGGACATGTCTGGCAAAATCTAGTGGGATATACTTCCCAAAATCTCATTTGCATGTTGTGAATATGGAGAATGAAAAAAGAGAAAACAAACCCAAGGAATGAAAGAGCTAGGCATAATGCATAGAACCCCAAAAGAAAGTCTTGGTCTTCTGAGAGACGTGACAATTCTGTCAATAAGATTTGTCTTCTGATCCAGCCCAGTGGGACTTATGTCTGATGCATAGTAGGTATGTGATGGGGGGCAGGGAAGGTGCACCAGAAAATGAGGATGGGTGCTACTAAGTAAATAATGAAAGAATTACCTAACTTAACACATCCTACTAAGGGTCAAAGAAGAGTCCTCCTCCTCCAACCTAGTCCTCCTGGATTAATCAGGGCTGTGTATCGAGGAGACCCAGTGCCTGGGACCCATGATATTCTAAGGACCTACAAAGATGTTTTCATTTTAATTCTTTTAAAATCAGGAGAAAATAATATATGTAATAATGATGAACATGTAATCATGAGTTCAGCTTTTAATATTTTTTATGGCATAAGAATCCCCAAAGACAAAAGTATGTAGGATCTACAAAAGTCATATGCAACTCTGGTGCCACCACAGTGTAATTTTGGAACACTGAAAGCTCTGAGCTGTGATTGAGATTACCAGGATGAGAATTGGGTAATTGTCCTTTCCTCACCTACCCTTGCAGAAGACATGAGTAGTAAGGCAAGAGGTAGACAAGGAATTTAGCAGATTAAGAGGCAAAGGAGTTTGGGGCATCTTTCCTTAATTCCTCTCCCCTCCTCTCCTAAGGGAGCCTCTGCCCCACAACAAGGCATCCCATGAGCAGTATGACAAGAGAGCCGCCACCTGAGAGAAGCAAGAAATCTGCCCAATGGCTTGAGCAGTCACTCCCCCTGCACTGCTCAAGAAAATGGCTGTGTGGTAATAAGCACTGGAGGATTAAGACTCTTTAAATCAGTGGTTTTCAACTTTTTTAAAGCAGGGTCCTTTTGTCAAACAAATTCATGCTTGGATCTTCAGCCTTCATAAAGTAGATCAATAGGAAATGGTGCAGTAAAGTAAGGGTTGATGGGAGGACCACTGTCCTGCCCACTCATGCCTTCTCCCCACTTCACATGACCCCAGGGTTTTCTGGAATACTGGAAATCACTGCTTGTACTAAGTTAATAATATCTAAGAACTAATTAACATTTGGAACTCACTTCATTTGTAAATTGCTTTGTAATCTTATGTTCACTTAGCTCCTAGAGATTCAACTGTATATGTGGGAGGAAAGGGGAAGAAAAAGAAATAGTCTATTTAAACCAAGACTTTGGAGTGTACATGAGATAACAAGCTTCACTCACTGCTACCTGGGTCAATCTCAGTTGCTGAGGCAGGCTGGGAGTATGAGTACTCCACCTAGGGAATATGATTCTAGTTTTAGGGTATTATACAGCCCCCCAAACATTAACCAGTCAGCTCATTTTGGGTTCAGCCTAGCTCCCCCAGGCTTGCCTGGAGACCATGTAGGTGCCTCACATGGTCTCTTTGCCTTTGAGATATTCAAGGATAATTTGACTGTTCTTCATTTTCAACTTCTGTCCTGATTTGGGAACCTGGTCCCCTCATAAGATAAAACTTCACATTAACTTTCATCATGGCAATTCTTTGATTTTCAGATGGTCAATTGCGGCACAAATGCCACTGTTTTCTCAAACCTTTATCTATGTTAATACCATAGGCATCATATCTGAAGTTATTAGCATAAATAATAAGGTAAAGAGGTTTTGATATATTTGATAATGAGTAAGAGAATTAAGAATTTAGATTAACACTTGAAATCAATTTGAAATCTTGGTAATTATTCATCATATAATTCATATTTCAAAGAAAAATAAACTGTGCCATACAATTATAACTTTATGAGACTAATATCTAAATTTTAGAGTGAAAACACAGATATATTCTCAAAAATTTCATGATTTTTCCATAATCACTGCACTTTATCTACATTTCAAAAGTGAAGATGAAATAAGGACTTTTTCAGACATTTTTATTTTTATAAAAACAAAAAGCCAAGATAACCAAACCAAAAACACCTCCACCAGAGGCTCCATCACCTCACATACACTTTCAAATAACAATGCCCATGGTCTTTATGTTCTCTCTTTTATTCAAAAGAAGAAAATATGATCACATAAAATGACTGACATACTTTCACAACACAGCATAAATCAAGAGTTGGCAAACGATGACCTACCAACTAAATCTATCAAGCCACCTGTTTTAGTTTGCCCATGAACTAAAAATGTCTTTTACATTTTTCAGTGTTTTTTTTTTAAAGATCAAAAGAATAATAATGTTTCATAACAAGTGAGAATTATATGAAAATCAAATTTCAGCACTCATTAATAACATTTTGAATTTAATCAATAAGTATTTGTGGAAATTTGTCTTCTCTCATTATATAAGTACCACATACTATCCTTAATTTTGCCTCTTGGCTCACAAAGTTTAAACTATTTATTATCTAGTCCTTCACAGAAAAAGTTTGGTAGCCCCAGATGTAAATGACAGATAAGTAATAAGAAATCACCACTCTGGGAAAAAACGCATCACTAAAGAAGACCAAAGGAATGAATTTTTCACTCTGGATTTTAAGGCAAAGCAACTACTGTTAAGAGTTGGTGCACATCACAGAAAGAAATCAGACTATTTCCTTATGTAGAGTTACATGGGTTACACCGATTTTAACACCTCATTACATACCATATTGTCTGAAAAATAAGATAAAGTGGGATCTCTTCTCAAAATTAAGTTTATTGAAAAATTTAAGCCTAAGAATTCAACAACCATTATATTTTATTCTTCCACTTTAACTTAACAAAATTTTTATTAGTGAAAATAATATTTTACAAAATTAATATCTATGAAAAATCTACTTACAGGTAATGTCTTATATAAATTTCAATTTATGAAGCATACCAATAAACTTTGTATTTTTCTTTGTAAATTGTTCAAATCATTCATATTGGAAGAGTTTCCCAAATACACCAGGCCCTTTCTTGCCTCAGCATCCTTATTTATGCTGTTCCTCCATCAGGAATTCTCTTCTCAAATACTTTCCTGCAATAGTTTTCTCCAGGTAGCATGGGTAGATAAGTAAGATCTTTTGAAGTTTGGGGTGGAGGTAGGAGAAGGTTTTTTTTTTTTTATTAGATAGCTTCCAAACTTTCTAAACCTTTTGAAAACTTCTTTTTTACTGAAATGCCTCTCCTTGATCAGTCACTCAGAATTCATTGTCCCTACAATGTATTTCTATGTATTATTTACACTATTCTATCCAACTGGAATATTTTTTAATTAATTTTTATTGGTGTTCAATTTACCAACATACAGAAAAACACCCAGTGCTCATCCCGTCAAGTGCCCCCTCAGTGCCCGTCACCCATTCCCCTCCACCTCCCGCCCTCCTCCCCATCCACCACCCCTAGTTCCTTTCCCAGAGTTAGGAGTCTTTATGTTCTGTCTTCCTTCCTGATATTTCCCAACATTTCTTTTCCCTTCCTTTATATTCCCTTTCACTATTTTTTATATTCCCCAAATGAATGAGAACATACACTGTTTATTTTAGAATCATACACCTAGTTCTTTAGATTTTAGGAAGCTGCTTATCACCTGGTGTTCCTCATCTCTGAAATGGCATTGTCAAGGTGCAAATGCCAAAAAGGAGAAGCGATCTTTGACTCCTCTTCCTTCCTTCACCACCCAAATCCAATTCATTACCAAATCCTTAAATTGCTACCTAAATATTTCTGGAACCCCCACTGTAGCTTCTTAACTATTATAAACCACAATTAATCTAACTACCTCTCACTACAGCCATTCATTTCTCACAGAACAGTCAGGAAATCCTCTCAAATCAACTGTCATAGATATACACATATCCTGACATCCTTGACTAAGTAAATTCACTTACCCATAGTCCAAGCAATCATTGCATTATGTGGTTATAAAATCATATTAGAGTTTAAAGCTTGTATTTCTCATCATAAGTGCATGATATGTACACAGTAGCTGCTCAAAGATGTTTCATGATTGCATTAATGATTGCATTAATGCCGTGCTACACCTCATTTTTGTATCCTCCAGGTTGCCAAAGGAGTCCATTTTAAAAAAATAAAAATAAAAATAAATAATTAAAAAGAAGTCCATTTTGGAAATTCTACACTTATCTCTATAATTTGTGGAATATCTTTTAGAATTGCCTTCAGAGACAATTTACCATCCACAAAAGAAAGATTGCCTTTCTTCTTCATTGCTACACCTGGATTTTTGATACAGAGTGGTTTTACTCCCAAGTGTTCATCCCAAAAGACATTGCTTTTGGTTGTTCCAAAAAATCCAACCTGCCCCTGAAGGCTAGATAGCTGACAAAAAGTAAACAAAAGAATGGACAATGAATGCTAACAATTACTGAGTGCTTACAGTGTGCCAAGCATTGGTGAATATTTACAAACATTTCAGTTAATTCTCACAACAAACCCATGTGATAATGGTTATTATTGTTCCAATTTTATATTTAAAAAGAAAAACAACATAAGGTCTACCAAACATTCAATAAACAGTTAAAAGCTATTCTCCTCAAATTATTCCAAAAAAAGAAGAGGAAGGAAAGCTTTCAAATACACTCTAAAAAATAATATTACCCTGAAACCAAAACAAGTCAAAGACACTAAAAGAGAGAACATTATAAGCCAATATCTCTGATGAACATAGAAACAAAAATCCTCAACAAATATTAGCAAACTGAATTCAACAATACTTAAAAGGACCACTCATCACAATCAAGTGGGATTTATTCTGGGGATGCAAGGATGGTTCAACATTCAAAAATCAATCAACATGATATACCACATCAACAAAGTGAAGGATTAAAATCATATGATAATATCAATAGATGCAGAAAAAGTATTTGACAAAATTCAGGATCCTTTCATGATTAAAAACCCAACAAAGTAGATTTTTTAAAAGATTTTATTTATTTATTCATGAGAGACACACAGAAAGAGAGGCAGAGACTCAGGCAGAGAGAGAAGCAGGCTCCATGCAGGGAGCCCAACGTGGGACTCGATCCTGGGACTCCAGGATCACGCCCTGAGCCAAAGGCAGATGCTTAACCACTGAGCCACCCAGGTGTCCAAACAAAGTAGATTTAGAAAGAACATACTTCAACATAAGAGAGGTCATAAATGAAAGACCCATAACTAATATCACATGCAGTGGTTAAAATCGGAAAGCTTATCCTCTAACATCAGAACAAAGATGTCCACCCTTGCCACTTTCATTGAATGTACTACTGGAAGTCCTAGACACAGCAATCAGAGAAGAAAATATAAAAGACATCCATATTGGTAAGGAAGAAGTAAAACTGTCACTATTTACAGATGACATGATACTCTACATAGAAAACATGAAAAACTCCACCGAAAAAAACTATTAGAAGTAATAAATTCAGTAAAGTTGCAAGATACAAAATTAATACACAAAAATTGGTTGCATTAGGATACACTAATACTGAAGCAGCAGAAAGAGAACTTAAGAAAACAATTCCATTTACAACTGCACCAAAAATAATAAAATACTCAGGAAGAAACTTAACCAAGGAAGTGAAAGACCTGTGCTCTGAAAACACTGATAAAAATGTTGAAGAGAACATAAACAAATGGAAAGACATTCCATGCTCATGAATAGGAAAATCAACATTGTTAAAAATATCTATACTCCCCTAAGAGATCAGACGTTGGGAAGATCATGGAATAGGAGGTCCCTAAGCTCACCTCATCCCACAGATACAACTAGATAACACTCAACATCAGCATAAATAACCCAGAAAATAAACTGTATACTGGCAAAACAAACTCTAAAGGTAGAGCTAAAGGTAGAGAAGAGGCCACATTGAAGAATTTAAGAAGGGCAGATGCAGTTTGGGAGTAAAACCATGGCTATCTGTGGTGTGGAAAGAACCAGTGGTGTGGAGAAGGGTGAAAAACGTACTTTCACACCAGGGAGACTGCGAAGAATACGAATCCCCATAACATTTGACTTCCATTCTGGAAAAGCCCAGAAGCCTTAGGAAGTGGAGGCCCCACCCTTAAAGAGACAGAATGTTACACAGCCCTTGCAGATACAGCATAAAACCAGCAGTTTAAAATGCCAGGCAGAAGACAAGAGGGAGAGTGATTTACTCATATCATAGTGTGGCCAAGAGAGGCAAGGATCACAGGGAGAGCCCTCCAGGAACACAGGAGCTGGCATGCACCATTTCCCTCCCCTGCCTCCCAGTACAAATACAGGGCCACTGCAGGAAGCAGTGCAATGCCAACACTTGCTACTTAATTTGCTTGCACCAAGCCCTGACTCTCCCTCCCCAACTTCAGGGGATCCATCCTTCCAAGTCATACTTGCCTCAGTACTGACACTGTGGGCCCCTTCCCCCAAAATACCAATGCAAACCCCACCAACATCTAGTCTCCCCACCTTGTGACTTGCAAGACGTCAGTTCTGGCATTGGCAGTGGTGGCAAGTCTCAAGCAGACCAGCATATATTTATTAAAACACAACCTACTCCTGCTGGGGACCAAACTCTGCCCCCAACAGGTAAAAAGAGCCACTGCAGAAAACTAGACTGAAGGAAAAAGAGGCCAGGACTCAATAGCAGGACACACATAACACACATAAGAGACATTCCCTGAAGCATTAGGCCCTAGGCACTGCACTGCAAGGCAATACAGGACCTCTTCTTCATAAAACCATTACCATCAATAACAAAAAAAGTAGCCTTACTTTCCTAACACACAGAAATAGACACAGAGTTAGACAAAATAAGGAAACAGAAAAATATGTCCCAAGTGAAAGAACAGGACTGAACCACAGCAACAGACCTTAGCAAAACAATACAAGTCATATGCCTGATAGAGAATTTAAAGTAATGATCATAAAGATACTCAATGGACTTGAGAAAAGAGTGGAGGACATCAGTGAAACCCTTAACAAAAGAGATAAAAAAGAACCAAAGATGAAGAACACAATAAATGAAACTAAAAATATACTCAATGGAATAAATAGCAGGCCAGATGAAACAGGGGAACAAATTAATGACCTAGAAGATAAGCAATAGGAAGTAACCAACCTGAGCAAATGAGAAAAAGTTATGTAAATTGAGAACAGTCTTAGGGAATTCAGCGACTCTATCAAGCATAATAACATTTGTATTTGAGGGATCCCAGAAGAAGAAAGGCAGAAAATTTATTTGAGGAAATAGTAGCTGAAAGCTTCCCTAATCCAGGGAAGAAAAACATATCCTGATCCAGAAGGCATAGAGATCCCCCCCCAACAACAACAACAAAAAATCAGCCAAAGGAGGTCCACACCAAGACATATAGTAATTAAAATGACAAAAAGTACTGATAAAGAACAAATTTTAAAAGGAACAAGAGAAAAGAAGATAATTACATACAAGAAAAATTCCATAAAGTTTTCTGTGAATTTTTCAGCAGAAACTTTGCAGGCTAGAAGAAAGTGCCATGATATATTCAAAGTGCTGAAAAGGAAAAATCTGTAGCCAAGAATATTCAAGGCTATCATTCAGAATAGGAGAGATCAAGAGTTTCTCAGACAAATAAAAGCTAAAGGAGTTCATGACCACTCCACCACCCCTACAAGAAATATTAAGCTCTTTGAATGGAAAGGAGAGACCATACATGAGAGTATAAGAATAAAAAACACAAAATCAGAAAAAATAAGTATTTCTATAAAAATTAGTCAAGGGATTCATAAAATAAAAGGATGTAAAAATACAAGGTCATATGTCTAAAACATAGGGAGGAGAGGAGTAAAGAAAGGGTTCAAACTAGGTGACCACCAACTAAACATAGACTGCTATATGCAGATGTCATATACAACCCAATGGTAACCACAAATCAAAAAATAGTAATAGATATGCAAAGAATAAAGAGAAAAGAATCCAAATATATCACTAAAGAAAATCAAACAAGAAAGAGCAAACAAGAAAGGATCAGAAATAAACTACAAAACAACCACAAAACTAGTAATAAAATGGCAATAAGTTTATTTACTTGGATAATTACTTTGAATGTAAATGGACTATAACCCCCAAAGCAATCTACAGATTTAATGCAACCCCTACCAAAATTCCAACAGCATTTTTCACAGAATTAGAACAAGTAAAGTAAAATTTGTATGCAACCACAAAAGACCCAGAATGGCCAAAGTAATCTTGAGAAAAAAGAACAAAGCTGGAGGTACCATATTTCCTGATCTTAAGATATACTACAAAGCTGGAGTAATTAAAACAGTATGGTATTGGCACAGAAAGAGACACATTAGAGCAGAATAGACTTATATGGTCGATTAATCATATATTAATCACACTTATATGGTCGATTAATTTATGACAAAGGAGGCAAGAATATACAATGTAGAAAAGACAGTCTCTTTAATAAATAGCATTGGGAAAACTAGACAGCTAGCCACATACAAAAGAATGGAACTGGACCACTTTCTAACATCATAACAAAAATAGACTCAAAATGGACTGTGGACTGTGAGAACTGACACCATAAAAATCCTAGAAGAGAGCACAGGCAATAATCTTTCTGACATTGGCCATAGCAATATTTTTCTAGATGTGTCTCCTAAGGCACGGGAAACCTAAAGCAAAAAAATAAAAAAATAAAAAACAACAATAACAAAAACTATTGGGACTACATCAAAATAAAAAGATATTGCACAGAGAAGGAAACTATCAACAAACAAAAAGGTGACCTACTGAACTGAGGAAGATATTTACAAATAATATATCTGATAAGGGGCTAATATCCAAAATACATAAGGAATTTATACAGCTCAATATCAAACAACAACAAATAGGCAGAAGACCTGAATAGACCTATCTCCAAAGAAGACATACAGATGGTGAACAGACATGAAAATATGCTCAACATCACTAATAATTAGGGAAATGCAAATCAAAACCACAATGAGTTATCACCTTATACCTGTCAGAATGGCTAGAATAAAAAAGAAATAACAAGTGTTAATGAGGATGTGGAGAAAAAGGAACCATTCATTGTGCACTATTGGCAGGAATGTAAATCAGTACGACCAATGGAAAACAATATGGAGGTTTTTAAAAAAATTAAAAATAGAATCACCATATGATTCAACAATTCCATTACTATTCACCCAAAGAAAATGAAAACATAAGTTTGAAAAGATACATGCACCCCTATGTTTGTTGCAACATTATTTACATTAGCCAAGATATAGAAGCAACCTAAGTGCCCATCAATAGATGAATGAATAAGAAAGATATGAGATATGTATATACATAATAGAATTTCACACAGTCATTAAAAAAGAAAGAGATCTTGCCACTTGCTACAACATAGATGGACCTAGAGGGTGTTATGCTAAGTGAAATAAGTCAGACTAATAAAGACAAATGAGCTCACTTAAATGTAGAATCAAAAAAAAAAAAAAGCAGAAATAGATCCGTATGTACAGAGAACAAACATGATTGTCAGAGGGGTGGAAGTGGGAGGATGGGCAAAATAGGTGAAGGGGTGTAGGAGATACAGGCCTCCAGATACGGAGTGAATAAGTCACAAGAGTAAAAGGCATAGAATAGAGAATATAAACAATAGTATTCTAATAGTGTTTGTGGTGACAGATGGTAGCTACATTTATGGTGAGCATAGCATAACAATAGACTTGTTGAATCACTATGTTGTAAACTGGAAACTAAAGTAACATTGTGTGTCACCTCTGCTTCAATTTAAAAAAAAACAGAAATGGAAGTTCAGAGAGGTGGTTCAGAATCTAAAGACAGGGAGCCTTCAGTTTTTTACTTAAAAGCAGAGTGAATTTACAGTAAAGTACCTTATAAATGCCCATAAACAAAATATCAAATGATAGTATCTATCAGATTAATGTTTGTCTTTGCATTTCCTGGGAATCCATAGTCTACTTCCTTATCTTTTGTTGGTCCCTCTTCTAAGTATTTGGGGCCCTTCATGATGCTGAGTCATGTTGAATAAGCCTGGGAAGAACTGCTAGAGAAAGAAAAACCTGGGATAGGGATATCACATGTCTTCATTATAGATATAGCAAATAGTTCAAGGGAAAGGCAGGTTACTTCAAAAACTGACACAAAGTGGGGATGCCTGGGTGGCTCTGTGGTTGAGCGTCTGCCTTTGGCTCAGGGTGTGATCCTGGGATTCAGGATCAAGTCCCACATTGGGCTCCTTGTGGGGAGTCTGCTTCTGGCTCTGCCTATGTCTCTGCCTCTCTCTTTCTGTGTCTCTCATGAACAAATAAAATCTTTTTTAAAAAATTGACTCAAAGGTAGTTCTGGAAGGAAAGATCAATCCTGATTGGTTATTCATATTCTATAAATTCAAGATATCATGACTCATAGAAATAATATGGTAGCAAATAGCAATATAGAAATTAAAACAGGAAGTTTTATTTTAAAACTGCTGGAAATATCTTAAAATACAGAAGGTTAAAGTGCAAATAGAATTAATATGAGAGATTTTAAATTTTTAAAAATGTTTTAAAAGAATTAATATGAGATGGGGCACTTGGATAGTTCAGTGGCTGAGCATCTGCCTTTGGCTCGTCATGATCCTAGGGTCCTGGGATCAAGTCCTGCTGCCTATGTCTCTGCCTCTCACTGTGTCTCTCATAAATAAACAAATAAAATAGTTTTTAAAAAATAGAATTCATATGAGAAATTATCCATTGTATACTTAGAAGTTTTTTTGTTTTCTAGTCTGTTTTTCTGGGTATCATTCAGTTTTTCTATTTAGATAAGCATATTTGTCAATATGTTTTATCACAAATATTCATCTTTAACAGTATCAAAATTGAAGGGTGATATTTGGCCATAATTCTTGCTTTTCCAACCTTTATGTCAAAACCTGTAGGCCTGTACACTAGACAAGAAGTTTAACAGCTGGGGTGAGGGGGGCACGCACAGTGGGTGGCAGTGGCAGTAACTGTAATACATACCCTAAAAGCAGCCCAAACAAATAACTCATAGTGCTCACAAAACCATCCACAGAATGAAATAGAATCACATACTTAGTATTGATTCAAAAGCTATTTAAGGACAAGTTGATAAGTGAAAAATATAATCTCCAGATTAACATTAACAGATTACAGTCAACTATAACATCTAGCATCATTCTGTGTAGATTAGAAAAAAAATTTTTTCAGTGAATCAAATACCTGATTTACCCATATTTCTGGGAGCACTATTATTCCAATTTAACTTCTGTCTATATACCAAACAGCCTTTCAAAGAAAATTCTTATAGATCTTCTTCCAGACGAAATAAAACAGGAGAAAACTTATCTCTGAGTTGCTTTACTCCCTGACAATTCTGTCAGTTCCAATTTTCATTTTCTTAAAATTATGTTCACCATCAGGACGCCTGGGTGGCTCAGTGGCTAAGCATCTGCCTTTAGCTCAGGGTGATATACTGGGGTTGGGGATCGAGTCCCACATCGGGCTCCCTGCATGGAGTCTGCTTCTCCCTCTGCTTGTGTCTTTGCCTCTATCTCTCTCTCTGTGTCTCATGAATGAATAAATAAAATCTTTAAAAAAATGTATGTTCACTATCTTCTCAATAAAAGGAGGATTTCTAAAAAGTATAAACAAGTTATCTTATACAAGCTTTAACTATAAGAAAACATTGTTTATAAAATAAACATTTTTCTGACTAGGAACAAATATGGTAAAGGAAGTTTACTTTGGACATGATTTGATAGACCCTAAGAACCTCAAAATATATTCTACAAGAATATATTATTTATTATTATGTCTTACTATTATGCAAATAGTTAAGTTGCTAGTATATATATATATGTGTGTGTATATACATATATATACACGTATTTAAAACAGTAAATATTGATAAACTGATACGATGTCTTATAAATATTTTATTACTTCATCAAAAGCTCTCTAAGAAATGTAGCCACATTTTACAAAAATGAAAACCCAGAAGCAAAACAAGTCATATTTCAGAATCTCAGAATGATTTAGGAGTTGGAGGCAACAATCTCCAAAAGTGAGGGTGCAACTGGGGTTGGAAATGCCTTTCCACATCCCCCTGCATGCAGCCAAATCACTCTTCCCACACCAGAAAGAATACAAAAAGGGTTGAAAGTCAAATGCATTGACAGAAATATTTACTTCAAACACAAAGAAAGAAGCAAAAATTGAGAAAATTCTCCCAGGAGAAAGAAGAGACAATGAGGAAAAAATAAGAGAGAAATATAAAAAATTAAGAGAATTACTCCAGAGGACCGATATTCAAACAATAGAAGTTCCAGAAGGAGAAAATTGAGAAATCAGAGAGGAAGGTATTTTTTTTAAAAGTGGTTGAACGTCTGCCTTTGGCTCAGGTCATGATCCCGGGGTCCTGGGATCGAGTGCCACATCAGGCTCCCCATAGGGAACTTGCTTCTCCCTCTGCCTGTCTCTGCCTCTGTGTGTGTGTCTGTGTGTGTGTGTGTGTGTGTGTGTGTGTGTGTGTCTCTATGCGCGAATGAATAAAATCTTTTAAAAAGGAGGAGGAGGAGGAGAGGAAGAAATTTTCCAGAAGTGACAGAAATGAGTCACTGAAGTTGAAAGGGCTACTGAGGGCTCACCACAAGTGAATGATTCAAGAACCATATCATGTCATTGTGAAATTCCAGAAAACTGGGGGTAAAAAGCTTTTTTTGGGGGGGGTGACTGAAAAGCAACAGAACAGAGAACACCATTGGATTTCTCACATGCAACTACAGATGTTAGAAGATGAAACAATACTTCCAAAGTTCTGAATAAAATGATTTCCAACCACACATCCTGTGACCAACCAAACCATTATTTTAAGTAAAGTTAAAATAATAAAAATTTCAGAGATGAGACCTTAAAAAAATACCTCCCATGTATCCTTTCTTGATATTTTTTTAAATTTAATTTATTTATGATAGTCAGAGAGAGAGAGAGAGGCAGAGACATAGGCAGAGGGAGAAGCAGGCTCCATGCACTGGGAGCCCGATGTGGGATTCGATCCCCGGTCTCCAGAATCGCACCCTGGGCCAAAGGCAGGCGCCAAACCGCTGCATCACCCAGGGATCCCTCCTTTCTTGATATTAAATCAAGAAATGAAAATATGGGATGCAATCAATAGACAATGAAGGCCAATGTGAGAGCCACAGCTAGTAGTGGCCCAAAGGGCAATTAATCCTGACTATATCTGGAAATCAAAGAACTCCAAAAGGAATGTCTTAATAAAAGAACATGAAGGATGCCTGGCTGGTGCAGTTGATAGGGTATGTGACTCTTGGTCTCAGGATCATGAGTTCAAGTCCCACATTGTTTATGAGGCTTACTTAAACACACACAACACACACACACAGATTATTTGATGTGTGTAAACATATTAAGCGAACATTTATGCTCATATCAAAGAGCTTAGGGACTGGAACACCTGAGTGGCTCAGTCAGTTAAGCACCAGACATTTGGTTTCAGCTCAGGTCTCAATCCTTGGATTGTGAGATAGAACCCGGCTCTGCACTAGGCGTAGAGTCTGCTTAAGATTCTATCTCCCTCTCCCTTTGCTCCTACAGTTGTGTGCTCTCTCTCTCTCTCTCTCTTTCTCTCTCTTAAAAAAAAAAGAGAGCGGGATCCCTGGGTGGCGCAGCGGTTTGGCGCCTGCCTTTAGCCCAGGGCGCGATCCTGGAGGCCCAGGATCGAATCCCACATCGGGCTCCCGGTGCATGGAGCCTGCTTCTCCCTCTGCCTGTGTCTCTGCCTCTCTCTCTCTCTCTCTGTGACTATCATAAATAAATAAAAATTTAAAAAAAAAAAAAAGAGAGCGAGCGAGCTTAGGGATTAATTAGTAATGTATACATAAAAAACTAACTGAAAAAAAAAACCTTTTGCAATAATCAACTCTAGCAAGAAGTAGTTACTCAATAAGGAAATATTTGTGATGTCTTCCTAGGTATGATATTGCAAATACTAAAAATTAGAATTAACTATATTGAGAAGATATGAAACTGTATGCGCCATGGTGGGGATGAGAGGGTAAGTGGTAGTAAAAGCATTAAACTGTCAGGTTCCATAAATGAAGTCAATAAGTACTATCTAATATGAAAAAAACTAGAAATAGAAGCATCTAAATATGATTTAGAAGTATAAAGATATGGGATCCCTGGGTGGCGCAGCGGTTTGGCGCCTGCCTTTGGCCCAGGGCGCGGTCCTGGAGACCCGGGATCGAGTCCCACGTCGGGCTCCCGGTGCATGGAGCCTGCTTCTCCCTCCGCCTGTGTCTCTGCCTCTCTCTCTCTCTCTGACTATCATAAGTAAATAAAAATTAAAAAAAAAATCTTTAGAAGTATAAAGATATACAGAAGGTGAAACAGTTAAAAAGTGAGATAGTAATTTTCTATGGGGAGTCAGAATGGGAGGTATGGAAAGGTTTCAGAGTAACTGCTATTATAAGGTTAGTCATGCTATATAACTTTCTAAACTATATTTATGGGGGCATATGGGTGGTTCAGTCAGTTAAGTGTCTGCCTTCAGCTCACATCATACTCTCTAGGCCCTGGGATTGAGCTCTGTATCAGGCTTCCTGTTCAGCAGGGAATCTGCTGCTCCCTTTCACTCTGCCCCTCCCTCTGCTTATGCTCTCTCTCTCTCTCTCTCTGTCTCTCTCTCTAATGAATAAATAAAATCTTTTAAAAAACTATATTTATGTATCACTTTGATCAAAATTAAGTTAAAAATAAAACAAAACAAACCCATTTCTTCTTCTATCTTCAATCTCTCTCTCCCCTAGATCTTTCATCTTAGCACATAAACATCCTTTCAAAGAAAATCCTTATATAACTTCTTCCAGATATAGTCCAATTTCTTTTCTTTCCACTACACCAATATTACTACAAATTATTCCCTAATGAGGTCCACACCATCACTCCTCAATCTGTTGCACTAGATTAAGCTGAACCATATGAAATGGTTGATTTGGCCATTTTTTACCTATGAAAAGAGAATTTCATATGGTTCAACCTAGTGGTTTACTGTCATCTGCCACCACCAAATTCTGAGTCCATCACCTGAATATGTCTTGTTGTCTGTTTCATTTATGCCCTGCTCTGCTGCCTTAATTCACTCTTCATTTCTTTCTGAATTAAGGCTTCAACCCCCTAACTCTTGCTTCCCACCAGTCTGTTGGCATCTCTGCCAGAACCATCTTTCTAAAAGATTTATTGTATCATGTCACTCTCTTGCTTAAAATTCTTCAGTTTCATCCCAATGCCATCAAAATCAAACCTAAACTCTTTCCCATGGCCACAAGCCAGCCACTGCCTGCCCCCCCAGCTTACCTTGTTCCAGTCTCTATATCCACCCTTCCTTGACCCCAACCTTGACCCCCACCTTAATGTAGAATTTACTCCAACGCTATACTTGAGTCACATTAAACAACTCACATGCAGAAATGTTCCTTTGATTTTTATATTTTTAAATATATATGATTATATATCACTAACATTTGGCACTTTGAGGGCACTTGATAAATATTTATGAAAGAAAAATTCAGTGTTTTCTTAATGGCCCAAAAATTAATCATAGATGAAAAATAGATAAGATTCAATTTTTCTAAGGGCCAAGTGAGTACTGAAAAGGCTGATGATGTCCAGAGAGGGGAGGTGGGTAGGGGAATGGGTGAAACAAGTGAACAGGGTTAAGAGTATACTTATTGTGATGAGCCCTCAGTAATGTATTGAATTGTTTAATCACCATATTGTACACCTGAAACTAACATAACACTGTGTGTGAACTCTACTGGAATTAAAATAAAAATCTTAATTAAAAAAAGGATGATAATGTTTTCTTAAATATTCAAATGTATAGTGACAAGGAACTAAGAACAACTAACAACCTGTATTAAGTTGGGGGAAAGATAGGAGGAATGATTGAAAGAAAGAAAAGATAGAGAAAAGGGAAGGTAGGAGAGGAATCTGGGGGATAAAGTGTTACCTCAATTTTATATTGCAACAACTACATGAAAAACATTTGCAATATCACAATCTGTATGCAGAAAATTATTCTCCATTTTCCAAAAAGTGATAAAACCAGGGCCTATGATTAGCCTCAAAGAACATATGTACTAAATATTAGTACTTCAATGTGTTTTCTGGTGAAAGAACTGCGTCATTAAGTTTTAGAAGCTGTCCAACCAGTTTCCAAACTAGTACCCCATCCAACAAAAGTTTAATTAGGTTTGGAGTTTTGTTTAAACTGACAGCTATGGTTCAAAAAGCCCCCAAGGTCAGGGTATAGTTTGCATCTTAAATAATCAAATTGCCCAAAGGAATTCTGTGGTTCTGTGGTGGTTATTTTTTTATTCTGATTTGCAACGAATCTCTTAATAGCTCTCTGCTCCGAATATGGTTCATTCAAATACAAAATATTTTTACAGTATCTCTGAGCCAATAACAAAAGAAAAGAAAAAAAAAAGCAGTTAAGTCTTCACCTGTTCACCTTGCAGACATCCTGCAAACTCACACTGGAAGCAGGATATAAGCAAAAAAGGCCTTAAGCAGGCAAAAAGAGATGTCAGCAAAGGACCACATGGAAGAAGTTCACACACTTTCCCATAGGAAAGCTTTTGAGGCTCTCCCTCAGAGGCTTATTTACTCTCACTTTACAAACAATACTACCAGGCTTATTTATCTAGTTTCGAAGCCTAGGGCAGAATAGAAATAAGGTATTAGGAAGAGAGCTGTGGGAGAGGGGCTACTTACAACACACGGAAATACTGACAGCAAAACAGAGACAGCTGTTGGCCTAATGGGAAGGAGGAAGCAAAAATTATAAAAAAAAAAAAAAAAAAAAAAAGAACTCAAAGCATAGCTGAATATAAGGTGTGGGGTGAACACTTCACTCACCCAATAAGACCTCGGATATCACTATAGCTTAGCCTAGTGAAAGGAACTGACATCCAAAATGGTGTCCTTTGTCCTCAAGAAAAGGATCAATTTAGCCCCTGAGCTAGGTAATTGGAAAGCAAGGAGGAACAAGTCACACCTGCATTTACAAAAGGAAACATTATAAAATATAAAAGATTCTAGTGTTTCTTCTGAAAGAGTAAAAATTTAAAAAGGCATATTTGTCCCTACATGTATGAATACATAGTTATTAAGAAAATGATTCATTTGCTGAGGGACCCTCATGATGACAATTATAATGTATTTAAAAATCTAGGTGAAATACTATTGAGTATTTACCCAAAGAAAATGAAAGCATTAATTTAAAAAGATATATGTACCCTATGTTTATGGCAGCATTATTTACAATAAGCCAAGATATGGAAGCAACTTAAGTGCCCATCAACAGATAAATGGATAAGAAAGATGCAGGGTGTGTGTACGTGCACGTGTGTGTAGAGCAGAATATTATAGAGCAATAAAAAAGGATGAGATCATACCATTTGATATTACATGGATGGACCTAGAGGGTATTATGTTAGTGAAATAAATTAGACTGAGAAAAAATACTATATGATTTCACTCATTAGTGGAATCAAAACAAAACAAAAAAGAAAACATGAATAATCAAGCAAAAAGCAGAACCTGACCTATAAATACAGACAACAAACTGATAGGTGCTACAAGGGAGGAAGGAAAGGAAATTGGGCAAAATGGAAGATAGTGGCTTCCAGGTTACAGAATGAGTAAGTCATGGAACAAAAGCCACAGCATAGAGAATATGGTCCATCATACTGTGATTACTTGTATAATGACACATGACACCTATATCTGTGGTGAACATAGAATAATGTATAAAATTGTCAAATCACTACATTGTACATCTAAAATTAATATTCTGTGTCAACTATACACAAATTTTTTTAAATCTACGTGAAATATATATTGGGTTGTAGAACCTAAAATCCATGTGTGTTTCAAATAATTGCTATACAATATATAACATCAAAGAACACAAGAATAGGGGTACCTGGGTGGCTTAGTCAGTTAAGCATCTGACTCTTGGTTTTGGCTCAAGTCATGATCTCAAGCCATGGGATGTAGCCCTGAAACAGGCTCCATGCTCAGCCTAGAGTCTGTTTGTCCCTCAACCTCTGCTCCTCCCCTGCTCATGCTCACACTCTCTCTCTCAAATAAGTAAATAAACAAAATTAAAAAGAAAACAAAAAGAGTAATAGTTAGTGTATCTGGAGTTTTGTCTCTGCGCCACCACTAACTATATGTGGCCTTGGTAAATCAGTCACTTCTCTGAAACTATCTCCTCTTCTGCCAAATGAAGGGTCTGGAGAAAGAGCTTCCCACTCTTGTTTCCCTCCAACCCATATTCCCAATATTCTCCCTTTACTCAGCTTGGCCATTCTGGGCCCATGGCCTCAGGTAAAAAGTACCAACCCAGAACATAAAATGATGAAATAAGAGTCTTTTTCTGGCTTTTCAATTTCAAAAGTCTAAGAAGACTAAGAAGTCTAAGTCTAATCTTTTGGAACTAAATAACACAGAATAATGACAACTGACCTGGTAGAAAATAAGGTAAGTTGAGTTTATTTGAGTTATATATCCTTACTTTGCAACTAGAAATGAATTACATTCTTGGGCCAGAGAAACCTGGCGAGAGGTGATGAAAAACATAGATGCTGCTGGGACCCTCTGAGGTCTCATACCCAGCTCTCCAGGACTAAGGCCCTAGGAAACAAAAGGGGAGAGTGCAGAAATGGAGAGCAAAAAGAAAATCTGGGACCATTTTCCATGGAGAATCCAAGAAGAAACAAGATCCCAGAAAAGACGAGGCAGATGGAGCATACAGAGTTTTCCAGGCCCCAGCCAGTCTTGACAATAGCAAAATGACTGTATGCCCAAGAGTGGCAAACACAAATGAGGCAGCTGGGGGAACTGAAGGAGCCTTAGAAATGGGAACAATAGGGATCCCTGGGTGGCGCAGCGGTTTGGCGCCTGTCTTTGGCCCAGGGCGCGATCCTGGAGACCCGGGATCGAATCCCATGTCGGGCTCCCGGTGCATGGAGCCTGCTTCTCCCTCTGCCTGTGTCTCTGCCTCTCTCTCTCTCTCTCTGTGACTATCATAAATAAAAAAAAAAATTAAAAAAGAAATGGGAACAATAGGCAACTCAGCAGGAACCTGTGTGGACTGACACTGGAGGGAGATCTATGGAGCAAGTAGCATCTGTTGCCTATCACCAGGAATGGAAGTCCTTTTAGCCCTCATCTTCGTATTAAAGACACCAGAAAACAAGAAGTCAAGCTCTGGATGGAACAATGTTACATCAAAAAGACACAGAGCAAGATCAGCTTCAGTAGGTCCTACACTGGCTGTCAAGCAGGACCTGCTGGCCAGGATGGACCCATGGCTGCTACCTAAATCCTATCTTACTCTGTGTCTTCTTTACACTCCCCTCCTGTAATACAGAATTAGGGGTCTTGTCCCCTCCCTATAGGAGAAAAATATAGTAGAGAGACTGGCCAGGTGCTATAGGACACACATACTAAATAAAACAGAAACATACGTTGAATCTTAAACAGGAAAATATATCTCCACAAAAGGCGACCAGCCCAGCACTACCTGTTGGAACTCTTTATCTCTCGGTAAGGAAGTGTTCCAGGTGTAAGGCCAACTCTTAGAGGTCAAGTGAGGAGTTCAAAAGACTGCATGCATGACATTTCCTTTCCCAACAAGACCTAAGTGGACCTCCAGATGGAAGTATGGATGCTTCAGCAGAGGTCAGCATGGCACATGACCTTAAGGAACTCTGTAAATATCCCAAGGATGGACAGGGGAATCCCCAAATTGCCTAAGGCCAAATTTCTGTGGTCCTAATGGAATGGGAACTCCAAATAAAGACTAAATAGAGTTTTAGAGAAATAAACATATTTCTTGCACATCTGTGTTTGGAGACTGAGATTCATGCCCACTACACACGGAGACAGACTCCACAGCTATGAAATTATAGATTAAGCAAAGAATAAGAATAATAATCTGTGAATAATGTCATGCCAATAAATGCAGGAAAAAGTGGATAAAAAGAATTATCGTCTAAAAACACATGTCACAAAATCGACCCAGGGGTAAGGAGGAGAGCGAAAGCCTTGAAAGGATTAATAATTAAAGAAACAGATAATTTTCTAAAATCTCTCTTTACCCAAGTAACCAGCCCAACAACTTAACAGATGAAAATTATCAAACTTTCAAGGAACAAATGCAAGTTTATACAAACTGTTTTTAGAGAACAGAAAAAGAAAGCATCCAATTTTAATGGTTAGTATAACCTTAATACCAAAAATGGACAAGCACAAAAAATGGACAAGCAAATTAGTAGATGTCTACACCAATCTTTTGTATAGACACAAATGCAAAAACCCTGATAGAAATCCTCTATGTATAAAAACATATTGTAACATAACCAAAAATGCTTCTCCCAGATGGCAGGGACAGTACAGATGAGTCAACATTATGACAGTAGATTTAAGAAGCAGAAGTAGTTAATGAAATTCAAGACTCATTCATGATTTAAAAATTCTTAGCAAGCTCAGGAAGGAAGTCAATCTAATAATGAAATCTATCAAAAATCTGTAATAAACGTCATAGTCAGTGGTGATATTAAGAACCAAGCCTTTGGGGATCCCTGGGTGGCGCAGCGGTTTGGCGCCTGCCTTTGGCCCAGGGCGCGATCCTGGAGACCCAGGATCGAATCCCACGTCAGGCTCCCGGTGCATGGAGCCTGCTTCTCCCTCTGCCTGTGTCTCTGCCTCTCTCTCTCTCTGTGACTATCATAAATAAATTTAAAAAAAAAAATTAAAGAACCAAGCCTTTGTTTTAAAGTCAGGAATAAAATAGGAATGCTCACCACCTCCGCTTTTATTCAACCTAAATTTTATTTTTTTAAGATTTTATTTATCTATTCATGGGAGACACAGAGAGAGACAGAGACAAAGGCAGAGGGAGAAGCAGGCTCCTCGTGGGGAACCCACTGAGGGACTCAATCCCAAGACCCCAGGATCACACCCCAAGCTGAAGGCAAATGTTCAAATACTGAGCCACTGAGGTGTCCCCAACACAAATTTTATTAAACAAGAAATGCTACAGGCAAACTTTTGGAACAGATAAGAATTCAGAGAGATTATGAGATAAACGGTCAACACATTAAAACCAATATGGTGGGCAGCCCCGGTGGCACAGCGGTTTGGCGCTGCCTGCAGCCTGGGGTGTGATCCTGGAGACCTGGGATCGAGTCCCACATCAGGCTCCCTGCATGGAGCCTGCTTCTCCCTCTCTCTCTCTCTCTCTCTCTCTCTCTCTGTCTCTATGAATAAATAAAATCTTAAAAATAAAAATAAAACCAATATGGTAATAAACAATTTGAAAATGTAAATAGAAAAATCTAATTCACAAAAGCAATAAAATCTATAACAAAGGTACATGTATGTAGTTAAATATTATAACGCTATGGTTAAAACTTACAAGTCTTTACTTGACTTAGCAGGATTTGACAGTTTTCACATCCTTCTAGAAATATTTCACTTGGTTTCCAAAGCACCATACACCTTCTCCTAGTTGTACTTCTACACCTAACTCTCCTTCACAGTTTCTTTTGTTCCTTCTATTTCTTCCCTCAGCCTCTAAATGGTGGTGTGCCCCCAGGCTCCTAATCCTTAGATTTATTCTCATTTCCAGCTACACTCTCCCTCTTAGTCATCACTTTCAGTTTAATGAATTCTAAACATCTTCTGGTCACTGTTGATGCCAATCTTTCTAGCCCTAACCTCACCACTGAACTCTAGGATTATTACTAAATGTCTATTCGATATCTCCTTTTGAAAGTATATTAGGCATCTCAAACTTAACATGTCCAAAATCAATCCCATAACCTGGCTTACCTATGGTCTTCACCATCTCAGAAAAAAAAAAAAAAAGCATATTCTATGTTAGCTACATCCACCCAAAACCATGGAGTCATTCTTGATTTCTTTCTCTCTCTTCTCTCACACACACACACACACACACACACACACACACACACACTCCATAAGCAACCTTCAAAACGTATGCTGAATCAGAATATTCCTTATCTCCTTATCACTATAGTTGACCATCATCTCTCACCTGGATTATCATAATAGGTGCCTAACTGGTCTTCCTCCCTTGCCCTATAATCTATTGTCCACACAAAAGATAGATGATAATTTTAAAACAAGGTCAGATCATGTCATACCTCTGCTCAAAACCTTCCAGTGTCCTCCCAAATCACTCAAGTGTGACATCTAAAATTCTTATCATGGCTACAAGATGGCATATCAGTGATTCTCAACAGGGACAATACTGCTCCCTAGGAAACATTTAGAAATTGCCTGGGGGAGGAGGGCAGCATTTTTGGTGGTTACAATGGGAATGTGCTACTGGCATTTAGTAGGCACGAAAGGACCGAGGATATATGAAGTCATTCCACGGACTTAGAACTAAACACAATAAAGCAGCCATATGTGAAACACAGTAATGATGAATATTTAATTATAAAGGAAAAGTTTTAACTATATTATTGCCAATCTATATAATTTTTAAATATTTTAGCAAAATAATATTAAATTTGCCATGAAGATTATAAAGTTATTTTTTCATTTTTGCTTTCAGATTGTTTACAGAGGTCTACTTCTCCATATCTTCTTGGATTACTCTTTTTTCTGTAGTCTCATCACTTACCAAGGAGATGGCTCCCAAGGTCTTTTTATATTCCAGAGACTCACATATGTGAGATTTCAAGTTGGAATATATGAGGTAGGGTGTGGTTGACACTTTTTCACTTTGTTCCATGTCTAAACAGGGATTTATTCTGACACTATGCTTATAAAGAAGCTTAGATCATTTTCTCTATTTCAAAAGTCCTTAATTGGTCTTAGAATGCATCCCTATTTCACTTCTCATTTCCCATTTTCTTTTATTATATACCCAAAAGTCTAATCTGCTATTATTTATCCTAACATGCATTGTAGTGCCATCTGCATTGTGTTTTCATTTTCTGGCCCTTCTTATTTATTATAGCTGCTTATATTCCTACCAAGAGCACATTCATTATCAGCAGACAAAACAGCTAACAACTTCATTATATCTTCCAGTGTAGTTGTTTAGAATTATGATTCAATTATAAATTACTCTCATTTTTCCTTTATGTTACAAATAGGGCATTATATTAATGTTTGACATTATGTGGGTTGGGAGACAATAATTATCTATGAATTTTATTTCAGGATATTAAAAGGGGCAAAATATGTGCAACATATATATAATAAGAAGGGAGCAGAGTCTGATAGTATTGAGAACCACTGTACTAGCTGACCTGGCTCTGGGGTACCTCTTTGACTTTATCTCCTCCCATACCTCAATTCAAAGCCCCTCCACCTTGCTGTTCCTCTAACTCTACAAGAACATTCCTTCCTTAGAAATTTGCAATGTTTCTTCCCCCTGCTTAGAATGATCTTTCCCCTTACATGAATTGTGTGGCTTGCTCCATTCTTTCAAGACCTCTACTCGAATGTCACATTATCCCACAGTCCTTTCCTGACCATCTGATTTAAATGTCTTCACACCATCACAGTCTATATCTCCTATCCAGTATTATTATTTTTATGTCACTTATCACCACCTGAGAAATTACTGATTTAGTTATTCTCTGCCTCCTCTCTCTAGAATGTAAACTCCAAGAAAGCAGGAATTTCCATTTGGTCATTGCTATTTTTCAGGGTCTGGTACAGCACTCAATAAAACTGAGTGGAAAGACAAATGTCTTAATGGCCAAAGAGTGTACTGATATGGGCCTGGATACAGCAGGCATGTTCCAGGTCCCTCATTCCCAATCGAGACACTGTTTCCGTGCTATTAAATACTTGGGATATTTAACATTTGTTGAATATTTCATTTGAAGAAAGGTTTACACAACTGAAAAGTACTGGAAAGCCACTGGCCCTTCAATTAGCAAAGATTGAAAAACACAATGATGTAGGCTGTAGGAAAAAGAATGTAGGTGGTTCAACTTTACTGAAAGGCGTCTTTAAATTCTTAGTGTTTGAGGCAGCCTGGGTGGCTCAGCGGTTTAGCACCGCCTTTAGCCCAGGGCCTGATCCTGGAGACCCTGGATCAAGTCCCATGTCAGGCTCCATGCATGGAGCCTGTTTTTCCCTCTGCCTGTGTCTCTGCCTCTCCCTCTGTGTGTGTGTCATGAATAAATTAATAAAATTTTAAAAATAAATAAGTTCTTAGTGTTTGGTACAATGATAAGCACTGTAGGTGCTCAATAAAATGTTGCTGGAAGGTAAAATCTCCATAGACGGTGCATTATACATAGAGACTGTGATAGAAACTGCTCTGATACCTCTTTTACCCTCTTCCATAGTAAATAAATCTTGGTACACAGCTGCTCAGAATTATGACTTCATTTCTCATCCTTTTTTTGTAGCTAGATGTAATCATGTGGCTAAGTTCTGGCTATTGAAATATAAGCAGACGTGGTAAGCAAAGTCTGGCACAAGCTTTTCTTATTTGCACCGTCCTACTGACTGAAATGCAGGTGTGATGGCTGGAGCAGCCATACTGAACCCTGAGATGACTTTGGTAATGAGGATCACAGTCAGTGAAGCAGTAAGATGGCAGGTAGGATCTCTGACTCTGCAGAACACCATAACAGTCCTATATTACCCTTTACATGACATTTTACAAGGGAGAAATAAACTGCCATCTTATCTAAGTCACTATTATTTTGGATTTTCTGATTATCTGCACCCATTAGTTGCCCAGAGTAAGTTCTATTACGATTGCTATTTACTTCCCTTTCCTTGTTGCTTGGTATTTGGCTAAACTGATTTGGCATTGTACTGGTGACAGCCTATATAAATTATGCATTCCATTTAGCACTTGCAAAGATTCTATTGTAAATGGATATTTAATAAGCTTTTTTGCTTAACCCTAAAGAGCAATAGAATAGAGTCATGCATAAAAATCCATAATTTAGTGAACTGTTTAATAATCACTTTCCAAAGTAATAATTGATTGTCAAAGACTGTATTTCTAGGCAAGTCTCAATAGCATAATGAAATCAGAACAATGAAAAGTGTCTCAGCTGTCTCAATCTTTCATTTCTTCAGAACCTTATTTCAAATGATTAAGAGATGAAGAGCTTGAGACTGGAGATGTTCTTGAGGGGAAATCTAGCTGAAATGATGAGGTCTAGCTTTATTATAATCTTCTCTTGTGTGCCTAATAAATTTGCAGTAAGCCAAGTAAAGAATAGGAATTTTATTTACTGCATTATCTGTGAGATCTACAGAGAAGACAGACTACCAATTTTAAAGGTGCAGAAGGGGTGGAGGGTGCAGGAGATTTTTACTTATCATCAAGACTGGCCAAATTTAATGACCAGTATGCCAATTAATACCTAACCATGTGATCATAGCAATCCTGCATTTTTACTTAGATAATATCCAAAGCATCGTCTCTTCGTCCTAGCTTTTGGGAATCCATAATAAGGCCACTGACATGCTTAATTCTCTCAAGGTGAGGGTTCTCAACAAGACCCCAAGCCACCACAGATAATAAAATCTTAAATATGTTAAAAGTTCCCCAAAAAGATGGGGACTCAACATATACCCACTGGGCTAAGAGAAAAGTGTCTGAGGGTATTTTTTCACTCTGAAAACAGCTCAAAGATTTAAAAATAAAATAAATTTAAAAAGCTAATAAGATGAAGTAGAAGTGGGTCAGTCTGTTACTCTGCCTTTTTTTGACATGAGAAATGGTAGATAATGGAGATTTTATCTTTTGTTCATATTAACAACAACTTACTTTGGCAGAATCAATAGTACTTGTCTGACTGTAACAAACCCATTACTCAATATGGATCTTAGGTGCCCAGTCTGAATCCCATCCCTGGAATCCCATCTCTACCATCACCACAGGGCACTGTGAAGAGTAAATCCTCGCTTCTTGACCTAAATGTGCTGGGCTCAGAGGACACCAGGGTGAACCATCCCTAAACAGGAGAGTATGATGGTCCTCCCACTAATGCAGCCATCACAGAAATCTGAGAAGGGAGAAATCATGGTGAGAAAAAGATTCTGGATACCTGGGGTCTAGACCTTAAGGTAGTGAAAGAAAAAATGAAGGGTCCGATGGAGGGAGAAAGAGAGAAAGGAAGTGCCATCAACATGTTGTAATAAGAATAAAAACAATTCTGGTCTGGTTGTCAGAAGAACTAAAGGGATCCAGTCTCAACTATGCTAATTAGCTATATGGGCTTGCAATAGACACTTGTTCTCATTGGGTCTCAGGTGTTTTTGTTGGGGTTGTTGTTTTGTTTTTGTTTTTAAAGATTATTTATTAATTTATTCATGAGAGACAGAGAGAGGCAGAGACATAAGCAGAGGGAGAAGCAGGCTCCCTGTGGGGAACCCAATGTGGGACTCAATCCCAGGTCCCTGGGATCATGACCTGAGCTGAAGGCAGACACTCAACCACTGAGTCACCCAGGTGCTCCGGGTCTCAGTTTTTTTCATCTAAAATATGTAGCTAATTAGGTTATCTCCCAGCTCCAGACACTATTTTACTGAAAAGTGAGGGCAAGGAAACACTATGGAAAAGTTTATCACCAAGACTCTAAAAGTTTTTTTTCCATATAATAAAAACACAAAGTAAAATATGTCAAAGAAAATCTATTAAATGAGAATATATTATTTTTAGTTTCAACGCAATAAACTAAAAATTTAACCTTTTTCTACTGTGCTCAAAAACTTAACAGATTTTGTCAAACTATGGTGGGACCAAGTGGACTTTCAGTGCACTTTGCAGTAGACTAGGGAAAGTAGGTACTTATAAAATAATATTCCCCCAAAAGGAAATATATATTCAGTACAACTAGATAATCTGATGCCTTGATTTGGGATGAGAGATGTTCAGACATGATTGTGATTTGCTAGTTCTCAAGATTTTGGTTTTACTGTCAAAACTATCTACATCCTTAAAACCCAAATGTTTATAAATTATGTATTATAACAAAGATTGTAAAGACTATAGCTGCCTAGCTTGAGGCTGTTTAGAGCTACAGACTATACTTTTCAGTAATAAAAAACAAATGGCTTCCATGTACAATGGGTCAACATGTAAACTAACAGGGATATTCAGTTGGTTCAATTTGCTTTCAAAACAGCCATATTATTTTAAGCCCTGGTATCAACATTAAATTTCAAAACTGTTTAAGATTATATAAACTCTTCCTTCTCATTTTACACAAAATAGATGAAAATCATGACTTGAAGACATCACAAAATTACCCTTAAAGTGTACTAAAACTCTGCAATATTAAGGTGGCAATTAGAGCTGGATTTTAAATGTGCAATTTATCAGATGATGCCCACCTCACCTCCTACTGAAAAAGAGTCCAAGCCCTTGAACCAATCCTTAAATTTTAAGACATTAAAAATGTCTATTAGGAAATCAAGATTTGAGTTATGTATAAATGAAATAATAATCCAGAGGGGAAATGCTTTTATCCTAAATATCCAAATAATTATACCTGAAATAACAAAAAAAGGCAATTATTTTGCCAACATTTAAAACCTCTTCACTTTTCCTCATATGTACTTAAACCCTGTATATGTGATAATGGATCACTTTCAGGATTCAAATGCATTTGTCCTGTATGGTCTAAATTAAGGGATGTTATTATCCAAACAGGCAAAAGAAAAAGTTATTGCTGGGCAGCATCTATGCTAAGAATCAGAAAAAAAAAAAATCTGAATTCTACAATAAATTAACATTTCATTTTCAAGTAACTTCATATTTCAAACTTGAAAGGAAATCCTGATGGAAAATAAACTGCACTTATCCAAAAAGAATAAGTTTATTTTGGAGGAACAATTTCTAACTTGGATCAAAATCATTACTACAACCAAAATGACTAAAGGAAGAGGAATTTTCCTTCAAAAATTAATATAATATTTTCCATCTTCTAAAAATGAATGTAAACCAAACACATAAGCATTTGGTATTTATTGAAAGCACCCAAATGTTATCAGAGATTTTAAAACTTCACAGAAAAAAAAAAGGTGTAAATCAAGAAACTACATAATTATTACTTCATTTGTACTAGCTTAACTTGTTATGTCTATGAGGACAAAAAGTACTGCACAAAGGGAATGTGTAAGAGAAAAATGTAATAAATGTGTCTGTCATTTTGAATAGAAAAGATTTGTCCAAACTAGTCCCTTCCAATTGTATTATGTCATTCAAACAATATAAATTGCTTTTCTTGGCCCGGATCCTGGTAGGTTCCCTAATTTATACCTCCAATGAGCAAAAGTGTATTCCTAGGATAGGGAAAGATGAAATTTAAAAAGTAAAGAGCCAAGGAAATGTTTAAATATTATGAAATAATAAGCAGCTATTTAAAGGAACAACTTAGAAGCTATACATATTGATATGTGTCAAAATAAGTTGCAGAATAATGTATACCACACGTTCTTATTTTTGTAAAGAAAAAAACTTTGTGTGCATGTATATATACACATTTGTACTAAAATATTAAGATAAGTGTAGAAGGATAAGCAATGATAAGCATTGGTTACTCTGGTGAGCTAAGGAGGGTTTAGAAGGGAATATATTGTTTCCTTGTGTTTCTTCTTATAACTTGTCAAAAGAAACACGTTTTTATAAAGAATCTGGTAACATCTTAAAGTTTGTATTTTGAGATAATTGTAGACTCATATTCACTTGTTGCAAATAATACAGAAATATCCTAAATACTCTTGGATTACCATTGCCTTGCCCCAATGGTAATATGATGCAAAACTGTAATATCATGACCACAATGCTGACCTGATACAGTCAAGCTACACACAATTCTATCACCACAAGGATTTCTCACGTTGCCTTTCTAAAGCCACACACACTTTCCTCCTACCCTCCAACACCCCTAGTCTATCCTTAACCCCTGGCAACCACAAATATGTTCTCCATTCCTATAGTTTTGTCCTTCTAAGAATGTTATATAAATGGAATTATATAGTATCTAATATTTAGAAATTTCTTCTTTTTCTTTTCTTTGTTTTTGGTGTTGGTTTTTGTTGGTTTTTTGTTTGTTTGTTGCCTCAGCATAATTTTCTAGAGATTCATCCAAGTTGTTGAAGGTATCAGTATTTCTTTTCTTCTTGTTGCTGGTTAATATATCCATTTACTCCATGAAGGACATCTGGATTGTTCCTAGTTTTGAGTTATTGAATAACAAAATCTGCTACAAACATTCATCTTGGATTTTACTTGAATATAAGTTTTAATTTCTGTAGATAAATGCACTGCTTTAACCCTATCTCACAAATTTTGACATTGTATTTTTATTTTAACTTAGCTCAATGTCTTTTTTTTATCCCTAAGACTTCCATGTTGATCCGTATTTTATTCAAAACTATATTGTTTAGTTTCTAAGTATTTGGAGATTTTCCTATTATGGTTCTGGTATTAATTTCTAGATTTGTTCCATTATGGTCTGAGAAGGCATTCTGTATGAATTCAATTCTTTTAAATTTTTTGAAGTTCACTTATATGGTCCAGATACATTCTTAGTATATGTTCTATGGACAGTTGACAAGAATGTGTATTCTGTTATTGTTGAGTGTACTGTTCTACAAATACAGATTAGATCCTGATGGTGATGGTATTGTTGAGTTCTTCCATATTCTTGGAAAATTTCTATCTAGTTTTTCTACCAATTGTTAAAAGAAGGATGTAGTGGGGATCCCTGGGTGGCGCAGCGGTTTGGCGCCTGCCTTTGGCCCAGGGCACGATCCTGGAGACACGGGATCGAATCCCACATTGGGCTCCCGGTGCATGGAGCCTGCTTCTCCCTCTGCCCGTGTCTCTGCCTCTCTCTCTTTCTCTCTCTGTGACTATAATAAATAAATAAATTTTTTTAAAAAAGGATGTAGTAGTATTCAACTACAGTTGTAGATTTTCCTATTTCTCCTTTCAGTTTTTACTTCATATATTTTTCAGTTGTATTATTTGGTGCATACATATTTAGTATTGCTTTGTTTTCTTGATGGATAGAGTCTTTTACCATATTGTAATCCCCTCTATGTCTCCAGTAATTTTCTTTGTTCTGAAGTCTTCTTAAAAAAAAAAAAAAGATTTTATTTATGAGAGAGAGGCAGACATAGGCAGAGGGAGAAGCAAGCTCCTCACAGGGAGCTTGATGCAGGACTCAATCCTAGGACCCCGGGATCACTACCAAAGCCAAAGGCAGATGCTCAACCACTGAGCCACCCAGGTGCCCCTAAAGTCATCTATACCTGAATTTAATATAGTCACTTCTGCTATCTCTTAATTAATGCAAGCATGACATATTTTTTCATCTTTTATTTTCAACCTGCCTATATCATTATATAGGAAGTAAGTTTCTTGTAGACAATACATAGTTGGGTTGTGTAGTTAATCACTTGCCAATCTCTGTCTTTCAACTCATGGTATATTTAAACAATTTATATTTAATGTAGTTATTGATATGTTAGAATTTGAAGTGGTCACCTTATTTTTTGTTTTCTTTTTTTGGTTTCTTGTTTCTCTGTTTTTTGCCTGCTTTCCTATGAGTTAACAGTTCTTATAATTCTATTTTGACTTATCTGTAGTGTTTTTTGAGTGAATCTGTACAGCTTTTTTAGTCACTGCTCTAGGCACTACATGTACATGTACATAACCACAGTCTATTTGTATTGTCACTTTCCAATTAGAGTGAGGCATAGAAACATTACCTCCCTTTATGTCTGTTTACCCTCCCCTATTTATAATGGTCTTAAATTTCCTCTACATACATTTAGAACCACATCAGATAGTGTCATAATTTTAGCATCAACCATCAAACATAATTCATGATCCAGGATCATGCCAAAGGCAGACACTTAACCGCTGAGCCACCCAAGCGTCCCAATTTTAGCCATTTTTTAAGGTAGGACTGATACTGACAAATTCTCTGAGAATGTCTTGATTTCCCTTTCAATTCCTAAAGAATAATTTCACTACAGGGTGCCTGGGTGGCCCAGTCAGTTATGTGGTTAAGTGTCTGCCTTTGGCTCAGGTCTGCCTTTGGCCCCAGCATCCTGGGATCCAGCCCTGTGGTTCCGTTGGGCTTCCCTGCTGAGCAGAAAACTTCTCTGTTTCTCTCTCTACCTCTGCCATTCTCCCTACTTGTGCTCTCTGGCTCTCTCTTTCTCTGTGGCAAATAAATAAATAAATAAAATATTTTTAAAGATAATTTCAGGGGTCTCTGGGTGGCTCAGCAGTTTAGCACCTGCCTTCGGCACTGAGCATGATCCTGGAGTCCCAGGATCTAGTCCCGCATCGGGCTCCCTGTATGGAGCCTGCTTTTCCCTCTCTCTCTCTCTCTCTCTCTCTCTTTCTCTCTCCGTGTGTGTGTGTGTGTGTGTGTGTGTGTGTGTCTCATGAATAAATAAAATCCTTTTTTAAAAAATAATAAATAAATAAATAAATATTTTAAAATTTTCACTAGATATGGGATTTTGGATATACGTGCTTTTCTTTCAGCACTTGAAAAAATATTGTGCCTATTTCTTCTTTACTCCATGGTTTCTCATGAGAAATCCATTGTCATTCAAGTTGTTTTCCTCCATAGGTAACACATTGTTTCCGTCTCACTGCTTTATCATTTTCTTTAGTCTTCAGAAGTTTAACTATTACATTTTAGTGTGGATTCCTTGGGGTTTCTTTGGTTTGGGGTTAACTCAGCTTCCAGAACCTTGACAACATAAAATTAGATCTTTCGTGATAGTCCTATAGGTCCCTCAAGTTGTATACATTTTGTTTCTCAGTCTGTTGTTTCTCTGTTGTTCAGATTGAGTAAATTGTATTGTTCCATCTTCAAATTCATTGTTTCTTTCCTCTGTCTTCTCCAGTGTTTAGCCATCAACTGGGGTTTTATTTCATTTATTATATTTTCAGTTCTAAAAATTTCCTTTGATGGAGCACCTGGGTCGCTCAGTCAGTTGAGCCTCTGACTCTCAGTTTCAGCTCAGGTCATGATCTAGGGGTTGTGGGATTACGCCCTGCATCGGGCTTAAGATTCTTTTCCTCTTCCTCTCCCTCCCCTTTGCCCCTCCTTCAGTTCATGCATATGCTCACTCTCTCTCTAAAATAAATAAATTAATAAATAAATAAATAAACAAACAAACAAACAAATAATAAATTATTTAACAATTCCCTTTGGTTCCTCTTTATAGCTTTGTTTTCTTTACTGAGATTTTCTATTTCTCTGCTAACTCTCTTTTTTCACTGTTTCAAGTATACTCCTAATTGCTCACTAAAGCATTCTTTCTGAGGGCCACTTTAAAATCTTTCTCAGATAATTCTAACACCTCTGTCGTTTCAATGCTGGCATCTATTATCTTTTTTTCTTTCAGGTCAAGATATTCCTGGTTCTTAGTGCAACAAATGATTTTTAACTGAAACCTAGACATTTGGGTACTATGTTATGAGAGTCTGGATCTCATTTAAACTTCCTATTTTAGGGACTTCTGGGTGGCTCAGTGGTTGAGCATCTGCATTCAGCTCAGGGCATGATTCCAGGGTCCTGGGATAGAGTCCTGCATCGAGTTCTCCACAGGGAGCCTGCTTATCCCTCTGCCTGTGTCTCTGCCTCTCTCTGTCTCTCATAAAAAAAAAAAAAAATCTTAAAAAAAAAAAAACTTCCTATTTTAGCTGGCTCCCTATGTCATTACTCTAGTAGGGGTAGGTGGGGTTGGGCACTACCAGGTAGCAGTAGTACTCCAGGTTCCAACTTGGGTCTCTGTTGACACCAGGGGTGAGGGCTTCCTTGTTATCACTGGGTAGGAATAGGAGTTCTGGCTCCCACTAGGCCTCCACTGACACCATCCTAATCATAAGAGATAGGGGTATCTCATTACTGTTCTCCACAGGGCCTCCTATGACCCAGGAAAAGTGGAGAAGACAGCCTCTTTACTGCTGAGCAGTGTTGAAAGTCTTAACTTCCCACTGACACCATCTCAGTGGGGACAAGGTTGGGGTAACTGGTAACAACTTGATGAGACTGACAGTCTAGGACCTTCATTCAACTTTGGCTGGGGCGAGGTTGGGGCGGGGCATAGATTTTTTTTTTTCCTGCTGTTTCTGGCTTGAGTAGCACAATTATTGTCTCAAAGTTTTCTCTTTCTAGTCTGCCCCTTTCTTGACCCCTTGGCTAAAGAAAGCTGGCTTTTACTGGAGCTTCTTCTGCATCCATTGGCATTCCTAGTTTGCCAGCTTCTTTATCTCCAAGTCTAGAGGATATGAGGCAAAAAGAAAGCCCAAGGAGGCATCCCTATGTGATTCCTTGGAACCCAAAGTCCCTAGCCAGTCTATCTTCCTCTCTCCACCTTTTGGGGTATTCTCATATTTGTCTAATATATAGTGTATTGAGTTGTATGAAAGAAATAGGGGAAAGTACATTTATTTCATCTTCCCTGAAGTGGAAGTAGGTGTAAATTTTATGATATAACATTTGTGAGTCATATTTTTTGTTCACAGAAGATTGGAACATGAATCCTTTCTTACTTAGGTCATGTGAAGCCATTTTTCTTTTTGAGCTTTGTGGCCAAAAAGCAACTACAGGTGAAAGAAGTAAAGATGGGCTGGTTTCTTCATCCTCAAATTAACATCTGGAAGGTAGTCTCTGAACTTTAGTTTGATATAATTAGAACATATGTTGTGAGTGATAGATTCCTCATTAAAGCAAACATAGGACCATATAACATTTCTATTCCTCCTGCCATAGGGTATTCATACTGTTTAGGACAGTGATTCTCAGTATGCAGAAGGAGGATGCCCTACTCTTCAGGGTCTCATTTGACAACATATAGGTATTTCAATTTCATGACCTAAGCAGGGCATGAGGAAGGGAAGCGAGAGGATTGTGCTACTGGCATCTCCTGGGTAGAAGCCAGAGGATAATTCTAAACAACCCACAATTCACAGGACAGCCACTCTCAACCATGAATTATTTAACCCAAAATGTCAATAGTGTTAAGGATGAGAAAACTTGGTTTAGATGTTTGACCTACATTTGACAGCTAAATTTAATCTTCAGGTATTCTGTGCAACTTTTGGCCTATGTAATTATAAAACTCTGAATACTAGGTCTGGAATGGCCTTAGCCAAGGTCTGAACAGAAACAATACACCCTGCCAAGATTGTCTTTTCCTCCTGCTTTCCCTCTGAGAATTGCTGTATGACTCCAAGGTAAGAAACCTAAAGTGAAGAACCATAGTCCTTGCTTATCCTGGAAAGGATGTTGCTTATATAAATTACAAATGTTTCAAACAAATGTCCTTACTCTAATCTTAGGACTTTTTTAAAATCATAATTTAGACCACATTTACACTTGCATTTTTTATTACAACGGATCACCTACCCAGCCAGCCACAGCCATTTCTTACCCTAATAAAACTTCTGAAAATAATGCAAAACTCTGGCTTCTGGAATTGTTGGCATGGAAAAAGGCAAATTTTTTTAAAGGAAGAATGGGGGCAGCCTAGGTGGCTCAGCAGTTTAGCGCCTGCCTTCAGGCCAGGCTGTGATCCTGGAGAACCAGGATCAAGTCCCATGTCCAGCTCCCTGCATGGAGGCTGCTTCTCCCTCTGCCTGTGTCTCTGCCTCTCTCTGTCTCTGCTTCTCTCTCTCTTTCTCTCTCTGTCTCTCATGAATTAAAAAAAAAGAAAATGTTTAACAAAAAAAAAAAAAGGAAGAATGAACTCACTAAAGCATTAAAAATCGTGAAAGCACTAAAAATCAATAGAATGGAAAGCAGAGATGGACTAAGGCATTTGATACAAGCTAAGTCCTGTAACACAGGGCTAGTGTCCCTGGCTCCTGACTCTAATGCCCCAAGCCACTCTTCTACATTAAACAATTCAGGTAACTGGAGCACCAAAAAAGGATACACAAGACAAATAAAATGCCAGAAAGGACAGAACTCACTGTGTCCTGTTCTGTGTATTCATTCTTCATTTGATACTCTTTCTTACATTTTATTCTATTTGAACCCTTTAAAATGTACTCTCTCTTATGGCCCTTGCTCTGAAAACGTAACTCTGCCCAACTTAGCAGGACCTCTGAGACAGTTTCTAATATGGGCCTTTCTTCATATCAAGTACCTTGACTATGTCACAGCGTTACTCTTCCAGAGGCAGGCACTGAGACCTTTGTTCTATTAAGGCTCTCCAGCACATGTCCTGGGTTCTTTCTTCTGTGAGGCCCACACAAAACCTAATTAGAAATCCCCATTTTGAAACAGCCCAAGCAGCCACACTGATCTTGTTGGGTCTTAATTGAAAACATTTGTCCTATTTTGCTAACAAACATTAGGTCAAAGACAACATTGGGGACTCTTGTCCTTACATGTTTTTGTTCCCTAATGGGCTGTATAATCATATTCCTTAAATTACTGCCCAGACTGTATTTGGGGACTGAAACATTTTAAAAGACATAATGTGGCAGCAGTATTCTGTGTACTAACAAGAGGTTTGGTGCTACAGCCAAGAACATGGTAACACAATCTTCTTCCCTCTTCCAGTCATCGTCACTGTCATTCTCAAAAAAAACAAACAAACAAACAAAAAAAAAAACCTGTATCTCTCTTTTTTCCTCCCCTTCCCTCCACTCTACTTCCTACCTCCTCTCCTCCCCACTCCCTTTTTCTGTCCTTCTATGGGACTCAGATTCCCTTGTGACTATTTTTGCTTTGAATGTCGCTGCCACAGCACAGTCTATATAATGGACAAATACCTTAACCTATGACCCCATCCAGCTTTGTTCCCTGCTGGGGACATATCACAATCAACAAATGAACAGTTCTGGCATGTTTCCAGTCCAGTCTCTGGGATGTGACCACGTGTGGTAGTATCCCAGCTCTGCCACCCCTTAGTTTGGGACACTGGCCAATCCTTTAACATCACTAAAGCTAGGAAACCTCCTGTGTAAAATGGGGCTTTTGTGGGTATCCACCTGGTGAGGTTGCTGGGACAAAATGCACACAAACTGTGTCTCAATTTCCTTGGAACACAAGAATCACTTATGATCTCTAAAATTTGGAAGGCCTAGGAAGTAAATTGTTTAAAATATTTTAAGAGAAGGGCACCTGGGTGGCTCAGTTGGTTAAGTGCCTGCCTTAGGCTCAGGTCATGATCCTGGGGTCCTGGGATGGAGCCCTGCATCATGCTCCCTGCTCAACTGGTAGTCTGCTTCTGTTTCTCCCGGTCACCACCTTGTGCTCTCTCTCTCCTCTCTCTATCAAATAAATAAATAAAGTCTTTGGGATCCCTGGGTGGCGCAGCGGTTTAGCGCCTGCCTTTGGCCCAGGGCGTGATCCTGGAGACCCAGGATTGAATCCCACGTCGGGCTCCCGGTGCATGAAGCCTGCTTGTGTCTCTGCCTCTCTCTCTCTCTCTCTCTCTCTCTCTCTGTGACTATCATAAATAAAAAAAAATTTTAAAAAAAGTCTTTAAAAAAATAAAATAAAGTCTTTAAAAATATATTTTTTGAGAGTAATTTTCGCTAAAAATATCACAGAACTCCTACAAATTCAACTTCTTAGTAGTAACATATTGAGCTGCTCAGTATAAAAATTCACTGCTAATGGTAAGCTATAACAGAAAGTGACTGAGTGGAGGCCCCTGGGTGGCTCATTGGTTGAGCATCTGCCTTTGGCTCCGGTGGTGATTCAGGGGTCCTAGAATCCAGTCCCACATCAGGCTCCCTGCAGGGGGCCTGCTTCTCCCTCTGCCTGAGTCTCTGTCTCTCTCTCTCTCTCTCTCTCTCTGTGTGTGTGATAATAAATTAATTAATTAAATCTTAAGAAAAGAAAATGAGTGTTCCATAGAGACCTCTGTTCCGTTATTTCAAATCTAAATAATCACAAAGACTTTGAAAGGAAAGGCTACCAGCGATGTATTACTCAGGTCTACAACCAAGGTACTGTGAACTAATTTTTGAAATAACTTCCCAGTTTGTTTCACTGAGTGTATACTCACGATGGAGTATTCAAAAACTTCGAGGTCGAAAGTCAAAGCACTTGAATGACACCGGGTGTCTGTCTAGCTTGCCTAGTGTGTGACCGCCGCACGCACTTAGATACGCTCTCCACGTTCCCTAGGGTCGCATTCGCCCAGGGGGACTACTACTCTCCTTGGGGTTCACCTACTTCCAGGTTAAGGTCGTAGCTCTGGCCGAGGACGCCCTGTATGAGCTCCCTGATAGTCTGGTCGGAGGCCAGCTGGGCCTCGGACTGCAGGGAGGCGATGATCTCCTCTAGGGACGTCGGGATCACCCGCGCGGCCGGCGGGGCGGGCGGGGCCGGCGGGGCGGGCGGGGCGCTCCCCCGCGGGGTCTGGGACTCGGCCCGGGGCGCGGCGGGGGTCCGGCTGGCTGAGCGCGCGCGGCCGGTCGGGGTGCGCCTCCCCGCCGCCCTCGGCCCGCGGCCCGCCTCCGCGCCGCCCCCGCGGCTGCAAACCCAGCCGCCCTTGCTCTGCTTCGAGCCGCGCTCGGGGGCCGCGGGCCGGACGGGCTCGGGGCCGGTGCGCCGCGGGCTCCGCGGGCTCCGCGGGCCCAGGCGCGCCCGGGGCCTCTCCTTGGCGGCGGGCGGCGGCGTCAGGACCAGCGGTCTGGACGTGCCGGCCCTGGAGGCGATGAGCGGCGGCTGTTCCGGGGGCCCGTGCCGCAGGAACGCGGAGCTCCGCCGGTAGAAGTCCTGGGGCCGGAAGGGCCGCGTCTTCCCGGGGGCGGCCGCCTCGCTGGGGGCCGCAGCGGGGGCCGCAGCGCCGGGGGGCCGCGATGGCTTGGGGGCTCCAGCGCAGGACGCGCGCGCAGGGCCCGGGGCCTGGGGGCCGCAGCCGGGGGCGGCCTCCACGGCCGGCTTGGAGGCCAGCTTCTGCTTGACTCGGAGAAAATCCTTTTTCGTTTCCTGGCGAATCTTCTCAAGCTCTTTGAAGATGTACGATTCTTCTTTGTAGTTCAGTCCAAAATGCTTCGAAACTGCGGACATCTTGACTGATTTGTCCTGTGAAATAACAACAATATATTATTACATATTCATAACAAGACTCGTGTCGACAAATCCAAGGGCAGCTCAGAAAAGCCTCTCCCGGTAGAACGCTCGCTCCTTGTGCTCCCAGAGGCACAAGGAGGGAGTATTAGTTTACATCACTTTAAATCCAACCATTGGCCTTTTCACAGGAACTATGGAAAACCTTTAAAGCAGTAACCTTTTACAGTGGGAATTTCTGAAACTCCTATTGGATTTAACATTTCTTTAGACCATAAATGTAATGTCCCAATTCCAGACAAGAGAGACAGACATAGGGAATCTAAAGAAAACCTGCTAAGAGAGAATAGAGGCCATCAACTGTGCCATGCATCTAGCCCACAAACATATTTTTCAATTGCTCCAAGTATTTCAAAGATACTAATTTGCACCAACAATTTTTTTAAAGATTTTATTTATTTATTCATGAGACACAGAGGGACAGAGAGAGGCAAAGACATAGGCAGAAGGAGAAGCGGGCTTCCAGGGAGGGGAGCTTGATGTGGAACTTGATCCCAGGACCCTAGGATCATGCTCTGAGCCAAAGGCAGATGCTCAACCACTGGGCTGCCTAGGTGCCCCACCAACAATTTTAAATTGAGAGATTTTCACATAAAATCCCAGATTCGCAGGTTCTCTGGGGAGGAGGGGAATGAAGGCCCTGGCAATGCAAGGGCCAAATCCCTACTCTTGAGGCAGCTTCTTCTCCAACCGGTCCCTGGTGTCTCCATCCCTTACCCAGCCCACTTCCCTCAATACCTCTCCTGAGCTAGAGCAGACTGTATGAAGAAAGAGAGGTGATCAGCAACAAGGTAGGCTGCAGCCAGATCATGAGGCCTTGAATGCCAAATATTTGTACTTTTTCTCCTGACTACTGAAAATCATTCAAAAACTTTTAACAGAAAACAGCTTGATAGGATCTGGTGCGTGGAGGATATTGCATGGGACAAAGAATAAAGAAAGGGAGACAAATAAGAGTCTCCGCAGCTTGAGCATAAGGCCTGGCCTTGGTAATGGAGCACAGTGAAAACAGAAACATGACAAGTAAAACTGATAGGATCTGGCCAATGAGAAGGAATAAATGGGAGCAATTAAAGATCCTTCATAAAATAGGAACTTTGAATCATCTTAATGAAGTCTTGGTTATAGTCAAGTACATAAGAAAGCTTCTTTTATTCAGTGACTTAAACACTTAAAAATGGTTAAGATGGTAAAATTTATGTTATGTGCATTTATTACCATAATTTTTTTTTTAAGAAACCTGCTATTCAGCAGGGCCAGTTCATCCATGATCATAAGTGGATTTTCAGATGCTGAGAGATCCCAGGTCATTAACAAAGGCCAGACTAACAGGAAATATAAATAGAGAAGAGCCTGATGACAGATTCTTTGGTACATTCATCTCTGGGAGGTGGAATAAGCAGAAGCAACAGAGAGGAAAATGGGGAAAACAGTTCCACAGAAGCCAAGAAGAGGAGAGTTTTAAGAAATAAGGGTAAAACAATGAAAATAAAAGCAGAAAATAATGGATTAGAAAAACTAATTTGATTATTATTAGGAAACCCAAGGCCAAAGTTCTTTGAAAAAAATATAAAGCAGAAACACCTTTGGAGTATCATCATTATTTGCAAATATGATTACCTACCTATCAGATCTAAACACCAAAGAACTGTTTAGAGTTATAGTAAATTTCTGCAGATTTAATTTTTTTTAATTTTATACAAAAACCAATAAGTTCCTTTATACCAAAATGATCCGTTCAAAAACACATTGATAAAATTCCATTTATAATTTTTTAAAAGAGTAAGTTCCAGTAATAAACATAACAAAAAATGTACTGAAACTGCATGAATAGATTTTTAAAATTTTACTGAAAGACTTAAAAGATGTGACTAGACAGTAATGTCCATTGGTGAAAAAAAATCAAATATTATAGCAGGTCTTCCCAAAATACTGTACTGGTTTAATGCCATCATAATCAAAATCTAGAAATTATATTTTTGAACTCTGAAAAGTAATTATGGACTCATCTGAAGGAATAAACAAGATAGATTAGGTAAAATTTTGAAAAAGGGAAATGAGGGAGTGCTTGTCTAACAAGATAATTGGCAATAAGAATTATTCAATAAATTGTGCTGAGGCAATTGGCTGATTATTGAGGGGGATGGATTATACCTCATTTTATGCCATATACCAAAATAAGATGGATTTGAAACTTAAATGTGGAAAACATTTATTTTACTTTGCATTTTTTTTATCATCTTACCCACATTCTTGGTTGGACTTATATTAACTCATAAAAAAGGCTATCTTCACGTTTAGATCTCTGCATTTATCATGCAGTATGGGCAATATGAACAAAACATACTACTTAGCCTCTATATTTAGAGCAAAAGCAATATGACTTTTAATCATATTAAAAATGCTTTTAATCTCTAATATCTGCTGATTCTCAAACAGAAGACCTTGCTACATGGCAGAGCTCTCACCTGGGAATCAATAGGTTTGGTTTCTCTACCCATCTCCACCAATCCTTAGACCTTGAATAGCTCAGTTCTATCCATAACCAGAATTTATATTAAAAAGTGAAAATAATATGTTGTTTGCTCAGTTCTGCACCATAGTATGTGCACATTAGAAATGATTTCTAAAACCCTTAAGGAAGTTTCCCTTTTTATAAAACATGCTGTATAATCCTCCTTATAGTGTGTTGGCCATTATTGTTTGCACAGGTGCTAATATGGTCACACCGACACCATCTGCATTTCTTCCTACAAAAGACTGTAACTGGAAGAGACCACAGAACAGAAAGAAGCACATTAATACCTGATGAGAATCTGACTTGACTCTCCCAACTGCACTTCCCTTTTGTTTCTTAGTTCCTGCTTCATATTTCCTTCCCAACTTCTCTCAGGCCCTTGGTTCACTATTGAAGTTTATCAAGTGTTCATTGTTTAACATTTCTCGGTATATTCCCTTGAGCTCTTCATAGGACAGTTGCTCTTCTCACATAAAAATAAACCAATAGGCTATAGAACCTCTAACTTTAACAGGAACTTCTATTGTGTTTTCAAAATAGGTGGTATCTCAATGCAAAATGGGGCAGTCCATCGAAGCTTGGTGCCTTTTTTCCCCCCCGCACCCACCCCTCAACACTACAAAATATGTAAAATGTCTTTTAAACATTAATCTCATGGGGGAAATAACATGTTCTCTTTTTTTCTTGGTAGCAATTCATTAAAAGAAAGAGATCAGTTCTGGTTTGGAGATTCTCAGGTAAAAATAATTAGCTTTCCCCCATATTATTAAGGTGTCAAGTCTGCGGCTCATAATCCAGGTTAAGTGTATTTTAATCTTTAAAATGGGACAGAATGTGCTGGAAATCTTTGCGACCTGAGCAGTAATTTCACTCAGCTTCTTTCCCAGTTATTGGAACTCTTGTTCTTTGTCCTCTCCCAGGAGGTTCAGTGCCTAAACAGTCTTCTCTCCTACAAGGTATGATAAGACATGAGAAAGCTCTCCAGCCACAAATAACTAAAGGCCCAAAGAGAGCTAATGAGTGAATTCTCTAGATTCTGGGGCAGGTTGCTGTTTCTTGCAGGTGTGGCTGTTCCTCCTATTGGAACAGAAGATCCATACGCTGCTCTAGACCTCAACTAAGGTAGAAATAAACAGAGCAGATCACCAGATAACTTGGTTCTAAGCTACATGGAACCACCTCATACAGGGAAAGGAATCCTTCATGTGTGAGGCCTAGTTCATCAGATTATCATGTTGAGAATAGAGCCAAAGAGCGAGCCAGGTTATTTGGAGGCCTTGACCTCTTCTATATATGGTCATGGGTACCTCAGTGGGAAAGGTGACACATTAAGGACAAGATTTAGGTTCTCTTGCGTCCATGGCCAAATATCATCTCAATTCACTTCCTCAATTTCATATCAACATCAACTTCCAATGCACACTAAGGTTCCAAAAGAAATATCTAAGTCCAAGGAAAATCTATCACATCTTGTAAAGTTTTCATATTGCAAGGAAAATAAAAATATTCTGAAAATAATTACTTATTTTTGAAATATCAGTGGTGGAAGTGAGATCTAGTTTTACACTGATTATAATTCATCAGAAAGCTTAATAGAAAATATATGATCATTTTATAACTTTGCTAAAAGAATAAGATAATGGTATTTTTTCTATTTTTCATACTTTCTATAATATTTGTTTTGGGACCTTTAATCTTAATAATATAAATAATAGTAACTCACACTTATGCTGTTTAAAAATTGTATAGAAAAATAGAGAAAAGCTGTCTTCAAGCTCACAAAAAGCTTTTTTCTATTCAGAAGCCCATAGAAATGTCAAGACTCTAAAAACTTATTCTACTGTTATAACCAGTACCTAGAATATCCCCATAGCCTTTGTGATATACATATATTCATACAAACATAAATACATAACAGGCAATGGAACAACAAAACATCTCCCTGCCTTTTTCTACTCCTCTGTCTTTCCTTCTTGAACTTCTTTCATCTAATTTGCTTAAATAGCCAAGATAGGAAAAAAGATAGTTTTATTATTATATCATCATGCTTTTGACATGTTAAATGTTGTATGCTTTCAAATTCAAAAGCAATTTGTTGAGGTTCTACATCTACATTTATTGAAAATCCTCCACTAATAACTGTTGATAAACTCTGGGCAAAATATAAAAAACAAATACTTGAGGATTCTTAGAAGCAAGCATTGTGGAGGAGAGTAGACACTTGTGGAAACACTGGCCTGGAAACGAGTTTCCAGGTTTACCGTGGCCTTTCCCTAAATGCCATCCATACTGTAGAACAGCATAGAGCAGGGGGCAAAAACTTTGATAGAAAGCCTTTCATCATTCTGGCCAGACAAATCAGAGAAAAGAGCCCTGGCAACAACCACCACTGAGGCGTGAGAAAAAAATATCCCAAAGAAGAGAGAGCCAGAGAAGGTAATCCCCTAATTCTGTGTCTAAACCCCATATAAGTCCAGACTAACCTCTGAACTACGCATACATAGGACTAACTCAAAGCAACCCAACAATGGCTTCAAAAGCTAAAGTGAGATTTAGCTATACTTCCAATCATAGAGAGTGAGATAGAGCTTACATGTAACCTGGTAAATTGCTTGCCAAATAAAAAACATCAACATTCTTCAGAGGCATATAACAGAATCCAGAGTCTACACAATAAAACATTAACAATGCCTAGGATATATTAAGAAAAACTACTCAGCATAAAAAGATCCAGGAAAATGTGGCCCATTCTCAAGGGCAAACATAATGCACAGATGCCAGCCCGGAGACAACACAGAGGTTGAAATTATTAAACAAGGACTTTAGGGCAACTATTATAACTATACTCAACAAAATAAAGGGAGATATACTGATGATGAATAAAAAGATAGAAAATGTTAAGATAGAAACATAAGTGAAAGGGTGCCTGGGTGTCTCAGTCGGTTGAGCATCTGCCTTTGGCTTGGGTCATGATCCCAGGGTCCTGAACTAGAGCCCTGCATTGGGCTCCTTGCTTGGTGGGGAGCCTGCTTCTCCCTCTCCCTCTGCCTGCTGCTCCCCCTGCTTGTCTTCTCTCTCTGTGTCAAATAAATAAATAAAATCTTTTTTATAAAAAGAAATAAAAATATATAGAAATTTTATATCTGAAAAATACAATACTTTCAATAAAAATTGGACTAACAGGCCAGAGAAAATAGTCGGTGAATTGGAAGATAAATCAACAGAAATTATCCAATATTTTAAAAAGAAAGAAAAAAGCTCGGTGGGGGTGGGGCAGCCTGCAGGAAACAGCCTCAAAGCCTTATGAAGTGGTATCACAAGTTCTAACACATGGGTAAGCATGTGTTAGAAAAGGAGAGAGAAGATTGGGGTGAAAAAAAGCTTAAAGAAATAACTGAAAACATCTCAAATCTGAAGAAATACCTAAATTTATAGAATTATGAAACTCAGTACATTCCAAGCAGGATAAAAACCAAAGAAAACCACATGTAAGCTCCTGGAAATCAAAGACAGATAAAAAACTGAGAGCAGACAGAGAAAAACAATACATTATTTTTAGGGAAACAATTCAAATGACAGAAACTTCCTACTAAAAACCACTGAAACCAAAAGACAGTGAGACAAGGTGTGTAATATGCTAAAAAAGCAAAGAACTGTCAATGCAGTAGCAAGCATATTCTTTTAAAAATGGAGGCAATATAAAGACGTATTCAGACACAAGTAGAAGAATTGATCACCAGCAAACTAGAAAATTATAAGAAATAATAAAGAAATGTCTTCAGACAGAGAAAAAATTATACAAGGGAAATTATACAAGATGAAAATCTGAATCTTCAGGAATGAATGAATGAAGATCAAAAACAGCAAATATCTGAGTAAGTTTAAAAGATCATTTTTTAGCCTTATTTGTACGAAAATCCCATTTTGTGGGGTGTCTATATATATATAGATGTAACATATGTGACAAGAACCAAAAAGACTGGGGTAGGATCATTAGGGTTTTTTTTCTTTAAGATTTTATTTATTTATTCATTGAGACATAGAGAGAGAGAGAGAGAGAGAGAGAGAGGCAGAGACACAGGCAGTTGCAGAAGCAGGCTCGACGCTGGGAGCCCCACGTGTGACTCGATCCCAGGTCTCCGGGATCACGCCCTGGATTGAAGGTGGCGCTAAACCGCTGAGCTACCAGGGCTGCCCTGTCATCAGGTTTTTGCATTCCATGTGAACTGGTTCAACATTAACTCTAGACTGTGAGATGTTAAGAATGTATAATACCTAGAGAAACAGTTTTTTGAAGCAATACAAAAAAGTGTAAGGGAAAAAATCAGTAGACAGCATAATGGAATACAAAAAAATATTAAAGATTAGAAAATATTTTAGACTAAATAATAATGAAAATACAACATATTAAAATGTGTGGGATGCAGCCAATGTAGTGATTAAAAGGAACAGTATAGCTTAGCATAAATCAAAAAGAAGAAACACCTAAAATCAATAACCTAAGGTTCTACCTAAAGAATCTAGGAAAAGGGCAGCCCCGGTGGCGCAGCGGTTTAGCGCCGCCTGCAGCCTGGGGGTGTGATCCTGGAGACCCAGAATCAGGTCCCACATCGGGCTCCCTGCATGGAGCCTGCTTCTCCCTCTACCTCTCTCTCTCTCTCTCTCTCTCTCTCTCTCTCTCTCTCTCTCCCTCTCCCCCCCCCCCGCCCCGTGTGTCTCTATGAATAAATAAATAAAATCTTAAAAAAAAAAAAAGGGAATCTAGAAAAAGAGGAGTAAAGTGTACCCAAAGTAAACAGAAGGATTTAAGTATAACGTCATAAATCAAACACAAAACGGAAAGATTATCAAGGAAACTAAAAGCCAAGAGCTCGTTCTTTAATAACATCAACAAAATTCTTAAAACCTCTACACAGACTGCTTAAGAATAACTGAGAGAATAAAATCACCAATATCAGGAATAAAAAAGCACTTTTCACTACAGATCCTAAAGATATTAAAAGATAACAAGAAAATATGACAACTAAAAAAAAAAGAAAATATGACAACTTCACAACAAATCCAACAATGTAGATAAATTGGTCAAATCACTGAAATTTTCAATTTACTAAAATTAACATAAGAAACAGAAAATTGTAATAGGCCTATATTAAATAAGCTTATTCATTACTAAAAATCTTACCACAAAGACACTTATAATCCAGGCACAGATGATTCTCTCAAACACTCAAGAAAGAAATAACACTAAACTTACACAAATATTTTCAGAAAGTAGAGAAGGAAGGAATTTACTTTCCAAACCTCACAAAGGCATTCTTCTAAAAGGGAAATTATGTTACCAATATCCTTCATGAATATAGATCCAGAAATCTTTAATAAAATAGTAGTATATCAAATTCAAAAATGTATTTTAATGTATAATATATTCTGATCGTATAGAGTTTTTCCCAGGGTTGAAAAATTGATTTAACATTTGAAAATCAATATAGTTTACAGTACGAATAGAAAATAGAAGAAAACTTATGATCATTTTAAAAGATAGTGGAAAATCATTTGACAAAATCCAACACACATTCATGATAATAATAAAGAAGTTAAGTGTGTGAATATGCTTCATAGGACACATCTTCAATCTGATAAAGAGAATTTACAAAAGCCTTACAGCTAATATTATATTTTTACTTTCCCATTAAAATTGAACACTAGGCAAAAGTGCCTAAACTCTTTTTTTTTTAACATTGTTCATTGTAACATTGTTTGTAAAAGCAAGGAAGCAGACACCTTTATATCCGTTCACAAAATATTAAAAAGTGCCTCAACTCTTACTACATCCATTCAACATTGTACTGGAGGTCCTAGCCATTGCAATATGGCGAGGAAAACAAATAAAAGGAATAGATTGAAAGGGAAAAAGGAAAACTGTTCCTATTTACAGGGACATGGTTTTTAGGTCAAAAATTCTAAGGAATCTACAAAACAATTCCTAGTGCTAACAAGTGACTTACCAAGCTTGTACAATAAAAGTTAACATACAAAATCAACTTATTTTAATATGCTAGATCAAACAATTGGAAAATAATGCTCAAAAAGACATAAAATAATTGAGAACCCAACAAAAGATGTCCAAAATCTCTACACTGAAAATTTCAAAACATTGCCAAGAGAAATTAAAGACCTACATAAAATTCCAAACCATGTTTGTTAACTAGAAGATTCAACATTGTTAAAATGGCAGTTCTCCCCAAATACATTTATGGATTCCATGCAATACCAATCAAAATTCCAGCAGGCTTTTTTTTTTTTTTACAGAAATCACAAACTGATTCTAAAATATATACACAAATTCAAATAATTATCCAAAATAGTTAAAGTGACTTTTTTAAAAACTAGAGAACTTACATGACCAAATTTCAAAATTTACTATAAAGCTACCAGACAGTCATCAAAGCAAAAGTCCAGGCAAATCATTTTGCTGAATAAAGGAAGCCAGATACAAAACAGTATACATTGTATGCTTCCATTTATATAAAAGTCTAGAAAATGCAACCTATTCTGTGGTGTCACATAGCAGATCAGCAGTTGGTTGGGGGCATTAGGAGCAGGTGAGAATGAGGATGGATACCAAAGGGAGCAGAGGAATGAAAAGGTTCAGTTATCAGGAATTTATTCTTTTAAGAGTTTATTTATTTATTCATGAGACACAGAGGGGGGGTGCAGAGACACAGGCAGAGGGAGAAGCAGGCTCCATGCAGGGAGCCAACATGGGACTCGATCCTGGGTCTCCAGGATCACGCCCTGGACTGAAGGCGGCGCTACGGTTGTAGAGCCACCTGGGCTGCCCAGTTATCAGGAATTTAAATAAAAACTTGGGGGGGGGGGAGAAGGGTTCAGTTATCTTGATTGCAGTAATTGTTTCAGAAGTGTATACATCTGTCAAAACTTATCAAACTGTACACCTGTACGTACCTTATACTGTAATACATTATACTAACTACTAATGTGTACCTTCTGTGCAGTTTATGGAATTACACCTTTATAAACCTGTAAACGGGAAATAAACAATTTGTTGAATTTTTATATTTGAAAGTTGAAGAGTAAAGAGAACTACTGAGCCCCTTTAAAATCCTGCAGTGGTAGCTCGTAACAGTTTCGCTGTGGGTCTGTGGTCTTTGATGCTGGATAATCCCTGCACTAAGCCTACAGCGTCCCACCGCCCACCAAAGAGGGCCACACACAAGAAACAGTTTCCTATTCCAAAATTAGGCACACTGACCCCAGCGGAGGAGATCACCTAACGGTGTGTAAGGTTTGCCCAAAACAACCAGCTCCTGTCAAGGGAGACCAGGAAAGGTCGGGCAGTTGGAAATTAAATTCCCTCCACGGTGCCTCCCCCCTCGCCACATTCCCTCTGATTCCGCCCAGTCTTTGGCCTTCCTAACGCCTCTTCTTTCCCCATCCACCAGGTTTTCACTCTTCCCGAGGGCATCCCAGCCCCTACTCCGGCCCCAACCCCTGCTCAACCCCAGCCCCATCTTCTGCGCGGATTTTCTGAGGTGAGTGTGGATTAAAGAGGGAGAACGGGGACGCCTGCCCCGCCCCAATATCGAAGCCTCCCAGGCGGGTCACCAGCCCCGCAGTCCGCCTCTCACCGGTCTGCCGCGGGGACGCCCCAGCGCTCATTCGGACGGCGAGGAGGTTGACACTGCCGCCGCCCAGCGGGGTATCCAAACGGCCTCCCCGGGCGGGCCGAGCCGGCCGTGGGCTCGGACAGGCTCTCCGCGAAGGAAGGACGCGCTCCGTTGCTCGGCAACAAGCAGCGCGTCCCCCGCCTGGCGCCCCGCCTCCGGGTCCTGTGGATCCCTCCGCGCCGGGGATCCCAGCCCGCGCGGTCCCGCCTCGCGCCACCGGCTCCAAGGGCGCCCTTGGACTCGAAGCCAAAACCCAGGCGGAGCTGCCTCTGTTTCCTGGGCTGTGAACTTGCTGGTCCCAAAGAGCCCCCTGGACTAGAGTCTCTCCTACATCGGCCGTTTTTTTGCCCAGTTAAACCAACTGCTTACTTGGCGCTCATGTTATTTATGCATTTAAACGAGTAATGCTAGACAAGGAAATTTAAAGCCTTTTTTAAAAATTATTATTTGCTTTTGAACTGTCTGCACTACCTGCAAATTAAGCGTACATTTCAGGGGGATTTTTCCAGGTTCTCCCCCTGGAGCCCAACTCATAAAGAGAATCTTGAAATCAAAGACATGAGATTCAGACTCCTGGAGAATTCCTATTAAAATCCTGGAATCAGCATATTCAGAGTTTCTGATGTCCAAGATAAGAAAGGTTGTAAGAAGCAATATTTTGCATTATCCATTAAAGTTGACTATACACAGACTCTATGACCCAGCAATTCCATTCCCAATAGAAATGCATGTTAACATGCACCAAGAAACCTGTACACCAATATTCATAGCAGTTTCACTCATAATAGCTAAAAACTGGTAAGGATCCAAATGTCCATCAAAAGTAGGGTGCATAAATTAATTGTGGTATATTCCTAAAATGCAATAAAGGTTGCAAATAATGAGCAACCTTCATCTATGGGAAACAACATAGATGAATCCTTATGAGATAATATGCCAAACATAAGGAGTACATACTGTACAATTCCATTCATATAAGGTTTATTTCTTAATTGTTTATTTAAGTTCAATTTAGTTAACATACAGTGAATTACTAGCCTCAGGGATAGAAATTAGCGATTCAACAGTTGCATATAATGCACAGTGCTCATTATATCAAATACCCACCACCGAATTACCCCACTTCCCACTCACCTCCCCTCCAACAACCCTCAGTTTGTTTCCTATAGTTAAGCATTGCTTAGGGTTTTCCTTCCTCTCTGTTTTTATCTTGCTTTTCCTTCCCTTCTCCTATGTTCATCTGTTTTGTTTCTTAGATTCCACATATGAATGAAACCATCATATAAGGTTTAAATACCAAGACAGCAAAAACTGTAGGGTTTATGGATGCACGCTCAACTGATGTATTTCAAAAAGCACACAAAAAAAGGATTAACCATAAGAGTCAAAATTGTAGTCATCTTGAGAGTGGGGAAGGTGATGGTGAATGGGTGGACACTGCAAGGAGGAGTCCTAGGGTATGGGGTACTAGCAGTGTTCTGCATTTTAACCTTGGTGATAACTGTTTGAATTTTCTCTTTGTGATAAACCGCTGTTTTCTATTTTGTTTTCCTGTGTTATATTTTACCATTGTTTAAAAGACCAAAAAGATGGGGATCCCTGGTGGCTTAGCAGCTTAATGCTTGCCTTTGGCCCAGGGTGTGATCCTGGAGTTCTGGGACTGAGTCCCATGTTGGGCTCCCTGCATGGAGCCTACTTCTCCTTCTGCTTGTGCCCCTGCCTCTCTCTGTGTGTCTCTCATGAACAAATAAATAAAATCTTTAAAAAATTTTTTTTAAAAAAGACCAAAAAGAAAAACCAATTAAATGCCACCTATCCACATGAAAGTGCTTTGCTCAGTGCCTGGCACTTAATGACCCTCAAGTGTTTATTTTATATTGCTCTACTTTCTACCAATCTCTCCCTTTTCAAATACTCTGGCAACTAATAAGTGAGATCAGGAAAGTGGCAGATAGAGTCTTCTGGAAGTCCTCTTTGAGATTGATGCTTCCCAGAAATTCAAGATAAAAGAATGCTCTCTGCTGCACAATTCCCCAATGCTGGGCCTGGAAGCATCCCAACTGTGGAGATGGATGCACTCAGACATTCTCAGGCCTCCCTGAGGCAAGCTCCCACTCTAGGGGCACAAAGCCAGGTAGGGATACCTAACTTTGCCAACTGTGCCAGTCACTTTGCTCCCTGGAATTCTGCAACCTCCTCTGTAAAATTGTGATAATAATCTTACCTCAAAGGTTTGTTGCTGGGGCACCTGGGTGGCTCAATCAGTTGAGTGTCTGCTTTTGGCTCAAGTCATGATCTCAGGGTTCTGGGATGACTCCTGCATTGGGCTCCCTACTTGGTGGGAAGCCTGTTCTCCCTCTGCCTGCCACTCCCTCTGATTGTGCTCACAAACTCTCTCTCTCTCTCTCTCTCTCTCTCTGTCAAATAAATAAATAAAACATTTTTAAATGTTTGTTGCTTTACTCCCTAACATAATGAGTTCAAAATGGTTGCTGAGTGTCCACAAGACAAGAGTCATTCTCTAGAGAAATATCTGCTGTTCTTGAGGTTTCATTGCACCCACATCACATATCACTGCCTTGTGGGTACTCCTTGAGGACAGCTTCACCCTAAGTGTTGAAGTAACCCCTTCAGACAATGAATACATTACTTTCCTGTGCTAATTAAAATACTAAGCAAATAACCAAAAGTGTTTAGTGTGAATTGTTCTTGGTATCATCCTGGACGTTACATAAATATAAGATATAGGCCATATTCCTAAAATAAAAAAAATAAATTAATGTAGCCCTATAATGTCTATCATATGGTCAGGAAGCAATTTAAATGGTAAATAAACATTGTTCATTAATATTATTTATAATACAAAATGGTAACAAAGTATTCAGATATCCATATCATAGGATAATACAATCCATAAGCTTGATACTATTAGTTTAATCTTATAGATAAGTTACTGATGTTCAAAGAGATGAAGGATTTACCTTTGGTTTCCTAACTAGTAATCAATTCTGTGCTAGGAACTTTATTCTAGGTCTAAAAGAAAGATACAGAGAGAGAGAGAGAGAGAGGAGAAAGAAAGAGAAGAATGAAGGGAGGGAGGGAGGGAGGGAGGAAGAGGAGAAAGAATAGTTGTTAGTGATGTAAAGGCATTACAGAGTCATTGTTGATATTTTAATGTCTCCATATGAGAATGTTAATACTTTGGGTGCTATCTTCTAGAAAAGGGCATTAGACTCAAAGAGCAGCATAAAAATACTCAGTCATTGAAACACTATGATTTCACCTAATTTTTGGCACTTTTAGACCACCACCTCCCAGTCCTCTAGTCCTCTAGTTTTGGAGCATCCTATTGGATTCACTGCATAGCAAGCAAAGGAAAATCCAAAAATTCAGCTTCCACACCTTCAAAGTATTCTCATAGAACAAATTCCAAAGTTCTCCTAAGAGAATTCAAGTCCCTTCATAATTAGGACCCGTCCAAAGGTCTTTTTGGAAAATAAATAATTAAAATTATATCTTGACTTTATATTATGCACCAAAATAAATTCCAACTGGATGCAAGATTTTGTTATACATAAGAATAACAGGTATAGATGAGACTTATAAGCATTAAACCATAAAAGGCATAAACTCTAATTAAAATATTGATGATTTTTTTAAGTACCTGTGTGTTGAAAAATAAACAGAAGTATAATACAAATGAAAACCTGGTGAAAAACTCACAGTATTTATGTCAAACATGGGATCAGTATTCTTTAGATGAGAAATAGATGAGCACTCAAAATTTTAAATTGTTTAAGGAGGGTGTGGAAAGGCAGTTTCCAAATAAGAGATATTTGTGGCCAGTAGAAATATAAAAATGTTCAACTTCAGTAGTAATCTCAGAAATGCTAATTGAAATAACAGTGTGTGATTTTTGCCAATCAAATTGCAAGGTTAGTAATAGAGTTCCTGCATGGAATTGAAGGAATAAGATCACTCACTGATTTATGTTGCCATTTTGCTAGATGTCATTTGCTAGATGCCCTTCATTCCTGCACCATTGCCCCAACATTGACCAAACCCAAGTGGAAGCTCAAAGGTAAGGAAAAATATGTGCAGAGACAGAGGCAGAGAATAGAGTAGAAAGAAGAGGAAGCTGGGGAAGAAAACTGAATAACCAGAGTTTTGCCCAAAGTTGCCTGTATGGCTTTAATCCAGGCAATAATGTACTGAAACAGCCTCTCCTGGCTTAAGGCCCTCCATGGCATTGCTTAGCCTCAGCCTTCTCCTCACACCCTGCTCACCCTTCTTTCCTCTTGGTGAACTACTTAACATATACTAGGCCTCCCTCCTTACCCTGCCCTCTGATGTGATTCTAACATCTGAGCTTATGGAGTTCAGAAACGGACCAGTGGGAAGCCAGCCATCACCCTTTCCTGAGTTGCCTTAAAAGTCTGGTGCCAGGCCTGATCTCAGGGTTTTTAAGGTAAGATAAAAATAGCAAGCATTGAGCAGAAAGAAAACTCTGTGAGTAAAACTATCCATTTGAAAAGAAAAGATACATATAACACTAATAAGCCTGGTCCAAAGCAGGTGTACCTGGCTGAGAATTAAGGATTTATTTTTCTAGGACATAGTGGCTGGTATTTAGCATTCCAGTTACCCTTTACACTTCCAAAGGGCTTTGCTTAGGTGTTCTTCAAGTATGGTAATAGACTAGAGAGCTTGCAGAGTTTGAGGTCAAACCATTCCTTTTCTAAAGGTAGGTATGTAAGACTGTTGGATGTGCTTTGTAGCCTAAACATTGAGCTTAGAGAACCAATGCCTGGTTTATGCTTAGAAAAACTAACAGCTCTCCCTAAGTAAGCTGTAAAAACAGAAGCTGCATTTAGCCAGAAATTGCTGGCAGCCTGAGATTTCTGTGTACCAGCCCACTTCCCCTGAATGCACCTCCCCCAGCACCAATCCCAAAAAAATTAATAAGCTTTGAAGATGTGTTATTTTTCTGTTCTCTAGTGAAGGAAATATTTTATTTTATTCACCTGGTTCTGATTACTAAATGAAAGCAGAATTCAAAAACTTTTTAGAGCCTTGTACACAGGACCTTCTTAATCCGTCCAAGCCGTGTCTGAAATGTGGGTTGTTGTTCATGTGAGCCCCAGGGATCCACCCCGAAAATCCAGTTCTTCTAAACCCCTTTGACAGGAGGAATTAAGCAACTCATGAATCTTCACTTCAGCAAATGGATCTGTATCTGGCAAAAGTCTTTTGTGATTTGGTCTTTTCGTATACAATACTGTTTTTTTCTTAATGAAGACTTGGCACCTCACTAGATTTTCTTGCACATGCAAGGTAATATTCAGAATCTTTAATAGTTGAAGGACCCATCATAAGCCCAGTATGTTTGCTTCATTTCAGATGGACCTCCAGGAAGTCCCCCCCCCTTTTAAGGGCATTTATGTCAAATAATTCTTTAAAATATCAATGAAAGTTTCCCTACTGTAATGTCATATTGGGGTTTTGAGTATTTTAGAAAGTGTCCTAAGTGGTACTCTTCCAAATGAGTTCAGATGCTGAGGGCGGAATGGCATCCAGGCTCCCAAAAGTCCAGACTCACCCCCTTCATCTCTCCAATTGAGATGTCTCCTAGATCCAGGCCCCAGGTCTTGACTGAGGTTGCCATAGCCAATATGATGGTGCAAGGTCACATATTGCACATGAGCCAGGTCTACCATCTCAGCAACTGAGAGAGTCACATACTAGCTTCTGAAGCCCGACTTCTGCCATGGTTGACTCCCTAAAAAGTAGCCCCACAGGTCAAGGAAATTGGGAGGGGATTCTTTTTTTTTAATATTTATTTATTTATTATTTATGATAGACATAGAGAGAGAAAGAGGCAGAGACACAGGAGGAGGGACAAGCAGGCTCCATGCCAGGAGTCCGACGCGGACCTCGATCCCAAGACTCCAGGATTGCGCCTGGGCCAAAGGCAGGTGCTAAACCACTGAGCCACCCAGGGATCCCCTGGGAGGGGATTCTAGGCAGGGTCGCCATGGAAGATGAGCCAACCGCCAGGCATTCAGTCTCCCCAAGGAAGCTCCCTCATCCTCGCCTGCCTGACTGCAGCCCAGAGGGACCACAACACCAGGGGGCTGGGCTGGTGACCATCAGCAGAAGACCTGTAAGGGGGGAGGGGCACCTAGATTTCAGGGCAGCATTACTTGCCAATAAGTGTTCAGCATCCAGCACCACCCAGGCTTCCAGAGTTCTGTGAAGGCTCTTATCTTTGTTACCATTTTGTACACTTACTCTGTACTCAACTGGTGTGAATTAGGTACTAGTAAGCCCATTTTACAGTTGGGAAAGCAGAGGCTCCGAGTATGGAATGGAATCCAGATCTCATTCCAAATCCCTTGCTCTAAGCACAAACCCTACTGTCCCTGTCAATTGCACAAAAAAAGCCAGGCTGCTACTTATTTGGGTAATAAGAGAGACAGTCTCAGAGACTCTTAGCCTCAAAGGCACCAGCCCTGCCCAGAGGAGTGTGCAGAGCACTATGCAGCCTCCTAGCCTAGGAGGCTTTGCCTGGCCTTAGGAATTGGAAGACACCCTCTGCTCTCTCCTACCAATTGTTGTCTTTGGAGATGCTGGGAAGTGAAAAAGGGAAAGGTTTTTGCCCAAAAGTTACCGTGAAACACAGAACACAAAAAACCAGAGCAAAAGGGAGGGAAGTGTTCTTCCTAGGGCTTGTTCTCCCAGTGCCTTGGGCTCCTCAGAGAGAGGCTTTGCCATTCTCAGAGCAGAGCCACCCCCTCACCGCCATCACCACAACAGTTTCCTCTGGAGGTTCACACCCCTACTGGTTTCTGCTCCAGAACCCCAGGCATGGTGGGTCATCAGGTCTGACTGTTGCTCCAGCCTCTCTTCCTACAACTAACACCTACCAAACTGAACTGAGTCCAGGCTCTTTTGCAAAAGGAGGAAACTGAGCCCAAAAGAATCTGCCTGTGTTCCCCAGGAAATTTGAGGTCGAATGGTTGGGCCACAAATCTGTGACTGACCACCTACTGCTATCCACTCCTAGACCTGGCTGCCATCTCCTCATATCCTTTCTCATCTCTTAGGATGATGGTCTGGTTTATTCCCATTCCAGCACCTGCAGGAGTTTTAGAAGCTTCTGCCCCAGTGTAAACTGACCTTCAACCCGAGTACTGTGCTTTATTTATTGAAACCACTTCTCTTGGCGGGGTGTGAGAGGAGGGTCATGAGGAGGTCAGATGAGTCCAGCGAGTCACAATAGAAGGTATTTTGGAGGGAGGAGGCCTGTGGGGTGAGGAGAGTGGGATCCACACCTCCAACTTCATCATCGAAAGCATTGAAAGAAAAATCTGAATTAGATCTGCTAGTACCCTAAGCCTCCAAAGCGAGTGGGGCTCCACCTGACTTTTGTGGCCCTTTCCCTTGAGGAGGGGTTGGGGGTGGCCGGGGTGCAACAGGGGGCAGCCAAGGGCAGAAAATGTGATTTGAAATGAGTCTGTGATGCAGATCCCAGGCAGCATTCGGGCTGAGCTCCACATCACCCAGTGCAGATTGAGGGCAGGAGGACCGGGCATCAAAGACAAATGCAGCTGCGGTATGGAGCTGCCAGGTAGTTTCCCAAGTGAGAGAAGCCCAGAAAAAGGCGGCAGACCGGCTTCCTCTCTCAAGGATTCCCGCCCATGCTTTCATGGCAAATAAATCTTCGGGAGGAGAAGTTGAAAGGAGAGGTCTCCAGTTAATACCTTGCAACAACACAGCAGATTCTGAGAAGTTTGGTGGACCTTTAAGAAAACCATTACATCACACACGGAAAGCGTGTGGGATAAAATGCTTTGGATCCTAAAGGCTAGGAGGCAATCAAGGTAAATGCTGATAATTTCGGGCGCGCAGCCACCGCCAAGGCCCGCTGCGCGCCGGGCACCCGGGAGGGTCGGATCAGTGCCTCGCTGCGCAGCCCCGACGGCCGGCGACCTGCTTCCTAGGTGCCCTCCAGCGTCGGGGTGGGACCGCCGCGCGCCACGCGCTGGTGAGCCCAGCCGCACAAGCCCGGGCTACCAGGGAGCTCTGCGGCAAGGCTTTTCTTTCTCACTGCGTGGGCTCGGCTTCATTTGCTTGCCAATTTAAACATATTATTCAAACACGGACGTTTCCTTTACAGCTCTGAGTGAAACATTTTGCTTGATGGAAAGTTGATGGCTTTTTTTTTTTTTTTTTTTTTTTTTTTACTTTTAATCAATATCTGCTTTTGAAAGCCTCTGCTGCTGCCTTTTCACAGCGAGGGCAAAGTGAAATATTTGTCTTTGGTCACACGTTGATCACCCTAGATAGGCAAATGAGTGCAGGGGTGGGGGCGGTGTGGAGGGAGTTGCTGAAGTCCAGAAGTGGTGAAATGGGGGCATTCCAACTTCATCACATCACCCAGAGGATTTTGGTTAAAATCAAGCATCGCTGCCAGGATAAGATGCTTGCCCAGTGGGCCTGGAAGCTCAAGGATTACAGGGCTATGCGACCCTGGCCTTTCTGACAATGATCTGTCCATCTATTCGTTCCTTCCTCTGTCCGTTGGTCCATTCATTAAACAACCCCCTTGGCTAAGACAGGTCCCTAGAGTCCTCTCGCTCGGAGATTTGGAGTCAAGTGGATAAGGTTTCCTACGCTCAAGCATTTTTTCCCACCTGACACCAGCCTGGCCACCATCTGGATTGGGGCAGTTAGTTTATTGATTGAGTCAACAAATCTTTATTGAAAGTCTACTATGCTCCAGCCTCTGCTCTGGTAGGGACGGTGGGCCCCACCCTCAGACATCTAGTCCAGTGGGGGAGACAAAAAAATGAAATGACACAAATGGAATCGGCTGCTCAGAACGATATAACCCTGAATGTGGGAATGTAGATTAAGATGTGGACCTAAGAAGAGCAGAGCTCAGTTGATTGGGGATGCCTGCTACGTCCTCACCAGAGACCCACGGAAGCTGTGCTGCACACTACAGGTAAAGCTGAAGGCTGGCAGCTGCATTTCCTTGCTTTGATCCATTTACAGTAGGCAACCATGATGACTGCAGAAAGTTGTTAAAATTCCTGCAAATCTTGCTGGTATCTCTGCAAAAGGGAATACTGACAACGAGTCCTCTTCCTAGTGTTTCTGTTTAGAAGCAAACTCACTACAATGTGAGTTTTATTCTGTGGCCCATAGGACCAGGAAAATCAAACAACTTCAAACAAATGCACCATATTTAAAGCAAAACTTTCTTCTGATGTTAGCTCTGGAATAGCTGCTGGAAGTCCAGAGGCAGCCACTCACCAGTGTCTTCCAATCAAATTTTTATTTTAAATAATGAATGTAACCTCCCTCTGTCCATGCCAATAAATTAGTCTTTTTGTCAGACCAATGAACAGTTTTAAACTTTGGGGGGAAAATCAGGAAGACAATACAATGAAAAAAAGCCTAGCTAGAATCATTTTCACACACACACCGCATGTGTAGGATATGATTTATATTATTGTTACAAAAGCATCTGTTAAATAAAACTATGTAAATTTGAGGGTAATCATATTTGAATAGCCAAAGTTAAACCACCGGGGCCAAGTAAGGGGCCGTGGGAAAGCTCCTGGCTGTGTGTGTGTGTGTGTGTGTGTGTGTGTGTGTGGAGAAAGAGAGAGAGAGAGAGAGAGAAAGATGGGTGGACTGGGGGGATAGAGTTCAGGGAATGACAAGCTAAATACTCATTCACCATCGGGGAAGGATTTAGGTTCAAGGTGGCAGCCTCCAGGAGAGAGATGACATCTAAGAGTGCTCTGAGGTTGTGGGTTTCCATCACTGGCTCCCTATCAGCCCCAGCTTCTGCCGGTGGGGTGGAGTCAAGTTCCCAGGCTTTCAGACTCCCAGCTCTTGCACACCTGGAGTGGCAGGTGGGGGAAATGCCAGGATCTCAAAACACCAGTCTAGTCTGTGGCACAGAGTAGGGCCTCAACCACTGTAGTCCCTCCCTGCTCTCAGACCTAAAATTTGTTATGCTTCTCCCTAATTTTCCAACTCTGTATCTGTAGCGTGCATTTCCAGTTCCTCTTCCAGGACCCCAGCCCTACCAGTTTTTAAGTAGTTAGAGGAAAGTGTGATAGGAAAGTGTGAATAAAGCAGTCAGTAACTGGAACACAGCTGCCTAGAGATGTGCGACTGCCTGGGGACCCGGCCTGGGCGGGGGTGCCACGTGTGCTACCCAGGCCTGGAGGAAGGGAGGTTCCCACTCTCTGCGGGCACCAATGGGACACTTATTCCCTCCGAGGCTAGGGATTGCCCAAGAGGGCTAGTCGTCCTTCCCAATCTTTCTCATTTGAATACATGAAAATGCGAGTTGATTTTGGCAGGGCATTGCTAGTTTAAGGCCAGAGAGACGGTTTTGTCGCCCGCGGGCAAGGCTGGGTAGGGAGCAGCTCCGGCTCCGACATCCGGCTGCGGGCCAGGGAGGCCCGCGCCCCAGGCCGCTCAGAAACCCCGCGGCGGCTCCAGGCGCAGTAAGGGAAAGGACAAACCCAGAGATCAAGTATTGGGATTAAAATGTTTCATTAGATTTTTTCCAGTACAAACACCCAGGATTCTCTGCACGAAACTGTTGGATGAGGCCGGCTAGGTGGTCCCGGGGCCAGGGCCCCTACCTACTGAGGGTCGGACGCCTTGTGAGTTGTGAATTAATTTCTTGATTACTATAAGGATAGAAGGAAGGGCAGAGAAAGGAGGGTACGAGAAAACAAAGAAAAGTGGAGGAAGAGAGGCCGTGAAGGAACAGGAACTCGGTGCTTCTCCTGGCCCCTGCGCCTCAGACTGGCGGCCGAGCGCTCCTCGGGTCCTGGGTTCCCGCCCTCCCGCGGCGCCCGGGCCCCTGCCCCGCTCGGACCCACACCCGGTCAGCGAGGCCAGTCTCGGCAGGTGCAAAGAGTTGCTTTCAGCGTCCCAGGCCTTCCCCAGTCCTAAACCCACCCGGGTCCCAGTCCAGATCCGCTGTGAACCACGTGAAAGACAACAGGTCTCAGTTTCACAGCATCTGGTTCCTCCCCCCGCCCCCCCGCAGGCAGATTTCAGCATCTCCTCTGGGTTGCGGGTGGAGGCCTGCAGAGGAGCTGGGACCCGCCTGCCCTGGGGGTGGCTGGGCCCACGGCGGTGGAGACCTGGCCACAGCCCGTGGGAGGACGGAGGTCGCACGAGCCAGGGGACTGGAGAAAACCAGAGGGAAGTCCTCGGGAGGCTCCAGGGGGCACCACAGCGGCTCCCCCCCCCCCCCGGGTTCCGCCCTCTGCCCACCCCGAGCCCTGCTAAACGCCAAAGACCCCGGCGCGGCCACACACAGCCCGCAGGGCCCAAGGCCCGAGGCGCCAGCTGTCTCTCGCCCAAGTCACCCCCAGCTCCTCCCTTGCCCAGGTGAAGATCTGCGAAGGGGTTCCCAAGCAGGTAATATTGGGAAAGGGTAGACGAGGCGGCCGGCTTGGCCAGCGAGCCTCGTGCCGCCGCCCCCACAGCCCGACCGCGCGGGGAGCGGACCCCAGAGGCGGGGAAGGCGCAGCTTCCGGGAAGGGCGGGGCCGCTTCCTCCGCCCGAGGCCACCTGGACTCCCCCCGCAGGCTCCCCTCCAGCCGGCTCGGGCCTCCCTCGCCCCGGGAGCCTGCCCTCCCTCTGCTGAGCCGCGCTGGGCTCGCGCAGACCCATCCTGGCCCGGGGAGTCTGGCGCGGGACGTCCCAGGAGACGCCACGTGGCTGCCCTCGTGGCCCCTACGGGCAGGTCCACCCAGCCCGCCTCCCGGAGGTTGGAGACGGGTCCACTTCTCCGGAAAGCAGGGCACAGGCTTCTGAGAGGCGCAGACGGGGCCTATTCGGGAGAAGAGGTTTGCTTAACGAAGGAGCAGACTGCAGCCACCAGGCAGGTCACCTGGCTGCCTAGTGGCCAGCCACCCGGAGGCAGCAGCTCTGTTTCATGTATTTGCTTGTTTACTGCTTATTTTCTAAATCAAAGACCCGGCACGACCCCGATGATTCGCTTTTAAAACTCTGAGAAGTGACTGGCTGGCATCTGAGGACGCTAGAACTTCACTTCCTAAATGTGTTAGGTGTCTTGGAGTATTGCCACTGAGATGAAGAGAGGCTGGGAGCTAACTCCGCTGCCACCTTTCCTTCGTGGCCTCAGGCAGTCGGCTCTGTGAACTGACATCTCGGGCAGGGGAGGCGCCCGGAGTTCCAGACTCCCCTGACGGTGCTCGCCGGGGGCGCGTGCGGGAGGATCGGGGCGCCTCCCTTCCTCCCCACACACACCCCGGGAGGTGCTAGAAGCCCAGTAATTCGCGGCGGGGAGGCGACCCAGGAACTCCCAGGCTGGATCAAGGCCCTAAAGTTGGCAAAGTCCACTTTTCACCACTAGTCTTGGGCTCTGAAGAAGCCCTAGGGGGAAAAAAAAACTTTACTTTGGACATCCATCTACAGGAGCTTTTTTCTTTTTTTCTTCCTTAAGCTGACTTTTTAAAGATGAGCTCTAGTAGGTTTAGGAAGTGGGCTAAAAGTGAAAGAATATTTGATTTTTTCATTGACCCCCTATAAAATGACAACGCTCCCCTCTTTAGGCACTAGCTTTTTGTGTACCATAAAAGCTATCACTAAGTTGTCACTACCTATAGAAAATGCCCTAGTCATGCTCGATGTTTTTGAAGAGCCAAGAGGGCGTTGGAGAATCACCGCGGGAAGGAACAAGGAAGCTCAGCACTGAAAGTCCCCCCCCACCCCCCATGAGGCCGAGGAAGCTAAGCATCCGTTTACTTTACAAATGGAACCAAGGTCCTGCTGCTGATGGGTACTTTACACAAAAGAATTCGTTTTAGGGTGGCTCTGAGAAATCTGTGCAGATCCACACATTTACAGATACATTTACAAAACCGATGGGACCTGCAGTTGCAGGGGCAGGCTGCAGTTGGGGAGGGCACCTGCTCTGAGTTCCAGGTGGATTTAATTTCACTCTCATTCCATTCCTTACAATGTGACATTTCCCCCTCCCTTTTGTTAAAAAAAAAGGAATTGTAATCCAATGCTTTTATCTTTTTTATTTCCTTAACTGCACATCTTCACCCTCTCAGGCTCCCCTGCTGATTTAAGAGATTTGTTTGGTTCAAGGATTTAATGTGATTCTGTTGCCAGATTTCAAGGAAGAAAGATTTAAAAGAACAAAGTGCGGGGGGGGCGGGTGGTATCTGAAAGACAAGTTAAAACACATTTCTTAATATGAGATTAATAACACGCTTAAAACTTTGCTAAACAAGATTATTTTGCAGATTTTTCGTCATTTTAGAAAGATTTTATTTTGTCGTTACTTCAGGAAAACTAGTGGGTTCTACCTAGAGTAGGGCACACACACATGGTCACCCACGTACTTAGAAACAGACATAGTCACGCTCACTTAGAAGCTCACATACACGCATACATTCAGAGACATATTCAGAAACACTCACACCATCCCACAACCTATCACCAACTCAGTGCTCATCAATCACTTTCGTTGGTCCTTCTCCTCAGGACCGTGGGCAATCTTCTACCCAGGGCCTCGTAGGAGCCAAGAGGCTTTGCTTTGGGGAGAACTTCCCACCAATGTCCAGGACCCATTAGGAACCAAGCAAGCGCCTAGGGTGCTAGCCCGGCCCCTCCAGGTGAGAAAGGGGACCAGGCACTGCCGCCCGACCATCCCTGGCTTCAGCTTGGCACCTCTCTAGCCGAGCAGATGCATTCCCGCGCCTCCGTTCCTGCTCTCCCAGTTAACGCGCGCGTTTAGGGAGCTGTCCCCTCCCCCTGACCTTTCCCTATCGGAAACCAGACGGTCGCCACCAGCTCAGTCCCCGGGGCTGCGAAAGGGGGGCAGGAGGAGGAGCTGGGCATAGGAGGAGCGCCCGACTCGGGTGCGCCTGCCCTATCACACAGACATCTGTTCTCAGTCTCTTCCTCTTTATGATCGCTACAGATGACAAGGGAAGTAGAGCGGACCGAGGCGGAAAAAAAAAAAAAAAAGTTATGTCATAAAGATATAAAACGGTGCTGTGACTCACCTGCTCTTAGCCGCAGGTACGGGTTTCGTGGCAGCGTCTCCCTCCACTCTGCTAGCCAGGAGCCCAGATAGGCCTAACGTCACTCGGCTAGGTTGACTCAGATGGCCGAGTTTCTAGTGAAAGGGCAAAATTGGGGCTTTCTCCTTTTTTCAAGCCTGAAGTCGGGGGAGGGGGATGGTCTGTATTCTCCAATCTCCCGGGGTTGAACTTTGGGTCTGTAATGAGTACAGTGGGGGCTGGAAGCCGACAGAAGAGCAGGAGGGGCGCGGGATGGGGCTGCAGTCGGCGGCCCCCGGAAGACGGTGGGTCCCCCTGGAGAGGGGCCCTGGGGTCATTTAGCTGGCACGGCTCTGCCAGCCGGGGCTCCAGCGCCACCGCCCCCACCCCGTCTCCGGCTGCGTGATTCCTATCCAGAACCCTCGTTAGCTAGCCCGGCCCCGCCTATTTTTCTTTTTTCCTTTTCCAAAGGGGGTTACCCCCTCCCATCCCATTTCCCTCTTCCCCCAGGCTCCGGGCTTAAACCAATTACGCTGCTTTGCAAACAAAGTGAGGGCCGGGTTTGAGGGAGGGGGCGCGGCGGGAGGGGGCGCAGGGGGCGCGCGGCGGCAGCGCGGCTGGGCGGGAGGCGCGGCGGCTGGACTGGCGGGCGGCCGCCTCGCAGGTGCACCTCGGGCTTTGTAGGTGCGAGCGTCTTTGTGCGGCGGACAAATGGGGAGAGGACGAGGAGGTGGGCACTCGAGCGACGTAAGATCCACATCAGCTCAACTGCACTCCTCTCGCAGAGGCCGCCCGCTCACTTCCCGCGGAGGCGCTCCCGGGCGCCGCGCTCCGCGGCCGCCGCCTGCCCCCGCCCGCCGCGCCGCCTCCGCCTCCGCCGCGCACGCCGCGCCCCGCAGCGCCGGGCTTCCTCCTCGCCCGGGTGGCGTTGGGCCGGCGCGGGCGCTCGGGTGACTGCAGCGGCTCGGCTCCCCGCCCCCAGCCCTGCGCCGCGCGGCCGCCCGTCGCTTCGCACAGGGCTGGATGGTTGCTCTGGGCAGGGTGGCTCCAGGATGTTAGGGACTGTGAAGATGGAAGGGCATGAGAGCAGCGACTGGAACAGCTACTACGCGGACACACAGGAGGTGAGAGGCGGGCAGCAGGCGGGACGCTCCCGGAACCCGAGCGGGAGGAGGCCCCGAGAGGCGGGCGCCCGACCTGACCGGGTGGGCGGCTGGCGGGCCGGGGGCGCCTGCTCCGTGCGGTTGCTGCGTGCCCACCCGATGCGCTCCCGGACAGGCCTGGGCCGAGCCTCGGAGCCGGATCCGCTGCCCCGCGGGGAAGGCTGGGTCCAGGCGCTCGACGTTTGGAGCCGGCCGGAGGGGTTTTAGGAAACTCGGGGCTTTGAAAGCGCCCGCTCCGGAAAGCGCTCGCCTCCTCCCTGCGGAGAGCGGGAGCCGGAACCAGGCCCGGGGTGCCGCGGGTTGGCGGGCGGGCGCCGCCAAGAGTTGGAGGGAACTCTAGTTCTGGAAAAGACAGGAGTTCTCCAGCAGGGCGGTCTCTTCCTCCCACGGCTGAATTCGCAGATGCCTTCGGATGAAAGCGCGATGCCGTTAAGTTGAGCGTCTTAATAATGGATCGGTTCCGAAATTTGATAAAAACTTCTTTAAAAGCCCTGTTTGGGGAGAAGTGTGCTCGTTCTATCCTAGAACCGCTGGGTGGCGCTGGTGCGAACCGACTCTGCCTCCAGCACCCCGAACGGAGAACCTGTTTCTCTTCATTGTCCCCTTGGTGGCACGTTCGTGTGGTTTATTTTACAATGTGCACAAAGGGATTGTGAGGAAAACCAGGTACAGGCAGGACCACCACCTACTAAAAGTATTTCTCTAGAAACAGCTGGAGATCACCCGCCAAAAGTTCACCGTTATTAAAAACGCTTATTGAAATGGCCTTCGATAATCCTGGGGAAAGGAAAAGACCAAAAAAAAAAAAAAAAAAAAGTAAAACGAAAGTAAAAATTACTTAAAGACATGGACAGAAAAATATAGAATCAGTAAATATTTTTATGGTAATTAATTTATTTAGATTTGTATATTTATATACTCACAAACTTAGCTTACCTTTATTTGCATACCATAGCAGCCTGTGCCTAGTTAAATTTATACACCTTTTATGTTTTCAAATGAAATTGTACTTGCTGTTGAAAATATTTTAAGGATATTATTTTTATTAAATTATCAGAGAAGTTTTCATGTTTCTGGACTCTATTTTTTTTAAAACATATATAGTGCATTCCCAAATTGCTATTGATAAGGTTTTTTCTCCTACTGATAATTAAAAAAAAAAAAAAAAGAGCTCAGAACTCTTCTTCGGGGTTTAATTCGGATGCAGACATCTCAGCCTGCTAGTTAATGAAGTTCCCTATGGAAAGAACTTCTTTACAGGTTAAAGCTGAGAAGTGGGAAATAGAATAGCGTTAAGGGAAAATAGACTTTGATTTTATGTATTTAAAGTGGGATTTTAAAGCCAAGCTTTGAAACAATCCACAGCAACGTATCAGTACCGGAATACAAAATACACCGTTTTGACAAATTATGTCACCAAAATTCTCAAATACTATAGGGCGGGCTGGAAACAGATAAGGAAATTGGTGCAACTTTTTGAATGGCTTAAAGAGATGTAAAGTCATGTGAAAGTGAAGCGTGGTGCATGCATATTCTTATGCGCTGCTCCTTTCCCCTTCTCCTCTTGTAGTTCTCTTTTTAATCTTTTCCCAAAACTTATTTAACTTCTGAGCTTCTTTCCCGTTTAATAGTACAGTTGCCACAAGTAGATGGAAAGCAGGCCTCCTAAACGTATTAATAACGAAAAGTCACCATTTGGGGAAACCTGCTAAGGCGGCAAAGCCAGATGCTGAAAAATGGATGGTCATATGGCCACGAATGATTAGTTCTATCGGGGAGATTAGTTGTATCTGGCAGCCTCCCCGCACGGCCCGGCCCGCCGAGGCCCCTGTGTGGTCAGCCCGGCCTAGCCGGCTTAGGCGAAGCAGGCGCAGCGCTGGTGCTCCGTGGCCCTCCCCCGGGGCGGGGGGGGGGGCTGTCCCGCCCAACCCAACGCACCCGCTACGGTGGGGGTGGATAAGCGGAGTCGGGGAATGATTGTATTTTCGGAGTTTAACTCCTTTTAACAAAAGGGCTTTGCTGAGGCCCGTCGGGGGTGGAGACTGGGATCCCAACCGGCGTGGATGGTGGATGCAGAAGGCGACGGAGGGGCCCTGGAGTCAGCCCCCGAGCCTGGCATGTAAGGCGATTACACGTCTTCCCGGGGACATGTTTTCGGGGGGCGCTCGTCTTTCATGCCTGCCGCGATAAGATCCCCCCCCGCTGCGCAGGCCACGGCGCTGCTGGCTCCGGGGAGGGCGCCTGGCGGTTCGCCCGGGCGGGGGGCCCCGGGCTTGGCGGCCCTGCTGGGCCCGGCCGGCCCGGGTCTGCCCCCGCCGGGCCGCGCGCTCGCACCACTAACCCCGCCCTTCGGGGCCTCTCCGCTCGCTGTCTCCGCCGCAGGCCTACTCCTCCGTGCCGGTCAGCAACATGAACTCGGGCCTGGGCTCCATGAACTCCATGAACACCTACATGACCATGAACACCATGACCACCAGCGGCAACATGACGCCGGCCTCGTTCAACATGTCCTACGCGAACCCGGGCCTGGGCGCCGGCCTGAGCCCGGGCGCCGTGGCGGGCATGGCGGGCGGCTCGGCGGGCTCCATGAACAGCATGACGGCGGCGGGCGTGACGGCCATGGGCGCGGCGCTGAGCCCCGGCGGCATGGGCGCCATGGGCGCGCAGCCCGCGGCCTCCATGAACGGCCTGGGCCCCTACGCGGCCGCCATGAACCCGTGCATGAGCCCCATGGGGTACGCGCCGTCCAACCTGGGCCGCAGCCGCGCGGGCGGCGGCGGCGACGCCAAGACGTTCAAGCGCAGCTACCCGCACGCCAAGCCGCCCTACTCGTACATCTCGCTCATCACCATGGCCATCCAGCAGGCGCCCAGCAAGATGCTCACGCTGAGCGAGATCTACCAGTGGATCATGGACCTCTTCCCCTACTACCGGCAGAACCAGCAGCGCTGGCAGAACTCCATTCGGCACTCGCTCTCCTTCAACGACTGCTTCGTCAAGGTGGCGCGCTCGCCGGACAAGCCGGGCAAGGGCTCCTACTGGACGCTGCACCCGGACTCCGGCAACATGTTCGAGAACGGCTGTTACTTGCGCCGCCAGAAGCGCTTCAAGTGCGAGAAGCAGCCGGGGGCCGCGGGCGGGGGCGGGGGCGGCGGCGGCGGGGCGGCGGCGGCGGCGGCGGCGGCGGCGGAGCCAAGGGCGGTCCCGAGAGCCGCAAGGACCCCTCGAGCGCCGCCAACCCCAGCGCCAGCTCGCCGCTGCACCGGGGCGTGCACGGCAAGGCGGGCCAGCTAGAGGGCGCGCCGGGCCCCGGGCCGGCCGCCAGCCCCCAGACTCTGGACCACGGCGGGGCGACGGCAACAGGGGGCGCCTCGGAGTTGAAGACTCCACCCTCCTCGGCGGCGCCCCCGATCAGCGCCGGGCCCGGGGCGCTGGTGTCTGTGCCCCCCTCCCACCCGGCGCATGGCCTGGCACCCCACGAGTCCCAGCTGCACCTGAAAGGGGACCCCCATTACTCTTTCAACCACCCCTTCTCCATCAACAACCTCATGTCCTCCTCGGAGCAGCAGCACAAGCTGGACTTCAAGGCCTATGAGCAGGCACTACAGTACTCGCCCTACGGCGCCGCGTTGCCCGCCAGCCTGCCCCTCGGCAGCGCCTCGGTGGCCGCCAGGAGCCCCATCGAGCCCTCAGCCCTGGAGCCGGCCTACTACCAAGGTGTGTATTCCAGACCCGTCTTAAACACTTCCTAGCTCCGTGGGACTGGGGGTTTGTCTGGCATGGCCATGCTGGTAGCAAGAGAGACAGAGCGAGCGAGAGAGAGCGAGAGAGAGCGAGAGAGCGAGCGAGAGCGGGAGAGAGCGAGAGCGAGAGAGAAATCAACAACAAACAAAACCACACATACCAAGCTGACAACAGCATAAGAAAATCCCAACTGTTTTTATTTCATTTGTGTGTCTGTGTGTGTGTGTGCACAATCTTTTCCCCAGTGCAAAGGACTGTTACTTTGTTATTGTATTCAGAATGCCTTGTGTATATTATTACAAAGAAAACCAATCCCAAACCAACAAAATTTTTCCCTGCAAAGTTTAACAATCCACAAATGTATATATAAAATCCTTCTACTATCCTTATTCCTCTCCCTTTCTTCCCTCTTTCTCCTCCAGACACATTCTGGTCTGGGCAGGGTTTATTTAAAAAAAGAAAAAAAAGAAAGAAAGACGGTCAAACTTGTAAAATATTTGTTTGTGCTTCCCCACCCCCACCGCACCCCCTCCTCGCCTGACCCTCCACAAGTTTACAGGTCTATGGCAATACTCTTAACCATAAGAACTGAAAGGGTGAAGAAACAAGTAGACGCTAGGGGCTATTGAAAACATTTGAAGGACGATACTGCTCTTATGCAGCAAAACAAACTAATTATAAACATCAGAGCCATTTGTCGTTCAGCTTACATTTCTGATACATTCAAATAGCAGATGTCTTAAAATGAAATACATATATATTATGTACCAACTCATTTATGCACATGCTCAAATCTGTAGACATCCTCCGTATATTTGCATAACATATAGACGTAATAGGTAGGTGATACACATGCTACATTTTCAAGAGTTGCCTGACCAAGAAGTTACAAAGACACCCTCCTCCCTTGTCCTCTCCACCCAAGTATAGCCCTGAGAATCAATTCCTCAAGAATTGCCATCCTCAATAACTCTGCTCCTTGCTTTGCAGAGTGCCATTGTCATGTCATTTTGAGGTCATAATAACATGTATAAAATTAGCTTCTATGTATCTATACCATTTAAATAATATTTTTTTCCAGGAAAAAGGGAATATTACAATGTTGGAGGAGAGATAAGTTATAGGGAGTGGTATTTCAAAATTTGGTCCAAGATTCCAAAATCTAACTGATTGTGGCCATTTTAATTATTGCCATCGTGTGCTTGTTTCATTCAGTGTTAATGCACTTTTCACAGTTGGACATGGTGTTAGTATAGCCAGACGGGTTTCATTATTCTTCTTTGCTTTCTCAATGTTAATTTATTGCATGGTTTATTCCTTCTTTTTCTTTATAGTTGAAATTGCTTTAAATGATGGTTAAAATTACAAATTAAAAATGTTAATTTTATCAATGTGATTGTAATTAAAATATTTTGATTTAAATAACGAAAATGATACATTTTAAGCCGTGGAATATGTTCTTGATCATTTGCAGTTAAGGACTTTAAATAAATCAAATGTTAACAAAAAAGTATTTCTGTTATTTTCCTCAATTAAATCCAAAGTAAGTATTCTGAATATGGTATTTTCCAAAGTCCAATACTGAATATAAATGACAAAAAGGAAGATGATCTAAAACAAAATTGTATTATGTTTATTATATGAATGTGAAGATAGTAAAAAAAAAAGTCAAATTCAATAACAGTGGGTATATAAATTGATTTAATATCCCAAGAATTGAGGTTTTTTAAGATTATTTATTCCCAGTAATGTTTAACTTTTGACATGAGCTTAAGCCCTCTCTGTTTCCTTTGAGTCTGTCCACAATGAAATCAAATTCATTAATATAACTACATTTCCTCCTTCCCCAATGTATAATTTTCCTTTATCTGAGAAGTATTCTGGTGAGAATAAAATATCAGATGTGGCTGATAAAATTAAGTTGTCTGCAATAGAGAATCCTGAACTCTTTTTTTTTTTTTTTTCCACTAAAAGAGAAACAAAACTTAACCATCACGGTAGCTTTGGAGGGGGCCAGGGAGAGTCGAGTTAAATCACTCCTGCAGGGGAAGCTTTGTGCCACCAGGACATTTCGTGGTAGCTGCTGTTTTGTATTTTGTGAAGCCACTTTTAAAAATACTGTTTCTAAAAATATCATTCCTGAGAACTTAAAGCTGATGATTTGTTTGCCTTCTAAGAAGCTTTTAAATGCAACTTCACACCCCTACAGTTGCTTGAGATCACAAAATCATTAATCTCCTTTGATAGTAGGCTCACTTTCCAGTCCACCTATTTCTTTGTAAGTCTTGTTCGGATTGACATCAACAATAACAACACCAGCCCAAGCAGAGGCCAGCCTGCCTGAGCCCTTGTGTATGAACTCCATCCTCGCCAGGGCTTGAACTTGGACAGTCTTTACTTTGATCGCCCCACTCCACACTGCGGACAAGATAAAAAGAGCTGTGTGAGTCCCTTAATTATCGCGTAATTGCCTCCCCAGATGAGAGAAGGGGTGGCATGTAGCACTTGAGAAAAATCCAGAAATCCCATCCCTCCCCCCGCACTTCAGCTAATGAAAGGAGGAGAGGGAAATAACTGGTTTGAATAATTTAAAAATCTAATTTGGAGGCCCTTTGGAAGGACTTTAAAGTCCCAAAGAGAGGGAAACACTTTCAAACTCAAAAGTTATTTATGTTTGTATAGCGGGCAAACAAATGTTGGCAAATTCGAATTCCAAATGTCACTAAGGTCGTGAGTTGGGGCCGAGGCATTTTACCAGCCTCCCCGAATCTAACTCGTCTGACTTTCCGCGCGTCCCCCTCGGTGTTAGAGACGGTCCCTCCGTCTCTAACACATTAGCAACGTCCAAGTCTTGCCCTCACCCACCAGGCTGAAACCGGGCCCAGGTCTCTCTCTCTCTCCCTCTCTCCCTTGGCAGAGACTTTTTCTGGGCTGGTGGGGGGCGAGGCGCCGCGGGCTGCTGGCGGAGGCCGCCCTGGAAGCCTGCCTGGGCAGCCGGAGCGGTGGGGACGCGCGGAGCTGGGGCTTCCCACGCGCTTTCCCGCCGCCTGTGGGCAGTGAAGCCTCCGAGCACCTTGCGCGCGTTCGCCGCGCCCCGGGGACCTGCGCCCCGCGCCTTAGGATGCGCGCCGAGGGGGGCCCGGGCCGGCGGGTGCCGGGAACAGGGGGACAGAGGAGGACCGCGGGCATCTTGGGGTGACAGGTGCAGTTAGTTCTTTATTGTTTGGGCATCTTCCCCCCTAGCGAATAAATCTTCCGAGGCTCCCGAGACCCAAAAGTCAACAAAGGCCGGGCGTCGCTGTACCGCGGCGGCGGCTCCCGCTGCGTAATCCCTTCCTCGGAAACCGGCCGGAGCTGGGGCGCCGCGCCCCCGGGCCAGGAGGGAAACGGCCGCCGGTCCGAGGCAGCGCCGGGACGACCCCCGGGGAGCGCGCAGCCTTCCCGCCCCCCGGGTCGACGGCGAATTTCTCTAGTTTTTCACCTCGGACGCTCGGCCGGCGGAGGAGGGCGGAAAGGGGATGCGGGCCGCTGGGCCGCGGTCCACGGGGCTCGCTCTATTTAGGAATTTCCCTCGAGATGGGGGAGGGGTCCCCGGAGAGGGAGGGAGGGGGAGGGGGGAGACTAAACCTTCCTGCAGACCCTAGTGCGGAGCTGCCGAGGCTCTCGGATCCAGCGACCACGCCGCCACCGAGCACTGGTGGGGGGGTGGGGGGTGGGGGAGAAAAATGTTTTGGGAGTGAATACAGTCCTGGGGCAGAGAACTTCAGATGTTAACTTTCACCTTGTTCCAGGCTTGACACATTTTTTACATTGATAAAAAGAGAAGACGACTAAACGCAGAGAGGGGGAAAGCTCACCAGAAGCGACACAACTTAGAAGTGTTCCCAAGGGGAAGGCAGCCCGGCCTGTTTTCTGCAGGATGGCTGTTCCAGGGTTTACGTCACAGATAAAATGTAATTCCCATTGTCCCTTCGTGAACTCTTTATAGCAGAATAAACTGGTGAGAATTATTAATGGAAGAGGGATTAAACAAACAAAATCCTACGAAAGTTCTTAACTTCTGTTTTCATTTTCTTTCTTCTTTTTTTCATTTTCTGAAGCCTAGAGCACTCGACTGATTTCACTGAAAGTATTAAAAAATATGACTTTTCTCAGGAGTCTAACAGATTCGAATGAGCCACAGCAGAAAAGAATTCCTGGAGTGATAAAATGGAGAAAATCTTGTTGTTTTAACACTTTAAAAAATTGATCTCAGTTGCACAAAAATGCTTATTAAGTTTCTTTGCAAAAAATTTCTGTGATCAATACAAATTCCTTTCAATGCAGACCAAAGTAGGAGACCAGTAGCCCAAATTAATTAACCTTTCCTCGAGATCAATTGGTTTTCTGTTGATTTAGCAGTAATATTGCGGAACATTTAGCTATAATGTATTTTAATGTGATACCTCAATATGTCAAGAGGAAACCCTCATTGAAAAGATAAAATTACTTAAATTATTGAATAAATTTGTAAAAATATTTTATTTTCAAAAATTAGATCTTAATTGCTTATTTGGATTGTAGTAAAATGTGTTTTGCAACTAAGTGGAGTTAAGATAATGTCTCATTAGTTCAAGATAATTATGTGCAAAAAGTTGATTATTTGTGAGCTATCTTGGGCTGAATTAGGTCATCAAATTATGCTGAAATTTAGAAATAAGATTTTCTCAAACAGAATCATCAACGTCAATAGAAATTCACGAGCGTAAGAATGTAATAAAATGAAACAACTTGGAAGATTTACAACCTTCCCATTTAGAAATAGAATCTATTTGGGGAGATAGAAGGGTTTTTGTTTTTGTTTTTAAAGCAGCCGTTTTTGCAAGTTTTTTTTTTTCTACCACTGATCCTATTTGATGTAGCCAAATAACATTTAATAACAGATTGCTTTAAATGTTCCTTTTTTTTTTAACCCTTCTTCCAAATAGTTACGTTTAAGGCTATAATGGTTTCATTGGTGTTTCTCTTTTAGCTCCCAGTCTAGCTTTGGTTCGTTGAACTTTGGACAGCTCAGACTGTAGCCCTCACCTTCCCACTGCCACCTGCAGTCATCATTCTAGCAAGCAATATGGAACTGGAAAATACCCATCCATTTCAACTTTAACTTGTAAAAGGCTTGCACTTTCCTACTATAAACATTTTTTTTTTTTTTAATCTGACGGGGGAAATCCTCACTTGCTACCTTTCTTTTTTCTAACTTCCTCATTTTTCTAGGTAGGTCAGCAGTGACTACACAGTGTAAGAGCAAAGCTCATGGAGCATACCCTCCACCCCCATAGCCCCAGAAAGTGAGAAGCATCCCTCCATCTAGATACCACTTCATGATATTTGGGTGTTCTCTATGTTCTACTCAATGTAGAGTATAGAAGCAGAATGTTCTCCCCCCAAAATCTGGAAAGAAAGGGCTTAAATGGAACACCTGCTTGAGGACCTTGGAATTCAGGTGGGATGCAAGTCAAGTCATATCAAGATCAAGTTCAGAATGATCCTCACTAGGGCAGGCCTGACTCAGAGTTCTAAGTGTAAGCTTTCCCTGGGTTGACTTTCTACTTCTTTTCCTGAAGATTACATCAGAGGCTTTTAAAGAAAAATCCCTGAATCCCAGAAAAACAAAACTGGAAATACACTCCCCCCCACACCCCCCAGCACAGCTTGGAAACAGGGAACAATGCATTCAGTTGGAAATCTCTTTCTTTCCCCTCTCTCCCATGAAATTTTAGTTACTCCTCTGCTTGTCTAATCATGTCCCAGGTCAGTTTTTTTTTCTTTTTCTCACACCGAAGAACTATTATTTTAAAACATAAGCAATTTGATGAGAAGAATGTAAGGGTTTTGTGGTGGTTTGTTTCATTTATATATTTAATTTTAAGGACCCATTATGCACGAGGGAGGGAGGAGACTCCTATCTAGTGCTACACTCCTGCCTAGAAATCTGATTTTCTTTGCACAATTCAGGTGACTGGTGCGTTTTTGGAACGTTCCCCCTAGCTCTGGGTCCCACCTGGGAGCCTTGAGCTTTTTCATTCCCATAGCCCAGCTACAAACGCTTAAGTCAGCATCTGCTGGGCCCACAGCGCCAACTCCCACCGCGTCTTTCACCGCTTTTGCCTGAGGTGGAGGCCGATTCACGAGCTCGAACTGCAATGAGCCGTGCTGCGGTGCAGGGCACCGGCCAGGTTTCCTCACCTCTCCCTGGAGTCACATTGCCTTCTGCCGACACGCGCGTCCTTTTGTTATGCCTGGCTAATATATTAATGGAGCGGATAACCCGGATCCTTTGGTAGTGGTGGGGCGGCAGTTGGATACTAGGAAGGGAACGAAACAGCTCTAGTTGCTGACCCTTGGGCCAAAGACTTCAGAGGAGGGAGGCCTGGGGCGGGGGGGGGGGGGGGCGTCGTGGGATGCGAATGGAGGTGGGGAAAGTTCACGTTGAGGGCACGGAAAGTAAGCTTAATTAAATGCACGCAACAAGTTTTTGGAAAAGGTGATCTGACGCTGATGTTCCGTCCTGGGTTCAGAACTGCGAGGCAGGACGCCGCGCACGCTGGACGAAGTGCCCTGCTGGCCAAGCGGGTGACGGCCTACCCTCCCCTTGTCCCCTTACCCCCGCCTGGAGCCCGGTCGCGCTGCGCGGTGTCGAGTCACAGGCGAAAACTCTTTGGGGCGTGTGGGACGGACTCCTCGAGCTGTCCTAAGCCAGCCACCCTGCTCGCTCGGTTCCAATGGTTTGCAGATAAAGCCCTGCACCCTGGCTCGCTGCGCTCACGAGACTCCTGCCGTCCCCAGCCTCACCTCCCAAGGGCTGGCCTCCCAGAGGTCTTAACTGATTAACCACAGATGACGGAACCCCTGCGTGGCGCCACGAAGTGGGCGCGAGAAGCCGAGAACTTGGGGCCCCGGGGACGCGGCTGCTGGGTGCGGGCCGTGCATCGCGCCCCCGCCGCCCGCCCATCGCGCGGCGCAGCCCCCTCCCCGCCCGCCAGACGGGCCCGGGCGCCCCGAGACATATGCTGCCCGCAGGCCGCGCGGCCCGACGTGGTGCTCATTGCCGAGGCGGTTCTCAGCCCATCAAAAGCCCAGGCTTTCTTCAGCCGTATGGGCCGCGAGGTGAACAACAATGGCCGGGCCCCTTCACTTCAAAAGCGGCGATCAGGGGAAAGGCTCCCCCAGAGAATTTTTTTTTTCCTCCACAGCCTTTCATTCCTAGTTTAAAAAAAAAAAAAAAAAAAGGCATCAGCAAGTCCAGGGCCCGGGCGAGTCTAATGCCCTTTGATGGGGATTGAATTCATTATCTCCAATAACACAATTGTGCTTGGCCAACGAAAAGAGCAAAGCAGGGCTCTATCCCGCCCGAGGGGCCCGGCCGGGCGGGGCGGGAGGGCGAGGCGCGCTCCTGGGACCCGCTCCGAGGCGCGGTCCCGGCGGCGGCCCGGGCTGCGGCTCCCCCTGGGCGCGGGGCGCGGGGGCGCGGGGCGCGGGGCGCGGGGGGCCCGCCCCGACGCTGCCGGACCGGTGGCGCCGCCCGCCGAGACAGCGCCAGCGCCGGGAGGGGGCGGGGCGGCTCTCTGGTTTGATTTATTTTTCGTGTCTCCCTTTGCAATCATTCCCCGAGGGCCGCCCCGAGGGCCGGTGTTTACCCTCTTCCCTCCCGGACTCGGGTCGCGGAGCCGCCCCCCGCGCCCGGGGCGCGCGGCCCGGAAAGGCTGAGCGCGAAGGGTTCCCCGCATCCCGGGCGCGCCGCCCAGCCCCGGTGCCCTCGGTTCGCGGAGCCAGCCTCACGCGCAGCCTAGCCCGCATAAACGCGGCCTTTAAACCGCCCGGGTTCTGGAGTCCTCCGTGCTCAGGCTCTCCCCACGTGCTCTCGGGCCAGCCGACCTGGTCGCCCAGCGGCGCTCCGGGAGCCTGCCTGGGCCGCGGTGCCAGGGGCAGCACGTCCCGCATCCGGGCGCAGGGTCCGTGCCGGGAGCGCGGGGCACCCACTTCGCTCCCAGCGGGGTGGACACTGTCCCGAGCCGCGACCTGGTCGTCGGAGCCTCCTCCCGGGTTCCACGGCCATCCTTGCCCTTTCAGCCACCTCTAGCCCTTGCTTCTCTGCTCTCCTGAGTAAACGGAGGTGAAAAAAGAAACTAAAACAGGCAGGATCACGTGCCTTAACCCAGTGTGTGTGTGTGTGTGTGTGTGTGTGTGTGTGTGTGAGAGACAGAGAGAGACAGTGACAGAGACAGTGGGAAATCCCTAAGAATCATGATCCAAGAAGACCTCTATAGCTCAATGTCTAAAATACAGGGTTTTCATTCATTTCATTACTGGGTATACTTCCTACACAGCCCTATTGTTCCCCTCCCCCATTACTGAAGAAGGTAGATATTGTAGCTTTATTTCAGTCAGATAAAAAAATAATAGAATTTAAAGTACCCCCCCCCCCCCACCAACAGCGCTTATGGATTCTGCTAAAGTAGGAACTGTGGATTAAGATTGGTGGCTTCTTGCCAATTAGTCGTGACTATCCCGATCTTCAAGTGATCGATTCTTCACCTTTTTCTTCAGAGAATTAGACACACACATACACACACAACCTATATATACACGTGCTGGCTCTAATACATATATAGAGTGTACACATACGATTAAATATCTGATTTTATGAGATCTTGCCATCTACAAAACTGTCCCCAATGCATGAAAACAATAAAGTGATCTGTTGATTTGGGTAAACCAAGAAAAGCATTTCAGATTTAAGATTTTCGGCTAGGCATTATTCTCATCAAGAAACACAGGAATTTACTTAATTCCCTTCATCATTAAGTGGAGTAACCTTTACAAATTTAGCCCCTAGAACTCTGACCACTCCGGTTTTTAGGCACTTGGGGGATGGAGAGGAGAAAAAAATCCAGTGTGATAGGTAAGATTAAAGAGAAGCCTTCAGTTCTTTCTTCTTTCCTTTTCCTTTTGTCTTGTAGAAAAGCATCCTGAATACAATTCATGGTAAAACATATATTTACTTTTGTGAAATCTTCTTCTTTACACCAAAAAGGATGTAAAACATTTACCTTGCAGATATTCTGAGACTCTAATGAAGAAGTTCATGGGTAATGCTATTCTTTAGATGAGTTATTAAGCTCCAAACACTCATTACAAGTTATCAAAGAATGAGTGCCTTCTCTTCTGGAACCTTACCCCACTTTTTATTAACCTATTAAAGAATAGATTTGAATTTTGGTGACCAGTACATTTCCAGTGTTATGTAATTTTAGTCACCTTTTATAAAATCCCTTTTGCAACATCAGTTGGAGGTTTAGTCTTTGTCCTTCATTGTGGCATGCTATTCTATATGTGGTAGATATCTGTGCTTCCCTCACATGCTTAGAAATATTGGAGAGAGAGAAAGGCATTTATACAGAGTAAAGAAGGCAGTGGTTTAGATTTTACAGATTAACAACTGGAATAAGAATTTAACATGACACGTACGTCCAGAGGAAGTTCTATGTAGGTCGAGATACCTCGGAATTAATTTTTATGATATTTTGAGTACTTCAGAGTAACTACATTCCAGATACAGTCTAAGAAACATTCTGTGAACAACGATATGTTCAAAACAACCACCAAAAAGCACTAATTCTGACACATATCCACCAGATCACAGAAACTACAGGGTAGTCCTGTGGTTTATCACATAAACAATTTGTCTAGTGCCAGAGCACACATAAAGGATTATGTGACTTTAGGTAAGCAGGGCACCATAGGATGGATGAATTACTAAACAAAATATACCATGATTTTCATGTGGATGTCTTTGGCTATGAAACAAAATTAGGAGGGAAGAAAATGTAAAACATTTCAGTAGAATGAGAATTCTATGTTATCTAAAGTGCAACCCCAAGTACACTTAGCCTTGAGATTCACGGAGTCATGGAGCCATAGAATATGGTGATGGAAAAGGCTGGTTTATTATGTTTTCTAGTCCACTAGCCTGCAACATTATTCCCCTCAGTGTTTTCCCAGGCCAGGTCCAGAATAGATTTAAATGTCAAGAATCAAAGGACTCCCATTTCTTATCAGCATAGTGGAGAAGCACTATATCTACAACACAAAATATTTTGCCAATGGAATATTTTCTCTAATATTTAGGTAAAATGTCTCTTTGAGGATACATTTAAAAAATACCTTATTTATTCATGAAAGACACACACACAGAGAGGCAGAGACATAGGCAGACTCCATGCAGAAAGCCTGATGTGGGACTCGATCCCAGGACTCTGGAATCACTCCCTGAGCCAAAGGCAGACACTCAACCACTGAGCCACCCAGGCATCCAGGGGGTACATCTTTATTAGGTCTAAAACCTATTTCAGATACCTGAATGCCTGCCTCTCTAACTATTTAGTCAATCTTATACACAATTACCTCCTTTAGTACCTACCTAAGGTTGATCCAGATTAAGTGCCCTAGGTGGGAAAACACCTTTAGCATGTATAAACATTTAACTTTTTTTACTCTTAATACTGAGAAGGAGATAATAAAGCTAAGCTTCAGTAATTCATTTGAATGATACCAGGTAATTATAAACTAGAGACCTGGTCCATTTGTGAGATGCCATCCAATGTTAGGTCACAAAGCCTCTTCACATTTTAAGTATGACTATGGTAAGAAGTCAAAGGACTTCAACTTCTTAAAGTGTGGTAAGTTCTTAAATTATAAGAAAAGAGCCTAGAAACCAATCTGGTGGTTGGTTCATTTAAAGGAAATACTGTTCCTTATAGTAGAGTGAGTTAAGAGTATTTGTGAACTTGTGGCCCACAGATTCACATGTGGCCTATTAGGAATATATTATGCCGGAGTTTTATATAGTGAAGAGATGGAGGAAGTTCTTTATAAAACTTCTAAAGAGCAGTTAAATGTTCAAATTTCAATTTTGGGGATGCAGAGTCTAGAGCTTCAAAGTTCTATTATGATTTGGAATCTCAGACTCGAAACTATTCTGGGCTCTCGTGGCTCTGAAGGATTCACCCACTTTTTATACAGTGACGACCAGGCCATGGTATGCTGAAGATTAACACTCCAGACCATACCAGCCTCTTAAGTTACAGTATCTCTACTGAGTCAGGCAACTGGAAAGGAAGTCCTTACTGAATCTGGCGAATAATTCACTTTGGAAATGTAATCACAGTAAGAGTGAGTGAAGCAGAGAGAACAAATGAGAAATGATGATCTCCACTGCATTCCACTCACATATCTTATCCTATAAAACAGAATTGGTGAGAGGGAAATTGGAATTGTAATCAGAATGAAGGTTGTAAGGCCTCTGATGACTCAAAGAGTAATATTTAGAAGTTGTGTAATAATATTATAGTCCATAAATGCATTGGATGCAAGATTGCAAAGATAGTAGGTTCTCCCAAGTAAGGTTCTATGATGAGCAAGTTCCACTCAATTCTTGTTTCTTATGGTACAAGTGACGGCACTGGGTTTTATTTAAGTCTCCATATCATAAGTGTAACTTTAAAAATATTCAAGAGCCTCCTTAAATAAAGTGAGGTCTGTGAGGTTTCAGGACATATTTCAAAGTCTTACATTCACTTACGGTCATTACCAGATGATACTGTTTGTGGAATAAACTGAGATTTTAATAAGCACAAATTAACAGAATAAAATATAGTCCTTTTATTATAGCCTTATCTTCAGCAACAGAAAGAGTGGTATGTAGTAGCCAGTGTTAAACCTGAAAAAAAAAAAAGTAGAACACAGTGAGATCCTCTCAACTACACTCAAGACCACTAAAAAACGGATTTATCACGAGGGGTTTATAATAAGCAGTGATTCCTATGCTGTGACCCTCCTCTCCCATTTTTTTTTTTAAATCTTTTCAACTCAAGAGGTAAACTAATTTTCAAGAGAAACAAGAAAATAGGGATTGGCAGGGAAATATAAGGGATGAAATGATGAAAGGGATTGAGGGAGAGATGCTGTGGCAGAAAAAGTGGATAGTGCTGGGTCTTCCCGGACTCCCGGACCAAGGGACTGGGGCAGAGAGGAAGGGATGAGGCAAATTAATGGCTGGACAGAGCTAGACAGAGTGTGCTGGGGAAGGGCCAGGCGCGAAAAGATTTGGTGTCGTCATAGCAACGGGCTCAGCCCTGCTCCCCCTGAAGCCCATTCAACTCTGAGCTGCCGGAACACGTTTTTAATTAAAGCGTATAAAAGTTGTTTTGTAAGGACTTCTCCTCATCCGATAGATTTCAAAATGGTTAATCAGGCTTCATCTCCTTTTGATGCTCACAAGAGCATGTGCTACTGCGCGCACAAAAACTGCTGCCGCCGCCGCCGGTCGAGTTATCTCTCAATCACACCTAATACCAGGAAGGAGCAGGCCCGCTAGTTATTTAGATACACATAACAGAATCCAGCGGGAAATGGGGGGGGGGGGGGCATCTTTGTGACTGCGAGTGGAAACATAAATTTTCTTTGCTCTAGATACTAGGGAATTCAGCCTTCTGGATGGCTGTTGTCTCTGGTGGATGTTCTCTTTAGCTTTTGAAAACAGCAGGGTTTTTTTTCCTTTGGGAGATAGGGTATTCATGAGCCCAAATAAGAGTTACAAATTATTTGTGTCAAATAGTATTTAATCTAGCATGGACACCTCAAGAAAAAGGTTTGTTTGGACCACTCTTAGGTAAAAAAAAAAAAAAAAAAAAGCAACCATTCCCCCCTTTTGTTGGGAATAAAACGGCTCTCGTTTCTAAATCCTCTGTAAATTCATAACATACAGCAACAGTTGCATTTTCTCCTTTAATAAAATGGATGACTTAATAGAAAACAATATCTTTTGCTGATTTACTAAACTTCTTAGCAAATGCTTTGAACCTTCTCCAGACTTTTGCATCTCCCTTTCTCCTTTGCTAATGACCTTTGTTTCTAACTTCACTGAAAAAAGAAAAAGGAAAAAAGATTATTTTACCTGTCATCCATTCGTATATCTGTCCTATATCCTAACTCAACATTTCTATTTCTGTACCAATTCTCTGCTAGATCCAGGATGTGAGGCAGTTCTGCCTTCTGTTCAGGACAGAAATAATGTCCCGAAGTTCTTAGTCTCAGACCCTTCTCTGATTTTACTGTTTTGCTAGCATCTTCACTGTTGCTCTTTCCAATGGCTCCTTCTCCAAAGCTTCAAACATGTAAGGGTCATATCTATTTTAGGGGGAAGACTCCTTAAATTGATTCACAAAATCTTCTAGTTAACATTCCCTTGCTCTTCTTTTCATTGCCCAACTTTCCAAATGAGTGGTCTTTACTCACAGTATGTCCTTCTCCATAGCCTTGCAACCTGATCTGTGGCTCCTTAAACTTCTGTCTTGAAAAAAACAGAGAGGCCCCCAACCAAAAAAAAAAAAAAAAAATCTGTCTTGAAGATCATCAGTGATACCTTGATTCAATGATGTTTTTACTCCAGTATTCCCCTTGAGTCTCAAACAGTCCTGAATATTCTTAGCAATGTTGACCATGCTCCTACCAAGGACCTCTTGGCATCAGCCTATCCTAGCCTTCTACCACCTCATGACTGCTTCTCTATCTCTATAACTATCTTTTCTGTCTACTACAAATTCCACTGTTGTTCCCTAAGGCTAAGTCCACTGGTCTGAGAGACACCCCCCCCCCCCTTTTTGGAAATTTGCTTGAGACTTGCAGCTAGGGTATGGTATTTTTAGGAGTTGGCCTGGGACTCAGTTAGGCCTAAGTGTTCTCCTGGTCAAACATAAACTATCTTACTGAACACCACCATTAGACAAGGACACTCTCACTGTAGAGGGTTGAGACAAAAAGACAGACCCCTTTGTAATTTTGTCTAAGTACAGATGAAAATAAAGTCATTGCAAACCACAAAGATAGCAAACATTGCTCGTGCTTGCTAATACTAGTAACTGTTACAGCTTTAGCTTTGTTCTAGTCTTCCCTTTTTCTAGATAAGATTTCTTAAGCTACTCAATCATAGAATTACCCCTACATCCTGACAGCAACCAATTCAAAGTTCCATTTTCTTGAATCCTCCCCCAAATCACCTAACATAAGCCCTAATGGTATAATAAGTTATTTCTAACACCCCCTTACCGAAATGCCACACAGTTCCCTATGATGTGTGGTTTTATTTGCAAACAAGCAATAAAGCCAGTTTGTTCAACATAAGTATGTTCCTGATAGTTTTGGGATAGATCACATCGATAGGCCTTTGTTCCTTTGTCTTATGACTTAAGCTACCATGTATCAAGCTAAAAGTCCATCCCTGTCCTCTAACAAAATCTCCCATCTTATGTTTATTCCTGTCTACAAGTTATTTCTATCAATACCCAATACATTTAAATTACAGCAACACATTTCTCTCAGTAACAAGGCATGTATCCTGACTTCCACATTTTTCTTGTTCTTTTTGTTGCTAAGGCCTGAAAAGTCATAGTTATCACTGATGCATCCCTCTTATTGCCCATACAACCAAAATTGGTTAATATGCCTTATCAATACCCCCATTACCCCAGCCTTTCTTTCTTTGACATCCCAAATGTCACAATTTTAGTCCATACTACTGTCCACTATTTTTAAAATGGCCTCCAGAATCTTGTTGGCCAATTTATGTTTGTACACTATTCCTAGCCTAATATTTCTGAGCAATAGGTTTCAGTGAACAAAAATAAGTCCTAACCTCTTGAGGCCAGAGCTTTCACAGAAGTAAAATTAGGAATTACATATGAATAAATAGCATGATTTTCTCCTCTTGTAAAAGATAAATGTCATTGCTCCACACATGGAGTGGGGAGACCAAGAATGCCTTGGTCACTATGGGATTGTGTTTCGTGTGTTGGGATATATTTCAGAGATATCGAGAAGGTGAGGTACATTTAGAAGATTCTTGGTTAGAAGAGAACTGGACCACATCCTGTGAAAGATGGTTTAGACTGAGGATGTTTGACTACAGAATAAAACATTTCTGATACATTGGAAGGTACTATAATTATTTCAAGCATAGGTGAGAGAAATTAGAATTATTTATTGTGTGTCATTGTAGAGGGCAGAATTGGGGCCAGGAGGTAGAAATTCAAGAAGATGATAGATTATTGCTCAATATAAGAACATTTATAGCATGGTTATAGATAGAGTAGGTTACCTCAGAAAATAGTGAACTTCTCAACATTAAACTCAAGTGTAGATTAGATGAGCATTCGGGTAAACATTTTCCTCAAATTTGTGCTTTATTTAGCTGTGATCATTCAACTTTCAATTATAATAGATGTGTTTCTTTTGAACAAAGTAAACTGTTTATTACATGTATTCTATTTTTCCTTAAACAGTAAATACCCATTTATCTTATTTCACACATTTACCCTTTCCAGCGCTCTCATTTTTTCCTGTGCTACTATGATTCCATCTGGGATCACTTTCCATTTGCCTAACCAACTCTCCTTAGGATTTCTTTTAGTGGAGCTCTGTTTATGATATTCTCTCATTTTCTTCTGGGCATTTATTTCTAGGTTGTTGATTTTTTTTACTCTCTGAACTTTAAAGGTTTTTTAAAATTTATTTCATTTTATTTTTTCATTTCATTCCAGTTTCTATTTCTCTGAGTAGCTAACTGTGATTCCTTATTACTATTTTGGAATTAATATATCTTTTTATTCTTTTCTTTTTAAAGTCTGATAATTCTAAAAATCTGGGGCATCGCTGGGTCTGATTCTATTGACTATTTTATCTTTTCACATGGTCCTTTTTCTTTTTAATGTGTCTTGTTTTTTGTTTGTTTTCTTTTTAAAAAACATTAAATGTCAAATATTATATACAAAAGAGCAATCGAAACTGAGGTAAATGTCCAAAATGGGAATACCTCTTCTTTTGTCAGGTTGTTTGTGTGAGCATTTAATCGAATTTAGTCAGCATTTGAGGTGAGTTGGGTCTTGTGGTTGCTACAGTTATCTTTAGTGTACCATGGATTTAAAAAATTTCCAGTGATGCACTGGGTTGCTACTCTCTTGTATTCAGTGTGAAGCTTAGAGAACTGGAGGTGTTTTTTTTATTCTCAGTTTCTCTGCTCCTACCCTCAGACTTTAGCATGTTCTTTGTGCTTGCAGCATAGAGGGAGTCTGTTTCCATGTTTTTATTCCTCCCAGAAGTACATGGCTCTTACCTGCTACTAGATGCAAGGATCATAGTGGGACAAGGGAGGGCTTTTCAGCTCTCTAGCTCCCATCTTAGTCTTAGGCAGGCCCTGTGCATCTCTTCCTGTGGCAGACAGACTCCTATTCAATACAGGGTCTAGAACATAGGCGAATTCCCTACCCCTTCCTCTAAATTCCACCTTGTGTGTTTTAGGTGTGAGTTTGGGAAGATCACTTTGATATAGTGGAAGCTACTCTATTTACAGTATTGTTACTCCTATGGCATAGCTTTCCCAGGATCTGACTCAAAAGCTGAAATTCTCCTCTTTGGTGAGACTTGCACTCCAATTTTTGTCTCCTCAGCATCATGGGACTGGCAAATTCTCTTCTTAATTTTTTTTATCTTTTTTAGTAAATGGTTTTTACTTGGTTTTTCTGTGAATTTGTATTTTGTCCAAGTTTTATAATTATTCTCAGTCAGTGAATTAATCTGATTTTAGCAACTCTGTTATAGTCAGAAGCAGAAGATTTTTCCTTACTATATTCTAAACCTTAGCCCCTAACTATCAAATCTTGGCATTTTTTGTGATATTGTCTTAATTATCTTATATTCAAACCTCAAATTAACTCTCCTATCCATATTTTAGGAACTAGTGTTATGGTAGCATTAATTTTTCTGTAAATAACCACAGGGAGCCTGTTTCTCCCTCTGCCTATGTCTCTCCCTCTCTCTGGGTATCTCTCATGAATAAATAAATACAATCTTAAAATAAAATAAAATAAAATAAAATAAAATAAAATAAAATAAAATAAAATAAAAAATAAAATAAAAGGGATGCCTGCGTGGCTCAGTGATTGAGCGTATGCCTTTGGCTCAGGATATGATCTGGGAGACCTAGGATCAGGTCCAGCATTGGGCTCTCCACAGGGAGCCTGATTCTCTCTCTGCCTATGTCTCTGACTCTCTCTCCATGTCTCTCATGAATAAATAAATAAAATCTTAAAAAAAATTTCCTGTAAATTTGGTTGATTTGTCAATAAAGATCATTTGGTTATATATTGCAATTCTAGAAAAGTTGAGTATCTTAGTACTATTTAATTCATTATATTTGTTTTACCTAAAGGGCAGAAAACCACAGATTAACATCACCATGAAAAGCAAACCTTCACATTAAGAATACAGATCAGTGTATGGGATTTGTGCTGAATATTACACTATTTGGATTAGCTAATATCCTTAACAGAGGACTCTCATAGGGAGGCAAGTTGGATAAATACAATTTGATTCAAATTACTTTAGTGATTGAACAATCTATAGAAAGTAAGTGTAGTGATACACAAATCCAGGTTAATTAAAATAAACAAACAAAAAAACCCTCCCTTAACAGATTTTAAGCTGGGTTCTAGATAGTTGGAGTAATAGTAAACTATGCTGATGGGAGTAAAGAGGTAGAATGTTCTAGAAGTGAAACACATTTTATTTTTTAAAATATTTATGTATTTATTTTAGAGAGAGAGAGAGAGAGAGAGTGGATGTGTGTGAGCGCATGTGGAGGGAGAAGGGGTAGAGGAACAGGTTGAGAGGGAATCTTAAGCAGGCTCCATTCCCCATGCAGAGCCCACCATGGGGCTCAATCTCACAACCCTGAGATCGTAAGCTGAGACAAAACTAAGAGTCTGACACAACCGACTGAGCCATCTAGGTGCCCTAGTGAAGCACATTTTAAACTAAAGATTGTTGACAAATAGAAAGAAGATGTAAGATTAGGGAAGAAATGGAAATGTGTTAGTATTAAAGTTTTTATAATGACTACAGAAAGAGGAAGGCTTTGAAAAAATATAATCTGGGTTGAAATTCACAGCTAACATACATTTCAACATGGGTTGAAAGAAGGAAGTGACTGTAGTTGAGTGACTCTTAAAAAGGAAGTTGTAGTATAGTCACCCGCTAAGTGAGTAGTCATGGAGGTAACGTAAAGGACTTGATTAATATTATAGCTTCTGGAATCTTTCAGTGGAATGCATGGAGCTGAAGACAGAGAAGAATTTAAGAGAATAAATAGAAGGAAGCCAAATACTGTTTAAAAAATGCCATTTTAAGACAGTTAAAGTGAGTAAGTGACTAATTGCATATTTCATGGCAGGGAGGATAAAAAGAACTGGGTGCTTCTTTGTTTAACTGAACTTCAGGGGTTGGTTCTCCATTTGAGATTAATTTATTCATTAATGCAATCAACATATTTGTTACACAATTACTAGTGTAAAGCATTGTAATAGATACTTCTGGAGCTATAGTAGATAGGAGTCTGATAGGAGTGGTGAGATAAAATAGTTATTCAATTGTGGGAAAAAAGTAGAAAATGGTCATTTCCGTTTCTGGCACATAGTTGGTATTCAGTAAAGTTTTGTTGAATGAATGGCATAGAGACACACATATAAAAACTGGAGTTGAGAAGAAAGTATTGGGAAGATCAAAAAAGGCTTTTATAGGAAATATGACAAGTGAGTAAGACCATAAATGTCAGGCAGGATTTAGATGTGAGGTAGCAGGGAGTAGGCAATTCCACGTGAAGGTAACAGTGTCAGGAAGTGGAAGCCAGATTCAGTGTGTATAGAGAGGAAGGTGAAGTTGAAGCATGAAAGAGGGTACAGGAAGATAAAGCTGAGAAAGTGGCTGGAACAAAAGGCTGGAGAGGGCTGTGATTGCTCTAAGAAATTTGGTTTATTCAGTAGGTAATGTTTAGCATTAGAAAGATAAGTATAGATAATAAAATATTTGAATCACTTGAGGATATAGGTTAGAGGTACAAAGAGAAATAATAAGAAAGATGGAGGAGAGAGAGGAAAGAAAAAGTTTTATCTGTGTATACTTGGCAATCGAGATTGTGAAGCTCCAAGATAGAAAGGAGGAATAGAAGAATCAAAGATCAAAGACACGATGCAAAGGTGTAGATCTGACGCTCCAAATGGTAGGGCTCTTTCTGGAAGGGTTCATGTTACTGAGCTTATAGAGATGGAATGCAATGTATTCACTAACACACAGGGGAAAAAATCCATTACTAACAATAGTGCTTAATTGTGCTGTGCAATGTGAAATTCTTTATTAAATATATTCAGAGGCAGCAAGCAAGAAGAGTTAGGAAATTACCTGGGAAAAACAGCCTGCTTTCACTGTCTCCATTTCTCCATTTTTCATTCACTCCTTAATTGTCTGCAATTTGGATTTTGTGTCTTATTAGAGTAGAAATTGCTCTCATGAAAGTCACCATGGACTCCTTAATTGCCAATCCCAATGGCACTTAACTAACACCATTTCCTCTGGGAAGCCTTCCTTAATCTCATTGGCAGGGCAAGATGCCCTTTCACCTGTTCTGCTAAAGCATTCTGAACTTACCTTTATTATGGTACCTACCATACTGTCTTATATAATTACTTATAGCTACATCATTCCCTCTGGACTATGATGATTTCCATGAGGCAGAAACTGTCTGATTTAACTTTGTATCCTTAGCACCCTGGTATGGTTTTGTCTGAATTATTGATAAACACAAACAATAAAAACCCCTCTAGTATCTCTTTCAAGTACATCTTATCAAGATGTATTTTAGAAAAATACCTAAGACTTCCACCTATAATCAGAATAGAAACATTTCTTCCGAGAATATTACTTTCACCTTTACTTGTACTAAAAGTTATGTTAGTCATTAAATGATTAATATATTAATAAGGCTTAATTTTTTTACAACTGATACTCTTATCCCCTAACCCTCATCCATTGCCACAGTCTTGTTATCCATACTTTTTGTGACTCAATCACATTGTGATTTCTTTAGGTAAGTAATATTTTGAATTAGCTAAATATTTTTAAGTGTCTCTTATGCTCAGTATGTTCTAGTTAGCTCTGGGGTTTCAAAGATAGATAAGAATTAATAAAAATAAATAACTTCCATGGAATTTATAGTATTTTTTATTATTTCTAATTTCATCTAACACTAGTAACATAGCTCCTGGTCAATAAGGATGCTTCAATATCTTATTATTCTAATTGTTCTCTTACAACCTTATATCTGTGAAATTTAATATATGAAGATTACCCTTGTCTACCTTTTTATAAACACATACACACACACTTAACCACTTTTATCCAATTTTGCAAATCATTCGGGATTTTACCAACATTGCTTCATGTGGCAGTTTGGAATTATCTTTGGTTTTCTCTCCCTTTTACTCCCTTAATTCAGTTTTTGCTAAATTGTTCCTTCCTATAATTTACAAAGTCCACGCTTTTAATTTTTTTCTTTGATTTTGGTTAACATCTGCCTCTTTAATCTTATACTTATCATCACTTCTCCCATTATCTTGTTCATTGGCGTTTTGAACATTTTACTGCTGTGAAAGATATTCCTATGTCTATCTTATGGTAGGACCATGGATGAATGATATAACTATATAGGCATCTGTTATATATACCATGAAGATAGTCATCTAAAATCATCGTTGGAAAAATTGGGGGGGGACAGTATTTAGCAAGGCAGCAGAGTGTATAGCCCTGTTACCTTTTAAGAAAGTTTGTATCAAATTAGCATCTAATGCAGGGCAAAGTCCAAGAGGACCAAGAAGTTTAGTCTGAGAGATAAATTAAAATATTCCAATTTTCAATTCATTGTTCCATGTGAATTTATAATTTCTATGAAAAATGATACCTATTATGAATTTAAATAACAATGAGGGTATGTAAAAGTGTCAAGTGCCTAAGACTAAGCTTCAATGATTTGTCACATGAGGGTTGGTCAGGGTGGAACCAATAAATGTAGTTGGAGCTTAGGTGGAGAGCAATGATGCTGTGATTTGATATTACTTGTGATAAATGTCCTAATGTCCTAAATATATTGTGTATATATTCCATATTTTTTAAAAAAGCATCCATCAAACTAATTTCAATATTATGGTATATATTATAAAATATATTATAATAAATACATTTTAAAGATTTTATTTATTTATTTGAGAGAGAAAGAGAGAGAGAGATGAAGAGAGCACAAGCATGGGGAGGGGCAGAGGGAAAGGGAGAAGCAGATGCCCCACTGAGCAGGGAGCCTGATGTGGAGCTGTATCCAGGGCCCTGGGGCATGACCAGAGCCAAAGGCAGATTCTTAACTGACAGAACCACCTAGGTGTTCCTCAATATTATAGTTTAAGTGAAATATGCTATGTAATAATGAAATATGTGACAAATTCACACATATGTGAATTTTTTTTTTGTTAAGAAATTTTCAATTTAATAATTCTGAAGATAGGCCTTTGTATTTTAAGCAATCTTTACAACCAGTATGGAGGTCAAACTTAGAACCCCTAGAGATGAAGAGTTGCATGCTCTACTGAATGAGCCAGCCAGCCAGACTGCCTCACAATGATAGTAGTTTTGAGCGGTGGAGTTGAGTATGTGTTCATTTTAAGAATTATGTTCGCCACTAAGTATTGCATGCAAATGATGAATCACTAAATCCTACCTCTGAAACTAATAATACAGTATATGTTAATTAAATTAAATTTAAAGAAAAAATTTTAAAAATAGAAATTACTTTCTTTTGTTAAAAGAACATATTTATTTATTAAATAAAAATCTAAGTTTATATTTAAATTTTGGTGTGTGATTTTTCCTTAATGTAACAAGAAGTCAATGAAGGAAAAACCACTTGGATAATTACAAATTCGTTGGTAGATGCTATTCAAGAAACTAAGCATTCGTATAAGCAGTATTTTTAAAAAAATATCAACTTAAATATGTTTTTGGGTAACACTTTCCTTGATGTTTATAAGCAAATAGTTTGTTATGATGGGGGAAGCACCAATAAAGGTTTTGCTTTTGCTTTTGCTTTTGCTTTTAAAAAGGAGCGTTGGGACATCTATGGATTTAGATACAGTGAAAGCATTGCAAAGACTTTGCAAAGAGACTGAAAGAAAACAAAGGTCTTGAGAATTGGTCTTTCAAATTTACCTCACCATCATTCCTAATGTAGACTTTTATCTCAATTATTTTTCACTTCTAACAAAGTATAAAGTATGCATACATGACAATGCTAGTAACAGTATTTTAGAGAAGATTTTTAAGAAATACATTTTTTTTAGGAAATAAAATATACTTTACAATATGCCATTTGTTAAAACAACATATGTGAGCATAAGCTGGCTGTACATTTATTTAATTTCAGAGATCAGAATGAACATGTGACCTAAAATCACTTCTTAAAAGCAAAGCGAAATTGTTTGCCACAATTATTTTAATATATTTCTCTACTGAGATAAATTTTAAACTCAGGAAATCACGGCTTGGAATGGGAAGAGTTAAAAAACATGAGGCAACAGTAACCCCATTTAGATAAGGGGTAGATGGGTGGAGCCAGGGAACAATACACTAAAGTGCTTTTCTTTCACAGATCTTGGTTCAAATTAAGGTTAAATTCCAAAGGAGGATGTGTTTTCCCCATATGGAGTCTTAAAGGACATGCCTTTGTTTCTAGCTTCCCAGAGAAGATATATGTTAACACAAACAAAGTATTTCATAATAAATTTAACTTTTATAGAGTGACTAATGCCCTGTGAAGATAAGGTACACTCTCAGTCACCTGGGTTTTAATCCAGGCTGCAGAAATTATGCCAAGGGCCCACTGACAAAACTTGATTCCTTTGGAGAGGATGGCGGTAACTTGGTGGGGAACGGAAAGGGTCTTGATTTTTAAAGTCTCATTGGAATGACTCTCCCTTCCTCACTGTGAACACAGTTTAGCATTTATGTACTTTGGAAGGACAAAAAGGTGAGGTAAGCCTGCCAAAATTTGAACCTGTGTTTCTGGGAACTTGTTAGTAGGTCAACTGTTACAAATAGAAGAGAAACTGCAAAGGAGTAGTGGGCGCTAGAAACCTGGCAATTGGACTACATAGAGCTTTATTAAAGCCTTCATGTGATTCCTTCCAGATCTCAAGGGAGGTGACATGAAGTTTAAAATGCCACAGAAGATCACTGTTATTCAATCAAATCAGACTTTGGTGGGGAGTAGGGGTGAGAGGTAGAACAGCATAGAAAGACACAACTCTTTTCTGCTAGAAATACTTACTTTACAGTTAACAGAAAAGGATATCTTTAAAAATGTACTTGTTAACAATAATTTATTAATCCATCTTTTCCTTTTAAGAAAGACATATTAGTTGTATATACTGCTTTTCTTTCCTTTTCCCCTTCCTTTTATCTTTATATTATCCTTTATTAACTAGAGGCTTAATTCCTAAATCCTTATTCTTGCAAAATGTGTGGCTAGGTTATTCATTCATGGACTGTATACGATCCTGTTCCATGTACAAATTCTATTAACTTCAATTGAAGATGTAAAAATTAGTCTTGTGACATGAGGGAAAGGAGGGTTTCCTCAGAAGAGAATCCTTTCTGAGAAAGGGAAACAAAAATGTATTTGTGCCAATTATATCAGACATATCTGACTACACAGAACACAAGGTCTAATTTATTTTTTATATTTATGAATTCATCTTTGATGAGTTACAAAATCTATCTAAAAATTAAATAAAATAGAGCAGCATTTCCCCTTCTTTCTCTACTCACTAAAAAAAGGAGACACTGACATAGAAAAAAACTTGATTTTAAGTTGCTTTATGAGAATTTTTGAAACATGTCTTTGCCTTATTGATCTACAGGTCAGTAATATTGATCTAGACAAAATTTATTTTCATAATTTATTCCAAGCAACTCAGATCTTGGCTAATTTCCGTCTTGTACTCCAAATTAAAAACAAACAAACAAAACATCAAAAAACCCCATCACACTTTTTTCCTCTTTTTTGTGGTAGCCAGTGGCTAGGAAAAGAAAACTTTTCTGACTCTAGACTGCTAGACAAGAGTAATGGGATGAGGTTTCTCTTCTCAGGAAATGTAATACCAAGTCCAAATTTCAGAAATCAATTAACTATTCAGAGAGGAGCACCACAAGGGGGCAGGTGAATCCAGGCTAGGTCCTAGGTGAGAGGGTCTTAGTATTGGGACTACCGGTCAAAGGAGGGGAAAGATGAAATGAAAATTAGAAACAACTCTAAAGATAATATTTCTTCACAAACATAAGCTCTTAGATCTGGACCATCCAAGTGAAGTCTTATTTAGAATATATACAAAGACATTAACTACAATATACCAAGGAAATAAATGAAAGAGACCAAATCAATGTAGTAATACACTGAAAGTGATTCCTATGTCTACAAAGGCCAATAGCATGGTTTTATCAAGAAGAGAAAGACTGTAGCTGAGAAGAAATCCAAAATTTACTACAGAGCAGTTAGGGTATGCAGTGAAAATAAACTATAACTAGATAGGCAAAATATCAAATAATTAGAAAGATATATGAGAAGATACCTTTGCTTCAAAGTGATTTTGATAACCAACAATGTCATAGCAGAAGCATAAACTTTGAATAATAGAGCTATTATAATTTTTCCCCTGCTCAAAAGTTGAGAAATTAATTTCAGCACTTTAGAGAAAGATAAATGCTGCTTAAAAAGGTTATCTAGAGTCTGCGTTGATTTTCACTGGAAATTAAACTTAGCTTACCAATAGGAGGCAAAAATGGAATTTTTGAAAAGTTAGTTATTCTAAACAAATATTTTAAAAGTGACGCCAGACATCCTCTGTGAGGATGTCAATTGAATGTCTTCAATGGCCGACATATATACATACCTACTGTGCAAAGTAGCCAAGATTAATTCTACTTGGTATGGCTGGAAATTATAACCGTCCTCCCTTTCAAACCTTACTAAAGAAACACATTTAATTATATGACATGGATAGATAGTACATCATTTATCTTTTACAGTTAAAATTTAATGCAGAGACAGTTATAGCATAATGTGTAGTATAATATAGCATATTACAATGTATAGTATAAAATAATAGCATAATATATAATAAAGTATGTACATTTTGTCTCTTACTGTTAGTCTTTATTTAGTCTATAATAACAGTTAGAATCTTTACAATGAGCATTTAAATGTCTTCTCTCATTTATGATCAAATTAACTTATTTAGGACCCTACAACAGTTTTCTATAGTAATAACATAGAAGTCACTTCTAATAGAAATCTATTGATTGAAGAGGTCATCTTCTAATAGATTTTGGGCACGCTAGATTTTAGAACTTGGGTCACCAAGTTGAGTGATCTGTTATACAATGATACATTTTGGTTTTATGATACTGCAGGACTTGGTGTTACATAACACTAACCAGATGTTTAAGCCTATTTCTAAAGCAAAGCTTTGAACTCAAATGTAAACGCCCATTTTTATGTCACCTTAACAAAGTCTATTTTTCTGAAATTCACTCATTCTGGTCGTCATGTGTATATAGATATACACACATACACAAAATACACTCAGGCACATAAGCTCATACACACATCTGTGTATACACACACATACATACATGATGCAATCCATCGGTGATATTTTACGTTAGTTTTTCTCCTCTTTTCAGCCTGTTAATTAGCTTTCTCTTCCTTGTCTTTCTTTATTCCAAGTAATCCAGAATCCTCATAGGCTTTGTCACCTAAAGGACATGGAGGCAGCTTCTGCAATGCTTGAAATAATAATGCTTGGATTTGTCAATGTGAAAAGTTGGATGGCTTTTAAAAGCTGACCAGTCCAGGGCTATTTGCACATAGTAGACATTCGATAAATATTTGTTGATTTGATTTATTCTAGGGTAAAGAACTGGGTAACAACTCTTTTTTCTTCACTCATGTACTATGGCTAATCCTGTGTACAAATGCATTTATGAGTAAATATTAATGGTCATGCTCATTAAAGATGTTTTAGAGAGAAAAAATACTAAGTCTTCAGGCTTTAAGGAATAGCAATGATTGGGGGTATGTGTAATAAAATACTCTAAGTAGTTATCAAATAATAGATGACAGACACCATAAAATGGGGGTCTAACTAAAGAGAATTCTGATAAATTATCTGAAAACAAAGTGGGTACCCAAGAGCTTTTGAATGAATCACATGTTGAAGGCTTAAATTTTTGACTCCACATACTAAGGCAAAGGAACTCTTAATTTAAAAAATTCAGGATAATATTTTTGTTATAAATTTAGTGAGCATATATAAGCTGCATAATATTTCCTTTGTGTATTCTTCCTTGTGATAGTCACAAGAGTGTTTATGTTTCATTGACAGTTGAGAGGCCTTGGGCATACAAAATGAAAATTACTCCTAAATTTCAAGTAATGTATAACTTTTAAAGAGTTAAACTCTATACTCCCATCATTTAGAGGAGCATAACTGATTTATTTCCTTTTCTGGTCACTAACAGTAAAAACTGTTTCTGAGCTTACAACATGTTAAGTTTTGGCTCAAGGCAAATTTACAACAGTAAGATTTATGATAAAATCTGTCAAAACATTAACCATGATGGCACAAGTTTCACCTCTTAACAGAAACAGATAGGGAAGCAGGAGCTTAGGAATGGATACATATACATTTGTACTTGAAAATATCTGCTTAGGTCACATTATAAAAGTTACTCAATTCCTTTCTTATTTTATCCAAATGTGAAAGTTCCATAAAATGACTATGTGTTTTAATTAATTGGCTTCAAAGAGATGGGAGACCCTGGGACTAAAGATGTAATTCCAAGTAAAAAATTACTAGCTAAGAGAACTTTGTATGTTCAAGACAAAAGCTAAGAATCTATATAGCATTTTCTGTTTCTTGTCTGATGAATTAAAAGAAAAATTAAGTCTTAACATAGGTCGTGTCTTAACCTTTTTGCTACTTTAAGACAAAGATGATTCATCTAGCCATGTGCCAGCCTTTAAGCACTATTCATTAAGATGATTTTAATTTTTCAACATGGTAAACAATGTTGGTAGTTTTGGTTTACTGTTGTTTGATGAGGAGCTGTATTTCCTAGAACATTACAAATAAAATACTGTTCTTGAAAGTGACTTGCTCTGCCAGCAATTAATTACAACCAAGATAGTTAACTTTGTGTGTGGGGTACATACTAAAAACAATTTCAGAGGACACACTTTCTTGAAAATGTAATTTGGTTAGCCAGGGTAGATTTATGAGAAAAAATTTTTCTTTAAGGAACTTAAAGACTTTTATTTAGTATGTTAATGTCATGGTCATACAAGTAAATGCAGTGAATATCCTATGCTTGAGTATTTCAAAAAGCCTAAGATATAACTGACCTATTTATTGGAAAATGGTATGCATTTTTTAAGCTTTAGGGTTTTCATTAAACAAGTTGGATGATGAAAATTGATGGAGAATAAAGTAGAGATAAAATTAGTAACTAAATATTAAATTTTGAAACTGCTGCTTGGTGGGAAATGTTCACGCACAGTTTATTTGCTCTCAAATATCTTAAAATGTGGCTTATGTATTGAAAGAATAATATATAACCAGAAGGTAAAATATCAAGAAAGTTTATCAAAATAATCAGACATCAGAAAATTTTACTTTTCAGAAACAAGGAACTACTGAAATTGAAATCATGATTTAAAGAAGATCACAGCAATATCAGAAGCCCTCCAAACCCACCACATTGGTTTAATACGTTCCTTATCTTCTGTCTCTTTGACTGATTTTTTGACACACTTAGTTCCAGAAAGCCATTTAATTATTATTGTTGTTCAGTAAAGATTTAAATGGCCTATTATGCAGTCTGGAAATTTTGTTTAAACTTTCCAAGATAATGAAACCATGTCTTTATCATAAAGTGAAATTTCAAACTTTGACCTCTATAGGACCAGCATTTAACAGCTACACAAGGAGTTTTTATTAACAAACCAAACCGAAATCAAAACCAAACAAACAACAACACAAAGACTGCAACTCTTTACTTTAAAGTGATTCTGGTTAAAAGTTAAAGTCTTCAGGTAATCACATTTCACTTGGTAATATGCCAGGTGCTAAGTAATTTGACATGCTAGTATATTTTAATACCACTATTTTAGGAAAGGATACTTAAATCTTAATAATTTAAAAAATCTTAATACTTTAATGCACGTATATTTTTTTTTAGAAAGACAGGTCACACAAATGTTTATAAAACAACAATATAGTTGGAAGATGTAGATTTCATCATTAACAAGAATGACTATTTAACAAGTATTTACCTGTGCAAAGAGATATGAACAATGTCTAACCTCTAGAAGCTGCATTCTAATGGGAGATAGTACAGGAATATTGAAACAAGGGGAAACTTAATAAGTGCTCTAATAGAGATGAAGAAAGAACTGTAAGGCATACAGAAGAGAGATTAGCTGTGGCTTGGTGGTGAGGTGGGGGCGGGGAATTAGGAAAAGCTTCGTGTAGGGGGTGGTGCATAAGTATTCTTGAAGGATGAATTGGATTTAAACACATGAAGGTGGATTTGACTGAGTAGAGGATTAAAAACAATAAATGAATTAAATAGTGAAAATATAGGGTAGGAACTGAAATGGGAGAGTGGGTTTGGAACATAGCTCATAGGTATTAGTATGATAGAAGTTACTTTTATTAATTTTCTTGCCATTCATAGGAAAACAAAATAAAGTGCCAGAATTTCCAGGTACGATATGGGCAATTGTTTTTTTCTTTTTAATCCAATATGGAACAAGAAAACGTTCCTAAAATCTAGGAAACAAATATCCGAACAAAACAGTACACATTCACTTCATTCTTCGACTCTTGAAATAATGAAACCACCGTTTCTCCTACTGTAACTGAAAGACAGTATCTGCAATATTTAAATCTATAGTCTACAATAAAGCTATATTTCTGGAACTGGTTGTTGCAATTTTATTAAAGCAGAAATAAAGCGATGATTTTGACAAGATTGAAGTTTTAATTGAGACTTCGGATTTCAAAAAGTTTCTTCAGTTCTATTTGACAGGCAAGATCACATATTCCCTGAAATGAAGATATGTCATTATTGTCACCTACATGAAAGTATGCAGCTACTCTTTATAATATGACCACAGGTTAAGAAAATAAGATGCAAAAAGCAAATCTACTTTTGTAATGTGAAAAGACTGTGAGGCAAAATGTCAGAAATCAGTGTGCACATTCAAGTATAGAGTCACTCTTCACAGTAATTCTTCAAACTCTGAGAATTTAATGTCAAATTGTTTATCATTGTTCAAACTATATTTAAATTTTCTCATCCAGAATTATCTTCAGAACTGGTTTCTGAGTTGGAGAAGAAACTCAGTCCCCTCTCTTACTTAGTCACCTGTTTTTTGTTTCAAACAGTATGCTTAGAAGCAAAATGAAGCTTGGAGATTTAAAATCAAAAGTTGTCTTTAGGGAGCCAATGTGTACACAATCTATATGGGTCTGAGAAACATTCTTTGTGACATTATCAGGAGGATCTCCCTAGGCAACAACAACTGTTGGCCTGGAAGAAAAGAGCCACATAAGACAAAGTATACTTGACTAGTGCATTTGGCAGCACTCACCTTTTCAGATATTATGTAAGTTTGTCTCCTTTATTTTAGGCAAGGTTCCTATGTTTTAAGACTTAGGTATGCATTTTGAAGTTTTTGTAACAGTAGGTATGATGTTTGAAATGAAAGTCACTTCTTAATTTAAGCTTTCTCAGATGCACGTTGGTTTATTTCTTTCTTTTGCATACGTATTACAAAGTCTACCTTTTGGAGAACAGTTGGACTCGACAGGCAAGGGCATCTAACTTCCTCAAGATACAGAAATCATATGGGTTTAATGATAAAATCCGAAATGTTGATTGCTGCTCTTTTCTCCGTCTTGCTTTGCATCGAGCCAGTGTGAAGAGTTCGTTAGCCAGAGCTTAACAACACAATGGCTGGAGGAATGGAGTTACCACACAAGTGTTTAAATTCCATGCCGGATCCCTAGCTACAACGGAGAAGAAAGTTCAAACAACAAAAACAGAGTTGCGAGGTCTGAACTTGTGTGTCACGGATACCTCTTACTCATCACCAGGCAGCTCTTATTCAGGGCCACCAGGGCCCTCCCAAGCAACATGGTTAATTGAATAAGGATTCTAAACCTTTTGGCTGCAGATAAACCAAAGTGGCACATGGCTCATAACTCAAACATTTCATTTTAGGCAGCTGTTAGTTTTCTTGCCCGGGCTAATTTGGATTATTCAATCATTTTCTTTTCTTTAATGAAAAACTGCTTGTAGTTACTGGTGGGGACAAAGACCTGCAGTTATGGATCTTGGAAAGCAAATTTATTATCTACTCATTTTAATCATGTATACAAGTGATGCTAAGTTTGGAACTAAATTCAGAACATTTTATTAGTACAATTTTATCTGTGTGTGTGTGTGTGTGTGTGTGTGTGTGTGTGTGTTTACACATTAATAACATTCAACCCTGACTACTGTTTTCTGCTCTGATGAACCTGGAACCTCTCCCAGTAAGCAACTATAAATGCTGGACAGAAAATGACAAATATCCTCTTAAATGCTATCAACATATTTGCTAGTCAGTAAGGAATATTCAAAGGCCAAAACCTGAGGAAAACTGGGAACCTTCAACAGTTAAGTAGAGTACAAAGGCCGTTTTTACCTTGAAAGCATCTGCCCTCAGATGGGGTGAAGTTGAGTTTTGGTTTTCATGGACTTCTAATGGAACAGGGGGTAGGGGACAAAGACCAAGGCTCGCCTTAGGAAAAAATCTTGATCTCAGGCCATAAATGTAGAATAAAAAAATATTTCCTCTACGTATTTTTTTAAGATTTCACATTTGAGACCATGAAAATTTGTCTTTCTTTGTCTGACTTATTTCACTTAGTGTAATGCCCTCCAGTTTCATCCATGTTGTTACAAATGGCAAGATTTCATGTTTTTTTTTTTAATGGCTGAATAATATTCCATTATATATATATATATATATATATATATATATATATATATATATATATATACTGTTGAAGGTTCCCAGTTTTCCTTAGGTTTTGGCCTTTGAATATTTGGCCTTTGAATATATATATACATATATATATATATGTATATATATATTCACCACAGCTTCTTTATGTATTCATCTGTTGATGGACACTTAGTTTGTTTCCATGTCTTGACTATTGTAAGTAATGATGCCAGAAGTATAAGGGGACAGATATCCTTTTGAGTTAGTGTTTTCACATCTTTTGGATATATTTCCTGAAGTGGAATCACTGGATCATATAGTATATAGTTCTATTTTTTTAAACGATTTTTTAAAAAAGATTTATTTGAGAGAGACAGAGACAGAGAAAGCATGAAAGCATTAGCAGGGGGAAGGGCAGAGGGAGAAGGAAGATTCCCCACTGAGTAAGAAGCCTGATGTGGGATTTCATGCCAGGACTCTGGTATCATGACCTGAGCTGAAGGCAGAAGCTTAACCAACTGAGCCACCCAGGTGCCCGAGTAGTTCTATTTTTTAATTTTTGGAGGATCTTCCATATTGTTTTTCACAGTGGCTGTACCAGTTTACAATCCCAAGAATATGCAAGGGGGTTTCCATTTTCTCTATAACCTCATCAGCATTTATTTCTTATGTTTCGGAGGAGAGCCATTCTAATAGGCATGTGGTGATATCCCTTTGTGGTTTTGATTTGCATTTACCTAATGCCTAGGGATGTCGAGCATCTTTTCATATATCTGTTGGCTCTTCATATATCTTCTTTGGAAAAATGTCTAGGTCTTTTGCTCATTTTTAATTGGATTACTTATGTTATTGAGTTATATTTCTTTATATATTTTGGATATTAATCAGATATATGGTTGTAAATATTTTTTTTCCCATCCTGCAGATTGTCTTTTCTCTTTGTCAATGGTTTCTTTTGCTGTGCAGATTTTCGGTTTGGTGTAATCCCACTTATTTTTCATTTCATTGCTTGTGTTTTAGGTGTCATATCCAAAAAACCAGTGCCAAGACTCATGTCAGGGAGCTTTGTTCATCTGTTTTCTTCTGTAAATTTCATGCTTTCAAGTCTTATATTTAAGCCTTTAGTCGATTTCATGTTAATTTTTTGTGGGCAGTACAAGATAAAGGTCTAGTTTCATTTTTCACATGTGAATATCCAGTTTTCCCAGCACCATTATTGAAGAGACTGTCTTGAGTATTCTTGGCTCCTTTGTCAAATATTAGTTGGCAAAATAAATTCTGTTCCTCTGATGTTTGTTTTCATGCTAGTACCGTATTGCCTTGATGACTATAGCTTTATATAGTATAGCTTGAAATCAGGAGTGTGATGCCTCTCACTTTGTTCTTCTCTCTCAGGATTGCTTTGGCTATTTTTTTTTAAGGTTTTATTTATTTATTCATGAGAGACACAGAGAGAGAGAGGCAGAGACACAGGCAGAGGGAGAAGCAGGCTCCATGTGGGGAGCCCGATATGGGACTTGATCCCAGGACTCCAGGATCACACCCAGAGCCGAAGGTGGATGCTTAACCTCTGAGCCACCCAGGCATCCCTGCTTTGGCTATTTGAGGTCTTTTGTGGTCCCATATAAATGGGAATTGTTTTTGACACTTCTGTAAAAAACGCCACTGGAACCCTGATAGGGATTGCCTTGAATCTATAGATTGCTTTTGGTAGAATGGACATTTTAGCAATACTAATTCTTCGAGTCCATAAACATGGGACCTGCCATGAATTTTATACTCAATAAGTGAGCCCTCATGTGGGTTTTTAACCCAAATTATCATCAATAAAATTGGCTCAATAAAATTCAGATTAAGTTTTTAAAGTGCTCTAAGGCTGTACACATTCCCAGGGGATTAACAGAAGCAAATTGGGGGGAAACCACCTTCAACCCAGGCCTTGAAAAGTCCCACAGAGGATAATTCTAAAAAATATTGACTCACATTCATGAATCCCCAAACATCCAAAGAAATAGGGTAGCATAAATGTAACTAGCAGAAATAACAGCAAAACTGGAGCAGTAAATATTTGATATTAAAATTATCAGAAATTAGGGATCCCTGGGTGGCGCAGTGATTTAGCGCCTGCCTTTGGCCCAGGGCGCGATCCTGGAAACCCGGGATCAAATCCCACGTTGGGCTCCCGGTGCATGGAGTCTGCTTCTGCCTATGTCTCTGCCTCTCTCTCTCTCTCTCTCTCTCTCTCTCTCTCTCTCTCTGTGTGTGTGTGTGTGTGACTATCATAAAAAAATAAAATAAAATTATCAGAAATTAAGTACAGAATAAGCATGTTTAAAATGTGTAAGATTAAAGGATTGAAAAGGGCAGCCCGGTGGCTCAGCAGTTTAGTGCCCCCTTCAGCCCAGGGCCTGATCCTGGGATCGAGTCCCATGTCGGGCTCCCTGCATGGAGCCTGCTTCTCCCTCTGCCTGTGTCTTTGCCTCTCTCTCTCTCTCTGTGTCTCTCATGAATAAATGAATAAAATCTTTAAAAAAATAAAAAGGGATTGAAAATATGAGATAGGAACAAGAGGTCAGGGACACCTGGGTGGCTCAGCAGTTGAGCATCAGCCTTCCACTTAGGGCATGATGCTGGTCTGGGAATTGAGTCCCATATTGGGCTCCCTGCGGGGAGCCTGCTTCTCCCTCTGCCTGTGTCTCTGCTTCTCTCTCTCTGTGTCTCTCATGAGTAAATAAATAAAATCTTAAAAAAAAAAAAAAAAAGGAACAAGAGACCATAAAAACGACCAACTAGATTTGGGAATGAGCAGAATAATATAACATTCAGAAATAAAAAAATATAACAATAGTAATGAAAGGCTCACTGAAATTCTGCTTCCAGACACAAGAGAGTGGTTTGTGGCAGACCAGTGCCCCTGCCAAGAACAAGAAGAAAAGCTGGGTAACTTATAAAAAGTTTTTTGTTTAAAGTGTATCAGAGAGGGGCTGAGACAAAGAGCATTGGGTTTAAGATCCCAAAGAGAATAACAGAGAAGTAAACTGAAGATCTGCAGACACTCTTCTTTTTGGAGGCATTTGCTGGTTTTGAAGGTTAGAGAAGGATAATCTGGGCTTTGTCCTAGCAGAAGACTGATGCTAGGGACAGAGAAAACAGCTTTTTGGCAACTTTGCAAGGCTGGAGTGACAGACCCGGTGAGCCAAAGGGCTTGAAACACACACCTAGTTCCCCTTAAATACTTGGCAAATTCTGAGTTGTCCTAAGTGGACGTTAAAAAAGCTCAGAAGAGGGGCCCCTGGGTGGCTCCATCAGTTAATCGTCTGACTCTTGATCCCAGCTCAGGTCATGATCTCAGGGTTGTTGGTTCAAACCGTGCTTTGAGCTCCACATGGTCATGGAGCCTACTTAAACAAACAATCCAAAAAACTCAGATGAGACTATCTCAACCAGTCCCAGTGAAACTACCACTTGTACCACTGAAAACCCGACTTTTTTTTTTTTTTTTTGATTTATAGGAGAGATTTATTTGAAGAAATATTACAACATATAAAAACTACATAAAGTCTTAATTTCCACTCATACAGTGGTAGATTTGATATAACGCATAATAAAAAACTTTTAAAATCCAGAATGCACAAAGTACTGCACAGTTTGATCACTAAGTCATTAGTTGATAAGCAAACCTCACAGAACAGCTCCATGTCAGCCAAGGCCACAAACACTGTGAACGACACATTTGAACTGACAGATTTTGACATGTTAGAAATACAACATCAGTGCATGTTGGGGATCCCTGGTGCCAGAAACAAGGGCGACGGGAGGGCAAAACTAGTCCTTAAGCAGTTTCCTCCTCCTTGGTTTTAACTGAGGCACTCTCTCGAGCTTTGGCCAACATACAGCGCTTGATCTCCAAGCCGATGGCTTTGGCCAGGGGCGGTGGCACAGCATTTCCCACCTGTCGGTGCTTATCTAGGATGTTGCCATCAGGAGAGAGGGAAACCAGGGAAAATTGAGCCTTACTCAGAACATAACCCAGTTACAACTCAGCACAGTACCCGACTGGATTAAGGTGATTAGCATCGACTCAATCTTCCCAATAGAGGAAAGCCTAAGCCCTCTCTGGAGGAAGACAAAATCAGCTAGAGAGCCATGATGGCTTATAGTCGATCAACAATTAATAGGCATGCCAAGAGAGAGGACCATACATTTAGAAGGCAAAAGCCACACAGACCATGGATGATTCAGATACTGGAGTTAGTAGACATGTGGACATAGCCTTTTAGGTAACTATGACTAGTATATTCAAGAAAACAAAAGCAGAGAGGGAGACAGTGTATTTAGAAAGATGAGTATTTTATCAGAGAATTGGAATGTACCACTACCACCACCACCAACAACAACAGCCAAGAGAAAGCTGTAGCATTGAAAAGTATAGATTCTGAAATTAAGACCTGAATGGTTTTACAGCAGTAGATAGCATCAATGAAATAAAAGATAATTCACAACTAATGTACCTAGAGGAAAATTCACAACTAATTTTGAAAATTCATTTTGAAAATTCACAACTAATGTATCTAGAGGAAAATAGGAAAATGTAGAAGAGGGCGAAAATGACATGTGGGAACATAGTGAATAAGTATAAAATATATACAATTGGTAAAAATATATATATATATATATATATACACACAATTGGAGTATCAGGGGAAGAGAAAAAGATATTCACCAAAGTTCCTAAAGTTGAGAAATGATAGAGTTAGTTTTTTAAAAATTATTTATTTATTCATGAGACACACACACACACACACACACAGAGGCAGAGACATAGGCAGAGAGAGAAGCAGGCTCCCTGTGGGGACACCCATGTGGGACTTGATCCTGAGACTCTGGGATCACACCCTGAGCCAAAGGCAGACACTCAACCACTGAGCCACCCAGGTGTCCCAGAGGTGCAGATTTAATAAAATGGATTAAATCAAGCAAGAAACACATAAAGAAGACCACATCTAGGCACAAAACAAAAGATACAAATTAAAAAAAAACAATCAGAGAAAACAGTTTACTTTCAGGAGAAAAACATTAAGACTGACAGGTAACTGCTCAACAGGGAAGAAGGCAGCTAGACATTAAGAGGATGACATTTTAAAAGAGTTCTAGGAAGACTTACAGTTTTGGCCATGATGGAGTACACATGATGGGACCACACTGACCTCCTGACTTAAAAAACATTCAACAACCAACAAAACCCAACCCAAACCAACCACCACAACAGCAAACAATGGTGAAAATACGTGGATCAATGTTTTTGGACTTTGGATATCGGGCAGCCCAGGACCATGATCCCTGAGAGAAGCGAAGCATATGAAGTGAGTCCTAGCATTGACCTAGCTTACCATCTGGAGAGGTTACAGGACAGAGTGCAAAGAGGGGTAACACAACAGAGTCTGGCAGCCTCTCTGAGTTGAGAACACAGAAGTGGGCAAGGGGAGATGACCAACATAGTTGGGATTTGCAGGTCAGGGTACGGAAGAAAAGAGAGCCTGCATGTAGTGGTGAGTGTTATACAGGGAGAGCACGGGAGAGCAGAGGCTCTGGAGAGCTACAGTGCATTCCCTGACTCTTCCTCAGTGTACTGACCAGTAAACTACCCAGTGAGGGTAGGAACTACCAGAGATGGGCAGGAAGGAAAAGAACCAAAACTCACACAAGGCTGTGATCCATCAAAGTAGAGAAACCTCCTACTACACAGGTAGTGTATTCAGAGAGGTGTTGCCTAAACTGTGGGGAAAAATCAGCCTAACATTAAAGGTACTCTGATCCCTTAAGCTTCAAAAAGCCTTAGGGGATCAAACTGTTTCCTAGTAGCGTACCAGTATTCCTGAACGAAGCTCAAAAAATTTTAATGACAAACAAAAAAATCCACACTCAACAAATTAAAATTCACAATGACTGGCATCCAAAAAAGTCAGCAGGTATGCAAAGCAAGAAAATACAACTCATGATGAGAAAAAAAAATCAATAAAGAGATCTAGAAATAGGATAAGAGAATTAACAGACAAGTACATTAAAACAGTTCTTATAACTGCATTTTCTACATTCCAGAAGATAACATAAGGCATAAATAAATTCAGAAGAGAGATAAGAAAAACTAAAAAGAACCAATTTAACTTTTAGACATAAAAATTCAACTGCAAAGAATAAGACTCCGGGTGGAATTAAGAACATACTAGACACTGCAACAGAAAAGATTAGTAGATTTGAAAATAAAGCAATAGAAACTATCCAAAATAAAACATAGAGGAAAAACATCCTGGAAAAAAAAAATGAAGCAGGGAAGTAGCACAACTTAGGTGGCCTAATATATATTGAACAAAGTAAGTAGTTCCAGAGGGAGAGGAAAAGGACCCAAGCGACAGAAAACCATAAGGAAAATAATGGTTGAAATTTAAAAAAAATTCGTAGACTATAAACCCACAGTCTAAGAAATTCAACAAACCATGAGCACAGAAGCATGCAGGAACCTATACCATAATACAACCTAATCTAATTGGTTGAAACAAATGACAAGGGGGAAAAAAATCTTTAAAGAAGCCAGAGGATATTAGTATGTAGAGAACAAAAAATAAAAATGACAGCAGGAACGAAGCAAGCCAGAGACAAAAAAGCAACATCTCGAAAATACCGGGAAAAAATTATCCTAAAATTCTGTATCCAGCAAAAACCTTTTTCACAAAATGAAGGCAAAGAAAAGAATCCAGACTTTTTTCAGACATGAAAGCTGAAAGAACTCTGCACTCACAGCCCTACATTAGTATAAATGAGAAATGCTTCAAGAAGAAGGAATAGATAACGGGTGGAAAGTTGCATCTACACAAGAAGAGCACTGGAAATGGTAAGTATGTGAGTAAATATAATGTTCTTACTTTTTAAAATCTTAAAAATTGTTCTTTAAAGTGAAAATAATAACAATGCTGTTATTGTGTACATTGTAGAAGCAAAATGTCTGATAACAGTATCACAAAGACCATACATACACGGCGAGACAATAATTTTTGTAAGCTGTGATATGATTGTTTAGAGACATTTACAGTTTATAGAATCTTTGCCCCAAAGGTTCTTACTGCCCACCCCACCCTAGTCCACTTTAGCCAATGTACTTTAAGTTTTCAATTCAAAGTTCACTAAGTTCCCTACAGGTATTACGTAGTATATGTAAGGTATTTACATTACCTAACCTTGACTGAATAATTAAACAGAAGAAGTGTTTTTAGATTTCAGCTATTGGTTATAGCAAAATTCCACAATTAGTAGAGGTGCTGCTTTGCAGCAGATTTGAATCAATCTGTTATTTTCTCATTAAGAGAACTGATTTCCTTTCCCAGATTTTTTTTTCTTTTTTAAACATTTTTATTTGAGAGAGAGAGAGAGAGAGAGAGAGAGAGCGAGCATGAGCAAGGGGGAGGGGCAGAGGAAGAGGGAGAAGCAGGCTCCCCATTGAGCACTGAGCCCAAAGCAGGGCTTAATCCCAGGACTCTGAGATCATGACCTGCACTGAAGGCAGATGCTTAACTGACTGAGCCACTTCCTTAGCAAGTTTAATAAAGATAAAAATTGATATGAACAATTTTTTTTAGGTACCTTAGGAACCTTTAAAAACTATTTAAATACAAAATAAAATTATAGCAATAAAATATTACAGAGGTTTCTCTGTACTCTTATTTACTTTGGGTAAATATGGTTAGGAGGAAGCTAACAGGGTGCCTGGCTAGCTTAGCTGGTTAAGTGTCTGCCTTTGGCTTGGGTCATGAGTCTTGGGGTCCTGAGATTGAGCCCCGTGTTGGGCTCCCTGCTCAGCAGGGAGTCTGCTTCTCCCTCTCCCTTTCTCTCCCCCCGCACTCATGCTCTCTCTCAAATAATCTTTAAAAAAATAAAAATAAAGTATATTAAGATTTCTGTGAGGAAGTATTAATGGCATACAATATTTTAATGATTCTCAAATATATTCATCATTGTCTCATTCTACTTACAAAATCCCACATTAAAAATAACTCCAACTTCTATAAATTTAACTTAAAGTACATAATAAAAAAGAACAGAAAAAAAACCCTTTCAAAAAAGATTATTCTAATAAAAGGATTATAAAAGTTTGGTAACTTGAGAATCTATTCTGGAACGCATGCTAATAGTTCAAATGTGCAAGCTCCAACTTAACAAATGTTTAAAATATTTGAGTTTTTAAAACAGTGCCAAAATAAACCACATCTTTTCTAGAGATGACATATTTAGTTAAGCATGAGCAATATAAATCTTTCAACCATTCCACGTATTTGTTTAAAAGCCTCAGAAACTACATGCATTTCTAATAAAACATGAACAAAATACTGAAGTCACTGAAGCCTAACAGTGGACTTATAAATCAAATTTTTAAAAAGGCGTATGTATTTGTGTGTGTGTGTCAGTGTGTATACATCTAAGTACACAGATATGAATAGGTCAATAGATTAGTTGTAAATAATAGTTAACAACAAAATAATGTCTTGGGAAAAATCTGGGTTCCATTCAAACCAAATGTGAGAAGATAAAATGTGTAAGTCATGGTTATTTTATCATTATACTGACTCATTAGTCATGAGTATGTGAAAATAAAATTTTAAAAATATCTATCACCTTCAAAAATACTACATATAAAAATGCTTTTCTATGCAACTACAACCAATATTAAAACTACAAATTTTTAATATTCTAACATTTTTGTGAAGTAAACTAGTTCTATTAGTAAGGCACTGACAAGATTCTTCAGTTTATTTGAATAAGGATATATACAAAGGATCGCCTTTCTCATTGAATAAGGAAAATGTTAAAATATTTCAAATATTTTGCATATTTTTAGCATAATGGCTTAGTTATAAAAGTAGAGTTAAATTTCTCATATTCATAATTAATTAATAACTTTGCTATAACTGCTTATACCTTGCTTATAACCAATAATCTGGCTTATCACCAGTTCTATCTCTAATAGTTGCTCTAAGAGGTAAAGTAAGCCTTGAAGTTCAGACCACCATTTGATAAAACTACACTGTCAGGTTTTAGTATCAGGCCAAATTATAAATAGTACAAAGCAACTCACGGTTATTTTTTACTAACAATGAATTGTCCTTCCTAATGAGTGAAGCCTAAGGCAAAGTATGCTGCTACTATAATATTATAGAGAAGTGGTAATAATGTGGTGCTATTTACCCATGGGGTTCACATTGTTGTACTTCTTTGAAAGAAATGCTTATCATCTCGATTGTTAGTGAATTCACAGGTATGTGTAGAAAAGAAATTGCACAATAATAATAAAAATTGCAAGAGTTAAATTTTTTAAAAAGATTTTATTTACTTATTCATGAGAGACAGAGAGGAGAGAGAGAGAGAGAGAGAGAGAGAGAGAGGCAGAGACACAGGCAGAGGGAGAAGCAGGCTCCATGCAGGATGCCCGATGTGAGACTTGATCCTGGGACCACAGGATCATGCCCTGGGCCGAAGGCAGGTGCTAAACTGCTGAGCTACCCAGGGATCCCAAGAGTTAAAATTCTTATAGAAAGGTTTAGAGAAGTATAGCTACATGGAGTTTATTCATAAGACCTCAGTTGTAAGTCCTAGCCAATCCTTGGCAAATTCCTAGTTCCTCTGAGCCTATTTCCTCATTGTAAAATGTAATAACAATACTACTACAATTATCATCATCATTATGTGGCTGATACATATATATAATTTATTATTATTGCTATTATATGATTGTTGATACGATCAAATAAAAAAGGACTTTATAAATCATTAAGTGCTATACATGTTTGTATTATCTTTTCTGCTTTTCTTCTAAACTACTCATTTTTACAACAGTAAGTGAATTCTCACCTTACCATAGGAATTAGAGTTGATCGTATTTAGGGCAAACTCAAAGCAACATCTCCGGGCAATGGGATACTGCCTGGAACACTTCTGAAATTGCATTATTAATGAATATGTGGAGAACTGATCTTCAGTGAGCTGGGTGATTCACAAAAAAAAGTAGAGACTGTATGAAACACTGCTGGTGCAAGAAATCAATTAATGATAATATTTGGCTGTAATATTTAGCATTTGGAATTCTGTACACAACTCATTTTCAAGGGGATGTGATGTTTTGGTGGAGATTACCTACACTGACAATAGTAAATGTTAGAATTGTTTTATGAATTTAGCTTCATAATATCAAATTCTTTAAAAGTTCTGGATACTAATTACAGGAATTGGTTGCTCTAATCTGATCATTTAGGGTTCAGAAAGAGAATTTGGGAAACTGTAAAATGTCCTTATGCTTACTTACTGTGTGTTTTCTAAAACCCCAAGCAAATAACTCAAGATAGATGTGTCTCTTCTACAGGACTAAACTGAAAATTCAAGCTGACTCGTGATTTAGTTGAAGAGGATTCAGGAATGGACTATTTTGTGATGAGAACTGTTCCTCTTTATTTACCTGCATGGCTTGAAAGCAACTGTTCTTTCACACAGGGAGCTGCCACATGTTTCAGTCAGAGTCCAGAGACAAGACTCCATGCATACCCAAATTATTTCAAATTTCTCTGTTTATATAGTCACTGGTCTATAATTCTCTTTAGGGCTATAGAGGAAATCCAATTGGCTTATTTCTATCCCCTGATGTTTCTTATTTTCTAATTGTAATAGTTTAAAAAATAATTAAAAGCAGGGAACATGAGTAAATTCTAAATTTCAACTCAGTGGGATGGTTCCAGCTGCCAGTTAATTTAATACATTTAATGAAGAAGAAATAGAATTTGTTAACGTTATGATTTTTTTGCTACCCTGTGATAAAGCATGTTATATTTTCCTTCAAAGTAAAAAATAAAAAAATAATCTCCATTGGTGTATGAAAGAATGGTGCAATAAATTATCCCGTTCTTGTCCCAAAAATAAGCAATAGTAGATAACTTAGCTCAATCTTAAAGATAAATTATTGTATGAACTTAGAAAGATTTTCACTTTCCTACAAAATTTTCATTAATTAAATCTCTACTTGCCTATTTCATCTACTGCCCTCTTATCTATTCAATCTAAAAAAAGAAGAGATTTTTTCCTATAGTTAAATACAAAAACCTTAGTTTTATTCAAAATTTCATATGATGAGAAGTGACTGCTATGCTGTAACTATTTCAAATTATCTTTTAAAAGAAAAAGTAGGTAATCAAACCAAATTGCCAGCTTTCTTTTTTCCATGTCCTTATATTTTTACATTATAATTTTATTGTATATAGGATTCCCCTCCTCCAGAACATAAATTCAAATGATAATCTAAATAAAGATAATAAAAACATAACACTTAACATGTTTGATGGCCTCTTGCCTTTTAGAGTCATGCTAGCACATGCTAATTTTCAAGCCAAAGGTGTCCCAGCCTATTAGACTTGGCAATTTCTATAGCTTCAATAGAGTTTAGACAATTATTCAGACACAACACTAAGAAATACTGACAATATGAATTTACAAGTACACATGAACAATATCTTTTTTATTGAAAATTGTTTGCATTATTTGTAGTGAAACAAAAATCATGAAGTGAAACAAAATATAATTTTAATGTACCAAACTCTTATTGGAGCAAATTATATATTTAATTCTTGGTATTTATACTTAATATATTCTTTAATACTAACAAAGATTATGTGTATGCATTGGAGGAAGACTATGTACCCCCTCATGTCTGAGCTTCTCTCATCAGTTAAGAAATAAATTCTATATTGAAAAATGCATGTATTTGAAGTTTTGACCTAACACAGTGGATTAAGGTTTAGACAATATTTACTTTGCTGTATTTTGACTCAGAAAGGGCCTTATGTGAAGATATGACCTATAAGGGTCTCTTGGTAAAAAGATTTATATTAAATACAGTGAGATATAAAATAGTTACAAAATAAGCTGCAACTTTATAGCTACTCATTGGTAAAAGTCTGTAGTTAATACATTTGGATAAATAACTCAAGTCAGCAGCAAAGTGGTTAAACATTTGTGATTTGATTTTATCTCAGCTTGGAATGTGGTTGGAGTGTCCCACTTCTAACAACTGTTTGCTAAGTTAAGGCTTTAGTGTTTACACAGTGTTGAATGAAGCAGCCTGGTCACCAGATGTGATTGCTTCCCCAGACTGTCGTTTTTTCAGTCAGATCACTGTCCTCATGGTCCCTGTTCCAACCTTCTTCCTCAGGACGTCCACTAGCCTTTCCAACCTAAGTTGGGGGCAGAAGGGCGGGAAGGGGGGAAAAAAAGAATATAAAAAGTGCAGTTATTGTCAGGAATGTTTTGGCTGAAAAAGAACAGTATTTGCCTGTGACCAAGCAGTTCTGGTAGTCATGTTAAGAGACAAAGCATTACTGTCAGCAAGACATACTGGTGCAGAGTGCCAAGTATCTGAGGTTAAAAAAACAGTAACAACACAAACTTTAACCCAGATCTTCAGATTATGTCAGCATTAGATGCTCCATGAAAAATACAACATACTCATTTCAATACATTTGCCTGCCTGCATTAAGGCTGCGAATGAATAATTTTCTATGCAATGAGAAGATGGCACATGAGATGTAGAGCAGTTTCAAACTGATTTTTACCTAAGAAGTACATATTTCAATATAGAAATACTATCAATCTTATTACACCTGTTACTGAGCTACATTAGTGACACACTAATATGTTATAGAATTCTTAGGCATTAAATTTCTCCCTTCTTCACAGAGTCAGCTGATGAAAATAATCAGGAATTAGGTAGCTAGTTGGAAAAAAACTTCAGTTTAGTGGCCTGAAAATAACTTAAATATGCACAAATGATTTGGTGCTAATAAAACCAGACTTTCTGTACTACATTTAAAAAAAGTTTTTGAATAATATAAATAGCTTAGCAATGATTCTATAGTTTCTAGTCAAAGGTAAGTAATTTTCTTTAGTTGATTAAAAATACACCAGTTATACTGAAAATAAAGTCAAAAGTTCAGAAGTCCATTCTGTAATGTTCTTAGGGTGGGAGATGACATTCATGCGGATCAGTGAGATTTTGCTTGACAAGAGATGATGGAATCAGACCATTAATTTTTTCCTTTTATTTTTTTTTATTTATTTTTTTACTGAAAACATAAAACCTCAACGAAAAATCCCGTTTGATGTTACACAGAAATATTCCAGTTTTCATATACACAATCTTCCTCCTCAAAGACTGGTGAGCGACATAGTCTAGTCTGCTCCAGCTTGCCTCATTTATATGGATCCATGCATGAGGGTCCTTTGCAAATAAACACAGCACAGAGCTAGACACTAAAGGAATGAGGGTATTCTTGGTGTCATACATGCTAGGTTTACATGACTAATCAGCTGCATGTGACACTGAAAGCTAGCTTAAGTTTATTGGATGATTTCACATATACTGAATTCTGTTATCAAAATAAGAAGATGAAACAAAATAATTCAGTGCAACAAAAATCTGTGCTTTGAGAAATGTTAGTAATGATCTTAGAGTAAAAAGGCAAATTTTGCCTAAGTTTATTACCACAAATTTCTCAAATGCAAAAAATTATACAAAAGTATTATGTGTCCACTAAAATAGCTTCAGACTACTGAAGACTCACTGGACAATTCATTGTGTTCACAGGCCAATTTGTATTAGTTGGATTTTCCCTAGTGATAAAAACTAGTGCTATCTTATATACTCTGAAAATGATTCTGTATGATTTATACATAAATTCTTTAAGACAAAGTTTCACTATCCTAAATACTGGAGGAGGGGCAAGAAAAATATCAGTATGAAAATTTAAATGTGTTGTTAAAATATGATAGTAACCTCAATGAACTGTTAAAAAAGGACTCCAGTAGAAATATGGACAGGCCATTTATCAGCATTTTTTGGCATATATCGTAAGAAAGTCAGAAAATACTAATTTCAAGTTGGTTAGTTATATCCCTCCACCACAATATCATTTATACTACTATCAAAAAAAAAAAACCTTCTTCATAATGTAAAAGTATGCTGCACTCGGCAGAGTTACTATTATTACTATGAATTCAGAATTAATGGAATCCCATATTACTGAGATGAATCGGTGTTGTGTCCCTTTTGACTTTTCCTTTACTAATAGTCTCATATTACTTTAATTCCCTTTTTATACCTTAGGACATATTTACATTTCAAACTCTTATATCTTGCTAAGGTAAAAGGTTAGAAGGAAATACTTAAATATCACGTCTTGTGCTGTCTTTACTATGTTTCAACAATTACTAGATCAACCACATTCTCGGTTTATCCAGGTTGAATGATTTATGAAAATCTGATCTCAGAAATGAAAAAAATGTCAATTACTTAGTTCTGTAAAAGCTTACTGACTTCTGAAACACAATGAAGCACCTATTCCTTCCTGTAAGGAATGGAATACACCTGCCAAATGTGGACGGTGCCAACAGGAAGGTAGCTATGTATGTCTGTTGAAGCACCTTGCAGGATTGGCCTGCAGGCTATTCTTTACTGTCCAAATCAACAATACCTTTAAAAAATTATGTAGCTTACTGAATTGGGTTCCAACTGCTTTACATGTTACTCAACGATAGTTTCCCAAGGGCTTCATGACATAGGAAAGGGGTTAGAGCTAGGATTAGGATTTCTCCGTTTTAAATATGAAGAAACTGAAGCAGACAAGTAAACCCTTATACGAGGCCTGTGGTAAAAGAGGAACAAATCTGGGCCTGGTTTCCTTGTTCGTAGTTCAAAGTTACTTCCACTAGGACTTGGGTTACTAAGAGTCACAGATTTCAGACTATAGGTTAATGAATTATTTAGTTTCATTAAAAATTTTCTCAAGTTCTGACTTAAGTCAAATTGGGAAAGTATCTGTTGGTGTATTTCACCTGCCATTTTAGTAACACATTAAGAAAGTGGATTGATGATATTGCACATCTTTGGAAAATAATAGCTACAAACTACTACTATTTGGCATAGTAAAATTTCTATATAAACTTGAAACAATATTTAAAGCTATATTTTAGATAGAAAACTTCTTTCTTTTTATATTTTCTATGTGTTTAGATAATATGTAGGTACTACAATGGAATATGTAATTTTCCATCAGGTGAACTTAGTTATTTACCAATATTCCTAATCAGTTTACTTTTATTTTTTATTCTCAATGAATATTGTGATATATTTTAAATAGTAATTATTTTTTAAATTTATTTTTAAAATTAATTTATTTTAGAGAGAGAGTGTGTGTGAGTGGGGTGGGGAGAGGCAGAGGGAGAGGGAGGAAAAACAATCTTATGCAGGCTTCACACCCAGTACGGAGCCTTACTCGGGATTCGATTTCCTGACCCTGAGATCACGACCTAAGCCGAAATCAAGAGTGGGATGCTTAATTGACTCATCCATCCAGGCGCCCCAAATGGTAATTAATTCTTAATATTGATTATATGCCAGGAATTATGAGAAGTGAATTATACACACACTTAATTTTCATGGTAACTTCATGGAGTAGACATTATCATTGGCTGACAAAACCAAAACATATAGACAGTAATTTGATCAGAGCCCCACTGCGAGTGACTTTTGGAGCTAGGATGTGATACTAAGTCTAATTACCACCTCTTTGACATCTTTGATGTTCTATACTGCTTCCAAAGTACTACAACTTTTGAGACATGTTTTGGAATTTTGGTGGGCCTGAAGGACTCTTACTGATTACATAGATATATTTTGCAATAGAAAGGTGTGAAAACAGAACAAATTCCTCATCACCAAGAGAACTGTACCAAAGTAAAAATCTCAGTACAGGTTCTATTTTTGAGAGTAATTTTTGTATCTGTTAATGCGAGAGTGGAAATTCTTACTGGCTTGACAGTCCTCTCTCCGGAAAAACTATTCCTTCTACTTTAGGCAATGAGGTTATCCCATCAAACGTATCTGGCTTTAAACTTTTTTTTTTTTTCCCAAGGAGAAAGAGGGAAATCCAAGAGAGATGGATAACAACCTCTGTCTGGCAGAGGAGATAGAAGACATTTGAAATGCTTCACTTAGGGTTTGCCATTATCAAAGATCTTGCCTACTTTCAACCATGGAAGCAGGGTAAGAAAAAACTATAGATGTAGTTTTTTCTTTTGGGATTATGGCTGTTATTTATTTATTTATAGTATTTATTTTATTGCCTTTTTCTTTATGCTTTCCATACTTTCCTCAAAAAATGTTGTTTCCTTGATTCCACCTCTATGCTTGTAACTCCCAAATACATAGCCTCCATCCTAAAACTCCCTTCTGAGTTTCAGATACAGATACCCAGCTGCTGTCAAGACATCTCCTCTTGCTTATTCCGTTGGCATATATACTCAGCATATCTAAAACAAAATTAATTTTGTCTCTCATGCATGTTTCACTATTTATCTTGATTAATGTTGGCATTCATGAAGTTGAAAAAATTTAGAAAAACTTTGTCTCATTTCATCTTGGACCTATGCAAACTTTGTGATGAAACCATTAATATAGACACTGGGAAGCAATGAATGGGCTTTAACTCATCTAGTAACATCATTTGCTCTTTAGAAAGATTACACTGGCAAGAATGTAGGATGGGATGGAGGTAGGTTAGCCTATGGGCAGGAAGCCCAAATAGCTCCTGATTAAAATAATTCTAGTGAGCACAACAACGACAACGTGAATGTATTTAAGACCATATAATTGTACACTTAAAAATGGTTAAAACAGTAAAATTTTGTTATGAAGATTAATAGTAATAAAAAATACCCTAGTGAGAGGTGAAGGCCTGAACTAGAACTATAGCAGTGCAGATGGAAAGAAGGGAATAAGTCTGAACAATATCTAGGATACGAAATTCAAAAACTTAGTGACTTTTGAGGGTACGATGGCGAGAGATGGGTGGGCAAGAAGGATTCCTCTTGCATGTCTGGTTTTGGTGACTAGATAGATAGTGGTAACTAAGGATAAATAGAGGAAGAATAGAAGAATGTGTGTGTGTGTGTGTGTGAGTTTAGCTTTTATATATAGTACATATTTATATTTATAGTACATATAAATTAGAGGTGTTGGTGGGACAGGTAATTGGGAATGTTGAGTAGACACTTAGATATAAGAGTCTGTTAAAGAGAGAATTCTAGGTTTATGATAGATATTTAAGTTCAATTAGTAAGCACTTGTTTGGTAACTCCTATGTACCAGGTATTATTCTAGGCATTGATCATTCAAAAAACAGAACATGCTCCCTGCTTATAAGGAACAGTAAGGTGGGAAAGTAGATCTTTATATGGATTACTCAAATAAGTTATTGGTAAATGCTGTAATAAAAGGATACATAGATATTAAACAGAGACTAGTTTGGTTAGGGGAGAAGAGAAAAGGCACATAAAGTCTTCCTGATTTTGCATGAGTTAAGTATTGAAGAATAAGAAGGAAATGGACATCTTAAAAAGGGCAGGAGTAGAGAGGAGGCAGGATTGGCATTCAAGACAGAGGAAATATCTCGAAGGCACAGAACTATGAAAAGCATGATGTGGGTCAAATGCTATTGGGAGTATGTTTTCTGAGGATCATGAAGTAAGAGGGTGGAGAATGGCCTCGTTTCTATGAGGTTGAAGAGGTAGGCCGTGACTAGGTTGCTCTAGGTTGTAACTGAAGCCATAGGAGTCGATGGAAATGCTTAGAGGAATAAGAAAGGAGAAGAGAAATGGGAATAGAAAAGAAACCAAATGAAAATAGATATTTAAAGTAAAGAGATTGGCAAAAGAATTTGAAGAAATAGGGAAGAAAAGATGGATCAAGTGTAGGTGATGTTACATAATCCAAAGAAGAGCATTTCAAGAAGGTAGTAATCAACAGGACTGATAGAATTTATGTCTGCTAGATTCAACTTTCCCCATGGAATGGGAGGCACAGTTCTCCACTGAAAGTGTAGGGGAAAGAACAAAGCTAGAGGAAAATGGTGAAGCTTAATGTGACAGGAAAGGGAGGTGACTTGGAATATGTCAAAGAAATATGAGGTGAGACTGATGATCCAGCTGTAGTTAGAGACTGTAAGTTTGTAAGAGATACTGATCAATCATCATAGTAGTATGACTTTTGTTTTCCACATCAGGCCTATACTTTGGGGATAAATATGGAGAGGGAAAATAATAGAAGTATTTGAGAGTTAATGACTATTTGTAGGACAAGAGTATGAGAAGACTGTGTTTTCGAGAGAAAGTGATTAAACTTAGAATTCAGATGGGGTAGAGAAGAAAGTGAGTTGTTAAGGGGTGTTAGTTCAGGAAAAATGAAAGGACTAAGGGACCAGATGTCTGGATTTGTGTAGAAGCTAAAAAGCAAGAGTAGTTGGAATAAGGCTGTGGTTATTATGAAAGAGGCAATTTTGATCTTAGGATTTCAGATATAGAAAGTTCTGGCAACATCCATTATAGCTGAAATAGATAAGAGGTAAAAGTCATTAGCATTCAAGAGACAAAGGAAAGGGTACATGACTGACTGTGATATTGAAGTTTCTAGCATGAATACAGAAGTTGGAATAGAGAGGAAGACACTGAATCAGACACCTGAGACCAATTTAAAGGGAATGGCACTGACCAGGAGATGAGTAGATATCTTACTTAAGAGCAGAGATAGAGGGAATCCCTGGGTGGCTCAGTGCTTTAGCGCCTGCCTTCAGCCCTGGGCATGATTCTGGAGTCCTGGGATCGAGTCCCACATCGGGCTTCCTGCACGGAGCCTGCTTCTCCCTCTGCCTGTGTCTCTGCCTCTCTCCCTCTCTGTGTCTCTCATGAATAAATAAATAAATAAAATCTTTAAAAAATAAAGAAGAGAGATAGAGAATGAGAAAGCTGTATGGTATCTCAAAGGAGGGAGGGTTTTTACATCAATCCAGGAAAATATGAAAGTGGCAAAGGGGAACCAGAAGTATTCTCCTTCCTAGTATTTGGGTATGGGAAAAAGACAGGTGTCCAGCGGGCACCTAAGAAATAAGTGTCCTTGATAAATTCAAGTTTCAGGTAGAATGTGTGTGTGAAACATTCAGTGCAGAAGTTGTGGATCAATGCAAGGTAGTAACAATAGAAAGAAGGTTCCAGAAAGCAGACTGAAAAGAGCGGAGATCAGAGGAATAAAGAGAAAGAGAGAAAGATAGGGAGGGAGGAATCACAGAGCTATGAGACCGAACAGCTAACAGATGGAGTGCACCTACTCTCACATGCATAAACTGATGAGATAAGAAGTTCTTGTTCCATTTTAGCCACAAAATATAACTGAAGAATACGGACTAGGACACACTGATGCTACTAAACATGGACAGAGACACATATATTTGTGAATATATAGAGACGTGGCCACATAAGCAGGGTTCATCAATCTCACCTTTCTTCATAAAAGAACACATAAGAAATAAATATTATATGAGGAAAGAATGAAATTGAGAAAAGACAACTATTTACATTTGGAACACAATGAAGAGAGAGTTTGTAAGTGAAAAGGTGAGGATAGGAGTAGATCGGAGACTGGGCTGAGAAGTCATGGTGAAGAATGTAGGGTGGTAAAAATGGGGAATTGAGTAATAATTATATGGCTCAAAATTATTCCTTATTTTAATTGGAAACCTGCCTCCTTGGATCTCCCGCTCATCTACCTGGACCTACCCTTTAAATCATTACCCTACTTGATTTCCATATGAGGTGTCAAAATGTTAAGAGAGCTGTCATGTCTTTACCGTATTTCATTATTTACACTTCCAGTCTTCAAATGGCTGGTACCTTAAAGTTAGACTGCTCACTATTATTTATATTCTTTGTGCATGTTCTTTAGTATGTCTATTATCTTTAAAAATATTGGCCCTGAGGCACCTAGGTAGCTCAGTTGGTTGAGGGTTCAACTCCTGCTTTGCCTCCCAAGCCAAACCAAGTCTCTCCTGTTTGGACATATATAATTAATAATTGCTTTTTAATTTATGGCTACACAATAAGCCCCACAAAACAAAATGGCTTAAAACAGCAGCTGTTTTATTTAATTGTGTCAATTTGGGCTTGGAGCAGCTGGGCAATTCTGCTAGCCTTGACCGGACATCACTCATTCAGCTGCAGTCAATTGGGGCAGAGTGCTCACGTGCCTGACAGGTGGTGCTGACTTCTGCTAGGACTCTGTCTTTCTGCAGTATCTTATGCTCAAACAGATGAGCCCAGACTTATTTACCTAGTGAACACATCAGTAAGAGTGATACTGAAGTCAGTAAGGCCTCTTGAAGCCTTGTTTAGAAGTTGTACAACATCGCTTGGTTTATTTTATGGTTAATGGGAGTCACAGGTCAGCCCAGATTCACAGAGTAGGGGAATAAATTTCACCTTTTGACAAGAGCAGTTGCAAAAAATTCATGACCATTTTTGTTCCACAATACTGATATTAAATGCAAGATGTTACTTTTATCCATGTTAGATTTCATCTTGGTAAGTTCAGCTACTTTTCCAGCAATTTACTATCTTCTGGCATCTTGAGTTTATTACTTTTTGTACTTATGATAAGCTAGCTTTTATGTTTTTAACTTAGGTATTAAAAAATGCTGAACAAAAAACTATTGAGACAACTCTTCTAGACAACCTTACAGCATCATAATATGTATTCCTATTCAATAAGCTATGAATTCTCTAAACTGTGAAATCACTTCTTGATCTTGTCCACAAAGATATTCTGAGATAGTCTGTTAAATAACTATTAAAATAAAAATATATTAGAATTCTTCCTCCTTACCTACCAGTTATAGAGGTTAATTCCTGAGATGCAATTAGACTTGCAAAGACCCAGTATATATGATAACTGGGAACAGCCTGGCTGCCAGAGCATAATAAGCACTCAGTGGGTACATCAGTGAGGGACTGGGTGGGTCTGCAACAATGGTAACTGGATTGGCTATAGAGTACCATCCAAAAGCACTGTTAACCATTTCAGTCAAGTATCTAACGGGCTTAATTTGGGCTCTAACAGATATCCAAACAGGTCTACCTGATGATCTATGGCATGGAAACAAGAGTTTCTGGGCTGTGGTGATATTTGACAAATATGATGAGTTTGTACACCATTGCTTGCTTAAGTTGACATCATGCACAGTATGGTCCATAGCATATAGCACTTACTCTATTTTTAAATTTAATTTTGAGGATTGATTTACCTGTGCTTCAACACTCAAGATAGATTTACTGAAAAACTTCACTGAAAAGTCCATGAGTCATTCTTTATTAAAAGTGAATAATAAATTCCAAAATATTACCAACCTAACCACACTATGAAGGTATCATGCATTTTTGCCTTACCAAAAAAGACATCATCTTTTTTTAATAGGTTCACTATTAAATAGATATGGACTTAGAAACATATCTTGTTTTTTGTAAAATTTAAAGCCTAAAACATTTTTGTATTCTTGTTAGCAAACTCACTGTTAATAATAAATTGTGGTTAATTTGGAAATGGGCATTATTTATTTATCTCCAATAGGAAATTATAACATTGATAGCTAAAGTAAGATTTCAAATGTATTTATACTAGAGAAAATGAGGGAAAATTGATACTGGCAGGAATATAGAAAGCCAAAGTAATTATCCCCAGGCCAATTTACTGAAGGAAAGAAGATATAGGATAATTATCTACTATATAAATTAATATAAACTATTTTGAAAAGGACATCACAAATATTTCACTGTAAGTCATAATAAATAGGGATTCTACATGAGTACCACTTTTTAAGATTTTAATTATAAAACGGATTTAAAGTATTTGTCTATTTCTCAGAAAACTTTACCAATGCAAGTGACTAGGAAAACTTTTAAAAAGTCTTGGCAAAAAGATTGTCAAAAATCTGCCTGGGGCAGCCCCTGTGGCTTAGAGGTTTGGCGCCGCCTTCAGCCCAGGGGGTGATCCTGGAGATCCGGGATGGAGTCCCATGTTGGGCTCCCTGCAGGGAGCCTGCTTCTCCCTCTTCCTGTGTCTCTGCCTCTCTCTCTGTCTCTCATGAATAAATAAAATCTTAAAAAAAAAAAAATCTTAGCCTGGGGGCGCTGGGGTGGCTCAGTCGGTTTAGGGTTTGACTCTTGATTTAGGCTCAGGGTTGTGGAATTGACCCTGGCCTAGGGCTTCATGCTCAGTGGGGAGTCTGCCTACTTACCCCCCAAAATCAATCAATCAATCAATCAATCAATCAATCTTTAAAAAGAAAAATCTTAGCCTGGTTAACATGTCATTGATAAGTTTACATGGATATGCTGTAACAATCAGGATCAAGCATTTGTCTACCCTGTTAATAATCCTCATAAAATCTTTGAGACTAAGTACAAACCAAGGAATGCATTTAAAAAGGCTCTCTTACTACTAACTTGATTCACTGTGTTCGGGTCTCTCCAATATTTTACAATTATCATGAGATTTAAGAACTCCCATCAGTACTGAAATGTAAACTTACAGTCTATGTAGGCTGAAGCATAGTACATGCCTAGGTTTTGTTTAAATATATTCAGTAAAAAACCCTACATTCAGCAAAAGCTGAGCATTCTTGGCTCTAGTTTTCTAGTTTTGACCTAAAAATAACTTTCAAATCAGTAAATTGAGTATACATTGTTTTCACAACCTCCACTATCCCAAACACAGTATGATACACAGGAAATAAAGTTTACCAAATTATTATGGTTCTCAAAATGATTTGGGGTCATGTCTTCCCTACATGTCTAATAAAGTAGTCCAAGTAACATTTGTTTTACTTGGGAAAGTCATGGGGCAGAACTGTAAGAGTGGCAAAGTTTGCCTTTATTTCCAAAAAAGCTATGTTTTATAATTTGATTTTGATAATTTTTAAAGCAGAATTCCACCAGTAATAAGGAAATCTAGAGAGAAAACCACAACCAAAAAATAAAATTGAATCTAACGCTGAGCAGAAATTAACCCAATGACACTTCTTTCACTTCCCATTAAGAATCTAGTCCTCTATGGGGCACCTAGGTGGCTCAGTCAGTTAAGCATCTATCTGCCTTTGGCTCAGGCCATGATCTCAGGGTCCTGGGATGGAGCCCCATTTAGGCTCTGCACTCAGGAGGGAATCTACTTCAGGATTCTCTCTCTCCCTCTATGCCTCCCCTGCTGCTTGCTCACCCTGTCTAAAATAAATAAATAAATAAATAAATAAATAAATAAATAAATAAATAAATAAATCTTTTTTTAAAAAAAGGAATCTAGTTCTCTCACATTCTCCTGCCTTTGACTCTTAATATTTGCCTTAAAATATAAAGTTTTTGAGAACAATGTTGAAAAAAAGGCTACCAAGAGTATCTGCATTTTATTATGAAACAAAATATACCCAAATCTGTGAATTTCTGATACTGAAATTTTATTTATTTATTTATAAAAAGATTTTATTTATTTATTTATGAGAGACACAGAGAAAGAGGCAAAGACATAGGCAGAGGGAGAACCAGGCTCCCCATGGGGATTCCTGGGATCCTGACCTGAGCCAAAGGCAGATGCTTAACCACTGAGCCATCCAGGTGCCCCCCGATACTAAAATTTTAGATATAAAATTATAGGCAAATACCAAAACAGATATATTTTGGGGATTATATTATCTCTTAAATGAAAACCAGGAATGTGATTATCATCTCTGTCTATATATAAAATTGTCCTTGTTTGTTGTCAAGTGATATTTTTGGCTGGATCTGCATCAATAAAAATAAAATAATACTAAGAAAAGGAAAACAAATTGTGTACATGCCATCAACAATATTTAATTTTAAAGCATCATCACTAACCATTTTACTAATTAGCTTGATTTCCCGCATAAATTTTAAGATAGATCCAATTCAATCATTTCCCATAAATTATTTTGCTGTATAAAAATATTTCAAGTAACTAGAACAAAGGATATAAATAGTATGGATAGATTAATTTAGCTCCTCAGATATGTCATTATATAAAGCATTATGAGAAGATATCATTATCTTTAAAGAATTATCACTCATTCATTCAGAAATTAAGCAGTAAATTTGGATTTATTTATTTATTTAAAAAATTTTTTTTAAATTTATTTATGATAGTCACACAGAGAGAGAGAGAGAGGCAGAGACATAAGCAGAGGGAGAATAGGCTCCATGCACCGGGAGCCCAACGTGGGATTCGATCCTGGGTCTCCAGGATCGTGCCCTGGGCCAAAGGCAGGAGCCAAACCACTGCGCCACCCAGGGATCCCAGTAAATTTGGATTTATCTCTGAGATTAAATAGAACATAAAAAATCTTAGTACCTGCACACTCAATTGTGCTTAAATTATGACATTCTTTATTCAATGTCACTAATATCTAAGATAGACAAGATGCTGAAAAGTTATCTCTTATTTTATTTTTAAAGATTTCATTTATTTATTTTGAGAATGCACATGAGCAGGGGGAGGGGCAGAGGTAGAGGAAGAGAGAATCTCAAGCAGATTTCATGCTGGGCAAGCATTTGCTGTATTCTATGTAACTTTGAAAAATCAGGCTTGTCAATCAATCATAATATCATAATATAATATCATTAGTATTAATTTTGATGACTAGTAAATAAAAGTCAAACATAAAAATTATATAAAACTTCATGTTCTTTACTTTTGTTTTACCTCATTTTAAAATTAGAACATGGAAGAAGGAGTAAAGCTTTATTTCCTTTGTTACAGTATCTCTAAGGTAATTTTATTTCAAATTTTGGATTTTAAAATAGTAACTGGTTATCATTTTACCCAGGGCTTCGTTAAGACTTTGTTAGTATATGAGATGTCTAGATGTCTGTTGGATTCCAATTAGTCTATGGCAGCACTAGTAGAGTGGATGATACTATTAGCAAAGTACTTACAGAAGATAATAGAGTATTTCGCTTAAATCTCCTAACTTAACATCATAAAGTGACTGAGATAATAGGATGAATTAAGATCAACTGACAATTTTATTGGACTCTTTCACTTTGTCTACGAGAGGATATTCAAATCCTATGTAAGATTCCCAAGAAAACTCAACACCAGTAACAAGCCTCCATGAGGGCAAGTACAATGTGTATTTTATTCATCACTGATACTTGGTAACTAGCAGAACAGGCTGTCAAAAATCAAGTATTATTTACTTGTTTGTGAAAAGATACTACACAGGGAATAAGGAGTAAAGGAATTTCATTTACATTCTCAATTCTAAAAAATGGATTGAAATTTTGATGATAACCCCTAAAAGAAGCTTTCAAGAATAAAAAAGCAAACTACTCCATGTGAAGACTTGTAGTAAATATTCAAGGGCCCTTGCAGAAGAACATTAAATAATAAAGCAGTTATCTGAATAGATTCCTCTCATTTTAAATGGAGGGAGTTTGGGAGCTTGGTGGGAAAGATGTTAAATGAAATTTCACCCTAAGTAAGAAATAAGGTAAGGTTATCCTTTCTGCTTCAGGAGAGATTTAATTAATGTGATAACAATGAATTACTGATTCTGAAAACCAGCATTGTCATCTCTTCGTTTTGATTCATACTGGAAGGAGCAAAAATGAACCATAGAAAGAAATGGAGTTGCCATGGATGTGGATTACTGATGCACCTTCTATGGGAGAAATATCAGAGTAAAAAATAAGCAGGCACATGACAAAAAATAGGAAAAACAAGTAGATAATGAGGTCAATCATTTTAATGCTTTCATTAAAAACTCTTGATTTCTGGGGCACTTGAGTGGCTCAGGTGGCAAAGCATCTGCCTTCAGCTCAGGTCATGATCCTGGGGTCCTGGGATTGAGCCCCACATTGGGCTCCTGCTCAGGAGGGAGTCTGCTTCTCCCTCTGCTCCTCCTCCTTTGCTCATGCCCTTTCACTTTCTCTCTCTCTCAAATAGATGAAATCTTTAAACAACAACAAGAACAACTCTTGATTTCTAAGAATTGAAACGGTATGACAGTGGCATGTTGAAAAAGGATGCAGATTTGTGGGAAGATTCCTCTTCCTTTTCTTATTCTGGCTTTTCTGTTCTGTTCCTGCTCCCCAGCTTCTAGGATAACCCATATATGACCACTTGCTTAAGTTACATCTGAAAGTACACAGAAATTCTTTATTTCTTTTAGATTGAAATGGACTGTTTGTTGGTTGTATCACTGTCCTATTTAAGATATCAGTCTATTTTCAGAGTGCCTTCTGTTGAAAATTAAGAGTGATAAGTCATTTCCTTCTAAGTGTTTTGAAAACCGTTCAATAATATTGTCCTTAAAGTTTGTTTCCTATGAAGAACTGATTCTTGGTTTCAAGATAAGGATATAGTAAATAGAAGTTTGAGGTTTAATCTTTTTCATGTTATTATTAGGCTGCTAGGTAGTCACTGCTAATTTCTGGTAGCTTAAAACTGTATGTTATCAGACTCAAATATTTTATATAGAGTCCTAAATTCTTTATATAAATAAGAGAAATTAATCTTTCTAAAACATCAAAATTTAGCAAAGTAATAAAATCATGAAAAAGATTTCTCTGAAAAGTTTATGACACATAATAGTCAAAGAATATATATTATTTAACTAAAACTGCCATCAGAACAACACATAAAAGAGAAAATGTTATAAAGATCAATACCACATATATAAATAGACCTTCCTCTATTTAAAAAACTGTCTACTCTACACACACACACACACATATATTTTTTTTTCTTTTTTTTTTGTATTTTATAGATAAGGAATTCTGGATGCACAGGAAGATGAGCATTTCTGACTGATTTTCTTTTCTTTCTGATTTTTATATGCCACTGGTAAATGTAATTTCCATTCTTTAATATCCATTCACTTCACAGCTAATACTTTTCAAGCACCACAGAAGACTTGAAATTAAATCACATATATCTTTCTTATATGTGTTAAAGTGTTAGTATTAGGGATTAATGGGCTTTATTCTCAGTATCAGGATTATTCATTGGTAGTATGTTAGTGACACAGGGGCGCATTAACTCTTTTGAGCTGACAGGACATTAACAAACTGCTTCAGAGAATGAGTTATAATGATCTCAAATGTGAATTATACTTATGTTCTAATTTATTTACAGTGGGTAACTTATTCACCAACCTAAGATAGATTTTTCATATGGTTTCCTTTAGACTTACAGTATCTGCACTGTTAACAATACATACAAATTTTTATACTCTAGAAACTACCATAAATTTGGCAGCAAAGAAAATAAATAAGGCCTTATATATTTGTAATGATTCTGACTTACTAAGTATTAGAGAGTAATTTGTATGGCCAATGAGAACTATTATCTTAATTGGTAGAGCAATTCTTGCGTGTGTGAAGAAAATAGCCTCAAACCCACCTTCTGATAAAATCATAAAGGTTTTTTCAAATATTCTGTAAGCATGATACATGAACTATAATTTATTATTATTTTCCCTTAGATTAGTTTAGATTTGGGCAATATTTTAGTGTTTACATCCTCTGGTATGTGTTTCATTACTTTACTTTGATGGAAATATTTTAGTAAATAACCTAGATGATATGAGGGAATAATTTTTGTAAATCTGTGCTAATAACCTATCCTCAGTATGTGCATTTTGAAACAAAATAATTATAAAAATTCTTTCTATATGCTGCTCGCAGCTGCTTATATCTGACTTTTAAATATTCGCCCACCAGCCTGGTTCAGTTAATTCTGATATCGCTAATGATACCACCTCAGGAACTGATCTGCTGTTTGCCCAGTAGAGGAGTTACGTATTGCGTTTTGAAGAATGACACCTCAAACCACAGCCTTGACATTTGGCCTATCTTTTAATGGCTTGAGATACAGCTCTTAAGAATAATCTTTATCGTTCAGAATAATTTTGGACATTCTGACTTTTAGCACTAAACTCTACAGAAAGTGTTTAATTATATGGGAAATAGGGTTATATAATCTAAATTGCTATCATTCCAAAGACATTCTCATGGGTATTTCTATTATTCCCAGAGAAGAATCCTTAGAAGCCTTCCCTTCTTTTGCTTTTCAGTTTCTGGAAGCCAATTTTGATGAGTTTTATATCTGCCATCTGACAGTACTGTTCTCAAACTCAACTTAATATTTTTTCTCATAAGTTTATAAGTTAGGGTTACATAAAAAGAAAATGAAATTAGTTCTTAGCATTGAACTAAAGACATTCTATTGATGGCACTGTGTCGTTTCTATTTCTTAGCCAGAAAATCTTAAAATATCGACTACTTCTTTACCCTTTGCATCTCTTTAGTCACCAAATCGTAGTTTTTCTCTATAGTGTTTCTGATATGAATCCCTTTCTTCTATTCTCACCGTTACCAGCACAGGTTGTCTGTTATTATACTATATTATTATCATTGCTTCTTAGCTGGTACTTTTATTTCTAAAACCAACCTGCTTCAATTAATCTGCCATAGTGCTAAGGGAGCCCAGTGTTCCTAAAATGCGACTTCTTTCAAGTAACCTTTGCTGCCTTCAAAAGTCTACACTGGTTTCTTATTCCCTATCACATGAAATCTAACTGCCTTTGCATACTTGTGAAGGCTCTCAATAATTCAGCCTACTTCACCTATCTGATATCCCATAGGAACCTCTGTACCTGCCAGGTTGACCTCTATACTATCTCCTCTCATATAATATACTCATACATGTACCCTTGCTTCATTTATGCTGTTTCTCTCTTCTATACTCTCCTCTTTCCTCGCTGCTTATTTGTATCCCACTCATTCTAGAGGGCAAAGTTAAATTTCCTTGAGGCCTTCCTTTTTCTCTGTGTTATCCATACTGAACAATTAATAGTTTATTCACTATATTCATTCTATCCTATGAAATGATTTTTTTAAAAGATTTTATTTATTTATTCATTAGAGACACACAGAGAGGCAGAGACACAGGCAGAGGGTGAAGCAGGCTCGATGCAGGGAGCCCGATGTGGGACTTGATCCCCGGTCTCCAGGATCACACCCTGGGCTGAAGGTGGCGTTAAACCGCTGAGCCACCTGGGCTGTCCCATGAAATGATTTTTTAAAAAGTGGAATATATACATAAAGTATATATACACTAGCATTACAGATACAAGATGTCTTATTTTCTTCCACTCAACAATTACACTTCCAGGAATTTGTGCCCTCTCTAACTTTTTAGCTAGAAGTAAGTATGTTCACTGCAGCAGTATTTGGAAACAACTAAATACCAATGCCCTAAGCTTCTCTTATGGGCAAGAGCCTTATAGCATACCACCAAATTTAATAGAGTGCTAAGTACATGATACAATGTTTTTTTTTGTGAGTTTTTACAAAGCTTTCTCTGTATTTTGTAATAACAGTAACAGATGAAAATAAAATCCAAATTTGCTGCTTCTCCCCATATTTCCAAAATCCCGAATCTTTTCAAGAAAAGATTATATGTTTTCAATTCCATGTAGTATGTAGTCAGACCAAGAAACTTTTTGTATTAAGCTGACAATGAAATGGCTAGGAGGAAAGGTATTGCCAGCTGTAAAGGAATAGTTGAAAGAGTTCATCTTACTCATAATTGTTACCTTTTGCCAAAAAGTTTTCATAGGCAGCATGCTTCTAATGCTATGTACATACACCCAAAGTCTTAAACCATTCATATTAACCTGTCAAAAGTGCTGGTCCACTATTTTGACATGCTTACTGAGAACAGTAGATGACTTACTATCCTCAAAGCAAGCTATTAACTCCTGTCTAAACTTTCTCAATCTGAACTACTGTAAGGCAGCTCTTTGATGGGATGCACACTCTGCCTTTTTCAGCTTCACATCATTCTGCTCTATTGTGTGCCAATGTCTTTGAGGGCTATAAAAAAGCCATATTTAAAAAAGGATAGAAATTAAGAATAATTTTTCTTAGTCCTTGTGCCATAAGAAGTACATCCAAATTAAATTCCTGCTATCACTATATATCCTTATATATACAGCTTTTATAATTTAGGTCCTTCTTACCATAGAAAGTATTTATGGTAATGTATTTTATAATTAGAGAACAAGATGAAATATTATCTATCTACTCTAAAAAACTCAGCACCATATTTCTCTTTTTCATATACCCGAAGAGATTTAAAATCTGCAGTTCTCCAATGACACTTCTATAACTAGTCTAATTGTTTTTCTAATTAACAGAAACCTTTTCTCGCAATTCTAAATACTTTTTAACTCAATAATTCCACTTCCAGGAATTTGTGTCTCCTGCAATAACTACAGATATGTGCAAATATTAAGCTGCAAGGATGTCCACTGCAGCAGTATTTAAAGCAACTCAATAGTAACAATAATGAATTAGTTAAATAAATTATGGTACAACCATACGATATATTTAGAGCTATTTAGACCACTTAGTAAAAGATTATGTATAACATGAAGGTATTCATCATATATTAAGTAAATTAGGTCATAAAATTGTATGTCATTTATGAAAACATTTTGTAAGAATGCCAAGTTGCTTAGTGATACTTAAATTCTTTCAAAAATTAATGTAAATGATTTTAGTAACTTGAAAAAAATATATATTATGATTAAAAAGCATTTTTAAAACATGTGGCCTATCAAAACAGCATTAATTAACATGTCTCTTGGTAAAGATGAACACATGCAGATAATAACTAAAGTGAACAAGAGGGTGTTTAAAAGAGAAAAATGTAACCTCCTTCTTTCTCTTCCTATTCTCATTTATTTTTTGCTGAATTCTCCCCAGGTATAGGAGTCCTATGAGACTGACAGAGCTTAAAAGTAATGTGTAGCTGTGAAGTATTTATATTCAATATACATGCTATTCACAGTTTTATAATTTTATTTCTTTTTTTTAAAGATTTTATTTGTTTATTCATGAGACACAGAGAGGTGGAGACATAGGCAGAGGGAGAAGCAGGCTCCCCATGGGGAGCCCGATGTGAGACTGATCCCAGGACCCTGGGATATTGACCTGAGCCCTGAGCCAAAGGTCGAAGCTCAACCACTGAGCCACCCAGGTGCCCCTATAATTTTATTTCTTATGCTAGAAATTTCTCAGAAGAATAAATGAAGGGGAGATACGCCATACAAAGATTTATTCTGTTGTTTTTTAACATCACATATTAAGGCTGTACAATTCTGTTAAGTATTTACAATATTTTAAAGAATGATTTGAATTGAAAGAGACAGATTTCCTTACACAGTCAAGGCTCTCTCAGGTACTTCTCTTTCATCTCCCACACCCTAATGAAGCCAATCCAGCATCTAAGCATTCAAGCCTCATTGTGTTTGGATCCTGTTTGTTCTGTCTATGCAGGATATTTACTTTGGAAGGGGAGATTAATGGCTGAAGAACATGACTAAATAGCTTATTTGCGAAGATAAACCAACCTGAATTAGTATTAAGGTATAAAAACACATTGAACTACTAATTAATAAAAACAACCTTTTGTTTAAAAGAAAAAAATCCACAAAGACCATAGTTATAAATATTTCTAATGCTTTTTCTAGCAGATAATCTTAAATAATAATAATAAGAAACCTCAAATAAGCAACCCAAGAGAAGGCAAGCTGCCTTATACAATTCCACAATATAACAAGTCAGGCGCTGTAAGAGAAAAAAAAACCACAATTTCTCCATTAAAAAATAATGTAAGCTAAGTTTTACATGGGGAAAAATGTTCATAGTACATTTAATAAGAAGCTGATATATTTACTATGCTAAGAGGTCTTAAAAATCAATAAACAATCCAATACAGAATGGGAAAAAGTCATGAACAGGCAATTCAAATGCAAATAAAAATATATTGTGAATAAAAAAAACATATTTAAAGTAGTGTATATTGAAATGAGATGTAATTTTTTATCTTTCAGATTGGAAAGTTAAAAATTTTAATAATACCAAGTAGTAGTAAAGCGTGGGGAAACAGCATTCTTATAAATTATTAGTTATTGATATAACTTTTTAAGAGAACAGTTTGGCAATACTTAGAGTTAAAAAGGCACGTTTTTTGAAACTTACGTTTTTCATTTCTAGGAATTTATCCTATCAATCTGTGAAAAACTATATATAAATATGTTTAAAGGAGGCTGCTCACATGTAACAGTTTGTAACAGCAGATTACAAAAAAAAAAATAAGCAAGCCCAAATTCCTTTCTTATAGAATTTGCATTTTAGTCTGCAAATATGCATAGAGCTGCAAATAGGCTCTATATGCATGGAGCAATTTTTAAAGATTCAAATTATAATTTTATAATGTTTTGATTGGCTAGAAATTAACAACTGGTGCTTATATTTTTAAAGTCTGTAAGGAAGTTGATAATATTTTAGAGACTAATTTCAAAGTTAATTTTTTTAAGCACCATATAAACATACACATTTGCCTTCACTTTTCTTGGACACATCAGTACAAATTGTTATTCATGAGAGACAAAATGCTTTGCTTAAAACAGTGATCACATTAACAGAATTGTGAGGAAAAAGTCTTTAGGGAAAAGGCCAAAATAGCTTGCATTTGGGCTCCATGAAAACCTGATGCTCTAAAAAATATTTTTAATTGTTTCTATAGTTTGTCTTCTCCTTTAGTGGCCCATCCCTCAAAAGCCAGTCGGAGCCTGTAATAAAAGGACATCTTTTCCAGATAAAACCACAAATCCCTCTTTAAAAAATCTTTAATGTGTTTCTTTTTACTTAACCCACTAATAGGTGGTTATGCATCTCACTCCATGGAACTTAACTGACTTATGAAATTCCAGGAAAAAACTTTTAACAACAATGAAATAAAGTTTCAGAGAAAATGTTGAAATATAGAAAGTTCTCACTTGTGACAAATTCCTGAAAATAAACTTAGCTTAGTCTATTAAGTTACTGCATCCACTGGTATTATAAAGCAGCATATATGTTACAACTACTCTGACCAGAGCATTGCATAAATATTAGCTTGGAGAGGCTAATATTCAATAAAATTATTAAAATTCCTCTTTTAATGTAGTTCTCACACTGTTGTGATTCCTCTGTTCCTAAATATTAAACAATTTTAGAGATGCCATAATCTTTTAGACACAATAAAGAAGTCATTAGAAATATTCTCTGCTTTTTTCCATTGATACTGCTCACTACTGAGGGATAGTCAATATGCCATCGTAGAGGAGTGGGTGAGATCTTTCCCCTTTAACTTCAATGATTGGTATCATACATATAACAATAATGTAAAATCTCACCAGGCATTCTTACTGTTAATTTATCAGGTCCAACTACCTTTTTATGGAAAAGGCTATGTTCACTATATTCATAATCTTTTAATGTGTAATTCCAGAATTCATAAAGCTCCTAAAAGCCAAAAGATTTTTTTAAAAATATATTTCTTTTTTTTAAATTTTTATTTATTTATGATAATCACACACAGAGAGAGAGAGAGAGAGAGAGAGAGAGGCAGAGACACAGGCAGAGGGAGAAGCAGGCTCCATGCACCGGGAGCCCGATGTAGGATTCGATCCCGGGTCTCCAGGATCACGCCCTGGGCCAAAGGCAGGCGCCAAACCGCTGCGCCACCCAGGGATCCCCAAGCCAAAAGATTTTTATAAGCTTGCTGCAAACTCTTGTAGCAGTAAAACCTGATTGAGGGTGACAATTCATATATTTCACTGCAGAAATATTCATGTGTTTGCTTATCTTGTGCTTCTCTAGAACAATTGGGATTTTATAATAAATGAGAAAGTATACCTTTGGTATACCTATGGTAAATGAGAAGTATACCATATTACCTTTATAAAATTTGAAAAATTCTGAATTCTGAAACATATATAGCCCCAAGAGCTTTAAATGAAGGATTCAGATCCATTTAGGTTCTGTGTTGTTATTTCTTTAGTTGGTGAATATTGTACCTATGCCATAGCATATTTGATATTTCAAAATCATTCTGGGGAAGAGGCTGAATCCTTAATTTTACATCATTTTTCTATAGTATGTTCTTCCAAAGGGTAATCAAGACTTCTAGAAACATAACCCATAGAGTTAATGGAACATGCATGCTTTTTACAAATATAAACCTCCCCTGCCTGACCCAACTTTTCCTAGTGTCCCTACAGTACTATACATTTCTTCTATTATACTATTTATTTGTCAATATCCCTTTCTAGAATATAAACTTAGTGATGACAGATGCTGCTGTCTTTGATCTTATTTACCAGTGATTTTCACTTGGTAGATACCCAGTGTCTATCTCAACACTTGATGAACAGTACATACTTGATGAAAATAATATTTGGAGAGCAGAAGAAATAGTTTCAAAAAAATTTCTAAGTACCTTCGGATAATTCAAGGTGCAAAGAAAAGCATGGGTACTATTCTCATTATTTAGAACTCCTTTTAGTATGATTTTACCAAAATATTTTAACAGCTGTCCATTTACTGACATTTCTATTGTGGAAATAATCATGCTTTTTATTATTTCAGCTTATTTTTGGTAATCTTTCATATTAATTATTGTAATTCCTTGTCATTTAAAAATAAGCATCAGAGGTGCCTGGATGGCTCAGTAGGTTAAGGCTTTAGGCTCAGGTCATGATCCCAGGGTCCTGGGATTGAGTTGGGTGTCAGGCTTCTGCTCAGTGGGGGGCCTGCTTCTCCCTCTCCCTCTGCCCCTGCTCTCTCTCTCATTCTCTCTCTCAAAAAAAAAAAAAAAAGCTTCAGTGTTTAAATACTTATACTGATGACTTAATTTTTCGCTGAATTTCCATTGCTACTGAATTTTAAAAACTATGCTTAACATCATTAATAGCATCAATGTCAATAAAAAATGGATTTGAAGTGCCAATAAAATTGCTACATTTCAACATACATCCAAATAATATTGACTGGTTTTCTACACTTACCATAGCTGAGTGCTTCCCGCAACCCCTGGCCCATTATTTTATTTTTCTCACTTTTACTAGTAGGATTGGCTTAAATCTTGATTTAGATTCTCTGTATTCACTTAAAGGAAGTAAAAATCTAATTCCTCCTTCCTTGTTTCTTACATTAGCTAGCTGCACTAGAGTTTTAAAATAGAAATTTCTAAGTAGGAAGCTATCCAGAACTAAGAGCACCACAGACAGATACAACTAAGTGCCCTGTTCACGATCCATTAGTTTCTGAATATGTATGATTCTTGGTACTTAATTTTGGGTGAGGCTTTGGTTTCTTGACAAGTTCTGACCCTGTCGTGACCTTTAGTTTCTTTAGACAGGATCTTGTAGATTTTCAGAGGATTGTGATGATATCCTAAGGTCAGACTGTGACTGTGCATTTTCCCACAACTATCACTGCTCACAGAGCAGTAAGATTAACTGAATGTCTTACTGACCACCATTTTCAGCTACGTAAGGTCCAAAAAAAGTGACTTAACTTTTAAAAAAACTTCATGGAAGGCAGTTTCTGACATTCCCAATGGTTCCTGCCTCTGGTATTCACACCACTGTGTAATCCCTTCCCCATTGGTGTGGAGTGGACCAACTGACTTGCTTCTAATGAATCGAATATGGCGAAAGTGATGAGATATTACTTCTGTGATTAGATAAAAGGCTATGACTTCCATTTAGCTAACTTACTCTCTTGCTTGCTCATTTGGATAAAGCTACCTGCTATGTCATTAGATGCTATATGAGGAGGCCCACATAGCAAGAAACCAAAGGCCTTGAAGTCTTGCATGTGAAATGAATTGAGGCCTTAGTCTAAGAGCTTTTGAGAACTTAATCCTGACAACAGCCATGTGAATCATCTAGAAAGTAGATTTTTACCAGTTAGGCCTTGAGATGATGCAGCTTTGTGAGAGACCCAGTCAGAGGACCCAGCTAAGCTGCACTGAGATTCGTGACCCACAGAAACTGTGAAATAGTAATTGTTTTAAGTCACCAAGTTTTTTTTTTTTTTTTTTTTAATTTATTTATGATAGTCACAGAGAGAGAGAGAGAGGCAGAGACACAGGCGGAGGGAGAAGCAGGCTCCATGCACCGGGAGCCCGATGTGGGATTCGATCCCGGGTCTCCAGGATCGCGCCCTGGGCCAAAGGCAGGCGCCAAACCGCTGCGCCACCCAGGGATCCCCAAGTCACCAAGTTTTGGGGTGATTTGTTACATAGCAATAGGTAACTAAACTAATATAAATTTCAAAAACAAAACATTTTTGTTCTGAAACAAAATACAACATAAAATTATGGTTTCAAATTATATATGTCTGGTTAATATATATCCATTATATCTTTTAATATGATACAAGTTCATCATTAGCAGGAAATACAAATAGCAAAGAAGATTTCTGGCACAAAATATTGACAACCTATGTTTGAATGACAGAGTTTTAGAACCTAAACTGATCTTTGGCAAGATGGTTCAATGAAAACTTTTATTTTTATTTTTTTATTTTTTTCAATGAAAACTTTTAGATAAAAATGATCTATACTATTGGAAGAAAAAATTTACTAGTGTTCTTGGATCATGGCTGGTATAGCAGCTATCAAACACAACACAGGATGTTATCAGGCCTCATATAGCCTAATGGTAAGATTATCAAACAAGAGAACCACAGGTTAGGGGTGTCTGGATGCCTCAGTCGGTTAAAGATCTGCCTTCGGCTCAGGTCATATCAGGGTCCTAGGTTGAGCCCCACATCCAGATTCCCTGCTCAGCTGGGAGTCTGCTTATCCCTCTCCCTCTGCTGCTCCCTCCACCTGCGAGCTCTCTCTTACTCTCAAATACATAAAGCCTTAAAAAAAAAAAAAAGAGAACTGCAGGTTATCCTCTTTTCATTAGAATTTTTTAATAATAAATATAATATAAATCCCAAGTACTTTCTTAAATGGACTTATTAACATTTTGAAGGATTATCTGTCATAATATAAGCTTTTTGAGAACTTAAGACCTCAATAAGGAGGATGCCCACCTGATGTCCCACACACTACTCAAACTTGTAAAAATGTCTTTCCATTTCAACTCTGTTCTTCCTCTAGTCTTTCCAGCCTTAATAAATAATATTTCCATTTATCAGTTTGCTCAAGACAAAAATTTGGGAGTTCTCCTTGATACACTTCATCCCATTCAGAAAGTCTACTATCTGTGTTTCAAGTCCCTCTTCTATCCATCTTCGAGGACACTCCTCTGGTCCAAGTCACAATGATTTCTCCCCAGAGCTATTCCTTCTTAATGAGTCTCTCTACTTCCATTCTTGTCCTACTTCCACTGTTGCAATTTATCCTTCACACAGCAGCCTTTAAATCTTTTAAAAATGCAAATAAGAACATGTTCCTTGATTAAAATCTATCAATGATTTCCACTGCTTGTAAGATAAAGTTTAAAAATGGAAACTAACAGAAACATCTTAACAAGGGTTTCAAGGTTCTTCAAGCTCTGACTCTGCATAGAACTCTATCCTCCTTTTCTGTTCCAAGCTGCCCTCTGGCCACAAAGATCCTCCTGAATTCAGTGTATCAAATGTCCCAAGTTCTTTGCTTTGGCTTCCACATGGAAGGTTTTCCTGTGGCTAATCTCCACTTATACTTCTGTTCCTAGCTTCTTCCCCTAACAGTGTCACTGCCATGACATACCACAGCTGTTTACAAAATATTTGTTGAAGAGAAACATGAATAAAATTGTTCAAGATTGTGCTATGGTAATTACAATTGGGAAAATATTTAAATTATGGCCTTTCATCCATTAGGAATGTCTTCTTTCATCTTTTTTATTTAGAATGAAATACATTAGCTTCGAGATCAGAAAAAATCTATTTATATTTGGCATGGTTATTATAATTCATCTATTTACCTCCTCAATCAACCCAACTATAATAGCTTATGTTTAGGTTTTCACTTTATAATAACTAATTAAGACATATATATCAATTAAGCCAATAATTAAATACAAACAATCACTAGTACTAGTAGTTAAAAGGGCTATTTCTGAAAGTGACGACATCTTTTAGGAAAACAATATCAAAGAAATGTCTTATCATGGAAGCACAATCTTAGACTTGACCAAATTTCATTGAGTAATAAAACATTACAATAAGAAGGAATTATTTTAAAATGAGCAAGATGACATGATTGTTAAAGTAAATTCTTCAATGCTTCATCTTATTCTCTTTTAAACACATTTACCTAATCAATGTAGTTTATTATGTTTAAATTGTCACTTAAATGTTATTTAAAAACTTTTAATGCATTTTTGCTATCTATTATAATATGATACAGAAACTGTATGAAACCAATATAAAATTCAATTACTAAGGATAAAAATTTTATTAACAGTTCTCAGTTTCATTCCCTAAATAAGAAATATGATTCATATTTATTAATTTGTTCAAAGATATCACTAACATGTAGCTCTTCAGAATAATTAAAGTATATTTGTAGGATATAAACATTTTTATTGTTTTACTAGTTCAATGGATTTATTATTAAAAAATTATGAGCAACACTATGACCAATTTATACCACACAATAAATGATGTATTCTATGAAAGACAAATGTTTTCAGAGTCAATATAATCACAGCATACCTTTCGTGGACTCATGTGTTCATTTACAGTTTGCTTATAATTGCTTCATGGAGATAGGAGTTTGTGCATTACAAAAAGACTTTATTGATTTATTAGTTACAGAATATACTAAGCATACTCAGAAAACTGGAAAAGCTAGCTCTGGGACTAGTATCATATAACGGCAAGTTATAGAGTACTTCAGAGCAAAGTCGGAGTGTTGGCATAGGGAAGATAAACGGTGGAAACTGGACTAGCAAAGACTAATATTTAGTAAGTCCACTAACACAAGAAAATCAAGTCTTAGAGTTGTATACTCTGCTCATGATGAGAAAAAAATTTACTTAATTTTTAAAAGCATACAGTTAATTATTCTATAATGGACTATTAAATTTCCTTTCTAAAAAATGTATTTAAAGATATGTACAGAAACCATTAACATCTATTTAGTATGCTTGAACACACACTTTTTCCAGCAAGTGATTCTTTTCTTTCAATAATTTATATCCTAATTTAACTAATTCAGGTAATTTATTTGACTTTATATATATTAGAGGGTTGGTTAATAAATAGTGAAAAGATTTTAAAATACATATTTGAGAAAATAAATGCTTTTTAAGCAATATAAAATGTGTTAAAATGGACAAGAGTAAAAAAGGTGTGCAAAATTATACAATAAAATTCTCTAAAACATCACTTTTTCCTTTTGTAATTTAAAAATTCACAGGAGGGATCCCTGGGTGGCGCAGCGGTTTGGCGCCTGCCTTTGGCCCAGGGCGCGATCCTGGAGACCCAGGATCGAATCCCACGTCAGGCTCCCGGTGCATGGAGCCTGCTTCTCCCTCTGCCTGTGTCTCTGCCTCTCTCTCTCTCTCTGTGACTATCATAAATAAATAAAAATTAAAAAAAAAAAAATTCACAGGAGATCATGTAGTTAAAGGTGGTCAGTTTGTTCTGAGTTCCATTTTTGAAGCCCAAATATAAAATACTTATTTAATATTTTTGCCTTTTATGTTTTTAAAACATAATTACTTTGATAACTTGTGAATGCTTATTAATAAGCAAGGTGGAGTTTTAGCAAAGATCAGCATAGCATGTTCATGTTTCAATCCCCAACTGAGTATAGCTGGTCAGCATGTTGTTTTTGACTATATATTTTTTCTTTCTCAGGTGTAAATTGTTTAATTTCCACCCTTAATGGACCACCAAATCCTTAGGGGAAGGAGAAAGTACACTGATGCTGAAACACAAATTAATGTGGGGCATAACAACAAATCTGAAAATTTACCTCAATATTATTTTCACCAGCTTTCTAAATTGTGTTCCTTTGATCAACTACTCATATCACCTTATTTAGTAGCTGTTTCTTAAGAAAACAAAGTTTAAGACAAAAAATACTGGAGTAATAATTAAACTTAATTAGTCTATACTTACTTTAAAGACCAAAATATCTGTACTGTGCTATTTGTGAAAATATGCCAGCAGATAGAGGCTGAGAAACCTTTATTATTTCCTTTTAAAGGGAGAATGTTAAGAATTCCAAATATCATCTCACAAGCAGTTATTTAATGTTACTAAATTTTAATCTACTTTTTAATACGTATTTCATCCTTAAACTAAACAGTATACCTTAAGAAAACTTAATAAATTATGCTCTTTCTCATATAGTTGAAGGAAGTCAAATACCATGTGGTGTCACATATTATGAATATTAAAGATTGTACTTAAATAAAATTATAAAGCAATGCAAATTAACTTCTTATATTCACCAAAATGGATGCTCACAATTCTACCTTGAGAATATGTATTACTACCAAAGGGATTCAAGAGTCAAGAAAGGCTGGGAAACACTGCTGTAACACTGCTGAGTTTTTTCATCATTTTAAACCCAGAAAAGTTTCAATTAATGATGGAGGAAGCGAGTCACTGATATTCATACTGCCAAGTGAAACGCAGCAAGCTAGAATAACTGGTTAGTTTTATTAAGGTATCTTATTAAGATGGCTTATTAAGCTACTCACCATTGTTTTCATAGGGCTTTAGGCTGATACTAAACTTTAAAATGTAGGATTCTTTCCTTCCTAACTTTCATAAAAGTCATATATAATTAGCACTGAATGAAATTTTCTAATGTCAACATTTCAAATTTTGATTAACAGGGAATACAAATCAACCTCATTCAAGTTTAATTCAAAAGACTGGCAACATCCTTTGGGAGACTAGTGGAGATAATATTCAATGCACCTTCAAACTTCAGACTAAGCCAAGGGTCTACAAAGTAAAAGTAATATTCAACTTATTAAGCTAGCATCTTCACAGTAATTTTCTCTACCTGAGTTATGTTTGACTCATAAAAACCATATATTCTCAAATTGAAATAAACATTTTGGGTCCGGTATACCCTACTGTTGATAGATATGATGACTGATCTACACAGATGATCAAAATAAAGACAAAGCAACAGTTGACAGAAGGGGTGTGGGTAATGACTAGGATGTAAGAAACAGACATTCAGATAATGGTAGAAACTCTGGACAGTATACAATTAAAAACCCAGTGAAATTCCACAGAGTGGAAGAACCATGGTTGTTCAGCTCTATTATAGTATTATCATTTCTTTTTTTTTTTTTCTTTCTTTTTTTTTTTTTTTTTTTTAGTATTATCATTTCTGAACATGAAACACCAGTCAGTAGAAATCATACAAGCTTGGATAACTTAGTTAAGTTTTCATTATTATGTTTTGAATAAGGGTAAACCAGGAGTGTTTTTTTTCCTCCAGCATTTTCGTTTTCATCTTTTATGGTGTATTCAGGGCTAGAACTAGGGTGAGATGAATGCGGCACTCAATTTGGTGAAAAATTTAAGGGGGTACGAAAAACCTGCAGTAATCAAAATAAGTAATATTTCAATCAATATTTAAAAAAATAAGAGTTAACACAAAAAATTTCATGATAAATAAAATATCAAAATTTAAATAAAAAAAGGATTAGTACCCTCTATAATACTGATAAAATTCCTTAGGTAAAATATCTTTATATTGTAATGAGTTTCTTTAAAGAATGAGTTGTTTTTTTAAAGATTTTATTTATTTATTCATGAGAGACAGAGAGAGAGAGAGAGAAGCAGGCTCCATGCAGGGAGCTGGATGTGAGACTTGATCCCGGACTCCAGGATCATGCCCTGAGCTGAAGGCAGATGCTCAACCGCTGAGCCATGCAGGCATCCCTAAATGATGAGTTTTGATAAAAGGGTGAATGGTTTCAGTCTATCTACTATCATTTACATAAGCACAGAATATTTGAGTAAAAAGATTTCTAAAGTGAGTTTAAATAATAAAGCCCTAAATATTGTTCGAAGGTACTTGGCATTCTAAATCCCCATGTATAAGCCCTCTCTGATTTTTAAGCTCTAAACTCCTTGCTATATGCAAGCAAGTTTTCTCAAACTAGACTGATTCTAGTATCAAATTAACTACTTTTAACTCACTGTATGGCTGATGATCTTTGCTTGAATTAATCACCATGGGGTATATAAGGTGATGATATTCTATTATTCTAACTACATTTATGGACTGCCATTCTTTTATACAAAAGAACTTCCTCCTTTCCATCCTCCATTTTTAAAGTATATTTATAGGCTTTAAAATATACTTTAAGTATATTTATAGACTGTAAAAAATATCCTCTAATCAAATACTGCTCTTTTTCTCCCCATGCATAAATTGTACCAAATATGGAGACTGGGAACCTTTCCAAGCTGGCTCTGTGTCCTTTCAACATGACCCTGTTAGTCTTTGAGTACTTGCTTTCTGGCATGAAAAGATACTCTATACTCACTGTACTTTCCCTTCTCCAGACTTAGGAGCTCTTTCCCATCTACTTCAAAAGGCTAATAATTCATTAGTTTTGGGTTTATCTTTCTTATTCCTTTTATGCCTATTTTTCACATAAAAGGTAGAATACTGTAAGTACCTGATTTTTTTTCCAGTTAGGAATATGTTCTGAAATCACTATCAGTTTATAGACTTCCTTTCTCTCTCTCTCTCTCACAGTTGAATTGTATTCTATTAGATGAATATGTCATGGTTTTTTCAACTATTCTGTTTGGATTGCTTATGTTTGATTAAAAACAATCCTATAGGGGCACCCAGGTGGTGCAGTTAGTTGAGTCTCAGACTCTTGGTTTCAGGTCAGGACATGATCTCAGGGACCTGGATTCAAGCTTTAATCCAACTCCACGCTCAGTAAGGAGTCTGCTTGAGATTTTCTCTCCCTCTCCCTCTGCCCCACCACTACTATCTCTAGCTCTCTCTCTCTTCCCTCTCTAAAATAAATAAATAAATAAATAAATAAATAAATAAATAATCTTTAGAAAACAAACAACCAATCCTATATTTCCTATGTTGTTTCATATTCATGGAGGTATATATTAAGGATGGATTCCTAGAAGCATTTTTCCTTTGTATACATGGACCACATCTTCTTTATCCATTCATCTTTCAACAGACACTGAGGCTCCTTCCACAATTTGGCTATTGTGGACATTGCTGCTATAAACATTGGGGTGCAGGTGTCCTGCCATTTCACTGGCAAATTGAACACCAATAAAAAATAAATTTATATAAAAAAGAAGCATTTTTCCTTAGTCAAAATGTAAATGCATATGTAATTTTGTTAGATATTATCAAATTCTTGTCCACAGGGGTTTTACCATTTTGCTTTCTTACCAGTAATGTATGAAAATGCATAGAATCCTTTTTACTTCTAGTTCCCAAGATCTTTGTGAAGAATCTCTTTTTTCAGAGTTATATCGTATTTACTTCATGTCTCTGAGGCTAAAATTTATTATTTTTCTCACTTTACTATTTCTAGTTCCCAAAAGGTGGTTATAACTTTTTATTTAAAATGTATAAGTCAAAGATATTCTTTAGTCAATGACTTACATTTATAGAGCACATTATACTTTTCAAAATACTTTTATGCACACACATCTTATTTGATCCTCACAGACATGTTTTGAAGTATAGGGCAAGTAAATCAGTTTTACCTTCCAGATGAGGACTGAGAAGAAACATAATTTAATGACTTATACATACTCAGTTAATGACAATCAAGGGTCTTGTTAGTTCACTGATATCTCTAGTAAGTTGTCTCGCCTTTAACTTTCAATTCTAGCGCTTTAATTTATTATATATTAGTGTCACTTATTACATAAAAGTATTAGGCATACAGACTTACTAATTATATTTACTTCACAAGTAGTAGAAATGTGAAAGCTATTAATGAGTTATTTATGTTCATATGTTAAGCTTATTTTGGATATTAAAGCTTAATTCTTTTGAGTTTAGCTTAGAAGTTTACAAACTATAAAGTGCTAATCATGTCTAATAATGTAATTTATTCTGGAAAAATATACCATATTTTAATTCAAAGTAAGATTCAGTTATGTAAGCAGTAACAAGTTAGAATGCAGTGAATTACCTTTTCACATATAAGCAATTATTAGGAATTTGTAAAACTGTAGAAAATCAAATCCAATGTAGCAAAAATGTAATTGCAAGACTGCATTAAAGTTCAAAGGCTCTCTTTGTACTAAACAATGTCTCTTAGCATTCTCTGAAAAGATAGAGGAAAAAGTTCTCTTTCAAGTATAAAATATTTTGGCCTAAATTTTTAATTAGATTGATTCGTCCTTGAGAATGATAATATATATTTATCCTATCAAGTGAGTTGCAAGGAAATATTAAGGATGACATTAACAGACATTATAAATTGAGAATCCTCAAACGGAAGCAATGAAATCAGTAAGTGTAGATATAAACCCTGATTTTGGTCTCTTTTCCATAATGTAAACTCTCTTCCATGAAACACAATCTGTATGTTAAAGATGTCATTTATTTTTGAAGTTGAAAAATAACAAAAAGACTTTAGACCCACATATAAAAGGTACTCTTTTTATCCTTTTCTGAGACATTGACCTGTATACTCATTTAAAAATGAACACCACATCTTTACGTTATTAAATCTTTGTTTTGATCTATTAGTATTCACCAAAGTGCCATTTTATAAAACCTCACACTGAATAGACAAGGCTGGAGGTGACCATCTGCAGCTTTAGAGACTGCGTTTGAATTGATGAAAAGAGCTTTGTGTTTTCATTGCCAAGTTTGATTCTTCCAGTCATTAGGCATTCCCCTCAGATCGCATCAATGAAGCCGTGCTCTCTTACACCCATGTGTTAAATTCTCTTCTCCTCATGGTTTCCTTTGCCAGCTCTACTCAAGAATGACTATTGGGTCTTAGCCACATTCTTCTCACAGCTGTGTTAAAAAAGAGCATCAGAAAGTCTTCCTAAAACCCATATGTGTATCTGGTCAGTTCTCTGTCTTGGGGTCACCTCACATTGTGGTGTGATTATACAGAGATTCATTCTTGTTCTTGAACTGTGCTACTCCCACCACTATGGGAAAGATTAGGCCCTCCCGTCAGTAGTAGAGAACTTCTTGGAAGACTGATGTGAAATATACATAGCTCAGAAGGCAAACTAATTGAAGGAAGAAGATGTTTCAAGATTTTAATTGATAATATGCTGTGTATATTTTTTTTTACCATTGTGTAGCTTGTCAAATGGCAAACGGTAACATAAAGAGAAATAATGTATGCTTTTGTATGCTTTTTAGGATATTGTTATATGCATCAAAAGAAAGTCAAATGAGAATGATATCCCAAGGACTATTAGCTTGAATGGTATAAATACCAAAACAATTAAAAAGTTAAAATGATCAAGTTTAGTAAGTTCCAAAATTCTGTTCACCATGTAATTTCTGGAGCCTAACTTTCACTTTTAGTCAGTCTTTACACAGAAACACTTGACAGAGTAATTGATAGTAGTGAAACTCTTTTTTTCTTTATACTTTGGTTAAGGAGTAAAGAAAAAAAAATATTTGTTGAGTTGCCCAGGAATATATAACAATATGACAAGGAAGATCACTTCAGCTGCTATTATATACTATATTATTATAGAATGACTTTTTCTTTTTAACTATAAATGATCAAGAATAAAGTTCATGTATGGACAACATTTATGATTTTACCACCAGGGAAAGCTACAGCTTACACTGAAATAAGCAAAAGATCTTCTTTCTTTTTCTTTTCTTTTCTTTTCTTTCTTTTCTTTTCTTTTCTTTCTTTCTTCCCTTTTTCTTTCTTTTTTCTCTTTCTTCTTTCTTTCTTTCTTTCCTTTTTCTTTCTTTTTTCTCTTCTTTCTTTCTTTTCTTTTCTTTCTTTCCTTTTCTTTCTTTCTTTCCTTTCTTTCCTCCTTCCTTCCTTCCTTGTTCTTTTTCTTTCTTTTTCATTAAATAGGCTCCACACCCAATGTGGAGACCAATGAAGAGTCCAAATTCAGGACCTTGATATCAACCTGAACTGAGAATCAACTGAGAACTGAGAACTCAAGAATTGGACTCTTAAGAGACTGAGCCACCCAGAAGCCCTGAAAGATTCTTTTATTCTGTATTTTTCAAGGGCCACATGTGCACATGGGCAAATCCCTTAGTGGGGAGAAATAATCAAACATGGAATGTTAGAATCCAAGTAAAACTGTTATTTCTACTTATTCTTGGGTTCAATTTAGTTTTTTTTTAAATTATATTTTGGGAATAAAACCTATACCTAGTAAGGAAGTATATATACGATTTTAGTTGCGTATATTGAATTTTTATTAAAAGAAAACCAGACTTTGATTTATATAAAAATGTAGACCTTTCTATACTACTAGGGAGATACATCATATTAAATTTTCCATGTGTTTAAGAACAGAAAAAGCAAAGGAGGAAGTTCTGAGTGAGCTGTCAAGTATAATGAGGCTGAGCAACATCCTAGCAGGAATAATGAAAATTTCTTATTGATGAGCACTGGGTAGGTATTATATAAGACTGATGAATCACTGACCTCTACCTCTGAAACCAATAATACATTATATGTTAATTAACTGAATTTAAATAAAATGAAAAAATAAAATTTTTACAGTAGCTTCCCTTTTCTCTTCCTGACTACAAAAGTATCCTAAAGTACACTGGTGGTTAGTGCAAGTAAGTAAGAAAATTAAAATTACTTTATATATCGTATTTTTATCAATTCTAAAACTACTCTCAGATAAGATAGATGAATGAGTTCTCCTGTCTTCACAGAAGTATCTAGAAGCTCTGTAGCCTGTTAAGGGTAAACAGTAAGAAGGTTTTAACTGGAGCTAAGAACAGAATCAAGGGAAAGGATGCTTGTCAGATCATATGGCCACTCTAAGGAACTACAATTTCATATAAATGTGTGAAAATCACATTTGAATGTTTCTGAAGCATAAGAACTCCTGGTTTTTTTTTTTTTTTTAACCTGTCAAGTTTTGGTTAAAAAGCATATGGTCATTGTTAAGTGGATCCTATAATTCCCCTAAAATAACAGGAACATTATCTCTTTTAATTTTTTTTTTAATTTATGTATGATAGTTTATAAAATACATACTTATTTGATAGTGTGTAAGAAGACTTGCATTTCATTTCTCTGAGAGAGAGAGAGAGAGAGAGAGGCAGAGACACAGGCAGAGGAAGAAGCAGACTCCATGCACCGGGAGCCCGATGTGGGATTCAATCCCGGGTCTCCAGGATTGCGCCCTGGGCCAAAGGCAGGCGCTAAACCGCTGCGCCACCCAGGGATCCCACATTATCTCTTTTAATTACTGTAACATTGGGATTAATGAAAAACAATAAAAATTCCTGCATTTTATTTAGTCTTAAACTGAAACAGCATGGATCTCTCCCATATTTCACTCTTCTGTTCTTTTTCTCTCATTCCTTTCCATTGTACTCATCTGAAACATGTTTCATCTTAGTAGGCAGAAATGCATATTAATTAGCTCAACTCTAGATCACCTATTTGAAGATAGGTTCTGAAATGAAGAAGCAGATCGAATGTAAGCAGCTGTGTTGTAATTTAACTTTTTAGTCCCTATTTTCATGTTCTTTATGCTCTTTATGACTCATTCCATAAAGTTAACCATTAAGGGAACTTATCAGAGAAAGTTAAGATTCTTAGTTTTGAGAATTTCTTTTCTTCTTTAGCCTGCATCCTTCACTTTCCATTTCATTTGTCAAGTTCTGGGTTAGGCTTCAATTTCAATCATCCTACATTAATCCTTCTCTGGTAGAGAGGAATGTCATAGACAACTAACACTATGTTTCTTTTTTGTGTCAAAGTGACACATTCCCTAAAGATAAAGGTGTTAGCCCAACTCTTTAGTTTTTATAAAGAAATGAATATAATACATATCTATCAAATGTGAGAGGTATCTCTGTATTTATATATAATAAAAGTAGCTCTAAAGAAATCTACTTTATGTGCTCAATGGATGAGAAAGGTGATCCACTATACAAACATATAATGGAATTAAATCCTTTATAAAATACATACTTATTTGATAGTGTGTAAGAAGACTTGCATTTCATAAGTTAAATACGTATTTAAAAACATGTGCTATAATTTACAAATCCAGAGTATTAAATTCTTAAAAAACATTTCATGTGCTCAAGAATAAAAATTAGGCATGTTAGATGCTATACATCTTAATGATTACTTAGGAGTCATATGAAGCCATTTTCTACATATAAATAATAGTATCTAATTAGATCTAGATTTGGAAGCTGCCTTCCAGAGCTGATTGGGAAGTTTATTTGTACATAAACTATCAGGAATAAATTACTTGACTCATTATGTGCTGAGGTATGTATTGTATTTCATAGAGCTTTTAAATCTTAAACAAAAAATAAATTTTGAAGAGCAATTTCCAGAAGTTTTATATCCTCCCATTTATTAACAATACTAATAAATCAAAGTGATTTTCAACTTCATATTAATGACTTAAACCTTGTGCTGAGTTGAGAATTTATGAAACTTATTCTTTGATTCAATCAACAAGAATTTACAAAGCATTCAGATGTTTGTACTGTTGTTTTGATATTTATAGTCCAACTAAGAATTTATAAAAAAAAAATCACAGGTAAAATTGGCAAGAAGCAGAAAAATTTTAGTGAAAAGAAAATACAACTCTATAACATCTTTTGTATTAAACTATGTAAGGATATTTTACCACAATTAGTTTTCATTATGGTTCAAATCAGATTCTGGAGCCAGCAGCAAAATTAAAAAGTTTAGTGATATTTTTTGATGAAAATTCTAGGCTTTTTTTTTTTTTTTTAAAACCAAGAAACTGTGGAAATGCTCTGTTCCCCTTCCCAGCACTCAGAGTCATCTACCCTGTTTTATAATTCAACCTGCAAACAGATTAAGCAGCTGAGTTTGTGGAAAGTATGTTTGCTCTACGCTAAGAACCCTTGTGTGACACTATGGCTACTCCCCTGACACCTCGAAGGGAACTACAGACAGTTCCTCATCAGCAGGGAAACCAGGCTGAGAATTCACAATTTCTTTGTGACCTCAACTTCTTCATAGAAATCAGTATTTGACCAAGAGGCAGGAAAGACTTTTTGTTAGCTTACATGTCCTTCTTCTTCTTCTTCTTCTTCTTCCTTTCTTTCCTGTCAATACCACTCAAAAACTCAGGGTGCCCTATATTTCAAAAGGAAATGTTTTATGCTGATCTTTGGTATTTTCATTATGCAATAAGAAATTAGGACACATGTAAATTTTAAGTATCTGATTTTTTTAAAAGTATGGAAAGAAAGAAAATTTTAAAAAGGGCTATATTCTTTCTTGAAAACATGTTTAAAAGTGCTGAATTTTTGTCCTGTATCTTTTTGTCTGACCTATTTATTATAGTTATAGTTTATGAGGGATTTGAATCGTATCAGTGTAAATCTGGCCCATAGTAAAGATGATATGCAACAAAAGTTACTTTATTGTAATATCTAGAAGCTTCTGAGATCTTCTAACCTTATAAGCCTGGTTGTAAATACTTTCAAGTAATTACGTGTAGCTTAGGTATGTTAAGTATAGTCAAATATATTTTTTAAATCCTTCAGAAAACTTTTGTTCTAGGTTGCAAGAACTATAGCTACAGACAGAACGACAGATGGGAAATAAAATCTAGTGTAAAGAACAACTGAATTTAAATCTCCCATGATGATAAAAATATCACTTAATGGATTTGTGGTCAGTTTTCTTTTTAATAAATGAAGATTATGAATGGTCCTTGGCAGAATCATTAAGAGAAGTTTCTCTTACAAAGTTACTATGCTCTTAACCTGCTCTTTAGTTCCCTCTACTTCCACATAGCTCACCAAAACTAAGTGCATTCAGGATCAGCTAAAGAGCAACCTAAAACCAAAATGACAATGTGTTCTTCTGCCACAAACATATACAATTTAAAAAGAGAAGTACCTTAACCTTGCTTGACACAAGAGAATGGATTTCCACTGGTGAAATTTTAGGCTTTATGTCACCTGGGCCACGAAGCCAGTTTTGGACAATGAGGTCTGGCACTCTTTACACTTTCCCCCTATCAGTGTTTCTGCCTATAAATATTGGTTAGCTTATAGATGCTAATTCTGTATCACTTTCCTTTTAAGGAATACTCCTATAGGCTAAAAAAATTTTAAGAGATTCATTTGACTCTAAAAAATATAAACTTAAAATTCTACAATTATTAGAAATAGTATATAATCTCTCTCTATTATTACTGAAGATTTCAGGTCTTGTAAATGTAATTAAACTTCATGGAAGTTGGTGGATAGGACAAGGGTTAAAAACTCACTAGAAAGTCAGACACCACCACCAGGAGTAGTGGTTGCAGTGAGAAAGGCAGGCAGGAAAGCCACAAAGGTCATTCTTTTCTATGAAATTCTTCTACCAGCATTGAGTACTGAGTTGGGACAAATTTTTTTTTTTTTTTAATCTAGGACCGAAAGTAGACCATATCACTTTTGAAATTCTCCTGTGTATTCCTGATCTGACCTGCTCTTACTTTATGCTGTTATCCCATCAACCTATTAAATTGTTCTAGTTCATTTGTTCGTGTTTACAGAGTACCTACTTTACAGCAGGCATCTGTGTGAATATTTGGAAGAGGTGTGGATACAAGGATGGAGAGAACACTGTCTATGTCTTAGGAATGCTCAATGAGGAGTAATTTTACAGGGAGTGAAACAGAAACAGATAAACAAAGCAATTATAATACCTAGATCATGAAGACCTGTAACAAAGGTACGGATTAAGTACAATGAAAACAATACAAAAGATAAACATCACAGAGGTAATGTTAAGACTGGACTTTAAGGAGCAACAAAAATTTGGCTAGGTACTAGAGGAATGGGAGGAATATGCTTTAAGAAGAAAAAATAGCGGGATCCCTGGGTGGCGCAGCGGTTTGGCGCCTGCCTTTGGCCCAGGGCGCGATCCTGGAGACCCGGGATCGAATCCCACGTCAGGCTCCCGGTGCATGGAGCCTGCTTCTCCCTCTGCCTGTGTCTCTGCCTCTCTCTCTCTCTCTCTGTATGACTATCATAAAAAAAAAAAAAAATCTTTAAAAAAAAAAAAAAAGAAGAAAAAATAGCTTGTGTACAGATACTGTGGTTGGGGTCATGGGAGGAAATGATATCAAAAAATGGGAGGCCAGGACAAGCCTCATATATGGTGCTAAGTTGTTTATGCTTTAGTGTGTAGGGAATGACAGCCTCTGAAAGATTTTAAATAGAAAAGTTATATAATCTGATTTCAGTTTTAGAAAAAATTAACTCTGGTGGCAGTGAGGAAGACAAACTTGAGAGCTAGAGGCAGGTAAACTAGTTTTATGATTATTTCAATAGTCTAGATGAGGGATGATGAGGGCCTGAAATAGTGCAATGAGCAAGTGAGGATGGCATAAAGGGAGTCAGATGATTCTTAGGCGGTAGAGAAAACAGAGATTGACAGCAAAGTGAATATGAAGAGTAACAGTGCTGAAACTGCTGAAGACCATCACTGGGAAGGGAGATACAGGAGAATGGTGAGGACTTTAATTTCAGTGGAGGAATTTTTAACAAACATACTATGAAAACCACACAAAAGGGAGTGATATCTAACTTTCTAGAAAAAAGTCTTTGTAGAGAAGAATTACTTGAACTAGTCTTGCTAGTCTGATGAGTACAATTATACTAATAATATAATTTATAAAATGCTTATATAAAGTAACTGGCACCGAATTAGGTATTTTACATGGCATCCAGTGTATTACTCATATCACACCTGCCTGAGAAGGCCGTATTACTGTCTGAAATTTTCAGCTGAGGAACCTTTGCTTCCAAGGGTTAAGTAATTTGTCCCAGATCTCACAGGTGATAAGTAGGAAAGCAGGGATTGAAGTCTAGGTTTGTCTGACTTGGCTATACAGCTTGCCTCTCTCATCTATGCTGCACTGAATCTCATGGGATGAATGTTTTTCATGGGGTAAAGGGGGAAAAGGCTCCAAGCAGAGGAATACATATATATAAGGTATTTAGTCTTGAAAAGATTGAGCCCTTTTGAAGAATGGGACATTACAGTGTGGGATGAAATGGCAAGAGAAGGAGGGACTATGCAATGTGCATTGTTCTAAAGGCATTACACATTTATCTCATCTAATTCTTATAACATTATGAGGTGGGAGTATTATTATCCATATATTATGATCTGCACTAGCACAGGTTTTAAGATAAAATGTGCAAGTTCATGTACCTCTGCATTTTGAATCCAGATCCTGAGATTTTAAACCACTATGCTATATTATTGAAGATATGTGAGCATCTTTACTTACTGTTTACCATGATTTTATATTAGTTTTATAATAAAAATATAATTAGAAAAAGGCCATTGAATTTAAAAGTTAGGAAATTACTGGTATTCTTAAAAAAGAACAATTTTGTATAAAAGCTCACCATTGTGTAGTGAGTAGCACAGGAGTGAATCAAATTGAAAGATTTGATAATGAATATAGATCAGTTATTCAAGAAATCTGGTGGTGAAAGGAAAAGGGGAAATGTGCACCTATTTAGTTTACATCGTAATTACTGCCCAGAATACTGACATATTTACAAAGGACCTTCAAAAATAATTGCTAAGAACAGTAATTTCAGATTATATGGAGAATACTAATACCATCTAACAAAGTCTTATAAGCTGGTTTCCTGGAAGGTTATCTCTTATATGCAATAAAAAGATCGATGCCCACATTAACTGCAATGAATGTATACTGCCCAATTGAAGGCAGTTAAAAATAAAATATAGTGAATTGAATGCGAACAAGAAAGCCTCACAGTATTTCCTCTAGGTCTTACTGCTGGAAATTAGAATAAAAGATTCAACATTTAAATAACATAATTGTTTCACTTAAACTCTGTCCATTGATTAGTGTCATTCCATTAAAACCTTTTGATCTGTCTGTGGTTAAATGTGAAGAATAGGACAAAATAATAAGTTTTTTCAAAAGGTTAAACTGATTCAACTTAAAGCATTATCTGAAATGATGGTATTTCTACTTCTTGGTATACAAAGTTTTTTAAAAATTATTTCTTACAAAATATCCCTGGGTGGCGCAGCGGTTTGGCGCCTGCCTTTGGCCCAGGGCGCGATCCTGGAGACCCGGGATCGAATCCCACATCAGGCTCCCGGCGCATGGAGCCTGCTTCTCCCTCTGCCTGTGTCTCTGCCACTCTCTTTCTCTCTGTATGACTATCATAAATAAATAAAAAATTTAAAAAAAAAAAAAATCTAAAAAATAAAAGTTGACATTTCCAAAGATTTTACAGAAATTTAATTGGTCTCTGGGGAACAGTTTTAGGGGATTTTAGTCATGTATATAAATTAAAGAATTACATGTAAAGAAAACTGAAATTGTAATTATTTGTAGACTTTAAGCAAATAGAGATAACAGATACTGTCAGAAGTTACTGATTTGTAATTTACAATGAAATGAGACCTACCTATGTATCTTAGTGTTTTTAGAATGTTAATGTATATTGTGAATAATGGGATATGGTTTCTGACTGAACATAAAAATAATCTTTAAACCTACAAAAATTAGAATACTTACCATAAATCATAAATTTCAGGGCATTCTGACTGTAAAGATTTTAATATGCATAATTCGTAATCTGTTTTAAAATGGGTCTTAACTATAGATTTACCTGACTTTGGGCTACCATCCAAAACATAATTTCAGGGACTCAGGTGGCTCAGGAGTTGAGCATCTGCCTTCGGCTCAGGGTGTGATCCTGGAGTTCTGGGATCAAGTCCTACATGGGGCTTCCTGCAGGGAGTTTGCTTCTCCCTCTACCTATGTCTCTGCCTCTTTCTCCATGTCTCTCATGGATAAATAAATAAATAAATCTTAAAAAACAAAAAACCATAGTTTCAGGGATATTGGGTAAATGGTTGAGATGATTTATTGTCAAATAAAAACTAAAGAAGTAAGAAACTTTGAAGTTAGCACTACTTCATACTGTGAGACTGAAAACAAATTAAGGAAAAAGGTAGGAATTGAAGGCAATTAAGTGCATGAATGAGATAATGCTGTTAACAATACATAAATATGGGATCAGTTAAAAAAAAAAAAAAAGAAATTCTGCTAGTGTTCAAGTTCCTTAAATTAACAGGTGACGTCTTTGCATGATATGTCCTATGTTAACATTTTGCTAGCTATTGTAAAGACTGATTGATTTTATAGCTTTATTTAAATTTTAACAAAAATGCAAAAATCACTGAAAATAAACAAATGTAATTATACACTGTGAAAAGCTGTACTGAATACTTCAGAAGAACAACACATGAAAACTAATTTCACTGGAACGATTCCATGTGCCTCAGATTATAGAGTCACAAATGATCTCAACTCAAGCAGGATTATCATGAAGTTAAATGAGTAAAGTTGATTACTTAACTGCCTCTTCCCCTTGCCAATAACTTTACCTATTACCTATGAAACGATTTTAATAGTATGGCTTCCATGAACTAATGAAGATCAGTTAATAAAAAAGTTCATTTGACTCAATCTATTTTTTTCTTAAATCATTAATAGCATGGATATTAAATAATATTTAGTTGTAAAAGAAATGTTTTTGTTTTGTCTTGTTTCATGCTTTTGAAATAATGTAAGATCATTTTACTTACTTCTGAACTTTGTCATTGGCTGCTTGGGAGGCCTCCATGGCATGCTGAAGCTCTAATTCCATGTTTGCTCGATCTGTCAGAGCTTGCTGTAGTTGGGTAGCCAGTTCCTCATTCTGTTGTTGAGTGATGGAGACAATGTTCTCTCTACTTTTTAAAGCTTCTTCGTAAGTACTAAGTGTATGGTTAAACTGATCCTTCAGGTTTTCTTCTTGGGATAAAGATTTGTGTAAACTGAGAAAAATATAAAAATAAATAATTGAAGCATAAATATGCAGTCTTACTGACAAATAATGTATTTAAAAAAAATTCCCAGTAAGAAATACCCATTTCTAAAAATCAATTTAATACTTAAATGGGTAAATAACAATAACTTTTATATCACAATACTATCCTTGATAACTATCCTATTTCTCTACTTCTAGGCTGAAAGCTATCCAGACAAATGATTATTGATGTTACCAAAGCATACATGAAGATGCTGCAAGATGTTAATTTAATTACAACTGTGTAAATATTACATTCAATTTTCTTTAAAAGGAATAGCAGAGAATTGAAAAATAAAGCATCTCTAGGTAAATAAAAGAATATAATAAGCTGACTGCAAAGAGGTGAGAAGTAAGAGAATGGGCCTCAGTTTAGTAGAGCCAGGGTTTCTTCAGCTGAGCACTTAACGAGAATGAATGAGGGTTGTACGAATACCGATCAGCCCGTACACAGATATATATAAATGAAGTTAAAATCACTAGTCCGACTGCACAGAAATAATATGTATTCAGATATATTTTCTCTTTGCTAATGAATCTCATGCCAAATATATCCACTCATTAAGTCATACAGAGAAATAGCATATAAATTAAGACTAAATGAATGCAGAAGAAAATGCAGACAAATAGAACCCTAAAATGCTAAAGGTCAAATCTTTGATATGTCATTACACCTACCACCTGAGGTTATTTTGAAATGGCACCAAGCACCTCACTCAATTAAATAAAGACATTTTGAAAATATAAATATTTAATAAGGGAAATTTAAAATCCACACAGGGGATGTTCTTTTTTTATTAAATAAAATCATTTCAGTATATGCATACAAAAGAAATGTCGATGGGAGACTTGAAGTAAAACTACCTAACTATATAATACAGATTGATGATGTGAAAGAAAGTAATATAATTCTTAAAGCTTTAAAAAGCTAGTCAGGGAACTTTAGCACTGGCCAAATATCTAGTCTGATACTTTATTTAAAACTGTTTGAACCAAAGTAATTATAAATTTCTTCTTTTTGTTTAAGTAACCTATAGATCTCTCCAGTGTGCTCACTTTGTAGAAGATGTTATACAGAAACAAGAAGGACATGAAGCAGGGACAGTTAGCATACCAAAAGAAACCATTTCAAGATTCAAATTAGTTCTTAAGAAGAAAGACTGCTACTAAATTGTGGTCAATTGATTACTACATAAAAGTAAGAATGGTGTTTAGTGCCATATTTGTAGAGTGCAAAGAAGTAATTTTTCTTTATGGTTTTCACCTCGTTGTTTATATAACCCTTATTTCCATGCTTAAAGGCTCCCATTTCTTGCCCATTTTCCTATTCTTCCTATGTTCTTTCACACTTTCTGATTCCTCTTATTCCATGTTCCAGTTTCCTTCAGTTCACTCTTTGTCTATTTGAAAGATCCAAGAAAGAAAGAAATGAAAAACAAACAAAACAAAAAACCTTTAAAAAGAAAAATCTATTTATATTCTTTACATATAAAAGATTATGTACATTTTGTTAATTATATTTTTAATTACATAGAGTGCACAAATCTGAAGTATTCAGCTTGACAAAATGTAAAGAACGAAATATGTTAAACCCAGATTCCCCGTGTTCCCTCCCAGTTAATTCCCCTTTTCTAAAGCAATCACTTATTCAGCTTCTACTAAGATTAATATTGCCTGTTTTTGAACTTTTTGTCTGCCTCATCCTATTGTTGCAGATAGTTCATTGTTTTTTATTGCTATTTTATTATTTATAAATTGCTATATACAATTTATTTAATTATTCCACTATTGTTGCTATTAATATTCTTGTTATGTTATCTTTTGATGGACCTAAGTAATCATTTCCCCCTCACCCCACTTTATTGAGATATAACTGACATAAGTACTCCTTTCTGAAGTAGAACTGCTCTACAGGGTGTACCTTCAGATTAAGTAGATGCTGCACAGTTTCCCAAAGTGGTCCTACCAATTTATACTCCCACCAGTAATATATGGGCATTTCAATTGCTCTACACTCTTCCTTAGAGTATTTTCCCTGCTGGTCTCTAACTTATAGCCATTCTATTAGGGGTGCAGTGCAATTTCACTCTCTTAATACTGTCTTGATGAATGTAAGTTTTTAATTTCAGTGAAGTCTAGTTAATCATTGTTTCTTTAATGGCAGTGCTTTTTGTGTCTTATTTCAAAAATATCTTAGCCTAACCATTCCATTATATTTTATCGTTACGTATATGGTCTCATTTAAAGTTCACAGTAGTAGGCAGCTTCATTTGGGAATTCTGCATTTGTTGATGATGTCCATAACACCCACTATTCAGTATACTCTAATCAGTTAAGTATTACGAATTAATGATTCAGTTTTTAAAATATCATCTTTATTAAAATCATGGTATCCCAATTTAATTATTTTTTTTAATTTTTATTTATTTATGATAGTCACAGAGAGAGAGAGAGAGAGGCAGAGACACAGGCAGAGGGAGAAGCAGGCTCCACACACCGGGAGCCCGATGTGGGACTCGATATCAGGTCTCCAGGATCCCGCCCTGGGCCAAAGGCAGGCGCCAAACCGCTGCACCACCCAGGGATCCCCCCCAATTTAATTCTATCATTCATCACTTCCTATTCTTTTTTAATTGTTTTCAAATTTATATATTTTTTCTTTTTAACAATGTTTTTATTTTCTAATTTTTTAAAAAGATTATATTTATTTATTTGACAGACAGAGCATGCACAAGCAGGGAGACTGGCAGGCTGAAGGAGAAGCAGACTCCCTGCTGAGCAAGAAGCAGGACAAGGAGCTCCATCCCAGGACCCGGGGATTATGACCTGAGCCAATGGCAGACACTTAACTAACTGAGCCATCCAGGCGCCGCTCATTTTTCTCTCAGATGGACCTGTGACTGGGATCCTTTACTTTAAGCTCAAAAAGCTATTCATCATTCAAAATGCCTTGGAAACCTTTAAATTCCAATCAAGACTTTCTCAAACAGAAGCAGTAGCTGGAATGGTCTTTTAAAACAATAAATTAGATAATGTCATTTAAAATCCTGGGGGATCCCTGGGTGGCGCAGCGGTTCGGTGCCTGCCTTTGGCCCAGGGCGCGATCCTGGAGACCCGGGATCGAATCCCACATCGGGCTCCCGGCCCATGGAGCCTGCTTCTCCCTCTGCCTGTGTCTCTGCCTCTCTCTCTCTCTCTGTGACTATCATAAATAAGCGATAATAATAATAAAAAAAAATTTACCCAAATGTGCCAATTTATAAAAAAATAAAAAATAAAAATAAAAAAATAAAATCCTACAATGGCATCTTATGGTACTCAGAATAAATTTCTAAAAATAATAATAATAAATTGCCTATTTTAACTCAGTAAACCTCACAACAACTTATGACAGCCCTATCAATATTGTTTTTTTTACAGATGAAGAAATTGAAACAGAGGGAAGTAATTTAATTAACCTCACACATCTAACAGAACCAGAATCTCAACCCACAGTCTTCTTGAGCTGAAACATGAAATACTCTTCCTTCATGGTCATGAGCCATGAAGCCATGTATCATCTGTTCTCTCCTCCTCCTCATCTTTTAGTCAGACATTCAGCTTTTTTCATCAAGCTTTTTCCTGTTTGAGGTATTTGTAATGTTACTCTCTCTTCTCCTGACAAACTTTTACTTATCCATTTGGTCTCAGCATGATCACTGCTTTCTCAGATAACCTTTTATGACTCTTCCATCTAAATTTTGCTGTTGCTTCTTTGTTATTCTGTCTTGATGACCCTACTTTTTCTTCTTAGAACTTAATATTTCATTTTGTGATCTACTGCCCAATTCCAACATACTAATACTCTATTCACAAAGGGCAATTCTTTAAAAAAATGGGAACACATTCCTTAATAACTTCAATAAATCAAAATGCTTATATTCCTAAGGAAACTTTCTTATAGGAGTAAAGATGAAGTAGACGGGAAAGATTCCTATCATATATAAATCTATGCCATTTATAGCATATTTTTGTTTTAGTGCTGTTTTTTTCCCTCAGAGGGTTCTTCCCCAGGGCTGCATTGTTTAGTTTTTTTCATAGAGTCAAATCACATTTAACCTCTTTTCAAAGTTATTGATTTTCAGGTGCATTTTTAGCATGGCAGCAGCATTACAATTTATTGGTCTTAAATGACGTTGTATTGGAAAATATTTGAAATTAAGTAAAAATGAATGATAAAACAATACAGAAGATCACTCTCAGGAATTCCAAAACATGTAGCTCACACAATATTGACCAAGAATAGTAACTATTTTGGTTTATCATGAAATTGATGAGGTAATATCATACACAAAGTTTCCATTCACTCTTACAGTTTTCAAATTATGTAATTCCTTATTTAAGTTTTGTTCTTTGAATAGGAAGTGACATTTTGAAAATATTTTTAGTTGGTAATCTTTCATATTATTATAATTCTAATCCATATCAAATGAGAGCATAAATTGCCTCTTATGCTGTTCACCACATTTGAGTCCAACAGCAGGCCAGTATCAAAAATACCCTTTCATGGGCACTGTCCTTGTAAGCAGCATGTAACAGATTTCCTTTCTGGAGTGGTTTCTGCCTTCAATTCCCTGAAGTCTATGGTCCTGAGTATTTTTCTAGTCCCTGACTCTGCACTGCCTCAGCTTAAAATATCTTGGAATTATTGAGCTTATGACTCTGATGTTTTGCTTGCAGATATCTCTGTTCTCCTCAGTTTATCTGCTTTCCTGCTTGCTGAACTCTCTCTCAATTGTAATGTCACACATGGATTCAGCTTATTCTTGCAACTAGTACTTTTCCATTTATACCAAGTGTTGATGTTACTTTTCCTGGCTTCCTCTTTTGTCTCCATGATCAAGTATTACTTAAGTCCTTCATGAGTCACTTTACTCATCATCCTACAGTATGCAGTTACTCTTCTGCTCATGCTTCATTTATGTACAGTAATTGCTCAATCAAAAGTGTTTTATATATGTTGGTTTAATTGGATAAATATTTTTGAATTAAAAATTAAGAGGTGAGATACCACAGTGCAAACCAACAGTTCTTACCTAAGAGTAATTTTGTGCCTCAGGATACATTTGGAACATCTGGAGACATTTCTGGTTGTCAAAACTCAAGGAGGGGAGTACTACTAGTATTTAGTGGGTAGAGGCCAGAGATGCTGCTAAGCATCTTCCATTGCAGAGGACAGTCTAATGTGTCAAAAGTGCAAAACTTGGTGTACATGAAAAGATGATGGCTTTGGACTTTGAAGAGGTAGATTCAAATTTCAGTCCTGTCTTTCACTTTGTATGGCCCTAGGAAAATACCCTACCCCTTTGAGTATTAATTTCATTAACTCAAGAACAATGAGAAAAATCTCATGGAGTTCACATGAGAACAGAATGAGGTGATCTAGTTATGTGAAAAATAGCTAGCACAATACTTGGTAAAGAATGGGCATTTATCCATGGATAATTCTTAAAAGAAATAATTTATTTCTAATTAACTTTGTATGAAATCTTATACAATACTCAAACATTTTACAAATACTTTGATGAAAAACAACTGCCTGTTTCTACAGGTTTTTCATGAATTGGGAAAAATAAACTAGTTTTCCTAACCTTTATCACTTACTGATAACATTCTTATATCATTCTGGGAAAAAAAAAAGAGAGAGGCAGGTTTGGCTTGTTTTGCTGAATTAAAATAAATAAAGACAAAGCAAGTATGAAAGGCAGAAGTATGTGCTACCTTGTCCTAAGTACATTTTCTGAGAGGATAGTGTCTGTGTTTACTTCCCAGTTTACTGTATCAATTAATTTGACCTGAATTTCTGACCTATGTGATTTGCCTTCTCTCTGAACTTCTTTTAACATTTCCTGCAAGATAGGTGTACTGGTGAAAAATTCCTTCATTTTTTTTTTTTTGTTTATCTGATAAAGTTTTTCTTTCTCCTTTACTTTTGAAGAATAACTTTACAGGATATCAAATTCTAGGTCAATGTACCAAATTTTAGTCTGACATTCAAGGTGCTCCAAAATTCTCTACTTTTCTTTTCAGATTTCGTCTTATCAAAATGTTTTATTCTAGCCAAATGGAAATATAAACTGTTCTTTGAAAGTGCTGTCACACTTCACTTTGCATTATTGCTCACATTGTTGCCTTCACTTGGAAAAATCCCTTCACTACAGAAAAATCCCTGGTGCCTTTACCTACTTTCCCACAATGGTAATATTTTATAAAATTATAGTATAAGAACACCACCAAGATACTGACATTGATACAGTCAAGATAAAAAAAGTTACATCATCACAATGATCCCTGTTGTTTCCCCCCAGTACTTCTTCTCCTCCTTAAAACCTAACCATTAATCTGTTTCCCATTTCAATAATGCTATTTCAAGAATGTTTTATAAACAGAAAGATTGCTTTTGGGACTTTTTTTATTCAGTATAATTTTCTGGGGATTCATCCAGGTTGCTGCACGTATCAATAATTAGTGGTTTGTTTTTTGAGGAAATGGTCCATTACTTACTTCTAAGTTGTGCCATTTTTATGCATATAGAGTTGTTCATAGTAATCTTTATTGCTATACCTGTAAAGTCTATATATACACTATTTCATTTCTGATATTGGTAAAGTGTCTTTTTCTCCTTTTAATGCTTCTTTCTGTTCTTTATCATTTCTTCTTTCTGCTTGTTTTGCATTTATCTTTCTCTTCTCTTTCTAGATTATTGAAGTAGGGGCTTAGATAGTTGATTTGATATAATTTCCTTAATGCATTCAGCGCTATAAATTTCCTCTCAGCACTGCTTTAGCTGTGTCCCACAAATTTTGCTGTGTTGTATTTTTATTTTCACTCACTTCTACGTATTTTAAAAAATTTCCCTTGAGAATTCTTCTTAGACTCCTGGATTATTTAGAAATGTGTTGTTTAGTTTTCAAGTGTTTGGAGATTTGTCTGTTATTTTCCTGTTACTAATATTTGTTCTGATTCTACTATGGTAGAAGTGCATGCACTGTATGATTTCAGTTCTTTTAACTCAATTGAGGTTTATTTTATGACTTAGAATATGATCTATCTTGGTTTATGTTTTGTGAGCATTTAAGAAAAATATCCTGCTGCTGTGTGGAATGTCTAAAATTGTTGATTAGATCCTGGTAGTTGATGGTCATATTGAATTCTTCTTTATCCCTGGGTTTTCTTTTTGTCTAGTAAGAGGAAGGTGTTGAAATCTCCAAATTGTAACTGTGGACTTGTCAATTTCTCTTTTAAGTTCCATCTATTTTTGCTTCATATATTTTTAGTTCTCTTGTTTGGTATAAACACATTTCAGATTGCTATGTCTTTTTGGTAAACTCTTTTTTAAAAATAATTTAATGCCCCTCCCTGATAAATGTTTTTGTTTTAAAGTCTACTTATAAGATACTAGTATAGCCATTCTTGCTTGCATTTGATTCATGTTTTTATGGTTTATCTTCTGTTCTCTTATTTAATAACTTTATTCATTGTTTTTTTTTTTTGTAGCCAGCTTAAGAGTGGGGCCATAACAAAAAAATATGTATGTTTATATATATATTTATTTATTTATGAAGGGGAGAGAGAGGGGGAGAGGCAAGGACAAAGGGACAGGGAGAGAGAGAATCTTCAGCAGGCTCCACACCCAGCACAGAGCCCAATGTGGGATCACAATCCTGGATGTTGAACTGAGACATCCATGTGCCCCATGGGCCATAATTTTTAACCCTCTCTGTTAATCTTTGTCTGTTGTTATATTTGGACTATTAACATGTAAGTTGGGGCTTAAGCCTACCATTTTATTTTCTGTTTGTTGTCCCTGAGATTTTATTGTTGTTCTTTATTTTCTCTCTCCTGCTTCCTTGTAGGCTACTTGAACACATTTTGAAATTCCATTGTTAGAGATCTATGATGTCTTTTAGCATACCTCTAGGTATATTATTATGCATACATAAGTTGTTACAGTCTATTGATGTCATTATTTTGCCAGCTCCAGTAGAATACAGACACTTTTCGGCTGTGAACAGTCCTTTGCCCTCCCTTATTTATAATTATTTTAAATATATCCTCTACATACATTTAGAACCAAATCAGAGATGGTTATAATTTTTCCTTCAACCATCAAACATATTTGAAAACTCAAAGGGCCTATTATATATTTTCGATTTGCTCAGTGTTTTTCTTTCCTTCCTGACATCCCAAGGTTTGTTCTTTTATCATGTTCTTTCTTTTTAGATAACTTCCATTAGCCATTTTTGTAGGATAGACCTCATGACAAAGTCTCTTAGTTTTCCTTCATCTGAGAATATCTTGATTTCTGCCTTTTTTTTTTTTTTGAGCCAATATGTAGCTTGAGCTCATGACTCTGAGATCAAGATCTGAGCCGAGATCAAGAGTTTGATGCTTAATGACTTGAGTCACCCAGGTGCCCTGATTTCTGCCTTTATTTATTTATTTAGGATTTATTTATTTGAGAGAGAGAAAATCTGCACGCATGTGTGTGGGGAGGGGGGCTGCAAAGAGAGAATCTTCAAGCAGAATTCCCGCTAAGCGTGGAGCTCCACACAGGTTCCATCCCATGACCTGAGCCAAAACTGAGTCTGACACTCAATCGACTAAGCCATCCAGGCAACCCCCCGTCTTTATATTTGAAGTATATTTTACTGGATCTATAATTCTGCCTTGACAATTCTTTTCTTCCAGCCCTTGAAAAATATTGTGCCACTTTTTTGTCCTCTATAATTTCTTTTTTTTTAAGTTTTATAAAAAGATTTTATTTATTTATTCATGAGAAACACAGAGAGAGGCAGAGACATTGGCAGAGGGAGAAGGATCCTTTTGCCTGAGCCAAAGGCAGATACTTAACCACTGAGCCACCCAGGTGTCCCCTGTCCTCTATAATTTCTGATTAGATACCTGCTGTAATGTGTTTGGTTTTTTCCCCTATAGGCAAGGTATTTTTCTCCAGCTGCTCTCAAGATTCTTTCTCTTTAATTTTCAGTAGTTTAATTATGGTGTGTCTTGGTATATATTTATTTGAGTTTCCCTGTTTAAAGTTCCCTCAGTTTCCTTTACGTTTATGTCTCTTGCCACATTTGGACACTTTTCAGTCATTATTTCCTTGCATAAGTTTTCAGCTCTGTCCTTTCTTTTCTCCTTTTTCCTTCCATGGAAGACTCCAATGACACAAATGTTTAGTCTTTTATTACAGTTTGTAGGTCCCTGAGGTACTGACTTTTTTTTTTCAGTCTATGTTTCTGCTCTTCAGATTAAATCATTTTTATTGTTTTATCTTCCAGTCACATTCTTTTATGTCCTCTGAATCCTGCTCAGGATTTTTTTTTTTATGAGTAAAAACATTTATTCAATCCTTGTAAGACAAGTAGGAGAGATCACCAGGGCCAAGTTCATCGACGGCGCAGTCGGCCCCTCCCCGCGTCCACTCCAGGGCACCAGCTCCCCGCAGATCAGAAGTTGATGTGGTTGCGGATGTCATTAATCTGCTTCACCATCTCTCTTATGTGCTCGCCCTCCTCCTTCAGGACGGACTGGATGCACTTGCGCTGGTAGGCGCTCAGGGTGATGGCGGGTTTCTGAGGGCTCAGTACCTTCTGCATCTTGCGCTGCTGGTAATCCTTCTTCATGGTGACCTGCTTGATGGCATTGCCCAGGTGGCGCAGCTGCTCGGGGATTCATTCATTGGGCTTTACATTTCAGTCACTGTCTTTCTCAGTTTAAGATTTTCATTTGAAAAACAAAATTTCCATTTGTTTCTTCATTACATTTTCTACTTCTTTCATCTTAAAAAGCAGAATTCTCCTTTTTATTAAATTTGAAGGAATATTTTTTCTTTTCTTTCTTTTTAAATATTTTATTTATTTATTCATGAGAGACACACACACAGAGAGAGGGAGAAACACAGGCAGAGGGGGAAGCAGGCTCCATGCATGGAGCCCGACGTGGGACTCGATCCCAGGTCTCCAGGATCACGCCCTGGACTGAAGGCGGGGATAAACCGCTGAGCCACTGGGGCTGCCCAGGAATACTTTTTCATTTCACTTCCAATCATTGTTGCTTTCCATAGTTTTAGTGATGCTTATAACAACACATTGATTTGCCATATAATAAAGTTTAAGATGTGTTTTGTTGCCTATGTTTTGTATGGGGTATATAAATATGAGTAGTTTTGTCAGCATAGTTCCCTACTGTTTTGCTTATCAGGTCACTAAATTCATGAAGCATATAATTCACTCTTGGATAATCAGGTATCAATCCTACTATATCAATTTTAAGTACTCTTTAAAATATTTAATTATTAAATATAATATACTATTTAATTATTAAGTATATCATACTAAATTGATAAGTATGGGATTCTGTTTATAATATACTTAAAAATTAAATATTTTAAAGAAATTCTCAAGTTTTATTGAGAAACAACTGACACATATCACTGTTTGAACTTAAGGTATACAGCATGATGGGTTGATTTATATATATTGCGAAATGATTAGCACAGTAGGTTCAACTAACATCCATCTTCTCATATGGATACAATAAAAAAGAAAAGAAAGAAGAAAAGAACAAAGGACAAAAGATTTCTCCTTGTGATGAGAACTCTTAGGATGTACTCTCTTTAAAACTTTCCTGTATATTCTACACCATGTTAGCTACAACCATTATGTTGTACATTACATCCCTAAGTACTTAGAAATAGAAGTTTGTGCTATTTAGGCCATCTTCTTTCAACTCCCTCTTTGTTGTCCTCTGCTTCTAGTAACCACAAATCTGATCTCTTCTTCTATACATTATTTTTAAGATTCTACACTTAATTGAGATCATATGGTATTTGTTTTTCCCTGACTTATTTCACATAGCATAATGCTTTTAAGGTTGAACAAGTTGTCACAAATGGTAAGATTTCCTTTTTCTTTTTTTTCTTTTTCCTTTTTTTTAATATTCATCTATCTATCTATCTATCTATCTATCTATCTATACCACAACTTCTTTATCTTTTGATTCATAATGGACTCAGGTGTTTCCATGCCTCAGCTATTATAAATGATGCTGCTATGAATATGAGGATGCATATATCTTTTCAAGTTAATGTTTTCCTTTGGATATATTTTTAGAAGTGGAGTTGCTGGATTATATGGTAGCCTTCATTTTAATCTTCTGAGGAACTTCCATACTGTTTTTTGTAGTGGCGGTACTAATTTATAATCCCACCAACAGTGCATAAGCATTCTCTTTTCTCCATATTTACACTAGCATTTGTTATATCTTGCTTTTTGATGATGCCTATTCTAACAAGCCTGAGGTGGTATATCACTATGGTTTTAATTTGCATTTCCCTAATGACTAGTGATGTTGAGTATCTTTTAATGTACCTGTTTGCCTTTCATATATCTTCTTTGGAAAAATGTCTATTCAGATCTTCTGCCCATTTTTTAATTAGATTTTTTTTGCTATCAAGTTGTATGAGCACTTTATATATTTTGAATACTAACCCATTATCAGATAGATGGTTGCAAATATTTTTTCCCATTCTATAGGTTGTCTTTTCACTTTGTTGACTGTTTCGTTTGCCATTCAGACACTTTTTTGTTTCGAGTAGTCCACCTTGTTTATTTAAATTTTGTTGCTTGTGCTTTAGGTGTCACATCCAAAAAATCATTACCAAGGTCCACATCAAGGAGCTTTGTTCCTTATGTTTTCTTCTGAGATTCATAGTTTCAAGTCTTACAGTTAAGCCTTTAATCCATTTCAAGTTAATGTTCGTGAGTACTGTAAGATAGGGTCCAATTTCATTCTTTTACATGTAAATATCCAATTATTGTAGCACTATTCCTTGACAAGACTATTATTTCTCCGTTGAGTATTCTTGGGTTTATTTCTGGGATCTTGATTCTGTTCTATTGGTTTATTTGTCTGTTTTTATGCCAGTACCATAATGTTTTGATGACTACAGCTTTATGGTTTAGCTTGAAATCAGGAAGTGTGATACTTTCTCTTTTGTTGTTCTCAGGACTTCTTTGCCTATTCAGGGTCTTCTGTAGTTCCATATACATTTTGGGTTCCATATACATATTTTATCTACTTCTGTAGAAAAAAATGATATTATAATCTTGATAGAGAAGGCACTGAAGATACTTTTGGTAGTGCTAACACAAATGGTTGTTGGTAGTATTGAAATGTTAACAATATTAGTTCTTCCCATCCATGTATATGGGATACCTTTCCGTTTATTTGTGTCTTATTTGATTTCTTTTATCAATGTCTTATGTTTTACACATAGAGATCTTACAGTTCCAAGGTTAACTTAAAGTATATTATTGTTTTTGATACTATTGATAATGGGATTTATTTTTTATTTTATTTTAAATAACTTTTATTTAAATTCTAGTTAACATGTACATATTATTAGTTTCAGGGGTAGAAATCAGTGATTCTTTTTTTTTTAAAAGATTTTATTTATTTATTAGAGAGAGAGAGAGAGAGAGAGAGAGAGGCAGAGACACAGGCAGAGGGAGAAGCAGGATCCATACAGGGAGCCTGATGTGGGACTCGATCCTGGGTCTCCAGGATCACACCCTGGGCTGAAGGCAGTGCTAAACCACTAAGCCACCGGGGCTGCCCAGAAATCAGTGATTCATCAGTTCCATGAAATACTCAGTGCTCATTACATCAAGTGCCCTCCTTTGTGCCCATCATCCACTTATCCTATCCCCCCCACCTATTCCCCTCCAGCAACTCTCAGTGTGTTCCCTATAGTTAGTCTCTTATGGTTTGCCTCCCTCTGCTTTCTTATTTTATTTTTCCTTCCTTTTCCCTATGTTCATCTGTTTTGGTTCTTAAATTCCACATATGAGTGAAATCATATGGTATTTGCTTTTCTCTAACTGGCTTATTTTGCTTAGCATAATATAGTCTAGTTCCATCCACATCTTTGCAAATGGTAAGATTTCATTCTTTTAGATGGTGGAGTAATATTCCATTGTATATATACACCGGACCTTCTTTCTCCATTCAACTGTTGAAGGACAATTGGGCTTTTTCCATATTTTAGCTATTGTGGACATTACTGCTATAAACATTGGGGTGCATATGCCCACCTGAATCACTATTTTTATATCCTTTGGATAAATACCTAGTAGTGCAATTGCTGGGTCATAGGGAGTTCTATTTTTAACTTTTTGAGAAACCTTCATACTGTTTTCCAGAGTGGCTGCACCAGTTTGCATTCCCACCAACAGTTTAAGAGGGTTCCCTTCTCTGCATCCTCATCAACGTCTGTTGTTTCATGAGCTATTAATTTTAGCCATGCTGACAGGTGTGAGGTGGTATCTCATTGTGGCTTTGATTTGTATTTCCCTGAGGATGAGTGATGTAGAGCATTTTTTCATGTGTCTGTTGGCCATTTGTCTTCTTTAGAGAAATGTCTGTTCATGTTGTCTACCCATTTCTTGACTGGATTTCTGTGTTTATTGAGTGTTGAGTTTGGTAAATTCTTTATAGATTTTGGATACTAACTCTTTATCTGATATGCCATTTGTGAATTTCTTCTCCCATTCTGCAGGCTGCCTTTTAGTTTTGTAGATTGCTTCCTTTGCTGTGCAAAAGCTTTTTATCCTGATGAAGTCCCAATAGTTCATTTCTGCTTTTGTTTCCCTTGCCTCTGGAGACATGTCTAGCAAGAAATTGCAGTGGTCAATGTCAAAGAGGTTGCTGTCTGTGTTCTCCTCTAGGATTTGGATAGATTCCTGTTTCACATTTAGATCTTTCATTCATTTTGAAATTATTTTGCTGTATGGTGTAAGAAAGTGGTCCAGCTTCATTCTTCTGTGTATGGCAGAATTTTCTCAACACTATTGGTTGAAGATACTTTTGTCCATTGGATATTCTTTCCTGCTTTGTCCAAATTAGTTGACCATAGAGTTGTGGGTCTATTTCTGCGATCTCTATTCTGTTCCACTGATCTGAGTTTGTGCCAGTACCATACTGTCTTGATGATTACAACTTTGTAATACAGTTTGATGTCTGGAACTGTGATGCCTCCACCTTTGGTTTTCTTTTTCAGAATTGCTTTGGCTATTCAAGGTCTTCTGTGGTTCTATACAAATTTTAGAATTGTTTGCTCCAGCTCTGTGAAAAATGCTGCTGTTATTTTGATAAGGATTGCACTGAATGTGTAGGTTGCTTTCAGTAGTATATACATTTTAATAATATTTGTTCTTCTAATCCATGAGCATGGAATGTTTTTCCATTTCTTTGTGTCTTCCTCAATTGCTTTCATAAATGTTCTACAGTTTTCAGAGTACAGATATTTTACCTCTTTCATTAGGTTTATTCCTAGGTATTTTATGTTTTTGGTGCAACTGTAAACAGGATCAATTCCTCACTTTATCTTTCTGCTACTTCACTGCTGGTGTATAGAAATGCAACAGACTTCTGTGCATTGATTTTATATCCTACATCTTTGCCGAATTCCTGTATCACTCTATTTTGATGGAATGTTTCAGGGTTTGTTCATATAGTATTGTGTCGCCTGTGAAGACTGAACGTTTGACTTCTTCTTTGCTAATTTGGATGCTTTTTATTTCTTTTTATTGTCTGATTGCTGAGCCTAGGACTTCCAGGGCTATGCTGAACAACAGTGGTGAGAGTGGACAGCCCTGTCATGTTCCTGACCTTAGGGGAAAAGCTCTCAGGTTTCCCCATTGAGGATGACATTAGCTGTCGGTCGTTTATATATGGACTTTATGATGTTGAGGTATGTTCCATCTATTGCTACTTTCTTGAGGGTTTTTACCAAGAACGGATGCTGTATTTTGTCAAATACTTTTCCTGCATCTATTGAGATGATCATATAGTTGTTGTCCTTTCTTTTATTAATGTAGTATGTCAGGTTGATTGATTTGTAGGTATTGAACCACCCTTGTAGCCCAGGAATAAAACCTACTTGGTTGTGGTGAATAATCCTTTTAATGTACTGGATCCAATTAGCTAGTATCTTGTTGAGAATTTTTCTATCTATCTTCATCAGGGATATCAATCTGTAATTCTCCTTTTTAGTGGGGTGTTTGGTTATGGGTGGAATTGATCTTTAAATTTCTTTTTCAGAAATTTTTGTTGTTATTGTATAGAAGCGTTACTGATTTTTTTGTATGTTATTTCATATCCTGCAACTTTACTGAATTCATCGATTAGATCTAACAGTTTTTGGCTGAGTCTTTAGGATTTTCTATATATAAAATCATGTCTTCTGCAAATAGAGATAATAATACTTCTTCCTTTCCAATTCTGGTATCTTTTATTTCTTTTTCTTGCCTTATTGTTCTAGGTAGGACTTCCAGTATTATGCTGAATAGAGGTGGTGAGAGTGGACACCCTTGTCTGATTCCTGATTTTAGAGGAAAAGCTTCTATTTTTTTACCACTACTCACGATGTTAGCTGTTGGCTTGTCATATATGACGTTTACTACATTGATATATATTCCTTCTATGCCTAATTTGTCATAAGTCTCTTTATGAATAGATGTTGAATGTTGTCTGATGCTTTTTCTGTGTCTACTGAGATGACCGTGTGATTCTTTTCTTTTTTTTTAAAAAAGATTTTATTTACTTATTCATGAGATAGACACACACACACACACAGAGACAGAGAGAGAGAGATAGGGAGGCAGAGACACAGGCAGATGGAGAAGCAGGCTCCCTGCAGGGAGCCTGACGTGGGACACGATCCCGGGTCTCCAGGATCACGTCCTGGGCTGAAGGCAGCACTAAACTGCTGAGCCACCAGCACTGCCCTCTATGTCTTTTTTTAAAGCTACCTTTCAGAAAAACTAATTCCACCTTTTCATTTTTAATATATGCTCATTATTTACAAATTAACTTTTTTCCCATTTTTGAAAAATTTTATTTTTTTTTGCAATGCCATGGATAGAGGTAGAGAGTATTATGCTAAGTGAGATAAGTCAGATAAAGACAAATATCACATGGTTTCACTTATATCTGGATTTTAAGAAACAAAACACGTGTGCAAAGGGTAAAAAGAGAGGCAAACGAAGAAACAGATTCTTAACTATAGAGAACAAATTGATGGATACCAGGGGAGAGGTGGGTGGGGGAATCGGTTAAATAAGTAATGGGGATTAAGGAGTGTACCTGTTGTGAGGAGCACTGGGTGTTGTATGGGAGTGCTGACACTATATATTGTACATCTGAAACCAATATTACACTGTATGTTAACTAACTGAAATCTATGTCTTTTTATTGGAGAATTTAATGTTTATGCTTAGGTAATCTTGATAGGTAAAGACAATTGCCATTTTGTTAATTGTTTTCTGGTTGCTTTGTAGATCCACTGCTCTTTCTTTCTTGCTATCTTTTATCTGTGTTTTGATGTCTTTTTATACTAGTATGCTTTGACTAGTATGCTGTGTTCATATGATTATTTTCTTTATTCCATTCCATTCTATTCCATTTTATTCATGTGATGCATCAAGATTTTTCCTTGTGGCTGCCCTGAGGCTTACATGAAATATCTTAAATTTGTAAAATCCTCTTTTAAACTGATAATAACTTCAATAGAATTTGTATACACTTTAATTCCTTTCATCCTCACATTTTAGGCTACTGCTATCATAATTTATACTTTTTTTTTTAACACTGTGTAACAGATTCTTGTATTTATGATTATTTTTTTCTTTTTTTAACTTTAAATTAGAATTGTGAGTTATGCACCACTATTACCATATTGCAGAATCTATATATTTATCATTATCAGTGAGATTTATGATATAATTTTTGTGTTTTTATGAAGCTAATTAGCATTCTTTTATTTCCACTCAAAGAATTCCATTTTGCATTTAAAAAAAAATCTTATTTATTTATTCATGAGAGACAGAGAGAGAGAGAGAGAGAGAGACAGAGACATAGGCAGAGGGAGAAGCAGATTCCCTGCGGGGAGCCACCTGACCCCAGGACCCTGGGATCATGCCCGAGCCAAAGGCAGACACTCAACCACTGAGCCACCCAGGTGCTCCCTTTCTGCGTTTCTTGTAAGGTAAGTAATGGACCTGATAATGAACTCTTTTGTCTTTTGTTTGGGAAAGTCTTTATGCCTCCTTTGTTTTTGAAGGACAGTGTATAGAATTCTTTTCAATTCAAGTTATAGAATTCTTGGTTGACAGGTATTTTCTGCCAGTATTTTGAATATGGCATCCCATTTTCTCCTGGTCAGAGAAGTTTCTGTTGAGAAATCCACTGAGAGTCTTATTGGGGTTCCTTTATATGTAACTTCTTTCTTTTCTCTTGATGTTCTTAAAATTCTTTGTCTTTGACTTTTGACAGTTCAATTATGTGTCTCAATGTAGCTCAATTTAGGTTCAACCTAGTTAGGATACTTTAGATCCTCATGGATCTGGATGTCCATTTATTTCCCCAGGTTCAGGAAGTTTTCAGATATTATTGCTCTAAATATAATTTGTCTCTTTTTCTTCTTCTGAATTTCCCATAATGTGAATATTTTTCTTTCATTATATCCCATGATTTCCTTTATTCCTTTCTTTCTTTCTTTCTTTTTTTCTTTTTGCTCCTCTGACTGGGTAATATCCAATGTCCTGTTTTCCAGGTCACTGATTTGTTGTTCTTCATGGCTGAATCTACTTGTGAAACTCTTTATTGAATTCTTCAGTTCAGTCATTATATTTTTCATTTCCCTATAGCCGTATGTCATTCAGAATTAAGGCCTATTATACCAGAGCATAAGCTGATTTCCTCAAAAATAAGCAAGGGAAGTCAACTATTATTTGCTTGAAGATGCCTTAGCAAATTAATTGACAACTGGAAATCCCAAAGTATCTGGAGATTCAACCACACACCTCTAAGTAACACATAAGTCAAAGATGAAGTCTCAGAAAATTGTGAACAATATTTTGAACTAAATTAAAATGGAAATACAACTTATTAAAGCTTGTGGGATACAGGAAAAATAGTGCTTAGAGAAAAAATATATGTAGCACTGAACACATATATCAGAAAAGAAAAAGATCTTAAATCAGTAACACAAGCTTCTACCTTAGGAAATTAGACCAAGAAGAGTAAATGTAAACTTAAGCAGAAGAAAAGAACTACAATGTAGAGCAGAGATGAATAAAATTGAAAACCGGAAATCAACAGAGAAGATCATTCAAATCAAAAGCTGATTCCTTGAGAACAGCAATGTATTAGTTTCCCAGGACTGCCTGGGAAATTACCAGGGACTGCCTGGGACTAATAAAAAATTACCATAAATTGTTGGCTTAAAAAAAAAAAACAGGAGTTCGGGATGCCTGGGTGGCTCAGTGGTTGAGCATCTGCCTTTGGCTCACGGAGTGATCCTGGAGTCCTGGGATCGAGTTCCGTATCGGGCTCCCTGCATGGAGCCTGGTTCTTCCTCTGCCTATGTCTCTGCCTCTCTCTCTGTGCCTCTGATGAATAAATAGATAAAATCTTAAAAAAAAAAAAAAAACCCACAAAAACAAAACAAAAAACCCAGGGAAGTTTATTCTCCTATTCTGGAGACCAGAAGTTTGAAGTCAAGGTGTCGTCAGCAGGACCACACTCTTTCCAGAGGCTCTAAGGGAAATTTCTTCCCTTGCCTACTCCAGCTTCTGGCAGCTTTAAGTATTCCTTTGCTTATGGCTATATCACTCTGATCTCTTCACAAGGCTTTCTCCTCCATATGTCTTTCTCACAACTCCCTATGCTACTCTCTGGTAAGCAGACATGTGATGTATTTAGGACCACCCTGATAATCCAGAATAAGTTCCCCCTTTCGAGTGCATTAACTTAATCACATCAAAAATTCTAAGGTAACACTAAAAAATTCAAGTGATCTAATGTATCTTTGGGGGTCCATTTTTGGCCTTCTGCAATCAATAAAATTGGTAAATCTCTAACCTGCTAAGAAAATAAAAAGAGAAGAATACAAGTTATTGATATCAGAAATGAAAGAGGATCATCGCTACTGACCTCAAGGACATTAAAAAGATAAAAAATGTTATGAACAATTCTAGGTCCTAGAATTTCATCTAGTTCATCTAGGAACTAGATGAAATGGACCAAATTCTTTGCAAGATACAGACTACCAAAACTCACACAAGGAGAAATAATCTGAATAAGTCTTTATCTGTTAAAGAAATAGAATCAATAATCGAAACATTCCAAAAAAGAAAGGACCACATCCAGATAGATTAAAAAACATTTAAAGAGGAAATAATACCATTTCTCTATAATCTCTTCCAGAAGTAAAAGCTGAGGAAACATTTCCTAGCTCAATCAATGAGGCCAACATTTATGCTAAAACCAGATAAAGACATTACACAAAAGGAAAGTTTAAAGACTAATATCTCTCATAAATATACATGTAAAAATCCTTAACAAAATATTAGCAAATCAAACCTGACAAAATCGATAAAGAACTATGCAGTACAACTAGTGGGATTTATTTCAGGTATGCAAGACTGGTTCAACATTCAAAAATTAAATGTAATCTGTCACAAAACAGTCTAAAAAGAAAAATCATTTGATCATATCAATAAATGCAGAAGATGAATCTGACTAAATCTAAATTCATGATAAAAACTCTCAGAAAACTATGAATAGAGAATAAACTGCTCAACATGATATAGAACATGCACAAAAAAACTTAGGGCTAACACCATACTTAATGGTGAGAAATTAGATGTTTTCCCCTAAAGATCAAGACCAGGCAAAGATTTCTCTTCTTACTTGTATTTGACACAATACTGGAAGTCTAAGCTAACATAATAAGACAAGAAAAGGAAATAAAAGGTATATAGATTATGAAGTAAGAAATAAAACTGTCTTTGTTTAGACAGAACATGATTATCTATGTAAAAAAAAAAATCTCAAAGACTTAACAAAAACAAACCAAAAACACCATGAAACTCCTGGAACTAAGGAGCAAGGGTGCAGGGTACAGATTAATATAAAGTCAATTGCTTTCCTACATAGTATCAGTGAATAATTTCAGTTTAAAATTAAAACACGATACCATCCCTGCCCCCAGTGAAATATTTAAGTCTAACAAAATATGTATAGGATCTTATGATGAGAATTCTGACGAAAGAAATCAAAGACAGCCTACATAAATGGAGAAATATTCCATGTGCATGGATAAAAAGACTCAATATTGTTAAGATGTTAATTCTTACTAGCTTCATCTATAGATTCAATGGAATTCCAATAAAAATCCTAGCAAACTATTTTGTAGATACTAATAAACTGATGCTAAAGTTTATATGGAGAGACAAAAAATCCAGAACAGTCAAGTCAATATAAGAGAATAAAATCAGAGGACTGACTCTGCCCAACTGCAAGACTTACTATAAAGTTACAGCAATTAAGACAGCATTATTTTGGTAAAAGAATAGACAAATAGATCAATGGAAGAGAACAGAGAACCCTGAAATAGACCCACACAAATACAGTCAACTGATCTTTGACAAAGGAACAAAAGGCAATTCAATGGACAAAGGACAGCTTCTTTCCCTCTCAACAAATGGCACTAGAACTGGATATCCATAGGAGAAAAAAAGTGAATTTAGACAGTATTTACACCTTTCACAGAAAGTAACTAAAAATCGATCATATGCTAAAGAGTAAGGCACAAAACTATATAACTTCTCGAGGATAACATAGAAGAAAATTGAGTTGACTTTGGGTTTGGTATTGAGTTTTAGATATATAACACCAAAAACATGATCCATGAAAAAAGCAGATGTTAGACCTTATTAAACTTAAAAATTGTGTACTGCAAGACACACTGTTAAGAGAACGAAAAGATAATCCACAGACTGAGAGAAAATCCTTGCAAACACATGATCTGATAAAGGACTAGTATGTAAAATATACAAAGAACTCCTAAAACTCAACAATAAAAAAACAGACCATTCAAAAAATGGACAAAAATTTTAAATAGCTATCTCACCTAAGAAGAAATACAGATGGTGAATAAACATAGAAGATGCTCAACATTATATAACATCAGGGATTTGCAAATTAAAACATGCAATACAATTATATACATATTGGAATGGTTAACTCCAAAAAAAGTAACAATACCAAATTCTGATGTGGATATAGACCAGCAGGAACTCTCATTTATTACAGGTGGAAATACAAAATGATACAACCACTTTGAAAGACAATTTAGCAGTTTCTTACAAAGCTAAACATAATCTTACCATATGATCTAGTAATTGTGCTCCTAAGTACTTATCTTATAGCAATAAGAACCTATGTCTACATAAAAACCTGCATATGAATGTTTATAGCTTTATACATAATTTCCCCAACTGGAAGCAACCAAGTCACCTTTCAATACATGAATATATAAATAAACTGTGGTATATTCATGTAAGGGAATATTATTTGTTGATAAAAAACAAGCTATCAAGCCATAAAAATCTATGGAAGAACCTTAAATGCGTATTATGTGGTGCGAGAAACCAGTCTGAAAGAAGCCAATCTGGAAGGCTATATGCTGTAAGATTCCAACTATATGACATTATAGAAAAGGCAAAAACTAGAGATAGTAAAAGGATTGGTAGTTGCCAAGGGTCCAGAGGGAGGTGGACAGGGGTGAAAGACAAGGCACTTGGGTTTTTATAAGTGCTGTGAAATTATACTGTATGATGCTGTTACAGTAAATACATGACTTTTTGCGTTTTTAAAAATCCATAAAACTGTACAATACAAAAAGCGAAACTTAATGTAAACTATGGACTTTAGGTAATAACAAATTATCAGCATAGTGTCATTAATTATAACAAATGTTCCACAGCAATACAAGACACTAATGGGGAAACTGTGTGTGTATAAGGAGGGATATGGGAACTCTACTATTTGCTCAATTTTATTGTAAATCTAAACTGTTCTAATAAAGTCTGTTCTAATAAAGTCTATTAATTATCATCCGTCCACACCCAACACACACCACACACACACACACACACATACACACACACCAGGAATGAAGACTGGTTAAGATTGGTTCAGTAGGAATTAAAAGTGACATGAGATACAAAGAAACAAGGGCAAGCATGTCCAGCAATGGTATAATGTCCATATCAGACCTAATTATACCTAAATTTGGCTCTGTATGTAATAATTTATAAGTGATAAATTAAAGCACCTCTACGGGAGGAGGGCTTATCAGGGAGGGTAAACCTTAACTATGATCAGGTATCATTATATTTATGTAGCCACTAGATAACGACCTGTTAAAATGGCACAGAAGAAATCTCTGTACAATGTTGAAGAGTGGATTCCATTATCTCTAAATATAAGTGATCTCACAATGCTGAGGCCTAGTTAAATCCCAGGTATTACTTGTCATCCTAATTTTTCGGAGATGGGGTATCCCCATCTAAGAACTGTCAAAAAGGAAGAGCATTATCTATCTACATAAGGATCAGTTCTGTAGAAAAAGATTTTTGACCTCAGCACACACTCTAACCAGATAGTTTCTTATCCGGGTGAGAAGATAAGAAAATGGGTGAGAAGTTTGCTCAACTATTGAAAACTACGTCCCATGCCATCTGCATGAATAAATGATTATGTTAAAAATGTAAACACAGCAAATAACCACCAACTGCTCTTACACAGGATACATATTTTTCTATTAATGATTCTAATTAACTCCCTAAAAAAGTTAGTCAAGGACTATTAAGCATATAGTTGTATTTTACATTATATAATAAAGCTTAGGAGAGACGCCTGGGTGGCTCAGAAATTGAGCTTCCGCCTTCTGCTCAGGGCATGATCCTGGAATCCGGGATCAAGTCCCACTTCAGGCTCCCTGCAGGGAGCCTGCTTCTCCCTCTGCCTGTGCCTCTGCCTCTCTCTCTGTGCCTTTCATGAATAAATAAACAAAATCTTAAAGAAAAAAAAAGCTTAAGAGACGGACTGATGCTGATCTTAGATATAAAGTCTAAAAAAACTCATTTCACAAGGCTACTGCAAATGCAAGCTGCTTGATACATAGCTGTTGTTGAACAGCTATTTGGTTAGTTGAAGTGCTGAATGTAGGGTTCAGTCAGTACATGCATATTGGAGGCATATGTTTTGTTTTACTTATGGAGGGGCTGGATTGTGATGCCCCAGGCACTGCTTCCTTTCAGATGCGGAGAAGAACACACACAAAGGCCCCATAAGAGAAAGGATGGCTGAGGAGCCAGATGAAGCCCAGTTCCGCTAGCATTAATGTTCCAAGACCAGTGAAATAGTGGTTGGGATCAGATCACATTGGGCCTTTGTGTTCTTTGTTCTGAGAAAAATGAGAAGTTACTGAAAGATTTTAAAGAGGGGGCAAGAAGATCTGCCTTTTTAAAAAACTGCTCTGGCTAGGGGGTGTTTTGTGTGTCTCTATTACCTGATGTGACAAACAGCCTCTAGACAGGTAAGACTCACCTTACTACTCCTCTGAGTGGGCCAGCTCTGGAATTTCAAGAAAACATGGAACTACACTGAGACTCAAATCTAGGAAATACAATAAAATTTTAGAACTCACTTTTTATTTACTTGGGCGAGGTATGCTACTTATGATTTTTTGTTTTATTTTCTACTAAGAGACTATTTTTAAAGATGTATTTATTTATTTGAGAGAGAGAGAAAGCCTGAGTGAGCATGAGTGGCAGTGGCGGGAGCTGAGAGAGAGGAAATGGGTGAGAATCTTAAGCAGACTGCCAGCTGAGTGGGGAGCCGGATGTGGGACTTGATCTCAGACCCTGAGATCATGACCTCAGTAGAAATGAAGAGTCAGATACAACCAACTGAGCCACCAGGCACTCCTCTAAGAGATTCCAACTCACTAAGTTCAAAAGATATTCAGTCTTGTTTGAAAGATGGGATTTCTCTTGGGCTTTCATTATCTGTGATTGCTGTCTGCACCTTCTCAACTTCTATTCAAGGCTCTGCAATCTGCCTACTCTAGAAGTGCTTCAACAATCTTGTTAAATAAATGTAAAAGATATTTTTTCAATCTTTATCTTTTCTGACCTATTTGAAGCCAATTTTTCCTGGAGATGCTTTCCATGAAAATACAGTTCTGGTTTTCTGTTTTAATAAAAGTATTTCTTGATGCTACTCAGTCTCCTTTGGGGGCTTCTTTTCCTTTACCCAATTTGACTGTTGGTATCTTCTCTTCCCAGCTGACCCACTCTACTTGATTATAACTCATTCCCATATAGCTTCACTTAATTGTCTATATAGTTTCTTTATAGCTTAGATTTTTATCCTGAGCACCATATCTACATAACCACCTAGTACAGACACCCCCACTTGACCATCCTACAGATCTCTACAACTCAGTATGTCTGAATAATAATCATAATAATCTCATAATCTCATGTTATGCTTTCTCTATATCAGCCCTTTCTCTTTCTCTCTCCTACCTGGGTACCACTATCTACTCTGTTCAAACCTAAATCCTATGCATCATCCTTGACATCTATCTCTTTCATCATAGGATCCTTTTGGTTTCAACTTAAAACCTCCCTTGTACCTTTCTACTTCTTTCTAACCTCATTACCATTATCTTTTTTTAAAAGACTTTATTTATTCATGAGAAACAGAGAGAGAGAGAGAGAGAGGCAGAGACACAGGCAGAGGGAGAAGCAGGCTCCATGCAGGCAGCCTGACGTGGGACTTGATCCCGGGTCTCCAGGATCAGGCCCTGGGCGGCACTAAACTGCTGAACCACCCGGGCTGCCCTCATTACCATTATCTTAATTAAGAGTGCTGGCTATTATTTTCTTAAGTGGATTATGTGATAGTCTTTTCACATGTTCCTTGCCATGAGTGAGTTTTCTGAAGCACAAATATAAGTATATCACAATCTGGATTAATTCTCTTTAGTGGCTCCTCACTGCTTGTAGCAGAAAGTCAAAATTCCTTAAATATCATTCACAAAGCTCTTCATGGCTCTCTTCATCTCATCTATATCCACCTATTTGCCTCTATACTGCAGCTAGGATGAGGAACTTTCACATCCTCTAGAATACTGATGCTATCCTCTTTTACTTAACTTACTCCCATTCATCCTTTAGGTCTCAGCTTGGAATGAGTTTCTCCAAGAACTGTGACTTGTCTAGATTAGGTAGTCCTCTCCTGTGCTCCCACCCACAGTATTCTGACCTTTCAACCGGATAGAAGTTAAGCAATTGTTCTTGTTTCACCATTTGATCCCTAGTGCCTAGAAAGGGCTTTAATAAATATTTGTGGAATTGATTAATTAATTACTGGTTCCTTAATCCTGCTTCATGTGGCTTTTAACTTCTTTCCATTTTAACGGCTGACTAGAGCCTTTGTGATTGGTTTGTGCCCTGCAGAATATAAGCTATGGATATCTAGTACTGGTCTGTAGGTAACAAATCGGCTTACAGGTTGACTGCTTTGTGGACACTAAGAGTAATAAAAAGCCTAAGATTTAAAACGGAGATGAAGAAAAGAACAGGAAGGGAAAATAATTTCCATGAGTTATTCTATTCTGGAGGGGGATTTTAAATGGACTTTCATTAGCATAGCATCCTTGTGGATTTCAGCAGTTTTCTTCTGGAATACTAGCAACAAGTGCTACTGGAGGACCCTCTGGTGGCTGAGGGAACATCTGCTTATAGTGAAATAATCCTTGACATTTATTCAATAACCATTTATTGAGCAACTCTATATAATTATATAGAGAGAGTCACGTAAGCAGTAAATGCTTTGGGCTACAACAATGACCAAACCAGGTAAAATGTCTGATCTTTTCAAGATTTTGCTCACCATTTTATCTTTAGTGTCCAGAATAGGTGCTTACTAAGTACGTGAATAAACAGATTAATGTTTCTTCAGGCCTGCTTCAAATCTAAACATTCTGTACTTCCTTACATCTTGATGGCCTTCCATTTGAATCTGGTACTGCATGGCAGATCTGTAGATAAGGAAGGAGGGCTGTGATACCATTCTCCTGGGGGTAACCTCTACATCGCTCGTATTTTCTTTTATTCCTTGATTATAAAATCATTCTACCATAAAGTCTAATCAACAATAAATGTTAACTTGTGAAATTTAAAGTAGTTCTCTACATAATAATAGAGTTCTGAATAATAACATTTTATCATAATTTTATTGATGATTTGGCTATGGTTAATTATAGGGAAATTTATTCACATGTACCAGGATGATTCCTTCATTTTAGCAAATTATACATGAGCTTCTATACAGTTTATTGGAAAAGAAATCAATTTGCTATTTATTTTGTCATTTGTTTCAGGAGTTTTCTCTGTACAATATGTGAAAATTGAAAACTTGAATAAGCCCAAGCTTCTATCAGACTGCTTTATCTACATGTTTTAGGGACTATAAAGATAAAAGTAAGGTTGTTTCTTTAAGAGCTAAAGTACTCAGTGAAGCATTCATTCAGGTTTCTTCAAAAGGGAATACTTGGTATATCAGCAGTCTGATAACACTACAACATGCCTTATATCACATATACAAGGCATCAGAATTCTTTTTTAAAAACGTAGCTAATAATCAGGATGAACGTCACTTACTTTTGTTTTGGTCTCCAGGGAATATTGTTTACTTTGCTTTAAAATTTATGTGAGTCATTTTGGTTATATGCCTTTTTTAATTAGCTTGAAGGAAGCAATCACTGGGGAGAAAGCGGAAATCAATTCTGATCCGATATTGATAGCTACTGTGCTGTAAACGGTGTGTCCTTTCTAATTAAATGTAAACATGTTCAGTTCTAAAGTCCAGCAGCAATGACAACAGTCACTAGGAAAGATTGCCTAAGTACTGCTCAACTGATTTGCCTGGCCTTTATTTCTTTCATAGCTGTGCTTGCGCAATCATTGCTGGGGTGAATGCTGGTTGCAACTGACTTTCTTTAGGTCATCTTCAGAGAAAAGATTTGACAAGAATGTAGAGTGCTCTGTAATACCTAAAGTTACTCATTAACTATGTCCTTCTGATAACTAATCAATGGCATTGCAGAGAGTCAGATTTGTTGCACTAAACTGCCCCCCTGCCCAAAGCCAAGTCTTGGTAAATATTTAATGGCAGTAAAGGTGTTTTGCTAGTTATCCAACTGATATGTAAAAGGACTCTTAAAAGCAACTTTATCTTGCCTTCCCTTCCATCCATAATTTGCTCAGTAATATAGTGTGTAGGTGTAAAAGCATTTAGATTTCATTTTATTGAGTATCTTGCTTAAAAAGACCAAATGAGAATTAATAATAAAAAATGCTCATTTTAATCAGTACTGTGTCACTTAAACATAACCGGGAAAAACAAACCACCAAACTTCTCTCCTTGGTAAAATGCCAACTCAAAGCATTAAACAACCCAGCCCCTTTCATGTTACTGAACACTACACCAGACTTGTTCAAAACTCGTTGTACAGCTGCCGTCACAAGGAAATATTATAAAGTTTCTGTTGTTACAGAGTTGCCACATGCTCTGTAAAAATCAGAAGACATGGATTTTTGCTTTCATTCAATACAGTAAAGATTGGGTTTTACATTTTTTACCTTTTCAATTATCTATTGAGTTTTAGGCCCCTTGTAACTATACTGTACTCTTCGCTAGGCAGAAAAAAGTGACAGCTTTATTCTTTAAATAAGGAAGAAATCTCTTCAGAATTAAGTTTTATTAGAATACTTGATAATTCCTACGACCTTTCTAGAAATGACGCTTATTTCTTTACACGCCCACTTACTTAAATTTCACTCATTTCAGGTAACGCATCTCTTTTTTAGTTTGGCGTGTATTTCAGTCTAGAAATTTAATGCTAAATCCTGACTTATGAAGTATGAATTTTAATAGCCTAACTATAGAAAAGCACAAATTATTTTCCTAAGTATCAAATAAGAGCTAGTGCCTTAAAGCACTGTACTGAATTAATGATCCTTTAAGATGCATTCTATATCAAAAGGGTTAAAACTAAAAAAAAAAAAGAATGTCAGAGTTAAAAAGGTTAAAGTTAGGTTTTCAGAATGGAAAAATATTACAAATGTTCCAGACTTGAGGTGGAAACAGTGGATTCTGCAATTTTGGGACAATCTGTTTATTTTACTTTGTGGTGGTCTGAAAGGAATGTTTATACATATATTTTGCCCGACATAGCTGCTATGTGGAAAAAGAAATAGTCCCCTACTCTCAGTGACATATGAAGTTATTTTTTAAGATAATATAATTGTCCAATTGGTATGAAGACAAGGCTTCTAAATTTTTCTTAAAATCTTCTCTAGGAGTTAGTTAATAATATGCTATACACTTTCAGAGAGAAAGGTATTATGCTTCAACATCAAAAGGAGTTTTTTGTTTTCAAAGATTTTATTTATCTATTCTGAGAGACAGAGAGGGAGGCAGAGATATAGATAGAGGGAGAAGCAGGCTTCCCACAGGGAGGCCAATGCAGGACTTGATCCCAGGACCCAGGAATCATGATGACTTGAGCTGAAGGCAGACACTCAACTGCTAAGCCACCCAGGTGCCCTTCTAAAGGAGTTTGATGCTGTACATTGCTGATTTTGATATGTCAAAGTTTGGAAGGGTGGCATAGAACATGTATGTTTTAAATTAGTATTTCTGTTTTATGTCTTGACAAAATGCCTATCCATATTGATACTGATCTTTGAAATGTTATGTGACATATTATTTCCTTACTTCAAATTTTGGTCAGGGACCCAGGTCAGATCAGAACTAGGGTCAGGTTAGCAGGTACATGTCTGGGGTCTCAATTTAAAATGGTCACAAAGAGGGGTGCCTGAAGTGTCTGCCTTCTGCTCAAGTTATAATCTCAGGGTTGTAGATCAAGCCCTACCTTGGGCTCCCTGCCCAGCAGGGAGTTTGCTTCTCCCTCTCCTTTTACCCCTCCCCTCTCCTGCTCATGCTCGCTCTCAGTCTCTCTCTCAAATAAATAAATAAAATCTTAAAAACGTGTTCACAAAAATTTAAAAAAAAAAGTGTTCACAAAAACCTCACTGAAATAAATTTAAAATGTGTTAGTTAACTCATGTGCACAGGTTGCCAGTTACTCATGCAAATGGAAAAATGTAAACTGGATGTACTATTGCTGAAACACATGGTGCTTCAACTGTAAATTTAAGATATCTTTTTTCTGGTTCTGATACACAACTGCATATTATAATACACAATGACAAATTGCATCAACTATATTTTACCAGCCAGCTAGCTTCTGAAACCAAAAGATATGTGGTGTTGTGCCAAAGGTGATTTAGTTCTAAACCATTTAATATGTATCTTCAGAAACTGTCTAGTTTGGAAAATTGAGAAAGGCAAGCATAAGAAGCTATGGGAGTGTACAATAGGAGCACCAAATTCAGATCGAGTAAGGGACGGGAGGTAGGGGAGCTTCTTGGAAGACACGGTGTGTAAGCTGAGTCTTGAAAAAGGGTATGAGTTGCACAAATAGGGATAAATAAAGAGTGTTCCAGTTAAAGAAGGTCGTGTGCATCAGCATGGAAATCTGAGGAAAGCTTCGCTGAAAATATCTTACAAATTATGAGCTTGCAAATATGGCTAGTACTAAACAGAGAGCTGCAGGTTTTGTAAAGTGGGGAAGGAAGAGGAGACTTTCTTAAGAGGGAAAGAGTGTGTTCTCCGACTTCCAAGTATTTTCTGAGAGAGAATAGTCATTGCTCTGATTGCTGGGAAGCCAGTGTGTGGAAACTCTTGGGTGTGGGTGAGAACATGCTTGTTTTTACCATCATCATTCATTCATTCATTCAGCAAATGTTCACAGAACACTTACTTTTTGCCAGATCATTCTAGGCACTAGGGATAGAAAACTGAATGAAGCAGACCAAGATCCCTACCCTTGCAGACCTTTGAGAAAATGAAGTTTATCTAGCTTTTAGCAAAGACCTACCTGGCAGGTAAGGTCCCTTTCTGGAGACCTCACCTACAGCCCAAGTCCAAGAGACTCTATCTCTCATCTATTTTCCATTCTATCCTCTATATCAAAACCTCCAGATCTGAATTCTCTGGTTTTTATAACTAATACTTTATTTCAAATTTTATATTATCATGATGAATCCTTTTTTGATATTATATCTGGAATAAATATTGATCTAATATATTCCCTTAAGGAGTAAAGATAAATCTGAATATTATGTAAATACCAAAAAGAATATTAGCTATAATTTTTAAGAACCAGTCAATTGTAAAAACAATTCCTTAAAGGTAGTCTGCAAAGTGAGTTATCATAAATCTACTGTTTGCTTTTCAAAAGATTTGATACTCTTATGAAAAAAAACATTAGGATGAACTGAAATATTCTGATATTAAGAAAAGGTCTGAAACATAAATACTAGATTTTGTAGTACTTCAATATCTCTATCTACATTCTAGTGATCACTGCCTAGAAGAGGTTTACTTTTGAGAGTGACAAATACAACTACTAGATCTCTCTGAAGCAAGGAAATCATCAAAACAAACAAACCAACCCAATCCAACAAACTAACAGCTAAATGATATAGCCGGGAAATTTTTATTGTCTTTATAACCCAATATTTAGCTAGCTTTGGATTGAAATAGTGGATTGGACAAGATGATACAGCTGCTGAGCTTACTATAAGAAAGAACGTTAGGCTCCTTCCAATAAGGACAAATGTATTTTCTTTATCTGAAATATTCATAGCTGCAACATGCTTGTTTTTCATTTAATAGGCTCCCATTATGGGTATGCATAGAATTTATCCATAAGACAAGTACAAACATGTTCCAACTATAATTTGTTCTTCACTTGGTGACTTTACTATGGGTAAATATCACTTACCTATACATAGTTAGGTTGAGGATTAGGCATCTGATCTTGTTTGCTACTCAAGAAGACATGTGCTAATTGGGGGCAGCCTTGGTGGCCCAGTGGTTTAGCGCTGCCTTCAGTCCTGGGTGTGATCCTGGAGACCCAGGATGGAGTCCCATGTCGGGTTCTCTGCATGGAGCCTGCTTCTCCTCCTGCCTGTGTCTCTGCCTCTCTGCCTCTCTCCCTCTCTCCCTCTCTTTCTCTCTCTCTCTCTCCCTGTGTGTCATGAATAAATAAATAAAATCTTTTAAAAAAAGGAAGATATGTGCTAATTAAAAAACTATCAGGGGATCCCTGGGTGGCGCGGCAGTTTAGCGCCTGCCTTTGGCCCAGGGCGCGATCCTGGAGACCCGGAATCGAGTCCCACGTCGGGCTCCCGGTGCATGATCCTGCTTCTCCCTCTGCCTGTGTCTCTGCCTCTCTCTCTCTGTGACTATCATAAATAAATAAAAAAAATTAAAAAAAAAATAAGCCAAAGAAGCACAAATTTATATATATATATATATAAAAAAAAACTATCAAGTAGGAAAAAAATTTAAAAAAAGACTGATTTGGATGGATAAAGAACTGAAAGCTGGTCTTCAGTTTATTTTATTGTTTGTTCCTGCTATGGTTATAATGAATTCACAAATAAAAAGCTACCAATATTAAGGTCTTGTAGAGGAAACCTATATTTTTGCCTACATAATATTAATGAGACAGGGCTTCTGCAATAATGTTGTTAGCATATAATGTTTTTGTTATTTACTGAAATACATTGCAAAATGGAAAATAACAAATAATTTATTTCAATAAAAAATGCCAAACATTGGAAAAATCCAATATGATAAACATGAATTGACCAAGTTTGAGCTATTAAGACCATTGATATCACAATGAAATAAATTTTAAAAGTTAATAACACATGGTTTTCATGAATAAGAGAATTTCTAAAAGTGCATAATTTTCAACAGTATCTGTCTATACTGTATCAAATGCACTCAGAGCCCTCGTGTTATAAACTGAGTAAGATCATCCTTGCCCTTAAGAAATTCAGAGTGCAGTACAGAGAGAAGGCTAATGTGGCTGGTAAATGGGAGGTAAGGGTGGCATCAGGTCATACACAAGAGAACAATTTCTGCAAAAGAGCATGGGACAGCATAAGAAAAAGCAGAGTCAGGAGAAAAAAGACCACCATATGGTATTTGGTGTGGATGATGCCTCAAGTAAGTGACAGGGAAAGGTCAAGAGATGAAGCTGAAGAGGCAGGCCCGGGGCAGGTCCCAGGGAGCCCTGAAGACCATTCCATTCTACTATGAAAGTGGAGGACCATGACTGAACATTTTTTTTAAATATATTTTTAAAATTTATTCATGAGAGACAGAGAGAGAGAGAGAGAGAGAGAGAGAGAGAGGGAGGGAGAGAGAGAGGCAGAGACATACGCAGAGGGAGAAGCAGGCTCCTTGCGGGGAGCCTAATGTGGGACTCAATCCTGGAACTCCAGGATCACAACCTGAGCTGAGGGCAGATACTCAACCACTGAGCCACCCAGACGTCCTGACTGAACGGTTTTAAGGAGGGAAATGGCAGTCAGGAGTGGAGAACAGATCTGAAGAAAACAAAAGTGACTGCAGAGAAGTTCATTAAGAGGCTACTTCAGTAGCACAGTTGAGAAAAAAATGAGCATCTGATTAAGGTACTGGTGATAATGAGAGAGAAAAAAAAAACAGATTCAAGACATACGGGAATTTGTTGACTCAGGCATTCAGAAGAAAGCACTTTTTTTTTTTTTTAATAACAAGCTGGTGCCCTCAGTTTTTGACATTTTGAGTTGGGGCACCCCTGAAGTATCATCTGGAAATGTCCAGCAGACAGTTTTCATATATAAACTGACAATAAAGAGAAAGGTACAGGCTGCATATCTGCATTTGGGAGTCATTAGTATATAGTTGGGAGTTGAAATCAGAAGAATAAGTGGAGGCAGTCCTGGCAAAAGACTTATTGAATAATTATTGTCATTTTTTATGACAATGAAAAAAAACTGTCAAGAGATAACAATAATACCACAGTAAACCTTTTGTTTTCCTAGAAGAGATGTTGTCTTTTTCCTAACATTCTAAATGGAATAATGAATCAAAAATATTTATCAGCTACCTCCCATGTGCCCAGTATTGAGAGAAATAAGAGAAGCATAAGACTTACTCTATAATTAACACTTGACAGTATTTCTCACATGAATTTATATATAGATACTTCTTCCACATGGCTCTCATATTACAACACAGAACTCTTATACTTTCATCTGTTTTTATGTTAGGACATTTCTGTTATCACTGTCAGCAACAGGATCGTGAGCGGTGATTGAGAGATGAAAAGAGTGTGAGGTTTGTGGTCAAAGGACCTGTGCTCTTCCAGTTACTATGACTTCGGGCAAATTACTTACTGAATTTCAGATTCCTCAATTGTAAGAGAGATAATATTGCTTACTTCACACAGTTGTTATGAGGATCAACTTAGATTATTATTATGAAAGAACTCTGCCAAAAGTAAAGCTTTATGTAAGTATTAGCTAACACCATCACGGTTCCTTCTGTGGTGGATCACCCAGGTCGTATGCGAAGGGAAAGGTGGGAGGCCCGCATCAAGGTTGGAAAGACACCTGGCTCCAGAGAAGGCCAAACCTGGGAAGCACCCAGAAGCCTATAATGGAGTAGGAATAAAGAACTGGAGCTATGAACACAGTTCAGGTCAGGAAGCACACACACAGAGTCATAAAGGTAGGCAGCAGATAGAACATAAGGTTCCATGGGTCAGAGAATATTCATACTGAGGCAACTGTATGACCTAGTATGGAAATGTCTTCTGTTATTTAGTCTAGGTCATGGCTAACTAGATCTATTTTGCAGATTCTGATAAATGGCTGTTGAAAAAAACCTCTCTCGATTTTAACAGAGTTTGGTTGGATCTCCTTAAAAATAGTAGGATCCCTTAGGTCATACATACATGAAAAAAAAAATCAGATTTCGGCCTCCGTGACAAACTCAGATCTTGAATTTGGGGGAGAGGAAAAGAAAGTGATGATATTGATCAATAGGAGTTTTTACAAATGAATAATTCTTACTAAATGGTGTAGACAATATCAATAATTAAGAGATAACACTTATATGCAAAAAATACTGTATTTGGTTAGAACATAATTCTAATTCCATCCTTGACACTAACAAGCCATATTACCTCTGCTAATCCTGTTTAACTATTTTATGTCTGATTCAAAATCTGTAGATAGTAATAAAAATGATGCCTACTGTTTTATTGATTACAGCCACTCATTTGGGCACTTTATGGATATTATAACTAATTGGACAATAACCCTGAAAGGTAGTTGTTTCCATTATATAAATGAGGAAATGGAGGCTAAAGAGGTTAATTTATTGAAGCAAGTAAATGGTTGAGCTAGGATTCTAACCATAATATATCTTCTTCCAAAAATTGTATCATTTTTGTATTATAAAACATGATTTTCTCAGAACTTTTTTAGCCTTAAAATTTTATAAGACCAATCTTTAATCAGCACAATGAATACAAGTACACATTCTAAATTCCGTTATAGAGTATATCAGAGATCAGTTATGGGATCCTAAGAAAACCACTAGGCATCTTCCTGTTTCACTTTTAAAACCATTTTTATGAAGATAATAATTCATGCTATTAATGATCACACAAGAGGTGTGAAATAAAAAATGCTTATAACCTTAATATGGAAGATACAAAGAATAAGGATAATAATATTATAATTGCCTATCACATATCTAAGAAAGCTTTAGCGATTTCTTAAAATAAAAAAAAATAGTTCTAATGCTCTATGCATGACTTAATAATAAAGATTATCAGATGGGACCTGAAGGAAATTTCTTCCATTGGTAAATAAAGTGCATACGCTAACATCATTCATTTTCCAATCTATTACTGCTACTTCTTAATGCCACCGACTGGTTTCTGAAAGGCAATTTCTTAGAAGGTCGTTTAACCAAAAATACCCAAGAAATAAAGCTTAAGTAAGAAAGAATGAACATCCCGCTACTTGACATTAATCACATTAACTCAGAGTGCCTAACAGACAGCTACGAAATTACTCCCAACTGGAAGACACTGAAATTAAAGTATATGGCTTTAAAGTTAATAGGAGTTGCAACAACTGAAACACTGTACATCAACTTGAGAGTATGCCCCTGAGTTACTGTTCATGGATAGCACCATTCCTCTGTTTAATCAAGAGTTAAAGCATGTGCAGTAATTCCCTATTTTCACAATATTCTGACAATAAAGATAACAACTATGAGAACAGTTTTAGCTGGCTAAACCAGATGTACTGGTTTTGTTAATAAAAAATTCATGACAATTAATGAAATGGATCTATTAAGACAGTCCCCCAAAGTAGTACAGCTGCCCCACCTACAAATGAACTTCTCATGACCTATATTATTCAGAAAGAACTGTAGTAACTTGCTCTAAGAACTGTTACATATAAAAGGTTCAAAACCAAATCAAAGCATTACTCAGAAGTTGGCAAGATAATTCAAGTGAAGAATGCTCGATATGGCCACCTTTAATCATGTTTTCATTTGCTGTGCATATTCATATGACTATTTTTGTAATTTAGGCTTTTCTAGTATATTAAATTTTAATAAATGCAAATCTACATTTAAGAATCATTTTAAGATATTAATAATAGTTGGCTGAGTTCCAGAGTTCACACTTTGTTACTCTGGCTTTACTGAAGACCCACTATTGAGTAGCCATATCTCTTTCTTTTCATCTCAAGTTCTCAGTGCTCAAGTGCTAGGCAAAGAGAATCAACAAAAGAACTTTGAGGTTCATAAGGATTTGTTTCATATGCTTTGACAAGACAAATACAACTCAGCAGAACATGTATTTTGTACAGTTTTCTCCTTAAAAATAATCTTTTGCTTTACCTAAGTCATGCTTTGATTTTCAAGATATGCTGGACATAAATTCTTTTTCTAACATATATACATTCTAACATATAGGTATACATATTCTTTCATTAAACAAACCCATACCTATCAAGGGAGATAGTTAACTCCATTTCCATATACAAAAATCAGAGTTTACACAGCAAAGCTCATTACTCAAAAATGACAGACCCGAATAAAAAGGCTGGTGAATGTGTTACCCATGATGAGGACATGAAAAACATGATAGACAATCTTTCCTAAACCAAAACACCTCACCATATTTAAGTCTATCTTTAAGTAAGGAAACAAATTATTAAAATAAAATATCAAATATATACCAGCAGAAGAAAAAGTGGCTCCTAAGACACTTGCTTATCAGGCTATGATAGTAACATTTCACAAATGTCTATACCATGTGCAAGATACTGTGGATAAGGTATGGAGATAAATGAGATATTGTCAAAAAGCTTAAATTTAGTAGGAGGTGGCACAAGTGAATAGGTAAGGAGAATAGCTATTTATAAGTGTTGTGACAAAGTGCAGGGTACAATGGTAATATGTATGAAGCAGCTGGTTTTACCCTGGGGAAGTGGTGTCAAGAACTCCAGAAAAAAAACATCCATCTTGATGACTAATTATGTTGTGTGGAATTTAGAAACAAAAACTTTTAGAGTAGCTTGAGTAAGGAAACAAATCAGTATTCCTATTTAAAAACTGTAATTTTACAACTGAATTAATTTGGAAGATATAGATGTAAATCCATTTTATGAATTCATTTTACATATTAGGTACAAGCCTTCTTAATAAATTCAGATACTGTAAAAAATTTACATTCAAATCACATATATGTAAAATGTATTGAAATGTATATAGATAATACATATGTATGTTTTGATTTTTAAAGCAGTTGGATTATGAATGATATTTACTTTTTCTTTTTGCTTTTTTCCATTATTATTATTTTTGTTATTATTTTATTTTTAAGAACACTCTACACCTAATGTGAGGCTTGAACTCACCAGCAGAGTCACATGCTCTTGGGGCACCTGGGTGGCTTGGTTTCAGTTCAGGTTATAATCTCAAGGTTGTGAGATCAGTGCTGAGTCTGTTTGCCCCTCTCCCTCTCCCTCTGTCCTTTCCTGCACATACTCTCTCTCCCCCATAAATAAGTAAGTAAGTAATTAGTAAGTAAGTATGTAAGTAAATAAATAAATAAATAAATAAAATCTTAACAACAACAACAACAACAAAAAAGGCTGCATGCTCTACCGACTAAGCCAGCCAGGTGCCCCTATTATTATTATTTTTGTTAGGGGAATTGTTTTGTTTTTTCTGCGCTGTAAGTATCTCCATTATTTTTAAATAAAAGAAATTTCAAAGCAACAGAGTCCTTCTGTACCTGTAGAAATACTGTGTTAATTTGATAGTGTAGAGAATATGAATTATCTCTCAAGTCTATTCATGGAAACTAAAAGATACATATATTACAACATGCATTTACCTGCCATAACTTCTAGGATCACACGAAAATAAGACCATAACAGTTTAAAAAGAAATAAACCTGGGACACCTGGGTGGCTCAGTGGTGGAGCATCTGCCTTCTGCTCAGGGTGTGATCCCTCTGCCTATGTCTCTGCCTCTCTTTCTGTGTCTCTCATGAATAAATAAATAAAATAAAATATAAAAAAGAAAGAAACCCATAAAAGGGAAAAGAAGAGGGGTGAAGATGGAGGTGGTAATTACCCTCAAAGAGAAATTTTAATATATTCCAGAAGATAGAAAGTGATAAATGTGTCAACCGATAAAATGCAGACAAAGAAGCATCACTGGATATACTACACAGGAACTGTAGAGGAAGGAGGTGCTATAGCTCTGGTCTAAGAGGCAACTAGTATAAAGGAGGGACAGTGAGAAATGGAGCCTTAAACAGTAGGGTTAATTCAAAGTCTTTATATTAGACCTTTTCTCCAAGCACACAGGGCTGGCACCTTGATGTTTACCAATAAGCAAAGAGTCTGCCATCTTTAAAGACATACTGAATTGCTTTAAAAAATGAATTTCCTGGAAGAACCTAATTGAGATATTCATTCCGAAGTAAAATATTCCTTGTTTTGGCACTTATAGAATTAGTTATTCACTGGTTCAAAAGGAAAGTGAATCCCACTAGTTTATGTTCCCTATTATACCCCAAATAGTAATCTCTAGGACAATTCCTGTACAGAGGAGACATAGATCGTTATACAATAGCTAATGAAGTACATATCAAACATCCAGTCTTCTATTTTTTAACTATAAAAAGACATATGATGAGAACCACAGGATGAAAGAGAAAGAACATGGTAAATAACCAGAAAGCCTGATTCCTCCAAAGAAACAATTCAGACAACAAAAATTAGGGAAAAAATCTACAGAGAGAAATGAGACATTACATTGATTACATGAGATCAGAATGCTATGAAAAAATGAGATAAACATTTTTAGAGAATAAAAATGTCACTGGCTAAATCAAAAGTTAATATAAGGGCTTGATTGCACAAGTGAACATACCTAATGCCACTGAACTGCACACTAAAAAAATGGTTAAAATGGTAAATTTTGTTATACATTTTACCACAACTACAAAAAATGAATGTGTGGACTTTTATGCAACTTGTTAAATGGGAAAATATTTCCTAGAAAAGCTCCTCTTAGCCAATAGCTATGGTGGAAACTTTGTATCTATAAACTTATTTTTTATTTTTAGAAATGAAAGCTACTTAAAAGCAACAATGAGAAGTTAGACTTATACAAATAAATGTTTCAAATCTATTCCACTGAACAAACCAACAAACAAAAGCCAAAATTTGAAATGAAGTTGAGAAAATTTTAAACTATGTAATAGAAAGCTAAAGATTTAGAAAATAAGAGAAAAATATGAAAGAATCAGATTGGGAGGTGAAGCAGCTGGCAATTAGAAAACCAGAAAGAGACGTCAGGAAGAAAGAAAATACAAAGGAGGAGGGCAAACTAACAAATAATCTCAAGGAACATTTCTCAGATATGACAGGTAAGAATCTTAAGATTGAAAGCATCTATAAGGACAGAGTTCAATAAATTAAAGATCCACTCGCAGTCACCTCCTCCTGAGATTTTAGAACACAAAGGTAAAAAAGTTTAATATCTTCCATGAGAAAAAGTGTACAAAGTGAGACTAATTTGAATCATTCTGGGATCAGTTACTTAGGGAGCAGAAAAAGAAAAGAGTAATATCTGGGAGGTTTTGAAGGGATATAATTTTTTTTGGGGGGGGATATAATTTTCAAATCTGAATTCAGAAATCAGAAAACTCCTCTACCATCTATACTTTGGAAGTTTCTTGTGGAGGGAACAAAACAAAAAAACATGGAATCCCAGAAAGTGAAACCGTCAGTGGAGCAGTGAAGAATACATCCTAGGATGATAGCTACGCAGCACTCCAGAGAGCAACCAACAGGTTGATTATAGCAAGAGGGACAGAGGCCCTGGGGAAAAAGGGAAATATATAAAACAGAAAGTGAGAGTGACAAGATGGAAAAAGCTGAAATAATAAAGCACAAGATCCAAGAAAAAGAAAGGTAATTAGAAATATCAGACAAGATAAAACAACTCTACAAGAAAGTCATGGCTCAAGTAAGACACACAAAATATGGTATGATTTTAAGTACTTGATGGAGTGAAAAAAAAAATTATTTTGTCTTGATCCAAAAACATTCTCCTTTGGCACAGGGGCTGAGAAATTCAATCCAAAGTAAAGGAACTGTAATTCTTGAATCCCACATGGCCAACACAGTCCATTTCAAACAGGAAAAATTTAAAATCTAAACAGTAGTCTGTACATAGAGCAGAGAATAATTTCATTTCTAATTCCACTAAAGGACACATGGAAAAAAGAAAACAAAATTCAAATTCTTTACCTTCATTCAACTTGTTGAATACTTTATAAAAAAAACTGGGACAGTAAGAGTTCTATACCGATCTATATGTTTGCTATTTCAATGTTTTCTAGAAGTCTATATTGAGTCAGTGTTTCTACTGATAAACCTATTTAAAATATAAGTATGCCTTATTTGAGTATTTTGACATTTTTGTCAATTATCTCTGCCAAAGACTTCTATTTTTTTTTAAATTGGTAACAGTTGCAGAACCCATCCATAGGGAGATGAAAAGAAAATGGAATAGAGCTATTGATTCTTAGAAGTGACTTTGACATGGCCAAAATTTCAGCAACTTATATGATCAAGTACAGATGTATGGAATATCAAAAATACTTCAGGTGACAGTAGGAAAAATGTGATCTTGTGCTATTACCCTTTTTCTTGGCAGCATAAACCAGAAATTATTTTAAGGTAATCTTTGAAAATGTCTGTGGAATCATATATGAGAAAATTTTGAAGAGTTATTTAAAGATATATACCTAAAGAACTTACACTTGAGAACACAGAGGAACATGCCTGTCATGGAATTGGAAAAAATATTAATCAATGCAAAAACTGTAAGTAATCTTTATGCATATGAAAAAGTCAGAATATTGATTTTGAAATTTGAGATCTTGTTGTTCTTTTAGTATATTTAACAGTATATAGGAAGACTTTCAGCGTTTTAAGTTCCCCTTAGGAATATTTTTTCCCCTTGCACCCTTTTGCTTAATCCCACCCCAGTGATTTTACAAGGCCACAACAAAGCAAACAAGATTAACTTCCTTGTAAAATTTTAAGACTTTTAATATTTAAGGAATACAGTGAACTATTAAAACCTTGAAAGCTCTAACGATTTTGCCAGTTATTATTAATAAGTATTTATTGGCAAATCTAACAATCTTTAAGAAAGTCAACAGAGTTTAGTCAAATCAGAAAACTGTTGTGTATCAGAACTTATTTATAATAACATCAATCAAAACAAAAATAACTTCCTGCCAGTGACACTGTGGGCATACTCTAAATAAACTGCTATGATCCTAGAACTCAGATCCGTTTCGAACTAAGCAACGTATACAGGACACCTTGATTCATATTCATGTTTCATAAAACACGCTGCTGTTTACAATGATACTTCTTCAATCTTATATCGGCCCAAGCTATCACTGCTATTGCTAGAGTATGGTGACTACTCTTAAAAAGGAAGGTTAGTAAGGGACCGAAGAATTCTAAGACACCGTCAGAACCTGAGGCTTTTCTTCTGGTGAGTCACTGAAGTACTGTCATAAAACATAACTTCTAAGAAAAGCATTTTTGTTTTCTATTGATCAGACTTTTTTGTTTGGCTTTCACTGAAAGAATTTGCAGCAATGTGATGAGGGAGGTATTCCTTACAGTCTACTCCTTTAAGAATTGTTTCATAAAATCAGCCATCAAGAGTCCTTACTTTTGTCTCCACTCTTGCTCTGCTGTGTCAGTGGTCACCTTACCTCTTTAGTTTGTCCACCAACATTGATCACTGCCTATCTGCCCGAACACTGAAGATAGGCACCAGTATCCTCTAACTTCTTGGAGCAAAATAAAGTCACATTATATGTGTGTTAATAAAAAAATGAGAGCTCACTGGAATTAAATATTAGGATAAATGAATATGTCATGTTGACTCTAGCTGCCAGTGGGAGCAAAATGCAAATCAGAGGCATCAACAAATAGTATTGAGTTATCCACAGACATGATTGTTCTGCCTCCTGTTACTCTAAGTTTAACATGTTCTTATTCTTGCAGTTTCTAATATATACAAATGCAATGACACAAAGAAATATCTGTAAAACTATTAAAGGTGTGTGTTATCTGGAAGCTATGACTGGAAAGCTATCCAGACTGACACAGTGAAATGAGGGAACAGAATCTGTGAAATTAGATTATAACTTATTGAAGTGAAAACAAGGAATTTGTATAGCCTTTTAAAAGTGTGACAAGCGCCTTTCACGGAGGTTAGAACCAGAAAACAGAACTAGAATCTAAGCATTTATTTATCATACAAATAATTACTTAGCACCTACTATAAAGCTGGATGGTATATCAGGTGCTGGGAAAAAAATTCATGTAAGACAAAGTCCTTGTTACTTTTTGTGAATGATGTAAGAGTTAAAATTAGTCTTTTACATATAGCTACCCAGTTTTTCTGACACTGCTTTTGAATAGGTTTTACTTTTCCCTATGAATTGACTTGTCTTCATTGCCGAAAATGAACAGACCATATAGTGTGTGAGACTTTTCTAATTCAATGATCTACATGGTCCTGTCACATTACTAGTGTCTTGATATTTGTGATTTTATGGACTTTATCTTGAAATCAGGTAGTAATTTTTGTCCAACTGTTTCTTTTTTTTTTTTTATTATATGTCCAACTGTTTCTTTTGCAAATTTGCACTGGCAATTCTAAATCAATTGCATTTTTATGGAAATTTTAGAGTTAGTTTTTCAATGTCTATAATAAAGAGTGGTGTTATTTCCATTATGATAATATTAAATCTACAGATCAATTTGGAGAGAATGAGTATCTTAGCAATATGTAAGACTTAGAAAAATCTTCCCATTTATGAACACTGTGTATTTTTCCATTTACTTAAGTCTTCCGTAATAATTTTCAGCAATCATTTGTAGTTTTCAGAGTACAGGGGTAAATTCATCCTCAAATTTTTCATAATTTTGGATGTGTCTATAAAAGAAACTGAACTTCTTATATAATATCCAACTGTCTATTACTAATAAAAATACAATTGATTTTGTACAATGACCTGAATTGAGTTATTCAAGTATATTTTTGAAAATTTCTTAGGATTAGCTATACATACAATTATATTGACTGTGAATTAAGGCGGCTCTATTTGTTTCTAGTTTTCAATGATTATGACTTTCTGTAGGAAGTTGAATTGAAGTGGTAATTACAACATCCTTGCCTTGTTCCTAAATTTACATAGAAAGCATTAAATCTTTATTGTTAAATATGTAAACTGTAAATTTGTCCCCAGATGTTATCAGTGAGATTGAACAACTAAATGGATTTTGAATTTTACTACATGCTTTTTTTTTTTTGTAACTGAGAGGATTGTTTCTTCTTTTTTACGTTAACATGTTAAAACCAAACTTGCATTGCCACTTGGTCATAATGCAGTATTCTTTTTATATATTCTTGGATTAGATTTCCTAGTTTTACTTGAGGATTTTTTGAGTCTATGTTCCCTGAGGGATGTTTCCCTGTAGTTTTTGTTTCTTGTAATGCCTTTGCTTGGCTTTTATACAAACATAAAATTAACCCCATTAACTAAGTTAGGAAGCGTTCCTTCCTCCTCCATTTTCTGGGGAAACTGTGTTACAATTGTTATTGTTGTCCTTAAATGATTGACAAAATTTACATAAAGACACCTGCACCTGGAATTTCTTTGACTAATGTTTTAAATTGTGAATTCAATTTCTTTAATGGATATAGGGCTGTTGAGAGTTTCCATTTCTTTTTTGTCAGGTATGAGTTTATTTCTAGACTCTATTCTATTCCATTTATTTAGATGTCTATCCTTATGCTACTATCACATCATTATGATTAATGTAGCTTTGTAATAAGTTTGATATTAGGAAGTGAGTCTGCATACTTTCTTTTTCAAGATTGTTTTTGCTGTTCTGGGTCCCTTGCAATTCTATATGCAATTCCACAAAGAAGATAGCTAGGATACTGATAGGAATTATGCTGAATCTGTAACTTAATTTGGGAAGTCTTGCTATCTTTTTTTTTTTAAGATTTTTAAATTTATTTTTTCATGAGAGACACAGAGAGGCAGAGACATAGGCAGAGGGAAAAGGAGCCTCCCTGAGGGGAGCCTGATGTGGGACTCAATCCCAGGACCCTGGCATCATGACCTGAGCTGAAGCAGATGCTCAACCACTGAGCACCACCCAGGTGCTCCGAGCCTTGCCATCTTAGCAATACAGTCTTCTGATCTAGGACCATGGAATGTTTTTCTATTTATTTCGATTTTTAAATATTTCTTTTAACAATATTTTACAGCTTTCAAACTGTAAGCTTTGTGCTTATTTAAAAAAGTATTTTACTGGAGGATTCCTGGGTCGCTCAGCGGTTTAGCACTTGCCTTCAGCCCAGGGTGTGATCCTGGAGTCTTGGAATCAAGTCCCATGTCAGGCTCCCTGCATGGGGCCTGCTTCTCCCTCTGCCTGTGTCTCTGCCTCTCTCTCTCTCTCTCTCTCTCTCTCTCTCTCTCTGTGTCTCTCATGAATAAATAAATAAAATCTTTCAAAAAGAAAAGTATTTTACTCTTTTTGATGTTATTATAAATATTGTTTACCTGATTTCATTTTTGGATTGCTCACTGTAAATATAGTTAATTTTCACATATTGATTTTATATCCTGCAGTTTACCAAACTTACTTGTTCCAGCATTTTAGTGAGTTCATAGGATATCCTACATACATAATCATGTCTTCTGTGAATACACAGAGTTTTACTTTTTCTTTAACAATCTAGAAGCTGGGACCCCTGGGTGGTTCAGCGGTTTAGCACCTGCCTTTTGCCCAGGGCGTGATCCTGGAGTTCTGGGATCGAGTCCCACATTGGGCTCCCTGCATGGAGCCTGCTTCTCCCTCTGCCTGCATCTCTGCCTCTCTCTCTCTTTCTGTGTGTATATGTCTCTCATGAATAAATAAATAAAATCTTTAAAAAAAAACAAAAACAAAAACAAAACAAAAAAACAATCTAGAAGCCTATTTCATATTCTTGCCTAACTGCCCTTGCTACAATTTCTGGTACAATGTTAAATAGAAATGTTGAGAGTGGACATCCCTGTCTTGTTTGAGATCTCAGGAGCAACATATCCAGCCATTCATCATTAAGTATGATGTTACCTGTGGGTTTTTTATAGATGTTCTTTTCTATTTTGAGAATATTCCCTTCTACATTCCTAGACCTTTGAGTTTGTTTTGTTTGTTTGTTTTAAATAATGAAGGTTGTTGGGAGATTGTCAAACACTTCTTCCCCATCTACTGAGATGATCACATGGGTTTTTTATTCATATTACTTTGTTTATATGTAATTTTATATCAATATGTTTGTGTATACAATGGTTAACTTACATGTTAACTTGGCAGGGCCATGGTGCTCATGTATTTGTTTAAACATTATTCTAGCTATTTCTGTGAGGGTGCTTGTTGGATGAGATTAACATTTAAATTGGTGGACTGTGAATAAAGTAGATTATTTTCTATAATGTGGGTGGGCCCCACTCAATTACTTAAAGGCCTTAACAGAACAAGACTGACCTCCTCCAAACCAGAAAGAATTCTACCACCAGACTGCCTTTGGAACCAAACTGCAACACTGGCTCTTCCCTGAGTCTCCAGACTGCTGGTTAATCCAGAAGATTTTGGCCTTTCCAGACTCCATAATCACATGAGCTGATTCCTTCTACTAAATCTCCACCTCTGCCCCCCATATATCCTATATGGTTCTGTTTCTTTGCAGAACTCTAATTAATACAGATTTTGGTAGCAGAAAAGGAGTGCTGTGGTAACAAATACCTAAAAATGTGGAAGTAGCTTTGGAACTGGGGAGAAGGTAGAAGCTGAGAGAATCTTGAGGTGCATATTAGAAAAAACTTACATTGCCTTGAAGAGATGACTGGTAGAAATGTGGATGTTAAAGGTAATTCTGGTGAGAAAGCAGACAGAAATGAAGATGTCTTTGGAAACTGGAGGAAAGGTGACCTTGTTTTAAAGTGCTAAACAACTTGGATGCATTATGTTCTAGTGTTTTGTGGAAAGTAGAAATTATAAGTGATCAATTTCATATACTTATGGAAGAGATTTCTAATAAACAAAATACTAAAGGTGTGTGTGGTCTGGTTTCTCCTTGTTCCTTATAGTAAAATGTGAGAAGAGAAAAATAAATTAAAGGAATTGTCAAGCAAAAAGGAACTGGAACCTGAAGACTTGGAAAATTCTCAGCTTATCCATATTGCAAAAACTGATAAAGTGTGTTCTAACAAGAACACTAAGAGGGGACAGCAGCTCCATAAAGAGATTATGGGTATGACCCATGGATCTAATCAGCCATCCCTACAGAAGCTAGGAATAGACCTGGGGTTGTACTAGGAGAAACACCGCCAGCTCAGACTAATAGGGACAGAGACAAGACAAAAATGAAGGAAGTCTGTTGACTTCTGGGATCTACAGGATGATACAACAGAGATATTTATCCTGCTGCATGTATGTGCCATCTTTCAAAAAAGAGAAGAATGACCCTGAAGGTGGTTCAGGGATCTACAGGGTGGTTACTCTCAGCACAGGCCCAAAGAGCTAGGTTCTTTCCTTCTTGGTTTCAGGGGGCCACACTGCCACTGCTGCTGCCCAGGGCCAATGGGTGACTGCTAGCTTCGTGGGTCTGGAAGGTGAGGCTGCCCAGAGGTGGGCCCAGGGGACAGAGCACTGAGTCTATGAGGGTTAAAATCTTAAGATTCTTCCCTGATGGTTTAACACTTGACTGGGAACTGTGACCCTTTTCTTATTTCTGATTTCTCCCTTTTGGAATGGAAATGTCTATCCCATGCTTGTCCCAGCACTGTATTTTGGAAGCAGATAACTTGTCTGGTTTCACAGTGGGAGGGGAATTCTGCCTCAGAATGAATCATACCTCAAGTTTTACGCACATTTGATTTAGATGAGATTTGGAGCAGATGCAATAGCAGGTTAAGACTTAGATGAGATTTGGAGCAGATGCAATAGCGGGTTAAGACTTTTGGGCCGTTGACTTTGTGGTGAATGTATTTTACATAGGAGGAGGACATTAATTTTGGAGTGTTCTAGACTAAACTGTGTCTCCCTAACCCAATTCACACATTGAAGCCCTAACTCCTAATACCTCAGAATGTGACTGTTTTGGATATAGGATATTTAATGAAGTAATTAAGTTAAGCTGAGGACATCAGAGCCCATCAGGATGGGCCCTAATCCAACTGACTGGTGACTTTATAAGGAGAGATTAGGACACATGGAGGGAGACATCAGGGATGTGTACACACAGAGGAAAGGCCACGTGGGAACACAGAAAGAAGGTAGCCATCTCCAAGTCAAGGGACAAAGACCTCAGGAGAAAGTGAACACCTTGCTGACACCTTGATCTTGAACTTTCAATCTCCAAAACTGAGAAAATAAATTTCTGTTGTTTAAGCTACATGGTCTAAGGTATTTTTTAATGGCAGCCCTAGCAAACAAATAAAGTGTATTCCATTTCTTGATTTTCAGATGTTAAGTTAACTTTAATTTACATTCTTGGGATAAATCCTGCATGGTCATGGTAAATAATTCTTTTTATATGTTGCTAGGTTAAGTTTGCTAGTGTTTTTGTTTTTTTTTTTTTTTTAAGAATAAATGTAACATAAAATATACTATTAGTGACATTTGGTGTATTCATGATATTATACAACTATCATCAATATTTAGTTCCAGAACATTTGCATCATCCACAAAGGATACCCTGTGTCTGTTAAGTAGTCATTCCCCATTCCTCACCACCATAATTTGCTTTTTTATGAATTTGCTGATCTTGGATAGTTCACATAAAAGAAATCATGCAAAATGCACTTTTGTCTCAGGCTTCTTTCATTTAGCATATTCATCTTCATTGTAGCATATACCAGCATATGTCCTTCTTTTTTACCGTTGAGTATTATTCCGTTGTATGGATACATCACATTCTGTTTATCTAAACATTAGCTGATGGACATTTTGGTTGTTTCCGCTTTTTTGGCTATTGTGAACAATTCTGGTATGAACATCAGTTTACAAGTTTTCGTTTGAATACCTGCTTTGAATGGAATGGAATTGAATTGCTAGGTAATATGCTAATGTCCAAGGCTCTGTATCTGTAGGGAATACAGAATCAAACTTTAATGCATGCTAGCATTCAAATCCCTGCAACCTTCTCTCAATTCGATAATGTGACATATATATACTCTTTACATTTTCACTTTTGCTTATTCTGTTCTTCCAGACTAGGATGCTCTTCCTCCTCTCTTTCTGTCAGTTCTATTTGCTCATACTTCAATTCCCAAGCATTCCTCAAAAAGGTTGCCTATTTCAGTCTGTATAAATATCTCCCTTCTGTGATTTTCTACAGCAATGGCAAGTAATATTATTTAACAGTATATAATTTTTAATGCTCATTTTGAGTAGATTCTTTTCTTTTTACTGAATTATAATTTTTTTTGAGGATTAGCAACTGTGTCTTATTCTTTGTTACTTTATTCTCCATAGGAGACTGCACAATCCTTAGTATACAGTAGGCTCTTGATAAATCAATATGAAATTGAAAATGGCTATTTGGTTAATGATTACTTTTAATATGGTTAATGTTACTTTAGTGACTGTGCTAGAGCAATGATAAAACAATACAATACTACAATGTGCAAATAAAAATAAATGATTGTGTGGATAAAATTACTTTCACACACAGTATTTACCTTCTGTAGTCTGACATATGATACAATACTAGAGCTTAAAGGTTCTAAAAAAAATCCAGCAGTAGTCTATTTATAAATCCAGACACTGACTGCGGTTGTAATTTGTGTAGTTTGGTTGAACACAGACAAAGACTGTTAAACTCCAAAGCAGGTCAGATTCTTTTACCGCATTAACATGTCTTTAACGTGGTCTCAGAGGGGTGTTTAATGTGACAAACATATCAAACATATCCCAATCACAAAAATAATGCTGAAGTACCAGTTTAGGATCAGCAGTATTTATGAGAGAGGCAGAGCTAGGGGAAGCTGTCCAGTAGATAAGTAAAAGGACCAAGTATTAGATGGGTTAGGCAATATTTAACTTCTGTTTCTAGTCGTGATGTGACCTAGCTCTGTGCCTCAGTTTCTTCATCTGCAAAAAAGGATAATACCTCACAAGGATGTTGAAGGGATTAAAGAAGATAATGTATGTACAAAACTCCAAGATAAAAGATGGAATTAGAAAAATAGTTTTAAGATTACACCTTTATTTTTTTCTGGGCTAGATTTTTAATAGAAAAGATTGGAGAAATGGTATATTTTGAATGTGACCTCTATAAAAATATTTTTAATAAGGAAGAATAAAAATGAGCAATCATTAGTTTTCTAATTCCCAACAGATTTCTGACCATTAAAATGCTCCTGCATGAAGAAACAACTCCCGAAAATAAACTGTTCATAAAAAGAAAGCCAAATCTAAGTTCAAGCACATCATTTTGCCTAAATATTTAAAGTTTTTTAAAAATATTTTATTTATTTATTTGACAGAGAGGAGAGAGTAAGAGCACAAGCAGGGGGGAGGGGCTGTGGGAGAGGGAGAAGCAGGCTCCCCCCACAAAGCAGGGATCCCAGCCCCACACTGGGTTAGGCAGATGCTTAACCCACTGAGCCACCCAGGTGGCCCTTGACTAAATATTTTTTTAAAGTATCCTACAGCAAGAAAAAAACAAGACCTCTAATTTCAGTGAAAACTTGTTCCTAAAGAAAAATCAAACAATTTCATATTGGAGTCACGATATTGTATTTTGAGTATAAAATATAAATAAATAAATAAATAAATAAATAAATAAATAAATAAATAAATAAAAATAAATTGAAATGTATTAACAGAATCTCAAAGAAAAGTGAATGACAACTCAATATAAACTCAGCACAGGGATTACAATAACAATGGTTCACATCTATTAAATACCTAAGCGTGTACCCAGCAACTGTACAAAGAATTTGGCATGCATTATTTCATTTGAGTTTTCCCCAAAATAATATGAGGCAGGTAATATTACAATTCCAATTTTACAGGTCAGGAAATCGAGGCTCAGACAGAGTAATTACCTGTGAAAGCTCATTTAGTCAGAATCTATACCATCTGTCTTACTGTAATGTCAGCTCTGAATTAAAACATTGTATTGAGGATCTCTGGGTGCCTCAGTGGTTGAGCTTCTGCCTTCAGCTCAGGTAGTGATCCCGGGGTCCTGGGTTGGAGTCTCACATCAGGCTTCCCTGCAGGGAGCTTGCTTCTCCCTCTGCCTATGTCTCTGCCCTCTCTGTGTTTCTCATGAATAAATGAATAAAATCTTAAAAAAAAACCCAATACTGTATTGTATCAAAAAAATTAAAATAAACAATTTACAAATAAAACAATAAACAAAGATCCAATTAAATCAGATTTATAAATAAATGAAGTTTTCTTCATATGAGTTATAATTCAAGTCTATTTGTCACCTTTTCATCATGTTACTAATTATAAACCAAAAAGAAGTAACTATTAAAAATCATGTCAGGACCCAAAAGAATAATAGTGATTCCTTGACTTTACTTCAGTTTTTAGGTAATAGAGTAGGGAAACTAGATAAATGTTATTTCAATTCTGAATGACCTACAAAAATTTTAAAAAGTAAAATCAAAATCTCAATTTTCACATTTTTTCATATAATTGAGGTTTCAGAAAATTTTCATTTGTTTTTAGAACACCTGACCTAGCTTGATATAACCAAACTTTCCATGGATTAATGTACATTAAAATATTTATCAGATCAATAAAGTCTAATAAAGCTAAACTAAAAGAGAAATCCCTAGGCTTTTGAAATTCTTGATTGTTTCATGGAATAACTGAATATTGTTAATTTGTGATCTAATCAGAAGCAGTTATTTGGGAAGTGACTGGAAGTATACTAATAGAATACTGATAGCCATAAAATAAAACCTGTATAAGCCCAAAGGAAACAGGATATAGTGCAAAACATTTAAAACTTAGTAACTATGCAGAATGGTAAACTATAATAATAAACTCAGACATTTCATAAATATTTAGGGTTTGGAATTATAAAAAGAACTAAATATTTGTATATATACCTGAGTTCATAAAACAATTTTTCGTTTGGAATTACAGGGAAAACATTCAAGTTAGCCTATTTTGACCTTTGCGAACTTTTGGAATACCAGTTTAAGCTTGAGAGAACAACTACTTCATGCTTTAAAGAGTGAAAACTCTAGCTACTTTGTATGTAATTGAGAATGGGATATTTACACATTTAAATGCCCAACTGCAGGTAAACATTTGTCCTTTTGGGAGAGGCTTAGGTGGAAGGGACCCATGGCAAAATGACAATGTTAAGTCCCGGATATCTGCGTGTATTGCCAGTGCCACATAGTCTTAAAAATACTGTTGGATCATCATCATCCTCAGTCAATATTTACTAAGCTTTTTATGACAGCAGTGGCATTAGAAATCAAGAGTTGCTCAAAGATCTTAGTTTATTATATCTTGTTCTATATACTAACATCATTATTTATTGTTTTCATAGTCCAATCATTTGAAGGCTTTAAGCAAAAGAAAGACCTCCCCTGAGGAAGCAGGAATTCTGCATCTTTGGACTCATCACAGCAACATCAACCTGGTTCTCAGCCAGCTGGTTTACCTTGCATATTTTAGACTGGCCACGTTCTACAAATGCATGTGGATTCCTTAAAATAAATCTTTCTCTATGTATGTATACAGTTTCTTGGTTCTCCAGTTTCTCTGGAGAACCCTGACTAATATATACTCCATGATATAATTTTATGGGTCCCATGTTAGTAGATCTTCCAGTTTTTATTGTGACAATCAACTTAATATTTTTAAGTAATGTGTTGATTAAACAAAACATCCATAGGAAAGATTCAAAAGTACTTTTTTCATTATAAGAAACAATACTGGAATGAACATGACAGATGATAATAATATTGTTTCTTGAGTTTTTAATTCTAAAGTTTTAAAGAAAGTAAAATTCAAACAAATTTTTTTCAAGATTTTATTTATTTGAGAATGAGTGAGAGTGAGCAAGAGAGAGCATGAGCAGGGGGAGGGGCAGGGGAAGAGGGGAAGAGGGAGAAGCAGGCTCTCCACTGAGCAGGGAGCCTGATGTAAGGCTGGATCCCGGGACTCTGGGATCATGACCTGAGCCAAAGGCAGACAGTTAACAGACTGAGCCACCCAGGTGCCCCTTAACAAATATTTCTAGTAACAGCTTTCAAATTTGAACACTGTTGGCCTGGAAAAAAATAAACTTTGTGGGCAGACGACATACTTTATTATATGAAGACTCCGTTTTGTCCCACATCCTTGCAAATGACTAATCAAGATGTTGGACTAGGTCTATACTATTTCCAATCATTTTACTCATCAGCAAGTTCGTACTGTATGCACTGTATACACTACTACTCCAAAGAAACTTTTCCTCTGAAGAAACTTTCAATCTTGTATTAAATTTCATTGTTTATTAATTTGTTTGGCAAATATTTACTGATGGCCTGGTGTATATAAAGAATAGAAGCCCTGGTAGAGGAATTAAGAGAAATAGTCATACAACTATTTCATAGGTAAACATGAGGTATGGATTGTGAGAGCACCATGGTGAAAGAACTATGGTAGACAATTTTTTGGTAGACTCAGATAATTTCTGATTGAGAAGATAAGAAGAAGACTAATGGGAGTAGCTGGTATTTAAATTGTGTTCTGGAGGCTCAATAAGAATGTGACAGGCTGAGATGGAGTGTTCCAAGAGGAATAGGTGACATTTGGGAAAGCACTGGAGTGGGAAATTGTGGGGTGTGTCCAGGAAATAGTGAACAGTTCATTTTGGGAGTACAAGTAACAGTCAATTCAGTACAACAAATATTTACTGGGTTCCTACTATGTGTGAGGCACTTTACTGGCACTGGTGATGCTGATATCAATGAAAAAAGATGAAATAGTAATTCAAGCATAGACATAATTCAGAAAGAACAAGGCTTCATGAATGTTCAGCTAAAGAGTTTGGAATTTATTGTATAGCTAATGTGTTATTATTAAGTAGTGTCAATGGCTGAGTGAGAAGTTGAAAATAATGAATCAGCAATCTTAACAGGAATAAGGAATGGAGACAAGTAGATGAAGTAGGAAGAAAAGTCTGGCTCTGAGATTATCCAAGCCTTATCTAAGGCAGGAACTGTGTGAAATAAGATGGCAAAAGTAATAGACACTGCAAGGAAAAGTGTAGCAAAATTTGACCACTGCATACATTTGTGAAAAGGGACAAATGAAGGATCACCTCAGTGTGAGGCAATTGGCACCTGTGGAACTACAGTAATGGTGATTCTGGACCAAGAGCAGGGGAAATACTACTTTTTTATCTAACAACATATAAGATTAAGTTTTTCTCAAGCTAACAGTAATAATATTCATAGATGCCAAACACCAGTTGAAAGTCCCACTTTAACTCTGGACCTTTTTGCTAATCCACAATGATTAAATGACAAAGTATTTTGTTAAATGCTCTTAAAAGAGGAGGAAGGGTCATTTGATTGAAAAACAAAAAACAGTAGAACTATACGGATGAGTTTTAGTTTTGCTTTTTAACTTATTGTTAGAATAACGCCCAGCAAATAGTGAAAACTGACAATGCAAAAAATATCCTTCTGGGCACAAAGTCATAGAAGCACAAAATATTCAGTAGAAAGAGCCTTTTACTAATTTAATAGTTGCCTTACATCTAAAAAAGCAAAAATTTTAAAGGAGTTTTATCAATAATACTGCTAATTTATTTCCTTTGCACAGTGCTTTACGGGTTTTAAAAAACATCCAGACATATTATCTCATTGATTTTCACAATAAGTAGGTCAGGTATCTCTGTATACAGGTGAAGTAATTGACATTCAGAAGTAACTTCTTAAATGTCACATTCTATAATTTGAGAGGAGGAAGGTAAGAATCTTTAATAACTATATTCCAAATCACTGGACATACAGAAAATGCAAACCTTAAGGGTTTTTGTTTTTCAAACTTCATTTTAATTTTCTTTTTGTTTTTGCATTCCAGAGCCACTAACAAATATATATGGTGGTTTGAATAGTAAAGGTGAAGCCAGTTATGCGTTAAAAAGACCTTGAAAATAGGTGCAACTTAATAGTATAAGAAGATAGTTCTCTTAATAATTTTTTTTAAGATTTTATTTTTTAAGTAATCTCTACATCCAACATGGGGATTGAACTCCAAACCCCAAGATCAAGAGTTGCATGCTCTATTGACTAAGCCAGTCAGGTGCCACAACAGTTCTTGATACTAAACATCACTAAACAAAAATTTAATCTACCTCATGTGAAAGGGTGACAAATTTCACAAAATGTTAGAACCAACTACAAAAAGCCCCTAGTGTCAAAGTTAAAGAAACTGAAAGCTTGGAGCTTGCCTATGCTAAAAAAAAAAAAAAAAAAAAAAAAAAAAAAAAAAATCTGGTTAATGGCAAAAATGAAGAATTAGGATCTTCTTTTGTTCTTTTTATGACTGCTTTAGCAGTATGGTACCGTAACACAGTTTAATGGATAGTTTTTTTTTTTTCCAAAGATTTTACTCATTTATTTATGAGACACACACACACACACACAGAGAGAGAGAGAGAGAGAGAGGCAGAGACATAGCCAGAGGGAGAAGCAGGCTTCCTGCAAGGAACCCAATGGAGAGACTTGATCCCAGACCCCAAGATCATGCCCTGAGCCCAAAGCAGAGACTCAACAGCTGAGTCACACAGGTGTCCCTTGGATAGTTAATTCTTACTGAAAATACATATGTGGCAAAATTGTTCATGTCATTGGGCAGTCCAATTAGCACAACTGATTAGAATACTGAATGAATGAAGTCAGGATAAATGACTTCTTGATGAGGGATTGCACTGAGAAAAACGTTGCTCCCTGGCTAGAGCTTGCATGCCATAGTCACTGCTGACTGTCTTATCAATGCATAGTTCTAACTGAGAGAACATAATGGTTTAAGGATAACCTATCACTACCACTAAAAAAACAAAACAAAACAAAATACCAGATCTTAGTGACAGTCATGCTTTTGATTGCTAAGGATGGCATATACACAGACAAAAACTGTAAGAAGCAAAAGACTCATATTAAATAAAATTTAGAAAAATAATGTAGAAAAAATTAAGAATTTCACTCTCTTTTTCAATATATATTACATGGGCTCTATATTATGGCCTTTACAACTTTGAAAGGTATATTATAAACCATGGTAAGTAGGGCTTATGTTTTAGTCCAGTTTTCACTATGTCAAACATGTAAGTATTCTACTGAATTATTTCTATGATTAAGAAAATACCAGTACAATCATAGGAGACATACTACCTTAAAATATGAAGCATTCAATAATTTTGTTCTAAAATGTGAAATTTACCAGGTTCTATAAGGCATCACAACTTCCCACATGCAATCATACAAAATATAATACAAACTTAAAACTGCTGTTACTATAAATATTAAGTCCTGGTTTACTGGTATCAAACAACAGGATCTTATTCTTATCCACACACTTGAATTTACACTTTTTTTAAGCAAAAGGAAATATACGGAAGTACTATAAAATCAGCAAACACTGAAACTTGGGCATTCTCTCGATTAGAAACTTTGTTATTATTATGCCTCCTGAACTTAGGAATGCAGCACTACAGGTTTACAATAACAGGAAAAAAGTCATTACTAAATATAAATCTAACCCTTACAAACCTGATGAAGCTGTTTAGATTGAAACTAATGAAGCTGTTGCAAATGAATTTAGCATTTAGCACAGCGATGAGGAGGTATTAATACTTTCCTAATAACACTTTTGTAATAAGGTAAATTTATTTTAAATCTTCCTATTGCTATTCCTGTCTTTGTTATGCCTTCTGCTTTAATGTGAAAGAGCTGTCAGTTATAATGGTTTAGTATCCCTACGCAACCACCTCATTGCTCCTGTCCCTAACTCTGCCAAAGGAAATGAAAGGCCAACATTTCTCTTCTTTGGACTTAAAATCTTCTAAAACTCAAAGGAAACAAAACAGAGAAACTCAGAAATATATATTTCTGTTTTCCTTATTTCCATAAATGGGTATGGAATGATTATATTAAGAGTAGCTCTTAGTGCACATAGCCCTGCAAAGGAAAACTATTCTTAGAAAAAAATTTAAAGGGAAGAAGGTCATTATCACTAACTGGCAGAACTATAGGCAAGGTAGAATGAAAGTTATCAGCATATTTTAATCTGCCATAAAACTAATAACCGATCATACATCTCCCTGGCTTTGGCCGTTGGAAAGCTGAGAGCCAGATTTATTCTTGAAGTTTATTTATTCTTTTGTTGTTTCATGGTATATACATACAAGCTGTATACTGACCTGTTCCTGACTGACCATCTATTCAAGTGAGTAAGAAACACTGTTTACTTTCATTTGAATCAATTAAATCAGAATGTGAGCTCCCATGAAATTTCAGCTTTGTTCTTTTTGTAATTGCCTCTCCCTTCCCAGAGTTTTATATCCCAGGGATTTTATCCCTATGCTCTTTTAAATAAATTTCTGTATATATCCTTACAGAATATTCTTTGTACATTTAAAAAAATTGTGGTAAGACAATATAAAACTTACCATTTTAACCATTTTTAAGTGTACAATTCAGTGGCGTGAAGCACACTCACAATGTTGTGTGACCATTAGCACATCCATTTTCAGAACTTTTTCACCATCCCAATCAGAAACTCTGTATCTATTAAACCAGTACTCCCCATCCTCTCCCTCCCCAGCCCCACGCCCTTTCCCTCAGCCAGTGGTAACTCTCTATTCTCCTTTCTATCTCTATGAACTTGCCTATTCTAGATACCTCATAGAAATGGAATCATACAATATTTACCTTTTCTCTCTGGCTTATTCCACCTTAGCATAATGCATTCGTGTTGTACCATGTATCAGAACTTCATTTCTTTTCAGGGCTAAGTAATATTCCATTATATGTATATAACACGTCTTGTTTATTCATTAATCTGTTGATGGGCACTTGGCTCATTCTGTTTTCACCTTTTAGCTAATTTGAAGAATACAGTACGGACATTGTTGTGCAAGTATCTGTTCAATTCTTTTAGGGTATATACCTACCTGTGGAATCGCTGGATCATGTGGGGGAATTCAATGTCTAACTTTTTAAGCAACTGCCAAACTGTTTTCAAAAGCAGACGCATCATTTTATATCTCCGTTAACAATGCATGAAAGTTCTCTGTACCTTTTTTGTTTTGATAGAAATGTGGATGCAACTTTCCTCATAGGCACCACACATTCCCTCGTGTAACACATACCATACAGGTTTCTTCCTTTAATACATAGATAGCTGTTTATTTCAACATGTAGCTTTATCTATTTTTAGGTCATTTTCCATTACAGCATTTATAGTGAGTACCCACAACACAGGCCAATATTTTCAGAGACAATAGCCAAATGGGTATTCAGTACATTAGTTTCATAAATCGTTTACCTCTTCATATCTAGTGACTCTTCCCTCCTCTCAATTTCACCTACTTCTAAGGCAATGCTTTTAATATTGTCAGTGCTCAGACTGAGTGCTTCACCTCTGAAATCTTAAATAGCAACATTCCACTTTCTGCCTACAACCTCTGATCCTTTTAGCTCTTGAATTTCTTATTCCCACTACCTTTGCTTTTGATTTCAAGATTCTGGATTTCTTGATTCCTCCTTTTTCTCCTGGTACACAGGTTCTTTCCGTTTTATTTCCTGCTATATTTAGCTTACACTATCATTCATCATTTCAACAACTTTTTGCTAGTTCAACCACTCTCCTCATCATATTAGTCCCACAAATTTGTAATCCTGAATCACTTCAATCCTTTGCCTTCTGTGCTATAAGACAGCTGAATGTGTTAAGTTATGCAACTGTACAAACCAGAACTCATACTAATCTATCCCATTTATTTGCAGCTAGCTCTTCAGAATTGCTTGGCTCGTTCTTGCCCTTCTTTACTTCTCTTTCCAATCCCCTTTGGTAGCTACTCTGGTATTCCTTTCAAAGCCTTCTGCTGTCTGTATTTTAGAAGCCCATGTTGAACCTCACACTTTACAGGAAAAAAAAAAAAAGAAACTATTAATTGTGAACTGAAATGAAACTATTAATTGTGAACGGAAATTTATTCCTATTCCACACCTATTCTGTCCTTCAGTCAGTCCTATCTGTGAACATAAGCTGACCAGCTTCCTGTTCAAGGCAAACACTTCTGCAGATTCTAAATTCGATCTTGTCCTATTTTTTTAGGAATCCTGTTCCATCTGTACCAATTCTCCCTATTGGCTCTTTCCAGTTAATCACAAGCACACTCAAATACATATCTGCCATTTTCCAAAAATGAAGAAGTCCTTACCCTATCTTCCTTTCTTGTCAACTGTCATTAATGTCTTTCTTATTCAAGTTTCCTCAAGGAACCACTCTATTGTCTAGATTACTATGCTTCTTTACCTCTAATCATTCTTCCATTCACAGAAAACTGTCTTCTGTATCTGATGTTTCATTAAAACTACTTCTGTGGAGGATAGTCATGACCAGCAATATATCATGACATAATCCTTTCATAACTATTTCAGTAAAACTGATTTTGAGTTAATTGCATTTTATGTATTTAACATTATTCTAAGAGGGGGTAAAATTAAAAGAAAATCTTTCAGTAACCCACAGGCCAAGTTAGTGAATTCTTACACTTCGGAACTGGAGGGTATTACGCTGAGTGAAATAGAACTGGAGGGTATTATGCTGAGTGAAGTAAGTCAATCGGAGAAGGACAAACATTGTATGGTCTCATTCATTTGGGGAATATAAATAATAGTGAAAGGGAATAGAGGGGAAGGGAGAAGAAATGGGTAGGAAATATCAAAAAGGGAGACAGAACATGGAAGACTCTTAACTCTGGGAAACGAACTAGGGGTGGTGGAAGGGGAGGAGGGCGGGGGGTAGGGGTGACTAGGTGACGGGCACTGAGGGGGGCACTTGACGGGATGAGCACTGGGTGTTATTCTGTATGTTGGCAAATTGAACACCCATAAAAAGTAAATTTATTATTAAAAAAAAAAAAGAAAAATACCAGTGTGACCTACTGAATTAATTTCACAACTACTCTTGGAGCATAAATTAAATAAGTGTTAAAAATCCTTCAGTGGCATTCCTTTAGAAACTTCTCATATTTATAATTGGCAAAAGGCTATTATTATTATTATTCATGTACTGTTTTAAAAATATGTATCATTTCAGAGATGGTATTTAGATGAGCAAATAGTTCAATAGACAGCTAAACTCTATTCAGACAACTTGTTTATGGTTATATTTTATAATTCTGATGGGAATATAAACTTAAATTTTACCAAATGCAGGAAGGAAAAAAGAAGGTAGAATAAAGAATATTTTATCCCTGAATCATTTTAAAATTATAAAAATGTTTTAACTTAATGTTTAATTTCACTGAGGTATTTCTTCATTCACTAAAATCAGGTAGAAACATTTCCCAAACCAACAGATTTATTTATGCCCAGGTTAAGAAGAATTTTACCTGTAGTAAACTCGAAGTGTTTGGATTTCTTCTTCTAGTTTTTTGTACTGTTGAATTGCAGTCTCTCTGGCTTGTTGCATAGCCAACAACTTTGCCTGCAAGTAATTAATATTTTAAGAAATTAATATCAGTATTGGTATGTTAGAATACAGTATTGTAGTATAAATAGGAGCCTTAAATTTGTGTCAGTATTATTTAATAGAGTCTCATAATTTCCCACAAAATAATCAAATTATATTAATAACAGACATATTGAAAACAAGAACATATTAAATGTACCAAGTTTGCTCATTACTAAACTTCAGCCTTATTCATCTGTATCATCAGATATATGCTCTTCTGCAATGTTTAACTTTATACACAGAATTCAGAATGTGGAACATGGGTTCAGAGCAATATCTAGAGTAGAGATAAGCACAATGGGTGTTTCACATACAAACTTAATGTGGCTCCACTGCCTGATCACACCAGATTTTCTTTTAACTTTATTAATGGTAAAACCCAGAAAATTCTAAATATGTTGTTAAGCTATCCTTGATATTTAATGTGAAAAAAATACACAAGAGTATAACCTGATTCTTAGAGATAAGACTTAACCTTTTCGATTCCTTTTCTGCAGGAAAAAAAAATCTCTAGAGAGAGTATGGCAATAGTCTTGAATGTTAGAGGTTCTTTTATTCAAAGGATGTTATTGTTCCTCTCTACCTATAATATTCAAATTTTAAAGGGTTTGCAATCATTTTTTTTGTTAGGGGTTCATATTCATAATTTTAGAAAAACTGCCAACCTCCAACCATCTTTTGCACTGGGTTTCAGGTGGAGCCAAAAAAAGTTTTCAACGTAACTTTTAAAAATGGTACTGGTGAATCAGATTTCAGTTTTATTTATTCAAAATTTAATTACATGGAACGATGGACTTTCACTTTAAGTGGTCTTTGATAGGTAACACAGAGCAAATTGTTATCAGACACCTCACAAACAACATTAATGGCAATAATTAATAAGTAATTCAGTTTGGAGGCAGAAGTTGACTAATTTTGCTGAACTCATATGATTTCACTGGGATTATTTTCTTGCATAAGAATAAAGTCATAAGACAAACTGAAATCCTGACCACAAGAAAATTAATTAGTGTAATGTAAGTGAACACTTTCCTACTTTAATAATGGAGAATGATGAAAACAATGCAGCAATTCAGGTCTTTCTATAACTTTAGGAACTAAAGTAAATAATTTGTTTTCTATCTGGTCTGGGAAACAGGACAAAGAATTACTTCTTCATTCTTTTTTTTTTTCATTCTTTTTTTTAAAAAATTTTATTTATTTATTCATGAGAAACATAGAGAGAGGCAGAGACATAGGCAGAGGGAGGAGCAGGCTCCATGTGGGTATCCTGATGTGGGACTTGATCCCAGAACCCCAGGATCATGCCCTGAGCCAAAGGCAGACGCTCAACCACTGAGCCACCCAGGTGCCCCTCTTCATTCTTTCAATTTAAGATGTTCCTTTTAACATTCATATTCTAGAATTACAGACTAAACATTCTCAAAAATGATTAAAAAGCATTTAAAAATAGATGACTGGTTCTTTATGCCAAAAAATGGACAGCTTTGCCAGTTTTCAGTAAATTATAAAATGTGATTGAAATGGTAACATGGACCACTGTGACTAATGGTCAAAAAGAATCACACAAGAAAGGACAGACATATCACATTCAACTTATAAAATGTTGAACATTCTGTGGCATGTATTTAAAGGATAGATACTGAACAGGTAATAAAGGATTTGCTAAACAAATATATAACAATGCTAAGTATCTTAGATGATTATTTTGAAGGTATTTTTTTATTTAACTTGGTACTTCTGCAAAAACAACCCCCCCCCCCAAAAAAAACCCTCTCAAAAACAGAAAGCAAAACCAACAATGTTCTTGTAGGAAAATGCCACAATGAAGATTTCTGCCTAATAAATTTCTGCAATAAAAATGGGAACATGAGAATTTTACTTCAATTCTTGTGCTTTAGGTAATATTGACTTTTTCACTTCTCTTGTTTCATTTACTTGGCTGTGAAGATTTGGTGTGGCTGCATTGCAATCCACTTAGTTTATTAATTCCAAATGTCTAATCTTATGCCAAGGCCCTGCTGACTATAGTCAAAACTATTATAAGCCTCCTAGCCTTACAACCTCCTTTTTCTCTTTATGAGATATATGTTCAACTGGCCAGCATTTCTTTTTTGGGGAAATACCTTTACCCTCTGCCATAGTGACCCTGTTCAGTCCTGATGGTTAGGGTGAACTGCATTCCCCATCACCTCAGGTATACATAATCCAGATTGTTCATCAGCCCCAGAAGATAACTGAATCCTGATGACATCATTTGTATTCCTGGATCCCCTATGCCAGACAGCTCCAGATCCATTCCATTTCTTGGAATACTTCCTGAGTATAAAGATCTTTTTTTGGCTTAGGTTAGCTTGAGTTAGATTTATGTTATTATGTGAGAAAGCTTAACTGATTTAAATGTGCTGTTTACTTCTATTGCATTTCCTACTTTCACTATCAATATCATATAATTCCATCACAAGTCAATAGTAAATTGCATATCAAAACATTACGCAAATTAGTGAACAAGACTTTTTTTCCTGTTCCTCGGGAATATTTCCCATATTTCTGGCAATTACAGTAATAAAAACTGCATGCATTCATTTATGTGTGTATATATAAAATATGTATATATATAAATATATACCTTAAATAAACTAACAGAATTTAAAAAGTATAAGAAAATATACAATATAAAGTAAATCTTTTTCTACTAAAACTGTTTGGAAAGATAGAAAGAGATGGAGTACTTCCAAATTCGTTCTATGAGGCCAGCATCACCTTAATTCCAAAACCAGACAAAGACCCCACCAAAAAGGAGAATTATAGACCAATATCCCTGATGAACATGGATGCAAAAATTCTCAACAAGATACTAGCCAATAGGATCCAACAGTACATTAAGAAGATTATTCACCATGACCAAGTAGGATTTATCCCTGGGACACAAGGCTGGTTCAACACTCGTAAAACAATCAATGTGATTCATCGTATCAGCAAGAGAAAAACCAAGAACCATATGATCCTCTCATTAGATGCAGAGAAAGCATTTGACAAAATACAGCATCCATTCCTGATCAAAACCCTTCAGAGTGTAGGGATAGAGGTAACATTCCTCAACATCTTAAAAGCCATTTACAAAAAGCCCACAGCAAATATCATTCTCAATGGGGAAGCACTGGGAGCCTTTCCCCTAAGATCAGGAACAAGACAGGGATGTCCACTCTCACCACTGCTATTCAACATAGTACTGGAAGTCCTCGCCTCAGCAATCAGACAACAAAAAGACATTAAAGGCATTCAAATTGGCAAAGAAGAAGTCAAACTCTTCCTCTTCGCCGATGACATGATACTCTACATAGAAAACCCAAAAGCCTCCACCCCAAGATTGCTAGAACTTATACAGCAATTTGGTAGCGTGGCAGGATACAAAATCAATACCCAGAAATCAGTGGCATTTCTATACACTAACAATGAGACTGAAGAAAGAGAAATTAAGGAGTCAATCCCATTTACAATTGCACCCAAAAGCATAAGATACCTAGGAATAAACCTAACCAAAGAGGTAAAGGATCTATACCCTAAAAACTATAGAACACTTCTGAAAGAAATTGAGGAAGACACAAAGAGATGGAAAAACATTCCATGCTCATGGATTGGCAGAATTAATATTGTGAAAATGTCAATGTTACCCAGGGCAATTTACAAGTTTAATGCAATCCCTATCAAAATACCATGGACTTTCTTCAGAGAGTTAGAACAAATTATTTTAAGATTTGTGTGGAATCAGAAAAGACCCCGAATAGCCAGGGGAATTTTAAAAAAGAAAACCATATCTGGGGGCATCACAATGTCAGATTTCAGGTTGTACTACAAAGCTGTGGTCATCAAGACAGTGTGGTACTGGCACAAAAACAGACACACAGATCAATGGAAAGAATAGAGAACCCAGAAGTGGACCTTGAACTTCATGGTCAACTAATATTCGATAAAGGAGGAAAGACTATCCATTGGAAGAAAGACAGTCTCTTCAATAAATGGTGCTGGGAGAATTGGACATCCACATGCAGAAGAATGAAACTAGACCACTCTCTTTCACCATACACAAAGATAAACTCAAAATGGATGAAAGATCTAAACGTGAGACAAGATTCCATCAAGGTCCTAGAGGAGAACACAGGCAACACCCTTTTTGAACTTGGCCACAGTAACTTCTTGCAAGATACATCCACGAAGGCAAAAGAAACAAAGGCAAAAATGAATTGTTGGGACTTCATCAAGATAAGAAGCTTTTGCACAGCAAAAGATACAGTCAACAAAACTAAAAGACAACCTACAGAATGGGAGAAGATATTTGCAAATGACATATCAGATAAAGGGCTAGTTTCCAAGATCTATAAAGAACTTATTAAACTCAACACCAAAGAAACAAACAATCCAATCATGAAATGGGCAAAAGACATGAAGAGAAATCTCACAGAGGAAGACATAGACATGGCCAACATGCACGTGAGAAAATGCTCTGCATCACTTGCCATCAGGGAAATACAAATCAAAACCACAATGAGATACCACCTCACACCAGTGAGAATGGGGAACATTAACAAGGCAGGAAACTACAAACGTGGAGAGGATGCGGAGAAAGGGAACCCTCTTACACTGTTGGTGGGAATGTGAACTGGTGCAGCCACTCTGGAAAACTGTGTGGAGGTTCCTCAAAGAGTTAAAAATAGACCTGCCCTACCACCCAGCAATTGCACTGTTGGGGATTTACCCCAAAGATTCAGATGCAATGAAACACCAGGACACCTGCACCCGGATGTTTCTATCAGCAATGGCCACAATAGCCAAACTGTGGAAGGAGCCTCGGTGTCCATCGAAAGATGAATGGATAAAGAAGATGTGGTTTATGTATACAATTGAATATTACTCAGCCATTAGAAACGACAAATACCCACCATTTGCTTCAACGTGGATGGAACTGGAGGGTATTATGCTGAGTGAAGTAAGTCAATCGGAGAAGGACAAACATTATATGTTCTCATTCACTTGGTGAATATAAATAATAGTGAAAGGGAATATAAGGGAAGGGAGAAGAAATGTGTGGGAAATATCAGAAAGGGAGACAGAACATAAAGACTCCTAACTCTGGGAAAGGAACTAGGGGTGGTGGAAGGGGAGGAGGGCGGGGGGTGGGGGGGAATGGGTGACGGGCACTGGGTGTTATTCTGTATGTTGGTAAATTGAACACCAATAAAAAATAAGTTTATAAAAAAAACAGTAAATCTTTCTCCCACCTCCAAACATCAATACAAATCCCTTTCTTGAGATTAGCAGTCATCTGCTTATTGTATATACTTCCACAAATAGTCTATACGTGTAAGTACTTATGTGTATATATGTGATTTGCAACTACATACACCTATTTACAATATTGATGGCATTCTTTACACAGTTATAATTTTTTTCTTAAATTTAAAAAAATATTTTGCTATTTTGCTTCTTATTTAAAAAGAAAATTGTATACTCCAACCCATATATTGCACTACTAGCTATATTCTCTCCTTCCCTTCCACTGCCAAAATGAAACACTTCCATGAATTTGGACTTACCATTTTCAAGGGTATTTTATACTTTTATTATATAGTTATGTACTTGTAATGTATCTTTTTACAGGCTTTTAAACTTATTAAGTGATACTCTAAATATTTTACAAATAGTGCTTTTTTGGTATTATACTTTTGACTTCTATTCATGTTGACACATGTATATCTGATAATACTTATCTTTACACATTGTAAAGATGTGCAATACATTGTGACTATCGATATATTTGGACTTATTTTTACATATTTTTCATGTTTCATGTATCCTGTTTTCTTTGCTTCTCTTTTTTGTCTCTACTTATTTGGATTAAATTTTCTATAACACCCCTTTCATTGTAATGCTTAGAATCTATTTATTTATACTCTACCTTGAAATTTTTGATAAAAATATTCATATTTTTGAGTAAAGCCTTCAGTGGATCAGGATTTTTATATACAACCAGAGTTTTAAGTGAACATTGTACAAAAATATAACACTTTTTCTACTTATAAGTATATTTTTAGGTAAAATTTTTATTAAAGTAAAACATGCATCACATATCATGTAAGTATACATGGGTGAGTTTTTTTAAAGTCAAGTTTATTGAATTATAACTTACACAAAGTAAAAATTCACCCATTTGTGATGTACAGCTGTATAAATTTTGACAAATTTTTAGTCATGTAAGAGCCATCACAATCAAGATACAGAAGAGTTCCATTACTCCAAAATGTTCCCTTGTGCACCAATATAGTCAATGCCTTCCTTTTACACCCAGTCCCTGGCAACCACTTGTGATTTTTATCTTGAATGAGACATAAATGGAATCATGTAGTAGGCAGCCTTGTGAATTTGACTTCTTTCACTTTAATTCAATGCTTTTGGGAGTCATTCATATTATTGCATATACCATGGTTTGTTCCTTTTTATCACTGAGTAGTATTTCATCATAGGATGTACCAAAATCTATATATCCACTCAGCAGTTGATGGACATTTGGGTTGTTCCAGTTTGGGGCAATTATTAATATAGCTTCTATAAGCATCAGCATACAGGTCATTTTGTGGAACTATGTCTTCATTTCTCTTAGGTAAATACCAAAGAATGGAATTGCTGGGTCCTATGGTTAGTTGTGTATAACGTGTTTATATACTTTATATAAAGCTATGTACTTTATAAAGTTATATATACCATAAAGAAACTGCCAAACTTGCTGCCTAAATCAATGTAACTTGAAGGCATCTGTGCTTAACTACAATAGCAATGCCATTTGTTGAATGCCTATTATGGGTTGGGCATTGTATCAAGTGCTTGAAATACAACAGTCTATCCCTACAATCAATCTATGAGATAACTCCAATTATCCTTATTTTACTTTATTTAAAATCAAAGTTCATGAACATTAACATCATGAACTTACAAGACTACGTAACATTCTGGGATATACATATGTAATTATATGTAAACATTTAACATATATTTTTACATACACACACACAAATATACTAGGTCAACCTATATTCTCAAGAATGTATGACAGATGACAAAAAATATTTACTTAGGAATTTGAAAAATAAACCATATGTGGTTGGTTCACAAGCACTTGATTAATTTTTGTATATCTTAGCCACACTTGCCGGGAAAGCAGAGATGTACCAGATACCCTTGAGCATGCTGCCTTTTTTATAGATCAGTCAAGACTTTCCACATATAATTGGTCTTCTTGTTCTTTATTCTAATGCCTCCAAAACTTTACCAAAGTGTTTGGCCTGAAGGTGTCTTGTAACTGGGAGTCACGTGTGTATTTAGTCTTAGTAATGAGAACTGGGAGCTGACAATGAATTTAGTCATTAGCTGGATCTTCTGCTTCTCAGATTGTGATGCTAGTTCATCTCTCCCTAATACTAGTAAGAATATAAACATTCTGTTGCTTACTCCACCACAATTTACCTATTAAAAACATTTGTCTTCTTGACTAAAACATGGTCTCCTAAATCCACTAATTTTACTATTGTAATAAAAAATATTTCTACGCATATACAATCACAATCATACTTTTAAAACTCTCTAAACTAATTTTACAAACCTATCACCACATTTCATTGAATCTAAGATCTACTGATTTTAAAACACCAATTTTATGCAGAAAAATCAGGCCAATACTACTTTTTAGATACCATCTATTATAATAAGCATACAGCAATGTTAAAATGTAAAGTGATTTTTAAGTGTTTTATTTTATTTTTTTAAAGTAGGCTCCAAGCCAGTGTGGGGCTTGAATTCATGGCCCTGAGATCAAGACCCTGAGATCAAGAGTTGGATGCTCTACTGACTAAGCCAGTCAAAGGTCCCAAAATATGAAATGATTTTTAACCTAATATATTTCCTTGCTCCAAAACAATAAAATTCTCTTCTGAGCAATACCAAAATATATTTTTCTAGCCTGTGGCATATGTTTTAGATTTTTTCTCATCTCCTCACTCTACTCACACACAAAAACCATATCTTGTCCTTTTCTTGTTAGTATTCTCTATTAAATAAAGAGAATTTGCAGCATTCTTGATTTTTCTTTTGTTTTCTATATAAGGAAAACTTAGAAGCTTTCATTGCAATCTCCAATGGTGTACTTTAGAATTTTATATGTACTCCAGCTACCTTTCATACTTATTGCCAACATGTAAAAAGTATTGCTTAAAACAACCTAGGAGGGGCGGCTGAACTAATTCCAGGTGAAGCAATGGAATCAAAACATAATATGATAACAGTTATTAGATAATAACAGAAGTTTACAGAACAATCGGTGTGTTTTATATCTTTAGCATCTTCTCCCTATATCTTATTTTTCTTGTACCATTTTCTTCTTTTGTTTCCAGTTTTATTGAGATATAAATGACAGATAACATTGTATTAGTTTTAGATTACCACAATAAAGTTAGTTACTGTCAGCTCACATAGTTATATGTTTTTTTCCTTGTGATATGAACTTTCAAGATTTACTTTCTTAACAACTTTCAAATACATGATACAGTAGTTAGCTTTAATTACTGTGCTGTATGCTACATCCCCAGAACTTACTTACCTTTAGGGACTGAAAAAAAAAAGTAGGTTAACTAATATTAGTAGTCTTAATAATTGAAAGGCTCATTCTAAAACTGTATTTTGAGCAATGCCATCTAAATAGGACTATTCTGTATTGCTACCACATTAAAAATGAACTACATTGTTTTTTAGAGTCTTATCTAGTACTTTAGAATGATAGGGAAAGAGAAGACTATACTATCTACATCACTGAAAACTATTTGTTATGGATATTGTGGAGAAACCATTTTTATCTTATTTCAAAATCGTGTTATGTTTTGTTTGAATGTGTTTTTAATAGTAATAGTCTGACATAATTAAGCCTTCCTTTGGTAACTCCACGACCATTAATGGTAATCTGTTTTTATCAGAGAACCAAGGCATTTGATCTTATGTGTGATACCTGCTAAATAAAGAAACACACAGTATAACTTAAATCACAAAACCAAATAATTTTTAGAACTGAAAAAGGATCTTAGAGGTAATATAATCTTCTACTTTATAGGTGAGGAAATTACTGTTAATATGTTTAAGGAAACATTTGGAAAGTGTCCAAGGTTTCATAGTTGGTTAGAAGGAAAGTTGGAACTAGAATACAAGTATCCAAAAAACGTTGCTTATTCTACCATACAAAATCACATTTCAGTATGGCTTAATTTAATATGTATATTTACTGTTTTAATAGAATTCTTTTATAGAGTAATCATAAATGTATAGACTGTGTTATACTATTCAACATATTTGTAAGAAATCTGATTAGGTATGTTCAAAAAATACATCAAATTAGAAAACTGCTTAATAACTATAGCCATCCTAATATTTGACTTTTTTTTTTAACCAAAAGCAGGTTATGAACCTAGTAAAGAAATACAACTAAATATCTTACAAAAGGATATCTAAAAGATTAAAAGCTACTATCAAAAGGGTAAAAATGACTGGAATTTTTTAAAAATATTTTATTTACTTATTCATGACAGACACAGGGAGAGAAAGGAAGAGACACAGGCAGAGGGAAAGCAGGCTCCATGCAGAGAGCCTGACATGGGACTTGATCCCAAGTCTCCAGGATCACACCCTGGGCTGAAGGCAGTGCTAAACCACTAGGCCACCAGGGCTGTCCAAATGACTGGATTTCAATTACACTTTCCCTTCATAGGAAAAGTCGGATTGCTCACCACAGTATATTACCATAGTATATTTTTCCTTAAAGACTATTCCTAAGAAGTGATATGTTGTCCTCATGAGATACCCTTCAGACCAAGGATGATCAGGTTTCAGACTCAAAAGCAGTCTTACATATACTGTCTAGTAATCTATAGTCTGACATGAGAAAGGAAAGAATACCACTTGTAATGGAAGCAAAATTCAAAGTATTCACAGGCAGACAATGATCCATGAACAGTTAGCTGAGTCTAAAAAATGAGAAGGAAGGTAGAGAGAAGTATTCCAGAAAGAGAGTGAAGTACAGTGATTAAGAGCAAAGTTAGTTGGGTTTGGCTACCAGTGAGTAGTTCTGAGACTCTAAATTAGGGCCTCTAAACTGCAATTTTTTCATTGATAAAATGGGGGTGATAATACCCATCTCATGTGACTATTATGCAATGATAAAATGAGATAACTTACCATATGATATAGCCATATGAAAGTAAAGAAATATGTAATCTGTACAATAGACTCTGTTGAACTTTGTATATAAAATTATTGTGGAAATAACTGATGTCAATGAGAAACAGCATTGTACCAAGTAAGGAGTCAATAAGGTGAGAAAGGACTGGGCTTAAAGTATAAGTCATGTGGTAGTCTAGAGTATGATCATTAACTGGATATTAAGTATTTTAGACTTGTGGGCCACATTGTCTCTCTTGCAATGACTCCATTGTTGCACTGTGAAAACAGCCATAGACAATATATAAATGAACAAGCAACGCTTGTTCCAATAAAACTTTATTTACAGAAACAGTCAGCTGGTTAAGGGGCCATAGTTCACAGATTACAGATCTAGAGAGTCAGGTTTACATACAGCCCAGAATATGTGCTGGTTTATATAAGCATTTATATAATATGGTTTGTCAGATGCCAAAGAAGTGAAGAATGGAGATGCATTTGATATATTTTCTCTCTCTAGAATGAACAGTTTCTAAAGGCAATGAAACAAAATATCTGAAATCCACAGTTTTAAAAGAAGTTCTTCAGGGCATTTAATGATAGAAAGGAAAAAAGGAATTAATAGTGGTTCATGGCAACCATGTGCTTGTATGGTAACCCTGCAGTGTGAGAGAAAACCACCTTGTCAAGGAAGAATGATTTCAGTTATTACATATGAAGCAAAGCAAACAAATAAAAAAACCTTGTAGCTTTAAATTATATTTTGCCTGATGTTAACATAGTTTCAAGAGCAATCTTTTTATTAGCTTTGGCACAGCATATCTTTTTATATCATTTTAATTTCAATCTCTTTTATATGACTAGGTTTAAAAGTGACTATTGTAAACAGCATGTATTATTTTTTTCCAGTCTAACAATCTTCATCTTTTAACTTGAACATTTGATCCCTTCACTTTTAATGTAATTACTGATAAATCTATAATCCTATCATGTTCTTTTTGTTCTGATACTTTTCTTTATATATCCTCTTCCCTACTATCTTTTGGATTTTTTAATTATCATCATCTTATTTACTTTACTTTGAATGTTATATTCCCCTTTACCTTCTTCTTCTTCTTTTTTTAAAAAGAATCCAAGAGTTCTTTTTTTTTTAAAGATTTTATTTATTTATTCATAGAGACACGTACACACACACACACACACACACACACACACACACACACAGAGGCAGAGACACAGGCAGAGGGAGAAGTAGGCTCCATGCAGGGAGCCTGACAGGGGATTGGATCCAGGGTCTCCAGGATCACACCCTGGGCTGCAGGTGGCGCTAAACCGCTGCGCCACCAGGGCTGCCTCCCCTGTACCTTCTTTTAATGGTTATCCTAGGAAATACAAGAAAAAATGTCTGACTTATCAAAAACCTAGTATTAATACTCCTGGACAATAAGAGACCTAAAACCCTTTAACTCTATTTACTCTTCTCCCAATTTATTTGTTACTATTTATTCTTAATGTATTCTTATTTAAGATTTAAGCCTAAAAGAATATCATTTATATATATATATATACACACATATATTATATATATGTATATTATATATGTATATATATACTGTATACATATGTATATACATATACATATATTGTATAATATACAGTATATATATACAATATATCATATATATACATATATAAATGTATATATATATATATATAACTTGTGTATGTATGTATATGTGTGTGTGTGTAATATATATATATATATATATATATATATATATATATATATATATATTACTTTTGTGTTTTATTCCTTCCTGGTAATAAGGTAGCCCTTATGGAATAGTGTCCCTTCTGTGTAAAAAACAGCTCTTAAACGTTTAATACAAAGCTGCAAATGACTTACTCAATTTTTAGTTGTGTGAAAATGTGTTTAATTGCATGTTCATTCTTTGAGGATATTAATTTTGGGTATACATATGCTTTTAAATTAGCACCTATTTTCTTTTAGCACATTGAAAGCATTGTTCTAATGTCTCTTGACTTCCACTGCTCTGTTCAGAAGTCATTTGTAAATCTAACTGTTGCTCATTTGAAAGTAATCTTTTTCTCCTTTATCTGGTTATTTTTATGAATGTCTCTGAGGTTAGAATTCTATTTCATTATGATGTGATTAGTTGTGTATTTTCTTCTTGCTTTGGAAGAATATCTTTCATCAGTTTCAGAAGACTGTCAGTCATTTTATGTTCTAATAATGCTTTTCCAGCATTGTTTATATTTTCTCCTGTTTTGGAGAGAGCCCAATTAAACGTTTGTTGGACTATCTTACTCTATATCTCTTAATATATATATATATATACATATAATTTATTTATTTATTTATTTATTTATTTATTTATTTATTTATTTATTTTATTTAAGACTTGTGTATTCACAAGACTCTGATTTCTTCTTCTTCTTCTTTTTTTTTTTTTAAGGTTTTATTTATTCATGAGAGACACAGGGAGAGAGAGGCAGAGACATAGGCAGAGGGAGAAGCAGGCTCCATGTAGGAAGCCTGATGCGGAACCTGATCCTGGTCTTCAGGATCATGCCCTGGGCCAAAGGCATACGTCCAACTGCTGAGCCACCCAGGCATCCCTTCTCTTAATATTTATTTACTAGTGTTGTATTATAGGTAATTTTTCAGATACATTTCAATTCATATGTCTTCCAGCTACCTAATTCTTTCTTCAGCTGTGTATAATCTGACATTTGTTTAGAGTGTTTTACTTAAAAAATATTTTAGTTTTTCCTTTGAATTTGTATGTGATTCTTTTCCAGATTTGCATGGTGTTTCCTAGAAAATGCTTCTGGTTGAATCATGGTTGTGATTCATACTCTATTTAAATATTCACTGAAGCCTTTCAAACATAGCTTTTCTATATTCTTTAGATGAATTTATAGTTTGTTGTGTTTGTATGTGTGCTTTTTTGGGGAAGTTGTTGTATCTATTGTTACTGTCATTCATGATGGTTTTCCTCTTCATGTGCTTGACTGATCTTTGGTTGTGAATCCATGTTTTCCTGATAATAATTTATGGGAACCTACTAGATTAAATTAGGGATGCCTTCTTTTGAGGATGTGTGCCTATTTCATCAGGGAGCCAGAAGAGACAATTCCCAGATAAAGTTCAAGAAGCCTGAATTAATGCTGAAGTTTCTGGTTCAGCTTCCTAGCCTTACTGCTGGTTTAGGAATTGGAATGCCAACTGAAGATGAAAGTACTTCTATAGATATTTACCCTTGGTGCCACTCCAGACCATCTGTTTGCTCACTATTGGAGAGAGGTTTGTCTCTGGTTCTACTCCCAATTTTTTTGTGAAGTAAAATTTTTTGAAACATTTCCTTTATTTTTTGTGAGTCTAGCAATGCATGAAAATTAGATTTCTTTCCAGGGCCTGCTAGGTTAACAGCAAAAGTGTCCTTATACTTTTTGGACACACTGCAGGAAAGAGAAGCCTATATTGAAATTTAACACATACTATATTATCAAAAATAGACCAATCTGTTTTTATAATTTAACATTTAGAATTCTTACATATAGTATATTGACTGGATTTATTTATTTTTCATAATATTCCTGACTTAAAAAAAAAAGATTCAAGAGGTTTCAGATTGCATTTGCAAGTGCTTCTCTGAAAACAACCTACTATAGGGCTGTCTAATCTAAAATACAAATATATAAAAAGTAAAGTAAATTTTGGATATAGTCATCCTAACAATATTTTTTTAATATTGTTTTATGAAAGTACCAGAGATGTAAAGGTTGTCTGTATAAGAATTTTAATCACATGGCTAGGAGAAGTTAAGATGGTGGAGGGGTAGGGGACCTCAATTGAGCCTTGTCCATGGAATTCAGCTAGCTAGTTATCAAATAATTCTAAACACCTGTGAAATCAATGGATCTGAGAAAAGAATTGCTGCAGTTCTACAAACAGAAAAGCTGCCACTTTTGCAAGGTAGGAGGTGTGGAGACATAAATCCAGGGTGTTATACTGGAAGAAACTCTTGAGATGAGGGAGCTCTTAAGCAGACTCTTGGAAAGTATTATGAGCAGTGGAGTGCAAGATTGGAACTTTTAGAAGATTGCTACAGTTGGGACTTCCCTGGCTTAAAGATGCTCAGGTGGTAAAGTGGGGCAGGATCTCAGGTGGGACAGCATGGTCTCAGGACCCCTGAATCACAAAAAGAATGGAGGTGCCCGGCTGCACAGAGTTCTCAAGCATTGGAGCAGGGAAGCATGCTGAAAGCAGTGAGTCAAAGTGCCAGCTTTCCATTCTGTGTTACCATAAACCCTGAACCACTGCACAGTTGGGCAACTGCTCTCCAGGCATAAATCCAGCAAAAGGGAGAAGTGGGGCAAGAACCATTTCCTTCCCCTGAGAAGAATGGCACTGGTGTGTGCCACAAGAGTCCATAAAGTTTGGAGACTGGAAACTGAGATAAAAATAGTCACAGGCTGGGTGAACAGAGTTAGGACAGAAACCAGGGAGACAAGAATAATTGCTTTCTTGTGAGAGCTCACTAAAGAATGGGGGTGCTGCGAACTTTCAGCTCCAGGGCTAGAAATTGGGGAACTACCATTTTCATCCCTCCTATTGGTGCTGAAAGCCCTCAGAGAGCAAAACTGCCACAGAGTGCAATCTAGAGCTGCTGACACTGAGACTGGCTCCTTGGCAAGGGGGGCTGCAATTCCATCAGGGCAAGGATATCTGAGAATCAGTGCAACAGGCCCCTCCCCCAGAAGACCAGCAGGAACAACCTGCTAACACCAAGTTTAGGAATCACAGAGAACTGCAAAACTTCAGCTCTTGGGGAAAACAATATATAGCATTCATGGTTTTTAAATTATTCTTTAGTTTTTCAGTTTTATTTTTTAAAATTATTTTCTTATTTTATCAAATCTTTAAAAAATTCTCTTTAAATTTTAATTTATATATGTTATATACATACAATTTTATTTTTGGTTTTCTTTCATTGCATTTTATTTTATTTTTGTATATATGTAAGTTTTTTGTTCTTTCCTATTTTGGGATCTAGTTTCTTTTAACAAACAAACCAAAATACACCCAGGATCTAACTTATTGTTTTGCTATGTTTTACTTCTTATTTGATTTTTTTCTTATTTTGTTTTGCTTTTTCCTGGTATTGTTGTTGCTATTTTTGTCTTTTGTCCCTCTTTCAATTGTTCTTTTCTGGACATAGAATGAGGCAGAGAAACTTATCCCAAAAGAAAGAACAGGGGCAGTACTCAGTGCCAGGGATTTAATCAATATGGATATAAGTATGATGACAGAACCAGAATTCAAAACCACAATTATAAAGATATAACTAGGCTTGAAAAAAGCATAGAAGACTGTAAAGAATCTCTTACTGTAGAAGTAAAATAATTAAAATCTCATCATGCTGAAATTAAAAATGCTATTACTGAGTTGCAGTAAGAAATGGAGGCTCTAATTGCTATGACGAATGAGGCAGAAGAAAGACTCAGTGATATAGAAGACAAAATGATGGAGAATAAGGAAGCTGGGAAAAAGAAAAATAACTCTGAATCATGAAGGAAGAATTCAAGAATCAGAGATACTGTAAAGTGAAATAATATTTGAATAGCTGTCCCAGAAGAGGAGGAAGTGGAGGAGGAGATGTGTGTGTGTGGGGAGAGAGAGAGAGAGAGAGAGAGAGAAACACAGAAGGTTTATTTGGACAAATTATAGTTGAGAACTTCTCTAATCCGGGAAGGAAACAGGCATTCAAGTCCAGGAAGCATAGAGAACCTCTCTTAAAATCAATAAAAATAGGTCAATACTTTGACATAAAGTTTGCAAATTTCAGAGACAGAGAAAATCCCTAAGGCAGTTGAGGGCAAGAGGTCCTTAACCTACAAGGGTAGAATCATAAGGCTGGCAGAAGACCTATCCATAGGGACCTGGCAGGCCAGAAAGTACTGGCATGATAATACCTCAAGGTGCTAAATGGGAAAAATATGCAGCCAAGAAAACTTTATCCAGCAAGGCTGTCATTCAGATAGGAGAGAGGAAGAGTTTCCAGGACTAACAAAAACTAAGAGAATTTGTGAACACTAAACCAGCCTTGCAAGAAATACTAAAAGGCATCCGTTGAGCAAAGAAAGAGCCCCAAAGTAACAAAGACCAGGCAGGAACAGCGACTTTACAGGTAATACGGTGGCACTAAATTCATATCTATCAATAATTACTATGAATGTATATGGACTAAATGCTCCAATAAAATACAGAGAGTATCAGAATGGATACACAAAAGACCCATCAATATCTCTAGATAAAAGAGACTCATTTTAGACCCAAAGACATCTCCAGAGTGAAAGTGAGGGAGTAGAGAACCATTTATCATGCTAATGGACATTGAAAGAAAGCTGGACTAGGAATCCTTATATTAGAAAAAATAGATTTTAAGCCAAAGACTGTAATAAGAGATGAAAAAGGACAACTGTATCATAATAAAAGGGTCTATCAAACAAGAAGATCTAACAATTGAAAATATTTACACTCCTGACTGTGATGACTTATGTATTCCTCTTTAGGGTCCAACTGCGCTTTGTCTTGCTCAGCTTCACGTGTTACATTGCCTCGCTATGCCCTGGCCTGTGGAGGACACAGCAGGAACCCACCTACTTCTGTTCCAGGGCAGCCCTCATTATGAAACCCTGACAGTTGGGCTGCCGATAAGTCCTCTCCCACAGATACACCTCTGAGGAGAAAATGTTACATAAAGAAATCTTTGCCCTGGGCCAGGGAATCTGCAGAGCTGGAGAAAAGCAGTGAAAATTTGGCTATAAATCAGATTTATGAAGCAACCAATATGAGGAATGATTTTAGGAAGCATTCTAAGTTCACGACGAAATTATCCTGTTTACATGCTTAAACTACTGCTGAAATCCATAAATTATAACCAAATTGCCCCTGAAAAACACAGCACTGTGGTCCTGGTCTTGCCACTGGTGAAGACACCCCTGTATATAGCAGAGCCACCACCTTTTGTGAAGCATATTTGTTTTAAGGATACACTTGGGACTTTTCTCAAATTAATTAAATAGCTGTGAAAAAAGCACATTCTTCTGAGACTTTCCTGCAAGCCCCTGACAGAAGCCAATAGGAAAGTAGTTTTTAATTTGGAGCAGCCAAATATATAAACCAATTCAATAACAAAATTAAAGAAACACATTTATAATAATACAATAATAGAAGACTTTAAGAATTTTCATCAGATGGTTAAGAGTATCACGAAAAAAATTTCCAATATCATCACTTTTAAGCTCTGTATTAACCTGTGTGACAATATTTCTTTTTCTTGTCTTTTTTTAAAGACTTTATTTTTTAAATAATTTCTACATCCAGTGTGGGACTCAAACCCACAGCTCCTAAATCAAGAGCTACACACTCTACTCACTGAGCTAGCCAGGCACCCCATGGCTTCTTGTCTTTATGCCAGTTTCTCTTGTTCTACAATAAATATAAGAATTAGAACTATTTAAAACAATTTGATGGTCAGAATCACTATAGTAGCTAGCATAATTCAGATGAGTGATAAAGTGACTACCACATCCTAAGCTTGTCATGTGCCTATGTCTGACCACCAGTAACTGCCACATATTCTAATTTAACACTTACAGGTTTTCATAGTCTACTTTCTTAAAGGCGGAAGGTAGGGATCCCTGGGTGGCGCAGCGGTTTGGCGCCTGCCTTTGGCCCAGGGCTGATCCTGGAGACCCGGGATCGAATCCCACGTCGGGCTCCCAGTGCATGAAGCCTGCTTCTCCCTCTGCCTGTGTCTCTGCCTCTCTCTCTATCTCTCTGTGACTATCATAAATAAATAAAAATTAAAAAAAAATTTTAAAAAAAGGCGGAAGGTATATATAAGTAATTATCTAAATGATAAAATGTTGACAAATAGAAAGTGACATATTCTCAATGACTGCCTTTAACAATATGAATCCTTAAAGTTAAAAAAAATCCACAAGGTAGAAGAACCACTTGTTAGAAAATTAGTTCCTTAAACCTTCTCTTTTTAAAATTATGGGATGCCTGGGTGGCTCAGGCAGTTCAGTGTCTGCCTTCTGCTCAGGTCATGACCTCAGGGTTCTGGGATTGAACCCAGACTGCTCAGTGGGGTGTCTGCTTCTCTCTCTCTCTCAGAAAAATAAAATCTTTAAAATAATAATAATAAATGTTAGTATTACAGGCAGAGCTTGAACTCTGAACTCTTACCAGTTTAGTAAATAATCTTGAGTCTGTGTATTAACTACTTTGCCAATCTCTTCAACATTAAATAGGCCATTATATCCTATTGTGACTCTACAGATGAGTTTACTCCCAATTCCTAGCTCTTTTTCCATTCATTGTCATTTACTAGGAAAACTTTGTACTTTTTAATGTTTTTAGTGTTGACAGCATTTACTTTTTAGAGAAATAATTTAACATCTTTGTCTGAAACTATTTCTTTGTCCATTAATTAAGACTACAGAGGATTTATCTTTTCTGTTGAATGAACTCTATCTCAGAAGATATTACTTAAGATTTGTTGCTAGTCAGATCCAACTAGATGTCTGGTTTCTGAGACTTCTTGACTATACCTCTGAAAGTAATTTATACTAATATATGTGAAACCACTGACCACCTCACTGGCTTCACTAATACTCCATGCATCATTTAATAAGATTTGCCTCTTTTAACATCTAGAAAGCAGGTTCATCAGATAGTACTTATAGTCTTCAGAGAACACCTATTAATTTATTGAATTTCTGTCTACCATGCCACTCATTCCTGAGATCATTTCCTCAGGAAAAAAATTACATGCAGGAAAATACTTAAAGTATCAGCTGGAATGTGAGTTTCCCCAAAAAAGTGCATTCTCCCTTCTCATGGCACGATACATTCCTTTCTCTAAGCTTGCTTTCTCTTGTACTACCTAAGAACATGAGCACACAGAGAAAATTAAATTCTTATTTAAACTGAAGAAGCAAACATTTCCCAAAATGACAATATTCCCCTCTGTTACACTTGAGTCATAAACATTTCTCTACATGCCAGTGCCCTCCTATTTAGTTAGAATTTTAGTCAGCAGTATTTTGTTTATTTGTTCAGGATTTTTTTTTAGTACATCTATAATATACTTCATCACCTGAACACCTGAACTAAACTTGTCTTGCCAGCAAAAAATTTTGAAATTATGCAATCTGCAATTCAGTCCATGGCAAGCACTTGGATAGAATTTCTTCTATACCTTTCAACATACCTAACAACAATTAAAGAACTGCCTGCATAGAAATATTGCCAACTGAGAAGTAAGTGAAGCGGGATTAATTAGGTGAACTTGACTAACATTTTAGCTAAGGACTTTTCATATACTCATATTAAATAAGTACTATAATCATTATCTATCAAATTAACTTCGATATTAATCCAAAATTTTATGAATGTATTGAAAGGAAAATCAGTACAATTATGTGATCTTCAATTAATAAAAATAAATTTTTCATTCATTGAATAGTTTTTATATACAGGCTATAAAGAAAATGTAAAAGACTACGGGAAGACCATGGTAACTAGAAAAACATTCTTGAAGAAAGGAACACATTTTGAGGAGTTATATTTTAAATGGAAAATTTGAAAACTAGGAGACAAAGAGACCTTTAAACATATAAATGTCAATATATAACTAGCAAAAATTATAACTATAAAAACAAATATAAAGCTTTATAACCAAGGCTGCATGAAAGGTATTTTTACTAAAACAGTTCCCTAATTAAGTAAGAGTACTAAAAGAAATCAAATAAAAGAAATTTTAATTTATAAATTTCCCATTTGTGAAACCATTTTACTCAGGTTTCTCTAACCCAGTAAATTTCCTATTCATTTATTATAAAAATCAACAAGAACTAATTGAAGTCATCTGAATTAAAGGAAATTTTTTTAAAAGACCAAAACACATTCTAAAGAAAAATAGGCCAGGAAAAATTTCATAAATAAAAGTTTTCTTAAATACCTTAGGTTGACTTACAGGCATTAAGAAAAGCAACTACATATTTTAGCTTTTCTACGTTCTTTCTTTTTTCTTTCAGATTTTTAGTTTTCAATCAAAGGAGGAAAGACTGCTGAGCAAAAGGCAAATGACTTTATTTGTGGTAATCAATATACATAAAAAGTAATTGAAACAAAAATTCTGTGTATGAATGTGGAATTATTTAGGAGTTGTGTCTAAGCATGTGAAAAGCATAAGAAAAGAGAATTCCCTGTTTCCTTTTGGATGCTGCAGACAACACAACACAGCCTAGGGCACACTGCTGCGGATTTTAACTGTTGTATGGAACTACTCAAAATGCTTTTGATCCATTTTATCTTCCAAGTTAGCAAAGAAATGTTGCAATAAGAAACACCAACAAAGATCTGAAAAAGTTAAGCTCTGGATTACCATATTGTGTTCTCCTGCCATTCAATGCTTCATACAATGGCAGTGGTGTTCAAAGTAAGAAAAAAAAGTGGAGGGAGAGAGAAAAAAGAGAAACTGGTCTCAGAAAGCGCAAAGCACAAAGTAAATAATATTCTTCTACATCCCTTCTTTTTCACAGATTGGATGTTAAAAGAGTTGCAGCAATTAGGCTTTTGTTAATTACCAGCTGTTGAAACAGATGTGTTGACTATCCTTATTAGTCAACAGCTGGGTGAGGAGAACAATTGATGCTCCCTAAAACCAACAGCCAGCTGCTCTGAAGTAATTATCTCCAATTAATAATACAGGTGATAAAGGCAAAAAGCTCCTATCCCTCTGTTTCAATATCTTCCGCAGTTTCAATAACTATGGCTTTATCATTACACAGTAATAGAGAATACATTTATTACAACAAGTAAGGTTGTATATTAGAGTTGCATTAACTCTATGGTAGTTTCCATTATGCAATATCTGAAGAAGGAATCAGAGAAGTGCTAAAAGTAGAAGCAGACATTCTGTAGGCTTTTATTTATCATATTTCAAATGTCACTGCCAACTTACTTCTCTAGTACTAACAATAATAGCTAAGCACTTAAGTTCTTTGAAAAAGAGAAGCATAACTAAAATCTGTTCTTTTTGATTTCCAAGTATTTTCGCTGATCATGTTTTATATTCAGTTCACTGAAGCAATATATTTCTTCTTGGTATGCCTAAATATCAGTGTCTTTTTCCCTAGCTTACATTTCCTAGGTGACTGGTAGAAGCAATTTTACCAAACCCAAAAAAGAATTTATTTCATAGCAGTAAACATTATTTTATGTATATGAAGAGATCAGCAAAATAAGCAAGCAGGAAACAAACAAAAAACCCCACATTTTATTTTAGACAGCATTGTATAATTATAATATATGATATTCAAGTTTCTAATTATGATGATGTCAAAAAAGAAATAGCACAATGGAGCATACTAACAGCAATAATTATGTGTATAAAAATTACTTTCACTGTTTTAAAGGTTCATATTACAATTTCACTTAAAAGAAATGTAAAACAAAGATTTAAACAAGTCAGGCATCCATCTCTGTCCTACAAAAGAGGTATCTACAAGAATTTACAACCATATCTATTCACTAATTAGAGAACACTTAAAGACACTGCCTTTCTGAAAACAAGGATTAGAGCTGGATGAATACACTCCTTTCACAAACCTTCCTCATGTCTCTGTTGGGTCATCATAAGCAGCTTGTTCTTTCAGCATTAAACAGAAAAGCCTACCGATTATCAGTTCTGAATGCCTCAGTTAGGCATCGGGACAATTAATAAGGACAGAAACTTTAAACAACATGTAAATAAATCGTTTCATCAAAAGAAGTTGTAATAAAAAAATAATTAACAAAAGCAAACTTTCTAAAGCAATGTTATTTAAGGTTGCCTCCTGGGCACTACACTTTCTGATATGAAAATTCACAAGCTAGAAAACTCTACCATATTCTATGAAATTATGTTTCCTAAAACAGGAATTTCAACACTTACATAATTACAAATGAGACATAAGCACATCACCAAAAACAAGAAATTATCCATTTCTATGAAACCGACTTCCCATGAGAATTTGTAACATTTAAAAATTCTATAACTTCTAAGGAATCTCCTGATACATAGAAACTACCAAAATATGTAAATAGAGGAACAAACTATTAGCTTTATGTTTGAAAAATCTGTATTAGGCCATAGAATTTATTCTGTGATTCCTCGATTCTAAGAGAAAACCTAATTTCTCAGCAGAGTAGCAACAAAAGCAAATCTCTACTACCCTGACACTGGAACAATCCTTTCACTCAGCTCTACACAGGAATACTGTGTATTCCTGCACAAGGAATAGCAGCTGATCATGCTTTTCTCTTCAATGTGGAAAGGGACAGGTTGTGGTCACCATCTAACATGCTCATCAGGTTTTGTTACCCATACAGGGCAGCCATGGCTACTACTGAAAGGGGAATGTCCTCTCCATATATTTTAGGTGACCTAAACCAAGAAGGCATTAGTTAGACCGATTTTGAAGCCATGGTTCTTCAGTTTATTGCTCCTTAAAAGTAAGACAAGAAATTTATATCCTCTTTCTTCTGCAAAAAAAAAACTAATGGCAATACATAGTGAATGTCTGATTGTTGCACACAAGTTCTCTAAATGTTGCTATTCTAGAAATTTAAAAATATCTAGGCATAAACCATAACAGTACTCAAGTATGCAGAGCTGCTTTCAACAGATACCTCATTTTCACACCAATTTCAATACATTAAAATTTAAGAATTTTATTGTATGATTTAGTTACCTGGGATGAACACTTGCATTTTCTCATCCATAACCTATGGATTCTCACTGTTTCCTACCTTGCTCACTGGCAGACCCATATACTTCTCTCCATGAAGTCTTTCCCATCCTCTGCCAAAGACAGTTCTTTCCTTATGCTTCACTTAACCTTGTATACATATTTATTATAGCATTCATCTAATTATGTCTGTATTTTTTTATCTTCCCAGTAGATGGCAAATTTCTTTTCTGTTATGTATTCCCAGCATGTAGTATATAAACTTTTATTAAACATTTTCAGTGAATATATTAAAAATAATAGACAATTTTGTCCAATAATTGTTGAAAAAGCAAATTTTTATAAGTATAATTCATATCATACAAAGGTATTATTTATTTAATTCAGGCTGACTCATCATTCATATCCATGATTAGAAAAATTTATCCTTTTAACCAAAATTATCAACTTAACTTGGCTTGACTGATTCTCATATTCAAGACACTAATTTCAATTTTACATCACCTCATAATTGATCTATCAAATAAATAAAGGAAGAACTTTAAAAGCCAAAATAAGAATTTTCTTTTAAAACCTCTATGTTCTTCACCTACCATGCCTACAATTTACTTGTGATAGTTTAAAACTGTAGTTTCATGCCATATTTTGGATTTTTCTTGTTATATGTAACATATTTTGAGAATCCTTTCTCAACACATCACAATGAAAATTATCCTTGCCTTAAATATATTTATGAATTTTTAACATATACTGGCTTTCACTGATTCTTAGGCACTGTCCTTCCCTCTTTTGAGATCTGTTTTCTTTTTCTTTTTGGCTATAATAATTCTTCAAGTAATTCCCCCAGAAAGTATAAATTGGTACTTTCTTAGCCTTACTTGTTAAAAAACAAAAGTCTTTAATTTCGCCTTCTCATATAAATGATGTTTTGGCTAGATATCAGATCCTTTATTTTATTTCTTTTTTTTTTAAATATTTTTTTTCTTTATTTATTTATGATAGTCACACACACACAGAGAGAGAGAGAGAGAGAGAGAGAGAGAGAGAAGCAGAGACACAGGCAGAGGGAGAAGCAGGCTCCATGCACTGGGAGCCCGACATGGGATTCGATCCCGGGTCTCCAGGATCGCGCCCTGGGCCAAAGGCAGGCGCCAAAGCACTGCACCACCCAGGGATCCCCCTGTTTCTTAAAGATTTATTTAGGGGATCCCTGGGTGGCTCAGAGGTTTAGCGCCTGCCTTCGGCCCAGGGTGTGGTCCTGGAGTCCCGGGACCAAGTCCCACATCGGGCTCCCTGCATGGAGCCTGCTTCTCCCTCTGCCTGTGTCTCTGCCTCTCTCTCGCTTTGTGTTTCATAAATAAATAAATAAATAAATAAATAAATAAATAAATAAATAAAATCTTTTAAAAAGAAAATATTTTTAAAAATAAAAAAAATTTATTTATTTGAGAGAGTGGGGGGACGGGCAGAGGCAGAACTGGGTAGAGAATCTCAAGCAGACACCCCACTGAGGACAGAGCCCAACATGGGGCTCAATCCTATGATCCCAAGATCACGACCTGGTCCAGAATCAAGAGTTGTATACCCAAATGACTGAGCCACCCAGGCCCCCCTAGATGTAGGATCTTTCAATTGCAGTATTTTCTCATAAGATTTGTAAACACAGTTGCACTGTACTACTTTCTGGTTTTGCAATATGAAATTTAATGCCATTTTGATGCTCTTTCCTTTGCAAACAATCAACTTTATATTAGAAAAGGTGCAATGTTTTCTCTTCACCATTAGATATTTTGCCCAGATATGCCTATACATTTAACATATGTGTGTATACATGTAAATTTACACATGTAGGTATGCAACTTCAGAAATTTATTCTCCTCAGTCCTTGTTATATATTTTCATTTTGATTACTTGAGTTTTTTTTCAGTTCAAGTTAGTTTTTTCTATTATTTCCTTGAATGTGGTTTCTCTTTTACCTACTACTTTCACTTTTATAGTTACTCCTGTTTTCACAGACTAGGTTTTCTTTGTCTATATCATTTCACTCCATTTCTTTGTATTTTTGTTTGTCCCTCATTATTGTTATTCAAATCACCTATTACATATTTTTTACATGTTGGTCTACTTTAATCACCCTTTCAAAACATCTCTGACTCATCACAAGAAGTCTTATTTAAATTTAAAAAATTATCTCCTTGGAATAAAACAGCCTCAATTGGAGCCCATTGTGTGGTCTTCCAAAACAATCAAAATCCAAATTACATATGGATTCTTAAGCCATTCATATCAGCTGGTATGGGTTCCCCTGGCACATTTAAAAACTGGCAATAGGAGCACCTGGGTGGCTCAGTGACTGAGTGTCTGCCTCTGGCTCAGGTCGTGGTTCCGGGGTCCTGGGTCAAGTCCAGCAATGGGCTCCCCAAAGGAAGCCTGCTTCTCCCTCTGCCTATGTCTCTCTCTCATAACTAAATGGATAAAATCTTAAAAATAAAAAAATAAAAATAAAAACTACAATATTTGGATAGTGGTGATAAGCAAGAATGAGTTGTAAGTAGTTGCTTCATTAGACAGATTAGCATGTTCTTCTTTTGCTTTTTTTTTTAAGATTTTATTTATTCATGAGTGACGGGGGGGGGGGAGAGAGAGAGAGAGAGAGAGAGAGGCAGAGAGACACAGGCAGAGGGAGAAGCAGGCTCCATGCAGGGAGGCCAATGTGGGACTCAATCCCGGATCTACAGGATCACGCCCTGGGCTGAAGGCAGTGCTAAACCGCTGAGCCACTCGGGCTGCCCAGCATGTTCCTCTTAGAGCACATCATTAACTGGACAGACAAAGCTTCTTGTAAAGATTAGAGGACCTACTGGAGCTTAGGTAGTTTGGGCAAAAACAACCTTTACTTCATCACTTCTTTCCCTATTATTCATTCAAACTTTTTTTTTATAATAAATTTATTTTTTATTGGTGTTCAATTTACCAACATACAGAATAACACCCAGTGCTCATTCAAACTTTTAAAAGTTGTATTTGTTTTCCTTTTATACAGTGGCAAATTCTCCTCTTTTTAGATCATAATACTGACTCCATGGGGAGCTTATATTCACTGCAGTATTCGCTGAAGTCTGTCCTGTCCTTATCAGTTAGCTCCAGTCACAGTATTTTCTACTACTACTCATATATTATCTACCTTATGCAGCCCATTCATGAAATATTCTAATAACCTCCAAATCAGTCTTTCCTATCTTCCTATGCTTGCCCTAATTAATTCTGTTAAAACCTATGAGATTATTTTCCTGCAACTCCGATATTATCAAGTCAGACATTTTATCAGTCTTTCAAGAAAAAAAATTTCAGAGCTTGCATAATTTCTATTTTACCAAGTATAATCTCCTTCGTTTCACTTTCAATAGCCCTCTCTACTTTACAACATCAGAGTTGTCCACAAGGTGACCAACCATTTTGCGAAACTCCTCTTCAGGATGTATAAAGTTCCAGGCTATGGCAAGGGGTGCAGAAGGTTGGGGGGAGAAGTACAAATTCATAAAATAGTCCAAAAAATAGAGCTAAAAACAACACTAGCTTTAGTTTCTGATGGATACAGAATAGATTATTTGCTTCCTGAAGTTGCTGGTCTTACCTCTGGCTGCTAATATTAGCAACCAAGATTTGTGCTTCACAATCATAGATTATCCATCACTACATCATTCATAGTACTGTAATTTAAGTTCATTCAGCATAGTACATTGCCAGCGTTAGAGTTCTCAGTTCCTCTTTGACTTTCTCTGTGCATTAACGGTTGTACTTTTTATCAACATAGTGCTAGTTTAATTTTTAGTACTGTATATATCATGAACATGCTTTCTAAGAGTTCAGATAATGAAAATGTGAATGATGACAATACCAATGCCAGCATGACCCACACACACATCATCAAAAATGAAGGCTAAATGGAAGAACACATACAACTGGATTAGGGAGATAAATAGTCAAATCAGAACAAATCGCAAAATATGGAGAAAAGAATTGGGTTACAAATGCTGGAGAAGGAGATATGAAAGCACATATGGAAACAAATCTCACAACTCTCAATGAGATAAATATTTCCAAATCAATAAAAAGTTTTTAATTTTAATTTTTTTTGTCTCCCCAAATTATATCAATAGTAGCTGCTGAATTAGCATGGGCTTACCACACCGAACACGTATTACTGTAGTGTTTCCCTGACTGTTCTATGAAACTGGGAAAAATTATATATTTTGTTTCACAGGTTGCAAATAAAATATCTTCTTGGTAAAGAAAAAAAAGCAAATTTTTGACAAAAGATGTGCTGGCCCCTTCAGTGTAGAGCTGATTCTGTTAGCACTTAATAGCAACTGTATCTTCTATAGTGTAAAAAATAATGTCAGCACTTAACAATCATGCCTTATATAGTATATCAAGTGATATGCCAAATCATAGTAGCAAAAATCATTCCCTATATCTTTTAGGTACTTTGATTTGAAAAATGGGGCTGTAAATCATCTTGGTTCCTATATGAGTTTATGTTGTAGAAAATATAAAATAGACTGTCAATATCTTGTCCAAATGCAAATTTTGGTAGTTTCCTTTCAATCTATAAACTTATCAAAAATAAAAAGAAGAAAAAACATCTTACCTGCTAAATATCCTACACACCTTATATACAGCACTTCTAGAAAGGAGTGTGATTTGCGTACCAATGACATTGAGGCTTTTTTAAAAAAAATTTTTATTGGAGTTCAATTTGCCAACATAGCATAAGACCCAGTGCTTATCCTGCCAAATGCCCCCCTCAGTGCCCATCACCCAGTCACCCAACCCCCTGCCCACCTCCCCTTCCACTACCCCTTGTTCATTTCCCAGAGTTAGGTGTCTCTCATGTTTTGTCACTTGAGGCTTTTATAATGAGAGAGTTTGTTCACTTTTAAGTTTCTCAAAGTATGCAAAATCATTTAATAAGATTCTTTACTTCATAGAAATGGAGGTATATAGCCCCTTTAGACATGTGCCTATGATGGTTATCACTGTTGCTGGCCATAGAAAAGATATTAAAATGTTGGCCTACCATAAAATCATATTTTCAAAGTACAGGACAAAAAGAAGGTCCTTCTTTACTTTGGAAACACACCGAGGATAAGAAATTTATATGGCTTTTCCTACAAATGCTTAATGATCTCTGAAAAAGCCATTCTAGCAAGAATGCCCCCCGTTGCCTCCCCCCACCCCTGCTGAATTGTTGGTGTTATGTGCACATTATGACAAATATGGCTAAACCAAAAAAAAAAAAAAAAACCTCAGTGGGGGTGAGGGTGGGGGGCTGGTTAGACTGTTTTAGAACTCCAAAAGAAGCTACCAGAAAAAAAGCAATATATTTGTTTCCTAGGGTTGTTGGAACAAATGACCACACATTGGGTGGCTTAAAACAAGAACTTATTTTCTCATAGTTCTGGAAGCCAGAAGTCCAAAATCAAGGTATCAGCATGGTTCCTTCTGGAGACTCAGAGAATCTGTTTCATGCCTTTCTCCTGGTTTCTGGCGGTTGCCAGCAATCTTTGGTGCTCTTTGGCTTATATACACATCACTCCAATCTCTGCTTCTGTCATGCTATGGTTTTCTTTCTGTGTTTTTGAGTCTGTGTTGAAATTTTCCTCTTTTTTATAAGGAAGAACACTAGACACTGGCTTAGGGTTTACCTTCATGCAATATGACCTCATTTTAACTTCATTACATTTGCGAAGATCTGATTTCCAAAAAAAGTCATGTTTGTAGGTACCAGAGATTAGGATCTAAACATATTTTCTTAGGGAGACACAATTTTACCAGCTACCAGTAGACAAGTTAAACAGGATTTTCTCAATTTCTCCAGTAAACTATAACGTATTTGCTTTTGACTTCACAAGCTGAAATTACTTGTGTTCAACTGATAATCCTGAAAAAATTTTTTGATAAATTTCAACATCCACTCATGATAAAAAATCTATAGAATGTCTCCATGATAAAGAGTATCCACAAAAAATTATATCTAACAACATACTTAAAGGTGAAAGATTGAATACTTTCACCCAAAACTAGGAACAGAGCAACTATGTCTGCCTTCACTGCCTTATTCCACCAGCACTATAAAGAGGGAAAGGGAAAGAAAAGGCATACACATGAGAAAAGAAGTAGTAAAAATGTCCTTATTTGTAGATGACATTAAATACTTAAGTATATATCTAACAAATCACATAGGAGGATCTGTATGCTCAAAACTACAAAGGCAATTCAAGAAATAAAAAAAAAAACATAAATGGAAATATACATTGTATTCATGGATTTTAAAATTCAACACAATAAATATATCAGTTTTCCTTAAATTTGTGTATGTATAGGTCAATTCCTATCAGATCCAAGCAGGATTTTTTTGTGAATGTAGACAAGTTGATTTAAAAATTTGTAAAAGGCAATGAAAATAGAATAGCTAAAATAACTTTGAAAAAAATAAAGTTGGAGTAATCACAGCCTGAAAATGAGAAAGAGATAGACACATAGATCAAGAGGACAGACTAGCTAGTCCAGAAACAGACCCACAGAAATATGGCTATTTTTCATTTTTTTTTTATAAAGGTACAAAAGCAGTTCAACAGAGAGAGTCTTTTATTTTTTTTTTTTTGAAAGGAGAGTCTTAAACGAATGGCATTGAAACAATTTGATATCTATGTGACAAAAAAAAAAGACTTCAATGTAAGTCTCACATGTTAAACAAATATTAAACCAAAATGTATCATAAATCTAATATAAAATGTAAAACTATAAAACTTTTAGAAGAAAATATAGAATATCTTCATGACCTAGGGTTAGGTATGATGCCAAAAACACAAACCACAGAAGAAAAAACTGATTAACAGGAATTCATCAAAATTAAAAATATCTGTCCCACCAAAAACATAGATCAGTGGTTCCTATAATTGGCTACATATGAGAATAACCTGGAGAACTTTTTAAAAAGAGATTCTTGGGCCCTATCACAGAATGAAGGAATCAGCTCTCTGAGGGAGGACCTCAGAGTCTGTATTTAAAAAAACAAACAAAACCCCCAAAACTCTACAGGTGATTTTAATACATAGCTAATCCATATTTGGAAACAACTGGCATAATGAATTAAGAGAACATAGGATTGAGAACATAAGCAAATGGAACAGCCTCGATTGAGGGATATCTCTGAGGCATTAGGAAAGCAAATAATGAAGTTGAGAGATCATACTTACTTTTTTCTGTGAAGTAAGACACAAGATCTTCTCAGAGAGAGAGGGAAAGAGCACTAAAATAGAGCTCCAAAAGAACAGTGGGAGTTCAAAATGGCTATTGTAGAGATTGTGCTAAAAAAACTGCTGAGGGGAACTGAAGACCAAACAGGTGAAGATAAAGCCAGGGTCGTAGCAACTGGGGCTCAGCTCTGTAATTATTTTTTATACCAGTTTAGGATTAAGAATGTTGAAGAAATTGTACTGTATATCCTTGATCTCAGCTCAATAACATGATGGTGATAAATTTGTGATGGATTTATAATTCAGAGAACATTTGGATCTTCTCTATACCACTATTTCCCAAATTCAGTTATAGGAAACTAGTAACAGTGGATGTTAATTTGTATTAAGGGAACAAAGGGTCTTCTTGTCATATAAGTGTACCTGCTTTATTAAGTCTCTTAGATTTAATGAGAACATTAAAACTTAAACTCAAAAAGAGAAGTAACTTGTTTAACTTTGTTTAATAACTATGCAAACTTATTTTCAGTGGAAGACTTTTTCAATACACCTATTGACAGTTTCTTACCATGGTATTCCTAGTTTTGTAACTACAAGCAATATATCTTATCACATTATCTTTGGTTTATTTGATGCAATATATTCAAGTGAAAAATTCCAAGTTTCTGAAAGTTTCTAAATATTTTCTATCTGGTGACTCACCAGATTTTGAAGATTTTATTTATTTATTCATGAGAGACATAGAGAGAGAGGCAGAGACACAGGCAGAGGGAGAAGCACGCTCCCCATGGGGAGCCCAATCCGGGACTTGATCAGGACCTGAGCCAAAGGCAGACACTCAACCACTGAGCTACTCAAGTACCCCTTTAATGCATAATTTTAACGTAATAATAACACTAGACTAAACACCAGGATATCATAGACACCTAAAAAGTCATTATTTTTTAAATTACAAATTAATGCAACAAAACCAACATCAAACTCCTTAATTTATCACAATTAATTATAGCCAATGTCTAACTATTACTGCAGATTTTGGTGTAAATCAGGTACATCCTAATCCTGACTAATTCTGTTATCTATAGGTGTTATCTATCTAAGAAGATGAAGAAAATGAGATTATAGATTTTTTTTTTTTGGCAATGCATCTTTTTGGGATATAAAGGTGAATGAAATCAGTAATCTGTATCTCTTCTCTCTCTCTCTCTCTTTTTTTTTTTTTTTTTTTGAGTGGGGGAAAGGGCAGAAGGGAGAGAGAGAATCTTAACCAGGCTTCACCATGAATCCAATACATGGCTTGATGTCACAACCATGCCTGAGCTATGACCTGATCCAAAATCAAGAGTCTGACATGAAACTTACTGAGCCACCCAGGCGCCCCTCTGTATATCCATTTTATTGGAGGAATGGAGGTAAAACCTTAGTATGGTGAGGTGTACAGAGCTAGGAAAGAATTTTTGATATGTTCTCAGGTGATCTGGCCTAAGCTTACCATGGGCAGAGCTGAGGATACGTAACGTTATGCATTAAAGTGAGAGGGTGAAAAAGACCTCCATATTGTCTCTATTTTCTCATGTTTTACTCATTCATATAAACTGGGGCTTCCTTCCATCAAACTATGAAAAGTAAAGGTGAAAACACCATTCAAACTGTTAATGTGTAATAAATAATATGTATCCCTCATACAGTATATTTTCCCTATATTTCAGATGTATCCTTTGACACATCTCCCTTTAACTACCACTCCATTTCTCTAATTACCTATACAGCAAACTAAAATTTGTTTATACTATATATTTCGTCACTACACGTTCTCTCTTCAGCTTACTTTCCCAGTGTTTATATCCATTGCTTTACTGAAAATGCTCTTATTGAGGTCATCATATAAATCTCCAGAGTCAAATCTAATGAAAAGTCTTTTTTCTTCATTTTACTAAATAACTCTGCAGCAATAGAAAGAGTTGACCACATCCTTTGTCTAAATTGAAAGCTTCCGTGATTTCAGAACATCATTCTTTTGCATATGGATGTTCAGTTTTCCCAGTTTCATTTGTTGAGAAAACTGTACTATCACTATGGAATGCTCTTAGCAACATTGTAAAAAACCATTTGACTATATATGGGAGGATTTCTGGGCTCTCAATTCTATTCCACTGGTCAATGTCTCTCTTTATGCCAGTGATGCACTGTTGATCACTGTGTAGTTTTGTAGTAATCAGAAATTATTGAGTCCTCTAGTTTTGCTCTTGTTTTTGGAAATTGTTTTGGCTATTTGGAGTCCCCTGAGATTTCATATGGATTTCAGGATGGGTTTTTCTATTACTATAAGAAATGTTACTGGGAATTTGATAGGAATTGCATTGAATCTCTAGATTGCACTGGGTAGTACTGACATCTTAACAATATAAGTCTTCCAATCCATGAATACAGGATGTTTCCATTTCTGTACGTCTTCTTTAATTTCTTTCAGCAATTTTTGGGTAGTTTTCATTTTGATAGTCTTTCCTCTCATTAGTTAAGTGAATTTCAAAGTGCTTTATTCTTTATGAACTTTTTTGAATTGTTTTCATAATTCCTTTCTGAGACTGTTTATTGTTAGTATATAGATATGGAACTGATATTTGCATATTGACTTCATCTGCTACTCGTTGAATTCATTTATTAGCTTTCATAGTTTTTTTGTCGATTCCTTAGTGTGTTCTAATAAAATATTATCTGCAAACAAAGGTCAGGCTTACCTTTTAGATCTAAGTTTATACATCTATTCCCTTACCACCCACCCCTGCACCTCAAGGTGTTCCAGGCATACTGGATTTCTTTCCATTTGCTCAACATATCATGTATACATATCATGAATACATATTTATCTATACATATCATGTATAAAGTGCTTATCTACTCCCCATCCCTAGAACACTTTTCCCATTGGTCCTTGTCTGCCAGGTACATTATTGTCATTCAGCTGTTCTTATTCTAGCTTCTTAGGGTAGAATCTTAGATTATTTGCTTTTAACCTTTTAGCTTTTCTAGTTTTTACATTTTAAGTATATCTCTTTACCTCTATGGACTGGTTTAGTGGCATTCTACAAATTGTTAACTCAAACCTGAATTATCATTTAGCTAAAAATACTTTCTAATTTCTACTGTGATTTCATTGATTCATGGATTCTTTAGAAGTGTACTTTGCATTTATCTAGAATTTGGGAATTTCCACCTTAATTATATTGTTGTCAAAGAACATGTTCTACCTTGGTCAGCAGGGAGTCTGCTTCTCCCTCTCCTCCTTGCCTGTTCTCTGTTGCTATCTCTGCTGTCTCTCTGTCTCTCAAATAGAATCTTAAAAAAAAGAAAACATGCTCTAAATTTTTTTTCTTTATATTCCTAGAAAAATTTTTTTAGAAAACTTTTAGTTCCAGTGTAGTTAATATACAGTGTTATATTTCTTTCAGGTGTACAATATAGTGACTCAACAATTCTATATATTACTCAGTGCTAATAAGATATGTGCACTCTTAATCCCTTTCACCTATTTCAACCATCGCCCTCTCCACCTCCCCTCTGGTCACCATCAGTTTGTTCTCTATAGCTAAGAGTTTGGGGTGGGTTTTTTTTTTTGGTTTATCTATTTTTCCCCTTTGTACATCTGTTTTGTTTCTTGAATTCCACATATGAGTGAAATCATACGGTATTTGTCTTTCTCTGACTGGCTTATTTGACTTAGCATTGTACTCTCTAGCTCTGTCCATGTTGTTCCAAGTAAAATGCTTCCATTCTTTTTACAGCTGAATATTATTCCATTATATCCATACTACATCTGTTTTATCTATTCATCTACTGATGGACACAGGTTTTTTCCATAATTTGGCTATTGTGTATAATGCTGTAATAATCATAGAGGCATATGTATGCCTTTAAATTAGTATTTGCTTTTTTAAAAAAATCTTTTTGGGAAAAAACCCAGTAGTGCAATTACTGGGTCATAGTGTAATTCTATTTATAATCTTATGAGGAACCTTCATACTATCTTCCACAGTGGCAATACCAGTCAGCATTCCCACTGAAAGTGCAGGAGTGCTCCTATTTCTTCACATCCTTGCCAACACTTGTTTCTTCTGTTTTGATTTTAGCCGTTCTTTCTGGTGTGAGGTGATAGCTCATTGTGGTTTTGATTTGCATTTCCTTGATGATGAGAGATACTGAACATCTTTTCATGTGTCTGTTAGCTATCTGCATGCCTTTTTTTGGAGATATGTCTCATGTTTTATGTCCATTTTTTAATTGGATTATTTGTTTTTGGGTGTTGAGTTGTTTGGATATCCAAATATTGGATATTTTGGATATTAACCTTTTATTGGATAAGTCATTTGCAAATACTTTCTCCCATTCTGCAAGCTGTCTTTTAATTTTGTTGATGGTTTCCTTTGCTATGCGAAAGCTTTTTATCCTAGTGAAGTTCCCATAGTTCATGTTGGTTTTTGTTTCCCTTGCCTCTGGAGATATGTTCAGCAAGAACTTGCTGTGGCCAAAGGGGTTGCTGCCTGTGTTCTCCTCTAGGATTTTATTGCATTCTTTTTCCAGCTCCTTTAGATATAAGGTTAGGTTGTGTATTTGAGACTTTTCCTGCTTCTTGACGAAGGCCTGTATTGCTATTACTACCAGTTTTTTATTTCAAGATTAGCTTTGGCTATTCCAGATCTTTTCTGGTTCAATACACATTTTAGGATTGCTTGTTCTAGTTTTGTGAAAAATGTTGTGATTTTGATAGGGATTGCATTGAATCTGTAGACTGCTTTGGTTAGTATGGACATTTTAACAATATCTATTCTTTCAGTCAATGAGTGTGGATGTCCTTCCATTTGTCTGTGTCATTTTAATTTCTTTCATCAATGGTTTATAATTTTCAGAGTACAATTCTTTCACCTCTTTGGTTAAGTTTATTTCTAGGTATTTTATTATTTTGGTGCAATGGTAATTGGGAGTGTTGTCTTAATTTATCTATCTACTGCTTCTTTATTAGGATATAGGAATTCAACAAATTTTGTACGTTGACTTTGTATCTTACAACTTCACTGAATTTATTTCATAGTTCTAATAGTTTTTGGTAGAGTCTCTAAGGTTTCCTATATATAGTATCACGTTATCTGTGATCACGTGATAATAATGAGTTTTACTTCTTCCTTACCAATCTGGATGCCTTTTATTCCTTTCTCTTGCCTGACTGCCATGGCTAGGACTTCTAGGACTATGTTGAATAAAAGTGCTAAGAGTAGATATTCTTATCTTTTTCCATACCTTAGGGGAAAAACTCTTAGTTTTTCACCACTGAGGATGATGTTAGCTGTGTTTTTCATATGAGGTCTTCATTATGTTGAGATAAGTTCTCCTTAGACCTACTTTGTTGAGGGTTTTTATCATGAATGGATGTTGTACTTTGTGAAATGATTTTTCTACATCTATTAAAATGATCATATAGTTTTTATCCTTTCTTATTAATGTTATGTATCACATTGATTGATTTGCAAATGCTGAACTCTTTGCATCCTGGGAATAAATCCCAGTTGATAGTAGTGAATGATTTTTTAAATATATTGTTGGATCTGGCTTTCTGGTATTTTGTTGAGGTTTTTTGCACCTATGTTCAGAGATGCTGCCTGTAGTTTGCTTTAATGTGGTGGTATTTATCTGGTTTTGGAATGAAGAATGAATTTGGAAGCTTTCTTTCCTCTTCTATTGTCTGGAAAAGTTTGAGAAGAATAGGTATTAACTCTTCTTTAAATATTAGGTAGAATACACCTTTGAGGATATCTGGTCTTGGACTTTTGTTTGTTTGGAGTTTTTTGGTTATTGAGACAATTTCATTGCTGGTAATCAGTCTATTCAAATTCTTTATTTCTCCTGTCTCAGTTTTGGTAGGTTATAAGTTTCTAGAAATTTACCTATTTCTTTAAGGTTGCCCATTTTTTTGGCATATAATTTTTCATAATATACTCTTACAATCCTTTGTATTTTTGTGGTGTAATTTGGTATTTCTCTTCTTTAATTTCTGATTTTGTTTGAGTCCCCTGGCTAGAGGTTTATTAATTTAGTTATCTTTTCAGAGAACCAGCTCCTGGTTTCATTGATCTGTTCTATCGCTATTGTTGTGGTTTTAGTTTGTGTATCACTTATTTCTGCTCTGCTCTTCATTATTTCATTCCTTCTGCTTGTTTTGGGTTTTGTTTGACCTTCTTCTAGTTCTTTTCAGTGTACGGTTAGGTTGTTTGAGATTTTTTTCTGTTTCTTGAAGTAGGCCGGTATTGCTATAAACTTCCTTCCTAAAACTGCTTTTGATGCATAACAAAGATTTTGTATTGTTGTGCTTTCATTTTCATTTGTCATCGTGCATTTTTAAAATTTCCTCTTTTAGTTGACCCATTCAGTGTTCAATAGCATGTTATTTAACGTTCATATATTTGTGCCCTTTCCAGACTTTTTCTTAGGGTGGATTTCTAATTTCATTGCATTGTGGTCAGAATAGATGCATGGTATAATTTTGATCTTTTTGAAATTGTTGAGACTTATTTTGTGAGTTAATATGTGATCTATTCTGGAAAATGTACTATGTGCACTTGAAAAGAAAGTGTATTCTGTGTATTCTCCTGTTTTAGGATGGAATGTTCTGAATATACATATTAAATCTATCTGGTCCAGTGTGTCATTCAAAGTCTCTGTTTCCTGTTGATTTTCTGTTTAGATGATCTGTCCATTGATGTAAGTGGAAGGTGTTAAGGTCCCCTATTATTATTGTATTACTATAGATTAGTTCCTTTATGTTTGTTATTAACTGCTTTATATACCTGGGTGTTCCATAATAATGGCTGCATAAATGTTTACAATTACTATGCCTTCTTTTTGCATTGTCCCCTTAATGATTATGTAGTGTCCTTGTTTGTCTCTTGTTATGGTCTTTATTTTAAAGTCAACTTTGTCTAAGTATTTTCTTTTCATATCCACTTGCATGGTAACTGTTTCTCCATTCCCTTTCAGTTTGCAGGTGTCTTTAGGTCTGAAATGAGTCTTTTATAGGCAGCAAATAGATGGGGCTTATTTTTTAAATTCATTCCATCACCATATGTCTTTTTATTGAAGCATTTAGTCTATTTACATTCAAAGCAACTATTGATAGAAATGTACTTATTGCTATTTTGTTATTTGTTTTGTGTTTGTTTTTGTGGATCTTCTCTGTTCCTTTCTTCCCTTGCTCTTTTCTCATACCATAAGTTGCTTTTCTTTAGTGATACACTCGGATTCCTCTCTATTTTTTGCATATCTATTACCGGTTTATGATTTCTTATTATCATTAGGTTTGTATATTAGATCTCTTTATAGCAGTCTATCTTAAGTTGATGGTCACTTAAGTTTGAACCCATTTTCTACATCTCTTTCCCAAATTTTAGGTATACTGAGTCATATTTTATTTTGTGAGTCCCTTAGTTGATTTTTACAGAAATATTTATTTTTACTGTGTTTGTGTTTCCTACCATTCTTACTCTTACGTATGCTCTTTCCTTTCCCACTCACAGAGTCCCCTTTAACGTTTCTTGAAGAGCTGGTTTACTGGTCATGAAATCCTGTAACTCTTGTTTATCTGGAGAAATCTTTAACTCTTTCCATTCTGAATGATATCCTTGCTGGATAGAGTGTTCTTGGCTGCAGATTTTTTCATTTCAGCACTCTCAATGTATCATGCCACTCTATTCTGGCCTGTAAAGTTTCTGTTGAAAAATCTGCTGATAGCCTTTGGGGGGTTTCCCCTTGTACATAACTGTTATCTTCTCTCTTGCTGTTTTTAAAATTCCTTATCACTGCTTTTTGCCATTTTAATTACTATGTGTCTGATGTGGACTTCCTTGATTTTGCTGGAAGATCTCTGTGCCTCCTGGATATGAATTTGTTTCCTTCCTTGAATTTGGGAAGTTTTCGGCTATTATTACTTCAAATAAATTTTCTGCACCTTTTCTCTCTCTTCTTATGGAATCCTTATAATGCTAATGCTATTATGCTTGATGGTGTCATTGAGTTCTCTAAGTGTATTCTCATTTTGCATAAATATTTTTTCCTCCTACCTACTCAGCTTGATTACTTTCCATTACTGTGTCCTCCAGGTTGCTGATCTTCTCATCTTCAAGCTGTTATTTATTCCAACTAGTGTACTTTTAATTTTAATAATTGTGTTCTTCATCTCTGACTGGTTCCGTTTTATCTCTGTGCTAAGGGTCTCACTGATGTTCTTCACTCTTTTCTAAAGTCCAGTGAATATCTTTATGATTGTTACTTTCAATTCCCTATCAGGTATACTAGTTAACTCCATTTCACTTAGGTTTCTTGCCATGATTTTGTCCTATTCTTTCATTTGGGACATATTTCTCTGTCTCCTTACTTTGCCTAACACTCTATTTCTGTTAGACAAGTCAGTTATGTCCCTTGCTCTACAAAGAAGTGGGTGGGGTGTGCACTTTTAAGAAGGTGGTACCTGTACTCTTCCACAAAGGAGAGCTGCTATGGAGGCTGAGGCTGGCCAGGGCTGCTCTGCAAAGTGTGTGCTGGCAAGAAGTGAAGTTTTTTTTTTTTTAATTTTTTTTAAAAAATTTTATTTATTTTATGATAGTCAGAGAGAGAGAGAGAGAGAGAGAGAGAGAGAGAGAGAGGGGCAGAGACACAGGCAGAGGGAGAAGCAGGCTCCATGCACCGGGAGCCCGATGTGGGATTCGATCCCGGCTCTCCAGGATCGCGCCCTGGGCCAAAGGCAGGCACCAAACCGCTGCGCCACCCAGGAATCCCCAAGAAGTGAAGTTTTAACAAGGTGTGCACAGCACATACTCCATGGGAGGTGACCAGTTGCTACAGGGACTAAGGCCCCACAAAGCCTGCAGTTAGGAGATGCAGTGTTGGGAAGGTTTGCACTAGTCTTCTCGGGGAGGGGACCCACAGCAATAGGACTGAGGAAGCCCCACTGGAGGGGGCAGAGTGTGGTGTTAGTAAGTTAGGTTGTGAATGCTGGTGCTGACCTGGTTCCTACAGGTGGTGTGTACTAGTGCTGATTAATTCAAGTTTTCTTTTTAATCCTTTCTAAGAGGAGAGCCCAACATTTCTTGAAGTATTACACTGCTTAGGAATCGTTACTTAATGATTTTCCTGGTCACTGATTTAGTATTTTTTTTCTGTTCACACTTATTTTTTTTTTAAATTTTTTTATTTCTTTTTATTTTATGATAGTCACAGAGAGAGAGAGAGAGGCAGAGACATAGGCAGAGGGAGAAGCAGGCTCCATGCACTGGGAGCCTGATGTGGGATTCGATCCTGGGTCTCCAGGATCGCACCCTGGGCCAAAGGCAGGCGCCAAACCGCTCCGCCACCCAGGGATCCCCACACTTACTTATAATTGGACATAAAATTATATGTAATTCTTTAAGTGATATTTTCATTCATTTGCATAGTTTTAAGCCACATCTTCCACTTTCCCTCTTCTTGGTTCAGTTATCTTAATTTCTATGTTAAGTCTAATTTAATTTTTATTTATTTATTTATTTTAAAGATTTTATTTACTTATTCATGAGAGACAGACAGAGAGGCAGAGACATAAGCAGAGGGAGAAGCAGGCTTCCTGAGGGGATCATGACCTGAGCCAAAGGCAGATGCTCAACTGCTGAGCCACCAAGGCATCCCTCTAATTTAATTTTTAGGATATCTTTTGGATATTAAAAATGTCTGCATTTCCCCTTTAAAATGACATGAGAAAATATTAGTTTTAGAGAAATATAAATTTTAAAACACCCAATGGTTTATAATACAATAAATACATTCCAGATATGAGACTGATGGTTCAAGATTCAAGAAATACACTGTAAATGTACTGAGAATCATGGCCTTATAATCAGGGAAGTTGAAAGCATGCCTGAGTCACATATACATTAAATTTTCATTAAGGAATTTAAAAATCTTTCATAACACTAACTGTGCATGAGTTATGCTGAAACTTAGGTCACAGACATATACTACTATCTAAAGACAATTGCTCCCATGACAAAATCAACACACCCAATAGAAATCCTGTATCAAGTTTCATGATTTAAGTTATGCAATTTGAGAATTTCTGGAAACAAATGTACTAACAACACTAAGAATATCTTTTCTCCTTTTTACTTCCTTATCAGTAGTCACAGAAAAGAATGAAAATAGAAAGCTTAAAATAAAATAGTTCTTTTTCTCAGTAGTTCATGTGCCTAAAATAGTTCTTCTGATGTACATAAACAATATAGTATTATTATAAATCCTTGTACAAATATTTTAGTTATTTGTCATACAACTTATGCCATTTAAGATAATTTTACTATTTGGGGTGCCTGTGTGGTGCAGTCAGTTAAGAACTGGACCCTTGGTTTCTGCTCAGGTTGTGACCTCAGGGTCATGAGACTGAGCCCTGTGTTGGGCTCCCCACTCAGTGTAGCGTCTGCTTAAGACTCTTCCTCTGCCCACTCACTCCTGCCTCCTCTCAAATAAATAAATCTTTAAAAAAATTTAAAAAATAATTTAAGTGCTTTTCCTATGTTTAAAACACTAACTGCCTTTTTCTAAATGCTCTCATATTTTAAAACTCAATTATTAAGCTATTTTCCTCAAGTCTTCATTACCTTCCAGGTGATACATATTATTATTATATATAATTCCTTTAAGATATTGTCTGCAGCTGAGCATTATCTACCTAGATGGAAGCCAACATCAAAATGATTCAGTTTTTGACTTGAATACCATTTTTATAGCTTTTATGTAATAATATGATTTGACTTTATCTTTCAATAATATAATAGGTATATAGTCTATTACATAGACTAGTCTATATAGAAAAAGGAGATAATTATCATTTTTATTTCAAATATAATGAGATGATGGTATTAAGACACTGACATATGTAGTCATCATATGAAGTATATTGTTAAAATACTATATATATTTAAAGCTGATAAAAATCAATTATTGCTTTATGTTGCTCAATTCCTAACATGATGATTTGTAGTAAGAACTTAATATTTTCGACTTAACGATTTTCTGTAATTTATCAGGTTAACAACTATCTAAATGGCTATTAATTAACACTTTCTAAAGAAAGTAAGACCTAGAACAGGGGTTTTTAACATGTGGCACAATGATGGGTTTGAGAGAGGAATAAACTCCTTGAAATTATAAGCAAATTTCTGTGTATGTGGGTTTTCCTAGGGAGAATATTCAAAATTAGCACTGGCTTCTCAAAAGGGTTTAATTACCCAAAAAGGTTAATAGTTGATATAACTAGTTATGGAAAAATAAAGTACACCAACCTTTTATCAAAAAGTGAAATTATTCCTTTTACATATCAAACAGGCTTGACATTAACTATAATCTCATTGAAATATCCTGCTACTATAATTAAGAATTTAAAAAAATGCATCATGAGATATATGACATTTGGCTTTAGACAAGAAACTCTAAGAAACAAGAAGAGTGAAAAAAACACAATACTGAAACAAATTTACAAAACGTAAATTCTATTAAACTAAACTGCCACAGCTAGGAGTATCTCAATTCTGAAAATAAAGTTTATACAATGTGTGTCATTCAAATATTATGAAGTAATAAGAAATGCAAAAAATAATTATTTAAAAATCACAGGTCTATAAATGCTGGGCATTAAATAATGATAGGTAAGTTGAAACATCAATCCACATTGAAATCATTAAAGATATAACCTAGCCTAAAGAGGAACTCACATTTGTAGGCTTACAAAAAAGGTTAACCCTCTAAAGCAAAAAATATAAACAAAAATTGAGAAATACCTACTAGAGGATAATAAATTAACAATATTATGTTAGGCCAAATTCATTTCTCTCCAGAAAGGTATCTGAATTTTCATTTCTTCACTAGCTTCAAATTATGAATGAAAATAAATTTTTACAAAGTTGAAAAACTTATCTGTTTTTCACCAGCTTTTTCTAGTTAGTGAACAACAAAAATCTATACAAACAAATGGCTTTGTTATATAACCTATAGATTATATAAATCATGCATTATCTAATGCACACATGTAAGTATATAAAGTGATAAACTGTATAAGTTTATAAATGCTTGCAATAGAAAACTGAAGCATATGGTTTAGTTCTTCCATGTATTATAAAAAAAAACCCAGCTATCATGAAGGCCTGTGCCATTCTTAGACCACTTTCAGGCAGATTCTGAAAAGCTGGAAAGTAAACACAGGTGTTTTAAAACTAGAGCTGCTGTCACGGACAACCACAAACACCCTTAACTCTGATGTTGCAACGCCTCTTTCCTGCCTCTGTTTTTTAAAGCAATACCCGAAAAGAAAATGTCAAATGTTTCACCTTTCAACACCTCAAAATAAGTAAGAGCTTAAAGTATTATTTCACAAATGTCTAACAAATAGATATTTTCTCACTACTTTTAAGTGTAATCAATTAAATATTAATTACATAAAATAGAAAGTAGGATTTCTTACAGCATTAGTACTACCTCCAACCTTACAACCCCTCTTCTACATGTATTATAGCAGCTTCTTCAGTGTATGAGAACAAAATCTTGTGTTTGACCACATTTAGATAGTTTATTCTATTATGTAAGTTTTACATAAAGTATCTGAAATGCTACTGTAAGGTTTAACACATAAATCAGAAATGAATCAGAATCTTTCTTTTTTAAAAGTAGTTAAGTATCTTTGGTGACCATGCAAGAAAAGATTTAGACCTAGAAAAATTCAAAGCTTGAAAATATGAATTCTCCCTTAGGAAACTGTGCTTTAATGGATACTTAAATAGAAGTAGAAATCATTTACAGAGAAAAATAAAAAGCAAAATAATTTCCAAAATGCTACAGACATGCACTTATATTAAAGAAATAGAATAAGTTTTCTAATACTAAAATATAATTTAGTTCCTACAATTGTATAATATAGTCCCCCAAAGCAAGGATAACATTCATTAACAATTGATGAGCTACCACCTAACTAGTGAATATAAAAACCAAAGTGAATGAATTATTTACATTTTATCACAAGCATCAAGAAACAGGTGCTGTTAAGGGAATGGCCAAGTATCTAAGAGTTCCCAAATTAATCTTGGAGGTTATTTTGGGAGGTTTAGTCCTAGCCTCAGAATTCTACATATAATTCCTTTGTGCAATTCATGTAAGAACTGTTCCATAAAGTCATACTTCTGTATTTGATTATTCATAATAAAATACTAGGAGTTTCCCATTGCTCTAAGGTTTTTATAAAGAGAAATAAATATTTGTCTTTAATATTTTTTTACTCAAAAATTAATGAATAAAAGTTAACGGCAAATAACACTTTTTTTATAGTATCTACACTTTTTCAAAATTTTTTTCAGATACCTTATAATGTTCTCTTGTATTATCTTTATTCAAAATGTAAAGAACTAATATCAGAGCTACATGGTATTTGGCTAGTCAGAGGCAATCAACTGTAAATGAGAAAAAAGCAAATAAACTTTTCTATCTTGTTCAGATTCAGCCATGCATTGCTTCATCTCACATGTGAAGGACATTATATAGCATTAAGAGACAAAATAATAATGTTAAGTTGTGATGTAAACCAACAAAGTAAAGAAATTTAGAATTAAGTTTGACAGTTCCTAACCGAGTCCACTGTACTTTGGTATTACCACACATATGTGATACCTAGAGGCATAAAGGAGCAAGGAAAGGGCAGTGTGTCAGCCTTAGAAGTTAATTTCCTTGCTTTTGTTGGTTTATATTACCATCTAATATTACGTAAACAATCCGTTTCTAGGCAATTTATTTTTTCCTCATCAGCTGAGCTCATTTGGACACTAAATATCTTTCAACATATAAAATCCAATTTAATAGCAACAGCAACAAAAGCTCATAAAAGAATGTCATTTAAAAATAAAATTTACAAAAATATATATGTAATATTTGTTTAACCAGAAAGAACACAATCACTCATATTTTACAACCTTTAACATGTGAAGGTAATTAGCAAACAGAATTTATTAATAAACAAATGGTTTACCTCAGAATACCCAGGGTTTATTAGTAACTCTTATTTGGTCTTTCTAAAAATAAAGTGATTACCTGAAAACTTACGGATCTAGATAAAAATCATCATAAGTGACAATAACACAAGTTAGATTCCAGGAACTATTCAGAATAATAAGTGAATTTTTGGAAAGGCATCTTGGTGTTCAAAGCCGATCATCATATAATCAGGCAAAAACAGTGGACAAATGTACTCTTTGATCACTTTGATCATGAGTTAATTTCATTATCCTCTTATTCTAGTAAAAACAAATAGTCATTCTAGTATTTAAAATGAATAATCTATGTAATAAATTCAATTTTAAACCTTGGATTCTTAGAAATGACAGCAATGCTCATATATCTTCAATGTAAAATCCACAAAAACAGTTCTGAATTAAAAATACCAAGTATCAAAAGAAAGTAAAGACATAACTAAATAACATAAACTAATAATACCAGAGAATGATACTGGTTTATATTGGAAATACTTCCATGGAATATATAAAACCACACTGTATGATTTTGTGAAGTTAAAAAAGTAGAAATACAAGATAATATAAATGTCATTTGGCTATAATTACTGCACAAAGTTCAAAGCTAACATTTTCTAAATAAAGGTTACCAAAACTCCTAAAGCTGTAGAGTTTTTTCAAGATTATGAAATATATTCTAAAATATATATTCAATATGACTGTATGATAATAAAAATATTAGTGATGTGCTTTTTGTATTGCTTTTTAAATATTAAGCAATAAATTGTAGGATCTTTTAAAATATGTCTATGAGTCACTAGGCAAGAGTGATTTTTCAAGATGCTTTTTTTTTTTTGTTTCAGTTAAAATTAAAATCCATGCTGTCTAATCCTTGGAGTCAATTTGTAATTAAGGGGATTTGATGAGAGACCAGGCGCTGAATTAATGATAAAATTTAATATCTGTTTTAATGCATCAACATAACAGAAAAACTAACCAATAGTGAACAACACAATAAAGTCATTTTGGTATAGAAGGCAAACTATAGCTATATCAATTTGTGAGTATTCATTTTCTTTAATAAAGTATACATGCTCAAGTTCTATAGATGCACTACTAAAAACTATGTGTCTGGAAAAAACTCATGTCAAGTATGCTACTAGAATAAGGATTTGCTTGGCACAGGAAACTCATTGTTAAATGTTAATTTTATTGAAAATTTTATGTAATCTCTAATGAAGTATTTAACTGTTTTCCATCATCATGTCTCAAATCTGGAACATTTTTACTTAGTAGCCAAAGTAAATTAACTGGATTTGATAATCGAAAGTTTGTTTTTTAAATATAAATTTTTAGCTTGGAAAGAACATGTAAAAAAATCAAACAAAACAAATTTCAAAGTATTTTAAATAACCATCTGGATTTTTGCACTATACTTTTCAAAGCTTTAGTATATGTCAATTCACAGGAGAATTTAATATGTCCAAATTATTCCAAATCACTACAAGGTACAAACATGTATAGAATCTGGTTACGGGAAACACTAAAAATGAAAAAGAAAACTTTCACTTGGTCAGCATTCCTTTTAAAGCTTCATCTAGCTTATCCTTAAAATACCAAGAAAGCACTTTAAAAAGACCTAAAACTGAAAATGCCACCAAAATACTAATATCAACTCAGTACTGAAATCAAGTAAAAAATGAAACTGAACTAAAATTAAAAGCACAGTGGGTAGAAAACAAATACATAATTTCCAGAAACGAAAAAATCCAAGGGCCTAAAAAAAGGTTAGGGAAATATTTTGTCCATATTTTACTTCCAAACAAAGTCTTTCTAGGCTAGTAAGTTTTCAAATTCAGTATGAAATTGTCCAATTCAGAATGCTTTGGGTCAGGCCCAAATTTATTATTCTATTAACATTCTTTTGATGATTCTAATACATGTCTTTGTCAAGAACCATTAAGCTCTACTCATTACCTAACAATCAGTCAAGTGGACCTTTATTGCTTTTAAAGTTACCCAGGGTATTGTTTCCAACAATGTATCATGTATAACTTCTCTTCCACATCTTGTCCCAATGTAATACCAACTCAATAGTCCAGGGGAAAAAAAGGGAGGAGATAATGAGGTGAGAGCAGAAGGCAAAAGGGAAAGAAGGAATGAAGGTACTGTTTATGACAGATAGGAAAGGCCTGGAGGAAATCCTAGAAGCACTAAGTTTCTACATATACTATTTCTTTTCAAATCAGTGCTTATTTTGATACTAAAGTAATTTCATGCTATCATCCAAATACCTCTCTGGCTTGGTGACAGACAAGAGAACTGTGACCAAACTGAAGATAGGATGAGTAGATATTATCTGGACAAAGGAGGCAGGGCAATACGTGATATAGGACATTTCAGTCAAAGGAAATACCAATTCCAAAGACAAGGTGAAACAAAGATTTAAAAAGGGTTCCAAGATCTATCCAAGCAGCTCATATAATGATAAATCTGCCTAGTGTGCTTAATATTCAGTCTCCTATTGAAAGTTTATGCCATCATTCAAGTATTCATTTTGATTTTTTTGGCATCTTACAAAATATATAAGAAAGGAGAGCATGCAATGTAATTTTATATTTCTATAACTACATATCAAAATAAAATATCACAGTCCTAAATAATATGAAATTCAAAGTTGGAAAAACACTGGCATCTAACATTCAGAGCTTAAATTAAATGTAAGAATTCACAAGTTTTGCATTTGTGGTTTGCCACTGGTAATCTCCACTGATAATGAAATTTCCCAAAGAAATTTAGCACTCCTTCCATGTAAGAGGTTATGGTTCACAGTTGTTTGATCTGAACCTCACCATTTTTTATTGTGTCTTGAACTTTCACAGGCTTTGATGATTTGGCCATACCTGGTGCAGTAATCCACAGATCCACCCTTCAGCGTAACTGTGTCTTTCAGAGAAATTGTAATGAATGCTGTCATAGCAATTCCCCATTTGGTATGCAAAGACTGTAAACCTGGTCTAGCTGCCAGTCTTGTGTGTTATAAGGAAAGGCATCCTTTCAAGGAAAATGTATTGTGTGGAAAACAAAGTCTGGCATGGGAAGAGAATGCTGTTAGGAACCAGCGCAGAATTTCTCTCCACTTCCTTTACTCAGAATTTTGTGTTTTCTGATACACTGACTCTTGACTTTTCCGACTGGCTGTTTCCTAACTTCAGATTGCACGAGGCCTACAGCAGAGTACCTAGCCCTAAGTCTACCTCAGGATCTGGCTCAGCATTCAAAACTGACAGCTCCTTCCCTCTCAGTTTACCAATTCCAAATTATTAAAGGTTCCTAATTCCAAATTGTTAATTTATTATCTGACTTAGAAATCTTCTTGAATCAGGACAAAAAGGTGCCACTAGCTAGCTTCAGGTTGGACAGTTACATATGAGACTTCTTACACAAGAATGAGAAAATGTTGGCAATAATTTCTATTCTTTGAAATAAATTATCCTCGGTGTTCCATTCCCATTATATTCTAACCTGCGCATTTTTACTTCATAAAGAAGTGCCTCAAAAAATAACATATTTTTTCTGACAACTTTCCATTTACTCTGCAGTTTACTAGATTCAAGGCTACCATCATAGCCACTGAATTGAAACTGTAATGACAAACATAGCACTACCCTCTTAATTGCCAAATCAAATGGACACTTTGATTTTACTAGATTTCTTTGTAGCATCTGACACTGTAAACCACTCCCTTCATGGAGTTTTATTCTATTTTGAATTATCATAATGCAACCTCTCAGTCATCTTTTGATTTTTTTTTAAGATTTTATTTATTTATTCATGAGAGACACACAGAGAGGGGCAGAGACATAGGCAGAGAGAGAAGCAGTCTTCTCACAGGGACTCGTTCCCCAGACTGGGATCATGCCCTGAGCTGAAGGCAGACACTCAACCATTGAGCCACCCATGCATCCCGTAGTCATCTTTCCATCTATTTCTTCTCAATCTCCTTTCTGAACCACTTATTTTTGTGCACTAAAAGAAAAATACTGGAAATCACCATTGTTCCATTTATTTCACTTCTTCTAAGTCAGACCTCTGAATATTTCCATACACTTCAATAATTTGAACTACAACTTGTACAAGATCTGGCATCAATCTCTCCCTTCTCAAACTAATTTCCTGCCACTATATTTCTCATTATGTAACTTATGCATAATCTAAGTGACACATTGGTAAGTTACTCTTGATCAAGTCTTGCATCGGGATTCCACAGGGAGCCTGCTTCTCCCTCTGCCTATGTCTCTGCCTCTCTCTCATGAATAGATAAAAAATCTTCTTAAAAAAATTTAAACTTGTCAAAACCACAGTTAAAAACAGAAATTATGGGGCAGCCCCAGTGGCGCAGCGGTTTAGCGCTGCCTGCAGCCCAGGGCGTGATCCTGGAGACCCTGGATCGAGTCCCACATCGGGCTCTCTGCGTGGAGCCTGCTTCTCCTTCTGCCTGTGTCTCTGCCTCTCTCTCTCTGTGTCTATATGAATAAATAAATAAAATATTAAAACAAAAAAACAGAAATTATGCCATTTGTTAAGCTACTAACATTAGCATCAAAACTGACACAGCCAAAACAATCTTTAAAAAGAAAAAAACTAAGAAACAAAAGCAAAAATGAAATATTGGGACTTCATCAAGATAAGAAGCTTTTGCACAGCAAAGGATACAGTCAACAAAACTAAAAGACAACCTACAGAGTGGGAGAAGATTTTTGCAAATGACATATCAGATAAAGGGCTAGTTTCCAAGATCTATAAAGAACTTATTAAACTCAACACCAAAGAAACAAACAATCCAATCATGAAATGGGCAAAAGACATGAAGAGAAATCTCACAGAGGAAGACATAGACATGGCCAACATGCACATGAGAAAATGCTCTGCATCACTTGCCATCAGGGAAATACAAATCAAAACCACAATGAGATACCACCTCATACCAATGAGAATGGGGAACATTAACAAGGCAGGAAACCACAAATGTTGGAGAGGATGCGGAGAAAAGGGAACCCTCTTGCACTGTTGGTGTGAACTGGTGCAGCCACTCTGGAAAACCGTGTGGAGGTTCCTCAAAGAGTTAAAAATAGATCTGCCCTACCACCCAGCAATTGCACTGTTGGGGATTTACCCCAAAGATTCAGATGCAATGAAACACCAGGACACCTGCACCCCGATGTTTATAGCAGCAATGGCCACAATAGCCAAACTGTGGAAGGAGATTCGGTGTCCATCGAAAAATGAATGGATAAAGAAGATGTGGTTTATGTATACAATGGAATATTACTCAGCCATTAGAAACGACAAATACCCACCATTTGCTTCAACGTGGATGGAACTGGAGGGTATTATGCTGAGTGAAGTAAGTCAATCGGAGAAGGACAAACATTGTATGTTCTCATTCATTTGGGGAATATAAATAATAGTGAAAGGGAATAAAAGGGAAGGGAGAAGAAATGTGTGGGAAATATCAGAAAGGGAGACAGAACATAAAGACTCCTAACTCTGGGAAAGGAACTAGGGGTGGTGGAAGGGGAGGAGGGCGGGGGGTGGGGGTGAATGGGGGACGGGCACTGAGGGGGGCACTTGACAGGATGAGCAGTGGGTGTTATTCTGTATGTTGGTAAATTGAACACCAATAAAAAATAAATTTATTATTAAAAAAATAAAAAAAGAAAAGAAAAAAAAAAAGAAAAAACAACGTGGAAATTTAGAATCCAGAATTAAACTCTCATATATATGGTCAACCAACTTTTGAGGAGGGTGTCAAGATAATCCAATAGGGAAAGAATCATTATTGTTGTTGTTGTTTTCAGCAAATGGTATAGAGACAACTAGATATCCACATGTAAAATAAAGCATTTGAACCCTAGCTTATACATCTCTAAATTAACTCAAAATTGGTGATAGATGTCAATGTTAGAGCTAAAACTATAAAACTCTTAGATGAAAACACAGGTGTAAATCTTTGTGATTTCTGAGTTTGTGAAGCCTTCTTAAGTCAGAACCAAAAGTCCTAGCAACCAAAAGAAAAAAAAATAAACTAAATTTAATCAAAATTAAAAGCTTTTGTTAATAAAGAACACAATCAAAAACAGTGAAAAGACAATCTACAGGATGGGAAAACTATTTGCAAATCATATATCTGACAAGGTGCTTGTATCTAGCATATATAAAGGAATCTTCTAAAAAAAAAAATAAAAAATAAAGGAATCTTCTACCTCAACAATGAAAAGACAATAACCCAATTCAAAAATTCAAATCTGTCAAAAAACAAACAAAAACAAAAACAAAAAACAAAAATGGGCAAAAGATCTGACAGACTTTTCTCTAAAAAATGTACAAATGACAGTAAGTATATGAAAAGATGGTCAACATCATTACTCATTGGGAAAGTGCAAATTAAAACCACAATGAGAGACTATTACCTTACATCCACTAGGATGGCTATAGAGAAAAGACAAGACTGTTGGTGAGGATGTAGAAAATTTATACATGGTTGGTAAGTATGTAAAATGGAGCAGCCACTTAAAGAATGGTTTGTCAATCTGTCAAAATGCTGAACACAGAGTTACTATATGACCCACCAATTCTACTCTTAGGTATGTAACTAAGAAAAATTGAAACATATGTCCAAACAAAAAATTGTACATAAATGTTCATAGCAACATTATTCATAATAGCCCCAAAGTAGAACAAACCTAAATGTCCATGAGATAATATGAATTGATATCAGTATATAGTGTATCTACACAATGAACATCATGTATCAATAAAAAGAAATGAAGTAATGATACATGGTATAAAATGCATAAGCCTTGAAAATATTTTGCTTAGTGAAAGAAGCCAGTCTTTCTTTAACCATATATTGTATGATTTCATTTATATGAATTATCCAGAATAGACTGATCTATAAAGATAGAAAGCAGATTAGTGGTTGCTTAGGACTAGGAGAAGGATATTGGAAGAAATGGGGAAATGACAGCTAATGTGTATGAGATGTTTTTGTCAGGTGTTGAAAAAAATATTTTTAAAGATTTTATTTATTTATTCATGAGAGAGTGAGAGAGAGAGAGAGAGAGAGAGAGAGAGGAGGGTAGAGATATAGGCAGAGGGAGAAGTAGGCTTCCTGCAAGGAGCTCAATGTGGGACTCGATCTCAGATCCCAGGATCACACCCTGAGCCAAAGGCAGATGCTCAACCGCTGAGCCACCCAGGCGTCCGGTGTTGAAAATTTTCTAAAATTAGTTTGCAGTAATAGTTGAAGAACTCTGTGAATATACTATTAAAAATAGTACACTTTAAATAAGTCAATTTTATTGTATATGAAATATGTATCAATAAAGCTGTAAAATGCAAACAAAACAAAATGCAGGGACAAAGGACCAAGAGAAAGCAAACAAAAATCAAGGAAAAAATTGAGGAAGTCATAAACAGACAAATACATAGATTTATTTATATTCATATACACACATATATGCACACACACACCCACTGAACATTTGAAAAAAAATTCAAACTCACTCTGATCAAACCTCTGACAATGAGAAACTAAAACAAAACAAGAAATCCCAGGTCAATTTTATTTATTCTCAAGAGTGGAATATTGGAGAGTTCTGATTTGTCTGGGTTTAGACTAAGGTCTACCAATTATTACTATCCATAATGTTAAGTTAGTTAACACATATTCCTCAGTTTCTTCTTCACCTATAAAATTAGGAATAGTCATAACATCTATGTCAGAGGGTCACTTTCAGGTTTAAATACTTTATCATATATAAAGTATTAGTAACAGTGAAGGCAGATGACTAGAGATATAACTTATAAAATTCTCAGGAAAACAATGACAAATCAAATCCAAGAGTTTATTAAAGGAATTGTTCAATATCAAGAACTCATGAAAACTTGTTATATCCACTAATAAAACCTTTTTAAGAATCCTTGAAACAAACTACTTAAATATGATAAAACAGTATTTATCAAAATCCAATAGTAGAGATAATGCTCATATCTCAGATGCAGAAAGCTAGAACAGTTGTTTGTAAACTGTTCATTCATTCTTTGTAAACTCTAAAGCTATACAACATACAGAGAGTCATAAATTTTCTACAGCTCATTAGAGAGCTAAGTTCACAGGGCAACCAGTCTTTATTTCAGTGAGGGACAAGACTCCCAAGGAGAAGAAATGGGATGCACAGACTAGCTTACCTTGGACAGAACCTAGGAAGAATGGCCAGCTATCACACAGAGCTCTCAGAAATCTCTGACAAAAGGGGCTTGCAATTACTAGTAGGCTCTTTCCCACACTGCTCCGCTAGGCATACATGGACAATATCAAGGCTGGGGTAGAGGGATATTATTAAAGTTTTCTTTATGTGTTTTAGCATTTATTTCACTGGCTGTGGTGAGCGTGCATAACTTTTTAAATAACTTCTGTTAATTCAAGATCCACGAGAACTTGCAAAGTGTACAGAGTTCCTATATAGCCTTCACCTAACTTCTCCCAGTGATAATATTATATATATACCACAGTATACTGTCAAAACCAGGAAATGGACATTGATACAATGTTATTAATGCAGATACAGATCTTATATGGATTTCATCTGTTTTTACATCCTCCCTCTCACCTTCCTTTTCTGGTATATAATTTTATGACATTTTAATATTACAAAATTGGACTACAGAACTGTTACAACACTACACAGAAACTTGTTAGACTTTAATAGTCCTACTCAAGCTCTTCTTTGTAATTCCAAGAAACCACTGATCTGTTCTCCATCATAATGATTTTGTCATTTTGGGATTGTTATAATTGGGATCATATGGGTATAACCCTTTAATACTGGCTTTTCTAATTCAACATAATGAGAACTTTCAAAGGTGTTCCATATGCCAATTAAGTCCCTTTTTATTGCCAGGTCATACTTGATTGTGTGGATGTTGATCCAGTGACCTACTAAAAGATATCTAGCTTTATTTCTAGTTTTGGCCAATTACCCATAAAGCTGCTATGAATATTTCTGTATATGATTTTTGTGAACATAAATTTTCATTTCTCTAGGGTAAGAATCAGGAGTGTAATAGCTGGGTTATGTTAAATGTATATGTATTCCTTCTCCTTCCCCTTCTCCTTCTTCTTTTTTAAGATTTTATTTATTTGAGAGCAAGAGCAAGGGAGAGAAAGCAAGTGAGCATTAGTGGGGGGGAGGGGCAGAGGAAGAGGGAGAAGCACACACTCTGCTGAGCAAGAATCCTGACTCGAACCCAGGACCCTGAAATCATAACCTGAGCCAAAGGCAGACATTTAACTGACTGAATCACCCAGGTGCCTCTGTTAAACATATTTCTATAAGAAACTGGTAAACTGTTTCCCAGAGTACCTGTATCATTTTACATTTCCATCAGCAGAATTTGAGAGATACAGTTTCTGCACATCTCAAGATTTGGTACTGTATTTTTTTATTTAGCCATTCTAATAGGTATAACATAGTATCTCACTGCAGTTTTAATGGATGTATACATTTTATTTATTTATTTATTTATTTATTTATTTATTTATTTATGTATGTATGTATGTATGTATGTATGTATGTATTTATTTATTTATTTAATTTAAATAATAAATTTATTTTTTATTGGTGTTCAATTTGCCAACATACAGAATAACACCCAGTGCTCATCCCGACAAGTGCCCACCTCAGTGCCCGCCATCCAGTCACCCCCCCCCCCCGCCCACCTCCCCTTCCACCACCCCTAGTTCGTTTCCCAGAGTTAGGAGTCTTCCATGTTCTGTCTCCCTTTCTGATATTTTCCACTTACTTTAAAAGAGAAATTCAATTTTTAGAAGTCTTAAAAATACTAAAAGTGCAAGCTTTTTGGGTCTTTTGTCAAATATTCTGCTTCGGTAACTCTAAAAGTGAATCTAGGAAAAAAAAATAAAAGTGAATCTAGGAATCTGAATTTAAATATTCATCTTGTTATTCAGGTACTCTGCTTCTGGAAATCTATCTTGAAAAAAATACCATACAGTCTTTAAAAATTTAATTCACATATATCCATTTGCAGGAAACTGTTAGAAAATATGCTCCAACAAAATGAAAGAATAAGTCAAGCAGGAGAAAAATGAGATGCAGGAAACAGGTGATCCAATACAGGAAAAACTAAAGGAAGCCACCAAATTACACTGAAGGTAGACTCCAAGGGCAGTATATCCTATAAAACAATCAGTTCAGGTAGATGATAGACAGACATATAATAGCTCATAGATAGATAGATAGATGTGATAGTTTTAGGTCACTGGAAATATTTGAATGTATTAGCAAGATATTTATCTCAAGTAGAGAGTGTATTAGTGATACACTATACAAACAAATAACTCCAGACTATAATTATGAGGATGACAAAATATTGAAAAATAAAGGAACTGTGAAGGGTGTAAAGGATGAAATATTTTTATTCTTCTTGTAGGCTAACAAATTAGCCTGCCAGTTTCACATATAGTGGCAGAAGACAACAATTCTGCATTCTAAAGAACTTTACTCAGACACAGCACATACACATAAGCTTCATGTTTGTATTGGTAGTCTTTGCTCCCCAATTCCCCTGGGGACAATATGAAGGGGAGCAGTTGGATACTGCACACATAGTGGGATTGCTTTATAGCTGAAGAACTCCAAACTCAGGGAAGCCAAATCCTTTATAATATACTGCAAGCTAACTTACAGGACATCTGCTTCAGAGGGAGACATTGCTTTTATTATATTGGACAGTAAACAAATCTGCCTTCTGCTACAAAGGAAAACACTATCTCTATCTTTCAAGATGTTCTCTAAGCAAATATCCTCCAGAACATATTTTAGAACAAAGGTCAACTGTATATATGCTCACAAAACAGGCAGAAATACAAAAAACAAAAAAACAAACAAACAAATAAAACCACGAGAGAATTGTCACCCAGTTAATTTAGAGAGGGTCACAACCAAAATTAGGTTTCAAAAAAAAAAAATTAAACAGAATTTAAAATGTTTGAATACACATATGTCAATAGAGTATTATTTCCTTACATTTATTTTGCTTTAGTTTAATATGTGTATGTTTCTATATTATTTGGGTCACGACATAAAATATAATTCTTGCCGATATGTCTGAAGAATACTATATGGTCACTTAAGAACATTATAAAAATGTAAATACCAAGTACTACTCTAACAGAAAGCTAAATCTTCATCTTCATAGAAAGAAGTCAATCAATAATAACAAAAAGTGAAAGAAAACTATGAGCTTTCCACTTAGAAACATAGTACAGATACAAAATTAAATGGCTGAAAAAGAGTTGAAAGTGATTTTTTTTCCTGTGGAGCAGAAATCAGGAGATCTAAGGTAAAGAGGCTGCCTTATTTTTTATTAGAACCCTTATAGAATCATTTGGCTTCTTTTTTCTTTTTCTTTCTTTCTTTCTTTCTTTCTTTCTTTCTTTCTTTCTTTCTTTCTTTCAAGAAAGAGAGATTGAGAGAGAGAGCGGGAGGTGAGGAGGTGGGGGCAGAGGGATGGAGGGAAGAGAAATAGAATCTTAAGCAGGCTCCATGCCCAGTGCAGAGCCCAACATGGAGGGCTGGATCTCACAACTCTGAGATCATGATCTGAGCTGAAATCCAGAGTCAGGTGCTTAACTGACTGAGCCACCCAGATGCCCCTAAAATCATCTGGCTTTTAAAATGATTTCCTTTACTAAAAATAAAACTTGGAAAAATAATCAATTTTTTGTTTTCTAAATATGGTTAAGTATTAAAATACAAAATATTAAAATATACAAAAATATTTTTCACACTGCGTTAATAAGAATGCAAAACTACAAGCAACTTAAATATTCAATCTTAAGGGAAGAGTTAAAATTATGGTGCATCCGCCCACTGCAAACTATGTAGTACATTAAGACGATATTTATAGAGTAAGTATACTGGAAAATGCTTATGAAGTGTTAAGTAGGGAAAGCTAGATACTAAGTTGCATGTGTGGAATTAACTTGAGAGATATTCAGTGGCTGCCATGTGTATTTGTAGGAGACCCAGTCAGAGCTGTTTTTCATCTGCTATGCATAAGTACAGCCACACAAATTGTTAACAGTTATAGTTGGTCAGAATTTCTGACCTACTGTTAAGTGTTTTTAACATCATCAATAGATACAGAAGTGCACAAAATAAACAAAAATCTTAGGTATCATAGATGAGTCATTTCTATCAAGAAAACAGACAATAAATGTAATAAATAAGTAAAATGTATACTTTCTTAGAACATAAGTTCTAGAGTAAAAGCAGGGAAGGGGATAGGGAAAATGCTTGTGAAAACCTCACTGCAAGGGGGCATTTGAATGGAACTGAAGGAGTTAAGAAAATAAGCCATGTGAATATTTGAGGGGGTGAGTGATGCTTCGGAATAGGAACAGAAAGTATAAAGGCCTTTAGGTGCAAGTGTGCCTGGTATGTTTGTGGAACAGCAAGAGAGAGGAGTGTGACTAAAAGTGCAGGATGGTGTCAAGTGAGGGCCAGATCAAGAAGCCCTGTAGGGGGATGCCTGAGCAGCCTCAGCCCTTGAGCATCTGTCTTTGGCTCAGGGCATTATCCCAGTTCGGGTACCGAGTCCCACATCAGGCTCCCTGTGAGGAAGCTTCTCTCTCTGCTATGTCTCTGCTTCTCCCTGTGTCTCTCATGAATAAATAAATAAAATCTTAAAAAAAAATAAGTCTTGTAGGTTTATACTCAGAGTGAAATGGCAGGCCACTTAAAGGTTCTTAGCAGAGGAGTCATAGAATCTAATTTATATTTTAATAGGATTGTCTTGGAGACTGTGTTGAGAATAAAGCAGGTAAGGATGGAAATAAAAAAAAAATCATTAATAGACTTTGCAATAATCCAGGCAAGGAGATGATGGAGGCCTGAAAGATAAGAGTAGCACTGGAAGTGATGAGAAGTGACTGACTCTTGATATGCACCAAAAAAGTAGAGCCAAGAGAACTTCTTTACAGATGGAATGTGGAGTGTGAGAGAGAAAGAGAAATCAAGGTTAACTCTGGGATTTGGGGTTAAGTCACCACTAGGGTAGAGATGCTCTTTTCAGACAGAGCCTGAAGAATGAGCAGGTTTTCAGGGTAAGTTCATGAGCTTGGGTACTCATGAGCTTGGGGTATTAAATAGGGGTACTTCTATACATCCAAGGTGTGCTAGGCAGCCTTTAACCTAGCCCCTAAGGATCCTTGCCTCCTGGTATTCGTGCTCTTATGTAATTCCTCTCCTTGATCATGAGCTGCATTAATGACTCACTTAAAAAAAATGACTTATTTTGAAATCATTATAAATTCATAGGAAGTTAAAAAAAAAAACCCAGATGCATAGATCCCATGCACCCTGTGTCTGACCTCCTCTAGTGGTTACTATCTTGCATAATCCCAGTATAATACCTAAACCAGGAAACTGACACTGTGGCACAACCCATACAGCTTATTTAGACTTCACTAGCCTCACATGCATGTGTGTGTGTGTGTGTGTGTGTAGTTCTATGCAATTTTATCATATGTAGATGTAACCAAGACCACAAGCAAAGACACAGAACTGTTCCATTTCTAAAGGATCCATTGTCCCATCCCTTTGTAGCCACAATCCTTTGTCCTGGTATAATTTTTAACTATATTTATTTTGTTCTAAAAAATGTCTTATCTTATTTTTAAAAAATTTTTATTTATTTGTTCATGAGAGACACAAAAAGAGAAGCAGAGACATAGGCAAAGGGAGAAACAGGCTCCCTGCGGGGAGCCCGATGCAGGACTTGATCCTAGGACCCCAGGGTCACGACCTGAGCCAAAGGAAGATGCTCAATTACTGAGCCAGCCAGGTGCTCAAAATGTCTTAAAGATAAATTATATGGTCATCCTACCTAAGACCATACTAGCTTAAAATGGACTGTTCTTCCCTTAAACTTTTTTTTTTTTTTTTTTTTATTTATGATAGTCACACAGAGACAGAGAGAGGCAGAGATACAGGCAGAGGGAGAAGCAGGCTCCATGCACCGGGAGCCTGATGTGGGATTCGATCCTGGGTCTCCAGGATCGTGCCCTGGGCCAAAGGCAGGTGCCAAACCGCTGCGCCACCCAGGGATCCCTGGACTGTTCTTCCCTTAATGCAGAATCTATGTGGGCCTGAATTTATCAGTTCATAAATATGTATCTATGATATAACACTAAAAATTTATAAAATCACATTTTCTAATTTAAATGACACTGAATGTTATTCAGCCTCCTCGTTTTAAAGATGTAAAATAATTTGACAAGATCATATAGTTTGTGTTCATGTACAGCAAAGACAAGAAAACAAGTGTCTGACACCTACACAAATGTTCTTTCTACTACCATACCATATGGAATAATCTGTCCAACTTTTTAGATTATCCATACATTTTCTCAGTTGTACAACATATTTGCTCTCATTATCTTATAAATGTGGGAGGCAATATCCAGACATTCCCAATGCTATGTAGCTAGTGAATGGGGGAAATTCAGGATTTTAAATTCCAGATGATCTACTACTGATAGTTATTCACTAGAAAATAAGCTAAAGCCATATCCCACAGACAATAGAAGGGTGGTAACATCTGGGAATATCAAAGACAGTCCATTAACATGGCCAATATAGGCAAGCAACTAATAATTCATCTCAATATATGATTTCATCATAAGAAATATTATTTACTATCAAATGTAGTGAATAGTGCTTGCTATTTACTCAGTCTCTTAAAAGAGCTTATCCTTCAGTGAATGCTAAATAGCAAAGGAAAAAATGCATAAACAAAAATCTCTTCTATTGATATTTTTAGGTCAATAGTAAAAAACTAGAATTCCTGATACTGCATTGTTCAATTCTTGTGTGAAGAAACTTTAGCACAAGATGGAAATCTTTTTAGAGAGTTTTAGGTAGGCCCAGTTAGTGACTATGAAGACATTATTCCAAAATAATTCCTTATCTTCCATGTCTTGAACGTAGTAAATACTTAATATGTTGACTTCAACTAGGATAGATTAAAATGGATTTCTGGTTTAAAAAACTTACTGATTATGTAATTGGTTCAATAATGGGCTAAATTCCAAGCGAACAGCAATCTGAAAAGGCTATGATCCTTTATGCTCAAGAAATTTCTGATTTAGAGATAACATGTAAGCAATCAACTACATACTAGAGACAGAATTAAATAAAACTCATAAAAGAAGAAGACCAGAGGAAATAAAAAACACATGACACATTTAGGAAGTAGTGGGGGATGGTTAGGGTTTATCAAGACTACAAAGAGAAATGGTAAGAAAAAAAAAGTGAAAAAGAAAGTGAATGAAAGAGAAGAAGGAAAATTAAAACAGGCAAAAGTTGTAAGTGGAGTCTTAAATTCTTAAGTATTAAAATAGGAGGTTTGGATTATACTCTACATATAATATAAAGCAACTTAAATCTTTTATTTATCTGAGCATTATTTCACTCTTGCTCTCGATAGTTACTTTCTCTATGTATATTTAAGGAATTATTCCCATTGTTGCTCTCAGGGTATTTAAGATACTATTCCATTATTACTATTGAGAAATCAGTGAAGGCTAAATGCCATTCCTGTGTTAAATATGTCTTTTCTAATGGTTGTTTTTAAGAGCATTAACTTCAGTGTTCTGCAGTTTCTCCTAATATGTCATACCTGGAATTCATTTGATATCCCTAGATCTAAGGCTTTGTCATTTAACAATTCTGGAAGATGCTCAATCATGATTTCTTTGTATCTTGCCTTTTCCTTGTTCCCTATATTATCTATTCTAGAATTCTAAATGTTTATTTTAGCTCTTTTCACTCAATCTTTTGTGTCTTTTAGTGTATACTTTTCATTTCTTTGTCTCTCTGGATTCCATTTCCATACTTGGTTAGATCTATCTTCTAGTTCACTAGCAGTTTCTTATATTGTATGTAGTCTGCAGTTAAACCTATCTGCTATTTAATTTTAATTATTAATTTCTGTAAATTCAATCTCATTAGTTTTCCCAAATTCACTTGATCACTTTTGGTCATTTTTCCTTACTCTTATTTTCAAGTATCTCTTTTTTTTTTTTTTTTTTTCAAGTATCTCTTTTTAAAGAGATTACTCAAACACTTATGTTATATTCTGTGACTAGTAATTAGAGTACCTGAACTATTTGTTGTTGAAGTATATGATTCTGTCACCTTGTGTTTTCACTAACTTTCATTAAAAGTGCCTTTTTCTCTTATGTGTTTTTTGATAGCTCTGGGTCTTCGAAATTTTATTTGTAAGAAATCTTACAGGCTACATGGAAGGTAATTTGCTTTGGTCTGTTGTCTATGGGCCCCTCCAGGGTAGGACTACTTTAATTAAATCCTCAGCTTTTAGAACTACACAAATAGCAAGAATTCAGGCAACCTGTGTAGTTCTAAACCTGCCTGAAAGCTGCCCAAGGAAGATGAATTCTCAAAGATTTCACCCCCTCCACAGTCAAGAAAGTCAAATTCCTTTGTTACCTCATTTTGTAGCAAGCACTTGACTCTTGTTCACCTAAACACTAATGGTGTGGCCATTATGATACCAGCTTTAAGAGAGGATATCTCATTACATTCTCTGGCTTAAACAGGCTCCAGGCTCTATCTCTTGTTTGTCTTGCCCTTCAAACCATTAAAATGGAAAATTCACCAAGGTTTGACAAATGCTCTCAGGGTGAAAGACAACTTTAGGCAATCACTTACTTCTCATGTTCCCCTCCCACCTCCATCTCCCACCCCCCATTTCTACTTTGTTTTAAGTTTTTGTAAATTCTTTATCTTCCTGTCTTCTCTATGATGTTGCTGTAAAATATATTTAAATTATAAAATTTTAGCCATCCGTTTTCATTGTTTTTATCAGAAGAGTCATCCAGGATATCTCTATTTTCTCGCAGTGTTGAAAATGCAAGACAGTGAATGTTTTTGAATAGCAAAGTGTCACTTGTGTTTTAGAATTATAGCTAATGAAAGTGACAACTGGTTAGACAGGTGAGAAACTAAAGTCAGAAAAGTTAGGAAGGTACAGGCATACCTCAGAAGTATTATGGGTTTGGTTAGAGATCCCCGCAATAAAGCAAATGTTGCAATAGAGTAGTTAAATGAATGTATTGCTTGGTGCATATAAAAGTTAGGTTTATGCTATACTATAATCTGTTAAGTATGCAATAGCATTATGTCTAAAAAGACACAAGGTACACACCTTAATTAAAAAACACCTTATTGTTAAAAAATGCTAACCATCATCTGAGCTTTCAGTGAGCTGTAATCACTGATCACAGATCACTATAACAGATATAACACTAATGAAAAACTTCGAAATATTTTACAAGAGTTACCAAAATGTGACTAAGAGAAACAAAGTGAGCAAATGGTGTTGAAAAAATGGCTCCAGCAGATGTGCTTGGCATAGGGTTGCCACAAACCTTCAATTTGCAGAAAATGTGTTATCTGCAAAATACAATAAAGTGAAGCACAATAAAACGAGGTATGTCTGTACTATTATCATCTAGATCATGAACCTGAAGTAGGGTAGGATAATAAAAACAGAGGAGGGAAAATAGGAGAAAAATCATTTTTATAAAATTGACAGTATTGGATGTTTCACTGCTTTGTTGGTGGATGACAGCTTAAAAAAGACTATGAAAATTACATCAACCATATTAGCCTACATGGTGGTATCACTGATTAAGAGATGTTATTTGACCAATTTGGAAGTAAACAATAGAAAACTGGGGCAGCTGGGTGGGGCAGCTGGTTGAGCATCTGCCTTCAGCTCAGGTCATGATGCTAGGGTCCTGGGATCGAGTCCTGCATCGGGCTCCTCATGGGGAGCCTGCTTCTCCCTCTGCCTATGTCTCTTCCTCTCTCTCTCTGTCCCGCATGAATAAATAAATATTTTTTAAAATAAGACAAAAATATTCAGTGTAATTTAAAATACAGGGCATGTCTACCACCAGAAAAAGAAATCAGGGTATGAGGCCTTAATGTTCTCAAAGTAGCTCACTGGCTAAGGGGCTCAATTGATGTTAATGGCCAGCTTCTCTCAGTGTTTTCTTCATGGCTATAAAATGGTTGCTGCACTTCAGGCAGCAAGGAAGTGTTTAAAGGTAATAAGAAAAAAGAAATGATGCCTGTTATATCTTTCCTATGTGAGGAAAACAATAACTTTTCCTGAGACACTCCAACTTCTCTCACTCCTGCTGAATTCCTCTTATGTTGCATTGGCAAAAAGAAAGGCTGAGAAAGTATTTAACTTCTCCTGCTTCTATAGTAAAGACAAACAAAGGAGAATATGATTGGGAATAAATGTTAAGTTATACAGTCAATAGTGTTAGTCTCAGGTCCTGACTCCTTTCCAGGGAGAAAAGGCTTAGGGAGTCAAATTAGGGATTTGTTTTCAAACTTGTTGAGGTTAAGGAAACATTAAGATATCTAAGTAGAAGGGCAGAAGGGGTAGTCATTAGGACATAAATAATAGGTGATATTGTAGAAATGGATGAAATTAGAACAAACAAGTCTACAATAAAAGAAACTCCAAATGCTGATGAGAAAGTGAAGCAACAAAAATTCATTATTGGAAGGAATGAAAAATGGTACAGCTACTTTGGAAGACAGTTTGGCAGTTTCTTACAAAACTAACTATATTCCTTTATAACCCAGCAGCTGCAATCCTTGGTATTTATCCAAATAACTTGAAAAATGTGTGTCCAAAAAATTCTGCAAACGAATGTTTATAGCAACTTTATTCATAACTGCTGAAATCTGGCAGCAAACAAGATATCCTCCAGTAGGTGAGCAGATAAATAAACTGTATATACCCAGAAAATGCAATATGAAATACTAAAACAAATGATCTATGAAGCCATCAAAAGTTATGGTGAAAGTTGAAATGAATACCTACTTCATGATTCCAACTATATGATATTCTGGAAAAGACAAAACTATGGAGACAGTAAAAAGATTAATGGCTGGCAAGTATTAGGAGGAGAGAAAAATAAATAAGGTACAGAGGATTTTTAGAGTGAAACTCTTCCGTATGATACTACAATGGTAGATAAATGTCGTGTACATTTGCTAGAATGCATAGAAGAAGGTACAGAACTAAGAATTAAGTCACTAAGAGTGACCCTTAATGCAAACTATGGACTATGAGTTATACAGACATAGATTTATGGACTGTAACAGATACAGCAATCTGGTGTTGAATGCTGGGGGTATGTATATGTGTGAAGGCAGGAGGTATGTGGGGATTCTGCACTCTCTGCTCAACTTTGCTGTGAAATTACAACTGCCCTAAAAGAAGAAAGTTGTTTGTTTTTAAAGAATAATAAGGGACTAATCACATAACTTGAAAATAGGAAAAGGAGGCACCAGCTAAATAGTAATCAAAGAAAAAATGGTAACAATATAGCAATAGAGAACTATAGGAAAGTATTTCAAAAGGGTGGGCCCAACAAAATGGAATTGTGTTCTAGTTACATTGACTGTTATACTAAGATAAAGAATAAGTTTCACAGGTTGAATCATCAGAGGTCACTTATAATCTAAGAAAGAAAGGCTTTCAATGGAAGGAATTACAGTGGACAAATCCAACTGTAGGAGGATGTATGATAAAGAAGATAAGTAAATAAAATGAAAGAGGAAAAAGAGGTAGTATATGTGAAATTTTTTATTAAGCCTGATGTCTGCATATTTATGACTAATGTAAATTTATTTAAAAACATTAAATGTCCAAAACTGTGTTCTTCAAGAACCAATTTCTTAACATAAATTGGTAATATTTACTTTATTTAAATGAGAAAATAAGCTCTTTTTTTAAGTAACTCTCAAGGTATAGATTAGTTTTGGTTTAAATTTAGCCCTTCATCCTAAAATTTTTTATTTATTTATTATTTATTATAGTCACAGAGAGAGAGAGAGAGAGGCAGAGACACAGGCAGAGGGAGAAGCAGGCTCCATGCACCGGGAGCCCGATGTGGGATTCAATCCGGGGTCTCCGGGATCGCGCCCTGGGCCAAAGGCAGGCGCCAAACCGCTGCGCCACCCAGGGATCCCTAGCCCTTCATCCTATATGTACCATTGTGTTTTACTTGCTAACAGGAAAAACTGCAAACATTACAAAAGTAGAGGAAAAATGCCATGCTAGCAAATTTAGCTAGTATAAATTCCATGCTACTTCAAAAATAATGCCTATATTATCACCAAAAATCTAATTTTATGCTCTACCATAAAAAATAATTTAGAAAGAATTTCCAGGTTATTAGAATAAACAATGATTTATTATTTGAACAGCACTGTAATATTAAAAAAGTATTTCCTTGTATGCTAATTATATATTTGCCATAATCAATTGGAAATTTCTATATAATGTATGACCATTAACTTGGATTTTTCCCAAACATATCTCTACTACTATTTCCTTTATGAATTTCACCACTACACAAGTAAATAAAGCATATATTTTCCAGCTCTTATTCTAGTCTAATTTACCTTTTACTGATATCAATAGTACTATTTATAATAAAATACTAGAAATATTATTGACTGACCAAAAGCTCCTAGAGACAGTGATTCTTTTTTAAATTTCTTCCTAAAGCTTATTTAGATACTAACTAAATACTGAATGAGTTAACAAAAAAATGATACTTGTAAGTACATGATAAGACAGGCATACTGGTGAGACCAAAAGTTGATTTGTCAACTAGCTTGGTAATAAACTTATTCATAACTTAAATGGCACCTTGAAGATACAGAGTGCAGTAACCAAAGCTCCAAATAAAGAACATCATCCCTGGAAGGTAAGATTAATTTTTAAAAAATGATTCAGAATAAAGCAGGTAAGTATATAATGAATTTAAGGTTTTCTCAGGAGGAAATAGAGCATAAAATAACTAAAAAATTATACAAAGCCAATGTTATACAAGACAGACATTTTTACAAGAGCTAAAATGAATGCTAGAGCTTTAAAAAGATTAAATTGATAAGTTTAAGAAAATTCTTCCTCCCATCCCTACTCTACAAAAAGCTTAAGTTGGTTAGTGAATGGTTGAAGTTATGAAAGATTAAAAGACAACAGAAAATTTGACACTTTTGCAGAAAAAGGTGAGAAACTAGAAAAGATTTTAAAATAGTGTATCTGTCAGGAGTAAAAATGTAGCTTTGTTTATATATTATTTTATATAGTCTATAGAGATTTCTACTTTATAGTGATTTTGTTTGGTTTGGTGTTGAACTTCACATTTTTTTTTGGTCTAATCTAACCTTCTAATTTTAATAACCTGTTAGAAATGTGCATTTCTTTCTCTCCATAAATAGCAGGTACCATTTAATTCAATTTAACACAAATACACAACAAAAAGAGCCAAAATAAGACTGTGGTATTATTACGTACTTAACAAACTAGAATTTTAATTCTAGGTCTGTTTTATTGGAAATAGCCATAACATATATGGCACATGAAATCTGTTCCCTGATGTTGATAATGAATTGGCACATACAATGGAGGCTGCCTTTAAAACAAGGTTACTTTCGATTTGCAAGTATACACTTGAAAAAATTATTATACTAAATTTATATCATATGTCAAATTCCTTGGGGTAATTAAAAAGTAATCAAGAATTTACATTTCTTTTCTAATTTATTGTTCTAAGTCTATCTATAAATTTGAGAGAAAATCAGAAGAGAAAATACATTAAACAATAACAACAAAGTTATAAGCTCTTAACTACTCACTGAGAATTTAAAATGAAGCTAAACACATTTGTAGAAAAATCTGACTTCAACCAGACTTCACGCTTTTTGGATAGATGAAAAACCTTTCTCACTTCAAAATGTCACCATTTTTCTCAATTTTGGTAGATAATTCTGGCTTAGTGAGTTACACTGCTAATGCCATAATATTCTCCTGTAATTTGCAGCAAAAATGAATTTAAGATTACAAACTATAACACAATTTTCTTGATGGCACATTTTTTCTTACTGTACCATCACAACAATGATGAATCTTTTCTGTTTCCTGTGGATATGGTTTTGTTTTTGTTTTTAACCAGCTAATGAGAATGTAAGCACCTTGAGGGCAGGAACCACTACTATGTCACAGGTGCTATGCTAGGAATTGAGACAAAGACAGAGGAGGATGAAAAGCCATTAAGTACCATAAGAAAAAATATACGATTAGTAGAATTGATGTCTTTCTTGACTATTGGACCTATATTACAATGAAACAGAACCTCTTGTCATGAAACATGCACTTCACTTGTTTCAAGTTCTAGTAGACTATATTTTCTTTTTTTTGTAATAAGTAACATTTTAAATACTATTTCAATTCCCAAACATATTCACATACACTTTAGGGAGTGTCAGTTCTGTGGGTTAATAATATCACAAGATTAGTGTAATAAATATTGATGTGAAGAAAAAGCTCACGTTTTTCTTTTTTTTCTTTCAGTGTGGCCACTTTTTACTAACTACAAAAGGTAACGGTGTATCATAAAATCAGAAACAGAATGAACACCTACCCAAAGTATTAATGTACCACCACTCAAAATTCAGAAAATACGTTGTTTTCATGTACACATACACGAAATAAAATAATACCACAACAGAAGGGTGCTGTATCTGTGTTTAAAGAAGGGGTTGTTGGCAAACACCACAGCTCACTTCTGCTGAAATGTACACAACTGATATATGCAGCACAGAAAGCTGGCACCAAGGGCTTACAACCTTAATTTGCCTGTAAGAAGGAACAGAGATTTACCTTCAGAGCACGTTCTTGATTGTTTTCAGCAGTCAGATGTCTCATGTTGTTTGCTGAAGTCTGGTTCTGCTCTTTCAGATGATGAAGCTCCTGCTCTAGCCGTTTGCACTGCCACAGGGGAAGAATCCCATTAAGTAAAGGAGTTATAGCATTTTTTTTCAAACAAGCCACATGAATTAATGTAAATAATACCAGTGCATTCTCTAAGAGACAAGGTATCTTTTGCAACAAGAATAGTAAGTTAAAAAGTAATGATGAATATGAACAAAATAATATATTGTTTATAGTGGCCTGGCAATTCAATGGCAATTTTGTCTTTTATTAATCTAAATATTATCATAAAACTAGAAAAATACTTGTTTTTTTCACAAAGTTAAGATCAAACTACATTGAAAAATGTTTTCTTCACTGATCAAACAGTTTTTATTATATATCTTTTGACTGAATAAAAAGCATGCTTCTAAAAATCAAATGGGGTTCTAAGTAAACCACAATACGATATTCTGTGATGCATTTTTATTAAGTTTTTAAAAATAACAATTATAATATACAGTAAGAGGTTTTACAGATATTAGAAACATCTAAAGAAACAATTCTGTAAGGAAAAAAGAATAACTATAGAGTGCTACAAGGTTTGGAAACAAGTGTTTTTAATTTCTATTTTGACTAAACCTTATTTTTAAGTAAAACAAGTGATAACATATTGAAATGACATTCTGACCTACTGGGAATACATGAAAATATATTTTAAAAATTATACATAAAATCTTAAGTGGGCATCTATGTTGAAAAATAATTGAAGTGCCATGCCATTTGAATATAAGATCTTCACATAAATATATCAAACATTTTACACAATAATTGTATAGGATATAAAGTGATGTGCTGTAAATCAGAACAATATGAAGCTATATGGGGGGCTAGGTAAAGGAATATAGCACTAAACCCATCTCAGGAAAAAGTTAAAAATTAACCTTTTTTTTCCCCTAATTCACCTATTTTTAAATTAGAATATTTAAGGATTGCCTGGCTGGCTCAGTTGGAACGAGCATGCAACTTCTGATCTTGGGGTCATGAATTTGAGTCCCATGTTGGATACAGAGATTATGTTAAAAAAAACCCAAAACCCCAAAACTAAAAACATTAGCATATATAAGTAACAACCAATAAGGAAATACACATACTGATTCAAGACCTAGAAAAAAATTAATTCTAGATTATTTGACAATTGGCTAGTTTTCCTAATGTGTTAAAAGTGATTATTACAATATAACCCACATACAGTCAAAAATCAAATGGGCATCTGACATTGATTTCTTTTACCTATTACCTGTATAATATTCTTGACTCCATAACATTACTTCTCCTGCTTGAATTATATACAAACCCATTTAAATGAAAAAGCCTAATAAAACTTAGATAATGACATTTTACAAATATAGCATTGAGTATACATGCCTCATGCATATACAATTATAAAATCAAAATACATTTATAGGGGATCCCTGGGTGGCGCAGCGGTTTGGCGCCTGCCTTTGGCCCAGGGCGCGATCCTGGAGACCCGGGATCGAATCCCACATCGGGCTCCCGGTGCATGGAGCCTGCTTCTCCCTCCGCCTGTGTCTCTGCCTCTCTCTCTCTCTCTCTGTGACTATCATAAATTTAAAAAAAAAAATACATTTATAAATTAAGCTAAATAATAATCACAAAGTCAAGACTTTAAAATATTAATTTAATTTAGCAGATAAAGTTTTGTTGAAATTAAGTTCTGTAAATACAACTGACTGATACAGTGGCAGAGCATTTCAGGTTGCCATGTCTATTCCAACGTGTGTTGTGACAACTTAATCCACCTAACTCATTGTAAAAAATTATTTGAGCAAAACTTTTGTGACATGACATCATTTGGCCTTTATCTGGAAGGGACATGTGACTTATGAATTATACTCTATAGCCATCCCTTTTAGCCTATAACAATTCAAGTATTTGGTCACAAATGCAACCAAAATACAGATGTGTTTTATGAAGACACAAGTCATAAAAATGAGTAAGACATAGCAGTGAGCATCACAATCTAGCAGAAATGTTCTTTATTAGAATTATCCTCTACATTTTCAAGTAATTTTAATACAGGATTATTTTTTTTTAATACAGGATTATTACATATTAAGTATTTAAATGGAATGACTGAACATGACCTATGAGGTTACAAAGGGGGGCATAGATAATTTTGGCTACGGGATAAAGAATGTTTCATGGAGCAGATGATATCTGAGTTGGGCTTATTTGGAGAATATGATTTTATAAGCTGAAAGAGTAGAAGGAGGAAGAATACAGGAGAAAACATAGAAACATTAAGGGCTATCTAGAGAAAGTGAGAAATCATGGTCACAAGTTGTCTGACCCCCTATTTTTTGCGTTCCTAAGTAAACTAGAAATAACCCAAGGATAGAGACTTCTTTCCTATCTATATGATCCAAAAAATGTGAAATAGTGTAGCCAAAAGAGAAGTGTGCCTTAAGAACAATAAAGCTATTTTTGAACCTGTGGGCATTTATCCACATTGCATCTTTAGGCTCAGTTTTCATGGCCATGAAGTACAAGAGGCCCAGGGACTTGACTTCTCTTCTTTATAAATTAAAAATAGTGTTTAAAGTCAATTCAATCATTTGCAGTGTGAAATTGTTAGTAAATACAAATTCAAAACAAAGAGGAAAGTTATGATATTTATGAGATCACTGGAATTTGAAAACTAATCAGATGTTTCACAATATTCTTTAATTGATAATATTTTTGTTGTGATGATACTTTTGTTATGTTTAAGTAAAAGTTGGTATCTTTTAGATAGAAAGGCAATAAAATTTAAAGATGAAGAGGATTATTATGTCTGGTAAATTTCCTTCACAATAACATGAGAAGGAATAAATGAATGGGGGAAATAGATAAAAATGCTGGACAGTTGTAGCAGGGTACAAATATCTTAGGGGCTCAGAGATTCTATGGGTTTCTAAGTTCACTGATAAGAAGAAGAGGATTAAATTTTTCTGTATAAACAGAACAATTTCTACAATGTGAGTGAACTAAACATATAAAACATAAAAACTGATGGTAAATTTTTAAAAACTTAATTTGGCCTATATTTAATACAAGGTCTATTTTCAGCAGTAATTTCCTCTTACCTGTTATTATTGTAAATTCTGAAGAATTATATCAAGCAGACAATACATTGTTATGGTTGTTTTACATTATATGTGAACTTTCTGAAAGATTAACATGCCCTAAGTTTTTAACAAAAAAGTTCTCTAATATTGTGTAAGTTTTTAACAGCTGCCATTTCTCCCTCTGTGCAATCTGTTTTCAGTCACAGATCATTGTGATCACATACAATCAAATGTCTTCCCTCTTGGATACGATACAATTCTTTCCTTTGCAGACAAAAAATAATACCAGACTCTTCCAGTCAAAACAGAAACTACACTTTGGTGTCAATGTGAATTACGTACTTTGAACTGCAGATGTTTGGAAGCACTTAGGATTATATAAATAAGTTTTTATTCTTCTTTATTTAGAAGAATCTTTAAAAATCACTTTATTTTAGATTTAAAAACAACAACTAGAATGCTTTTCTCACACTGCAATAACATGGAATAAAGAGTTTTCAAATTCAAAGAGTAACTTGTTTCTTCAAAGCCCTGGAAAAATATCAATAACTTGGTTTAACTGAATAGTAAAACAATACTTAGAGGTTTAAAAATACCAATGATTAAAAAAGAAAAACAATAATTATGTGAACAAGTGTCTAAAATTACATACACTGTAGCTGATATGTGTGTATATACACACACACATAAACATATAGAAAACATAGTTATTCAGCAAATATTCATTGATCATCCACTAGACAATATACCAGCAACATGCCAGGCAATGATATGCTTCTACAGATTTATATATATATTTATCTCAATTACATATATACATTTCAGAAATACCATAAGAAAGTAAATAACCAGGGATTTAATAATCAATATAATAATTTATATCTTTTTTTTAAAGTAAGTTCCACACCCAGTAGGGAGCCCAACACAGGGCTTGAACTCACTACCCTGAGATCAAGACCTGAGCTGAAATCAAGAGTCGGACACTTAATCCACTGAAACATCCAGGTGCCCCCATACTCATTTTAAACTACTGAATTATTCAAAAGCAGATTAAAGAAACATTTTAAATCACAAAGTGAAAGGATTAGTAAACATGACAATTATTTTTAAAGGTATCAACACACATACAGGTATTTATTTAGTATGCAGTTATTAAAATACCATTTTTGTAATACTGTTTATTATAGGAGTTGTTTTCATAAAAAGCTGTGCATTTGAAAAATCATGGTTTGTATCTCTATTTCAGAATAAAGGCTAATACACAGACTATTAATGATAGTCAATCAACTCTTAGTGAAAATAGTATATGTCAGGCCCTGTTTGAAGTAGTTTACATGTGTTAAACAGTAAATCATCATGTGGACCCTATGAGTTAGATATTATTAATAATAAAATAGAGGTAGAAGCAGGAAGTAATAACTTCTTTAAAGTCATGCAACTAATAGGAAGGATTCAATTTTATGCAGTGTAATTCAATTTATCACAAAAATGTATACTGTTACACACACATGTACATTAGCAAAAGGAATGGAAACAGGACTACAGAAAAAGTTAATGATGATGATATTCTGAGGCACCTGGGTGGGTCAGTGGTTGAGCGTCTGCTTTCAGCTCAGGTCATGACCCTGGGATGGAGTCCAGCATCAGACTCCCTGCAGGGAGCCTGCTTCTCCCTCTGCCTATGTCTCTGCTTCTCTCTCTGTGTCTCTCATGAATAAATATATAAAATCTTTAAAAAAAATGATGACATTTTAAAATCTGAACTTTGAGCAATTAGAGATATGGATAATTTTTAAAGTAGTACATAGATCTGAAATAAGAAAACACATAGATCAGAATGGAATATGGATTAGCTAGTATATAGAATTATCATCTTTTAACTCAGTTCATTCATACCCAATGAGTGCATTGTTTGCAGGTTGCATCTCAGAGCTCATAAATATTTCAGAGAGCTATTTCTAGACCACATCTCTGATCACACTAAGTCCTACCTACCCTATCTTGGTATCATTTATTGGCTCTCTCATTGCTTCCAGAATTAAAACTAAGTTTTGAAAATAACAGCAGCATTCATGATCCAGACCCATTTCATATTTTTCATTCCTCCCCAATTGCATACTTTGCTCTGATTTGGACATGCTAAATTATCCATCTGCTTGGCACTGTCCCTCACATCCACTTATGATCTTGAGGCAAACCTAGCACCTGGTTCACTGAAGCTATCTAATACAGGTTTATTAAATAAGTATCATGAATTTCATTTAAAGAAATGTTATTTTTCATATTAATTTCCTTTAAAAATTAAAGGCATATGACCAAACAATATTTAGGTATTAATATACCTACAAGCATAGAGCATAAAAATATTTGAAAAATCTGAAAAAAGTATATGAAAAATAACTAATTTCCAAAATAGATATGCAAAATAGTACTATTTATGTTTCCCAGGATGAAAAACTGTAAATGTAAACAATGACTATCTAATGATATACCTTTCAATTAACTCCCAATTAAGAAGTGCAAACTCTACATCTTTAAAAAGCTTGGTATACAGTAGCAATACAGTAATATTAGTGGGGCCATAATAAGGAAAGAAGAGTATTAAGACAGCAAGATTTTAGATAGGAAAAATAGGGTTCCAAAGCCAGAGGAGAGAAGACGTAGAAGTAGAGAAGGCAAATGAGAAGATTTTTACCATACCTCATAAGCCAAACCATTGCATAGGTCTTATTTTAGGTGAAGTTTATATAGAGTGAAATGCACAGATTCCGAGTGTATACTTGACTGATTTTGCAACAAACAAAAAAATGAAGTTAGACAACCTTCTTCACACATACAGAAAAACTAACTTAAACTTGATCACAGAACTAAGTATAAAAGCCAAAAATATGAAAATCATAGGGGAAAACATCTTAGGAGTAAAAACTTATCTTAGGAAAGAAAGCTTAGGAGTAAATCTTAGTGATGGTGGGTTAAGCATAACCTTCTAAGGATTCAAGTGACATTAAATAAAAAATATAAAATGGGCTTCATCACAATAAAAAACTTCTGTGTCCCATATGACATCATTGAGAAAGTGAAAACTTTTACAAATGATATGTGATAAAAGCTTGTATGTATAATATATAAAGAACTGTTACAACTCAATAATACAAAGAATAAACATATAACTAAACAATGGGCAAAGGATCAGAATACAAATATTTCTCTAAAGAACACATACAAATGACTAACAAACACAAGAAAAGATAAGACCTCATTAACCATCGGGAAAATGCAAATCAAAACCACAATGATAGTGACTTCTGCAAGAGGCTGGACTAAGAAGCTCCAGGCCCAAGTTCCCAATGGAAATAAAAAGTAACCAACATATGAATCAAACCTTTGTGGGAATTCTAGAAATGAGTTAAGGATTAGCAGTAACCAAATGAATCTCCAACCGAGAAAAAGACAATGCTCATAACTGGTAGAAGGTTTTGTGGCATTTTTACTTGCCCTTCCTGGAACTGTCTCCCTGGCACATCACAGTGATTTCAGTTGGGTGGAGGCTATCCAATTCCTAGCTCCTTCCTTGGATGAAGCAAAAAGGGGGACTTTTTTCAAACATTCTGTTCTATCTATAGGCTGCCCAAAGGATTTGTTTGTGCCTTGTCTGATGTGGACTGCTAATGGGGACAAAGGCACAGTTTGGATATTGGGTTGGAAGTTGCTGAAAGCTGTAGTGGGTACCATGGCTAATGAAAGCTATAGGAGAACTACAGAGCCTCTGATATCTAGAGTCAAGAAACTATTAGTAAAAGACTGCAGCAGATATCCAAGGTCCTGCAAAGAAGTAAGTGTGAGACTCTAAGGGAAATTAAAGACATTTAAAGCAACCAAGTATGGAGAAGAGTTGGTAAAAAAGCATACATAGGCTCAGGGAAGATGCAGCTCCAAAAAAAGTACCAAGAAAAACTTGAGCCATCACACCACTCTGATTAGTCAGTCCTCTGTATAGAGCCAGTCCACAAAGACTGGGAGATGTGGATATTTATTCTAATGCCCAATTTTCCACAACAAAAAATCAGATGGCATACAGAGAAAGAAAATCATGGCCTATTTGAAGGAACAAAATCCTCAGAAACCAATCCTAAAGAAACACAGGCCTTAAACTTACTGGAAAAAGACTTTGAAGTGTGCTCAATGAGATAGAGGTGAAAATAAACAAAAATTAAACAAGATGAGGACAGCAATTTATGATCAAGATGAGGATATAAAGAAATTAACACAATTATCTAAAAAAATGAGACATTCTGGAGCTGAAAAACACAGTATCTGAATTGAAAAATTCATTAGAAGGGTTCAACATCAGACTCAGACAGAATTAAGAAATCAGTGAACCTAAACAAAGTTAACTTGAAATTATTGTCTGAGCAGCAAAAAGAAAAAAATAATAAAGAAAAGTGACCTAAGGGATTTATGGTGCCATCAAGTGGACTAATATATACATTATGGATTCAAAGAAAGTGAAGACAGAAAGGAGCAGAGAGTTCATTTGAAAAAATAATGGCTGAAAACTTCCCAAATTTGAGAAAATATAGGATATAAAAATATAAGAAATTTAACAAACTCCAAGTAGGACAAGTCTAGCAAGGCCCATACTAAGATACATTATAATCAAGTCATTGAAAGTGAAAAACAAATTGAATCTTGGAAGCATCAAGAGAAAAACAACTCTTCAGGTACAAGGGATCCTTAATAAGACTTCCAGCAGATTAGTCAGGAGAAACCTTGCAGGCCAGAAAGCAATGGGATGATGTATTTGAAATGCTGAATGGGGAAAAAAAACAAAACTAAACTAAACAAAAAACCCTCAATACCCCCTTAAATAAGAATTCCATACTGGCAAAAATGTCTGTCAAAGATGAAGACAATATTAAGACATTATCAGATAAACAAACCCAAGGGAGTTTATTAAGATTAAACCTGCCCTAACAAGAAATGCTAAAAGGAGTCCTTCAGGATGAAATGAAAGGACACCAGACAGTAAACAAAAAGCCACATGAAATTTTAAAGTTCTTCAGTAAAGGTAAATATATGGACAAGAACAAAAATCGGTATTATTTTAAGTTTGGTTGACAAACCTACTTTTTATTCTTTTATAGAATTTAAAGACAAAAGCTTAAAATAATTATAACTATGTTAATTAGTACATGATATATAAAAATGTAATTTGTAACAACATAAAGTGGGGAGGCAGAGCTGTAAAAGAGTATAATTTCTATGTGATTGAAGGTGTCAATTTAAAATAAACTGCTATAACTTTTAGGATAGTTTATATAATCCCCTGGCAAACTACAAAGAAAGTATTTATAAAATTATACACAAAAAGAATGAAAAGCAAATGAAAGCAAATCACTATAGAAATATCAACTGAAAACAAAGGCAGGTTGGTAAGGGAGGAAACAGAGATTGAAGACATTGTAAGTCCTATAGAGAACAAGGAACAAAATAGCAACAGTATGTCCCTATCTATCAGTAATTACTTTAAAGGTAACTGAACTAAATTCCTGAATCAAAAGACATACATGGACAGAATGAATTAAAATAACAAAACAAAACAGATCCAACTATGTGTGGTCTGCAAGAGACTCACTTTCCATCTAAGGACATACAAAGGCTTAAAGTGAACAGATAGAAAAAAGATATTAATGCAAATAAGAGCCAAAAAAGAGCAGGAGGGCTATAATAACATTAGGCAAAGATTTATGTAAAAAATTGTTACAAAAAAGGACACTTTATACTGATAAAAGGGTCAATTCACTAATAAGACATAACAAAGTTTTTACATCTGCTGATTTCAAAACTCACACAAAGCAACAACAATCAAAAGAATGTGGTACTGGCATAAAGACAGATATGTGGACCATAGAACAGAATAGAAAGTCCAGGAATAAAACACTGTATATATGGTCAAATAATTTATCATAAGGGGGTAAAGACCATTCCCTGAAGGAAAGGACAGTTATTTTTTTTTTTCAAGAAATGATACTGGGAAGACTGGGTAATCTCATGGAAAACAATGAGGTTCAACACTTACACTATATACAAAACTTAACTCAAAATGGATCAAATACCTAAATAAAACTAAGAGCTAAAATTACACAATTCTTAAACAAAAATATGAGGGAAAGGCTTCATGACATTAAGTTTGGCAGTAATTTCCTGGATATATCAAAACACAGGCAACAAAAGACAAAATAGATAAATTGGACTATATAAAAATTAAAAATATTGTGTATCAAAGAACACAAACAACAGACTAGACCAAATGAAATATCAGTAAATCATCTATTTATTAAGAGGTTAACATGTAGAATTATTCAAGGACTCCTATAACTCAAAAATAAAAAATATACTTGATTAATAAATGTGCAAATATTATGAACAGACATTTCTCCAGAGAAGATCATACAAATGGCCAATATACATATATATAGTAATATATATATGTAAAAATATTTGCCTTCAGTAATCATTACAGAAATTCCGACCAAAACCACAATAAGATACTATCTCACACTCATTAGATTGGCTATTAAAAAACAAACAGAAAATAACAAGTTTTGCTGAGGATGTGGAGAAACAGGAAGCCTTGTGTACTGTTCATAAGAATATAAAGTGGTGCAGCCATTGTGGATAACAGTACTGTAGTTCCTCAAAAAAGTGAAAACATAATTATCATATGATGCAGCAATTCCATTTTTGGGTATACGCTCAAAAGAATAATATCTCAAGATATATTTGTACACACTTGTTCCTACCAGCATTTCCACAATAACCATAGGCAGAGATAACTCAAGTGTCCACTGATGGATAAACACAATGTGGTATATATTATCAATGAAATATTGTTCAGCTTTAAAACGGAAGGAAATTCTGACTCATCCTACAACACTGACATTACATTAAGTGAAATAAGCCAGAACAAAAGACAAAATGGTAGCTCATCAAAATGTCACACATAAGAGGGGATGCCTTGGTGGCTTCAGTGGTTGACCATCTACCTTCCACTCAGGGCATGATCCTGGGCCCCAGGACTGAGTCTGGAATCGGGCTTCCAGCAGGGAGTCTGCTTCTCCCTCTTCCTGTGTCTCTGCCTGTGTCTGCGTCTCTCATGAATAAATAAGTAAAATCTTAAAAAAAAAAAACTAAAAATGTCACACATAAGAATTACCACATGATCCAAAAATTCCACTGCCACGTATATGCCCAAAAGAAAAAATATATATCCACACAAAAACTTGTAAATGGATGTTCATGGTATCATTACTCACAATAACCACAAAGTAGAAACAACTCAAATGTCTATCAACTGACCAATGAATAAAACAAAATGTGGCATATCCATATAATTATTATTTGGCAAAAGTATCAATTTGGCAATAAAAGTACTAATACATGTTACCACATAGATGAACTTTAAATAAATTTAAAGTGAAAGAAGCTACTCACAAAAACCACTTCTACGATGCCATTATATAAAATGTCCAGAATAGGCATGCTATCTATTGGGACAGATGGCAGATTACTAGTTGCACAGGCCTGGGGGAGGAGTATTTCTGGGGGAATGAATAGGAGTTACTACTGGTGGGTACAGGGTTTCTTTTGCAATTAAAATATTCTAAAATTGTGGGAATGCACAACTCTACAAAACAATAAAAAGTACTGAACTGTATAGTAAATGTGTGAACGGCATGTGAATCTCAATAAAGCTATTAAAATGCAAAAAAAACCTCATCTGTGATTATATTTGAGTAGGTCTATTTCTGGGCTCTCTACACTGTCCCATTGATTTGTATATGCACAAGACTCAGTTTTGATTATTGTAGTTTTTAGGTCTTGAAATCAGGTAGTATGAATGCTCTAAATTCTGATTTCACAAAACTATATTGAGTACTATACATCATTTGTATTTCCATTAGATTTTTAAAACTGGGTTGTTGATTTTTTTTTTTTTTTTTGACTGGGAAAATAGTTTTACTTTCTTCAGGGGTGTAGAGAGAAGTCTTGTCTCAGAACTTCTGGAACTGCTTCTTCGTGCCAGCAGCTTTCACGACTTTGAGCACGTTGAAACGCACAGTCTTGCTCAAGGGCCGTCACTCACCCACTGTGACAATGTCGCGATCTGGACATCCCTGAAGCAAGGAGACAAGTGCACCTACGTGTTCTTGTGGCATTTCTCAAAGCGGTTGTACTTTCGGATGTAGTGGAAATAGTCTCCGCGGATGACAATAGTCCTCTGCATCTTCATTTTGGTCACCACACCAGACAAAATCTGCCCTCGGATGGAGACATTGCCAGTAAAGGGGCATTTCTTGTCAATATAGGTGCCCTCAATGGCCTCCTTGGGCGTCTTGAAGCCCAGGCTGATGTTTTTGTAGTACCGCGGGAGCTTCTCCTTGCCAGTTTCTCCAAGTAGGACCCTCTTCTTATTTTGAAAGATGGTTGGCTGCTTTTGGTAGGCACGCCCGGTCTGAATGTCTGGCATCTTCCCGGCAGCCTGGAAAAAGGCTGGGTTGTTGATTTAAAAGTCTCATAACCTAGATGAAATGGACAGATCTTGAAAAAACTTTTCAAAACTTATACAAGAATAGAAATACTGAATAAATAATTTTGGTCTAAGTTGTGTTTCTTAGCAAATTTGTCCATTTCATCTAAGTCATCAAATGCATTAGCATGAAATTATCCACACTACTGTTATCTTTTAATAAATGTGGAATTTGTACTCTTTCATTCATTCTTGATATTACTAATTTGGGTTTTCTTGTTCACTTTTCTAAAAGTTTTTATAAAAGTTCCAGTTAGTTAACATACAGGGCAATATTAGCTTCAGCTGCACAATTTGGTGATTTAATACTTAATGATTACAACACTTGGTAATCATCACAAGTGCACTCCTTTATCCCCATCACCTATTTAACACCCCCACAACCTCCTCTCCTGTTTGTTCTCTATCATTAAGAGTCTTTTTCTCGGTTTACCTCCTCTCCTTTTCTCTATGCTCATTTGTTTTGTTTCTGAGATTCCACAGATGAGTGAAGTTACATGGTATTTGTCTTTCTCTGACTTATTTCCTTGTTCAGTTTTACCAGGGCTCATACATTTGACTACCTTCATAAAAAACTCACCTTTGACTTACTTTTCTCTATTGTTTCTTTTATATTTATCTCTGCACTTTATATTTTATTGTTCTATTTTTTTAGTTTGCTCATCTTTTCATCCTTAAGATGGAAATTTAATTAATTGATTATGGATGTTTCTTCTTCCTAATGTAAACATCTAAAATGATATAAACATCTCTGGAAGACTGCTTTAGCTGTATCTCACAAATATTGATACATATTATCTCATAATTTTAAATTTGTAGTATTTTTCTAATTTCCTTTTCTCTACTTGGATTAATTAAAAGGGCACTATTTCATTTCCAAATACTTAAGATATTCTAGATCTTATTTTTAATTTATTTCATTCCCTCATGAACAGGAAATACACTCTTTATGATTTTAATCTTTGCAAATTTATCACGAAATAGTTCAAGGTCCAGTCCAGCATATAGTTTTTACTTTTCCTTAAGAATTTGAGAATGTATATTCTGCAGGTTTTATTTTTATTTATTTAAGATTCATTCAAAAAAATAAAATAAAAAAAAATAAAAAAAAAAAAGATTCATTCATTCATTTGAGAGATAGACAGTGAGCAGAGGGAGTTGGAGAGAATCTCAAGGAGACTTTCTAGGGCGCCTTGCTTGGAGCTCAGTCTCACAACCCTGAGATCATGAAGTGAGCTGAAATCAAGAGTGGAACAGTTAATTGACTGAGCCATCCAGGAACCCCTACATTTATTGATTGTTTTATATTTTAGGCAGATCAAAGTGAATAAAAAGTTAAGCCTTCCACAATATTAATGATTTTGTCTAGACCTATGAGAACAGTAGTGGTATTTCCAACTGTGATTGCCAAATGGTATATTTCATCTTTTAGTTGTTAGTTTTTGCTTCCTGTATTTTGAAGTTGCTATTATGTACATAAATATTTAGGTTTGTTATGTTTTCCAAATGAAATGTCCCTCTATCTCTGGTGATACTATGATTTTAAGCCTACTTCATCTGATACTAATACAGGCACAGCACCTTTCTCATGTTCTAGTTTGTATTTCTTTGCATCCCTTTACTTCCATTTATCTGTATCTGTTTCAAATATATTACTTACAAACTGTATAAAATTGGGTCCTGACCATTTGTTGCCTTTAATGTGTCACAATATCTATTTTTAATTGGAGTACTTAGTTTATTTTCTTACAATTGTTTATATGGTTGGATTTAGGTTTACAAAATTATGTGTTGTTTAGATTGTTGTTCTTCCTTTCCTACTTTCTTTGGGTTAATCAAATATACTTTAGTATTTCATTTCAATTCTTATATTGCTTTTTCATATGGCATTTTATATCTTCTTGTGGTTGGTCCAGGAATTAATAAATCATATATCCTCAGTTTGTAAAAGTTTCCTTAGAGTTAATGTTTTACCACTTCATTTAAAATGTAAGAACTAACCAACAGTGAAATACCATTTGTTTTGCCCTTTCTTGTCATAACTACTAAATTTTAAGCAAACTGTTATATAAATAAGAGAAGATAAAAAAGATAGCTTTTCTATTTACAAAACTATTTCCCACTTTTGAGCCTCTTCATTCATTTCTGTAGTTAAATTTTCTATTGGATGTCATTTCCACTGAATTGGAAAAACTCACTTTAGTAGTGTATTTATGTAGTACACATCTACTAGAGTTCAACTGTTTCATCTTTCACTTATCTGCGAAATAGTTTTACTACATTTGAATTTTTGAAGAATATTTTCAGGGTGGCCCAGGTGGCTCAGCGGTTTAGAGCCGCCTTCAGCCCAGGGTGTGACCCTGGGGTCCAGGGATGGAGTCCCACATCAGGCTCCCTGCATGGAGCCTGCTTCTCCCATTGCCTCCTCTCTCTCTCTCTCTCTCTGTCTTTCACAAATAAATAAATAAAATCTTTTAAAAAAAGAATATTTTCACTATATATATATATTTCCGGGTTGACAGTATTTTTTTTTTTTCATTACATTCCTTTAAAGTTTTTGGCTATTGTCTCCTCACATTCATTATTTCTGATAGGAAGTCAGTCATCATTCACAGAAATGTACCAAGTATGTATCAGTTCCCATCCTTTTAGGTGCTTTCAAGATTTTTCTCATTATATTGTTTTTCATTAGTTTGATTCTAATGAACTTGGGTGGAATCTTCTTTGTATTTATTCTTCCTGGTGTACACTGAACTTCTTGATCTATTAGCTTTTTTGTTTTTAAATTAATTTATTTTAGGGAGGGGGGAGAGAGAGAGGGAGAGAGAAAGAGTGAGACAGTGCCCATGTGCACAAGCACATAAGTGTGAGGGGAGAGGGTGAGGGAGACAGAACCTTAAGCAGACTCTGTGCTAAGTGCAGAACTTGACCCAGAGCTTGATCTAACTACCATGAAACCACGACCCGAGCTGAAACCAAGAGTTGCACACTTAACCAAATGCACCACCCTGGTGCTCCTATAAGCTCGTTTTTACCAAATTTTTAAAGCCTTCATAATTTTTTTCAAATATTTATTCCGCCTCACTTTTCTCTCTTCTTTAAGTACTCCAATTGCACTTCTGTTAGATTGCTTGATATTGTTTCACAGATCATTAAGGTTGTGTTATTTTTTTTTAATTTTTTCCTCTTTACTTCAGGTTGGGTAATTTCTATTAATTGGTCTTCAAGTTCACTAACCTTTTATTGTACAGTCTATAAACCACTGTTTGTCCACCAAATTTTTCACTTCAGATGTTGCAATTTTTACAATTAGGTTCTTTCTAGAGTTTGTTTCCTTGATGATATTTCCCACCAGTTCACTCATTAGGATCATCTTTCCTTTCAGTCTTTGAAGAAATATAAAATGGATATTTTAAAGTACTTTGCAATTTCCAACAGATTGAATTATCTCAAGATTTGCTTCTATTGACTACATCTTCTCTGGGTTATGGCTCACATTTTCCTGCCTCTAGTATTTTTAGTTATATGCTAGACATTGTGGATGGTCCATGGTAAGACACCTAACATACGCAGTTACCTCTCATTTAAATCATCTGCAGGGCAGCCCAGGTGGCCTAGCAGTTTAGTGCCGTCTTCAGCCCAGGGCCTAATCCTGGAGTCTTGGGATCAAGTCCCATGTCAGGCTCCCTGAATGGAGCCTGCTTCTCCCTCTACCTGTGTCTCTGCCTCTGTGTGTGTGTATCATGAATAAATAAATAAAGTCTTTAAAAAAATCATCTGCAAATTTCAGGTGCTTCAAATACCTAGACTTTTAAAAAAATATATTTTATTTACTTGTCAGAGACACCCAGAGAGAGGTAGAGACATAGGTAGAGCCACCCAAGCATCCCTCAAATACATAGACCTAAGTTTCTTCTTTAATGCAGCAAGACCACTACTCTGCTTGAGCTTTATCTTACTGAGTCAGGAAGAGTGACTGTAGGCATAACGCCAGGGGAACCACTGAGTTCACTCTCTGAATTCCTGTGCAGCCTGTTGTTCACGTATTTTTTCCAATTATATAATTGTTTTTTGACACATGGCAAGATTAGTAATATTTTGTCCCAGCAAGAAGCTTCTATGGTTTTTCAAGACAAAAAAAGCAATCTTTTTTTCCTACTGAGAAAAGCTGCTCTAATACAGAAGCTGAATGATAAGTTTCATTTATTTGAAACTGACTTAACCCCAATGAAAAATTTTCCCTTTCCAATTTCCTATAACTTCCAATATGACTTTTCTAATATTTGTAAACTTAAATTTCTAGAATTAATAGAAAATGAAATTATGTCTCCAAATTCCTAAACACTTCCCTGGCAGTGAAATTTTCTTCCAGGGTGTGCCACAATATTAGTGATAATAAATTATGAGGAGGGACGCCTGGGTGGCTCAGCAGTTGAGCATCTGCCTTTGGCTCAGGCATGATCCTGGGGTCCGGGATTGAGTCCCGCATCGGGCTACTTGTGGGGAACCTGCTTCTCCCTCTGCTTGTGTCTCTGTCTTTCTCTCTGTGTCTCTCATGAATAAATAAAATCTTTAAAAAATAAATTATGAGGAAATTAAAAGTAAATTAGCAATAGTGTTTAATTACATAGCATCTAACAACTAAGGACTGCTAACCTATCAGATGTAGTTAGTCTAACAAAGAGTTATTAAAACACCATTTTCAGATTTTAATTAGAACACATTTAGAAAAACAGTTCCTAAGATTTGAGCTTGTAATAACACAAAGAACTAAAAGAGCTTAAAAAACTCAATGTTTCATTTATATCAGTTCCATTTTAGCCTTTTAAATGCAACTAACACTTTCCTGAACACAAAACATAGTCAACACTAACTTATCACTTATCACCCCTCTCTGATTTCTCCTTCCTAGCATCTCAGCTAATTCTCTAGCCATGTATTATGGCACCTTGTTCTGGGAGCAAAAGAAGGGAAGATTAAGATGATAAATCCAAGGAAGTAACCTAAATAGACTGAAAAAAAAAAAGTAGGGCCCCAAATAAACGCCACCATAGTCCCTTGATTTCAGCAGTAGCTATTGTTCTGGAAAGAGGTATGCCCACATCTTCTCTGGATCTCAATATGCTAGGGTCTAACAAAAACAACGATAATCTGAACACCAGGATTATCTCACATCTAATGTATAACCTGTTAATTACAAATTATATGAATTAATAATTATACTCAGTAAATTAAAGTTGAATTATAAATTTGTTTGTATAAAATTTAAGAATACTTGGTAGTTTCCCGATGATCAGGATGGTCACTGAAAGTCTTAAATAGATCTGAGATTACACCATTCTAGGAGTTTAAAACTTGGAATTTATTAGGAACACTTCCTCTTCAATTTTATAATAAAGGTCCTATAACTGTTCTACATTTTTGCTTTGATATGAATTATATCAGAAAAGCATTGAATTTCTGTAGTTTAATGTAGTTTGGGAAGTAATTAAAATCTGTAACAATATTTTATAACTAAAATAATTAATATAAAATTATAAAATTACCACATAAAAGAGTGTCTTATTTAAGCTTATTTATTTTCTTTAATCTCTTCAGTGCTATGAAGATATTTATTTCTAAGATGATGACTTTACTTCTCTAGCTAATGCCACAGCTAGGATGTGGTATTCTGATCCTTTTTGTACAGTTATAACCTTGTAATGCCAAACCCTGTAGTTAGCTAATAGTCAGGAAAACAAAATTCAGTAAATAATACCATTGTAATGAGTTGGTTCTTAAGTAAACTTCAATGGATTTTCTCAAAATCCATAAACAAACAACAGTATAACCTAAATGTTAAGTTGGCAGTTATTGCACAAAAGGACAGGGATGCTTCTTATACTATTGTAAAACACAAAGCAGAGTACAGGAAATAGTAGTCACTGGATGATAGCCACAGTTTAATAGTTTATTAAGCTCTTTTTCAGTTATTGCATTCCTAGAATTACAGGTGCCTCTTGGCTTGCAAACTTTGTTTGCTGTTATAAATGTTGTAATCTCACTAGAGCTGTCAATTACTTAAGTGTTCATTCTTAATATTCTTGTATAAAATGCATTGCTCAAACATTTTAAAATCCTAACAGAAGCCACTCCAACTTCTAAGATTACAACAGGAGAAAAATGAAAAACTTGTATGACAAATAAAAGTATCAACAACTTGAATATTCTTTTGAGAAATAAGGCTTTAATTACCTTTGAATATGTAAATATGATAACTAGTGTTCTCCATAGGAAACCAGGAAATACCTGTGGACTGATTTATTAAATATTGTAACAAAAGTTTTGGAAATTTGGGACATTTCTCAGGACACTTCCTAGTTTTTCAGTGAAGTCAATCAATTACATCCATTTTTTTCTTTTGATTTATAAATGTGCTTTTAATTGTTTTTATTAATATGTGTATGCAAGGCTAGGGATATTATCCAAAAGCAGTGATTAGATTAAGAACAATCTCAGTGAAAAACAGACTACTAGGTCAACTCGCTAAAATCAATGAGAACTCTTACTTTTCTGTTGGCTTAGCTCTCTTAGCTATCCTCCTTGTAGTTCTGATATCTGTGGCCCTGGGAGGTACTTTTTCATTACCACGATACTTCCATTACAATTTTAAACTTAATCCCTTTATTATCTCAGCTCAATATAAAACCCACCCCACTTCCAGTGATGCTTCTCTCGGAACCCTCCTTAGTAGAGTGTATACTTTTTTTTTCTTTTTCTTTTTTTTACATACTGTTACTTTAGAGGCAAGAGGAAGAGACTTACATTTTCCTGGTTCCCAACCATCATTTCCAGCCTACTAATCCATTAAACAATCCTTTCAATTTTTAAAATTTCTGTTATCCATTTAGAATGTGTGACCCAGGGGCTAGTACTGGTCTGAAACTGATAGAGCCATGAAGGTAGTACTAAAATTCAGAGGCAGCAATTAAATATTTTTTTCAAAATTCAGAGTAATTTCATGGCTGTTTGAACCCAATAACAAAAAAAAAAGTATGGTTGAATTTTGCAGGTCTATTTACCTTTTCATTTTTTGGTAATTCATTTTTATTATATGTTTGAAGGTAGTGATACATAAAACATTGTAATTTTTTTTTTTTTAACTGGTCCTTCACCAGATAGTTTGAGAAACACTAATTTGGATGACTTGCTTTTCAACTGCACTACTGTGATCTGACAACCAAGGTTACTTCCTAATAATATAAATATCTTCCTAACATTTTACACAAAAGTGAGAGTCACCCATATTAACACTCTTGCTTCATAATTTCTTGACTCATTTGTTCTAATAATATTTATCTTTAAATAATACACAAAGCAGTGTCTAGTTCTTAGTTCTCTTTAATCTTTAACTCTGAAACTCTACTCTTGGATTACAAATTTATATTTTCTACTTTCTAACTAAGACTGCTTTTTACTGTACCTACTGGAATAAACACTTTCTCTGGATATAGATTTGCCTTCCCTATATGCAATGTTTATGTAAAAACAACCATCCATGGACTTACAGAATACCATATGTACCACCACAGTATTCCACACAACACTGTTCTGAACAAGGAAATCATTTCACAGCAAATTAACAAATGAAGTGTGGTAATATGGGCCCATGCCCATGGAATTCACTGATTTTACAATGTTCCCCAACACCTTGATAAAACAGGAATGGCTTTTTGAAGACTGGTTGTAATGTTAGGTAGCAATATCTTGTGGAACTAGGACGAGGTTCTCCATGACATTGTGCATGATCTAAATCTGAGTATTACATACAATGGCTTTTTCCTCCATAGCCAATATTCTTGGCTCAGGGAATCAAGTGGTAGAAATGGCCTCATTTGTAATTACTTCTAGTGATTGACTAGCAAAAATTTGGCTTCCTATCTTTGCAAATAGAGATTTTGATAATCTAAAGGTCTTAGGTCAAAAGGGAAAAAACTTTTCACTTGGAGACATAACAAGAATTCCATTAAACTCAGTTGAAACTGCCAACTGGCTGCTTAAGGCTTCTCATACCTCTGAATCAATATGTAAGGAAAGGTGTTACTGTACTTGCTGGAGTAAGTGATACTGACTTCCACGGGGAAACTGAGTTGCTACTATACAGTGAGGGTAAGGAAAAGTGTATATGGAATAAAGATCCCTTACGATATCTCTTATAACATTATATCCATTTATATCTAGTGAATATATCCTTCAAGGATGAGAGTGAAATAAAGATATATTCAGATAAAGGAGAACTGAATTAAACAAGAAATGTGTATTAGAAAAGAAAGAAAAAAGGAAGAGGGAGGGAGGAAAGAAGAAGAGGAAAAGAAAGAAAATGCTAAAACCTATTCAAGTGAAAGAAAATACCATAAAGTGAAATAAATGAAACAAATGAAATTTTAAGATTCTTACAATTTAACTATGTTGTCCATTTATTAATACTAAGATTATGAAAAGCACTACAGATTGAAAAATTAAAAATTGTTAAAATATCGATCTCCCTCCATTCCAATGATTTAAAAATTCAACATAATCTAATCATAATCTTACCTGGCTTTTTATGGAAATTGAGTATCTGATTTTAATATTTAAAGGAAAATGTAAAAAGCCTATAATAACTAAAATAAACTTAAAAAAAGATGTTATTTATTAATTCATGAGACAAATGAGAGAAAGAGAGAGGCAGAGACATAGGCAGAGGGAGAATCAGGCTCTCTGCAGGAAACCCGATGCGGGATCCATCCCAGGACCCTGGGATGACAACCTGAGCCAAAGGCAGATGCTCAACCACTGAGCCACACAGGTGCCCCCTAAAATAAGCTTTAAAAAGAACATCAAAAAGACTTCTAATGCCTGATATCAAAAGTTACAGCAATCAACGCATTGTGGCATTGCTGTAAGGATACACAAAGAGATCTTTAAAATTGTATAGCAGGTCCATAAACAAACATATACCGATACGGCCAACTAACTTGCAAAAAACGACACCTAATCCATTTGATGAGGAAGAAAACCTCACCTTTTCAATAAACAGTGCTAGAACAACTCAATTTTAACCTGTTAAGAAAATGAACCACAATCTTTATACAACATACACAATATACAATATACCATACACAATAGTTAACCCAAAGTAAATCACAGATTTAAAGTGAAAACTAAACAATAAAACTTATAGAGGAAAACATAGAATCGTATCTTTGCAATCGTGGGGTAAAAAAGATTTCTTAGACAAGGTATATTTAAAAACTGATACATTATTTTTACGGTTTCAGGTTTCATATTAAGATCTTTAATACATTTTGAATTCTGTCTCCTCATCCAAGGGAAACAAAAGCAAAAATAAACTATTGGGACTACATCAAAATAAAGAACTTCTGCACAGTGGAGGAGACAATTAACCAAACTAAAAGGCAACCTACAGAATGGGGGAAGATATCTGCAAATGACATATCTGATAAAGGGTTAATATCTAAAACATATAAAGAAGTTATATAACTCAACACCGCAAAACAAATAATCCAATTAAAAACGGGCAGCAGCCATGAACAGATATTTCTCCAAAGAGGACATTCAGATGCCAACAGACACATGAAAACATGTTCATCATCACTTGCCATCAGGGAAATGCAAATCAAAACTACAATGAGATATTATCTCACATCTGTCAGAATGACAAAAATCAACAATACAAGGAACAACAGGTGTTGGGTGAGGATGCAGAGAAAAAAAGAACACTGTGCATTATTGGTAGGAATGCAAACTTGGTGCAGCCACTCTAGAAAACAGTATGGAGGTTCCTCCAAAATTACCTATGATCCAGCAATCACACTACTGTGTATTTACTCAAAGAATACAAAAACACTAATTCAAAGGGATACCTGCCCCTCTGTGTTTGCAGCAGCATTATTTGCAATAGCCAAGATATGGAAGCAGCCCAAGTGTCCACTGATTGATGGATAAAGAGCTGGCATATGTATATATGTGTGTGCGTGTGTATACACACACACACACACACACACACACACAATAGAATATCATTCAGCCATAATATAGAATGAAATCTTCCTATTTGGAATGATGTGGATGGAGCTAGAGTAAAATGCTAAGCAAAATGTCAGTCAGAGAAAGACAAATATTGTGTGATTTTACTCTCAGGTGGAATTTAAGAAACAAAACAAACAAGAAAAAAAGGGGACAAAAAAAGAGAAACAAATCAAGAAACGGACTCTAAATTTACAGAGCAAACTGATGGTTACATCAGAGGGTAGGGGCCTAGAGGGGTGGGTTAAATAAGTGATGGGGATTAAAGAGTATGCTTTTCATGATTAGCACCAGGTGATGTATGAAATTGTTGAATCATTGTGTTGTATACCTGAAACTAACATAACACTGTGTGTTAACTGGAATTAAAATAAAAATTTAAAATAAAAAAATTGATACATTAGATTTTATTAAAATTTAACGTTGTTGCCCATCAAAATATAGAATTAAAAAAATGAATACACAAGACACAGACTGAGAAAGCATTTTTAATACATACATCTGACAATAGACTTCATCTACAATATACAATGAACTCCTACAAATCAATAATAAAAAGTAAAATCACCCAGTTAAAAGTTAAGTTAAAAGACTTGAACAGATGTTCAAAAAGAAAGATATATAAATGGCCAAGAAGCACATGAAAGACTGTCAACATCATTAGTCACTGGAAAATGTAAATTAAAACCAAAATGATATACCATTACACACATACTAAAATAACTACAATTAGAAACACTGACAACACCAACACAATTGATGTTCATGGCTGCTGCCCGTTTTTAATTGGATTAATTGGAACCAGAACTTCTACAAATTACTGTTGAGAGTGAAAAATGATACAGCAACTTTGGCAAACTATTTGCTTATTTTCTTTTAGAAATACTTACCAACCATATGACTCAGCAATTCCACTCTTACTTAATAAAGAGAATAAAAACGTGTGTCCACAAGAAGACACGTACAAGAATTCTCACAGTAGTCTTAATCTTACTAGATAAAAAATGGACAAGTTCAAATGTCCATCAATGGGAGAATGAATAAGAAGTAAAATATGGAATACAATGGAATATTACTCACCAACAAAAGGAATATATTACTGATATAGAGAGGATAAATATCACAAATATGTTACCACAGTATAATATGTGAATGTATGAACTTGTATGAACTTCCAGAATAAGCAGAGTAAATCTGTGGTTAAAAATGTCAGAAAAGTTGTTTGGGTGAAGCTAAAGAAGGGATGATTGGCAGGGAAGGGAAATAAATAAGGAGACTGTCTTGGGTTATGGAAATGTTGTAGGTATTTGTCAAAACTCCTCAAACTGCAGATTTAGTGTTTGCATATTTTATTTCTGTGTGTAGGCTTTTATATAAAATTAAAGCTGTCAACAAATAAAAAGTAAACATTAATGGAAAAATTATTAACTTCCAGTGATCACTAAACCAAAACACTCATAAAAATCTGTAATACACTTACATTTATAGATACACTTATTGAAAAAGTTTCCAGATAAATTACAATATAATAGCATATTTTGTTATATATTTTAACCTACTTAAAAGATCACTACAATTATTTATCACAACAGGACAAATAATATTAATGATGAATTAAAATATAACTATAAAATTTTTTTCTAGGGATTGTAATACTGAAACAGGCTACTAGTAACAATTGAAATAATCTTCCCCTGAATTTTTCAAAGTATCGACATTAAATATTTAAATTAATTCTGGGAAGTGGTTTGGGAATCTGATCTTTTGTGATCTCAGAGCTTAGTATTATGGCAGATGAGTCAAGTAGCAATTAATCAAACAAACCTGTATGCAAATGTACAAGCATAGTCAGAGTCATTTTCAAAAGAAGAATGAAGGCCTTCTTTGATATAGTATGTTGACAATGCAAGTTTTATTTTAAAGTGTCCAAAAATAAATAATCAAATGAAAGAATGAATGAATGAACGAATAAAGTATCCTAGCACTTTGGATTAAAAAGACAAGTACCCTCTGTGAATGATATACGCAGATCTTTACATTCCTCCTGAAATATCTGTGTGAGCAGGGCAAATAAGCTATTTGCAGGTACTTTTGTTTCCGAAGATAAAATTCAGAATAAATATAAATCCACTACAATATTAACTGAAAAAAATTGTTATGAAATTGGAGATGTAATAAAGAAACAAAACCATAACAATTTTAATTTTTGTGCCCAAATGACAGTTCATGAAACCATCAAGTAGTTTTCTAAGGGTGCTACTAAAAAACTTCAGTTCCCTTTAAAAAGTTACATCTTTATTTCTTTTTTAAAAGACTATTTATTTGAGAGAGAGAGAGAAAGAGAATGAGCAGGAGGGAAGAGGAAGAGGGAGAGAGAATCTCAAGCTAACTTTGCACTGAGCCCAATGCAGGGCTTGATCTCATGACACTGAAATTACAACCTGATGCTTGTTGTAAAGTTCTTATGACTTTGCAATATGTTAGAAATATTTCATAATAGAATGCTGGAGAAAAAATTAAAAAAATAAAAAATAAAAGAATGCTGGAGAAATATGTTGATAGTACAAATGAAAAAGGCTATAACACTAAGATATTTAAGTAGACTTTAAGGCAAGAAATATAAAAAAGAGAACAACATGGATGGATCTAGAGAGTATAACACTAAGTGAAAGGAGTCAGTGACAGAAAGACAAATACCATGTGATTTCCACCCATAGGTAGAATTTAAGAAACAAAACAAATGAACAAAGGGAAAAAAGAGAGAGAGAGAGACAAATCAAGAAATAGCTTCTTAATGATAGGGAACTGATGGTTCCCAGAGGGGATGTGGATTAGGATGAAATATGGATGAAATAGGCAATGTGATGATCACTGGGTATTGTATGTAAGTACTAAGTCACTAAATTAGATACCTGAACTAATATTACACTGTATGTTAACTGTACTGGAACTAAAGTAAACAAAATTCAGTAATAAAAAAAGGTAACAACAGGCATTTCATAATAATAGGAATAGAAGGACACAGTAATCCTAAAGATTTAACTATTTAACATTGCTTCAAAATAAGTAGAAATTCAACATAATCACCTGATAGTTTATTTTATTTATTTATACTTAACTTTTTTTTAAAGTAGGCTCCATGTCCAATGTAGGGCTTGAACTCATGAGCCTGAGATTAAGAGTCACATGCTCTACTAAGCCTGACAGGTATCCCATCATTTGATAGTTTAAACATGTCTCTCAGAAACTGATAGAATAAGCAACAATAAATCTATAAATATAGAACTGAAATACATGATTAATCTACTTTGTTTAAATAACCTATAGATAACAACACTACATTCAGCAACTGCAAAATACACATTATTTTAAATAGAAATGTATCTAACAAACAGCCTGCTTTGGTCCTAAGGCAATTACCAGGTTTCTTAGGATTGAAATCATTTGTTTTCCCATCACTGTGTAATTAAATTCGAACTCAATAACAGTAAGGTACCCTCAAACTTCTTAATATTTAATATTAAGCAACGCATTTCTAAATGATTCACGGGTAAATGGAGAAATAACAATTAGAAACTAAAAAAGTATTTTGAGATATATAATAATGAGATACAACTTATCAAAAACATGTGTGATGCAGCTGAAGCAGTATGTAACGTAAAATTAATAGTTTTCAGGAAAGACCAATAGTTTGGAAGACTCAATATTGCTAAAGTGACAATCTTCCTTTAATTGGTTTTTTGAGTCCATGCAATTCCCATCAAAATAGTAGCAGATTTTTTGATGGAATATGACAAGCTGAATAAAAGACAAAGAATAGGGAAAAACTGAAGAACAAAAACACTGGATCTTTACACCACCAGAAATAAAGACTTAGTATAATGCTACAGGAATTAAGACATAGTATAGTATTAATGCAGGGATAGAAAATTGTACCAACAGAACAGGACAGGGTTCAGAAGGAAATCCACACATATTTCCTGTTATTCACTGGGGACAGGAGAGTAACACATGATTTAAATAAATGATGTTGCGTCCAGTTAACTGGGTATTCATATGAAGAAAATGACGTACCTTAACCATACAAAAATTAATTTGAAACAGATTAAGACTTAAATATGAAAGCTAAAATAATAAAGCACCTGAAGAAATTATTATAGGACGTGTTCATTACTGTGGAAATTTCAAGGGTTTCTTAAATAGAACACAAAATGCACTAAGCATGACAAGAAAAAATAATATATTTAACTTCATTAAAGTGAACTTTTATCATCAAACATCGATGAGAATAAAAATGCAAGCCACAGACAACACAATTATCTGTATCCAGTTTATATACATCAATAAGAAAAAAATAGACACCTGAATTTAATACTAGGCAAAAGCCTTGAACAGACACTTAATGAAGAAGGATATCAAATGGTCACTAAATATATGAAAAGGTACTCAACCTTCATTAGTCATTAGAAAAATACAAATTAAAGCTTCAACAACATAAGCCTACATGTCCAACAAAATGATAGAAACTAAAATGAATAAAGATACCAAGTGCTGACTCTCAAAACCGAAAAGCAATTCTCTTTTACACAGCTGGTGAAAGCTGGTCTAACGGAAAAATGGGATTTTTAAAGTTAAATGTATGGTAGATATTCTCCTATTCATATGTCTAAATATGTACCAAAAGGAATACATTCTAATGTCCACCAAAAAATACGTACAAGAACATCATTCATAATAGGTCAAAATTAGAAACAACCCATATTTCTATCAACTGTTGCATATGTAAGTAAATCAGAGTATAATTATACAATGGAACATAACATTGAAATGAAAAAGATGAACTTGGTAATTATAACAACAAAGATCAATATACAAGCATAAATATCACTGGGTAAAGGAAGTCAGACATTAAAGAGTACATGGCATAATTCCTTTCAGAGGAAGTTTAAAAACATGCAAAACGGCCTATGGTGTTAGAAAGAATAGTGATTACTCTTGTCAAGAAATTCTGACAAAAATGAGATATGAAAGAATCTTGAAAGTTGCAAATGTTCTTTATATATATAAAAACAATATATTTCATTGTATTTGTTTTTTCAAATAGTTTTTTTCTTGTGATAACCATTTTTAAGATTTATTCTCTTAGCAACTTTCAAATATGTAAAGCAGTATTATTAACTATAGTCATCATGCTTTACACTACATCCTTATGACTTACTTATTTAAGAGAGAGAGAGAGCGTGTGTGTGTGTGAGCAGGAGAGGCAGAAGGAGGAGGAGAGAAAAATCCCCAGACTCCCCAATGAGTGCAGAACTAATGTGGGGCTCAATCCCAGGACCCTGAGATCATGACCTGAGCCAAAATCAAGAGACGCTTAACCCACTCATCACCCACGTGCCCTTCACTATTTTATAATTGGAAGTTTGTATTTTTGAGCCCCTCCAGCCATTTCTCTACCTCCACCTCTCACTTCTGATAACCACAATTCTATTCTCAACAGCTAGTAAACTTTATCATTTTTTAATTCCACATAAAAGTGAGATCATATGGTATTTATTTTCTGACTTACTTCACTTAGTGTAATGCCCTCAAGGTCCATCTATGTTGGTGCAAATGTTTAAGATTTCATTCTTTTTTTTAGACTGTATTCCACTGCGTGTGTATGCATATATACACACACACACTTTCTGTATCCATTTATCCATTTGGACACTTATTTCCATATCTTAACTACCAAAAATAATGCTGCAATGAACATGGAGATGCATATTTATATTTTTGAATTAGTGTTTTCGTTTCCTTTGAATAAATACCCACAAGTGGAACTGCTGGTAGTTCTATTTTTAATTTTTTGAGGAATCTCTATACTGTTTTTCCATAGTGGCTGCACCAATTTAAATTCCTGCCAGTAGTACACACAGGTTCCTTTTTCTCCACGTCCTTGGCAACACTTGTTTCTTGTCTTTTTGATAACAGCCATTTTAACAAGATATCTCATTGTATTTCATTTTTATTTCCCTGATGTTTAGTGATGTTGAGCATCTTTTCATGTGTCTGTTGGCCATCTTCTTCATATGTTTTCTTTGAGAAAATGTCTACTTAGATCCTCTGCTCATTTTTTAACTGAACTGGGCTTTCTCTTATTGAGTTGTATGAGTTCTTTACATATCTTGGATATTAATCCCTTATCAGATATGTGGTTTGCAAATATTTCATTTGGTAGGCTGCCTTTTCATTCTTTTGATGATTTTCTTTGCTGTGCAGAAGCTTTTCAGTTTGATGTAGTCCCACTTGTTTACTTTTGCTTTTGTTTCCTTTGCTTTTGGAGTCAGATCCAAACACTTATCACCAAGACCAACGTCAAGGACATTACTGCCTATATTTTCTTCTAGGACTTTTATCGTTTCAAAAGGTCTTAGATTAAAGGCTTTAATCCACTTTGAGTCAGTTTTTATGTATGGTACAATCAGGTTTCATTCTTTACAATGTGGTTGCCTAGTCTTCCCCACTCATTTGTTGAAGACACTGTCTTCTCTGCATTATATATTCTTAGCTCCTTTAATTGACCATATATGTGTTGGTGTATTTCTGGGTTCTCTATTCTACTGAGATGATCCATCATGATCTATGTGTCTGTTTTTATGCCAATAGCATACTGTTTTTAATAAACTGTAGCTCTATAATATAGCTTGAAATCATGGACTACAAATATACTGTATCTTGATCTGAGTGCTTTCACGGGTATATAGTACATAAAAATTAATCAAATCTCTCACTTAAGACTTGTGCACTTTACTGTAAGTTATACCTCCATTAAAAACATTTAAAAACACATGCTTTTACTTCCACAGCTTTCGTATCTATTACTCTCTGATTTTTCTTGTTTAAACCCTCATTATCTCTTGCATGAATTATCATAAGATTTCCAACTGTCTCCTAAGCCTTGGATTTAAACCTCAGGAGGTACACAATGCTTAGAGAGTAAATTTTAAATTCCTTAGCATTTTATTCACTTAAAGCTTCTTTAAATGAAACTTCAAATAACATTTCTAGGTACATTTTTTTCTAAGAAGGCAATTTGAAAATATATACTTATTTTAAAATGTTCATATTCTTTAATCCAGTATTTCCATTTCTAGGACTTTTCTCTAAGGAAATAAACATCGATATACCAAAAATTTAGCTACAAAAATGTTCACAGTATTACAAAATAGAAAAAAATATAAACACTCACCTAAATAGCAGATGAGTTTGACAAATTTTAATATATCCACATTATAAAGTTATAAGACTATCTGATAAAATCTGGTTATCAGGTAGAATATATGATATTAATTGAGAAAAAAGATAATCTGATAATGATTACTTCTAGGAAATGAATTTATGAGCAAATTTTACCTTCTTCTTGTTTATCTATACTTTTCAAAGTTATCTACAGCTTGAAAAAGTTTGTAAAAATTTTATAGTAAGAACTAAGAAAATTTATTGGAATAGATCAAATATAAATAAGATACCTTAGCAAGATTGGCTAGAAAGAAAAAACATGCACAGGCAAATAATTATATGATAAGACAGGGAAGAAAATTAAACTGACAGGAAAAAATTAATTAAAATTTTAAAGTCACTATAATGAAGAATGTTAAACACGTTTCCTACTTTTCCTGAAAAGTATAACCCTAAATGTTATGATTTATTTTCTTTTCAAGGATGAGCTTCTTGTCAAACTTCTAATAACTGAACAAATCATTATTTTCCATCTATTATGTGCTAGGCACCATGCCAATCAGAAGGGATCCAAAGTGAGGCAACATTAACAATGGAGAGCTTAAGAAACTAGGCTATCCTTTCCTTTGTTAATGTGGAAAGTTTATTCTGATGCCTACATCACTGGCCGAGATTTTGGTTTTGCTCTTCGAGTGGATTTGTTAGTTTATGCTACACACCCTAATCTCAGTCTGCTTTTCACAGTGACCTCTGCTCACACAGAGTATCAAGGAAAAAATTCATAACCAGGCCAGGAATCTTCTAATGTGGACTTCTGGACTATGGGATACAATAAAGGCCATACAATATGGCCCTTCTGAATTCTTGTCTTTCAGTGATTGTGTTGAGTTGCCCCAGCCCTATTCTTGTTTGTCCTGGACTGACTTTCTTGCTATCTATCTATCTATCATCTATCTATCTATCTATCTATCTATCTATCTATCTATCTATCATCTATCTATTATCTACCAATCAATGATCTTACCAGCAAAATGAGTTTATTCAGAAATAGCAGACGAATGGTAATTCAGGACAAGCAAACTACAGCAAAGCACAGACAAACCCAGAAACAGAGGAGAGGGGCTTGATTTATACGGGAAGAGAGGAAGCTGGGAGGGGCTGTTTCACTGAGTTCTCACTGGCTGGGCTGTTACTGGAAAAGGAGAAATTCTTCCTTCCTCTGGTTGGGGTACATAAAGTAAGCTGCTTCCTACTGGGAAATATGAGATAGGCTTCTTACAGCAAGCAGCAATACGTGAGAGCTCCCCCTTCAGGGCTTCCTGACTCCATTTTAAATGAGTACATTCTTTTTATTTTCTAAATTATTTATACATTTTCTTCAAATGGATTCCCTCACTTTTACTGCTTCTGGATCTGTTTTGCTATGTGTTAAAAATATTCAATGTTCAGTCCCCCCACCTCCTAATCCATATAAAAATGACACAGAAAAAAAATATCTGATACTATTGACTCTACTAATTGCAATACCTTCAAAGTCTTTATTTCAAGGTTCTTTTTCTCTTGACTACAACTCATTAAAGCACTCTGAGATGAACAAAGAATCCCAACACATGGACTTAGCAGATTTTTGCAATCCAGGATCCTGCCTTCTGTGACACTACAGTTTCCTCAGTTCTTACCTCAGTCCTCTCCTTCTTCTTTATGTAAGGACAGTTCATAGGCATCACCGTATTGACTTCCTGGTCCCTTACCCATTAAAACTCCAACACTTAATAAAAATATTGACAAAACTATACTGCATTCAAGATCTGAATATTTCTAGAAGAAAGTATGTGACTTTCTGGACAAGTTCCACTTTAAATTCATTACCCTAATTCTCAAATGGGCATTTTGCTCTGTCTGGCATCCTACATTTCTCTAGTTATGTTCATTCACAAACCAAGATAGCTATTTCAAACTATCCCTCTTTATAATATCTTCAGCACCATCCATTGATCCATCATACTGACAATCTAAATTAACTTAAGTCACCCTGCCCCCTAAACTTATCAACTTGCCAGTATAAGCATCCGAGTTCTTTGTATTCCTCTGTTTCAATGAAAGCAGTTTCCCTGTTCCTAGCAAAAGACAACTCTTCCACTTATATTCTAGACCCTATTTTCTCTCAATCTACTTAACTACTTTCCTAATACAATGATTTTTTTCTCTCCCTTAAAATCACTCTTCTTTCCTGGTTCACTTACATCAACAAACCAGTTACATGCTCTAGAATCTCCCATTAAAAAAGAAAACCCTTCCATAAACCATAAGCCACTCTCCATCTATTGCCAATTTCTCTATCTCCATTGTTGTGTGCTTTCACTGTCTTCACTTCCTGACTTTCAAGTCTCTCCTCAAACTACACCAATGTGGCCCCTGTCCTGGCAATACTCTTGTCAAAGCCCTTGACATCTTCCATGTGATGAAATCTACAAGTAATCATCCCATCTTCACTTTGTTCAAACTCTCAACACTATTCAAGGCAACTGAACACTCTCATCTTTAGCAAGCACTTTCTTGCCTTCTCTGACACCACACTGTCTTTAGTGTCTGACTTCATTCACCATCCTTTCCAGTCTCCTAAGTGGCACCCTTCTACTCTGGCCAACTGCTAAATGTTGGCACATCACAGAGCTTGGTCCCAGGCCCTGTTCTTTCTCAATGGTCTTTCCTCTGTTTTATCTAGTCCAAAGCTTTAATTATGTACATGCTGATGGCTGCAAGAGTCAAATGCCTGCTCAATATCTCCATGTGAGTTTTAGGAATCATCTCAAATAGATCTCTGAGACAATGTAATTTCCCTTCGAAAATATGTCGATCTCTTCCCCAAAACTTGCCCATCATAATAAATGGAGCAAATATCTACAGTCTCTAAGCCCCATATATTGGAGTCAGCTTTAATTCTTCCCACTCCCTTCTGTCCAAAACCAATCTGCCTACAAGTTCTATTTACTGTACTGCTGAAGTATTCCCTACTGTCCACCTCTCTAAATCCACACTTATTCCTCTGTGCCATCATCACTTTCATCTTTTGCATGGACTACAACAACAGCCTTTTTCTTTCAGTATCTTCTGCATTTAGATACAATTCGTACTCCTTACCATGGCCTACAAGACTTTATAGATTTCTCTGCTGCCTATCTCTCTACCTCATCACTTGCTACTATTTTCCTTTGCTCATTGTACTCAATTACATGTAAGTCTGGTGTGTTCATATTAGTGACTTAAGCACACTAAACTTGTTCTCTCTCTCAGGGCACTACTGACCTATTATTTTCTGATGGGACACTCTTTCCATGGTTCTTTGCATGGCTAGATCTTCCTCCTCTTTCAAGTCTGAGATCAACTATTCATGTTGACAAAGAGGCCTGTCTTGATCAACCTATTTATAGTAACAACCTTACTACCAATGCAGTCACTCTCCACTATCTTTTTATTTTCATCACATTACTATCTGAAAAATATTTTACTCTTTAGTTTGTTCACTACCTATACATTAACATACTAAATTATAAATCCTGTAAAAGAAAGAACCTTCTATTTGAAATTGCTGAGTTCCCAACACATGGCACATACTAGGTATGCAATAAAATGTAGATGAATGAATAATACTTCACTAAATTCTTTTAGTTCTGTATTAAAATAGCTCAGCTCATCAGTTCATTAATTAAACAAACATACATGTGGTGCCTGCACTGTCCTAAGGATAAAGCCATGACAGAAACATATAAAGACAAATAGTTATCTTCATGCTGGTAGAGAAAGCAGCATAATGCAGTGTGACAAGTACTGTTAACAGGATACAAAGTGGGATGTAGGCACAAAGCAGATATTTATCATATTGCTACATGTGAAAAATCTTTATGAAAGAAATATTTAAATTAGCTTTGAAGTAGTGGTCTACTTCAAATAGATAAGTGAGCAACAATAGGAGAGAAGGCATGTTCCAGTGAGGGGAAACATGCTTAACTGAAGACAAAAAGAGTCATGTTAGGGGCATAAATATTTACAATTGTTAGATGTTCTTGTTGGATAGGCCCTTTAATAACAATATAGTGTTCTTCCTCATCTCTTACTAGTCTTTGGTTTAAGATCTAGTTTGTCTGATATAAAGATTGTCACCTCAGCTTTCTTTTGATGTCCATTAGCATGATAAATGATTCTCCATCCTCCCACTTTCAATCTGGAGATGTATTTGGGTCTAAAATGAGTCTCTTGTAGACAGTATATCCACGGATCTTGCTTTTTTTATCCAATCTGATACCCTATGTCTTTTGATTGGGGCATTTATCTCATTTACATTCAGAGTAATTATTAAAATATATGAATTTAAGTGCCACTGTATTATCTGTAAAGTCACGGTTTCTGTATATTGTCTCTGTTCCTCTCTGGTCTGTGTTACTTCTGAGCTGTCTCTTCGCTTAAAGGATCCCTTTTAATACTTCTTATAAGTCTGGTTTGATATTCATAAATTCTTTAGTTTCTATTTGTCCTGGAAGCTTTCTCCTTCTATTTTGAATGATATCCTAGCTGGATAAAGTATTCTTGGCTATATATTTTTCTCATTTAACATCCTGAATATATTATGCCAGTCCTTTCTGGCCTGCCAGGTCTCTGTGGATAGGTCTACTGCCAGTCTAATGTTTCTACCCTAGTAAGTTATGGACCTCTTGTCCCGAGCTGCTTTCAGGATTTTCTCTTTGTCTGAGATTTACAAGTTTCACTATGATAGGACAGGATGTGGACCTATTTTTATTTATTTTGAGGGGGGTGCTCTGTGCCTCCTGAACTTGGATGCCTGTTTCCTTCCCCAGATTAGGGAAGTTGTCTGCTCTAATTTGCTCCAATATACCTTCTGCCCCCCTCTCTTGTTCCTCTTCTTCTGGGATCCCAATTATTCTAATATTGTTTCACCTTATGGTATCACTTATCTCTCAAATTCTCCCCTCGTGATCCAGTAGTTATCTTTTTCTCAGCTTCCTTATTCTCCATGATTTTGTATTCTATATCACTGATTCTTTCTTCTGCCTCATTTATCCTAACAGAGCCTCCATTTTTTATTATATCTTATTAATAGGAAGGCAGAAAGAGTCATAAAACAAGAGACCAGTTATACTTTCTGTACATTGGTCAGCTGTCTCCCGAGAATTTTCTTTATTGTATTACTGGATTGATTCATGTCTTCCTTTTATTTGGTTTATTTTTCATTCTGCTGGAGCTGTAGCTTAGTGCTTCGAATAGCTTACAGGCTATAGAGAAGAAGGAATCTCACTAATGAAACAATAAGCTATGTTTCTTTAATTATCCTAATGATTACCCTTTAGTCCCTCCATGCTTTTTATATTTGTCAATTTTGGAACTGAAGGACTTCAAGATCTTACTTTTTATTATAGCATTTGATAAAAATGAGGTAACTAGATGATTAAAAAAAAAGTGTGTAAAGTATATTAAAGGAGGCACATAAATGTTTTAGAAATATTTTCAACAAAAACAATAAACAATGGTGACAAATTAAAAGAGTTGTTATTGATTTTAGACATTTGTAATGACTCATTTCCGAAAACAATGGTGACTTAAGATTGTCTACATGATGCTCAGGTTATAAAAGTTCAGATCACTAATTCAGCCTTGATAGAAGACAACAAAGAAAAGGAAACCCAGGGAAAGGACAAAGGATGTTGAGATGTTTAATCTGGGAGAGAGAAAACAGTACTACTAATGCTTTTGCCTCCCTATGCTCCAACCCTAAAAGTTTTTACCTTGCAAGCTCCTTTTCACATAGTTCATAAACTAACTTTGATCAAGCCTGGCAACACAAAATTCAATTCTTATCAGCAGGTAAAAGTGAAATAAGTTCAAGATCTATAGCATATTATCCATTATGCCTGGAGTTGATTACAAACATCCATGCACATAGAGAAATTACTACTTTCAATCTTCATCCTTGCTATACTCTAAGTCTTTATGACAAATTCTTTGCTTTGGTGTTTTGAATATATTTTATCAATGCCCCTGGCTCATCTGGCTAAAGTCCATTTCCCAACCTCCATACCTATGCTTAATTTATTCAGTTCTCAGGACTGGGCCCCTCATCTATGTACCAGGTACCAGCTGGGTTCCAATCAATGAAAATCTCTGCAATATTATCCTACCAACTACAAGTACCAATGAGGTCTAGCTTCCTGTCGCTAGGCCCTGCCCATATTTATGCCTATTCTTGGAAACCAAAAATTGGCCTATACTAGCCTAATTTAGCTGTAACTCCTAGGAAGGGTATAATTGTTATTTTATGTGAAAACTTGACTAGGCAACAGGGTCAAGATATTTGATTAAACATTACTTCTGGGTGTGTCTGTGTGGATATTTCTGGATGGAATTACATGTGAATCTGCGGACTGAACAAAATGGACTGCTCTCCCCAATGTGGGCTGCCCCATTCAATCCATTTGGAGGCCTAAACAGAATAAAAGAGTAAGAATTACTTCTGTCTTTAAACTGAGACATTGGTTTTCTCTAACTTTCAGACTTGGACTTGGACTAGAACTTACATCATCAGTTCTTCTGTTTTCTCAGGCCTTCAGATTCAGACTGGACTATACCATTAGTTCTCCTAGGTAGCTAGCTTACTGACCAAAGATCTTGAACTCCTCAGCTTCTATAAACACATGAGCCAATTCTTTATAGCAAATCTGTTTATATATATCTTATTGGTTCTATTTTCCTGGAGAACCCAAACTAATACAAATGATTATCTGAATTACTGTAGCTTATAATAAAGACACGTCTCAAAGCTAATGAACTGCCAATCCCGACCAGTTTTATTCTTCTGTTGCTTACTGGTATCTGGCCTGGATCCACTTGTGCCTCGAAGATTAGCTATACGAATTAGGACATTATTGCTTATGTAAACATTAAAATATATCTGATGTAATATAATTTATCACTCAATGTTCTGAGGCCAATATAAGAACCAAAAGTAAAACACTGAGAGGAAATGGATACTTGACTAAGTTGAAAATTAGTCATGGATAAGATTCCTCAATTTTTTGGGTAGTTTAACTAGATAGCTTCTAGGGTTCTATGAAACTTAAGATCCCAGAAAAATTAGTGAAGAAATGGAAGTTTCTAGCATTATCCCACAATACCAAAAAGTTCTGTAATTTAAATAAACTATATAAGCATTAATGGGCCAAAAAATGATAAGAAAGAATGAAAGACGTTGGTAAGACAATTCTTTAATCAAACAAATGCTAATTACAAAAATTTTAATTCATCCCATAGAAGATTTAAGGTGCTCATTTCTCAGCTTGAGATAGAAAAGCTATGAGAGAAGAATTTGAATAAAAAGAATATTAGGATTCATCAGAAAAAGATAAGATTTTAGCAAGGCCAGGTTCAAGTAAATAAATTTTAACTTGATTTGAGAAACAAAATAAATCAGCAAATATATCAAAATCAAAAAATTCTCACTAAATCCAAAGATTTCTAATAGCTACAAAGAATTGGACTAAGGTAACCGTGGCATACACAAAAGATATAGTATAATTAGAAACTATCTGATGACAAATAACAGCTCTAAAATTAAGGTCAGGGGCACCTGGTGGCTCAGCGATTGAGCATCTGCCTTCAGCTGGGGGCATGATCCTGGGGCCCTAGTATCAAGTCCTGGATTGGGGACTGCATGGAGCCTGCTTCTCCCTCTGCCTGTGTCTCTGTCTCTCTCTCTCTGTCTCTCATGAATAAATAAATAAAATCTTTAAGAAATAGTAAATAAAATAAAATGAAGGTCAAATTTCTGTGGAATTCTTTCCAAAAACTCAAAATCTTAGCCTAATCATAAGAAAATCATCAGATAAATCCAAAATCAGAGACATTCCACAGAATATCTGGCAAATATCCTCAAAACCGTCAAGGTCTTCATTAAAAAAAAAAAAAAAAGAAAAAGGAGTACTAAGTTGTTACAGACCAGAGGAGGCTGGAGAGATCTGACAACTAAATGAAATGTGGTACTTTAGATTGAATCTTGAACAGGGCTTTAATAAGAAACTGGTAAAATTTGAATAATGTCTGGAGTTAACAGTAATCTACCAATGTGGGTTTCTTAATTTTGACAAACTTACCACAGTAATGAGCAATGGCAAAAGCAGGGCAAACCAAAACTAGGTCCAAGGTATATGGGAACTCCATACTGTACTACCTTTGAAACATTCCTACAAATCTAAAACTGTGCCAAAATAAAAAGTTTATTTTAAAAAATTGAGGAAAAAAAGTTTCCATTCAGAATTATAAACAGTAATTCAAAAGTTCATTTTCAAAATGATTATGACATCAAAATTAAAATGAATACTATTTAGGCCAGAGAGCTTGAAAACTATGCACATTTAAATAATTAAAATAAACCACTACTTCTTCATAAAACATAATAAATGTATTAATGGATAAATATAAATATACTGCAATGATGGATAATATCTATTTATAAACAAAGACATGCCCAATTATAAACAAAATATTGCCCAAAGTTGATTTCTTTATCTTTACGTAAAGGCAGGGGGCAAAGGAAAGAGAAAAAGAAGGAATAGGTAGAAGTCAATATTTAATTATGCTCTATGTGTTTATTTTGTTAAGAAAAAGAATAATTAAAAAAATCAAATGTTTGAGTTCACACTATAATTGTTTCCAAGCACTAAAAACCGTTTTGGTTTCTCTTCAACTATATACTGAATGACTCAAGATTGCATACTGCTGGTAGGTCACAACATGGTAAAAAAGGTTGCTCATTTTAGAAATTTCTGGACTTTTTCCAAATCTACCTTGAGGGTAAGTGTCAGTTCTCCACATCCAGATAGGATGAAATCATTTGTGGCAAAACAGTGCTCCAGCCAAAAAATAAGAAATTTAAAAATCCAGTTTAGAGATCTCAGAAGGCCACAGGTCCAAGAATGACGTGAGTGGCTAAGATTCTTAAGAGAGTGGTTTGCAGATCTGCAGCAATTATTTTGCCCCTTAGGTTAAAGATTCCAGGTCTGGGAAAGGGGCTGGGAAGCCAGGCTTTGACTACACAGAGGGCTCATATTGGAGCACAGAGAAATCATTGAAGCTTTTGGGAGTTGCACAGGGCTGAAGTAAAAAAAACTGGAGATTTGAGACTTGTTTCTGCCTCAAATCATTTGATAAATCCCAAACCTGTAAGGGCTTGAAATGAAAAAGCTAAGCCCTAACACTGAAAAGCCTAATGGAGTTTTCCACAGTCTTACAATGCTGAGGTCATAAACACTGGAGTATGAGCTTTGCCAGGAATAGGGTCCTACTGAGTATCAGCTGTTTGGGAAGCCTTACCAAAAGTACCAGGCTGAGCTACAAGTATACCACGCCTTACCAAAACTTCTATCCAGTCTCCATGGGAGATAGTAAAGCATTTTATTTTATTTTATTTTTTTAATTTTTATTTATTTATGATAGTCACACACAGAAAGAGAGAGAGAGGCAGAGACACAGGCAGAGGGAGAAGCAGGCTCCATGCACCGGGAGCCCGATGTGGGACTCGATCCCGGGTCTCCAGGATCGCGCCCTGGGCCAAAGGCAGGCACTAAACCGCTGCACCACCCAGGGATCCCAGTAAAGCATTTTAGATAAAAGGAACCACTAGGAAACATTTTATGAAGTAGGAGAGAAAAAGGGCAAATGATTTAAGTGATCATGTTAAGCAAGCAAGAAAAGACAAGAACTAGTACAGAAATTCGTTGTCCTTAAACAAGGGTGTGTACTAAGTAATAAATACAATACAAAAGGCAGAGTACAAGGGTACAAATGCAGGTAGCCTGGTGGATGAAATGGTGTGGGAAAAGCAGAAGTTCTTTTTTATTTTTTTATTTATTTATATTTTTTAAAAAATATTTTATTTATTTATTCATGACAGACACAGAGAGGGAGAGAGAGTGGCAGAGACACAGACAGACGGAGAAGCAGGCTCCACGCAGGGAGCCTGACGCGGGACTCAATCCTGGGTCTCCAGGATCCAGCCCTGGGGTGAAGACGCGCTAAACCGCTGAGCCACCCGGGTTGCCCACAGAAGTTCTTTTTTATATTGGAGAGGAGAGGTTGGGTATTTAAGGAGAAAGAAGGGAGATAAAATAGTCCTTTAAAGGGGAGAGTTGAATGGACTAACAAAAGGCCAGAAAATAGCTGGGCAACACTATAGGCCTACTTAAAGACAATGGTCAGGAATTTTTTATTTTATTTTATTTTATTATTATTATTATTATTATTTTTGGTCATGAATTTAAGGGTTAGCTGGCAAATCTGTGTGATATTCTTCTGCCATGTAAAGCTCCGAAGGTGCAGAACAGGCAGAAAGTTAAATTTATAAAGCTTAGTTTTTGCTAGGTGAGTAGGACAAAAAGCCAAGAGAACTGATATATTATATGTAAATTAGTGATAACTGGAATCTAAGCTAGGTGAAAATGGAAGTGGGAACATCGGACGGCCTGAGGGAATAGGTAAATAAGTGGTAAAATTAATAGAAATAGGTGCCAGAGAAGTTGAAAATTTGCAAGTCAGAATTCTGGAGCTAAGTGTGCTGGAAAGATAATAAGTGCTGGTCAGGAATAGGATATCACCATAGGGTGGAACACCAACAGCAGAACATGTGATGATGAGAGAGAAATTCAAGATGAGAGTCCAGAAGAGTGGAAGAATCATCTGTATAGATATTTAAATCACCAAGAATTATGTTTTTCATAATTCAAAACCACAAGAGTGGGCTAAAGAAACAGTGAAATAGATCCTAAGATCTTCATGAAATAAGGGAAGCAACACGGGAGTGTGTATAGGACTGTAACAGGAGTGCCTAGTGGGTGGTACAATCTGATGCACGAGCTTCAAAGCTAGAGGTGTTTAGAGAGGAAAAAGGAACAATGATGTAAAAAACACTTAATGCGGAGGAACAAGCCTCTAGCCCACTCGTATTAGTGCTGTGGGAGGGAATACAATCACTACTTGAAAGGACTGCAGTAGAAGCAGCATCCTCAGGGAAGTAATCAGGATTCAGTTAGAGCAGGAAGGTGTAAGTACTGTTCAGAAGAGAATACACTAATAATTTGGTTCATTTATCAATGTTTACTAAAAGGCACTGAATTAGGCACTGGGAATAAAACAATAATAAAGACATAATCTCAGCCCTCACAAAACTGCGACTCAAGTAAGATATCTCATATAAAAGTGATTACTTTAAAGAATATAACTAAATTCTTTTTTTTGGATATAACTAAATTTTTATAATAACCTAACAGTTTCATTAAGAAATGAGGATGCATGTATTTGAAGAATGGTCTAACAAAATTTGTGACTATTTTACCATATCTAATCATTGTGCTATTAATCATATGCTAAAAACTAATTTGAATTAAGACTGTGGGGGAAAAGTCATTTTTTAATAGAAAAGAAATGGGGGGAAAATGCTTTTACGGATCCATGCAGTTACCTGAGACAAAGCAGCATCCCGCTCTTCTATCACTGCATTCATTTCTTCTGCAGTTATTCTCTTTTTACATTCCTTGGTCTTGTAGATTCTATCCACAATTACAGCTCCATTCCTCTGAATAGCTATTCCTGTGTCTGCATTGTTTATTCTGTTCAGTAATTCCTGTAATGTCTACCAACACCATTATATGTTAGTCAGACATGAAGTTTTAATATATTTTATTTAATATAGGGTTTTAATTAATAGGCACATGTGAATTGTAAATTGACTGAGTGAAGTTATTGAATTTTCATATTGCAGCAAAGATGTACATTATTAGTGTGTCAATTCTTCTTTTTCCCACATCTTAGTTCTTGAAACCCACTCAATTGAACTTAAGCCTCTAAGATATAAGACTGACATCAAGAAATCTCCTCAGAGAATGGCTTACCATGTCATTTTCTTCAGGGTTAATATTTTCTAGCCTAGAAAAAAGGGACACAGAAAGCCTGATCAGTAGCATTTCCTTAGTGCAGCAAAATGAGTTCGCTTTTTAAATCTTTAGAACCTCAAGTAATTTCATTCGACTAGTCTTTAGAGTCAACCATGACACTGAACATATTAAAGTGCCACCTGCTCGACTCCATCTTTCAATAATGCTCCATATCTTCTGCACTGACTTCAGACTGTTAAGTTATTAATGTTTACTGCTATATATGACTACAAGGATCAATTGTTCATATGTGCTTAGATGAGGAAAGTTCCCTAGTGATAGAAGCACTACTTCTCATCATTATATTTATTCCTGGACTTTCAATTCTTACCAAAAACTGTATTTCCTCCAGTTTTTTGGACTTCATCACAAATAAAACAAGGCAAGTATTTTTATTACAAAGTTTAACTATGCTCCCTCAAAAGCAAAGACAAATAATGACCACTAAATTTGAACTGAAAATCTCCTGCTGCTATTTGTTAAAACAAATACACCATATAGAAAGGCTGGCCAAAACTGGACCACATTTTTAGCTGACTAATGTTATTTTCTTTTTCGTTACATATATAGAATTATTCAATTTAAAGACTAAGAAATTAAACTTGTTTCATGAATGCATTTTTATCTTAGAAGAGTCATAGGGCTAACTGAAATGTTTTTTGATGTTGGTAAACTGAACAAATACGTAAAGAAGCTCTAAATGACATATCTTAGAAAATGTCTACAACATAATTTAGGCAACCATTAAATTTGGTAATTAAATGAAAATATGTAATGGATATTAGTAAAACGATGTAGATTTTAGAAATGGCTCCATTAGTTTAAAATTGTATTCAAAAGTTTAGATATATAAGTTCCGATTTTCTCACATTCTCCCCTCTCCCACCCCATTTCTCACATTCTCCCCTCTCCCACTCCATAAATCTGGGCTCCTACAATTTAACATTTATCACGAAAAAAGGATACTTGGAAAACACAGAGAAACTTAATGGATTACAAAATTGTTCCAAACTCCACAGCTCAATGGAATTGCTACATTGAGAGAAATTTAGAACATTGCACTTTTAATAGGAAAAAAAATATAGATCAAAAATCTCTTTCTACACATATTTACATGGTATAAATAAACACGATGATATAGTACTTGTGAATTATATATAGTTCATATATCTCAAACTAGTAATGTCCACTTGGATTTACATTTCTGATTTCATCTAAATGGACAACATTAAGGTATTTCTTATTACATATGGCTTCCTTAAAAATGATCTTTTGCCAGCCAGTAACTGATAGTTAAATGCTACTGATGTTTTTCAAGTACTTTTCCGTGATCAGAAGTAAGCATAAGAATTTTGTTATCTTATCAAAGATAAGATAGATAAGAAGATAAGAATTTTGTTATCTTTACCAAAATAAATCAAGTTTTCAAATATCTTGCTTCATAAAAGTTTGTTCTACAAAAACTATGATGATCATTTCTGTTTTAATCAATTAAAATACACAGTGAAAAGGATAAGATAACAAAATTCTTACGCTTACTTCTGATCACGGAAAAGTACTTGAAAAACATCAGTAGCATTTAACTATCAGTTACTGGCTGGCAAAAGATCATTTTTAAGGAAGCCATATGTAATAAGAAATACCTTAATGTTGTCCATTTAGATGAAATCAGACTAAGAGCTAATTACAGCAGTTTGCAAAGAAGATTCAATTTAAATTCCTATAAATTTCATTAATTTATTAAACTGAATAATTTAAAATGAAAAGATAAATGAAAATTAAACATTCAGATTAGTAGATTACTCAGAACTTTTGTAAAAGCACAAAGTTTAGATTCCAAGGTGATATATAAATCTCCTTCTTTTGTTCCAAAGAACTATATATGATAAAGAAGAAAATAACAGTGTAGGCAAGTTACCTAATTTGTAATTCAAAACAATCAACACAACAGAGTGCATGCAATTTCTATGTGATACTCATAGGATTTTTTTTAGGCATTGCAAGGTGAAGAATTATTACTTTAAGGAGAAACAAATGAAATCTGAATGTTTTAAATTAACATCTTTCAAGAGGAAACAGTTAAAGATAGTTGTATTTAGTCTAATATTACACTTCCCTAACAAGTTTTTAAAAATGAAAATAAAATTTTCTTATCAAAGGTTATACTAAGTCCTTTCCACATGAATTTAGCATTACAGCTATAAATAATGTATATGATTGCCCTTACAAGTACAAAATGTAGAGGGATTTATCATTTTGCTGATGAGTGAATTTGAATCATGTTTTGGTAGGTGTGCCAGGTCTGACATGCAAAAGCATGAGGTTTAAGTTAATCACTTAGCATTTATTTGGATCTAATTTTGCTTTATTATCCTTTATAATTGATCTCGATTCTGTTCTATGATTATCCTTTGTTAAGTGATAAATGGTCATTAAAACTAAAACATTAATGAAAATGAGCAAATGGTTAATCTGATTTCAAAAATTACATATAAACAACTTTCAATATAAACATGAATCTGGAAAGAGAAAAGGCTAATATTTCTATTTTCCAATTTGTATTTCTTCAAAGGTTTCAGGAAGTACTTGTCATAGATATCAAAGATTAATTACATCATAAATGAGTCTCAACTAGATTATTTATGGTAGATATCAGCAAACTTTCTGTAAAGGGTCATACCGTATTTTAGACATTGCTGTATATTCTTTGTTGCAGCTACTAAACGCTGCCTTTGTAATATAAAAGCATCCAAAAATATGTAAATGAATAGGTGTGGCTGTACTCCAATAAAACTTGAATGGCAGGATGGATGTGCACCATAGGTTCTTACTGTGCACATCCCTGATACAGAGCACTGAAAAATGAGACCAGATCTTCAACGTTAAAACACTGGAAGTGGGGATCCCTGGGTGGCGTAGCGGTTTGGCGCCTGCCTTTGGCCCAGGGCGCGATCCTGGAGACCCGGGATCGAATCCCACGTCGGGCTCCCGGTGCATGGAGCCTGCTTCTCCCTCTGCCTGTGTCTCTGCCTCTCTCTCTATCTCTCTGTGACTATCATAAATAAATAAATAAATAAATAAAAAAAAAAAACACTGGAAGTGCCAATATGACATATTTTTCTGAGTTGGATTGTTTAATATCCAGTTAAAGACTAATCACCCAAAAAAGTGGATTTCAGAAAATAAAATTCAGTCTATGAGTACATTACTTACAGTATTAAGAAAACATAAAAATAGGACAAATAACCTATTTTTAGAAAAAAGACAATTTGAAACAGTTGACCAGCCTTTTTATTTATTATATAAAATGTTAGGGTTTTAAGATTTACTAGCAGCATGTATAACACATAAAGCTTTACTGGTTTAATAAAGACTTAAAGTAATAGTTGATATTGTATGAAATACAGCTGACAAACTATAAATTATATAACATTAATAGGAGATTTATAATTATACAAAAGAATCTCAACCTTTCAAAGACTAAATTATGCCTATAACAGTCCTACTAGACATAGTCATGATAATTAGTAAGAATTTTGCTGAAGTAAATGTCCATGGGCTCAAGTTTCGATTGATTTCCTATACTGTGAATATTCTGACTGACACCCTTGCACTCTAAGTGAAAAGACCTATGCATGAAATGTCACATTTCTTGATTTATCCCTAGATCAGTCAATATCATGTCTTTTCTTTCTGAACCTATAGTCATTCACCTTATTCAATGGGAAGCAGCTAAACTTTGACCTCAGATGATAAGAGGAACGAGTGATCAGCTAATCAAAAAAACTCCGAATTGCTTTTTATTCTCTTTCATTTTTATACAGTGCCACCTTAGTATGTTAAAAAAAACTGAAGAGATTGAATATCATGATCTCAAAAGTTGGAATATACTTACACAAACATGTCTATATTAGAAAGTAAATTTTAGTCATTTTAACTTGAATCCTTTTTACTTTTTTCCTAGTTCTGGATAAAAGTGAAAAAGAAAAAAAGCATTGAAGATTCAAAGGGTAGGGAAGGCACAAGTGGCAGAATATAAGACAAAACAGACATCACAAAAAGATGCAGATCAGAAATGGCAAAGATGAAAGGAAAATGACAGAAGGAATTTAGAGGTTACAGGAAGCAAGCAGTAAGGAACTAAAACAAAAAGAAATGTGAAATAATGTGTATTATTTCAACCTGTAACTCAGGGCCTCCAAAAATGCCTTTTAGTCAAGCAAAGCTCCATTATAAATTGGTTCTACCTCAATAAGGAATTCATCTACATGCAGTATTGAAAGTTCAGAACCAATAGACCTCAATTGAGTAAAAAAAGAACATCCACAGTGATATTTAAAACTATGGGGACATATTATTCTTTTAAAGTTGTTTTTCTTCCTTCTTATTATGATTTTTCCCTATCTCCCCAACTTGCACCTGTAGACTATAAAAGAATAATAGTCTCTGTAGGAGCTGACTACAAAGTGTTCCTAAGAACCAATAATTACTCATATCAATTAATATTATTTTAAATATTAAAAAAACAAAAAATATTATTTTAAGTATTTATATAATTATTTATCTAATGTCTATCTTTTTAACTAAGCTGGGGCCATAATGCTGTGTTCCGAGTAACCTGACATTTAGGACATAGTCAGTAAGTATTTATTGAATGGACTAAATAACTAAAAGAAAACGCTTGGGATTGAGTATTTTTCTTTTTTCCCCTAATATAAATGCTACAAAGAACAAAATGAAAAAGGGTCTGCTTCAAGGTACCCTAATTTTAATATTTTGTAATAAAAAATAGTAACAAATACATGTACAAATTAAAGTAGACAATGGAAGGTAAAAAAAATAGGCTCAATTTAGAGCTAACAATTAAAGAGACAGAATGAACAAAACTAAGAAACAAAATTTTTTTTTTAATTTTTTTTTTTTAATTTTTATTTATGATAGTCACAGAGAGAGAGAGAGAGGCAGAGACACAGGCAGAGGGAGAAGCAGGCTCCACGCACCGGGAGCCCGATGTGGGATTCGATCCAGGGTCTCCAGGATTGCGCCCTGGGCCAAAGGCAGGCGCCAAACCGCTGCGCCACCCAGGGATCCCAAGAAACAAAATTAATAGAGGCTCTGAGGAAGCAGTTTTGATTTGGATATGTGGGCAGATGGTTATGCCACTGACTGGGCCTAGGGATCAACGAAGAATAAGGTTTTAAAAATGAATTAATAAGTGTCATTTGGGATACGGTAGCTTAGAGTTGCCTATGTAAGCCAGAGATAGGTAAGTCCTACAATGTGGACTCTTTGGGCAAGTAGTCAACCACTGAAAGCTTTTTCCACCCATAAAGCACAAACATTATCTACCTTGAGGAGTTGTGATATTGTATGAAAAGGTAATTTGTGGGGATCCCTGGGTGGCGCAGTGGTTTGGCGCTTGCCTTTGGCCCAGGGCGCGATCCTGGAGACCTGGGATCGAATCCCACATCAGGCTCCCGGTGCATGGAGCCTGCTTCTCCCTCTGCCTATGTCTCTGCCTCTCTCTCTCTCTCTCTCTCTGTGACTATCATAAATAAATAAAAATTAAAAAAAAAAAAAAAAAAAAAAGAAAAGGTAATTTGTTATCTTTGGGGTGTTTTTTTGATTTGTGAAACGATTAAAAAAATCTATTTAGAAGCAAATTTCATAAATAAAATTGGTAATCAACCTATGTAACAAGATTTATAGTCATGAAGTACTTATAAATACAGCACTGTGCAGCAGCTAATAAATTGAATGTAACAGTACTTGCAAATCTCCCAAAGAAGAGTTATAGTTATAATGAAAGTATTACTGAAACAAAAGAGACATCTATCTTTAAAAGTTTAAAAAAATTTGGCACTGGCAAGTGTTTCTGTAGATATAAAGAAACTCATTTTGAAAGGCATATGGAAAAGCAAAGGTACTAGGATAGCGAAAACAATTCTACGATAAAAGAGGAAAATTACAAGGTTAACATTCTCAGACTTCAGACACTATAAAGATTCAATGTGGTATTGGCAAAGGAATAGACACACAGATCAATGGAACAGAAAATAAGGTCCAGAAATTAATCTACACTAATATAATCAACTGATTCTTGACAAAAGTGCCAAGGAAATTTAACAGGGAAATGATGGCCTTTTCAACAAATGATACTGGAATTAATGAATGTTCATATGCAAAAAACCAAAAAAAACCTAAACACTTCAACAAAAATGAACTCCTTACACAAAATTTACACAAAAATTCCTCAAAATAAATCACAGATCTGAATGTAAAACATGAAACTTATAACTTCTAGAAGAAAACAAAAGATTTAAAAAAAACCTGTGTCCCCTCATATAAAGCAATGAGTTTTAGATTCAATACCAAAAGTACAAACCATGAAAGAAAAAAAATCAATAAATTGAATTTCATCAATATTTAAAACTTATGTTCTGCTAAATACACCAGTAAGAGATCAAAAAACATTCACTGCTGATAGGAATGCAAAATGGTATAGTACAGCCACTCTGGAAGAGAGTTTGGCAGTTCCTTCTAACGTTAACACAAATTAAACACAGGCCTTTGGAATTATGTTACTAGGTTTAGCCATTTGATTTGAAAACGTATCCACAAAAACATGTATGCAAATGCTTATAGCAACTTTACTCAAAATCATCAAAAAGTAGGAAAAAAACCAAATATATATATATATATATCAGTATACATATACAAATATATATATATATATATATACATATATATATACATACATATATTTTCTGGCTTTTTCTGTTGACTGGGCCTAGAAGTAGTCACATCAAATAACAACGAGCACACCCAGCATCCAGATCTTGGTTTCTAATATCATTTCCCAAAAAGAGGAATCACAGCCCTTTGAGGAATGGCTGATACTATGGGTGAGGTACATTCCTATACATCCCAAAGATGTATAGGGGCATTCTGTGGTAACAAAAAAGTAAGAAAAGTGTTTAAAAATTAAAAGGATAGGGACATGTCAAAGGGATATGGAGCCCAATTGAAAGAGTTTCCAATGGCCAAGCTGGAACACTTCCAGAAACAAAATAAGTAACTCAGGATTAGATTATAATCCAAGGTATTAAATGATTATCAATGAATCTATACTAACATAAACAAATAAATGAAAGAGAAGAGATATATCTCCTATACTAAAAAATTAGAACTAATTTATGTAGATATTGTCCCTGAGGAAGGAGAGCTCAATTAACCTCTCAGCCCCCACCTCTGAGTATGGGCTGCACTTAAGTAATATGCTTCAAGAAATATGAAAGGGGTATGTTGGTAGTAACTTTATAGTGGAGAAACACGGCAAGCATTACCTTGGCTAGGTGATCAAGATTAACATCACTGGTGTTGAGTCATGCTGATAGCATAATGTTGAAATAATATGATGAAAATGGCACTAGAGGTCCTGTACTCCTTGTGTCAAAAAACCAATACCTCAATGTAACCATGAAAAAAATTCAGAAAAGCCCAAATTGAATAACATTCTATAAAATGCCTGACCAATACTCTTGAAACTTGTCAAAGTCATCAAAAACAAGGGAAGTCTGAGAAAATATGACTAGAGTAGGCAAAGGAGACATAGCAACTAAATTACTATGAGATCCTAGATGGGATCTTGGAACATAAAAGGACATGAGAAAAATTAGTGAAATCTAATTAGTATGGGGTTTAGTTAATAATAATGTATCAATGTTGCTTTCTCTCCTGTAATGTACGTACCATAATAATGTAAGCTGTTAACAAAAAGGAAAACTGGAAGATGGCTATATGGAAACTCCTTGAACTATCTTTGCAAGTTTTCTGTAATCTAAAAGTATTCTAAAATAAGTTTATTGGGAAAAAAAAAGGAAGTCTAAGTAAAGACAGTGGAGTGAAATCTGAAACACAGAAATTTGCCATATGAACAGAAGATAAAAAATTAGTCAAATAGTGAAGGAAACAGGACATCACATAGTAATTTTTAGAAGTAGGGTAGAGAAATGATTTTGGCTGGGTTCACTTAACGTTTCCTTTTACCCATAAAAACAGGTATGGAGAAAAGACAATGAGCTCACTAACCTGAGAATTTTTCACTAATACAGCACAGCTTGGAAATAACCTGAGAGACTAATTAGTTGCATAGATAGCCCAGAGAAAAGTAAAATCCTTCCCAAACAGAAGAAGCCTGTATTACTGAAGAATCTTTACAAAGGAAGCATGAAGCATCAGGCAGGGCCATTTTCCACTACACTGGTGGAACAAATAAAAGCCCAAAAGTAATACTCCATGGAATCTGGATGTACATAAGAATAGGCAGAGTAAGCCCGCGATGCACTGCAAGACACCAAACAAAATCCCTAAGGTAGAGCACAGAACCTCTGAAAGAAGGGGTATACAGGCCAGGTAGATCTTCCCAACCTCTATCACCTCTACCCCACTGCCAAGGGGACTATATGGGAAAGGTGGCCAAAAGCAATCCCTTGGGACACCTGAGCTCAGCGGTTAAGCGTCTGCCTTCAGCTCAGGGCATGATCCCAGGATCCAGGATCGAGTCCCACATTGGGCTCCCTGCAAAGAGCCTGCTTCTCCCTCTGCCTATGTCTCTGCCTCTCTCTGTCTCTCATGAATAAATAAATAAAATCTTGAAAAACAGAAAAAGAAAAAAACTTTTCTTGCCAGTGGTTGGTATTTTAAAAGATAATAAGAACATGAATTTAATAAAAGAAAGTTCAAAGAGAAGATGCCAAAACAAAAAAATGATTGAAAAGGGAAGTTGAAAACTTAAGGGAACATGCTGAGAACCATAAACCAACAAATGAATACATAAAAATTTAATAAATGAACTAGAAAAAATAGGGACAGGAATAGTAACAATTGGAATTACTAATATAAAGAAAAGGCTTGAGATTATCACAATGAATGCAGAGAAAAAAAGAGGGATTCAAATTATTATTGAACAGGTAATACATAAAGACAAAGTGCCCCAACATAAGAATAAGAGTTTCTAACAAACAGAATACAAAATTCACAAATCTAAAATTTCCATGAACTAAAAGAAGAATCAAATAGTCCTTAGAGAGGCAGGTGTGAGTCACTGCCTTTGGTGTGAGTTCCAAATATGTTATTAAAGGAGAATCAACACAAATATCATGGTTAAGTTCTACTTCAAGAACAAAGAATCCTTCAGGTATCTAGGCAGAAAAAGCCCAAAAACCAAAAAACAAAGCAAGTCACATATAAGTTAAAGGGGAAAAAAAAAACCCTGTGACCTGACTTCTTTTGAGTCAAACTCAATGTCAAAAAATAGAGTAACATTATTAAAATATTTAGAATAAAAAATACTTAACTCAATAATTTTATTCATAACCAATTTAAGAATAACACAAAGCCAGTCTGATGCATGCTAAATCTCAGAATAAAGTATCTATCTTTTAGCCCTTCCTCAAAAGTGAAATTCGGTTACCCAGGGATTTCCCAAAATAAGAAATCAGGTGTAAAAATGTAATGTATGATAAAAATTACAATAATGATTATTCAATCCTTTAAATATAAAATCAAAATTAAACGGTGTGGCGCTTTGTCTACAGAATCTAATATAACTTTTACAAAGATTTTAAAACTAGAATTTATAAAGGAAAAAAGGAATTTAAAACTTATTTCATAGCTGAAAGTCAAATGGTACTATTTAATTGAAACACTGCATGTTCCAAAAAACTGAAAAGAATTGATGATCCAACATCTTAATGTTTTTCAGTCTCTTTTCTTACATTTTGAAGGATCTTTGGGTTATTAATATATTATAAGAAAACTTTGCATGAAGATATATATCAATATATCTTATTTTAAGAAAACTTTGCATGAAGTTCAAAAATTTTTTTAGTTTCATTTCAATTGATTACTTCTCCCACATTCAAGTAACACAAAGCACTAGCTACGAGCCAGGAACTTTTCAATATTAAATCATTTAGTCCTCATAACAGCTTACACAAAATAGGTATTATTTATCCATTTTGTATACAAAAAAAACTCAGTACCAGAGACTCTGAGTAGTTTGTCTACGGCCATACAGCTAGGAAGCAACAGAGCGAAGATTCAAATACAAATGTCTGGATCTGGATCTTGTGCTGTTAACCTCTACATTATATTGCCTCTCAAATAAAACAACATGTAGAGATTTTTATCAAATTAATTCTATGAATATATCCATTTAACCACCAATCATCCATTCTTGTAGATAACAGTATTTAACTATGTAAGCAAAGGAAATGTTTGAAATAATGTTTCTCTATTGATAAAGATAGTTATCTGGGAGTAAGCACTGGGGAATTCAGGTAAATTTTTTTGGTTTCTTTATTTCTATTATTCCATGAAGTTTAATGCCTTATAATGAATGAGTCTCTATCAGCCATCAAAAAAAAAAAAAAAAGCCATTAATCTAAACAAAAAAACAAATCACATTACCTAATCACAACTTGAACACTGTCATGTTAATTATTTAATGACTTTTTGTCTCCCTAATGAACAATGTTTTAATTAGTACTTTACTGTAATCCCTCATGGAGCCTAGTACAATGTTGGGCAGAGCAAACACTCAATAAGTATATTGATGGATCATCATAAAATATTACATTACTGCATTGTTCCTATCTTACAGGTATATTTCTAGATGCTCTAGAGCCTTTACCAAAATCTGACTCCTTAGACAAGCATCATTTACAATATCAGGGAGCTTGAAGAAAAACAGAATCTTAAGCTCCACTCCATCATCAATGAATGAGAATGAGCATTTTAACAAGATTTCCCAAGTGATTGAAGGCACATTAAAATTGGATAATTCTAGAGCATTGTTTATCTAAAGCATGGTCCATTATTTACTAAATCAGAATCACCTGGGTTGCCTGTTAAAAACGTAGATTCTCAGGCTCTACTCTATTTCAAGTGTCATTAAGGTTTATAATACATCTAATAAAAGAGTAGAGAATAATCAAAATGAGTATATTAAGCAGAGAACAGTGAAAGAACCCACATACTTTAAATAAACTAAGAAAGCAGTAATAAGAGAGGGAAGAAAAGAGGCATCATAAAGGAAGGTAGAGTAAGGATATCAACAATAGGTTATGAAGTAAAGAAAGTAACTATACAGACAATTCTGTGTATTCCCTCACCTTTTTTTGTGACTATTATCCCTGACATGCAAACCACTACAGCATGTCAAAAGTTTTATTTATTTATTTATTTATTTATTTATTTATTTATTTATTTAATTCATTCATTCATTCATTCATTCATGAGAGACACACAGAGAGAGGCAGAGACATAGGCAGAGAGAAAAGCAGACTCCATGCAGGGAATCTGATGTGGGACTCCATCCCGGGACTTGATTGATTGATTGATTCATTCATTCATTCATTCATAAGAAACACAGAGAGGCAGAGAGAAGTAGACTCCATGCAGGGAGCCTAATGTGGGACTTGATCCCGGGACTCCCGGGATCACACCCTGGGTGGAAGGCAGATACTCAACCGCTGAACCACCCAGGCATCCTGCATGTCAAAAGTTTTAGAAAGACTGTGGAATATAGAATTCACTGGTGTACCAGATAAGAGTCAGTAATTTTTCTTAATATGTAACCACCACATAAAGATGCACTTTATAAATGCTCGAAAGTAACATATAGTTTTAAACATATACATACACTTTTAGAGACATTTCCATATGCTTGGCTCGTGCAATTGCTTCATCTCTCTCCTCATTGGCTAATCGCAGTCGAGACATAATAGCATCATCACGTTCCTTCTGCGCAAAATATACTTCTTCAATCAGAGCTACCAAAATATATAACCCATAATTAGAGAAATTTCAAAATGCATACTTTAAACAAAAATAAAAGGCAAATACAATTTTATTATTTTACTAAATTAAATTAGTATTAATCACTTGAAAAAACATTACTTTTAAAAGCTACTGCAAAACTGAGATACCTTTATTTTAAAAGATTTTATTTATTTATTCATGAGAGACAGAGAGAGAGAAGGCAGAGACATAGGCAGAGGGGAAGCAGGCTCCCCGCGGGGAGCCCAATGCAGGACTCAATCCCGACCCTAGGATCACGCCCTGAGCCAAAAGCAGATGCTCAACCACTGAGCCACCCAGGCATCCCCAAGATACATTTCATACCCACAAAAACATAAATTAAAAGGTCAAATAATAACAGATTCTGTGAGCTTGTGAAATAAAGGAAACTCTCACATATACTGAAGATAGGTGTATATATTTCTACAGCCTTCTGAAGAGCAATTTGACAATATTCATTACAGTTAAGATGTGCCTATACCTGGCAAATCTCCTTGGTATGCAGCCTAGGGAAATCCTTGCACATGTATACAGGGAAACACGTATAAACACGCAGCAATTCGTAATAGCAAAAACTTAGAAATAACCCAAATGTCCAATAACAGGACAAGGATAAATAAATTACTAAACATTCAAAATGGAATACAACATTTAAAATGAATTAGCAATGGACAAATGGACACACTTCAAAAATTAAATTATGTTGGGGCACCTGGGTGGCTCAGTGGTTGAGCATCTGTCGTGATCCTGGAGTCCTGGAATTGAGTCCCATATCAGGTTCCCTGCAAGGAGTGTGCTTCTCCCTGTGCCTATGTCTCTGCCTCTCTATCTCTCATGAATAAACAAAAAATCTTTAAAAAATTAAATTATGGCTAAAATTGCAAGGTGCAAGGCAAGACAACTCTACCTATTATTTACGGACAATTAGTAAAAATATTAAAACAAGCATGGAAATGATAATCATCAAGTGAGGATAGTGGTTATCTCAGTAGCATAGTGGAAAAAAAGGAAAGAAAATGGGATCAAGGAAAAGCAAACCGGGGCAGAGCTGTGCACTACGCATCTCCAGGGGGTGTCGTTTATACACCTCATTAATACAAATGGCATCATCTAGATTTGTGCAGCACTATATAGGAAGCTTTGATGTTATCTGAAATTGTCATTCCTCAAGCACAATTTCTACCTAAAATTTTACATAACTATTAAAACATTACTGCAATGTTAGACAAAAAGGGGCTCAAAGACCTAGATCACTGAATCCAATTTTATTTATACAGTCAAATCACAAAATAAAGTTAGGAAAGATGTTTGAAATGTTCTTTTAGTTCACAATACATTTGGTTTTTGTTAACATCTGTCATAGATTAATGCATAGCTAATTAAGAGTTATTGCTGTATTATATAAATTATAAGTGGTAGAAAAGAAAAAAAATCCTGAGAATAAATCAACTATATCTTTTCCAGTATAGAGTATAGAATGGAACATGTTTTGGCAAAGGCAAAATCAAAATCACTTCCAAGAAGGTAAGCCCAAGGAAAGAGAAATATGTTTCATTCATTTCTTCACTCATTCATTAGTTTATTCTTTCATCAAATATTTATCAAATTCCTGTGGCAGTTATCCATCCAATTTTAAGGAATATGACTACAGTGTCTCAAAAGTTTTTATCATCCTAGAGATGTATACAGTCAATTACAGAGAGACAGACAGTAGAGAGAAAGCAAGCCCAAAATTAAATACGAAGTAATACAAAGACCCTACTGGTATTAGAGGAACAGCAGCAAGGTTGTCTGGAGCATAGTGAGAGAGATTGAGAGCTCTGGGAGATCACATCGGGCCTTGTGATTCATGGCAAGGATTTAGATATCATCTATGATGGTAGCCAATGGAATGTTCTGAGGAAGGAAATGACAGCATCACATTTATGTGGTGGAAGTCTGAAAAGAAATTCTGGTTTCTAGGTGAGAAAGAGTCTGCAAGTGGGCACGCGTGGAAGCAGAGACCAGTTAGGAGACTAACAGTCTAAACAAGAATTCATCATCAATAACCCATACAAATGGCCCATTCCCTGAAAGTTAAGCTACCTAGAAGTAAATATATATGTAATCCAAGAGTTTAGGTATTACAATAAAGGATTTCTTGTGCTCAGGGAACACTACATTGAATTTCAGCACTACACTTGGGGGCTGTTTGAAACAGTGAAATCATCAATAAAACGCACAAAATGAAGTAAATCTGATGCTAAATAAGCTGCAAAAAGAACACTTATTTACAGTATAAGAGCTGAGACAAGAAGGAAGAGTATAGACTTGAATGGGATTAGATTTTTCTTTTCTTAATTTATTTTAGTAATTTTTAATAGTTTTTAAAGGTAAGACAACCTTTCATTCCACAAGAAGGATACTCATAACATAAACATAAAGAACCGAAGACTATAAACATTCTGGAAGAAAACTGTGAATTTAGGTAGGCAAAGCTTTCTTGGGGTTATCCCTGGATAGCTCAGCAGTTTAGCGCCTGCCCTTAGAGTGTGGTCCTGGAGTCCCGGGATCCACTCCCACATCAGGCTCCCTGCGTGGAGCCTGCTTCTCTCTGCCTTGTCTCTGCCTCTCTCTCTCTCTCTCTCTCTCTCTCTCTCTCTCTCTCTCTCTCTCCCCGTGTGTCTCTCATGAATAAATAAATAAAATCTTTAAAAAAGCTATCTTAATTATAGTACCAAAACATAACCCATTTTTAAAAACTGATAAATTGGATGTCAATCTAATTCAATTAATAATCTCTACTCTTCAAAAGATGTGGGTAACAAAATTAAAAGATAAGCCACAGATGGAAGGAGAGTAATTGCAAAGCATATATCTGATAAAAAGACTTGCATCCAGACATAATTTTTAAAACTCTCAAAGCTCAAAAAAAAAAAAAACTCTCAAAGCTCAATAATAATAAAACAAACAAAAAAACAATTAAAAATGGGCCAAAAACTGGACACTTTATCAGAGCAGACATAAGCACAAGAAAAGGTGCACAACATCTTTAGTCAACAGAGAAATGCAAATTAAAATTACAAGATAACTACCACATACCTATCACCAAGGCTAAAATGAAAGCATGATTAAAGATGCTGGGAAGAGGGGAAAGCAACTGGAACCCTCATTTACTGCCTCTGGGAATGCAGGATAGTGCAGTCACAGTTTGTCAGTTTCTTAAAATGTTAAACACACACTTACCATAAGACTCAGCTATTCTACTCACAGATCTTGATCCAAGACAAATTAAAGCATATGTCCATACAAAGACTTACACATAGATATTCATAGTGTCTTTATTTATAGGAGCCTCAAACTAGGAAACAAAAAATTCTATCAACAGATGAGTGGATAAGCTATACACAAATTGTGCTAGAACAACAGGATATCCACTTGCATAAAATCAAGTGCTTTCCAGTCAACAGTTAGATGAGGTTAATAAATTATTGTTATGAATGTAGCTTTTGGAAGAAACAGTACTTTCCAGTAGAATTTTCATATATTTTTAAAAGTAGTGTCATTAGTTCTATGTGGCTTTCTGTCGCTATACTGTTCTGCTACCATGAGTCAATTCATCATGCCATTTTGAAAGAAACTTCTGCCCATAATGGAGTTTAATTCCCCCTGATAAATGTATGCAATTTCTTTCCAGGAAGGATACTCATAACAGCTTAGGCAAAGCAACATAGTGTATTAGGAAGAATATAGGCTTTGATTCAGATTCAATGTGTCAGCATACTAGTTTGGCAACCTGTTTTTGTAGATTTTTAATTTATTTTAGTCTCAGTTCAGGTGCATAAAATGTATATAATATCACCTGTTAGAAAAAAACTGAGATAATATATGAAAGCCTGTTAGAAAAAAAAACTAATATATGAAAGCCTTTGCCAAATAAGTAGGTCTCAACAATACTGGTTCCATGCCACTACCACCATTACAAACCTTGATCCACAGACTCACAAAATATGGCTTCATTTTAGACATATTAAAAAGATGATTTTGATTAATTTGGGCTATTTATATACATGTATGTACATATATACATACATGTATATATTTTGTTGGCATTTAAAAATTACACATAGGAACTGAATGAAAAATTATTTAGGGGCAGCCCTGGTGGCGCAGCGGTTTGGCGCCGCCTGCAGCCTGGGGTGTGATCCTGGAGACGGGGGATCGAGTCCCACATTGGGCTCCCTGCATGGAGCCTGCTTCTCCCTCTCCCTCTGCCTGTGTCTCTGCCTCTCTCTCTGTGTGTCTATGAATAAATAAATAAAATCTTTAAAAAAATTATTTAGAACCCATTCTATATTGTATACTGTACACTATAATGACATACTAATTTGTACAATGTGATAATATTCTAAGATATTTTTAAAATTTTATATTATGAAACTTTTAATTTCACTCCTATGTTTATTGCAGCATTATCTACAAAAGCCAAGATGTGGAAGTAACCCAAGTGTCCACTGATAGATGAATGGGTAAAGAAGATGTCATATATATGGCCATAAAAAGAATGAAATCTGGCCATTTGTGGATGAACCTACAGGGTATTATGCTGAGTGAAATAAGTCAGAGAAAAACAAATACCATATGATTTCACTTGTATGTGGAATCTAAAAACAAAACAAAATTAGAAAAAACAAAAAACAGAAATGGTCCCATTAATACAGAGAATAAATTGGTGGCTGCCAAAGGGGAAGATCATGGGGAAATGGGCAAAATTGGTGAAGGGGAGTAGGTGATACAGGTTTCCAATTATGAAATGGGTAAGTCATAAGGATGAAAGGTACGGCATAAAGACTGTCATCAATGGTATTTAATAGCGTTGTATGGTGACAGATGGTAGCCATACTTGTGCTGAACACAGCATAACATGTAGAATTGTTGAACCACTATGTTGTACACCTGAAACTAATGTAAAGTGTCAGCTATTTTAAAACATTTCTAAAAAAACCTCAACCCCCTTCTAATTTGTAGGTCAGATAGGATAGACAAAATGATGCTACACAGTGATTTAAGTACAGGTAAACATGTGTCATGCCCTGAAATATTCGGACATATCAAAAGGTTAAAAACACTAATTACTAAACTTTAAATGCCAGTAGGCCTCCTATCAGTTCTATAAAGTGTGATGAGATGTTTATAAAGTGACATTTGATGTAAGTTGTGTTCTACTTTATATATAATAATACTTTAATGAAAGAGGTTAAGATAGCAATGTCAAAGGCTTTAATAGTAAGGATAGTTATCTCTATGTTTAAATGCTTTACACCAAGGGCTTATTTGGTCCTGTGTTATAATCAAGGGAAAACTTTCTTTTCCTTCCATAATGCTATCAACTCTAAAGATGTAAATAATGTGTATTTTAAAGGAGACTGCCTTCTGAGTATTCTAAGGTTAAATTTTAAAGTGCCATAAAACACACACACAAAATCTGATTACACATTTTATAAATGTTGAGAAGTATTTCCAAAATTAATTTTTAAACATCTATTAGGTTATATATGAATTTGATTATGAAAAACCTGATTCTTTCCAGAATTCAGTTCTTTTAAAGGATCAATATGCAACTCTCAAACATTTTTAGTAAAGAAAACTTAATTGTAAACACTGAGCTTTTCCAAGGTAGATGACTATTACAAAGTTCACTAGAAAATCAATATAGCATTTTAGTTGGAATTTGCTCATTAAACACCCACAGCTCTAATGCAAATTATGATGGAATGAATAAAGCAAATACGCATGCTTCTTTCTTTTTATTAAATGTAAAATCTACTGTTAATTGCATCTCGTATGTCATACAAACTTTTCTCCTTAACTATTAAATAGAAGCTTTAACAAAAGTCATTAGAGATTCTCTTTCTTTGACTTGAATAAATTTCAATATTTGTTCAGTAAAGGTTCACAGCAGTTAAATTACATTAACAAATATTATTAGCTACTATGTAAGCCAACCAAGTAAAATACTTATATTGTAGGTAAAACAAATCATTGGGTGTTTACAATAATATTTGGATATCTCCATTTTTAAACATGGTTATCAAATATCCTATAATTCTTAGGCAAATTCAAGGAAGATTCAGAGAGGATCACCCCCTCTCAACACCAAATACTCAAATTTGTTTAGTAAGCTAATTGTTTTCTAATATGGGCAAGAGTAAATATGAAGAAGCTGAACCATACTAAGTATGAGTTTATTGAGTCAAGACAGAGTACATATTTTCTTAGTAGAACCCAAGTCTATTGACAAACTCATATTCTACACTTCTCATACTACTTTTAAAATACAATACAAGTGAGGAAGTATATTGGAAAACATTCTAGTTTAAACACTGGATCATGATTCTCTAAATAACATAATTTGGAGGACATTTACCAAGAAAAAGAATCCATTTGTTAACATCCTCAAGGTAAGTTACATAAATAGAAAAGGCTGAACAAAAGAGAGAGAAAGAGATATCGTCAGGATTTGAAACATATAAAATAATCAGTGATTACAATTCATGTTCCAAAATTTTAAGCAACAAATATAGATAATGGTTTTATAAAAGATAGGTCTTTATTATATTTGAAAGAATTTCAAATTGTCTGGATATCTACAGCTTTACTTGTTAAATGGATTCCTTGCAAATGATAGTGTTTTATGAAACTACCACATATATATTCCAGAATCATAAATACTACATGACATCTTTTAATTTCCTTAGAAATTATAATTTCTCTCTTTGCATATGTCAGTTATTGGAAATTTAAACATAGATGGTAAACACCATCTACACCAATAGAAAATTAGCCAACCTACTCCAAGTAGTTTGACACTTCTATTGTTTCTTTTACAGACCATACTACTATATTAAGCTTTTCTAAAACTCTATTTGAATGTTCAGCATTTTATATGATTATCTTGTAAATAAACTTTTCTGATTAAAAGTAATACAGGCCAATAAAAATATGGGAGACAAATATTTTACATAGTCTTGTAACTTTCTGTGTAAGAAACAGAATATGTTCCTATATTCTTCAGTATTCTTTAAAAATATGAAACAGTTCATGGGATTTTATCATTTGGACATGCTGTATTTGATAGAACTAAGGTGCTCTCCTAGCATTAGATTTACACTGTTTCAATTATTCACTACATAAATAATACTGTAATGAACATCTCTGTATACAAATTTCTATGTATATATATATAGCTAATTACTGAAGAAAAGTCTTAGAAGTGTCATTACTGCATTAAATAATCAGCTTCTTAAGCTCTTAATAAATGCTTTCAAGTTTTCCTCTGTAAAGCTATTTCCTTTATACTTAACAACAGTAGAGCAATTGTTAAGGATTAATTAGAAAAGCATACAAATAGTAAGTTTTATAGCAAAACTATAAAATAATAACTTTTTTGGTAAAATCCTGAATTATTATATACATGTACTTAATACAGAAAAACTCAAGAGTATGTAAGAATACTTTCTAAGTACATGCTATTTACATTCAAACGTAATATATTGGAGATACTAGAGCTAAAATTGTTAATGTGAAAGACATAAGCTTATCCCAGAAGTATTAAAACCAGTATCAATTATTTTATGCACTTTTGAAATACAATTTTAAGATGTACCTAACTTACTTTTTGCATCGGATATCTACTTTAAACTTTAATTAAATACCAATATGAAAATTCAATAAAATATAACTGCTAGCTAAAGTTTTTCCAAGATCACTTCCTCTTCAGAATTAATTAAACATATGGAAAAAGTCTTAAGAATCATTTTCTGAAAATTTTTGTTATTCTAATTAGATGATATGCTGTCAGCTGCTTGACATCACACTAAATTTCATGGTATACCATACCTAATTAAATCTTTCAATTGTTGGCTTTTGTTATGTATAATGCTTTATTTAATCAATGTTTAGTTTGTTTTTTTCCAGAAAAATACAAACTTTCTAGGGAGAGAATTTACAAAATTGACCATACTCTACCCTCAAGCATTATTTCACTTGGCACTCATCATAATTAATACTGGTTCACACCCACAGGATTCTGCAGCTAAAGATAATAATATAATCAACATTCTACCCATCAATATTTCTGTTATATTTCACAATGTTGAATATTTTTGTTTTAATCTGAAACAACTGGTCATATTCTTAAAATCTTTTTTCCTTCCTAATTAAAAGATGATATGAATATAAATGTATCGATATAGATATATATATGCTCCATTATAATATTGTTAATGCATTGCAGTGTTTGATTAAAGGCTACCACACCTGAGATAATGCCCATTATATACACAGAAAAACAGTATTCTAACATGTATTATTTTTTTTTTTAAGATTTTTTAAATTTATTTATTCATAGAGACACACAGAGAGAGAGAGAGAGAGGCGCAGACACACACAGGCAGAGGGAGAAGCAGGCACCATGCAGAGAGCCTGACGTGGGACTCTATCCCAAGTCTCCATGATCACGCCCTGGGCGGCAGGCAGCGCTAAACTGCTGCACCACTGGGGCTGCCCACATGTATTATTTTTCAAAAGTAAATATTATATTATCTTCCTGTGATATATAAAACTCAGTCTTGTTCTTTTCTTATTTTTTTCAGATTTTATTTATTTATTTATTCATAAGAGACACACAGAGAGAGAGGCAGAGACAGAGGCAGAGGGAGAAGCAGGCTCCATGCAGGGAGCCCGACGTGGGATTTGATCCCGGGTCTCCAGGATCAGGCCCTGGGTCGAAGGCAGCGCTAAACAGCTGAGCTACCCAGGCTGCCCTCACTTTTGTTCTTAATCATTAGAAGGTCAATATCATCTGAGATATGGCATATAGTAATAAATACTTGTTTTGAAAAGAGAACAATGTAAATGTTTTCAATGACACAACACCTCTTATTTTTCAATGTTAATTGGTGTAGCATTTGTATTTGCTAAATGGTAGTTACACATCTATACTTTTAACATTTACATGTTAACCTAGAAAAACTTAAGTTGTAAGTTTCACAGATTCTATGTTGACCCATTGGGCAATCACAATTAAACTCCTCTCCTTCTTACCAAAAACAAATGAACATTCTCTGTATTAAGAAGAGCTTGACAATTTTTTAAAAATTTTCATAACATCAGCTAAATTTGGGGGAAGAGAAAAGAATCTATGTTTAAAGAGATAAGCTGTAAAAAGCAGATTAAATGCTTGCAGAATCCGTACAGCAAAATAAGAAAATTATGTGGCCACTGAATTATATATAAAATGCAACTAAGATAGATGGATGGATAGACAGAGAGAGAGAGAGAGAGAGATTTATAAACACAAGACTTAGGAACTAAGGAGTTCTTTTGGCTAAAACCCAATATTGGCCTTATTTCAGTTTAATTGGAAGAGGATCTCAAATTCATCTTCTCCATGAGATATAGGAACCTGGATTTCTCTTTGTACCAAAGGTTAATAAGAAATGTGTCTGCAAAAGTCAAACAGCATTAAATACCAAAAACTGATTATTATTCTACAGGAGTTGTTCTGTCATTCATAATCTCTCCATGCTCCAACCTTCCACAGCTAATCTTTAATGGATGACATGCAAGAAAGAAAAATAACATATAAAGCAGAGACTCAAAAGTGAGCATTTAAGAAATAGAAAAAATAAAGCTTTTAAAGAAAAATATATTAAGTATCACAAAATAACATAAAAAACTAAATATTCTTATGTGTGAAATTTAAACATCACCTGTATACTGTAAATGTCATACAGTCATAAAAATGAAGAGATATTACACTCTACATAATACCCACTGAGCCTATTTAGGAAAACTGAAAGGTTTAATTGAACAAGTTATTTTTAAACTTATAACTACATTACTGACCTAAGAATAAATTAATGGTTGCAACGGGCCATATAATACTGCCTATCACTGTCAAATTCAAGTAAAAGAAATTTTGAGGTGTTTGTGGTTTAATAATTTTATTTAGATGAAAAGAAATCGTAAAGAATAGAGTCAATGTTTCTGTTGTGCTTCTTTAAACTATCCCCTAAAAAAAAAAAAATAAAAAAAATAAAAAAAAAATAAACTATCCCCTAGTACTTAAAGGTCATGTATGTCAATAATTTCCAAATAATCTTATGCACATGTACAATTTAGTGAGTTAAAATACAGGAAAAATTCCTAAATAGCTGCAGTAAGATAAATTTTTCCCAATGTTAACACACAAGGAGGGCACCTCAGTGGCTCAGTTGTTGAGCATCTACCTTTGGCTCAGGTCGTGACCCTGGAGTCCTGGGATAGAGTCCCACATCAGGCTCCCCAAAGGAAGCCTGTTTCTTAGTCTGCCTATGTCTCTCCTCTCTCTGTGTTTCTCATGAATAAATAAATAAAATCTTTAAAAGAAATTAAGAAAAATTAAAAAAAAAAAACATAAAGAGAATGACCTGGTTATTTCAGCTTTTGCTAAGTAAGACCTACTTACTATATATTTTCCTTTATTTTCTTTTTTTGTTAAGATTAAATAATTTTCATATTTTCAAAATTTTTAAATAAGGTTAAGTCTTATACTCATGGGAAATTGAAAACTGTGAGGATAAATGAAATAAAAATATTTGATAATTTTTAAAAAAGAAATATGTATCAATCCTTTGAGCAACAAAACCATATATAAATAGTTATGGGATAGTTACTTATATTAGGCACACTTTGAATATATCCCTTATTAAATCAAGGAGTCTTGAGAAAACAAGATGATTACATCATCATCTTAACTATTGAGTGCCTTCTATGGGTTAAACACTTCATAAACATCATCTCACTTAAATGTCACAGCAACCTATAAAATAAATTTTAACCAAAGCTTTGTGAGGCTATCACTTACACATGGTAAGTGGTAAAAAGATTAGAACAAAGATCTGAATCCAAAGTCTAAACATTTAACCACTACCTACTTCAATAGTGCATTATGAGTGAAAAATATAGTCAAAAAGAAATGTCTGACATCCCAAATTTGATTTGCTGGTGTATATTCAGTGCCTAACGCAATCTTGTTAGTAATAGCCCTTCAATAAATATTTCTGTATGTATACAGCCCTGTACGAAATAGCCCTTCAATAAATACTTCTTGTTTGATTTTTAAGGAAGTTAGTTGAGTTCCTATAAAGTGTAATAAAATAATATTGATGGTGATAGGGATGTCAAAAAAGAAGGGGAGGGCAAAAGGGTCAATCATTTGAGATTTTATCACAATAGAGGAGATAATTGAGTTTTAAACTCTCATGAGATCATATTAGAATGACAGTACTCACAGTAGGTAAAAACCAACAGGGAAGTAAAGGAAACAGGCTTGACACTATTTTAACAGTCTACATGAAGGTTTATTATAGATATACATTAGATTAAAGCCCCAATCCTTGGTATCCCATTTCTTTCATTTTGGATTCACATTTAAGTAGAATGTATTTTTAATTAAAAGTCAAACAGAACAAAAATCTTTTCATGACTTCTAATATTATTAAAGATTTAAGAACTTTATAAAGACAGAAATAATCAATATTACTAATAGTTACAATTTACTGAATACCAGTTATATATTAGGTGATTTTATACATTATCTATAATCCTTAAAATAATCTGGTAAATTAGTTAATATTCCCATTTTACAGAAGAGAAAAAGTAAATCAGAAAAGTTAAAAAAAAGTTAAAAAAAAAAAAAAAAAAAGAAAAGTTAATAAGAAACTTGCCAAAAGCACACAGTTGGTATCAAATATTAAAGCTGTGATTTGGACCTGGGTCAGTCTGATTCCAAGGCTTTTGGTCTTCCCATTATTTCAATGTGACTCACAGAGAACTGGGCACCCTTTGTTTTATGTGGTTTTGCCTACACCAGAGTCTTATATTCAATCAGTTGGGAAGACAAGATGAACTAATATATATGTAAATTACATATTACACATAAACACAAAAACAAAATAAGGTGAAAATCTGAAAGACAACAAAAATGGCATAGGTAAAATGACAAGATTTGATCACAGCCATCATAAATTTCATAAACTTTGATTTATGTGGTCTTTGTGTATCAAACCTACCACAGGCATCACTTTAAGATTACAGAGCAAGTAACTTAAAATCACATCTTTAGTGATTTGTAATACTAATCTCTAATCACAGCAGTACTAATACTAAAACTAATCTATACTCATTGCAAAAACTTGAAAAGGTAGACAACTGTTAATTGAAATATTAATACATCCATTAATATTACCAAAATTTGCCTTTTGTTTCATATAATGTGAATGTATAAATGTATTTAATAAAATTAATTATAAATACAGTTTTCTCCTACTTTTCACTCAATGTTGAGTCATGAAGATCTTCTCAAATCACCAAATACTATTCAGGAATAGTTTTTAGCTATCACATGATATCTGACAGCATAAATGTACCTTAGTTTGTTTAATCATTCTCTTGGTATTTGATTGATTTTAACCTCTGGCTGATATGAATATTCTTATATATAAGTCTTTGTATCACATACTGTAAGGAAATGGCTCCTATTTTCCTTGAGTACTTCATATTTTAATTAACATTCTATTTGAAAAACTTATAAACATACATTTTTTTATATTTGCAATTTCCAAGGTTTAGTTTAGAGATGTTTTTTGCATGTATTTCTTCTAATGTGGAATATTTGATCTTTATAAACATTTATATTCTGCTTAGGTACATTATAATATATAAATGTGTGTGCATATTTATAATATGCTTAATCAAATATACATTTTATTTTGAATATAAAAATTGCAATGATAGAAATAAACATCAACATTTATGTGGATTTTTTTGTTCTTGTTATATGGATTACTTGTCCTTCCATACGATACCAAAGAAACCATTTTTCACATGTAATCATATTCCAATAATGTTCTTCTTTCTATTAAGATATTTACATAGTTGATTTTGTTCCTGTGTTTTGCTTTTTGACTGCACTTACTACCAGTGAGGTAGAAAATAAGCTATTTAAGATTGCATGTATGAGAAAATATGAAAAATTATGAGTCTATCAAGAATCACTTAATGAATTTCTTTTGGTTTCAAACCAATGGATTTCACAAGCAATTTAGTTTTAAAAAAGTTTTTGACATATTACAATGATGATTCTTCGTAATGACAAAGAAAATAAGGTCACAAGAAAAATATCTTTGACCTTTTTTTAAAAAGGTAGAATTGAAACATTAAAAAGATATACACTGAAAATTTATACTTTAAAAAAACTTGAGGATTTTCATTTTGTGTCATTTTTGTAACTAAGTGGTTGGATGTATCTCTTTTAACTAGATTGCTTTGTTCCAGAGAAACTACAGCACTGCTATTTTCATCAATTTAGGAGGCTACAGAAAATACTAAGCATTTTTCAAACATTTACTAAAATATTATATCATTAATGAGAAATATTTAATTAACAAGAATCAAAAAGCAATCAAATTCTTTCCAATTTATGCATGCGTGATTCATACTATTTGGTCAAATGGAAGTCTTAAGTATATACAAATAAGTAAATATTTGACGTAGATGATTAGCTATATCATACAAAAGTTTTAAGAGTAGATAATACTGCTTAATGAGTTTTCTCTCCAAGACATAAATGATCTATGTAGACAAATTAATTCATGCTTTTTATTTGTGAAATGGCCTAAGTCTTATCAAACTACTCCTGTATGCAAAATCTTATTATGATGCAAACACCTTCAAACAAATATACTTTTTATAATACCTTCCTAGCAATTAGTATATACAATTTGGATTATAAAAAGCCAAGACACTTCCAAATTGTTCTAAATTTATATCAGAATTCATTTTACAGTACAATTAACAGTAACAGTATGTTGCTGTTAATTTTTCTTAAAATATATAAGTCTCATATTTCTTCACTAAATAAGAAACACAACATTCATGGTAGTTTAACATTAATAATAATAACATTTGTTATTTTAGCTGGAGTATTTATTTATGGTAATTTTCGTTATATTTTTATAGTGATGTTTAGTTCTATTCTGCATAGTATTATTTTAAAGACAGGCTATACCAGTGAATGTCCCTCATCTAAAATATCGGAATTCTTTCATATATGCAAACAGCTTAATGTAGCTCATAAAGTATGATTATAACTTCAAACTAATCACAAAATGCAATTTTTTCTTAAAATCATTCCAACTGATATAAAAACTTCAAAATAAGTAATCTTTAAAATGCCTCTGCATGTTAATTTCTATTATACTATGAGATTTCTATCCTTAACACAAAACAGTGTGAGGAAGAGTGTTACAGGCTATTGAGAATAATCTGATCTTATCTGTAGCATATCACAGATACATTTAAAAAATTTCTCCTTGCAAAGACCTGTGAGTAAAGATAGACTCCAAAACATTTTTAAGGTAGTCATTTATAATCTTAAACTCTGGCAACCTTTCATTTTAATCTTCTCAGCGAAAACATTATCTCCATCATCATCCACATCATCAGATGAAAATTTATTAATTGCACAAAACGGATTTTTTGAATCAAATGTAGGTTTCCATTGGCAATGAATATATGACTATCTTCACACAAAAGAGAAGTATTTCCTCTCAAGGAGCTAAAACAATAAGTGGTATTTGAACTGCTGGTTGAAAGGTAGAGGCACTGGTAATCATTATTTCCCCTTGTTTGTTCAGGCCCTTCCAACAAAACAAACAACCTTTTTGTGATTGGATTGACATGGTGTTAACAATGCATTTAATGCCCAAATCAGTATGAATACAGGTAAAGCTCTCACTAATACCAGTACCAGGATGTTAAAGCCACCTATTTTCTATGCGGCCAAAAAAAAAAAAAAAAAAAAGGACAGAGCCTCCCCTCCTTTGGCAAATAAGCTAGTATGCTAGTATTCACCAAGCCACATCATAGAATAACCTTATGCATGATTCTTAAGACCATATGTTAACACTCATCTACTATACCTGCTGTCTTTTCAGCAATTTGAGCTTCTGTTGCTTTCTCCTGGAGTTCCAGCTTAAGCTTTAGTTTTCTCTGTTCTTTATCTTCTTTAGTCAATTTTTCTTGAAGCTAAAACACATTGAAAAAAACATTGATTCTTATCTGACAAATTTCTTGCAGAAATATGATTAATCCCAAAGTAGAAATTATTTTTTCTAAGCTCTTCTATATTATATTTAACTGCCTAAATACATAACTCCGGGGGGTAAAAATCCCACAATATTTACAATGTTAAGATATTTTATAAAGTAATGACTACCTATAATGATAGAGATTATAAAAACATTTTGATATGCATTTAATTTGTATGTATGTGTACAAGCAAATGAAATCAAAGAAAGTATGACATAATTATCAAAAATAATTACTGCAAAAAGCAATCTGATCTGTTCTTTTGTCTTAAAGTGAAAAAGACTTGGAAGGCACTATCCTAATAAAAAAACAGCACTGCTTTATAGCTTCTCTTAGTAATTCTAATATTTTGAAACAAAATTAATTAAGATAATAATCTTAATATGTGAAACAAATCTCCTTTGAGATTGCTATCCCATCATATTCCATTTAAATTGGCCCTGGCACCTGATTTGTAACTGGCATGTAATAAATAATTGCTAAATGAAAATACAGAAAATATCTCCTACTTTCATACAGAACCCCTCAACTGTTTTTTTAAATTTCTCCCCTGGCTTTTGTCATTTGTGTTGTTTTCCATCAGGCATGATCAACATTCCTAACATCATGCTTCAGTATGACTGGGTCAAAAAACTAAACTATTAAAATCAGAAAGGTATGTAGAGGTATGCAGAGGTTAAAAAAAACAGAAGGCATAGAATATGAACATTATTTAATGACATTATTGAATGCTAAGGAAATGTAACTAGAAAGAGGAAAGATACAACATGACATGACATATTGGATTGGACAAAATGCAGCAGTATATAACACTACAAGGGATGTGACAATACTGCCAAGCCTTATGACTTTAAAGTTTAATTACATATATTATTGAGGTGAGATACAGGGCACAGACACCAATAAAAAAAGAAAAGAAAAACAGTTAAGTAACATGAAATCAGTGTATTTTATTTCTCACTGAAGTAAACTTCCACTACAGTAAAATGTGAATGAATCTTTTTTTAGGTACCTACTCCAGGTACCATGGATTTATGAAAAAGGGAAGTGATACCACAGGCCAGCCAGGGAAGAAATGAAAGAAATTGTTTTTTATTGCCTATTTCTACACTCAGTCATACTCTGATGACATGGTATGTCAACAACATAAAGCTATACCATTAAAGGATAAAAATACATCATGAAACTGAATTATAAAAGCAAAACCTAGAAGGTCAACAGTTAAACGGTCACTATATAATTATTAGATTTTCTATGCTGTACCTTTTTATTGCTTGCTCTGAGAAAGTCCAATTCTTTTAGAAGAAATGCTATTTTCTTCTTATCTAAATCTGAAGTAACTCGACAAGGGATCATACACTCACGATGCAAATCATTATCTCTATGTTCCATAATGCTGTAATAAAGAAAGCTATTAATATATACATATGATTTCTATGATTTAGCATCTATAAATTTTACACTGCAAATGAGGGAGACAAATTTAATTTTAATAATAAATATGTAAAGTCACTTAATTTTAAATTTTTCTTGTTATGCACTGTTAAGAAAATACTTTGGATCAAAAACAATAAATACATCAATTTCACAGGAGTGCTAATCCACTGACTAAGAGAGCTAAATCTATGTAAGCATTTAGTAACTTCTACAGAGATTCATGGTTCAGTACACTTAAAGAATTCAGGTTTTAAGGGTTGAGAATAATTCGATTTATACTTTTTGTCAGAAGAAACGTATCTCATTTTTTGGAAAATAAGAATATACTTTTTTCAATTTGGGCAACAGAATATCACTTTTTCATTATTAAATTCAAAACAAATTAAAAATGAAAACCTATTCCTGTGACATTTAATGGTAAATGAATTTTTGACATTTTGTATGCTGTTTGAGAACAGTATTGACTTGTGAGCAAGTAGTACAAAGAAGGGGAGGGAAAAGAGATGGGACTGTTTTGTGAAGGCATTATATTAAAGTTGTCAACATAGGTAAATCTTAGTTTCTAAGAAGTTGTTAAGCAGTGAGGCCTGGGACAGTCAGAGCAGCTCTGCCTACTATGTATTTCTTCTGTTACAATTGTACTAGATATTTCATACTCTTATGTTAACCCCATCTCTACTATTTATTTTATCCCATGTGGTTATAAAATGTTTATCACTTCTTCATTCATCCCTACTCCTATCCCCAAAAGTATATTTCAAATTTGTACTTTAGTAAGGATAAACTGTTTGCCAAGAAGCAGGAACACACTAAAATACATCTACTGAATAATTTTTAAGTAATCATTTTACTTATTTAGCTGTTCTTATACAAAACCATTAAAATATATTAAATAACATTTTGTTTAGACTGAATATACAATTATTTAGTCATTGAAGTTTTTGTAATTCTGCAATATTTTCAAAATATATGATGAATCATTAAAGTATTTAACCCCAGCGAGGTAAAAGTCACAGGTGTCACAAAATCAAATCTTTTCCTGGAATCACTAGGTAAGGTGACTGTTAAAAGCTGCAGAATAGAAAATAATATGGAAGACAAATGGGAGAGTAAAAGGCCTTTCCAGAAGCATTTCATTTGAACAAAAAATCATGCTAACCCAAACCAAAACACATCTTTGGGGGCTTATTTTTGTCCCAGAATTGCCAGTTTTTTGGTTCTGATAAATACTTTATCATTTATAACAACTTAACAGTTATTTCCAGATTCAAAATCAAAAGACACAGAAAATACTATTCAACAAGAAGGCATAAAATCTCAAGGCCTTCATTTAAACTCATCTTGTGCTTTTTCACTTAGCAATCTACATGCATTACATCAATGTAAAGAAAACGGGAAAACTCCAGTAGATTGCCTGAATTCTAATAAATTAATGATATGTTCAACTTAGCCCAAGCCAAAAAGGAAGGAGGGAAGGATGAATGGAGGAGGGAGGAAGAGAAGAAAGAGTCCTCTCAATCTTATTTTCTAAATTTAAGGCTGTGGGCACTCACTTGGATTTTTTAGCATTGCAGTCAGCTGTCTCATCACCTGGATAAGGAAAATTACTTGATTTCTGCCCTGGCAGTTCTGTGTCCTCATGGGTGGCTTCATTAACTAATTCATTGGATTTCTGATGCATGTCTTCCTTAGAATTCACAGTTGGTTGTTCATCTGGCTCTGTACTTTTATTTCTTCCTGTAGTCTCTTGTTCCAGATAATAGTGGCCTATCTCTGTATTTAAAACAAAACAAAAACAAACGTTATGTGAAATACCATAGCAACATATGAAATCATCCAAATGAGTATTTTTGTGGAAATAGGTGCTCTCATAGTTTTAAGATGCATTTACTAGTCTTCCTCCTATTGTAATCAGGTAAGCATGTATAGTTTTTCCACTTCTGGTGGGTATTTAGGGCAATGGTTTACAACCTTGACTGCAGGTGGAAAGAATCTGAGGAGTTTCTGGAAATCCTTAGCCCAGAACGTATCTTACACTAATTAAATCAAAATCTGCTGGAGTCCAAGTAACTCCAACATACAATCAAAGCTGAGAAACACTGACATAGGGGCATTATTTTCTAGATTTCAAAAAAATAGGATGCAGTAAGTTAATGATTATAGGGAAGTGATACTCTGCATGCAACTCTGGTATCAGACTGCCTACGTTAGAATTCCAGCTTTGCCAAGCACATAACTTTGGTCATGTTACTTACCTATCCAAGCCTAAGTTTCTTGTTTGTAAAATGAGAATTTAATAGTACTTTTACCTGAGTTACTCTGAGGATTAACTGGGTTAATATATGTAAAGTACTTGGTCTAATGTTCAGTACATCAGTAAATATTAGCTTTTATTTTTATCATATTATCAATATTAAAATTAACACAGTATAAGAATTATTTTTAACTTCCATTTTATCAGATATACATTATACATTAGAAAATCTCTTTGGGGGGAATCCCTGAGTGGCTCAGCAGTTTAGCACCTGCCTTCAGCCCAGGGCATGATCCTGGAGTCCTGGGATCGAGTCCCACATTGGGCTCCCTGCATGGGGCCTGCTTCTTCCTCTGCCTGTGTCTCTGCCTCTCTTTCTCTCTCTCTGTGTCTCTCATGAATAAATAAATAAAATCTTAAAAAAGAAAAAGAAAAAAAATTTTTTGTAAAGACTGGTTATTTCATAAGAGTTACTTTAAGCTGTAACTCATAAATAATAGCTATTTCAAAGAAATAGTATATCTGATGATATGGTGAAATTTTTGGAAGAAAATGACACACAAGTTCATAAAACAAACTCTTTTATCAGTAAATTAGACCAATAGACACAAATACTGATTGTAACAAATACTTTATTGTTTTTAGCATCAATAATCTTTGAACTTTAAAAAGCAGGTGAGTCTCACCTGTTTGTTGATGATGGCTTCTCCAACCTGCCAAACTTAAAATGCTTTTAAGCAGAAAAGCAAAGGAGAGTAGTTTCAGAATAAAAATAAAATAGGGGCACTCATAAATAAGCTATTCACAAAGTATTCATTCCTTAAGGAGAAATTCTTTGCTTATAGATATGCTGAAATTAGGTGTGGCTAGTTATAAACTCCAAGTCCTGGACATTATCTTGTTGGTGGCTGAATCTAAATCAGAAACCATCTGTTTTTAGTAAATTCCTCTCGAGTTCAATTTGTTTGAGGAAGGAAAAAGGGAAATGTGCTATCATAATTACATACTGTAAGCTATCTATGAAATTTCAACATTATATTATTTTGATTTAAACTCTAACAACTCTAGGTATCTGAAGACTATTTGTAAGTTTTTGACATTGCAAAATGTTTACATGGTTTGCTTCCCATGTTCATCATGCTACTTCTCTAGAAGAGGCTGGTGTCAGTAGAGTGGAACCCCCCAAATCTAAATTAGGGAGTTTTGTAAATGGACATTAAAGAATATCACTATATTGTCAATAAACCATTCTTTCTAACATATGTAACTTTAAAAGTACAACTGATCTTTCAACACATGGATCTGAGCTGCACAGCTGCACTTATCTGGGAATTTTTTTCAATAAATACAGAACACTGTAAATATGTTTTCTCTTCCTTATGATTTTCTTAGAAACATTTTCTCATCTCTAGCTTACTTTAAGAATGCAGTATAATACATACACAAAATACATGTTAATTGACTATTATTGCTAAGGCTTCTAGTCAATAGTAGGCTATTAAGCGGTTACATTTTGGGGGAGTCAAAAGTTATAATGTGAATTTTTGACTCATGGGGGTTGATGCCTCTAACCCCCGACTATTCAAGGATCAACTGAAACTGAAATGAAAAAGAATTATAAATAGTTACTGTAAGCAATATCAAAATAACACAACTTGTCCCCAGGGATGTACCAAAATGTTACTATTAGGGCCTATTCTCCAATTTATGGGTACAAAGGTTCCCCAAAAGGTAAAAAGATGAGCCATGGAGTACTTCCAGCTAAAAAGTTCCCTGTTCTCCAGGATGACACTATACCAACTGCTTCAGAATCTTAAGTCTTGAGTCTTTGATCTATTTTCCATTATCCACATTACCATTATCTTACCACTATCTACAACTTGTCCCATACTTTTATCTCTGTATTTCTAGGTCTAGGTCAGCAGCTTTCTTCTTTTAGTTTTTATTTCTAACCTACTCCTAGCGTTTACTTTACCCCCTCCATGGTATCTCTACTTGCTATCTGCTTACTATATTTATAGCTCTCTTCCTTACTTCAGTCAAGTTTTCTGATCTGCTGAACTCTTGGTAATTCAGCGCCTTTTCACCCAGACTATACTATCTTCTCCAGACTCAGAGCAGATGTGTGACCTTCCCATTTTAAAAGACTCTTTGCAAATCCTTTCTGGATTTTAGTAATTATAATCTCTTATAGTATTATTGAAATAAACTCAGCAAGTCCTAATGTACTTCTGGATTTGAATTCCAAATGTTTAATATTTTTGAAGAACCTCTGATTAATTCTAGAAGTCCTAATGTACTTCTGGATTTGAATTCCAAATGTTTAATATTTTTGAAGAACCTCTGATTAATTCTAGATGCTTCTAATCTTTCTCTGTACTAAAAACTTTCAGACTAACTGTAACTGTTTATCACACATTTGGAGCCTGTTCTGTAAACCAGACTATCCATATTTTTCTACTGAGATTTACTTTTACTTTAGGGTAAACAAGGCTAATATACAAAATTTTCTTTTTGTCTGCCAATTTTTTTGACCAACTATTGTAGCAAATGTTGCTTAAATCCTCTCTCAATGCTCTTCTATTCTGCCATGTTGCATTATCCTGTGTCAGAATTCAATCTCTGTATAAAAAGTTTGACCTTTCTAATTAATCTATTTATTCCTTAATTTAATAATCATGGAAAACCTTCAATGTGATATGTTATATGAAAGTACTGAGAAAAAGAAAGACAAGTGGGAAACAGACTCACCTTCAAGGACTCTATAGTACAGTGAGTAAGGCAAACTGGTCTAATGATCTGCATACAATGTAATAAGGACTATACTAGAGCTATAGAGACCAAATATAAAAATGCAAAAAAAAAAAAACACACATGCTAGACATACTAATGCTCAAATAGAGACTCTGGGAAGATTTCAAAAAGGCATTTGTTCCAACAAAAGACAAGTAGGAATGTACAAAGCAATCAATTACCAAATGGTTTGAGTTAGATGATGTAAAGAAAAAAGTGATATACTCTAAGAAAAAACAACAGAAAGAAGAAGCATGGGTACAAAGAAGAAACAGCTTTAGGAAAAACAGACATTTCTTATATATCTTTCATGAGATGACAAGATGTTATAGTGAGGAAGTCAGAATTTCTAAATTGAGTAATATGTAACACAAAGTCCAAGATGTGGTTCTGGGAATGGATTAATGAAATAGACCGATGGTGAAGGTATTTGGAGAAGAAGAAATTAAGGAATCTAGGTACTGAAAGTGTCACCTACTAAGACATGGAAATCATTTAGAAAAATGGCAAGAAAAGAAAGAAGAAATGAGAGCCAAGACTTCGCTGACTGCATGAACATGCTCAAAGACAGATGAAACAGCTGACAGGAATTGACTGTAGGTATGTCATTTCTTTTTATCTTTTTACTTTGAAATAATTTGTCTTATAAAAAAGTTGCAAAAACAGTACAAAGAATTCCTATATACTGGGTGAAGGCACTCAGGTTCTCCAAATCTTAACATTTTACCACATTTATTATTCATTCTCTCCAAATCTACCTATTTACCTGGCTATCTGCACATACAACTTTTTCCATAATATTTGAGAGTAACTTAAAGGCATAATGCACTTTGACTTTTCAAGTCAATTTGAAGATACTGCTCCATCATACTGCATTTTGCCAAGTTTTCTTTACCTTTTTCAAAGCCTGACTTAACTTCAATTTCTCAATTAGTACTGTCTCTAACCAAGAGAAGAGAGCACTTAGTGACTCTAACTCAGTCTTCAGTTATTTTCCCTAAATTCTCTAACCCAGAAGACCATTATGAAGTGATAATGGGGTGAAGCTACTACAAGCTTTGGTTGAGCTTTTTTTGGTTGCCCCATCACCCAAAAAAGTATTGTATACAGAAATATAAATATATAAGGCAATACAATGCAACAAAAAGGGAAGTTATAGGCACACTAGTCAATTAGAAAGAGAAGATAAAGGTTTTAAAGAAAAAACATTCACTCTTGATTCAAACTCTTATCTACAGGCAGAAGAAAGCTTAAAATAAAACTATCCTATTAATTCTTTTCTTTCAAATGGTTTAAAATGGAAACTCTATCTTCTTTAGTAATCTGCTTCAGTGTTTAATCAATGTCATTGTTAACTGTTCTATCATTATGACTAACAGAATTAATACTATTTAAATATATTTCTCCATATGGACTTAGAGAATAAATTATCAATCTCTTCTTCATTCTTCATAAGACTCTGAAGTCTTTCTTTCCTAAGGGTTAAATGACAGGGAATTTTTATGCCTACTATCAATTCCTTTATATACTTTATTTGCTCTTCTGTGAGCATACTGTATTACTGGGCATAAGAAGCTGACTACTTCAAACCAAATTTATTTCCCAGTTTTCGCTATTAGTATCTTATGCTATCACTACCATATAAACTATGATCATTTGAAAATCATATTATAGAGGATTACTACTAGGTATTCCTCAAACTGCTATTGCTAGAGACAGTTTGTTCATCTGGACAAGATGAGTGGATTTCATAAAGATATGGGGGAATCTCAATATTTAAAACATGTGCTGAGGCTACCCGCAATATATGTTTGAAGACCTTGTGTCACTCTAGTGACTTTCATGCTATTTCCAATGGACCACTGTCATGATCTAACAAATTTTCTTTACTTCTGGAGGTACCAGTATTGTCAACTATCTCGATGCCAACGTTGCTATTAAATTCTCAATTCCTTAGTCTAGAAAATTAACAATATTATACCATTTCCTTCTCTAGGAAAGAAAGCTCTAGAATCCCCTTTGAGTTCAATTCTCCAGACAATGATACATTAGTTAATGTATAATACATTCGGTTATATGACGCTACCCAGCAAATCATGACTTGTGGCAAAAAATAACTGTTATTTCTCAACTGCTACACAGAAGTGAGGAGGTGGCTAGAATCAAACAGAGATTCTTAAAGGCTGGGAAATTCTATTCTGTCTGGCTTTGTAAATAGTTTGTGACAACTGGTATCTGTGTAAACGGATTTGATGGTCCCCTGGGGGGGGTCAATACTGTTTACAGAGCTGTTTCTTCAGAGTGGTTGAGCTAGAATTGTCTCTAGGGACCCTACCAGGGTTACTCAGAATAGCAACATGCCAGCTACCTGAGAGCTCAGGGTAGAAAAAAGGGCAATAGAAATAGGCAAGTACATTCAAATAAATGGATCTCTTGCACCTTCAGATGCAGGTGCTACTTAGGGGCATTTAGAGCTAAAACGAACCATAAAGGAGGCAGTTTGTTAATGTGCTCCCATATGCTTGCTCACACAATTGGTCACCACTTCATTAAACTTTTTTTTTGGAGGGGAGGGATGATTACTTAAACCAATGGCATGTGATTTTGTAAATGTAAAACGAACAAAAATCTTGTGTTTATAGCTTCTTTCTTTTGTATATTGTCTATTATTACATTATATAAGAACATCAAAATGATAGGACACACTTTTTGCTACTAAATAAGACTGTAAATTTGATGTGATGGTGTAATTACTACAGTAGTCCCATATTGTAAACAAAAGATATTGTCTTTTTTCAACAGTTAAGGATTTCTCTAAGTGAGCATTAGTTTCAACATAATCAGAACAGCAGTATCAGTTAGTAGCCCCAAATAACTTCTACCAGTTCATTCTGGAAGTTAAATGCAGGTTATCTATATGTGTGTACAAATACTATTTATTTCCTTTACTAAATAATGCTGTTTCCTTATATGGGGGAGGGTTAGTTTCCCACATAGATGCATATGTGGGCTTCCCCATCCTTTGCCAAACATAAAAGAAAAAGACATCGAAACTTGTGCCATATCTCAGTGGTCTCATCTGAGTGTACAAGAGAAAAATTTAGACCTTCCAAGTAGAACATTGGTGTATTTAGATCTTCCAAGCAAAGCCACAGTGCATGAGCTAAAGATAAACAGCAGGGTTTGAATTCGGGCTCCACCACATGGCTATATGACCTTTAGCAAATTACTTAACCTCATTAATTTCCCTATCAATAGAAGTACATAATAATAGCACCTATCTCAAAAGGTTGTTATGAGGATTAAATTATTTAAATTATATAATCTCTTGGAAAAGTTTCAGCACAGAGTACACTCTCAATAAATGTTAGCTATTATTATCTGCAAAAACCTGCTTGGCTAAAAGCAGAAGTTTTTTTTTAAGCAAAAGACTTTTAAATTAAGATATTAAAAGAATAAATAATAAAATTAAAATATTCTTATTAAAATATCCAAAGACATGGACATAAAAATAAATACAATGATTTGTATTTATACAAATCATATAATGCTCATATAATGATAAACATAAAGAGATAACACTTAGGTAAAACTTGTAGTTAACATATAATGGTTTAATTAAAGCACATTACAGATTATAAAACTATTAAATTACAGAAGTAATAGGACTTCGAAATTTAGAAATCCTGACACTAGGAAAAGATCCTGAAAGAAAATTCATCACACAGAAAGAAAGTTTAATAGTATTATTTCTGAGATTTAATCCCATAGCAAGAAAATAAGAAATTTAAATAGTCTATTTCTGTAACATAATTTGAGCATTTACTACAATGGCACAAAATTAGATATAATCAGGACTATAGCTAGTAGATCACAGGTACTTATCCTTCAGAGATTCTAATTTAGGAATCACAAGAAATTAGGTAAGTTTTGGATCTCTGGCTTAAAAAATGGAAACTTGTCACTTGGATATAGTATACTCTCTCAGGTTTTAATATATTTTGGCTTGAATAGAAATAAGAAGAAAACAGAAAGAACCATAACTTTTATTTTCATTGGTCTACATACACCATCGCCTGAATTTCAAGTGCTCACAGCCAAACATAGCCAGTGGCTACCATGTTGCAAAGCACAGATACAAAGTCTTATGTAGTTCTAATATAAAGTGTAATATATATAATGAAAAGAAGTTTAAAATATATGGGGATGGGGAAGAGGCAGGATATAGCTATCAGATATTGAAGTAGGATTTTATAGAGGTTTATGAAGTTGGAAAATCATAAAAACCACATAATTTATTCATTTGCACGTGAAGGTTCAACATTCAAAATAAACTACATCTTTTACATTCTTATACATGGTTGCATATTTAGATAAACATATCAAAAAGGAGTGGTGAGGTTATTTCATCTTTGATTAAGACAACTGAAGACTTAGGGTTATCATATTTCAAATTATCCACTGGTTAGCCATGAAACTTATTTTACTGGAATTTTGTCATTTGTTTTATTATGAAAAAGCTATTTAAAGTGGTGGTACTAAACCAAATTTTAAAAAGTGTTTGTTTCATCAAGTTTGAATAGTCAGGAGCACATCAACATTCATTCTATTAGGGAAGAGAACAGATTTCTGTGTAAGAACTGAATTCCATCATAATGTTTCAGATTCTAGATTTTAATATCCTTTACTGTATGAAGACCATGAACACAGTGTAACAGTATAATCTCCTAAAGCTTAGGCTACCTAATTAACTTATGAACATAACACATAAATTAAAGCTCTGTGAAACTTGTATCATCCTATCTAAACCATTACAAATATTATCTAGGTTGACATAATTGTGAAAACTGTCCTCAAATTTTATTAACTAACATGAGTGGTCTTTATTTTTCTGCCTCAGTGATATGAATTATTTGGCTACCTACTATACATTTCTTTTTTTTTTTTTTTTTTATACATTTCTAACCTTTTCAGCCTTTCTCAATTTGTGTGATAAGAATAATTTATATAAAGTAATTAAAATATGAATAATGAACTTGGTAAGTCTTAAATTTCTACAATTGCAAGTAAAACAAGTTTCATAATTATCTATTTTTTGTTTGTTAAGTGCAAACACATACTGACTGCCCATGAATTCAACAATTTCATAAATCACTTATGGATGCTAACTTTCCCAGTAACATTTGTTACTGGAGAAAAAAGAGAAAAAAGACAGAATTTCATCTGTGCTTTTCATTTTATTTAAGGGCATTTTTAGATTTGAAAACAAAATAGAAGAATTACCAGTCAGACACTAAGTGGAAATCACTGAAACACAATGTTAGTTCTAATGGATGGATGACTGTGTTTGGTCTTTTGAAACTTTGAAGTATAGGTAAGTCTTGATCACACAAATTAATAAATCCTAAAGCTGGAGTTAACAATAACCATTACACCCAAATTCTGCAGCTTAGCCCAGCCAATTTTTCAAAAGGTCAGGTTGTGAACTGGAGAAGATCAGGGAGGTCCACCGCATAGCTTTGTTGCCAGGCATCTCTCGTCTGGATTGTTGCAGGCATTTATTAGTATTCGTCAGCAGACTCAACAGAGCAAACAAGAAATTCAAGCACGAATAATAAAATGAAATGCTGCTATATAACCCTTTGTCATTCAGCAAATATGGGACTTTTTAGCTACATTGTTCCTAAACCTGGGTTACTACTTTAATTTTTCTCCACAGTGCTGACTGAATGAGTATGCATGTGTGTTAAATGCAGAGCTCCCCTAACAACTGCAGGACTGCCATTTAATCTGTTGGTAGATGGACCATTTCCTGTGGGAACCCTAGCTATGATTTCCAGATCCACCAAATAAATCTCAGATTAAGATTCCAAATGAAACCTGCCTTTGGCAGATAAAAAATGTCAAGATGGATATAAACAGTAAAATTATAAATTATCTAGGTGTTGCATGACAAACCAATGTTCAATTTTTTTTTGTTGACATGTGCCCAGATATCAAAACTATATGAGACATTCATCAAATGTCACACTTTCATAATATTGGAGGCATCATTAAAACTGTTTGACTAAGGACCTCAAAGTGTTTAAGCAGTAGCTCAAAAGTATATTTGTGCAAAGTAGAAGAATAAATTTACATATCAGCAGCAGCTCATAAGGGATGGGTAAATATTCTGTTTATCTCTCATTGTAATTCAGGTTACTTTAAATACAAGGTATTAGGAAATCATTATACTCTATATGGCATCATTACATAACTTTCTATGCAAATGATGTGTGTTTTATTCAAATCTACCATTTGTTTCTCCAGGAAAAAAACAAAACACAAAACCAAAACACCACAAAAGCATAGAAGGAAAAAGTAGGGGACTCCCATTTCATCAATCAACCATGACTACTATACAAGTGTATTGTTGGTCAGTTATAGTATCATCAGCCCCATATTAGAGTTAACATTTATAACTTTCTTAAAAAGCACTAAATATCTGAAGCGAAAACAAGCCTGAGAAAAGTAAAAAAAAAATTTAATGTTTTCATTTCAAATGACTTGGGGAAAGGGAAGAGACTTAAGGAAAAAAAAGGTAATAAAAGACCAATATAGAACATCTTAGCAAATAGCCTGTTAAAAATGCAGAGGAAGTCTCTACTGCATTCTCAGGAGATCACGTATTGGCTTTTTAATGAAAATTTTTGTTTTGTCTTTGGTCTTCTTACCTGGACTAATGCAGCCTTGTCCTGGCCTTAAACTCTATACTGATTGACTAAATATGGGCACTGAAGATTTCTAAAAGGAAACAATCAGATTTGCCAAACTGAAATCATTATTTTTTTTTAACTCTAAACTCTTAAAAACAGTTGTGTATAAAGTTTCAGTGACTACAAATATGCAACTTTTAACAAAAATTCAAAAATATCTAATCTACTTAAAATAGGAATTCTTTCCAGTTATAAATTCTTTACACTTAATCTGTGGAAAGAATCCAGAATACTCTATACTCCACATCCCAAATGTTTATACACAAGCCCAAATTTTAAAGATGATGTATTCGTTCTATCTTTCCTATTGTATTTCCCCTAACACATGTTGGTTCGAGAAAAAACTAATGCTAAATTAAACCCCACCTATTCTAATCTGATTAATATTAATCTGAAAATTTTGAATGGGGGAGAGAAATAAAAAAGACATTAATTAAAGAACGAAATAAAGGTTGTTAATGCTTTATTTTTTTCTTTTCTTTATTTTTATTTTTTATACTTGTAGCAAGAATTACAATCAAACTCTACTCATTGGATCAGAGACCCCTGTGGTGTAGCAAGAATTACAATCAAACTCTACTCATTGGATCAGAGACCCCTGTGGTGTTACTTGCCCCTCTAGTAGCACACTACCTACACTTGCAAGCTCATTGGCCAGTCAGAGGCCTCAACTCCAAGCTCTAATAATGTGCATGTATTTAATTTTGATAAATCAAGAAACATTACTATATTTTGGTACATGTCAAATTACCTTAGGTACAGCCAGTGAAACCATTGAAAAAGAGAATTTAATTTTAAAAATATTTAATTAGCAAAAACTAATATATTCAGTATCTATTCCACAAGTATAATTTTATCAATATGAACATCATTTTTAACTCTTCACCCACTAGCAGCATCCTGATTTTAAAGTACCAGAAAGTTTCCGTATGTGAAGACTAGACTTACTCAAAAATTAAAAGTCAAATAGGATTTTTAAAAATAAATACTTTTAATTTACACCTTATCAGTACAATTTCACTCTTTGGCATAAAATTATTGAATCTACCCCAAAGCTCCAGATTAGAATATTTTTAATTCAGTCATTTAGACTATGAATTTCAAAATTTTGTAGCTTTATTTGTTGTTTGCCTTTTCACATTCTCTAAGAAAAAACAAAAAACACAAAGAAAAACTGCATCTGAAACTACTCCCTAAAAGTTAACAATGTCCTACATGTTAGGCTGTTCTGAATTACTTACACACACACACACATACAACCCAAAACTAGTGAGTAAATGTAGTCACATCAATGCTACTCTACAAAGAGCCAATTAACCTGGACCGACTGTGTAAATGGCTATAATTTCAGTCTATACACCCATGTATATTGATTCAGATCTCCAAAATCAACAAAATGCCAGTACACACTCAGGACTTTATAGTAATCATACTAAAGGTAAAAAAAATATAGCCACTATGGAGACCATAATGGCTACCTTAAATATAATTAGCTGATATCCTAATTTCTAAAAAAAATTCAAAATTCAATGTTATATTAAAATTTGTGTTGTACATATGTGGTCCAGGAAGTGCTCTAGCATAAACGGGCCATAACCAGAAATCAATGAGGATTTTTATCAAAGACCTCAGAATCTTAAGGATGGTGAACATAAAGCAAAAAACTTTTGAAAAATAAAGGTATTTTTTTTTTCTATTTCAAAAAAAAATAATAGTTTCCTGGCCACAAGTAAATTTGCTAGAGCTTATATATAAAAGAGCTTGTAGAGTTTGATTTCCTTAAATCAAAGAAAAAGTTACAAGCTGTAAAAAGAGAGGATCATACCATTAGTACAGAAATAATGGGGGAGAATTAAACCTATTAAAAAAAAGAAATTTCCCATTTGTTGTGCTTATTATTAGTAATTATCAATTTTATAAAATAAAGGACCAAAGGTATAGTAAGAACTCCACATGAAGAGTATAGCCTGAACTGATTTAAAATACTTAATTAAAAACAAAAACAGAAGGTAAGACTCCTATTATCCCACAAACTTCACCCCTTATTCAGAATTCATGGGTAGGTTCATTAATTGTAGCAAATGTTCCCCTATAGTGGAGGATGTTGATGGTGGGAAAAGTTGTGTGTGTGTTAAGAAGGTGGCTAAGGAAGAGGGGATATAGTGGGAACTCTACACTTTCCTTCACAATTTTGTTGTGAACCTAAAATTTCTCTTCAAAATAAAAACTGTTTAAAAACTGCCAAAAAATAAAGAAAAAATAGAATTTATGGCATAAATTCACAAGTGTGAGCTATTCAAATCAGAAACAATGAATCTCAAAGCATAGCTTATAAACTTTATAACCAGATAGAAAATTTAAGTTGTCCTTGTACACATTTTTTTACTCCATTTTTTAAACTTAGGCCAACAGTAGTTAATGGAATCATTAATATCACACTTAGAAAAAAAGGTGTGAAGAATCCCATTTAAGTTATTTAAAATAAGATAAACTTACTTTTTTATGAAAGAGAATAACCCCATTCTTTTAAGAGTAGCCTTAGCATTTCCTCTGTAAATGAATCAATCCTTGTTGACCAGCTGCCAGTAGTCCTAAAACCACTCTTCAAATATCCTAGATGGTCATGTGTGAGAAGCTACCAGCACCCTATTAAGTTAGGTCATATAGAGATAAATAGTAAATTTAATCAGACCTAGGACATGTTCTTTTTTAACCCTTCTATGGCATATGGAAAATTAAAAAAATGCATTTTTAAATTCACACTTGCCAAAAGGAAAAGAAAGATAGGTGTGGTGCCACTAGTCTGAAGATTTTTATTGCAATTGAGATTTCAATGCAGCCAAAATTAGATTCTACCCTAAATGAATATTATTGATTTTATATTCTCTTCTAACAAATATAAACATACTAAATACAAGCTACACTACTTTGAAAAATTTAGTTCCTAATGGTATTGTGAACATTATATTTGAAAAGAATATTTTTATAAAACTAATAGTAACCATTTCAAGTACTGTTGTTTCAGTTTCTTAAAAGTTTTGAAACTTTTTTACAGACCTACCTTTCACAGCTGGGTAGAATAACAATAACAACCACCACCACCAATTATTTAGGTCCTGTAAAATATGTTAACAATTTTTTTTTTTTAAAGCACGTGTAAAAGACCATCACCACCACCACACTAGTGAAAGTAATTACTCTGGTATGTGAAATACAGATTATATAAACTCATTTCCTTTTTAGATGTTGCAGTAGAGCTTTTAAATACACAATCCCTAATCTCCAAAACAGTCCAAAAGGAGTTATCTCCCTATTCTAAACACAAGAAAACTCAGTACAATTACAAAATTTGTGTCCAAGTCCAGGTAGGTAGTAAGTAGAAGATTAAAAAACCTAAAATCCATGTCTATCTAGCTCCAAAACCTGTTTTTTCTATTTTAACATTTTATGAAATTCTTAAGTGCATTGGTTCTCTAGTAAAATTTACTTTCTGCTATGAAACAAAAACATATTGCAATAATTTTTAAGGAAAATATACCATTACTTAATAGAAAGCCAATTATTAAATACAATTCAAGTCCTGTAATTTAACAGGGAATGATTAAGTATCAGATTTAAAACACTGAATGTCAAGCAGTGTCTAATCATAATGCCTAGGAATCTTTTTTCCTACCAGCTATTTTGCTGGTAGAAATAGATGGCCATTCTATGCAACTCACCATTTCCTTTTTCTCTGCCTTAAAAAGAAAGTTTATGAAAATGATATGAAATTCTACAAGTATATTTTAGTTACAATGATCAGACATTTAAAAGCATGCTAGATGTTTCTCTGTAGTATTTTTAAAGATGTCTCGCCTTATAAAATGCTCACAAATCATGCAATAGTTTGAGATATAATTCAATTACAGAACAACAGATGGACAAAAGGTAAAAATAATACATACTTTGTGAAAAGACAGAAAGATAGATGAACCAATAATAAAAGAGGCTGATGGTGGCACACAGGTTCCAAATGCCAAACAAAAATAAACAGTATTCTGACTCAACAAGAAACTAACAAATCACTGACAAGTTACCTTTTGCTGGGTTTTAGTTATTTATTTTGCTCCACAGAAAAACGGTAAGAATCATGCTTACAAAAGATAATTGTTAGTTTAATTCTAAAGTAAAGAGGACAGTTGCTTTTTACTTAAATTCAGCAATTTAAGATTTTTTAAATATTTGCTAGCCTCCAGTAAATGACAGTACGAAAGGACTCGAAGCAGTTCTAGCAGTGGTTTTTCATCTCGAGTTTCAAATGAATACAGTGATTCAAAATCATGTTTGCTTTCTAAATTTAAAAGTAAATAGTTTAAAAACACAGGATTCATATAGAAATTGAGATAATATATGTAAGTGAAAATAACTTCTCTAGTATAAAATACATATTAAATATAATTCCCTAAAATAGTAAACCTAAAAATCATATTGAAGAAACTCGCAAAATTCATAGGTTTTTGTCTGAAGCTTCCTCAAGCTGTATGATTCTTACCATTTTTTGCCTTCAATTTTGAGGTAAGAAATATTATAAATACAGTAGACTTAATATTTAATTTGGGTAGGCACAGTAACCTTTTTTAACCTATCTTAGGGAACACTGACCCCTAAAGGTTCTAAATTTAAATAAGTTTCACAACATTCTAAATTTAAATGGCATCTGGACACCATTTTTCCCTATATTATTGTAGATACATACACTTATGGCAGATATGTTTGTTTATAAATACATAAGCTATTTTCAGTCGACTGTTGAGCACTATAAGCAACTGAACCACATTTCTGCCAATTTAATAAAAACCACCAAAATTTAATAAGAAATATCCTGCTTCTCCCACTGCCTGTGTCTCTGCCTCCCTCTCTCTCACTGTGTGCCTATCATAAATAAATAAAAAATAAAAAAAAAAGAAATATCCAGAAAATTATCATACTATTCCAAAAAATTACAACAGACTTCCAACCCTCATGCCTTTTTCTTACATAGTTAAGTAAATAATAAGTAAATGTTTAAAAGAGCTGGGCAACCAATCACATAACAACTCACTCTGGGGGGCTAACTTTACATGCATCCTTTGATTATAACATTTCATTTTTTTTCTGAAAAAGCAGAAACAACAAAAAAAGAACCCTGACAAAGTTTTCATAAAAGGGAAAACATCATTTACTTCTTAAGAAACTAGAAGATACTACCCATGCTTACTTGGCACACATGTTGATTCACTTTCCAACAACACAACTTTAAATTTCAGCCATTTAGAGTAAAAACAACTCTTCAAGAAACCTGGACAAGTTTTGTAAGATGCCTTCATCCATCCTACCTACCAACCACAGCTTTACATTTTCTAAACTGTCAATAATGACAAAAAACAAAAAAAGTAAATTGTTCTGTTGACATTATATACCTCATCAACTCAGACTTCAAATATCTCAGCAATGTTTCTACACTAAAGTTAGATAAAGAAGAGCCATTTTACAACCCTTATAATAAGATTTGTAAGACATGCCACAAAGGCATGTCTATGTAACATAAGTTTTTAGTGCTCTATTTCTTAAAAAAAAAAAAAAGTAAATATGAAGTAAAATAATTGATTATCCAAGCAGGCTATGAACACTAGTATAAGACAGAGCTTTGAAGTAATCTGTGCTTTACAATAAATCCTGTGAACCCTGATGTCAAGGCAATGACCATGTGAGATTTTAAACGTATCAATTATCATAAAACTCAAAAGATACTACATCTACCTATTTAATTTTATTCCTTAATAATGTTTCATTAACAAGCCCTTTATATAAAGGAATGTCCTATTCCTACTTCTGATGTAAAAAAAAAAAAAAAAAAGCCTGAAAAATGCAAATTTTCTTAATGATGTTTCAGTCACGTCTATTGTGGTCTGTGCTTTCTGCAAACTATTTATGCATCTATGTCTTCAACCCTAAAGCCTTCTTTTCTGTAAGTGTCCAAGAGCTTCAGCAGCTCCCTTCCTTAACTTCTTTCCTGGTTATTCTATACTTATGAGAAGTATTTCCTCCACAGCCTGTTGCTTTAGATATATTAAAAATAATTCCTTTGGTTCCATAGAGATCCTTTGTCTATAATTTGAACAACATGATTTCCACAGCAATGTGACCTCTGAATAGGGAACATAAATAACAGGGGCATCATTATTTACTTCCTCTTTTCTTATTATTGCACATAAATGGAATAAAAACTGCCTTGAGCTCTTGGAAAGAAGAATGTTTCTTGTTTATTTGCATAAATGAATAAAAACAGCTACAACAAATTAGTTCCCAGCTTCACACCAGTACAAACTTGAATAAAGAAAGCAGACTGAAATTGTCACAAAGCCCATTCACTAAAAATATAAACTTTGAATTAAATGCCTCTACCTTATTCAGCTATAACCTGCTATTACTTTGTACACAATTCAGTTACTTGGATTCTAAACTCCTAACAAGCAGCCTAGAATCACAAATTAGAAGAGAAAGCTTGCTAATGGCAACAAATTTATAATAAGACAGAAATAAAAAACAAATGCAGAAAGCACAGCACCTTTCTATAATTCAAAAGAATGTAGAACTATTATTTAATAAAATGATAACAGAATAGTACCCCAAAATGGCCTTTAACCTTCTGAAAAAGGTAACTGTGTGGTTGATATATAAGGAAGAAGAACCCTAGTGGGGAAGGGAGAATCATAAAAGGAAATGTGTGCAATGTTTTGGTAACAGTCTAATAACAGTCTAATAATAGTCTAATAACATAAAATTTAGAGGAAATAAAAACAATGTACATAGAGATTTAAGCCTTCAACTATATGCAACACTATATTCAGAATGATTAGTTTCCTAGGGATTCCAGACTTGCAAAATTTTATCTTAAGAGACCTCAATTAAAAAAAACTTAACATTTTGGCAGCCCCCGTGGCGCAGAGGTTTAGCGCCGCCTGCAGCCCGGGGTGTGATCCTGGAGACCCGAGATCAAGTCCCACATCGGGCTCCCTGCATGGAGCCTGCTTCTCCCTCTGCCTGTGTCTCTGCCTCTCTCTTCGCTCTCTCTGAATGAATAAATAAATCTTTAAAAAAAAAAAAAAACACTTAACATTTTTTAAACCCCTCTCTTTATGGCTCCCTGATATCTTGCTCAACAGTGCCCTGCCTGCCTGCCCTATTTACCTGCCCTATTTACCTGTGTGTGTGTGTGTGTGTGTGTGTGTGTGTGTGTGTATGCATGTGTATCTATCCATCCATCTACCCATCCTCTTTCTTTTTTTCAGGCCATCTCTTGGTCTTGTTATCTTTTAGACTATGTTTCCATCTCTGGCTGTTCTCTCCCTTTGCCTATGCATTTTGTTCTGTCTCTGGTAGGGTCTCTTTCCGTCTCCCTCTGCATATCTGTCTGTGGCTCCACTTCAGGCCCCCTCTGGCTTCATCTCTCTGTGGGTGTCTCTTCCTGAGTGCATGTTTTGCTGTGCACCTGTCTCCACCTCTATCTCTGTATCCGAATGTATCTTGGTCTGTTTCTCTGTGTCATCTGTCTGTCTGTCTGTCTCTGTATATCTTCTATCTTCCTTCGCTGTTTGTCTCTTTTCCTGGGTGTGTGTGTGTATATGTTTTGCCCTGTCTCGCTCCCTGTATGTCTCTGTCTCTTTCTCACCGGGTTTCTCTTCCTCTGGTATCTTCCTGTGTGTATCCACATGTGTGTGTCTTTCTCTGTGTGTGTGCTTCCACATGTATGTCTGTGCCTCCCTCTTTGACTCTAGTATCTCCCTTCTATGTCTGTATCTCTTTGTTTGTGCTTCTTTCTCTGCAATGTGGCTCTCCCTATGCACCTCTCTCTCAGTCATTCTCTCAATCTCCCCTCTCAATCACTTTGTTTATATGTTTCTTTCTCTCTCCCTGTGTATGTTTCTCTTTCTCTCTCAGTATCTCTTCCTCTGTGTCTTTCTTTGTATCTCTTTTGCAGTATGTGGGTCTCTTTGTGTGTGCTTCCTTCTTTGTATGTGTGCATGTGCGCTTGTCTGCCTCCATCTAATATACTGCTTAGAACAAACACACTGCATTCAGTGCCTTGAACTAGCACCACACCTGGGGTTTGGTATTAATACCTTAAAAGTCCTTACCTTTTGACCAGTCTTCCATTTGTACTTCTGTTCTTGTTTGCTCTGGCAATGTCTCTGGTTTTTACTCCAAGATTTGAAGCTAAAATAAAGCCAACTCTAGATAAATAAACTTAAAACAATGTATCAGAACACACCTAAACCTTACCTTTGTTTAACAGAGAATTTACAGGATAAATGGTTTTTTAAAACATTTATAATGGGACTATTAACTGTATATTTCAACAGATCAAATTGAATCTTTTTTCTCAGAAAAAGGTTCTTTCTTTCACACTTATATTTTAGTAAATACAGCTCAGGTTAAGTTTCCAGATATTCTTGCTCCTTTGGTTAAAGAACCATTTAATTTATTTAAATCTTTTGAACTCTAACAATTTAAGAAAAATAATAAACTTTATATCAAAAATTTCAAATTTATTGAATTGAATTTACAATGTGTATTTTCATATAAAATATTTTATACTTGTAGAAGTCAATAAAATACTATTTGAATTTTTAAAAAAACAGAAAGACTATTATTAACTTATGGAATTACTGATATTTGTCTTGCATTTGTTTTCATAATAAACATGACAAAAGCTACACAAGGTTTGTTGTGGGGGTTTTTTGGCATGCTTTTTAAGGAGAATAAAATTTGATTTACCTCACAGCTAGAACTCTGTGTTCTTTTAAAAAGTCCTCAAATAAAGCTGTAGTAAGCTTCTCCCTTTCCAATTTTCTCTAAATATGTTGATCTGGAGTTGGCAATCTTTTTCTAAGTTCCTCATTTACTTTTGGATTAGCTGAAAATATAGGAAGTTATTAATATCAAAGAAATATGTCCCAGTCAATGAAGCCATTTCCCTACATATTGCCCAAAAAGGTTAATAATAATTGCAGTCTTTTAATAAGAGATTCATATAGCAAGACATGTAGAAAATACAGTCTTTAATAACCTCTGGAGTATTTTAAAACATGTCTTACAGGCCTTAATGTGCTTAGTAATATACTATTTAAAACCATAATTTTATCCCTCTGCAATATACAGTCACTCTTCCTCATCATTTACCCAGCTAATGAATGCCAGCAATTAGTAAAATGTAATCCCATTGCACAATCATTTTAATGCTTTTAGCACTCAGAAAAGTAAACACCAAATTAATACTGCTCAAGCCATATCAGATCCTAGTTGGAAGCAAGCAATTATAGTTCAGCTCCTCAGGTGTAATTAAATGATTGAAATGATTTAGTTCCATAAATGCAAGTTAATTCATAAGCAAGCAACAAATATACTGGGAGTAATTACAAGAAACATTGACAGTCTAAGCAGGGCTAATGCTTTTATGAGGCTGATATAGTAAAATGCTGCCCTCTCCTGGGCATGTAAGTGAATATCTCAGAGCCAAATACAAAACAAAAACCACCTCTCCAAAACCTAACTTTTAAAAAGCTACAAGAAAAATAATAACAACCAATATATCAATTTGATTTCATTCCTTATACAAAAAAATTAACATGTAGTTTATACTGTGATCATTTCTACACACCCTGGTTATTAATGCTTTTTCTAGCCAAACTCTGAATAGGAGTCCCAAAACATACCAGGCAATTTCTATTATGTCTAATGAAACAAAATGATTTCATATAGAACACTGACAGACTGCAAATGAAACTTCTAGTACCGGTCTAGACTACCAGGCCAATGCCTATATCCTCTCATTGGTAAGCCCTAAGTGGACCATTATAGATAATAACTAAACAAGCTTTGAATAAGTCTAAAATTTTCAAGAATAATAATCTCTGAAAAATATAAAATACTGTTATTATAGCTATGCATAATGGTCTAAAATTAATTTTTTAGTGAACTTTAATAAAAAACTAGAGTGCTGGTGTAATATCATTATAAGCACATTTGAAAACAAAGAGTAACAGGTGGTACATAAAATAAAATGTATTCTGGTTTTACTTAACACCATTCCCAATTTTTTTACTTCTTCAGGCTAAAATTCAGAACAAAGTGACTTGTATACCACTCAGGTGGTTCTTAACTAACTTCTCACGCTAAACTTTAAGAAGCTTATTTATTATACATTTAAGTTATGCTACAATCAATAAATGTATTAACACATATGTATTTGAATCACTAAACCCAATCAGAATCATCCCTTTGTCTATAAAATTGAATATAGTCTCAAATATTACCAACAGTACAACAAATGCTTAATTCTCCAATAAATGCAAATAATACCTGAAGAGGATAATGTTTAACATTACCAATATTTTTGTGTGTGGGGGGGAACATTATTGTTCTTCTGATACGCCTTTGAATGTGTTAAAATAACCATGTTTTAAGTCATATCTTACCTAAACTATAAAAATAAAATAAACCAAAATATTAAAAGTCCTGCCACTAAGTTTAAAATGTACAGCACATTTGCTTTGCCCTTGATGTCACAGTCTTATTTTTCAATTCATATCTTGTACACTGTAAGTTAATTGCTTTTGGAAAGTACTTATTATTCATGTAAAAATTAATGTGCCAATGTGTTTAAATCCTCTTAAATGACCATTCATGCATCTTTCTTCTTTAAGTACCAATGAAATCTGTCAAAAGAAATCAATGCAAAATGGTCTTAAAGAAAGTTCTAATAGAGATTTTTTTTCTGCTAACACAAGATTTTCATATTCACCAACTTTACTTAAATTCCATTAATTTTTTAAGCTACTTTTAATAAATTCACCAAGTAAAATTTTTAGGCCCCATAGTCTGTCATTTGTGTTCCAGCTGACATTATGAATATTAATAACAGTGTTATCCTGATTAAATAGGCTTCATATGAAATCCCTGTGAATCCTATAGCTCAGACATCTCATTTTTCCAACTCTTTATGAATTTGGATTCAGACATTAAACTGGAAAAATCTTAAAAAACAGAATTAATGGCACATTTGCATATTGTCAAGCAAAAATTAGATGTTCTAATGATTCAAATAATTACAACTTATATATCTATATATTGTAAAAGGAATAGAAGACTTCTGTAAACATGCAATATATTTTATACTTCTACTCATTTTAGGATAAAAGATAAGACTAATAAAATACTAACTCCTTTCCTTAAAGATTTGGTATCAATAACTTGTTTCAATTAAAAATTATATATTCATGTTAAAACTAGCTGGACGGTTTTACAGCAGACATCTGATAGTATCCTTAATCAAAATACTATCTTATTATACCACAGTCAAAATATAATTGCTTTATTATTACTAATGTATACCAGGTAACAAAATAAAATCAATTTCCAACTAAAGTTTGTTTATAAGTTGTGCTAGAATAAATTACCTAGGTTAAAAAAGACAAAAAAAAACTTTGATAGAACATACCACATCAGCATCTGTTAAATTAAGACCTTCTCCATCACAGATTCCTAACCTCATTCCTTCAAGTTGTTTTTAATCTTCAAAGGAAGTAGTCTTATTATGTAGAAAAAAGGAAAAATAAATAATAATTAAGGAAACTGGATACCCTCTTCTCTCTCTAGCTATGTGGGAATCTGAATGTATCCACCAAAATTTCCTATCTTCACCCTATCAAAAAAATTAAGATGGAAAAAATTTAAACAAACAGCTCTACGATCTCAAATGTGACTTGACTCTTTATTTACTCAGCAGTAAAACACCTCATGAAACAAAATTTGTTCTTTGACTAGTCTAAAATTTCTAATCTACCTAAAAATTATAAGTGATTCTCACATTTCTCCTTTAAAATTAAAACAATGCCTTTTTGATAGTAAAGTATTTTATTTAAAAACAGGGTTCATCCTTGTAACAATACCCAGGATTTGTAAAAAGTTATTTTAAATAGGAAATGCCTTTCCTACCTTCTTCCACAAAAGCCTTATTATAAGCAAAGGTTTTTTGACTGACTTTGTTTTGGTTAATGGCATTTTTTTTCATAATACATCTTTAATCACAAATTTTATAAATTGAATCCAACGATGTCAAACTAGGAATCATTTGTAATATGGCTTCATATCCAACCATAACTAAGAACCTCCAAATTTTCTATTTCCTAGTTGAAAAAGTTGAGATAATTTCTGCATTGAAATGATTTAATTAAAAGGCAAAAGGAGAGCACTGTATTTCTGAGAGCCAGATATTTTATCACATAACTCATCATACACAATATATGCATATGTTCCACTACTGGATTTTCATCTTATTAGACAAAAGTCTCCCAAACATTCACAGTTCCCAGCACATTCTCTTCCAAATAGAATTCCTTGTCCTCACTGTGCCTGTCACAGCCCATTCCTTACTCAGCTCTAGACAACCCAAGTTCTTCAGAGCCAGGAAGAGCAAGGAGAGGTTTAGGGAGAAAGGATAAGGAATAAAAGAGGTTCCACTCCATAGCTATTAAAATTTAAAATCCATATACTATTTGACCCCTCAGGTTTACTATTAAAAATATTTAGAAAAATATCTAAAATAAATTTTTATGTACAAAGACACTCATTGAGGCAGTATTTATTTGTTAATAAGCTCTCGTTATACTGAATTTCTTTATTTCTTGAATTTACCAAGCTTATTCTTGCCCCGGAGCTTTTATACTTACTAGTTTCTCTGCCTAGAATTCTCTTCTCCAGCTCTCTACACTATTGTTCTCATTTAGTCTGGCTGGCTGTCTTTCTTTCCTGCTTTTGCCTGGTCATTCTACCTAAAGTAAAAAACTCTTTTCCCAATCATAGTTTCATGAAGGCAGTAATATAGATAATAAGTTGTTTAGGTTTTATTTCATTGTGTTTGATATATCTCAACCAACTACATATATTTAAGCTAATGCAAGCAGAGCCCTGGATTTTCTCCTTCATCTGCATTGTTAGAAGCTATTTGGCATACAGTGTGAGTACTCAGTATATATTTGATGGACAGACAGGTAGATGGATGGATGGATGGATCAGTGACTAGCAGAAAAACAGACCTAATGTAAATGATCCTCAACAGAAAACTGGTAAAATAAAATGTGGTATAATCATAAAACAAACCTATATGGTTTGTATCATACAAATGCACGCATGTACTACGTGTGGAAGATTCTTTCAATAAGCATTTATTAAGCACTTGTATATTATGTGTCAGATACTATCCTAGGAGATAGATATAAAATGATGAATAAGACAAATAAATTTCCTACCCAAAATACATCTTTAGCCAAAACAATGCAGGCACAAAACATAAATACAGCAAAAATAGAGAAAAATGTAAAATTATTCTTACATATGCATACATGCTTGAATAGGTGTAACAAAGAATACACAGGCAATTATAACCAGTGAAGAAAGGACATAAGAGTTGAGGTGGGGAGACTGAGGAATGAGAGAAGGAAGTATTTTTAGTTCATTTTATATCTATCTGTATAATTTGATTTTTTAAACATGTACATGTATTATTTTTAACTTAATAGTTAAATATTAATTAATAACCTTTGAATTGAATAGGAAACTTTGAAACTATTTGTAACTATTATACCTAAAATAAAAAGGACATAATTTTTGTGACTCCTTTGAAACTTGAAAAAATTATTATTACCTAATTAATCTTTTATAATTATACTTTATTATGGTTGTTTACTTGCTTGCTTGGTTTAAGTAGAGTAAAAAGTTAAAATTAAACTACTATAATAGGAATTTTTTGGAAAAGCTTAAAATGAGTTTCCTAAGAGGTATGCAAATATTTCTTAAAACAACCACATTTCTTTGTTCAGTCAGGGACCATTTATAATAGTCTTAGTGTTCAAGATTTTAAGGTTCAGAAAGTTTATATTAAAAATAACTTTTTCTATATTATGACAATTGTAGGTTTGTCTCACATAGTTCCCCTGTGCTATATGTTTTAGTAATCAAGAAATTACTATCAAAAAGATAAATTACAAAAAAAAAAAAAAAAAAAAAAAGATAAATTACTCCTCATTATTGACGGTCATAGAAGGATATCAAATTAGGAAGAAATAAGTATTTGGTTTAAAATAAATGACTCACATTTTTTAAAATTTGGAGGGCAAAACAATATACCACTTGGAACACTGAGACTGTTTTCAGTGCCAGTTACAAATGGCGCTTTGATAACAAAAATGGCACTGCATAGCCTATTGATAAATTTTTAAAAGGCAAAACTTTAAAACTAGTATTATTTTCAGAGTGCTAATCAGATATAGGATTTTCTAAAATATCCTGAAACGTTTTGCCCTAGGCCAAACTAAACTAAATCACTTTAATCTAGCACAGAACAGAATATAAAAACAAAGTCAGCTTATAGAATAGTTTCTCTAGGGAACAAACAGCCTGTTTTCATAAGATTCATGTGGGTGCCAAGTTCTGATGCAATTACCTACTCCTTCACACAAAGGCTTGCATTTCCACACAACCAATTGAAGTTCTTGGCATATCAAAGGTAAAAAAGTGTAAGAGCAAGTTAAATCAATCTACAATGACAACTGGTATGAGCAGCCACTTGAAATCAAATGAAATAACAACTATCAAAAAATGTCTTTCTAAAATAAAGTAAAAATAACCACATAAAGTCTTAATTATTTCATCAGGCATCATCATATTATTACTAACAGATTTTATCAAAAAGCTATTTAAGAATTTGTACTGATACATTTACAAACAGACATATATATGAGAATAAATATATTCCAGTAACAACAGTTATACCTTGTGTTTTGAACAGTGAATAGCAATTCATACACTGTATAATTAATGTTTATGCCACCTGCTAAAATTACAGTACCCAATCATTCTCAATGGACAGTGCTGCATGTAAACTATACATTTTGTTTTTTTAAATTATGATGTTGAAGACAACTTCTAGGCTGCAAAGTACAATCACTAGGACAAAATCTTTAAACAGTACAATGAACATTAGGTTTACAGCTCTAATTTCTAGTCATGGCTATCAGTCACCTTTATCTGAAGAACTACAAAAGCTCATGTAATTTCTTAAGAGTTATTCTTACTGAATGTTTTCACTAATGAAAAGTATGTAACAAGAATATGGTCCTAAAATAGATATTCCATAGTTAATAATAAAATAATAAATATACAGTATGAAAAGAAAATTATAAGCCAACTGTGTATAGCAATTTCTTTCAAGAAACATTTTTATTCTTCTTGCATTTGAAATTATAATTTCAACTATAAATTATATGTAAGTATTGCACTATCTCTTCATCACATTATAAAGAGTTTCTTAGGATCAGTACATGTTTACTAAAAATCTGTTTTAGAAAACACATTTTAAAAAAATCTCTAATGGCAAATAAATTGAATTTAAAATACTGCTTATAAAATTAATAGTAACACAACTGTACAGTGTTCTAAGTATTAAATAAATCAAGCAGTGTGATTTTAATTTCTTAAAAGACATTTTTCAAGACACTGATGATCTTTCATTTTAAAATATAAGACTTTTACTGTCTTATATTTTGTAGTACTGATTACACAAAATAGCTATCTAAACAATTTTGCATTTTGCACTAATTGTGTAAGAAAACCTTTTATAAACTGAAAAGAAAATGAAGAGAAATCAAAACTGCCATAAATATTCAAAGTATTACAAAACAGCAATCAAACATTATAAGACTCCTAGTGGAAGTATGTAACAAACTTACGTGTATCATCCTGGGGTGGGAGTAGGGTTGGGTGGAGACTGGGGGAGGAAAAGGGGAATAGGATTCATAAGGCAGGCAGAATAAGATGAAACAAAAATAACTAACATGAACCATGAAAGACAACTGTTGAAGTTGTGTAGTGCGTACATATGAATTATTGTTTCTTGATTCTTGTATATTTATGATTTCCATGTTAAGTAGTTTAAAACACATATTGTAAAATAAGAGAATATACAGCATTTTTTGCTCGTTACCAAAAGCCATTAAATAATTTTTCACAGGATCAACAATGAGTGTTCCATTTTATATAAGAATGTCATGAAAACCCCGTCAATCTCATGCCTGATATATACACATCCAATGTATCATGTAAAAGGTACTGCACATCTTTCATAAATATATATATGTAGATATACACACACATACACACTCCCTACACGGATTCTATATTGCATGCTGTCTAGAGAAAAGCCTACAAATTTCATCTTAGCATGCAGCAACCATAAAGAAAATATTATCGGCTAAGGGATATGTACTTTATTTATTAAAATGCTTTGGAATTACTCCCTGACCTTAAATTTAACAACTTCCTGAAGCTAAGACCTTATGTTACCAATGACCTAGTGCATATGGGAAACAGTGTTGGTACACTCTGTCACCTTTAGCAAACATTTTCCTCACCAAACTACTTAGAGGCCATCTGCTATACCCTGAAGCAACATCCTAGTTAGCTACTGCTACTGACTTGCAAAATAAGTAACCAGGTTTATCATTTGCTAGAGTCATAACTACATAAATTTGAAATACTCTCCAATTTTACTTTACAAAATATTTACTTCTATTCCTGGGGATGTTTCCCATATTTGTATAAATATGCCTTTATATTTCCTTTTAAAGGCATAATAATTCTAACAAAGATGACCTACAGAGAGGACTCAGAAGCAGAAACAGTGATAAAGACTATAACACCAAAAAAAAAAAAAAAAAAAAAAAAAGACTATTAACACTATGTCTCAAAATTTCCACACTTGTCACCATTTAAGAGTGTTAAGTCTATATACCCGAACCAACAACTTTAGGTAAATTTTATACTTCATCACAAAATAAAATTATTTTACTAAATAATAACCCTTTATATCAGTGAAAGAAATAAGTATATCTGTAATCTTTAAGGAGAAATGAGAGTCACAAATCAGGTCCTACCCTCAGTTTTTTTTTGTTGTTGTTGTTTTTTTGCCTTTTTACTTTGAGGAAATACAAACCCAAATTCATTCTGATTGAAATAACTGAGCATTTGCTTGAATGTCTCCTGATATCTACCATTTCAAACTTTAAAATACCAAAACAATTTTATTTTATTTTTTTGAGAGAGAGATGGGGGGGGTAGGGAGAGGGGGAGGTAGGAAGAGAGAGAGGGAGGCTGAAGCAGGCTCCATGCCCAGTGTGGAGCCCAACTTGGGGCTTGATCTCACAACCCTGATATTATGACCTGAGCAGAAATCAAGAGTCATTCTTTACTGACTCAGCCACCGAGGTGCCCCCCCCCGACAAAAATATTTTTAAATATATATTTTAAACCACAAATAAGCTCAAAAGGAAGGAAGAGTAAACATTCTCATGTCAAAATCAAACTATAACAGAGTGGGACTTGAAGCCAAGTAGTCTATGAAAATGTTGAGACCAAATTGGCTTAAAGGTTAAAGTTCAAATAAGCCGACATTCCCCTTTCTTAAATAGCAACCTGATAATCTCCAACCACCTGCTCAATGTCATAGCCATTCACAAGGCACCTGCCAAATTAGGTGAAAAAGTTAACTACCTAAGATCTTCAAAAGAGATTCAAATAAGTGATAAGAGAGTTTGGGATTAAATCAATAAAAAAATACAAAAAAAACTAAGCCACAAAATAAATACAATAGCAAAAAGCTGTGCAAGGGAGAAAGAAGGGAAAATAAAAATATAATAAGTGTATTACTTATGATTAGCATCTACATGACCATAATAATGTAAACACTGTATATCTTTCTAAATAATTATAATATAAGTATATTAGAAGCTTGAGAAAACAGAGAGTGAAGGTGTGTGTACCAGGGGCAGAAGTATCAGAGAGACCTATCCCCTTATAGTAGTTACTTGGATTGGCTCTCCCAACTTTCACCCTTCGTTTCCATTCGGAAGAGTAAACAGCTAAAAATTACATTCTATAGTCTCTTTGCAGCTCATGGTCTGAACGTAAAAAAATATTTACCAAGTAGATGTACTCCAGCCAGACATGGAAGGAGAAAGTAAGATAGAGGTCATCGGTCTGCTTTCAGCATGTAAAGTCAGCCAGACATGAATATTTCCAGTGGCAGAGATTCTGAGGTCTAATGTCTAGTATGAACCTCCGGGTATGACAGACAGCTGTGGTGGTCGCAGCAGCAGCTCATTGACCTCTAGACTGCAACAATTATATCATGACCATAAATCATGGTCTAGAGATAGTCTCTGACTTCTGTTCTAGTACTTGGAATAATTTTATAAGCTACAATTCCCTATAATAAAGGCCCTTTCTGCTTGGAATACCTAGGGTGTGTGTGTGTGTGTGTGTGTGTGTGTGTGTGTGTGTGCGTGTGTGTGTTTCTATCCTAGAACATGACTGATAATAAACATCTTCCCTACCTTTGACAGCTTCAGGAAGTCTTGGAATTGTGATAAGACTGGGGTAAGGGAATCAAGAAGTAGCAATATTAACATGTTATACAGAAATATGGAAGTATATTTCAAAAGAACTGGACAAAAGATTTTATAACAAATCTTACAGAAATTTGACTCCTAAGTAAAAGGCAAATACAATATTCTGGAGATGCATAGGGATGACAGTTGTATAACAATGTGAATGCACTTAATGACATTTAACTATACACTTAAAAATTGTTAAAATCTTATGTACATTTTACTACAATATAAAAAACACTGGCATGTTTTAAGACACAAGAGTTTTATTGCTTCATGACATTGTATCATAAAAGTTTTTTTTTAAAGATTTATTTATTTATTTATGATAGACATAGAGAGAGAGAGAGAGAGAGGCAGAGACACAGGAGGAGGGAGAAGCAGGCTCCATGCCAGAAGCCTGACGTGGGACTCGATCCCGGGACTCCAAGACCGCGCCCTGGGCCAAAGGCAGGCACTAAACCGCTGAGCCACCCAGGGATCCCCTGATAAAAGTTTTTTTATGATAAAGTTTTATAACAGTGATGCACTGTAAACTAAGTATAAAAAGAATATCAGTTTAATAAGAAAACAAATTTCAGAGAATAGTCAAGATTCTTTCCATTACTACTTTCTTTTTTAGCTGCCTGGATAAAATCATGCATACAAATTACCCTGACTCAACCCATATAGCTTCACATTATATCTATACTACAGTCCTTTTCATAACCTATAGTTAAAAATTGCAAGTTGTAGTAAACATATAAATATTTTCAACAGTACACTTAGGATTGAACCAAACCATTTTTAATTTTCTTTACCTTTAAAATCAACTTTGAGATATAATTTGCATCATGTAAAACTGCATCCATTTTAAGTGTACATTTGGTGAGTTTTGACGACCATCTACAATGGTACAACAAAAAAACCACCATTAAAAAGTTGCCTAGGGATCCCTGGGTGGCTCAGCGGTTTAGCGCCTGCCTTTGACCCAGGGCGCGATCCTGGAGTCCCGGGATCGAATCCCGAGTGGGGCTCCCTGCATGGAGCCTGCTTCTCCCTCTGCCTGTGTCTCTGCCTCTCTCTCTCTCTCTCTCTCTCTCTCTCATGAATAAATAAAATCTTTTAAAAAATTTTTTTAAAAATTAAAAAAATAAAAAGTTGCCTCATGCCCCTTTGCAATAAGTCTACCCTACTCTTCAATCCTAGGCAATCACTAATCTGTGTTTCTTTACTATATAAATTAGATGCTACTTCCAGAGTTTTGTATAAATGGGCTCATACAACATATACTTGAGGAGTTCAGCTCCTGGCCAAAAACCAATCTGTGATTTTGTAAACCTAATTACAGGCAATTACAAACCCTTCATCTGGCAGGCCTCACAGGGAGAAGCTGCTCTCCCCACACTAGACAGCACAACCAATGTTTGCAGTCTCTAAAGGTAGTTGCAGTTAAGAACTCAAGCCCCCCTGGTTGGCTGTCTTTATCTGGACCCATCCTCAGGAGACCTCCATAAAGGGCTGGGAAGATAAGGTACTTTTCTCCACTTTGGCTCAGTGAACAGTACTTTTCCACTCCTAAGTCCTTTACTCTCTCTCTCCTCCCTGTGCTCCACCTCTACCCTCTGAACCTCCTATTGGCCAACTTGGGCCCATAAAATTACAGGAGTTTTTCATTTGGGGTTCCCTAGGCAGTGAGATGATACCTATGTCTGTGCTCATCCACCTGACCCTAAAATGGGTGCACCATTTCATGGTAAAAAATGGAACAGTGGGGAGGTTAGTGCTTTCTCCATTTACTCTCTTGCTTATACTATCATAAAAAGTGATGAAAGGCTTGACAGTTCATTTCATTTCAGTTAATTTATTTACGATTTTATTTATTCATGAGAGACACAGATAAGAGTCAGAGACATAGGGAGAGAGAAAAGCAGGCTCCCTGCAGTGAGCCTGATGTGGGACTCGATCCCAGGACCCTGGGATCATGACTTGAGTCAAAGGCAGACAGTCAACCACTGAGCCACTCAGGTGTCCCAGCTTATTGTTTTAAACTGCAACTCTGACACCTAGTCAATCAGCTTTCTCCAGCTCATCTGAGCTCCTGACAATATTCTTCTGTATCTGAATGCTTTCTTTCATTTTGCATAAACTTTTGAAATTCATTGATGTTGTATAAAAGAGTAGTTCCTTCCTATTGCTCAGTAATACTCTATTGTATTGTGTGAACATACTGCAATTTGTTTATCCATTCACCTATTAACAATATTTGGGGGTGTTGGAGGGGAATGGGTGACGGGCACTGAGGTGGACACTTGACGGGATGAGCACTGGGTGTTTTTCTGTATGTTGGTAAATTAAACACCAATAAAAGTTAATTAAAAAAAAAAAAACAATATTTGGGTTGTTTCTAATTGTTGACTGCTATGAATAAAACAGTAACAAATATGCTGGTACAAGTCTTTTTGTAGACATAGGTTTTCAATTCTCTCAGATAAATATCCAGAGTGAAACTGCTGGATCATACTAACTTTAAGATATAGCCAAACTGTTTCCTAAAGTGGTTATACTATTTTATACATCTACCAGCCATGTATGAGAGTTCCAGATGTTCCATGGTCTAACACTTGGTATGGACAGTTTTTTTTTTTATAAATGTAAACATGCAAACTTATATATATATACACATATGTATATTTTACTATTCATTGTAGCTGATACAGTACAAAATGGAAAAGACAAAAAAAAAAGAATCTATTTTGCTTAATCAGGGTTTAAGATATAATTGACATATAAAATTAGTTACAGGTGTACAACATGATTCAATATTTGTATATATCATTACAAATGATCACAATGTCTAGTTAACATCTATCACCAAACATAGTTAAACTTTTTTTGTTGTGATAAAAATTTTAAGATCTAGGGATCCCTGGGTGGCTCAGCAGTTTAGCGCCTGCCCAAGGTGTGATCCTGGAGACCTGGATCGAGTCTCACATCAGGCTCCCTGCATGGAGCCTGCTTCTCCCTCTGCCTGTGTCTCTGCCTCTCTCTCTCTCTCTCTCTCTGTGTGTGTGTGTGTGTGTCTCTCATGAATAAATAAAGTCTTAAAAAAAATTCTAACATCTACTCTTTGTAACTTTCAAATATACAATACAGTATTACTAACTATAATCACGCTGTACATTATACCCCTTATTACAATCTTAATTTTAGTCATTTTCTTGTATATACAATTATAGCCTATGATTTTAATTTGCATATTGTTTAATGATGACACGCATCATTTCAAAGTGTATTGGTCCTTCATACATCTTTTTGTGTGACATGTTTGTTTAATGTTTTTAGTCATTTTTTATTGAGTTGCTTGCCCTATTACTAGGTGGTAAGAATTCTTAATATATTCTGAAAACAAGTCCTTTGCCAGATATATGTATTGTAAATATTTTCTTTCAGTCTATAGCTTGCCTGTTCATTTTAGTTGATGGTGTCATTTGGGGAAATATTTTTATCCTAATAAAGTCCAATTTATCATCTGCTTTTTTCTTTTGAGTTTAACATTCTTATGTTCTAAGAAATATTTACCAACTCTACGGTCACGACTCTTTTATGTTTTCTCCTACAAGTTTTATGGTTTTAGGCTTTATATTTAGATCAATAATTGATTTCATATTTCGTATATAGTCATAAGACAAAGATCAGAGTTCACTTTTTTCCTGTTACTCTAGCACCATTTAAAAAGACTGTCTCTTGTCCTTTGAGAGAAAAGACATATACATTGGCACTTATATGAAAATCAGTTGACTATATATGTCTATATTTGGGCTCTTTTTGTATTTCATGTCTATCTTTTCACTAATAACAAACTGCCTTCTTTACATGAGATTTCCAGTGTAAGTCTTGAAATTAGGTGGTGTAAGTCTTACAACTTTGTTATTCTTTTAAAGTATTACTTGGCTAGGTCCTGAGCATTTTCATATACATATTGGGGTTGGCTTGTAAATTTCTTTTTCATTTTTAAAAAAATTTATTTATTTTGAGAGTGAGAGAGAGTGAGCGCATGAGCAAGCACAAATAGGGGAGGGGCAGAGGGAGAAGCAGGCTCTCCATTGAGCAAGAAGCCTGAGGAAGTCTCCATCCCAGGTCCCTATGATCATGACCTAAGCTGAAGGCAGATGCTTAAATGACTGAACCACTGAGGCACCACTGTAAATTTCTTTTTAAAGAGCATACTGGAATTTTTGATGGAGATAAATGAATTAAGAAGGAATGAAAAGTTTAACCATCTAATCCATGAACACGGCACACCTCTTGTCTTCTTTAATTTCTATCAGCAGTGTTTTACAGTTTTCCATGTAAAGGTCTTTCACATATTTCACAAAGTTTACCCCCAGGATTTAATGCTTTATGATGCTACTGTAAATGTAAATGTATTTATTTTATTTCACTTTTTCAATGTTATTTGCTATATATAGAAATACAATTGATTTTTGTATTGGACTTTGAATCTTACAACCTCCACTAAATTCTCTTATAAGGTCTACTCATTTTATTATAGAGGCTTTAGGATTTGCTACATATGGTTATGTTATTTGCTAATAAAGACATTATTTCTTTCTTCCCAGTACATATGCTTTTATTTCTATAAGGCCAAGTAATTAAGACAGTGTAATATTGGTATAAGGATAATAGAGAGTACAGAAATAGACCCTTACCATACACCTGCACTTATGCACACACCTGACTTACAGCAAATAGTCCACAGTAGTGAAGAAAAGCTAATCTTTTCAAAAAATGATGCAGGATCAAGTGGATATCCAAGCAGAAAAAATTACCCTCAATCCCGACTTCATACTATGCCAAAAAATTAATCTGCTGATCACAGATCTAAAAGTAGATTTTTTAAAAAAGATTTATTTTAGAGAGAGAGCACATCAAAGAGTGAGAGAGTGTGTGTGGACACAGGGACAGAAGGAGAGAGAGAATGTCAAGCCGACTCCCTGCTGAGGGCAGAGCCTGAGGCAGGGCTCCATCTCAAGATCCTGAGATCATGACCTGAGCCAACTCAAGAGTCAGCTTAACCAACAGAGCCACCCAGGCACCCCTCAAAGTAGAATGTAAGCAATCAATTTTCTAAAAGAAAACAAAGAAGAATATCTAAATGATCTTGGGATGAGCAAAGATTTCTTAAAAAGTATACATAAAACACCAATTATAAATAATTGACAAATTGGACCAATAAAATTAAGATTTTTCCCTTCATCAAAAGATGTCATTATGAGAATGAAAGGCAAACAAAACACTAGGAAAAATCTGCAACATATTTAATGGTAACAGACTCATATTCAAAAAAATATTTTTAAAACCTCCTACAAATCTATACAGGAAAGACAATGCTTTTGTTGTTGTTGTTAATGGAAAAATAAACAGAACATCCATTTGACAAAAGAGTATTAAAAAAAAAAAGGTTTATAGGCATGTAAGGGTTCCCAGAATTACTGGTCATCAGAGGAGTATAAATTAAAGCCAAATTAGATATCACACATCCCACATACATCAGTGTGGCCCTAAACTAAAAGCTCTAACAAGGCAAATTGGAGGAGATGTGAAACCATAGGAATTCTTTTGCATTCTACTCATGTGACATAAAATTTGACTAATAAAACCTAACTAAAACTCAAAGCCAGGCCCAATCTGTGAAATTTTTGGAAATAACGTGCTAGAAATACCAAAGACAACCTTAATCTTTGAAAAATATTTTAGTCTTCCTTATTACCTCTCCCTAGATAGACGCCCCAGACTAGTGGGATTATCTGGGTTTTGGCAAAACCACATCTTCCATTTAAAGATACTTCTAAGCCTATTAATAAAGTCAGGAAAAAGAAATGTGAATATGAGTAAGGCCCTCAGCCAAAATAATCAATAGAAGATTTACAAAGGATTGTCTCCCAGGCAGTGCCTTTAGGTCCTAGAGTCTAGAACATTATGATCTCAGTGCTCAAACTATTTTAGGAGTATCTTTAATGCTGACACATGAAGAAAGATAGGAGCCTTGGACAGAAACTGATTATTACACCTTAAAAACTCTCAGGAGATCACTAGAGATTGAAAGCTTCCTGATGCAAATGTTAAATGTAGACTTTTTAAAAGACTACTGCCATTTTGTTATTGGGTATTGGTAAAATGTACACTTATCATCAAAGGTCATCAAATAATCCCAAGGTAAGACATACTCATCATGTCCTAGATGCTATAAAGAATCATTCAAATAAGAGAAGGCTGCTCAAGAGAGCTTACTGATAACAGAAATGTCATATGGAAGAGTGTACTACTCTGGGGGTAAGTTCAGGAGGAGTTCACTGTCTTCACATACAGGACATTTTTTAAGCACTGCATAAATGTTCTCCCAGGATCTCCCAGTTTGGATTGCTGTACACAATGTGAACCCTATGATTCTCAGCCAAAGCAAAATATACCACTTGTTTCAACAATGCAAGTTCCCTGTGAAAGCCATTTTTCTCTATCCAACTCCAAGATCAGAGGTGCCATGTTTTTAGGCTGAAATGTGGTATAGTGGGAGTATTTATTTATTAAAAAGATTTTTTTTACTTATTTGAGAGAGAGAGTATGTGCAAGAGTGGGGGCAGGGGCAGAGGGAGAAGCAGACCCCTGCTGAGCAGGGAGCCTAAAGGACTCTGGGATCATGACCTGAGTCTCAGATATTTAACTGACTGAGCCACCCAGGTGCCCTAGTGGGAGTATTTAAACAGCAAAAACAAAACAAAACAAAAACAAAACAAAAAAAACAATAGAAGCAACAAAGGTTTTTTAGTTTTGTTTTTTTTTTGCCAGTCAATCCCTTACTGTTACTAGCATACCATTGCCTACTTCAGAGTTGCAATGTTTTTCAAAATCAGCCATATGAGGCCTGCAGATAGTAAAACCATAGTAGAAGGTAGAAAAGAAAGATCTATAAAATGGGTCTCTGAGGTAAGATCTGGATATTCACAGAATCTTGGGTCATTCTAGTACAGTATGGCAAAAGACCCTGGATTATTGGGCAATAAAAACACTCCCTTACAGAGTCTCCAGGTACCTCTATGAAACTTTACCAAAAGAGTACAGTGCTAGCTTAGAGGGGGGTTGGGATGCTGAGGCAAATGCCCCAGACCTCTAGCACTAGCCAATTCATAGAATGAGGGATCACTGAATCACACAAGTAATACAAAGATAGAACAAATGATATTATTTGCCTTGCACTGCATAAAACTGTATTAAAAATCAGTAGGAGGAACAACAGCAATACAGCAGATGAGAAAGCTCCAAGCTCTTATTACCCAAAAGAAACATCAAAAAGATCCAGCAGGAACTGTCTGAACCAATTTTGTTGAACTTTGGAAAACAGTCAAAAGTTATCAGCAACCAACCAAAAACCCAATCAAGAAAAAGCCATCTTCAAAATGGTAGGAGAGTTTTGAGGCATTTTCTCCTTACTATTCCCCCATTCATTTTCACCGCCCAATGGAGGTCTTTTTCTTAAAGCAGTAGTAGCAGCTTGGTTCCCAGCTTCCTTCTTCTACTAGAGGACAGCAGAGAAGACCTGATATGCAAATTATTGTACATAATCTGTAATAATCTCCCTGGGGGACACCTAAAAGACTGATGCAAGGCAGCTGCCTGTGTATCACCTCACCTGGAACTCAGCTAGGTAATGGAGCAAACAGTACTTATAAGAGCTGCAAGGTAACTACGGACCCACTGACACTGAGAATGGGAGACATACAAGAGACGGTCTAGAGCCTGGAAGAGAAGTTGAGGTAAGACTCAAAAATTAAGACAGGCAAAGCAGCTAAGTATATAAGGGAATTTAGAAAGCTACCTACAGGGGTACTTGGGTGGCTCAGTGGTTGAGCATCTGCCTTCGGCTCAGGGCATGATGCCAGGGTCTTGGGATGGAGTCCCACATCGGGCTCTCCACAGGGAGCCTGCTTCTCCTTCTGTCTATGTCTCTGCCTCTTTCTGTGTCTCTCATGAATAAATAAATAAAATCTTAAAGAGAAAGAAAGAAGAAAAAAAAGAAACAAACTGACAACAGGGACCCAAACATTGATAACTGTAAGTGAATGTTCATAACACTATATTCACATAGCCAAGAAGTGGAAACAAACCAAGTGTCATCTGAATGGCAAACAAAATGTGTTACATATACATGGAATGGAGTATTATTCAACCTTAAAAAGAAGGAAATTCTGACACATGCTACAACATGAAGGAACCTGAGGACATTATGCTAAGTAAGATATATCAGACACAAAAGGACAAATACTGTATAATTCCACCTATATGAGGTACCTGGAACAGGCAAATTCAGAGACAGAAAGAATAGAGCTTACCAGGGGCTGGGGAAGAAGAGAATGGGGAGCTGTTATTTAATGGATACAGAGTTTCTATTTGGGATAATGACATATTCTGGAAATGGGGAGTAGTATCATTTACATACTGTAAATGTACTAAATACCACTGAACTGTCCACTTAAAAATGACCAAAATGCTAAATTATATATGTATATTTTACCACATACATAAACACACCCCCAGAGAATGAATGGATGTTATCTGTGATTAAGGAATAGTCCTCTAATTATAAAATATACACACACAGAGTCAACATTAATGGCCTGAAAATGGTCTTAGACCTACAGTTCCCAGATTAGGGGCCAAGGTATCCAAACACTACAACAAAAACTGAGGAGTTCCATGCATATTTTAAATTTTCAAAGGAAATAGCAACATCTGTTGAATATCCTGTGAACTACTAGTTCAAGGAGGTTCATTGTTAGAACATTAGATCTCACTGCATTCTTTGCAATGATTTTGTATCTTTGTATTGCTGGGTCAAAAGCAAATACCATGCAAAAATCACTGTGGAGGAACAGAAAGAACAGCTTAGAAGCACCATGAAAATATTTCTAAGACATTAGAGACCTCAAAAAAAAAAAAGTTAAGGGAACTTCTGCTTTAAGAATTCAGCAAATAGAGATGCCTAGGTGGCTCAGTGGTTGAATGTCTGCCTTAGGCTCAGGGTGTAATCCGGGGTCCCAGGATCAAGTCCTACATTGGGCTCCCCATGGGGAGCCTGCTTCTCCCTCTGCCTACGTCTCTGCCTCTGTGTGTGTGTATCTCTCATGAATAAATAAAATCTTTAAAAACAAAAATAAAAACAAATTCAGCAAGTAGGGGTGTCTAGCTGGCTCAGTTGGTAGAGTACACACCTCTTGATCATAGGGTCATGAGTACAAGCCCCACACGGGGTGTAGAGTCTATTAAAAAAAAAAAATCAGCAAGTTGACCATATTAGACCTCTACCAGTTCTGTAGGGACCTAACAAATGAGTAGTGACTAGAGTTGACACCTATTGTATTCTAGGCTTTGCTTATACTTTAATGGAAGCAATCACCAAGAATTCAATTAAAGGAACAGAGAATCACTTATCAGTTTGAACCACCTGGATAGGTTTCCTCTAATTTCTACCTATTTACAGAAATGGGCAAGGAAATAAAATATCATCACCCTCAAAGTAATGATCTCATTAAAAACTGGAATGGGCAGTTAAAATACCTGTTACCTGGGACGCCTGGGTGGCTCGGCCTTTGGCTCAGGGCGTGATTCTGGAGTTCCAGAGATCTAGTCCCATATCAGGCTCCCTGCAGCGAGCCTGCTTCTCCCTCTGCCTGTCTCTGCCTCTCTCTATATCTCTTATAAATAAATAAGTAGGGATCCCTGGGTGGCGCAGCGGTTTGGCGCCTGCCTTTGGCTCAGGGCGCGATCCTGGAGACCCGGGATCGAATCCCACATCAGGCTCCCGGTGCATGGAGCCTGCTTCTCCCTCCGCCTGTGTCTCTGCCTCTCTCTCTCTCTCTCTCTCTCTGTGACTATCATAAATAAATTAAAAAAAAAAAATTAAAAAAAAAATTAAAAAATAAATAAATAAATAAATAAGTAAAATCTTAATAAAATAAAATAAAATAAAATAAAATAAAATAAAATAAAATAAAATATCTGTTACTTAAATGATGGGTGATAAGGGCATCAAGGACTCGCTAACTTGATTGGGGCACTATATTCTAAAATTAAATATGAGAGGAAGTAAGAGGGAAATCCACTGGATAAGTTTCTAGGAACCAGATGGCAGTGAGGGGGTGGACGTGATGCACTTCACAATTTTATTCTTCCCACTTCACAAATTTTTCTCAGATATGCCAACAAAAGGACAGCAGTCCCAGCAGGGAGGTACTGCTGCACAAGACAAGTTATCCATAACACACAATTCGTACCTATTTCCAAAGGAAACTTTGGAGTGGCTCATGATTTCATCCATAAAGCTAAATTAATATTAACTAAAAGTACTACTTAATCACCAAAAAGAGACAGTCCTGTAATTCTTGATTCATCAAATTATATAAATTCTCCTGGTTAAAAATAAAAGCAAAGGTCTCAGCAAGGCTATTTTAACTGTTTGCCATATGAACAGGCAGCGTGGCCAAATCAGAGCATTCCACTGGGGGAAGGAAAAGTACAGGTTAAAATAGTAATAATTGGAAACAGAAATAAACAATAGCCAATAGTAAGAGAGTGGAGAAATGGGCTATGACACAAGAAATGATGCTATTAATTCTTTTCCCACAAGAACTTCTTAGAGCAAGAAAATAAGAATGAATATAGCTGGAAGAAAGCTACTGACCCATAAACCGCAGCATATGAAAACTGAGCAAATGCTGACTTATGACAAAAGCCTGAGTGATGTAGAGAGAAGATATCAAGGAAAATCCTCTTAATGACTCATCTAAAAGGTGGTAAATTAGAATTGTCATTTGAGTCATATTTGTGTTGGTTATGTTTATTATGATGGTTCCTTTGTAGTGCTTAACAATGGTTCTACCTTTGATTCAGGTGGGATGACTGTAGCAGGTAGCAGTCAGTATACTGTATTGCCACCAATCAAGGTCACTCCTTCCTGACAAAGTTACTGGGGTAGGAGGGAAAAATTATTGCTGCAGCTTATTCACTGTGTAAAAAGTCTTCTACTTTGATCTTTTGATTATAAAAGGCATGAATGGAAATGGAACAGCATTCATGGGCTAAGAACAGTCTCTAAAAGACTGAATGATACAATATGGTGGCTACACATCATGAATAGATTCACCCCCAGAAATCAGAAAAGGGCTGCTGTAGTAAATCTGTGGCTTACACAGACTGAACTTAATCTGAAATATACCTAATTGACTATTCTTGGGGCACAAAACACTTGGGCGTGTACATTATATTTAAATTACACTCAGGCCACAAATACTCAATGCCAACAGGATTTGTGGTAGCTCTGTCAACACTAGCCCCAACAGTCAAGAAGCAACTGAAGAGGCCCTACTAGGAATGGATTCAGATTATTGAACCAAACCCAAATGGTGTTCCAAGAAGCACTGCATCAGGATGAAATACTTGTCACCAAATAGGAACACTAGAGGGTGCTCTCTTCTAGAAGACTGGTCAAGACTGGCAGTCAGGAAAGAACTACGCAAGAGTGAACCCAATGCCTCACTAAGCTAGTAAAACAGTATACACCTCCACTACACTGAAGAAGACATACCTATACTCAGAAAGGACTAGTGAATATTATAATAATGGGATCTGTAGTTTTAAACTGGCCATAGATTTTAATCTTTCTGCCAGGATGGCATGATGTAACACTGGGATTATAGATTCATAAGAAGAATTAAATGAAAATCAAACTTACTTGATCTCCAGGATAAAAAATATTAGGGCAGCTAAAGGAAATACTATAAGAAAAGATAAAAATTAGACTGAAATGCTAGACATTATCTAAAGGTCACTCTATAAAGTAAATGGCTAAATGAAGTTTGATATATCCATATCCATGTGGTATAATTAACAGCAGAACCATGACTAATATTTTCTGAGTACCTATTACATACTAAGTAACGTACTAATATAAAACATATTTTATAAACCATTCATTAAATGAGGTAAATCAATACAGAATGACATAAAAAGATATCCTACAATTTACTAAAAAAAATGAAAGAAGTATCAGGAAAATATGTATAGCATAACTGCATATACATTTTAAAAAATGAAAACTATGCATGTATTTTGACATCTGGATGTGTGTTTGTATAAATGGATACATGGAAATGAGGCTGGTAAAATACCCAGCTACTTTTAACAGTAGTTAACACAAAAGAGACAAAGGAGATTGAGGGTAGGGTAAAACGGAAAACATTTAATATCTACCAAATCTGGGTAAGCTCAATAAGATTATTCTCTGTTTGGTTTTTTTTTTTCTGTATACTTGATGCATTTCATAACATAAACAAGATGGTATTAACAGAGATACACGACTGTAAATGTATAATAAGAAATGGTAGTTATTAATTGCAAAAAATAAAGTAAAGGCTTCTTAGGTGCTTGAGGTTCCATGGAAAACAAAAATGCTGATACCTTCATCTCCATTTCCTAACCCACATGAAATCTCAGAGGCCCAGCCTGCAGGAGATGAAATTAAGAGCAATATTGCCAAAGAAAATAGAAGTTTAACAAGTTACACACTGTAACTAGTATTGTAATTACATGTTAGAGAGAGGCTACTGGGTTTTGGTTGCTTAGCAATATTTAATGAAAATATTAGAGAATTCATAACTGATAGTTGCTAGATCTGACAGGCTATCTGTTACCATGCACAAGAACTTCTGATAGTGTTCTGATAGTGAGTTTTTCATTATTTTAAACATGCTAAATTCCTTCTAATTCATTATGACAATGATCCAGCTTATACCATTTTCATATTAAGAAAAATAAAATACTGCTAATTCTCTGTGTAGTAAATGGATTTCATTGATAATTCCTTAATAACTTGCTCTTTTTTTCTTTTTTTAAAGATTTATTTATTTATTTGAGAGAGAGAGAGTGTGTGTGCACACACAAGAGCACAAGAGAGAGAGCACAAGCTGGGGGTCAGGGGCAGAGGAAGAGGAAGAGGGAGAAGCAGATTCCCAGGACCCTGGGATCGTGACCTGAGCTGAAGGCAGACGCTTAACCACCCAGGCGCCCCAATAACTTGCCCTTTTACAAAAAAATGTATTACTGGGTTTCTTTCTAAATTACCATTATATTTTCAGAATCATTTCATAAGAAACTGACAGACCATAAAGAGAAACAAAGAACAAAAATTTAAGCTGAAGTATTAATAGTCAGTGGTAAAGTGAAATCTATTAAGAGTTCTATCATATTTTACAATGTATGTGTACATAAAAACATCACATTGTACACCTTAAAAAACATTCACATGTACAACCTAAATATATACAATATTTATGAGTCAACCATATATCAGTAAAGCTGCTGCAAATGTAATTTACAACACAGTAAAGCAAAGCTGGAAAAAGAGAGTTAATTTGAGTTGATCCCAATAATATAACAAACGAGGTCTTTGGACTAACCTTGAATACAACAACAAAATACCTGATAAAACATAAATAAAAAGAAGAACCTATGATCCGAAAAGAAATTTTTAGGCTCATAAATAGCTAAAGCAAGAATTCAGAGGGGAAACTACAGTAAATGCTATGGTACATAACCCAAGTCTCTTTCAGTATCACGGCTATATTCCCTCAATGTGGTTAAGAGTACGGCTGCCAAAGGCTCTCAGCTACGTCCTTTACTAGGACCAGCCCTCAGACAAAAAGAGCCACCTCACCCAGAATCATGCCTCCTCCCTCAGAGTGGCCTGCATGCAGTGTGGGGGTCCATTTGGGTGTATAAAATCCAACTCCCTTCCTCAAGATGAGACATCTCTAAAGGACAAAAAGATTGACTGAAATCTTTCTGCTACTGACTGCAGTTCAACTTCTCCTGCTTACTCCTGCTTCTCTCCATCCTCATGTTGTTTGTGAGAGAATTCCTCCAGCATTCCTCCTACACATCAACCTCAAAAAGTCTCAAAGTTTCATAGGGAATCTAACCTATGAAACAAGCTAAGCACAGAATCTGCTTTAGTCTATGGATGTTAGCCAAACATAAGTAACTGAGCTACTGATTTTCCTGTCCTTTTGAGGACCTATAAAAGATAAATCCCAGAATGTAACCCAAGGCAGAAGATACTAGGAACATTGCTTCCATTGAGCTGGGAACCCAAGTGTTACAAAGGTACCAAAAAATGCAAAGATATCAAAGAAATAAACTTAACCCATCACTCCCACTTAGAAGACTACAGGGAAATCCTCTGTGGTATTGATCAGAGCAGGAAAAAGGATCCTTAAGAAATTTTCACCACAAGCCAGGCCTTTCAAAGGTCTGCAACTCAAATTCACATCAGCTGGATGGTCCAAAAAATGTCAAATACTGGACTTAGTTTCAAATAGAGCCAGAATGGTAGGTTCTTTGGCACCTGGAATAAGTAAAAGCAAATCTTCTCTTCAGAAAGGTATCTTCATTCCAGGAATTCGAGTCCCACACACACCACAGAAATCTTTTAAAACACACTAAGTAGCACACAGTCAAAAATACCCGAACACACAAGTAAGTAATGAACTAAAATGAAAAAAAACACCATTTAAAAAAAGGACTGCACAAACCACAAGTACTTTGGTCTTTGAGGTTGTTATCAGTCACAAATCACAAAACCATCCATATTATACTTTAAAAAATAAGAACAGGTTTGAAATATATGCAGAGAACAGGGAGCAATACAAAGTGAACTGTGAATTAACATATATGAATGGGAATAAATGAAGATTCTATAAATAAAACATAACAAATGAATGTATAATTTAATGTGAGGTAACTTCCAGTTATGCCAACAGAGTGAAGTGGTTAAATGAACCTTCTTACAGGTAATAATTATGAAATCTAGGCAAAATTAAGTTAATGGAAAGCATCCCAGCAAAGAAAAAAGACAAGAGAGGCACCTGGGTGACTCAGACAGTTGAGCATCTGACTCTTGATTTCGGCTCAGATCATGATCTCAGGGTCCTGGGACTGAGCCCTGCAACAGGCATCTAATTTTTCTTGAAAAACTGGAACTTCAAGAAGAAAATTCCCCAAACCCCACAACTCCATCAACAGAACACTGATCACAGCTGGCTCGAGATGGCAGAGAACAGAGTCAGAACCAGACGATTAGGTGGAAATACTAGGGTAAGACTCTGAAGTAAGAGAATCAAAGAGTCAGTAAAATCCAAAATCTGAGTATAAACACTACCAAATCTTTGGTGGACCACAAAACTGGGCATGCTCAGGGGACAAACAAGCAAAAAACAACATACCAGAAGCAGTCTACCCTTGAAAGACAGAGCTGAAATAGGTGAGATTTATGAATCTGCTGCTTTATTAATTGAATGTGTTCCCCAAACAACAGAAGTAAGGGCAGCAAAGAACTGAGGCCTAAGGTATGAGAGGACAGAGTTCAACACATGGTAGAGGAGTGGAAATTAATGCAAAGATCCCTAGAAACAAAGAAGATACAAAATCTATAAGCTTCTAAATCTGATTATAAGTGCTACCCAAATCCTTGGCTGATCATCAAACTATATAGGCATACCAGAGAATGAGGCTCAAAAAAGCAGCATATGAAAGATTAAAAACTAAGCAGAAAGCAGTTAATGCAAGATTGGAAAGCCAAGGCTTATAATTTGTTTATACAACTTAACTGTCTCTCAAGAAAAAACAAGAACCTTTAAAAGAATAAAACAGGGGTGCTTGGCTGGGTCAGTCAGTAGAGCATGTGACTCTTGATCCTAGGATCATCATGAGTTCAAGTCCTGTGTTGGCTGTGGAACTTTCTTGAAATAAAAATCGAAAGAAAAGAAAAGAAAAGAAAAGAAAGAGAAGAGAAGAAGAGAAGAGAAGAGAAAAGAAGAGGAGAGAGAGAGAAAGAAAGAAAGAAAGAAAGAAAGAAACAAACAAACAAACAGAATTTTTGGACATGAAAATAAACAGTACCTAAAGCATATAAAAACTACAAATCCACAGGCCCAGGAAGCTCAAAAAACTCCAAGCATTTAGAAGTGACACCAAAAGCATGATCCATAAAGGAAAAAAATGATAAAGTGGATCTTATCAAAATTTACAACTTTTGCTCCGTCAACGAACTGCCAAGTTTATCAAAAGACAAGTTACACACTGGGAAAAAATACAAAGAAACTGCTACCTGGCAAAGGACTTGTATCCAAAATATAGCAAGAACTATCAAAACAACAATAAAAATGGACTTGAACATGGACTTGAATAGGCACTCATCTAAAGAGAATATAGAGACGGCAAACCAGGTATATGCAAGTAGTTCAACATAATGAGTAATTAGTGAAATAGTAACTATGACCATGATGAGAGAACTACTATACACATTTGGAAGACTGAAATTAAACTGTCCTGACAATATCAAGCGCTGATGAGGATGAGGAACAACTAGAATTCTCACACATTGCTAGTGAACGTGCAAAAACAATACAGTCACTCTGGGAAATGGTTTGACTGTTTCTTACCAAGTTAAACATATACTCAGCATCTGACACAATATCTCATTGCTGGGTAATTTCCCTAAATGTGAAAACTCATGTCCGCCCAATAATCTGCAGCCCAAAACTCAAAACTATATTAGCCTTCAACCCATGAATAGTAATCAAACTGCTATACATACATACATACACACATATTATAATGGCACATTACTTAGCAACAAAAAAAGAAGAAACTTGATCCAACAACTTGGATGAATCTCAAAGATTAAGCTGAGTGAAAGCTGCCAGCTTCAAAAAACTGCACATATATGATTCCATTTATATAACCTCTTGGAATGACATGACCATAGTGATGAGCAAGAGATCGGAGCTTGCCAAGGAGAGTAAGTGGAGGGAACACACAACTAAAATAAATAGCACCAAGGTGTTTTTCAAGGTGACAGAAAACTTCTCTATATTCTGGTTACAGGAGTAGTTACATGAATCTTTACATATGTTAACATTCATAAAACTGTACACCAAAGTTCAGAGCAGCATTATTGCAATAGCGAAAAGATGGGAACAATCTTACTATCCATGGATAGACAAAATGTGGCAAGCAGATACAATGGAATATTTAGTCTGAAAAAGGAAATTTCGATAGATGCTACAACATGGATGAACCTTAAAAATATTATGCTAAGTGAAATTAAGCCAGACACAAAAGGATAAATATTGTATGATTCCACTTAGATGAGGTCAAATGCATAAAGAAAGTCAAATTCGGGGCAGCCTGGGTGGCTCAGCGGTTTAGTGCCGCCTTCAGCCCAGGGCCTGATCCTGGAGACTCGGGATCGAGTCCCACACTGAGCTCCCTGCATGGAGCCTGCTTCTCTCTCTGCCTGTGTCTCTGCCTCTCTCTGTGTCTCTCATGAATAAATAAATAAATAAATCTTAAAAAAAAAAAAAAAGTCAAATTCATTTTAAAAAAAGTAAGAATGGGGGCATTTGAGTGGCTTAGTGGTTGAACATCTCCTTTTGGCTCAGGTTGTGACCCTGGGATCCTGGGACTGAGTCCTGCATCAGGCTCCCCAGAGGGAGCCTGCTTCTCCTTCTGTCTATGTCTCTGCCTCTGCCTCTCTTTGTGTGTCTCTCATGAATAAATAAAATATTTTAAAAAAAAAGAAAGTCAGAATAGTCAAATTCATAAAGAAAGAAAGTAGAACAGTTGTTACCCAGTGCTGAAGAAAGGAAGAGTAGGGAGTTGTTTAATGGGTACAAAGTTTCTATTTGGAATACATAAAAAATTATAGAGATGGAAAGTGATACTGGTGTACAACAATGTGAACGTAGGTAATGCCACAAAATTGTACACTTAACAAACTGTTAACAATAAAATGTTATCTATACCATAGCACTACATAAAATATTCATAGGGACATATACCAAATGAAAAAGAAGTCAATCTATATAATTCAAAATGCAAAATTAAAAAGAAATTGTCTGATTAGATTTTTAAAAATTCATCTACATGTTTACAACAGACTCATCTAAAGTGAAAAAAAAAATCAGGGATGCGTGGGTGGCTCAGTCAGTTAAGAGTTCAGCTCTTGGTTTCAGTTCAGGTCTTGATCTCAGGTTTGTGGGGTCAAGCTCAATATCAGGGTCCATCTTCAGCAAGGGAGTCTGTTTCAGACTGTCTCTCACTCTCTCCCTCTGCCATTCCCCCTACTCATGCATATGTGTGTGTGCACACATGCACTCTCTCTCTCACCCTAAAATAAAATCTTTTAAAATAAATAAATAAAATAATCAGAAAAGTTGAACAAAAAAGGATGTAAACAGATATACCATACAAATATTAAGCAAAAGCATTAAATTATATCAATGTGAGGCAAAATAGATTTTAAGGCAGAGGAAGAATTACTTTATAATGATAAGAGTTTCAATTCACAAGGAAAATACAAAAATTTTGAATGTTTACAAGCCTAGTAACATAGGCTCTACTACACATGTATAGCTGAAACCAACAAAACCTTGAGAAAATGGATTATTCAAAATGATGGAATAAAACAGAAAACTTGGTAAGAATATAGATGATTTATACAATACCATTAACAATCTTGATCTAACAAATCTGAACATAAATTAATGTTCTACCCAACATCCAGAATACACACTCTTTTTAAGCACATACAATATTACAATATAGACCATATTCTGGGATACAAAGTAAAATCAAATTTCAAAGAATTAAAACTTGATGGAGCATCTTCTGTAATCACAATGTAAAGTCAAAAATTGATAAAAAGAAAAATGTCACTCAGAAATTAAAATTCCCATATATTCAGAAATTAAGGTTCCTATATGCTTAGAAATTAATGTCAATGAAAAAAATACATTGTTTTTGTTTTTGTTTTTTAATTTTTAGAGAGGGAGGGAGAGGCAGAGGGAGAGGGAGAGAAAATCTTAAGCAGGCTCCATGCCTAGCTCAGAGCCTGATGCAGGGCTTGATCTAATGGCCCTGAGATCATGACCTGAACTGAAATCAAGAGTTTGACATTTAACCAATCAAACCACCCAGGTACTCCACAAGTCAATGAAAAAATCTTGAAGACAAATGGAAATTATTTTGAATTCTACAGTAACAAATTCCACAAAGCAAAACTTGTGAGATGCAGCTAAAGTCCTACGTGGAGGCAAATTTATATCCTTAAATACATATATTAGTAAAGGAAATTAAAAATTAATGAGCTAAGCATCCATCATAAGAAATCAGATCCAAAGTAAAATACACCCAAAGAGATTAGAAGGGAAAAAAATTAAGAGACACTAATTAAATAGGAAAGTAAACACACCACTGAGAGAATTATCAAAGCCAAAAGTTTGTTCTTTGAAAAGACTGAAAAAGTGACAAACTCTGGGAAAACTGATCAAGAAGAAAAGAGAAAATACACGAACAATATCAAAAATAATAAGAGAATATTATTAACATCTTTATGACAATGTATTTGAAAATGGAGATGTAACAGAAACATTCCCAGAAAAAAATATAACAACAAAACTGATTTAGTAGTTACATGGATAACTTGAATAAGCCTACAATTTTCAAAGAATTAATCAGGAGTAAAAAATATTCCTAGGAAGTACCATATTCCAGAAATTATCATCACTCCAATCTTATTTGGAATTAATCCAATGTTACCTTAAAATCTCTAGAGTATAAGATAGCAAAATCTTTAGGATAGCAAAAATCTTGCTACCAAACCTATATAATAACATAAGAAGCAAATTTCATTAATGAACATAGATGTAAAAATCATAAAATATTAGCAAGCAGAAACCAGCATAAGAAAAGTAGTAATGTACTGTAACTAAATTGTGTGCTCTCATTATAGATTTATTCAGTATTTGAAAAGAAATTAATATATCCATTAAACTAACATTACAAAAGAAAATCAAAAGATAGGCCAAAAAAATCTATAGAGATGAAGCATCTTGATAAAATTCAACATGCATTTTGTAAAAACCAACAAACAAACAAAACCTCTTTGCATTCTAACAATATAATAAATCTGATAACAGGTATCTTTAAAAAAGCAACGAACAAGAAAAATCCTCTAAGAATGGTAAAACATGAAAATTCATTCCTTTGATGATGGAACAAATCAGGAATCTTGGCTATTCACTCTTCTTTGAACCTAAATTTGAGGTCCTTGCATAAGCAGTACAGCAATGCAAAACCCCTTGGGGAAAAAATATTAAACTTTACTGAGAGATATAAAAGAAAAATCTAAATAAAAGGAAATATTTACTGTGGTAACAGACTGGAAAACTCAAAATTATAAAAGTGTCAGTTCTGTTCATGCTGAATGTAGGCAAGCCCTCTGGAATTCAGGAGCAGAGTTGGTGAGTATAGATAGCAATCTATGAGGGCCACTAAAATATTACTTGAATAAATTCAAAGTATGATGTCAGTTAACTGAAGCTTCTATATGTCACTCTTAACTGGAAGTTTAAAAGCATTCCTCAACAATATCCACTACACATGTAGTTGCGATGAATTAAAATTCAGAAAACAATCCACTGCACTCCTCTGGCAACTTATTATCTAAATTTGAAACTTATATATGTGCTTTCCATGAAACTGTTTACAAGAGAAAATGGAAGCTATATAAAACTGAATTTTTTTTTGCAAAATTTGTTCAGAAATGTTTTCCTCAACCTGTGAGAGAAAATAAGTTTCTGCATAATAATTTTAAGATAATAAAATCAGTTTCTTCCTATCCCCACTAAATAAAGGTTTGACAAATATTTACAGGTTTAAAGGGACTATTCACTTGTCTCTGTCCAGCTCTACCTATCGGAGTACTTGTCAGAGATTTTAATTATTTACCTATCTGTCCCTTCCAATTAAGACATGTGAATCAAAGGAGGCTTATAGTTCTCGTTGTGCCTGACTTACAATACTCAAGAAATATGTGTTGAAAAAAAAATGTGTGTTGAATTAATAAAATCCTGTGTTATAGATAAGGCTCTAAGAGAAGTTAATCAACCAGGTTATACATTCCAAACTAATAAGCAGTAAACTACTCATTTATTTATCAAGTATTTATTGTTCTAGGTCCTAGAATGTAGCATTAAGACCTAGACCTGATTCCTTCTTGTTCTTTTTATAAAAGTAGGGAAAAAAATTCTTTAACCTCATTTTTTTAGTAATAAAATTTCTCTCCAGGATTATAGCTGAGAAGGAGAAACTTACTTGAGAGGACATCACTACTGAACTGGTTAGTAGTACACCAGTTTCGTAGACATGAAGAAGACAAATCCCTTGCTAGGTCAACATGAAGAAATCAGACAAACTAGGAACCAAATTTCAAACTTTTGTCTAAAAAACAATTGAAGAAATCATAAAATCTGGAATAACAGAAAGATATTACAGTAACTCAAAGGTTAAGACTGAGGGGCGCCTGAGCGGTTCAGTTGGTTAAGCGTTTGCCTTTGGCTCAGCTGATAATCCTGGGGTGCTGGGACTGAGCTGTGCATCTAGCTCCCTGCTCAGCGGGGAGCCTGCTTCTCCCTCTCCCTCTGCTTCTCCTCCTGCTTGTCCTCTAGCGCCTCCCTCTGTCTCCTTCTTACTCTCAAATAAATAAAAAATTTTTTAAAGTAAGACTGAAAATCTACGTTATTTGCTGAACTGTTTATCTGGAGTTCTTGACAAAGTACTGGTTTTATTTTCTTCTATCTAAATATATTCTATATTCTAATTAACACTTTCCATTTGGATGGCCTCTAAGTAATAATCAGATAAAACAATCACAGAAAGCTATAGCAAGATAGTCTAATATTAAGAGAAATTTTAAATTAAGCACTTAAGTAAAAATAACTTTCAAGACATTTGGCATTTTTAAGTAAAAATTGCTTGGAGAGTTATTTCTCAATTATAAATTTCAAAATGTGAAACTCCTACATTTGTAATCATAGTGTGATATTACAGCACATTTTGTAAAGAACTTACAGAATTCCAAGCATTTTCAGCCCCACAAATATGTGCCAAGGCTAGGTTTTTTTCACAGCTTTTTCATTCAAATTCAAAAACTACTATGTCACTGATAGTAATTTTTTATAGCAATTCACCTTTTATTGAGTGTTGTAAATCATTCACCTCAAGTTTTCACAGGAGGAACACTTTTTACAAATATTTTAATTAGCCTATGTAGATTTCATTTAAATTATGTAATTAGGATCACAGATAAACAGATTTGGGGACAAACACAAGTGACTCTTGGTAAGTATATAAATCGACTGAACTAGTAGGAGTAGAAGCATCCACAAGAGATCAATGTACTAACCTAACCATTAAGCACGGAGTCCCGCAAAAGTCCCGCAACATGGGATGGAGTCCTGCAACAGGCTCCCTGCATGGACCCTGCTTCTCCCTCTGCCTGTGTCTCTACCAGTCTGTCTCTCTGTCTCTATCTCTCTCCCCCCTGCATCAGGCTCCCTGCATGGAGCCTGCTTCTCCCTCTGCCTGTGTCTCTGCCTCTCTCTCTCTCTCAGGATGACTGAAAAATAATATTTTTAAATGTAAGGGATAAAATTTTATTTCTAGATATGCAACAAACAGACCTATCATGTTAGATACATTATTATATGGGTTACTGAAGTTTAAACTTAGTATTATCTTATCAGATACGTGCCCTTGTTTGCTAAAGAACACCACCTAGCGTACAGCTCCATCTAGTGGAGAAATAGACAAACATCTCCAGACCGTTTTCAGTCCTAAGGAATTTGACAGTAAACCAAGCAAAACGATTTCTAAAAAGGCCAACTTTTCACTCATACTGTGTAATTATGACATTTTATCTAATCAATATTCTAACCAACATTTTCTATTTGAACAGTTATATTTTTGAATATTTTAAATTTCCTCACCATCTTCTAACAGATTTTTCCATATGGTCAAAAGTAATAGCAGTTGATTTTGCGAAAGAAAAACTTAGTATTCATACTGTTCATTTAAAGAGGATAAAAGACAAAAAAGTTACTCCATAAATATTAAGTGACATTCTGCAAGGAAATGTCAATGTTAAAGTCCCTTCAAACTTCCTTTGGTCATGATAACAAGAAGCTAGAGGATATAGACAAAACACAAGCAGGGTCTGTAAACACTCTGTTGATCTTTCCCCAGTGATGAATAACAATGAAAAATTTTTTGTATTTTTAAAAATTTGATGAAATTCCTTTATGTTGTAACAGACTAGTTCCCCTTTAAATAACTTTTAAAATACACACATTTTAAAAATATAAAACATTCTAATCATTGATAAATCTAAATTTCAAATCAAACTTTATTTTTGAGTCGTGATACAAAACATACAAATTTAACTTAATAAAAGCCCAATAAAATCAGGCACCAACATGAGTGAGAGGGAATATGGACCTGAGGAACCCATCAAAAGCTTCATGTCATCCACGTTTCAGCCATCTTGAAAGAGGATTAGGGAAGAGTAGGACTAGAGCCTTGGGTGAAAAGCAGAGACACTAGTGATGTTAAAAGATTAGGTGAGAGAAAAATTTGCATGGCTCTTACTTCCCCCATGTTACATTAGGACAAGTCTTATTTATCTCTCCCACCAATACAGAAACCAGCAGTGATAACCCAAGCTGTAAGTTCCATGGGGTAATGTCAAGGCAGGGCAAAAATACTACTAGGTAATGAAAAGAGGTAAGATCTCAGTCTATTTGGGCTGCTTTAACAAAGATACCATAGACTAGATGGCTCACAAACAAATTTATTTCTCACAGTTCTGGAGGCTGGAAGTCTGACATTGGGCTATGGGCAAAGTTGAGTTCTGGTGAGAGTCCTCTTCTGGGTTGCAGACTACTAACTTCTAATTGTATTCTTGCATGGCAGACAGCAGAGAAGAGAAGCAAACTCTCTGATGACTTATAAAGACACTAACCCCATTCAATGAGGGCAGAGCCCTCATGACATTTATTGCATTCTAATTATCTCCTAAAGTCCCACCTCACATACCATCATATTGGGGGATAGGGTTTCAACATATGAACTGTGCAGGGGTTAGAGAGAGACACAAACATTCAGTTCATAACAAAATGTAACCATCATTTACTCTTCTACCTCTTCTCCAAAACCTAGACTTGTTGGAATATAATCATAGCAGCTCCTATTCCCAAATGTGCCAGAAAAATGCATTTCCTTATCTTCTTTACATCTGGGTCATGAGATGGAGTTGAAGCCAAAGCAGTGTAAGCAGAAGTGGTATGTCAATTTCTGGACTCACCCTTAAAGGTATTCTATGAGATCCTCTAAACCTCTCTTCCCCTCCTGTAACAATCTTGAAAACCTCATTGGAGATGCTGGCATCACAAGATAAAAGGGATGCTTACCTCTAAGCCAAATGCTGTATGAGTGAGAAATAAACGTGTTGTATTAAGCCATGATATGGGACTTATTAGTGCAGCATAGCCTCTCTTAACCTAATATACAACTTAGAGAGTTCCTCCAGCCTCCAATCCTGACAAGAGTTCCCTAGTGCAGTAACAACAAATGTCAACAGTGATTCTGTGGAGCCTAAAATTTTAACTCCAAGCTCACCCTATCCCCTTGTCTGAAAATACATACAACATACTTTCACACATACATACTCACACACATTTCATTTTTTTAGACCACATGTATCACTCAGTTCAGTTCCATCACCATGTCTAAACCCCAGATATGGCAAAAGATGGTACACACGAACTGTGTACTGGCTGAATAAACTACAGCTGACTCTTAAACAAGTTTAAACATATGCAGATTTTTAAAATATAATTACAGTATAGTACTATAAATGTATTTTCTCTTCCTTATGATTTTCTCTTTTCTTTTTTAAAAGATTTTATTTTTAAGTAATCTCTATACCCAGCATGGGTCTCGAATTTACAACCCCAAGATCAAGAGTCACATACTCTACCAACTAAGTCAGCCAGGTGCCCCCATTATGATTTTCTTAATAACATTTTATTTTCTCTATCTTACTTTGTTGTAAAAATACAGTATATAATATACAAAACATAAAATATATGTGTTGTTTATATTATCAGTAGGCTTTCAGTCAACAGTAGGCTATTAGTAGGTAAGTTTTTGGGGAGTCAAAAGTTATACATGGATTTTCAACTGAGAGAGGGGGGACACCCCAACCCCTGCGCTGCTGAAAGGTCAACTGTATATTGAATCAATTCAAAGAACTGAATAAATGAACAGACTGTAAAATGTTAATTGATCAGCTCCTTGTAGAAATGCACCATTTCAATTAAACAGCCAGCTGCCTCTAGAAGCTAGAAAAGATAACAAAGTCTCCCTTAGAGACTCTACACAGGAACACAGTCCTACTGACATCATTTTGGCCCTGTGGGAATAAATTCAGATTTCTGACTCCTAAACAGTAACATAATAAATTTATGTTGTTTTAAGCCACTAAATTTGTGGTGATTTGTTATACCTGTTGCAGCAACAGGAAACTAATACACATACCTTATGAGTTTCTAGCTCTCACACTACCTAGCATGTTCAGAGACATTTTCAGGTTCTCTTATAAAACACATTTAAAATAAAAGAGGGGCCACAGTCATGAATCAACTGGAAAATGAATTCTCGGTGACCAGGAACCTGCCCTAAGTGTATCTCCAGTCTTCCTGGAGGGATTATTTCTCATATCAGGAGAGTCCTAATCCAGCACAACCATATATTAGGTGAAGTTTAAACATTTTCAAGTAGAACTCCCTTTCATTCAGTCACTTCCTAGAACTAATTCAGGGCTGACTATGTGGAATCATAAAATAAATATCTGGATACAGGTGCCAGCATTTTGCAACTCTGTAGCCTCTGACAAATCACTTCACTTTTCTGTTCTAGGAAACTGAATCCCAAGCTAGTAAAATTTCCAAAACAAAAATTATTGGTAGGCTTTTATTTGATAAATGACTTAAAAAATGGAGGCAACTACCTTCAACAACCAGAAGATAAAGAACATTTTAGCAGAACATACCTTCAAGAAAGACAACATTTTATTCTGAGTTAATTTAACTTTGTAAAAAAGCCAGGAAGATTTAATCATGTGATTTAATATTTTAATTCTAAAATGGCTAACAAAAATAGAGGCATTTTAAAGATATGTACATAGAATTTACTTTAAACTAAGATTGGGGTGGAATCAGTTTTTCAATCTTCCCAACTATCTTCATAAAAACAGAGCAACCAGGATAGCAAAATGAAACCATAAACAAAATATTTACCACAAAAGTAGGTAAACACCAATATACAACACCAACAATTGTGAGACCTGCATGACATCCAGCATCTGCGCACGTAGAAGAGGGAAACAACAGGGAGCAAAGAGATGTCTAACAGGAGATTCCCTGTTAGCAGCAGGGATGCTCTCCGCAAGCATGTAAGTGCAAAAGGTCTGAAGGGAAGGAGCTGAATAGTCAGAGCCTTATGAACTGTCAAAACATATGGACAAAGTTTCTTACACACTGAGGAGAAACTGGAAACAGAGTGTGAATTTATAGGAAAGACACAATATGGACAAAGTAAAAATAAAGTCCAAAAATAAACATAAAGGCCAGCTGGGGAAGGGGAGCTGGTAGAGCCAAAAGATCTTTCAAAAAAAGTTATTGGTCATTCTTTAAAACTTCTCAAAAACAACAGGAAACATTTTTATAACTAGTTACTTACATTTAAGTAAGTACATTAGTTAAGTATGTAAGTTAAGCAGTAAGGACAGTATATTATCTTTTGACCACTCACTTGGAAGATTTCAAAGGGCTTAAAAATCTTTGTATTCTTATACCGACAGATTACTACTAACCTATAATCATTAGGGTAAGTCAGAGCTGATTCACTGTTAATGTTAATGTCAAAAGACAGTTAATTCTTAATTGGTAAAATTCACTGATAGAAAAAAAAAATCATGAGACACAAATTCTAGATACTACCCAAATGACCACATCCTTTGGAAAATAGTCCAGAATTCACTAAAACAAAAGTAGAAAGAAGGAAAAAAGGATCACCCCTTACATTCACCACCAAAATATACTCTTAAAATCTTAGTGTGCTCTTTGTCATTTTTTACATATTTATACATATTATCAATGTCTACACATATTTAATTTTTTTAAAGATTTTATTTATTCATAAGAGACACAGAGAGAGAGGCAGAGATGCAGGCAGAGGGAGAAGCAGGCTCCTCGCAGGGAGCCTGATGTGGGACTTGATCCCAGGACTCCAGGATCACGCCCTGGGCCAAAGGCAGCCACTCAGCCCCTGAACCACCCACCCCCACCCCGCGTGTCCCCACATATTTAATTTTTTACAATACTATATCATAAGCACTTTTGTTCAAAACACTTCAATAACCACTGACTTTAATATCCCACTGGATGGAAATATCGTTATTTTCTGTTAGGAAAAGTACTAGAAGGAGCATCTTTGTGGCAGCTTTTTGAAATCTCACTATTAAATGTGGCAATGTTAAATATCAGTCTAAATTTTGATCCACTAATAGGCAAATCATACAATCTTTTGCTTCTCATAAAGTAATTCCTAAAAGCAAGAACACAATTTAGAGGAAAAATTATTCCAAAAAACTTTAGTGAAGAAAATATTTATCTAATTCTTAAGGTATATTTGCACACAGAGCAAACATGAGCTTTCAGAATCAACTGGTTAGTAATCATGTGATTAAATATTTTAATTGAGATTTTAATTCTAAAATGGCTAACAAAAATAGAGGCATTTTAAAGATATGTACATAGAATTTACTTTAAACTAAGATGGAAATTAATCACCTCATGAAATAAAGACAGTAGAGATAAACCACTGAAATCCTAAACTGAGTTTCTTACCAGTAAAGAATCACAAAGAAACTCACAGTGAGTTTTTTTATGTGAACTTCCTAAATTACTGCTTACCTACCCAAATGAATTACAATAATCTTGCCCACTGTGCCAGCTCATGCCACTGAATAAAATGTTCTACTTTGGGATATCATATGCTATATCACACAGTATCTGTAGCTCTCATGCTGGTAATAAGCTGTTTGACATAAATTAAGGAAATGGCTTTGTTTACATTAAATTTAAAAGATAATAAAAGTATTACAGTACTAATTAGTATTAAGACATATGCTTTAAAAAGTCATACTTCAGAAAATACTTCATTAAAATGAGCAAATTTAAATATTTAAAATTTTTCAGGTTTTGTGTATGGTTGAGACTTAATGCAAAACACCATTTTAACACTCGAATGCAAATAGCATCTGTAAAAAATTACCATTCAAGTTCCATCCAACAAGTAGAGTAATAGTATAAAAATTTTTCTAATTATGTGATGACCACTTAGATCCTTGCATCTTAACATAAAATTACATGAGGTTAGGTCATACTTGATAAGACATTACTTCCTAATATCAAAACATCATTTAAAATAAAAATACAGGGATCTCTGGGTGGCGCAGCGGTTTGGCGCCTGCCTTTGGCCCAGGGTATGATCCTGGAGACCCGGGATCGAGTCCCACGTAGGGCTCCCGGTGCATGGAGCCTGCTTCTCCCTCTGCCTGTGTCTCTGCCTCTCTCTCTCTCTCTCTCTCTCTCTCTCTCTGTGTGTGTGTGACTATCATAAAAAAATAAAATAAAATAATAAAATAAAATAATAAAATAAAATAAAATAAAATAAAATAAAATAAAATAAAATAAAATAAAATACACAAATAATGAAATAGACTCAGTAAGGGAGGAAAAACTTTTCCTCCAACCTCTTAAGAGTTCCTGGCTGGGCCTGAATAGTAAACTGTCAGAGACTAAAAGGAGAAAGCAGACAAATTCATTTAACTAAGTTTTATGTGACACAGGAAATGTCACAAGGAAATGAATATCTGAAAAAAGAGTTAGGCCTGAGCATTTTTATACTAAGTATGACGAAGAGCAGAAGGTCATGGAAAAATGTGATAGGACAAAAAGGTATACACCAAGGACAGTAAAACGAGGGAAACTCAGCACGGCATGTTCATTTGGATTCCTCTTGGTATTCACTCATCTTTGAAGATAAGGACACCTCTCACATGAGGGTCTTATGACCTGCTTCAGAGGAAGAGGAGGATGCACCTGCTGTTTCTCAAAATCCTTCAGCTTAAAATATTCAATATGCCAAAGTGCCGTATTTTGGGGTAGCTTGTTCTGAACCCTGTCAACATAAAATGAAAATATCTTAACAAATTACTCATCCTGTGTATTTTTTTTTAGGATAATAGAACACAGTGGGAAAAACACATGCAAATACTAATCAAAAGAAAGTAGGGGGGGCACCTGGGTGGCTCAGTTCATTAAGCTGGGATCCAGCCCCACAGGGGGCTTCCTTACTCAGCAAGGAATATGCTTCTCGGTTTCCCTCTGCCCCTACCCTCCCCCTGCTCAAGCACTCACTCACTCGCTCGCTCACTCTCTCCCTCCTCCCCCAAAATAAATAAATAAATAAATCTTAAAAAAAAAAAAGTAGGAGTGACTACATTAATTTCAAACAAAGTAAAAGAAGAAATATTACTAAGTACATATAAGGGCTTATTTACTAACAAGATCTAAACAATTGAAATATATAAGCACTTCACAAGAATGTTAACACACCCAAGGTAAAAACTGATGAAAGAAGCAACACACAAATCGATAATTATAGTTGAAAACTTCACTACACCTCTCTCAATAATCAGAAGAATAAGAATCAGAAAATCAGCAACGTAGAAGACTCGGTATTATCAACAAAGGACATTTATAGAAATTTTACAGTGACATTTATAGAAATTGACATTTGACATTTATAGAAAATGACATTTATAGAAAACTAATTGACATTTGACATTTATAGAAAACTCCACCCAACATGGCAGGAAACACAATCTTTTCAAGTACACAGCATATTTATCAAGAAAGATCCTATCCTGGCCCATGAAACAAACAAAAAACAAAAAAACCCCTCAACACATAGGAATTGAAACCACACAAATCATGTTATTTTACCACAACAGAAATCTGAAATCGGTAACAGAAATGTATCTCAAAAATTCCCAAATACTTCTAAACAATCCATGGTTCAAAAAAGGAAGAGTTAAGGGAAATTTAAAAATATTCTAAACTATACAATAGAAACACATGTTAAAATTTGTAGGATGGGGATCCCTGGGTGGCGCAGCGGTTTAGCGCCTGCCTTTGGCCCAGGGCGCGATCTTGGAGACCCGGGATCGAATCCCACATTGGGCTCCCAGTGCATGGAGCCTGCTTCTCCCTCTGCCTGTGTTTCTGCCTCTCTCTCTCTCTGTGACTATCATAAATAAATAAAAATTTAAAAAAAATTTGTAGGATGTAGCTAGATTAGTGCTTAGAGGAAATTTATAGTCCTAAAGACATATATGAAACAGGGAGGAAGAGAAAAAATATTTTTAAAAAGGAGGAAGACCTCTTATTAATTCTTAAGCTTCCGCCTTTAAAAAAATACAAAGTTAAGAAAAAATTAAACCCAAAGTAAGCAGAATGAAGGAAACTGTAAAGAGCAAAAATCGATGATAATGAAAATGTAAAGTCAACACAAAAAATCAATGAAACTGGGGCACCTGGGTGGCATAGTCCCTTATACACCCAACGCTTGGTTTTAGCTCAGGGTCATGATTTCAGGGTCAAGAGAACGAGCTCTGCACTGGGCTCCATGTTGAGTGTAGAGTCAGCTTGAGATTCCCTCTTCCTCCCCCCACCCCCCACCCCCGGCTCACACTCTCTCTCAAATAAATAAATAAATCTAAAAAAAAAAGGAAGAAGAAGAAATAAGAAGAGAAAGAAAGAAGAAGAGGAAGAAAGAAGAAGAGGAAGAAAGAAGAAGAAGAAGAAGAAGAAGAAGAAGAAGAAGAAGAAGAAGAAGAAGAAGAAGAAGAAAGAAAGAAGAAAGAAGAATCAATGAAACCAAAAGCTGGTTCTGTGGGGGGGGGGGGGGGGGAATCAAAGAAATTGGCAAGCCTCTTGTCAGACTAGTTAAAACAAAAATAAAGAAGACACAAATTACCAGTAACAGGAAGAAGAGAAGGACAGGAAAATAATCCCAAAGGCATGAAAAAGATAAGAAGGGAATAAATATGACAAGCAATTTCATACCTGTAATTTTGACAAACTCCTTGAAAGACACCATCTACCAAAGCTAACGCAATTAAGAATACTCAATAAAAGTCCTAATTCTATTTAAAAAATTGAATCCATAGTTTTTTAAAAAAAACTCTCAACAGAGAAAACTCCAGGCTCATAAATTATGGATCTCTGAAATCCCCTTTCTTTCCTGAAAACCTCCTTCTTGAGGAAGTTTCTCCTTAAATCTGCACCATATGTTATTTAAGCCAGCTATATAGCTGGTCCTCCAAGAACATCATTTCACTGTGCTCCCTGCTTAGACTGTTTCCTACATTCTAGGGCTTTCTTTAACTTCTTTACCAGAGCATAACTTCTGAGATTTCCAGGTTTAAAAATAGGTTTTTTAAAAGGATCTATTTACTTAAGAGAGAGCACACGAGCAGGAAGGGCAGAGGGAAAGAGAGAATCCCAAGCCAACTCCATGCTGAATGCTGAGCCCCACGTGGGACTCGATCTCATGACCCTGAGATCACCATGTGAGCCAAAACCAAGAGTTGGATGCTTAACTAACTGCACCACTCAGGTGCCTGTGCAAATATCGTTTTTTTATTCCCACACTTGATTGTTAAATAGCCACAATTCTGGTCAAGGCTGATGTTGATATGTTCTTTTTTTTTTTTTTTTTCTATTTTTGTTTTCTCTGGAAACCTTCAAGATTTCTTTTTTTTCATTCTTGGTGCTATGGAATTTCACAAACACGTGCCTATAGGTAGGCTTTTTTGTTTTTAAATATTGAGCATTCTTAGGAATAGAAACACCTAATTTTCAATGAAGATTGTTTTGGTTGGGGTGATAGAATTGGGGGTAATGTTTCACTATCACCTTTTTTTTTTTTGCCTATGTTGCTTGATGAAAGAGTTTATAATAAGCATATATTGTGTTTATAAAAGCTATACCATTAAAAAATAATAAGAATGTCCCACAATGTCAACTAAAGCTTTAAATGTGCAAACTCTGATTCCATAATTCTATGTTCTAGCAAAGGGTGCAAAATTTTACATACAAGAATATCTATGACAGTGCTGTTTATAACGTTAGATTAGAAACAGCACAAATGTCTACCAGTTAGGGTCTGATTAAACCAACTATGGTACATAGATACTATAAACACTATATATGTATATAATATACCCTGACATAGAAAGATGTATAAAATATTACTAAATGAAAAGGGTGTTATAAAATAATATAGCATTACCATTGTTATATTAATATTTTTTTAATTAATTAATTTATTTATGATAGTCACACACAGAGAGAGAGAGAGAGAGGCAGAGACACAGGCAGAAGGAGAAGCAGGCTCCATGCACCGGGAGCCCGACGTGGGATTCGATCCCGGGTCTCCAGGATCGCGCCCTGGGCCAAAGGCAAGCGCTAAACCGCTGCGCCACCCAGGGATCCCACCATTGTTATATTAAAATAAAAAAGCAAACAAGCCAAACCATGTGTTTGGGTATATATACACATGTAAGGAAATGCATAAGGTCTGAAAAGATGCATTCCGTGATGCATAGTTTCTCCAAAAGAATGATAAAGCATATATAATTTCCATAACTGAAAACAGAAAATGGAATACAAAATACATATTTAATGATCTAATTACCAAATGCTCCAATTTTAAGACAAAGATGTCCCACTGAATTTTAAAAATTCAATTCTAAGCACACATCAACCAAAAGAAGGCTGATATAGCTATATCATAATTCAAAAGAGTCATGGATGGGAGATGATTCAGGAAACATGACAACTAAATGCAACATAGGACATGGATTGAGTCCTAGAACAACAACAAAATTAAGAGAAAAAAAATAGTGTTATTTGGATAAGGTATATAATTTGTGGATAATATTAAACAGTATTAATTTCTTGGTTTTGATTACTGTACTATGATAATGCATTATGTTAACATTAGTAGTATGGTGAAAAGTTTACAGGAACTCTCTATTTCTGCAACTTTTCAGTAAGTCTAAAACTATTTCAAAATAAAGTTTTTTTAAAAAACCAGACTAGACTTTAAAACCAAAGGCACTACTGAAGTGCCTAGGTGGCTTAGTTGGTGAAGCATCTGCCTTCAGCTGAGTCTATAATCCAGAAGTCCCAGGACAGGGTCTTGTGTCTGGCTCCCTGCTAAGCAGGGAGTCTGCTTCTCCCTCTGTCCCTCCCCCCGCTCGTGCACAAGCTCTCTCTCTCAAATAAATAACTAAAATCTTTTTAAAAAGGCATTACTAGAGATAAAAAGGAACATTTCTTAGTGGGGAAAAAAAGGTTCAATTCATAAGAATATAGACTAATTATAAAGTTTATGTTTCTAACAAAATGACCTTAAAATAAGTAAATCAAAAATTGATAGAACTACTAGGGAGAAATAAATTTATGATTACACAGAGATTTAACACACAGTAAATTCTCAGTATTCATCAATTCATCACATGCACATGCATGCGTGTATGCATGCACACACACACACACAAATCAGTAAGTAAAGAGATTTTCAACAAGAGCATTAACAAACGTCACCTAATAGACATATAAAGCATTGCATCAGACCACAGAATTCATGTCTCTCTCTTTCACATAAATGCACAATCATCATATTCACACAGCATTTAGAAAAGAACAAAACCATATACAAAGCAAGGACTTATATATTTTGATGACTATTGAAAATATTTTGATGGTAGTTACATGGGCGTTAACTTTTTAATTATTCATTGAACTGTCCACATGTATTTTACATCCTTTACTTTACACTTATTACATTTCCCAATAAAGTTTTTTAAAATTTCACTCATCTATATCATTTATTTCCTTTTTTTTTTTTCCAGTTTTTCAACACTGAAAATTCCACAGCAGCAAAATTCTCAAGATTCCGAAACTTATAAATCCAGGAACACTAAAGGATATTCTCAAAATAGTATTTATATACAATCAAATAACCATAATGCAAAACTACAAACAAAAGTAGATGACCTGAGAATATACATCCTAAATCAGTAAACGATCTAAATTAAAAACATCTTCAATACAGATAATAACTGAATCAAAGGTGCTTGTGTCAACTGCCAAAAAAGGGGTTCTATGGTAAATTCATCTCATCAATTATCCATTCTAATAAAACCCTCAACAAAAATAGTAATTCTTAACTTTCAAAGTAATGATCTTTATTGTTGCCAGTTCTGAAATCAAACAAATACACAGCAATTTAGTTAAAACAAATACAGAATAGTTAAATGATTAATATTTTACTTTTTAAGAAGTAAAAAAATTGCATATTCCCAAAAATGTTTAAAATTACAGAAACAAATTGAAGCTATGTTCACAAAAACTTCAGGATAAACTATTTCTTTTATTAAAAATTTTCTTTCTAGGGGTGTCTGTGTGGCTCAGTGGTTGAGTATTTCTGCCTTTGGCTCAGGTCATGATCCCAGGGTCCTGGTATTAAGTTCCACATCAGGCTCCCTGTGGGAGCCTGCTTCTCCCTCTACCTCTGTGTCTCTGCCTCTCTCTGTCTTTCATGAATAAAGTCTTAAAAATTTTTTTCTTTTTAATAAAAATTTATTAAAAATTAAAAATTACTAAAAGTAGTTTATTACTTGTTGCTGCTAAACAAATTACCCCAGAACATAGCAGGTTAAAATAGCACACATTTGTTATCTCAGTTCCTGAGCTAGATCCTCCAGTTCAGGGTCTCCCACAAGATGGTAATCAAGACTTCAGGCAGGGCTACAGCCCTTTCAAGGTTTAACTGAGCAAGATCTTCTAAATTTACTCAGTGGTTGTTGGCAGGATTTAGTTCGCAGGGGGTTAAGGAACTTTCTCTGTGGGCTACTGGTCAAAGGCTGCCCTCAATTCCGTGACAGGTGGGTCCTTAACCTATAGGTGAGTTCATGATATAGCAGGTGGTTTCATCCAAGTGAGCAAGAAAGAAAGGGCCAGCAAAAAGGAAGTTACATCTACTGTAACATAATCTCTTAACTTTCATCATATCCTATTAGAAGTGAGCCTCTAGGTAGTCTACCCTCAATGGAAAAGGATTACACAAGAGGATGGATACCAGGGTTATCTTAGAAGGCTGGCTCTCACAAATAGCATAACAGAAAGGGAACTGGAATAAGGTGGCGCTAAATCGCTGAGCCACCAGGGCTGCCCCAGATCCAGAATTTCTATGTGAGAGATACTTAAGGACAACAGTGGCTGGTGGTAGAAGCTAGGCCTAAGTGGCTTATTGTAAATCTGTGTTTGCATAACAATCAAGTAAGAATGACCCAAACTCAATTACCTATAATCAAAGAAGAGATCAAATTGATGGAGATTACCCCTAAATCTCTCATTAGTATTAGCATATATCTAAATACATTCCTAAATTCACTTCTATAAACCATCTGTGAAAAAAGAAATTGTTAGCTAAAAATGTTAACCTAGGCTGAAATAGTAGTCAAACTGTTTGACACTTTCAAAAGGTTTTTTTGATATTTTTGGTACTCAGTGAAAGGCAGGAAGCCCCAAGTAAGAGAAGATGAACTGGAAAGCCCAAAGGAGCACCTAAAACAGAAAGGACCTCCACCATCGGCAGGGAGGCCACAGCTTTCATGACCCAAATCACTGGCTATATTATTTTCCATAGTTTGATGTACTCAGATAGATGTAAATTTTAATCAAGCCATCCCACATTGGAACACCTCAAATGACAGTATCTCAAAATATTACAAAAGGATTTTATGCTTTTTATACTTTTATTTTACTCAAAGTGTCCAGAACTATTTGGATATTCATCCCTTCCTAGCCTTTTACACAATATCAGAAAAGGGGTGTATCTCCTTTTTCTCACCTCTTACCTCTCTTTTGTTCTTCAGTTTTAAAGGGATAGGTAAAAGGAGTAATCAGAACAGTATAAAGAAGCCTGAAACAGCTCTCTAACTAGCCTTGAGGTAAAACTGGTAAGAACAAAGTAAGTATGCTTAGAGATTCCAAATTTAACTCCAAAACGCTATAGCACGTGCTGCATTAATACTATTATTTAACCTCAAAACACTAGAGCACACACTTAATATTTAACCCTATTAGGTATTTAGATTTTTTTTCAATGTAGCCCCCTCAATTAATAATTTCACTACCGCCTTTCACGAAGATGGCGCCGAAGGCGAAGACGGAAGCCCCTGCCCTTCCCAAAGTCGAAGCCAAAGCAAAGGCTTTGAAAGTGAAGAAAGCGGTGCTGAAAGGAGTACAGTCACCAAAAAAAAAGGAAGATCCGCACAGTCACCTACATTCTGACGACCCAAGACCGTAGGTCTCTGAAGGCAGCCCAAATATCCTCGAAAGAGCAAAGAGCACCCCCAGGAGAAACCAGCTTGATCACTATGCCATCATCAAGTTCCCCCTGACTACTGAATCAGCCATGAAGAAAACAGAAGACAACACACTTGTGTTCATTGTGGATGTCAGGGCCAATAAGCACCAGATCAAACAGGCTGTGAAGAAGCTCTAGGACATTGATGTGGCCAAGGTCAACACCTCGATCAAGCCTGATGGAGAGAAGAAAGCATATGTTTGACTGGCTCCTGACTATGATGCTTTGGATGTTGCCAACAAAATTGGGATCATCTAAACTGAGTCCAGCCGGCTATAAATCTAAATATAAATTTTTCACCATAAAACAACAACAATAATAATAATAATAAAATAATTTCACTACCACCATTGGGCTAAAGATTGAACTATCATTTTTTAAAAAGATTTATTTATTTGAGATAAAGAGCAAGGCAAGCAAGCGCATCTGCAGGGGAGGCACAGAGGGAGGGAGAATCTTGAACGGACTCTGCTGAGTGGCAGCCTGACCTGGGGTTTTGATCTCACCACCCTGAGATCATGACCTGAGCCAACATCAAGATCTGGACACTTAACTGACTGAGCCATCCCGGTGTTCCTGAACTGTCATTTTGAAACAGTCATTTCTCAACAAAGTAGGAGTTAGCAATCTATGAAATAAGAATAAAAAAGGGGGGGAAGGGACAGAGGAAGAAAAGGAGGAAAGGCAAGCAAACAAGCAGGCAGGCGAAAGGGAAAGAAAAAAATAAAGAAAAGAAACAAGAAACAAGGAAAGGAAGAAAGAAGAAAATACAACAGAGGCTGTATATGATCTGCAAAGCCTAAAATACAAGCAGTCCTAGCTTTAGACACTACTGCATTAAATGAAACTCTACAAAGCAAGGACTGCCTATATTTACTATCTGGCCCCTTGTAGAAAAATTTAACCCCTGAAATAGAGGATATCTAAATGATCTAAATGATCAATAAACATATGAAGAGGTGTTAAATATTATTAGGGAAAATGAGGGGGAAAACGCCAATGTGATATCACTATAAATCCACCTGAATAGTTAAATTGAAAAAGACAACACTAAATGTTGCAAGAATTTGGAAGAGTCAGAATTCTCAAGCGACGCTGACAGGAGTGTTGACACAACTAATCTGAAATTTTTTTCTGGTAGTGTATACCAAAAATACATACCTGCATACCCTATAACTATTTCACCAATAGGTATATGTATAGCCAACAGAAATGTACACATATATTCACCAAAACACAATTGACCCTTAAATAAACAGGAGTTAGAAGCACCAACCCCACACAGCCAAAAATCCAAGTTTAACTTCTGACTCCCTAAAACTTTAACTAATAGCCTACTGTTGACTGGAAACCTATCAATAACATGGTCTATTTATACAAATTTTGTATATGTATTATATAACTACATTCTTACAATAAAATAAGCTGAAGAAAAGAAAATATTCAGAAAATCACAAGGAAGAAAAAATATACATTTACAGTAGTGTACCGTACTTATTGAAAAAAATCCACACATAAGTGGACCCCTACAGTCCAAATGCATGTTGTTCAAGGGTCAACAGTACTTCTAAATTCATAGAAACCCTATTCATAACAGCCAGGAACTAGATGGAATATTATGCAGCATAAGAACTACTGCTACAGGGGGGAATCCCTGGGTGGCTCAGCAGTTTAGCGCCTGCCTTTGGCCCAGGGAGTGATCCTGGAGTCCTGAGATCAGGTCCTGCCACCGGCTCCCTGCGCGGAGCCTGCTTCTCCCTCTGCCTGTGTCTCTCTCTGTGTCTCTCACGAATAAATAAATTTTAAAAAATCTTAAAAAGGGGGGCAGCCCCGGTGGCACAGCGGTTTAGCGCCGCCTGCAGCCCAGGGCGTGATCCTGGAGACCCTGGATTGAGTCCCCCCTTTCTGCATGGAGCCTGCTTTTCCCTCTCTCTCTCTCTCTCTCTCTCTCTCTCTCTCTGCATCTCTATGAATAAATAAATAAAATCTTTAAAAAAGTTTTTTTAAAAAATCTTTAAAAGAGAACTACTGCTACAGAACTTGTACAAATCTCACAAATACAATATTGAGCAAAAGTGAGACTCAAGTGGCTATTTACTGTATGATTCCATTTACATAAAGACAAGAATAGGTAAATTCATAGATGACCTTAGAAACAGACATAACAGTCACCTTTGGAAATGGGTCACGCAAAGTGGGGTTTCTAAGAGTAACTAAAGGTCCTTCTTGATCTAGGTACTGGATACATGAATATGTATGGGCTTTGTGAAAATTAAAATGAGCTATACACTTATGATTCATATGGTTTTCTCTATGTCTATTATACCTTAAAAACATACTAAAAAGATTTTTACAAAATCTATGCCTTTAAAAGAAAATTGTGTACACTTCCTCCCTTATATTTTTCTGACTTGCCATCATTACTTCTAACCAATGGAGTATCTTGTTATCTTATAGAGACGTCAGCTTTGTTTTAATTTTCTTGGTATACTATTGCACAGGATAGCCAAATGGGCATGTAACTGTCATTTGCGTTTAGCACCACACTAAATCCCAAGGAGAAACTTTGAAAAGCCAGTAATTTATGGTAGTATGTCAAAGTTACCTGGAGAGTGGGGGGGCCTTGAAATGTGGTTTTGTTTGGCTCTTTGTGTTGGTTTACTTTTGTTTACTGCCACAGTGATTTAATCTGCATAAAACGTTCAAAGGATGTTTTCCAAAAAGCCTGTCCTGTGAATTTTCTTTTCTTTTCTTTCTTTCTTTTCTTTTCTTTTCTTTTTTCTACCATCCTGCTTAATAAGGCAGCTACCTTGTGTTTATCTAGTTCCTTCCATCCCTGGAGCTTAAAAAAACTTCACAAATACTATTCGGTGGCGTCACCTTCCAGAGAAATTTGGGCTCAGGGACATTGTGAACCCAGAAATTCAAATACTATCCTCGTACAGCAGGGCTCTCTGTGCCTAAAGCAGCGTCGCATTCTTTGCTGAAACTCACAGGGGGGTGCGAGCTGAAACACAATGATTGACTCTCAAGGACACACAGTCAATCCTAGATTGAGCCCGGACCTGAACTCTCCAACTGCCGCCACGTAAGGGGAAGAAAGCAAACAAAACCCTACACCCTTCCATAAAGGCTCAGCTACTGAACTTTTGTCCCAAGAAACGGAAGGACGCCGGAATTATGCCCAGAAAGAGGACCTGCGGCTCCCACGACGCTGACCTTCGCGTGAGCCAGACGGGGTCAACATTCACCGGGTGCAGATTCCGCGCAGCCGCTTCTGCTCCAGGGAGGCTGCGGCCGAAACTTCCAGGGCTGGACCTAAGCCCACCCGTCCTTTTCTCCGGTCGCCCAAGCCTCCCCGCCTACCTGTTTACCTGAGATGCGCCTGGCGCTGCCGGGAGAGCCGACTCTCGGCGCTTGCCCAGAGTTTCTGAGGCCCGACGCGCGGCCGCTACGTCAGCCAATCGACTTTCGCTCGGAGCCTCCCGACCCCGCGGCCCACCCGTCCGAGGAGGTGCGCGCGCCCGCAAACGACCCGGCGGGGCGCGTCGGGGGAGGGAGCCGGCCGCACGCCGCGCGCCGCGGCCACGGGGAAGCGAGGCGCACGGGCGCCGCGCTCGGGCAGACGGCGCGCACCGGGCATGCGCGCACTGCGGCGCTGGGGCCGCGGGGCGGGGCTTCTGGAGGACCGGGCGCGCCGGCCGAGTACTCGGGGGCGTGGGGAGGAAGAGGAAGGCGGTGTCTGTAGTTTTCGGTGGCTGAACCGGCGGGGAGCTGCTGTTGTCGGCTACGAGACTACAGGAGCGTCCTGCGGGAGCAAAATACTGTCCGGACAACCTTATCAGGCTAGAGGAGGGAAGCCGTGTGGTTAAAAACGCGTCTTATGGCCTCATAGTTGGGGCTGCACTCTCCAAGACGCTGGAGGAATTGTGGTTTCCTGGTTGGTTTGCGTGTGGTTTGGGGGTATGAAGAAACCGGGGGGCGGGGGGGGGGCATGTTGTGTAGTGATGGTTGAACGAAAAGGGCTGAAGTGGATTCCAGTTGGGTGAGCAAAAAGCTGGCCAGAGAGTGTTTACAGACTAAAACTTGGAGGTGGTTAACTTTTCTGATTGAAGAACTATAGAGCGAGATCTGGGTGCTTAAGTTCAGCTAATGAATTCTTTAAGACACAATGTTGAATCTTCCAGAATTAAAGATTTAAGCCCTCAATTCGTGTTCCTCTGTGTTGAAACAAGAAAGGACTGGCATAATTAAATAGCTGCTAGTAATTCAAATGTGGGGTTTTTTTTATTCCACATATCAGTATTGCTTTTATAAATGTCACTCCTTCAGACACCAAATAATTATTGAGTACATACTATGTGCCTGGTACTCATCTATCTGGGTGTTAAACAATAAAAATGGGTTTTGTTTGTTATGTGTTTTGTTTTTTTTTAAACACATCCCCAGAGAATAGGCATAATATGAAGGAAGTGTTGTGGGTCAGGTTCCTAAGTTAATGGTTCAAGTTAATGAAAGGAATTTACACTTTAGTAAGTGCAAAAAAGGGGAGTGAAAAAAGAAACAAATATGGATATAAATTGGTTAGGGACATCTGGGTGGCTCAGTGGTTGAGCGTCTGCCTTTGGCTCAGTTCTTGATCCTAGGGTGCTGGGATGGGGTCCTGCATTGGGCTCCCCACAGGGAGCCTGCTTCTCCCTCTGCCTATGTTTCTGCCTCTCTCTGTATCTCTCATGAATGAATGAATAAAATCTTTAAAATAAATAATTCAGAACAGGAGTGCCGGGCTGACTCAGTCAATTGAGCGTAGGACTCTGATTCCTGCTGGAATGATCTTGGGTCCTGAGATTGCGTTGAGCTCCACACTCAGCAGGGGGTGGGGGGTGTTAGGGGTCTGCTTGGGATTCTCTCTCCCACTCCCTCTGCCCTTTCTCCCATTCTCTAAAATAAATAAAATCTTTTAAAACTGAACAAAATCGGTTATAATATTCACAAACTCTTGGCTATTATATTGTAATGAATGGACAGTGCTTTAAAGAGGTTTGTTACAGATTCAGCTTTGAAATACATTTTTTCTTTACTTCAATCAAGGTCTGAGTCAAATATTTACCGACACAAAATACCCTGAGTATATGAGACAAAGAGAGGAGTGGTATAGCTTATTAGAATAGATGAGAAGGGCACTCCAATCAAAAATGACCTGTGAAGAGGTTTAGAGCCAACTCAAATGTGCAAAAGAAAGGAGAGAAAGTTGCTTTTCCTACCTAAGGATTAAGAAGAAATGGAAAATGACCACAAATTGAGAAAATTCAAACCAAATAATGGATTTATTGGTTAAACTTAGAGAAAGTGATTGTATTATTTTTCTCTAGGTAAAGATACATTAGCCCTAGTTTTTTCAAACTTATCTGGGTGCTGAAAGTCCCCCAGGTCAAGAGAAAACTATGTTTTCTTTCCCTTCAGTAACTTGTTTTTTCTTCCACCTTTGGTATCTAATGAGTTCAAACATTAGGTCTTTTCTCCCAGGTACTTCCTCTAACTTACTTGAAGTAATTCCTTATGCTCTTTTCCTGAATGTTTCAGAACTATATACCTAGTTTTTCTCCAAACCTCTTCCACACCATAGTTACACACACACACACACACACACACACACACACACATAAATGTGTGTGTGTGTTTGTGTATATATATCCTTATTCTTTATCCTGCTAATAGTTGCCAGTCCATAGGAAATGAAAGAGACCAATTAGAGCCTTCTTTCCTGTTCTCAAGCTAATTATAAAAAATATTGTCTATGCCTTCATCCCTCTTATAAGTTGAGCTTTTGCAGAAATTTGGCTAAAGATGGAAGGAAAAAGAAAATGAACCCTCCTCTTTCTTTACAGGGAGCAAAAGAATGTCTGATCATGAATGCTTTCAAACATAAGGATAGACATAAATACCAATGGAAACAATAGAGAGCCCAGAAAGAAACCAAAATATCTATGGCCAGTTGATTTTTTACAAGGATTCCAAGACCATTCAATGCGGAAAAAAAATAGTCTCTTTAACAGATGGTGCTGGGCTATCTGGATAACCATATGCAAAGAATGAATTTAGATGCCTACTTTACTCTATCTGCAGGCATACTTCATTTTGTTGCACTTTGCTTTATTGCATTTCACAGATAGTGTGTTTTTTTACAAATTGAAGATTTGTGGCAATTCTGTGTCAAGCAAATATATCAGTGTTATTTTCCAGCAGCATTTGCTCATTTTGTGTCTCTGTCACATTTTGGTAATTCTTGGAATATTTCAAACTTTTTCATTATTTGTTATTTAGATCTGCGATCAGTGATCTTTGATGTAATTATTTTGGGGGCATGATGAACCATGCCCATATATGACAACAAACTTAATAAAGGTATGCGTTCTGATTAGTCCACCAACCAGCCATTCTTCCGTCTCTATCCCTCTCCCTAGGCATCCCTGTTTCCTGAAACACAACAATATTGAAATTACACCAATTACTAACTCTACAATGTCCTCTAAGTGTTCACGTGAAAGGAGGAGTCACATGTCTCTCACCTTAAATCAAAAACTAGAGATGATTGAGCTCAGTGAGGAAGGCATGTTGAACAGACAACGTAAGCTGAAAGCTGGAGTCCTAGAGCCAGACAGCCAAGTTGTGAATACAAAGAAAAAGTTCTTGAAAGAAATTAAAAGTTCTACTCCAGTGAACACATGAACAAGAAAGAAAAGCAGTCTTATTGCTGAAATAGAGGAAATTTTAGTGGTCTGGGTAGATTACATCAGACACAACATTCCCTTAAACCAAACCCTAATCCAGAACAAGGCCCTAAACTCTCTTCAGTTCTGTGAAGGCTGAGAGAGGTGAGGAAGCTTCAGTACAAAATCTTGAGGTATAATAATCCATCTCCATAACAAAAATATAAAGTGAAGCAAGATATCCAAAAGATGTAACTAATTAATGAAGGTGGCTACACTAAACAACAGATTTTCATTGCAGTTGAAACAGCCTTCTATTGGAAGAAGATGCCTTCTAGGACTTTCACAGCTATAAGTCAATGCCTGGCTTCAAAAGCTTCCAAAAACAGGCTTTCTTAAGGTCTAATGAAGCTACTGACTTTAAGTTGAAGCCAATGCTCACTTACCATTCTAGTTTGTAGGGCTCTTAAGAATTATGCTAACTCTACTCTGCCTGTGCTTTATAAATGTAACAACAGTCTGGATGAAAGTACATCTGGTTATAACATGATCTCTGAATATATTTTAAGCCCTCTGTTGAGACCTACTGCTCAGAAAAAAAAATGTCTTTCAAAATATTACTGTTCATTGACGATGCACCTGGTTGCTTAAGAGCTCTGATGGAGATGTACAATGTGATTAATGTTGTTTTCATGCTTAGCACAACATTCACTCCTCAGCCCACAGATGAAGGAGTATTTTTAACTTTCAAGTCTTATTATTTAAGAAATACATTTCGTAAGGCTCTAGCAGCCATAAGTAGTGATTCTTTGATGGATCTGGGCAACGTAATTTGAAAACCTCTTGGAAAGTATTCACCATTTTAGGTGTCATTAAGACTATTTGTGATTCATGGGAAGAGGTTAAAATATCAACATTAAAAGGAGCTTGGAAGAAGTTGATTATAACCTTAACTGATGATGTTGAAGGATTTAAGGCCTCAGTGAATGAAGTAACTAGAGATGTGGTAGAAATATCAAGAAAACTAGAATTAGAAGTAGAGCCTGAAGATGTGACTGACTTGCTATAGTCGCATGATCAAACTGTAACAGATAAGTTACTTCTTATGGATACAAAAAAAGTGACTCCTTGAGTTACTAGGAGTAGATCTCATCTACTCCTAGTCAATATACTGTGAGAATTGTTGGGATGAAAACAAAGGATTTAGAATGTGACACAAGGGACGCCTGGGTGGCTCAGCGGTTGAGCTTCTGCCTTCAGCTCAGATTGTGATCCCAGGGTCCCGGGATCGAGTCCCACGTCAGCCTCCCTGCATGGAGTCTGCTTCTCCCTCTGCCTGTGTCTCTGCCTCTCTCTTTCTCTGTCTCATAATAAATAAATAAAATATTTTAAAAAAAAGAATGTGACACAAACTTAGTTAATAAAGCAGTGGTAGGTTTTGAGAGGCTTGACTCCAATCCTGAAAGAAAATTGGCTGTATGTACAATGCTATCAAAGAACTTTGCATGCTACAGAGAAATCAGTTGTGAAAGGAAGAATAAATGGATGTGGCAAATAACATTGTCTTAAACTTTAAAAGATCGCCATAGCCACCTGCAGCAACCACCACCCTGATCAGTCAGTAGCCATTAACACTGAGGCAAGACCCTCCACCAACAAAATATTACTTGCTGAAAGCATACATGATGCTTGGCATTTTTAGCAATAAAGTATTTTTTAATGAGGGTATGTACATTGTTTTTTTAGACATAATGCTATTGCACATTTGATAGACTACAGTATAATGTAAACCTAACTTTTATATGTACTGGGTAACAAAAAATTCATTTGACTTTATTGTGTTGGTCTGGAAATGAACCCACAATATCTCAGTGGTATGGCCATACAAAAATTAACTCAGAATTGACCAACAACCTAAATAAAGAGCTAAAACTATAAAATACAGGATTAAATCTTTTTTACCTTAAATTTGGCAGTGGTTCTTAGTTTGACACCAAAAGCATAAGCAACAAAAAGATAGATAAACTGGATTTCACCAAAATTAAAAACTTTTGTGCATCAAAGGACATTATAAAGACAACTCACAGAACAGGAGAAACATGGGCAAATAATATCTGATAAGAGTTTAATATCCAGAATATATAAAGAACCTGTACAACACTATAACAAAGACAATCCAGTAAAAAATGAGCAATAGACTTAAAAAGGTATTTCTCCAAAGAAATATACAAATAGCTACAAGCAATACATTGCTACAAGCATGTGAAAAAGCTGGCCAACTTCATTGGTCATTGAGGAAATGCAAATTAAAGCCACAATATGTGATGTCACCTTCCTCACATAGACTAAGATGGCAATATTTAAAAAAAAAAAAAAAAGGAAAATAAGTTTGCAAGGAATGTGGAGAAATAGGAAGGCTTATACATTTTTTTGGATATGTAGTACAGTACAGCCACTGTTAGGGTGCCTGGATGGCTCAGTCCATTAAGGGTCCAATTCTTGATTTCACCTCAGGTCATGATCTCAGGGTTGTGGGATTGAGCCCCACATAGAATCTGCTTAAGATTCTCCCTCTCCGGGATCCCTGGGTGGCGCAGTGGTTTGGCGCTTGCCTTTGGCCCAGGGCGCGATCCTGGAGACCCGGGATCGAATCCCACATCAGGCTCCCGGTGCATGGAGCCTGCTTCTCCCTCTGCCTGTGTCTCTGCCTCTCTCTCTCTCTCTCTCTCTCTCTCTCTCTGTGACTATCATAAATAAAAAAAATAAAAAAAAAAAAATTAAAAAAAAAAAAAAAAGATTCTCCCTCTCCCTCTCCCTCTGTCTTGTCCACTTCAGTCCCCTAAACTGTCAAATAAGGAATTGATTAAAGTCTCTTTTAAGTTTGTCGTTATCTATTCTAAAAAGTTAAAATAGGCTTCACTTATATGAGCTCTTTTACTTAAACCAGTGATTCTCCACTAAGGACACTGTTGCTCTGCAGGGAACATTTAGCAATGTCTGGAGACATTTCTGGTTGTCACAGCTGGGGATGGAGTTGCCACTGGCAGCTAATGGGTAGAGGCTTGGGATGCTGCTAAATATCCTGCATTGCACAGGACAGCGTCTCACAACAGAGTTAATTATCTGACCCAAATTGTTAAGGTGCCATTGTTGAGATACCTTGACTTAATAAACCGAAAATTCTCAGCATTTATACATACGTAATTTGTGACACCAAAGTTAGTGCTTTTCTCACTTCAAATATATAAAATTCCTGATCCAGCTTACCAATTCATTGTTTACCAAGCCAAGGATACAACAAGCTATTTACTCTGAATAATTTTACATTATGACTTTTATGTATGGGTAGAAAAGCTGAAATTAAAATTAGAACATAACTACATAGCTAGCGATTCAGAAAGAGGCCTCCTAATTACGTATTTTATAAATATATTTTATATTTAATCATATATTAGGTTCAAATAATACTTCAGTCAAATACTCAATGTGACTTTAGGCAAGTTACTTAACTTCTGTGCCAGTATAAGATGAGGACAAAAATATCTTTGTTACAGGGATATTGTGATCGAAATAATGGGTTACAAAACACTTAGCCCATTGCCTGGTATAACATAAGCAATAAATGAAGGTTGTCATTATTCCAATTTGCTAGGTAGACTGAATATGGCTGGATAGTTGCAGGTTGCTCTTTACTTTTCTGGAATCTCCTTGATTTCTCCCTCCCCAATTCTCTTTTAATTTCTTCTTTCTAATTTGCTATGAACCAAGCTACCTTTTTATAATTGGGTCTGAAACTAGTCCTAAGTGAAAGCCTGGGAAGCTCCTAGGAGCAAATTGTATCTTGACTGCTTAGAATCTTTAACTTCTAGATTCCCAACTATGTCCCAAATAACAGAATTCCATTATATAAATGACCTCTAAATGTTGAAAAAAGCTTCCTAATATTTTGTTCACACTATCCAGGAAAATCCTTTGGAATTTAGAAATGCTCTGTTAGATGATGGGAAAATCTAATGCACCAGAACCTAAAATCTGTCCTAAAAACTAACATGATGCCTTAGTATTTGTAAGTTAGAAGACATTGAGAGTTTAAAGCAGTGATAATCAGACCCACAAATTTTAAAGCATGAGTCTTTCACTTGCAAATAGCATTTCTTCAATACTTCTAATACTTCTGTAAACGAATACTATGGGATAATAGATCTCTTGAATAGTTCAAGAGTTATAATCTCTTTTGTCCATCAAGACTTTTTTTTTTTAAAAAGATTTCATTTATTTATTCATGAGAGACACAGACAGAGGGGCAGAGACCTAGGCAGAGGGAGAAGCAGGCTCCTTACAGGGAGCCGGACTTGATCCCAGGACCCTGGAATCACACCCCGAGCTGAAGGCAGATGCCCAACCGCAGAGCCACCCAAGTGTCCCTGTCCATCAAGATTTTGTGTCCATAAGCCACTCTTTCCAACTTTCTACCCTATTCCATGGATAGACTCCATGTATACCAAGTTCTGCATTTATGTGTCTGTGTTTTGACCCTGAAATAGAAGTCTATGGGCCTAGAGTGGCTATGTATTTTTCAGCGAACGGTATTTTAAAATGTGGGTCCAGTCATAGTATGTGTACCACAGAGTTACTCTGCAACTTCTAGTTAGACGCTAATGAAGTATATTTTAAATTTGAGAATTTTTTCAAAATGAGTAAATATTGTCATTTTAAAATAAACTGAGCTCATATAAGAGAGAAAATAAATTTTTATCTTGTTCAAGCCACTGTTATTTTAGTCTTGAACATTAGCTTATCCAATGGCCCAATACAAAAGCTTTATTTCAAAAAGACACTGAACAAATTTTCAGATATTTAAGTCCAGTGAGGATTTTAAGGCTCCAGGCAGTTTAGTTTCTAGCCATTCTGCAAACTGATAGATGAGTCAATACTTTAATTATGTAATTCCCAACCAAGATTGGCTAAATAATCTATAACTTAAAAATATAAGCTTGGGGTGCCTGGGTGGTACAGTTAGTTAAACATCCGACTTTGGTTTCAGCTCAGGTCATCATCTGAGGGTCATGAGATCCAGCCCTGCATCAGTCTGTGTGCTCAGAGAGGAGTCTGCTTAAGACTCTTTCTCCCTCTCCACCCTCACCACCCTCCTCACTGCCCCCCATCTCTCTCTTTTTCATAAATCAATCAATCTATCTTTAAAAAATAAAATCAAAATATAAGCTTGATACTGTAGCAGTTTTGCTTTAGCATGAGGACATTACAGCATCATATAAAATAATAGAAAGAGTAATGTGATAGATTAAATCTAGGGTATCTGAAATAGTAGGCCAAATAAATTTTACCTTCTTTTTTTTCTCAGTGCTAAACCTCCCAGCATTCCAATACTGGCCACAGGCAAATTCGGCTGCAGATTAAGAGATATAGCTAATAATCAGAGCTCTCAGCAGTGGGTAATTGTTGATACCCACCCATTTGTTAATGGATGGACATTAGCAGACTCCCAAGCTCTAGAATATAGTTATATCTAGACCCTATCTCTTCAACTATTCTACAGGTGTAGGACTAGATTACATGTGGTAACAGGCTTTGGTTTTTTTTTTTTTTTTTTACTCAATAACATCAGTTCTAGCCTAAAAAGATTAAAAATAGGTAGCAATTTTCTAACAGGGTATTTGGAACTCTGTCTAGAAGGGTCTTCTCACTGAATCTACCTAGGTGCTGAGAGACTGAGGTCTTAGTGAGACCACAAACCTGCACCCACCTCCTTGGGATAAGATATTCAGAGATTAAGGTACTCGTGGAATTGATTAAAAGTATCTTTATACTGATCCAATGGGAGAGGGAGGAAGGCTATCTTTAAATCTTGACCTAAAAGTATTATTGTATTTCCTGAAATAATCTACGGAAGACAAAATTTTACTTAATACTAAATTAACACAAATTGCAATATGGTGGGATTTCCTCCATGAGCTTATATGCTCCATCAGGGATTTTAAGTGTTACATTGCCAGCACATAGGAAAGTGCTGATGCTTAGTCAACTTTCAATGAATAAATGCAGAATTTGGTTCAGTGTGTGCCATTGGGTTTAAAAGTTGCAACTTTTTTTTTTTAACTTTAAAAAATTCTCCATTTATATATATGAATAAATGAAATTAATTTGGAGGCTATTTAATTATTTAATTATTTTAGGTTTTGCTGTGAGAGAATGTAGTTTGGCCTGTGGCTAGTATTTAAACCTAGAATCCCACTGCATTCAGAAGAGAGAATCCTGGAATCAAATCCCAGCAATATTATTAGCTCATTGTGATCCTGGGAAACTCAGTTTCCTCATCAGAAAATGAGGGAAAGGTTTTCTGTGAGCTCTGCAATTCTGATTTTAGTGCTTAGTATAGAATAGGTTCTCAATATTTGTTGAATATGTGATTCTATGTTGCACTCAAGACTTCATATTTAATTAGTAGACTGAAACATTCCTCAAAAGCTTTTACTTTAGTTAACCAGCAAAAATTTCTGAAAACTATTCCTTGGGAAACATTTTAAGCTTAGTAATTTTAATCAAATATTTAATCAAATATGAGAGAAAATTTATCTTGCATATCTGATCCATAAGCACCAAGTGTATCTAATTCCTTACTTTCGACAATTTTACCAGATATCATTATTACCAGGTTTTCACAGCTCAGCCTCAGAAATAAAAACAAAATATGAAATATGGTATTTTGCACATTCAATTGGAAAGCGCATAAAGTTTTAACCATATTACATTCCTGATATTCAACTGTTTCTGGCTTTCAAAATTGGTAATTCTATATGGTTCAAACTGAATATATTTAGTATTAAATACAATGTTTAAGAAATAGTATGACAATAGCGGTTCCAAATCCTCTCATTCTACCTTTTACTGGTATCGTCTCCTACCTGTTAGGGGTGTGGCAGGTATTTTTCTAAAATTTCATAATATTGTGTCTCTTCTACGTAGCATTTGTAACTTATGGTTTAAAAATAGTATAAATATTTATGTTTTTCCAAATATCCTAAAGGGCTAGTATGAATAATTAAATGTTTCATAGAAAAAATATACTGATAGTTCCCTATATTGCTTGATTACTTAGGTCTGTGGTTCACAAACTTTAACGCTCTTAACAATCACTGGAGACCTTACTAAAATGCAGGTTTCTGAGCCCTGTATCCAGAGATTCTGATTCAGTAGATAGGCGTGGGGCCACGAACTTGCCTTTCTTAGGAACTCTCACATTACGTTGACGTTGCTGGATCTTAAGATCATACGTGGAGAAGCACTACTAACCTCGGGTATGAAGAGACTTTTTTGTAACAAGGCCTCTTCTTTCGTTTTTTCAGTAAATAAAACTCAGGTCGATGAGGTATGATACATTCTCTTAAGCCCAAACCATTTCTTCGTGAAGTACTACATCAACTTAATTGAAAGATAATTGTAACTTGGCTTTGCTTCTAGAACCACAATTTCAGGATCCACCTGTCCGTTCTTTAGGGCCTCCCGGAGCGCTGGCCTGCCGAGGAGGGCAAGGGTCGCCCCAGCCCCGCCGCTAGGCCAGGGGCGCCTCTTCACGAGCGTTATCGGCGGCAGCGGCAGCGCGTGCGGCCTGACCAACTGCAGGAGGCTCCCGATAGGGAAGCGCTTGGGCGCCAGCCTAGGAGACCAAACCCTTCTACCGCGGGCGGCCAAACCGACCCCGTCCGCGAGGCCTCTCTCCGCAAGGCCCTTCTTGGAGCCCAGGGGGCCTAGCGGGGGCGACAGAAAGCCCCTGAAGGGGTGCGGCGGGCAGGTTCGCACCCGCCGGAGATCACGCACTGTGAGTCTGCGCCCTGAGCCGCCACCTCCGAGCGGCCGCCGGGCTGCCGCCCCCCGAGGAGCCGCCGGCGCCAGGACCAGCAGCAGCTCTTGCAGGCCGGCGAGCTCGCCCGCTCCGCGGCCCCGGGCTTTCGAAGATGTCCGCCCAGCCCAAAGCTGGCTTCGCGAGAGAGGCTTCTCGCCAGATCCTGGCCGGTGGTTCCGCTGGTAAGGCCGCCCCGCCGCGGGGCCCGGAAACTTGCCTCAGAGAGGTCTCGCAACTGCAGTTTCTCCGCGGAATTGCACGCTGCGGTCGTACGCGGAGCGGGAACCCGCCGAGCGCGAGAGCGCGCCGGGAGCCCGGGTCGGGTCGCCGCCGCCCGCCGGGGCCCCGCCTCCCGGGCCTCTAGCCTGGAGAGCGAGCGAGGCTGCCCCAAGGCCTGCCCCCGGGAGGAGGCCTGGGTGCCTCGCTGGCTACCGCACTGGGAACGCGCCCGCGCCCGCGTCCGTCAGACTTCGCTTTGCTCTCAGTGTAGCCTTTTTCTTCTGGGTACTCGTTACGTAACTCCTGCCTCCCTCATTAAAGTGCAGACCTACCTCGGGACGCCGCGGGTCTTGTCCTTGCAGACTGTGCTTGCTTCGGGCCCTTCGTGTCTTAAATAGGCATGTTAAAATGAAGTGCGTACGTGAGCACACAGAAACACCTTTGATGTGAGGCGCTCACCTTAATATATGGAGAGTTATGCTGTCGGAAAACAAAAACCTTCAGAAAAAACTTGTTATAGACAGTTATAAATATAAAAATTTGTGGCAATAGTTACCAAGGGTGGCTAGGGAAAGTTACTAACCCAGGAGATTATGTTGTGTGAATGTGTGTTAGAGATATTTTAAAATATAATTATGAGTTGATGGAGAACTTAATTTTTCATGACTGTGATGCATTTTTATTATGAATGTATAATTACTGTTATTCACTTATCACCATAAAACTTTTTTTTTTTTTATAAATGTAGGTATTCTCTTAATAAGTTATACTGTGGTAACTCTAGTAAATCATTTTAAGAGAGTGACTAGATGTCTAGTGTTTAACATTGACAAGTCAAATTTATTTTCAAACAAACTTGGACTTTTTATAAATGTTTATTATAAATTGTGACTGGTTATCACTATGTCATGAACTACTTGATTCTCAGGAGTACCACATAAAGCCAGATGTATCAATTACAGTCCGTACATTTTACTAAAGATATTTCATTAATATGGCAATGGAGGCATTCATGTCTTATATGTGATTGTGCTTTGTCCATCCATAATTATGTTGACCCCATTGTCTATCTTTTTAGTTGTTTTCCAGTAATGATGATGAATTTTCACCAATTTACTCACCATTTTGGTCAAATTCCATAATGTCCAAGACTCTGCCAGCTGTCCCTGACTTAGCTGATTCAGAGTCCTTGACCCTGATCAAAGAAAACTTAGCTGTCCCAATAGGAGAATAAGGCTAATTGGTAAACATCCTAACTTATGACTAATGATTCAGAAGCATCTGTAATTGGCTTAGATGATCCTATTCTATGTTAAGCACAGCTAAATTCAAGGGATGTTAAGAGTAGATCAAATTGTAATCCTACTTACACTATTTTGTTGGATAATAAGTATTTGGCACAAATATAATGTATGATTCCATCATGCTCTTACAGTTGTAATTAACATGAATGAAAATTAGTATATTTCTAAGGTGAATTAAACGTAGCATAGTTGATTTATATATTTAGTACTATGGAATTATTGATACATGATGAGAATAATTAGAAAAGGAATCATGTGTTCTACTTGGACAATAACATTTTCTTTTTTTTTTAAAATTTTTTTTTTTCAATCTTTATTTACTTATGATAGTCACAGAGAGAGAAAGAGGCAGAGACACAGGCAGAGGGAGAAGCAGGCTCCATGCACCGGGAGCCCGACGTGGGATTCGATCCCGGGTCTCCAGGATCGCGCCCTGGGCCAAAGGCGAGCGCCAAACCGCTGCGCCACCCAGGGATCCCCGACAATAACATTTTCATAAAATTTTGTATTTATTGGACTTCAGTAAATGCATACTAATCATATTACTTATATTAGGTCAAGGGCCAGAAAGAAATTAATATAGGAGAGGTAGAATTTTAATAAATAGAAAAAACACATTTGAATCTCTTGTGTTGGAGTTCTGATTACTGATAATATGTTTAAATGCAATGCAAATATGTGTGTATTATATGACCTTTTGAGGGTAAAAATACATCCTAGGCTTTCTTAAGGGGAAGAAAAAAAATCTGGGGAAGTTTACTGGAGAAAATACCACGGTATCATAGAATTCAAGGTCTTGATACATTACTGGAAGAGACTGGAGGAGCTAGAGCACTGAAGGGAACTCAGAAAGTGAACTCTTGCCATCTCTTACCTTTCTTCACTTTGTCAAATGGCTTTAGCATTTCCAAGGCAACAGGGTGGTGGTTAATAATAGGGCCACAAGTAATTCTAATATGGTTGTTAGGACGGCTTGCCATACTTCCATGGATTTGCCTGGTAAGGAATAAACATGCCCAAATGGATTCAGACAGCTAATTACTTATAAAGACAGGAAAAGCAAGTCATTATGGTGTCAGTTACCTGTCCCCTATTCCATGAACAACACAAAACTGAAGAGGCCAGATGATACATGGTGTAAGCAGTGGGTCACTCTGCTGTAGCTTTCTCTAAGTTGAAGTGAGGTGGAAAGTCTTGTGTTCAACTGAAACTAGGGAGATAGATGAGAAATGGCCTTCTGATAAGATAATGGGAGAAACCGCTTCTCAGCTCTTCCCCACCAGTCTGCTTATCTTCCCTTAGGGCAGAGGAAATCACAGGGCATCCTGCCAAGACTTGGGTCAGACTGTGGCCTAGCCTTGCCTATAGGGTTATATGGAGATGTGCGAGGTTGTCAGCATGCCAGCATATGGTGCCCTCCTGGTGCCTTTCTCAGTTTTTTTTCATACAATTGACTGCTGTTTTCTGCTCTTCCATCCATGTGACAGAGTGTGGTTCCTAATGGCTCTTGAATTTACCTGCTCTTGATTTCTGTTCTGTAGAGACAATGAGAGACTGACTTGCTTTTTTTTTTTTTTTTTTTCCAAGTGCTGTGTAAAATCCTGGGAAAGACTCAAGATAATCCAGTTTTGGACAGGGGCGTACCTCTGCACCACTGCCATTTGTAGCCACTGCCCATGTGTATGGGTGGGGATTTCAGGGGAGATTTATTTTCTGGAGAAGCCAGATACATCATGAGATGGGCAATAGACGTCTTTCATAAAGATGTAGGTCTGTCTTTCATTAAAAGATGTTTTGTGATATTTGTATTTAAAAGACCAAAGGAGGAGCACCTGGGTGGCTCAGTTGGTTAAACGTCTGCCTTTGCTCAGGTGGTGATCCTGAGGTCCTGGGATCAGGCTCTTTGCTCAGTGGGGAGCATGCTTCTCCCTCTTCCTCTGCAGCTCCCCCTGCTTGTTCTCTCTTTCTGTGTCTCAAATAAATAAAATATTAAAAATAAATAAATAGGGGGATCCCTGGGTGGCACAGCGGTTTGGCGCCTGCCTTTGGCCTAGGGCGCGATCCTGGAGATCCGGGATCGAATCCCACATCGGGCTCCCGGTGCATGGAGCCTGCTTCTCCCTCTGCCTGTGTCTCTGCCTCTCTCTCTCTCTCTCTGTGACTATCTTAAATAAATAAAAATTTAAAAAAATAAAAATAAATAAAAGACCAAAGAGAGTGATGTGCTGACAGTTGCTTGGACATTATACATCTAAAGACTGGCTTTGAGCTTGTAGCTATAGCTAATATATAAAGCTATTTTTACCAATGGCAACCTTGTTTTACATGATGAAAGCTGTGCTCGAGACAAGTCAATATGAATTGAAGTTTTACAGAATAGGTTTCTAGTTTGTATTTTCAGCTTCAAGCAATCCCATAAGATTCACAATAGAAGCCAATGATGAGAGCTTCAGGAAGATTAGCAAGGCCAAACACTAGCAGGAGGATTAAGGATGAGAATAAGAGACCATTGTATTACATCCTTAGTGCTCAAAGTATGGCCCGTGGATGAACAGCAGCAGGCTCCTGGTAGCTTGTAGCTTGTTAGAAGTGTAGGATCTCAGGCACCACTCCAGACCTGCCATATCAGAATCTGCCATATAGGAGGGACTCTAAGTCATTGGTCTGCACTTTCCCATTTTAGAAGCACTATATTATTATTATTGTTATTTATTTATTTATTTGACAGATTGAGAGCACAAGCAGGGAGAGCGGCAGGCAGAGGGAGAGAAGCAGGCTCCCCACAGAGCAGGGAGCCTGATGGGGGGAGGCTCAATCCTAGGACTCTGGTATCATGACTTGAACCAAAGGCAGGCACTTAACTGACTGAGCCATGAAAGTGCCTCAGAAGCATTGTATTAGAAGACCATGGAGAAAAGAGATTTTATAGAGGGGAAACCAGATTGGCAGAGGGTTACAGGTTAAAACTGGCAGAAGAGGGGATCCCTGGGTGGCGCAGCGGTTTGGCGCCTGCCTTTGGCCCAGGGTGCGATCCTGGAGACCCGGGATCGAATCCCACATCAGGCTCCCGGTGCATGGAGCCTGCTTCTCCCTCTGCCTGTGTCTCTGCCTCTCTCTCTTTCTCTCTGTATGACTATCATAAATAAATAAAAAAATTAAAAAAAAAACTGGCAGAAGAGAGAAGAATGAATTCTGTACACCTCATTATGTACTCCCAATTTAGCCGTCAGTCTTATTTTCCTTTTCTCTCCTACACATGCCACTCAGTTTCTGCCGAATAGATCTGTTCACCATACTTGGTTGTTACCTTACCTTTCCACTTTAGTTCACAATGCCTGGATTTTTTTCCTCATGTTTTTTCTACCTATTGAAATCCTGTCTATTTTCTGCATGAATGTTTCGCAGATGGCCTCTACAGCCTCATCCAGCTTAACGTTCTCCTTAACATGCTAATGGCTCAAATAATAAAAATAACTAACATTCATTGAGTAAATACTAAATGCTAGACTCAGGTCTAAGCTTTACATGTATCAGCATGTTTAATCCTCATCACAACTCCAGGGTGAAGAAACTGATGCACAGAGGGCCTAATTAATTTGCCTATGGTTGCACAAGCATGCAGCCCTTGCTGTAGGAGATCAGAATAGCAGAGGGACTAGGAGGATATTATTTCCATTGTCAGACATTTTTAGAATCTGGAGAGATCAAATCAAGACTACTATCCCTTATTATTTCTATATCTCTTATTAGTTTACATCTCTTAAAAGAGCTCTTTTATCTACAAATAAAATTCTTATAGAGTTTCTGCTAAATAGTATGTTTCTTTTTCTAAATAATTTCATGTGTATGGATGCAAGATTAGCTTTTAACCAAAAGAAAATTCTCAATCCATTCAGGGCCTAAATGTGCAGTTGGCGGGTAGTATACTGAAAAATGGCTCTGGCCACTGGAACAAGTGGGAACTGAAAGCCCATGCTGATTCATAATTCATGTATCCTAGAGTAGAGATATAGCCACCTGAGGGTGAAAGGACATCATTTTCTGTTTCTCACAATGACCAAAGGGATTGGTGTAGCCTGACAGCAATATTGACAGAATTCCCCCAAACTCGCTAGAGCTCCCAAGGTCCCTAGGTCTCAGTATTTTACATCATTATCCTTTAGAGCTCCAGGAAGTTTCCCTAAGATGTACATCTCTTCCTTGAAGCCAAGAACTTAGCCTTGCCTCAAGATCGTCCCATTCTCCTTAATAACCAGTTTGGCTTCTTCCAAGTGTTTCCAAAGCTCATGGGGTTCTTATTTCCCATGTTATGTAGAAGCCTTCTTGTAGGCCCACTCAGATGGTATTCTCCCCAAGTTCTCACTGGGCTTTTGCCTCTAACGTCAGAATTTTCCAGGGTCTCTGGCAGGTCCTCTTGGATCCCTGACAGACCGTGCTCTCACAAGAGCCTATCAGGGTGCCTCCGAGGCCCTGTCCACACTAAATTCCCTTGCACAGTGACGTCTTTAGGACCCTCCTCCTCCTGTCTCCCAGAATCTTCTAATCGTATTCCCAGAAGTCTGCAAGTACCACTCAGAGAACTTCCTAGAGCATTTCCCCTCATTATATATCTCTTATGTGATCACTGTGCATGCAGGACACTGATTTATTTCCCAAAATTTCCAGTCTCCTCTCTCCAGGTCCACCCTCGTTTCTTGTATCTGGTAGGCACACACCTCCATCACATCTCCAATCACAGTTTTTATTTTGTGTGTCTTCCTGGAGATATTTTAGTCAAATTGTTTAGTTGGAGCATTCTGGAAACAAGTTTTCTGATTTTGCACTAGACACAGCTCCAGTACTTTATGCAGTTTGTCTCCTTTATCACCTTCAAGGGGTCATATGAGAAAGTGAAATGAAAAACATTTTTTTTAGAGGAAAGAAACCTGGGATTCATGGGTAAGTCTTTGGGAAATTGACTATTGAGAGTACTGGTAAAGTGTGCATTATACTGATGGAAGAGAGTCAAGGCTTTCTACCTAAAAAGGTAACTAAAATGGTATTTGATAATTTCAAATCTTATTCTTTAAACTCCTGATCTTATATATCTTATGTATCTTTATTTTTACAAGATTTCTACCTTTTTTTTCTTTAACCCATAGTAGTTAAAATACAGTTAAAAGAAGTGCCTTAGCAGGCAGAATGTATACTGGTAGTCCTCTAGACTTTAATTTGGGCTAAGTAATAAAAGAGTTGATGCTCCAGGGAGTAATCAAAGTTAAGATTTTGATCAAGGAAAAGTCTTTTTCAGAATGGGTGCAAAGAGGACACACATGTGATTTGTATAAATGGCACCTTTGGAACTTCAGGATTTGGGAAACTGCAATTGTTTGATAATAAATAGCAGGTTGTAGTGAAACAGGTGATCCTCTATGATACATCAAAGGGAGGCTGGAACCCATTATCTGGGTAATTAGGAAGGAAAAATTCTCCTTATTTTAACCATATAGAAGAAAGTAATTCTATTGCTCAAATTAATTATGAAATACCTTTAAAGGATGTGTTTAATTAAAATGTAGTCTTGTTTCTCTTTTTAAAAAATTTTTATTTAAATTCAATATAATTGACATATACTGTATTATTAATTGCAGAGGTAGGATTTAGTAATTGTCAGCTGCATACAACACCCAATGCTCATTACTTCAAGTGACCTCCTTAATGCTCATCACCCAGTTACCCTATCCCCCCCACCACCCCTCCAACAACCCTCAGTTTGTTCCCTATAGTTAAGAGTCTCTTATGATTTTGTCTTACCTGTTTTTCTTTTAAGATTTTATTTACTCATGAGAGACAGAGAGAAAGGCAGAGACATAGGCAGAGGGAGATGCAGGCCCCTCACAGGGAGCCCGATGCGGGACTCGATCCCAAGACCCCAGGATCACGACCTGAGCCAAAGGCAGATGCCCAACTGCTGAGCCATCCAGGTGTCCCTGTCTTGTCTCTTTTAAAGAAAATCTAGTTCTCAAAAATACAAATTTAAGAACAAAATATGAATGTGTAACCACATTTCAAAGGATTTCTTATTTTACTGTCTTTCACTGGAAAACATTTTAAAAGCGTTAAATATAACATGTGGGTACATGATTCAGTTGATATAAAAACATGAATCAACTTTAACGCATTTTAGGTACATTATGTTAAACCAGTGCTTCCTCCTCTCCTTTGCCTCTGCGCTGCCTTCCCCTCCCAGACTTCAACATCTCAGAGCACTGAGAACCTGGAATTTTAGGGAGAGTATAGTATATGCTCAGAAATGTATGTTGACTGTATTAATGAATAAATATCAGAAGCTTAAGCCACAGAATATATATTCTTAGAATCCTACTATAAAGAGAGAAAAGTATGCTGAGGTTCAACCAATATTTGTAACAGTACTTTCCTTTAACAATATTTTCTTTTATTATCACCAATTAGTGAATGAAGTGAAAAAATTATCTTCTGGTCTAAATTGTCTGCCACCTTCTGAGTGAGAGGTCCATGATAACTTTCTAAATTTATGTGTCGTCTTTAGTTCCAGGGCCCCAAAATGAAAAGAGGTGCACAAATCATTTTGAAACATCTTTATGATTTAAGTAGGTGGCATGTTAAAAGAATAATAAATCAGGTTAAGGAAGTTCTATGAGATTCTTAATTGTTCTAGATTTTAATTGATTTTTCTGGCCAATTTCTTTTCCTTTTGGTTTTAAGTTATTATATTTGTGTCAATTATTTCCATACTTTGATGTGATCATGGTTTATACACATTCTAAGTATTCTATTAGATCTGTATCTTTTGATCCCTTATATTAGTTTGCTAGGGCTGACTGAACAATGTACCATGAACTGGATGGTGTAAAATAACAGGAATGTATTGCCTCACAGTTCTGGAGGTTAGAAGTCTGAAATCAAAGTAAAACCAGGAGGGCTGGTTCCTTCTGGAGGCAGCAAAAGAGAATTTGGTCCATGCTTCTTAGTTTCTGGTAGTTGGTAACAATCATTATGTTCTTTACCTGTCATCGCGTGGCTTTCTCTTCCTATTTGTCCAAATTTCCCTCTTTGTTATATGGATATCATTGAGTTAGGGCCCACTCCCATCTGGTATGACCTCACTTTCACTTGATTATACCTGGAAAGACCCTATTTCTGAATAAGGTCACATACCAGGGTTTAGGGCCTGAACATATCTTTTTTGGAAGACATAGTTTAACCCACAGCACTTCATGTTGTGATTCTCAAGTTTGTGTTCCATATCTCAAGCTATGGTCCTATGTCTCTCTTCCTTTCATTGGAAGCCTTTGTGAAAAGTTCATTACTTGGTTTCCAACCTACTATAATTGGCATATCTGTCTTTACCTTTCTGCTCAAACTGTTAATGACTGGTTTTCATTTTTAATTTTACCTATCTTTGTAAAATTTCACATCTCTGACCAATTTTTCTCCTTAAAGTTGTCTTTACTGATGATTGTTACTCTCCTCTTCATATCCACTTCTTTACTTTACTTCTTTACTGTTTCCTTTGCTGGTTCCTCTTCTTCCCTTTCCCCAAAAATTGGCAATCTTCAGGGTTCTAAGTTCTCTGCTCCATATAATCTTACCTCCCTGAGCAAGCCCATCTGTTCTGTGGCTTTAATATTATTCATTTGCCGGTAATTCCCCATCTATATTTCCAACTTCTCTGTGTCCTACAGATTCAGATTTCTAACTCATACAGTAGAAATAACATGGGATCAAGAGTTATGTGGATTCTTAGTGATTTTTAAAGGTAACATTTCAGAGGTAAATTTTGAAACTCCTATCAGGCCATCAAATACTATTTTTTCTCTTGTATCATTGTACTTATCCTTATTTTGAGTTGTCTTTCTCACTCATTCTTTTTGTTAACATAGCAAGTTGCAAGTGACCTTCTCTGGGTGTTTATTTGAGTTAAATGGATCCTCCCTAATTAGTCAATAATTATGACCAGACAAACAGGAAACAGTAAGATAAATCTTAAGTGCTCACATTAATTGAATGATAATTATGTATGAAGGCACCTTACTTTGCTTAAATTATAGATATTAATTTGCAATTTCTTGAGGATGAAGAAAGTGAAGCTCAGAGAAATTAACTAACTTGCTCAAGGCCAGTGACAGAGCAGGAGCTCAAACTCTGTTCTCTTTGCCTTCAGAGCTTGTACTCCTACCCATTATCCCACTCATACTCATAGTGTGCAAAATGAGAAATCAGGCAGCCCTATACAGAGTATTGTCTTCATAAGACCTCTCTTTTCCTTCAGGCTGGGTTAAAATATTATGGCCACTCTAGAAACTCGCTCATTGATGAACGATCAAGATCTGCCCTTGGTGCAACCAACCATTTCTTGTTTTTGCCAGACCTTTAAATGACAGCCATAGTACAAGTATAAAATAATCCATATGACCCATCAGAGGACTCTGTCAGCATTGGCAGAGCTACCTCTTTTCTGTCATTCTCCATAGGCGATTGTTTACGAATGAGTTGAGCCCCAATCCTTGGGTAATTGTTAAACGAACCTTATACAATCAGGTCAGATACCAGAATGACTCATTAGAATGAGAGCAACCCCACAGCAGACTGGGTGAGCTGGGCTGTGAAAAAGGAGAGAATTTAAGTTGCATGACATAGATTTGTTTTGAACTTTTTCATTTGCATAAATCTGGCAGCTTTAGGTGAGACACAGGGCAAATTTATTGGAATGTCTGTAAAATCTAGAATGGACTATTACAGGGGGAATATAACTTTGGAGAAATAATAATGATATATATGTTTCAATGCAAATGAATTACACCTAAAATAGAATTAAGCTTAAAAAGTTTTACATTGTGAGAGAGAAAAAGTGAGAGAATAAATGCCAATGAGGCTAATATTTCTTGAAAAATTATCAATGTTTATGGATCATTAAATGTATCAAAATCAGATTAATACAATTATGGGAAGTATTATTTTTCTTATTGATGTGGCTGCTGTTATTATTATTCTTATTTGGAGAATGATTGTACAAATAAGTTAAAATACTTTGGAATAAATTACAGGTATCTCTCCAGAGATTCAATAATGAGCAAAGTTATTTTAGAGCTTTTTTCTAAGACAATGCATTTAGTTGGCTACTGTATCATAGTGGACAGTCACCTTTGAATAGAAGAATCACATTCTGTCCTTGTGCACCTATAGATGGCACTGTCTTCCCATAATTTTGTTGATTAGCTTAAAAATAGAAAAAAAAGGAAAAGCTTTCTGCAGACAGTTAGATGTAGAAGTGTGTTACCTTCTAATTAGATCCTACCACTGTAAAACATTTGGAACAGGTGCCTGGCATAGATCATAGAGAATTATACATTTGAAAAATGTAGATGCCTGGACTTTGGAATTAATTTTTTCATTTAATTATTCCTAACTGTGTATGGGAAAAAAAATTTATGTGTATGAGTAAGAGAGGTAGGAGCAACTATTTTTATTGCTATAATATTTATTTTCTCTGTGGTGGTCTTGCTTTTGAATTTAGTTTTGAATCAAGCAAAAATTGTTGATAAGTTTAGCATGAATGTCATATTCATTGCTTGTAGGTCTTGGAGATTACCTTGTGGAAATGAAACTCCTACATTCCATAATTTTGTTTCTTTAAATTATCAGGGTTTGAATGTATATACACTAATAGTAAATTATAAGCTTCTATGAGCAAAATCTAGAGTGCCAAATGCATTGTTCTTTTTATTTATCTATCTAGGGCAGCCACTCAAAATGCTATTTCTTGTTTCAATATAATGGGCTTTTACATAATAAAGTGAGGGAGGTGTGTAAGGAATATATTTTCTTAAGTTCCAAACAGGATTTTTTATTTTTATTTTTATTTTTTTTAAGGTAATACATACATGTGTGGAATTAATGAAGTCCTTGCTACTGTAAATGAACTTCTAACCACAAGATGGCAGTGTAACTTGCCCATATTTTTTAAAACATTTTTTAGAAAAATGATTAGTAAATTAAACACATTATTTCTTTCCCTCTAAATGAGAAATATATGCAACTATGAAATTTTAGGAAAATTATGAAGAAAATGAATATTTAAAGCACTTAATATAAGAAGTACTAAAGACTCTTTAGTGATTTATTTCGATTAGCAGGGGCTTTTTTTGGTGGAGCTAAGAAAGCATTTATTTCATATTCTTTTAAGTTGAAAGTAGAAATATGATCATATAAAAGTTCAAAATCATATCAATAACTTTCTTTTACAGAGCAATATAGTCTCATGTTTGCCTGATAAAGCATCAAGGAAGAATAAGACTTTTTCTGTTTCCTTCATGTTTTTGTAAAGATCTGCATTGGCGCATGACTTCTTTTCAGCACACATACATTGGAGATTAGAAGGTCAACAAAGAAGCAAAGAAGGGAAAGAAAAGAAAGAATAGTAGAGATACTGGCACCTAAGTTATATGGTAAGAAAGCAGTGATGATGGTGTCTATGTGACCCTTGCTGAATTTATATATTCTATACTTTAAAAATGTATCATTTGTCCATTCAATAGGGGCTTTTAAATAGGCATTATCCAGTATTGTTTATATTTCTAATGTTTTATTGATATGTTTATATACTATGTGGTATTATGTTTTACTCTACATGGATGCTTTTTCACAATTACTTTAGTTTTTGTGTATGTGATTAATTTAAAAGATTATACTGGATTTAATTCATGTTTTTTAAGTCTTTCAAAGAGTGAGTCCCTTTTAGGTAGAAACCAAAACTTACACAGTGCTTAAAATATGGTATCTATGCAGTAAATCTATTTTTATTCAAATTGCATTTGCCACAGTGATACAATTCTCTTGAGACATATTTTGCTTATGTTCCCCTGCTTGATCAGCCATAAATGTGGCAGAGACAAAGAAATATCTTCTATTTTAGAAGCCAAGTGCTTTGAACTCATTCATAGCATCTTATTTTGCTGATAGTGGAGGGAATGTTCCATGTAGAAGTGATAATTTCTCAGAGCTGCACTGAAAATAAAACTTTTATTTTTTGACCTAAGGTATATGAGAATATATGAGCTAAACAGTGTGATTTGCCTCCTATAATGGAATATTTGACATATAATCAATATATGATTCAGTTTCTGCTTGCGAGCAACTATACACAAATATTTTGTATTGTAAATTTAAAAAGGAGGTCTATTACTTTTCATTATTCGCGTAAGTTAGAAATAGATGGCAAATTTTTTGTGGGTAAGTTAAAATTTTGAAAAAATGACTCACATTTACCATGTATAGGAAAAACATACTAGACATAAGAAAAAACATACAAGACATAAGAAAAACAAAATGCAGTTACCATCTGTGAGAAAAAATATAGTTTCATGTAATGCTTAAATATGTATGTAGGTCGTGTTCCAAAAATCTGTAGGTTTAGGTTATTTGTTTGCAATCAGGGTGCATTTCCCCCTTAGAACGGTGTTATGTAATTTGTGGGTGAGCCACAAAACTATATATTTTTTAAACCCTAATAAGTGTGAAATACCACTAATAGGAGCTCTGAACGTTGGGGCATTTAGGATCCTTAAGCTCAAATAGAGGGTTCTGAACCCTTTTGAGATTAGCTTCCCTGGAGATTTCAAGGGCTCTAGGTAGAGTGGAGTGAGATTGAGATTCTCATATGCAGAGATAGCCTGCTAGCTTCTCCCTGGCAATGAACCAGGAGGGAAGGAGTGCCAGCAGGGCCAGAAGGGCCATTTGAATGGGGCCTTACATTCACAAAGGACCTTATAACCTAAACTTTTGACATTTCTTTCAAATAAAGCTAGACACAAAGTCATTGTTTTTTTCATTGCAGTTGTGTGTGTTAGAAGCATTAATATGATATGTGATATGTAGGCATTTAAAATAAGCTACATTTTAATAACTGTTAGTTGGCATTTCTTTGATTTTCAATATATTAAGAGTCTCAAAACATAGAAGAGTTTTATGTCAGTTTTAACTTCTGAAAGGCTCTCATCCTAAGGGAAAAGGGTAATGATTTCTAGAGGTTCTCACTCCAGTTGTTTCTGGCACATATTTGTGTCTTAAATAGATGGATGGATGGATGCTGAATAGTCAGACAGCAGAAAAGGACCACAGGGGAAGTGTGAAGCAAACAACTACAATAAAGGAAGTATCAAGGTTGGAGTAGTTGGAAGTTGCAGTGGTTATTGGTATAAATAGGTTGTTACTAAAACTGTTTCTACATTGGAAATAACAAAACTGTTTCTACATTGGAAAATATCTCTATTTTTTGTTATGATTCATGTGCTTTATATAAATTTGTGTATTCTTGCATTTGAACATACATGAAAGAAGTCACGCTTTTAGTGTATGTCTTATTAACATTGCATAGCTGTAAAATAGCCATATATTAAAGTTTTAAAGAAATCCTAATTTTTTTATTTTATTGACCTGTAACAGTGACATGTTTATTTAAATGTAAGAATGCATATTAGTTGTTAACTAAAGCTGATATATAATAGTGACAGATATTAAAACATTTTCTTATTTCTGTCACTTGATGATAACCTCCCCGAGGAGAAGAATCTTAGTCTGTTTGGTACCCAGCAATCTCCCTAGTGCCTACAATAGAAAATGGCACAGGCTAGATACTCAATAAACATTTGTTGAAATGAATAGGTGACTGAATGAATGGTAAATTTATTTTGGCTCCCAATTTTGAATGTTAATTAATTTTAAAAATTCTAAACTTTTCAGCAAGATACTAGAATGTATGTTGCTTCCTAAATGATTTGAAGGAGTGGGTGCAATTTCCTCCATGCCCAACACATGTCATTGGTAGTGCTTACCTGCCATCAAATTCAGACATTACTGGAGGAACCATGCAGTGTCTAAAATGAACGATTCCATTTTATTCCTAGTAGTGGCAAAGGAAGAAAAAGGGATTCCATTCCAAAGGGTCCTACGTTTCCTGCCCTGATTGCCCTAAGAGGGAGTCAATCTTGGCAGGACTTTAATCCTATGTAGTCTAAGTTCCATTGATTCTGCAAACCTGGATCTTGACTGTGACCTGTTTTTTTTCCAGTACCTGGCTTCCCAGGAACGGTTATAAGAAGTATAGACTATTTTATTGTTGACTTGCTTACACTTGGGGGTAGGTTAATTTTCCCAAGCTCAAAGTCTAGTGTGCTGGTTGTATTTTTTTCCAGTCATATATCATATATACACAAATATGTGTACTTCACAAAATTATATATATATGAATATGAATACATACATATATATGTGTGTATATATATATGTATATGTATTGATCTACCTACTTTTTGTTTTCAAATCTTTATTTTGGAATTACATCATTTTCCAAAAATAGTTATGTATATGGCAAACTTTTTAGTATACTGTGGGAGTTAAGCAATGAAATGGTTACAACTGAGATGATAAAGAAGAAAATAGGGTTCTCCATCAAGAGGCATCCATGTTTTCATAGTGAACTTTACCTTATGAAGAGGTAATATAGGGAAGTAATGTACCGTAGGGATTCTGATGCTTACTGACTGGCATTAAATCCCAGCTTTGATATTCACTAGATGTTGCGAAGGCAGTTTAACATTTCTGTGCTTTATCCATAGGATACATTGCAATCTACTTCATAAGGTTGTTAAAGCGTCAGATGAGTTGATACACGTAAAGGTTTATTATTGATATCCTTTGATATCATATTGGTAAGTTGATATCATTAAAGGCCTAGATTTAGTAAGAACTCAGTAAATGTTAGTTATTAATGGAGAGTGAAAATATAAAAGTATTTAGGCATATTCCAAGCTTTTCAAAAATATCCATAGGTGAATGACATTTTATATGAATATATGCAAGCTATAATTCTGTTCTATAATTTATAATGTAAACTGTATTTTTCTATTTACTTTCTAGAAACTTAACCTTATTTGGGGTGGTAGAGTTTTGTTCTCAAACCTAGATATCATAACGGGATGAGCACTGGGTGTTATGCTGTATGTTGGCAAGTCAAACTCCAGTAAAAAAATATACAAAAAAAAAAAAAACAGTAAAAAATAAAATAAAATAAAACCTAGATATCATTAACATAATCTTATTTTTTGTCAGAAATTTTAAATTTTTATTCCCAAAATGGAGTCATTAGGTTTCATTTTCAGTATTCCATAGTGGGCCTATAGGAATGATTCTCAGTTCATATCCCAGTGGTCACCCTATCAAATAACTTGGGTCATTCTCTTCCCCTGAAACATACTTTTTTTTTAAAGAAAGAAGGGCATTTATATTTTTGTAGGTGTTGTATAGTATTTATCATTCATAATAACTTTGGGGATCTTAAAATCACAAATTATTATTTGGAGCAAGTGCATTGAGTATTATTTATCAATACAAGTAGTAAAGACATTTCCTTTAATGTGGTTATTTCCATATCCCATGCCAGGGAGAAAGAGACTGACCATCTGATTGACAACTGCTGATTTATATATTAACAGGGGTCTGTTAGTTCTTTTCCCAGGAATTGAAGGCAAAATTGTTACTCAAGTTGGTGATTAGCCATCTCTCCTTCTCTCCTTAGTTTCTGTACTTTTTCTAGTCTCTTAACTCCAAGGTCCTGTGTTCTCACTAAGGGGCCTGTCCAGGGCTTCCCACCAAAGCACCCCATACCTTTCCAACTTTCATAAATAGTTTCCTAATCTGACTTTTTTAAAACTCTGATTTTGTCCTAGGAAAATTTTATTCTAGTAGCTAAGTTGATAAATGTAGTTAATTGAACTTTATTACATGGGATAGGCTTCAAACTGTGCATTTTGGGCACAGAAAAAAAGTATAAGTTGGGGTAGGCCAATCAAGAAGGTTTTGAGCCACCTACAAAATGAACAGGCTTTGTCTGCTTCGTTACCCCAAATGTTGGAGAAAGCCCAACAGGTATCTTTCATGGAACCCCAAGTATCTGATTCTTGCTGCTAATACTTGGGGAATTATTAGTCAAATGCTTTCTCCTCTTTTCTCATCCTGCCTTCAATACACACACACACACACATACACACGCACACACACACAGCACACAAATACTTTTTAGCTGGGCTTTAAGCAGCTATCCTATTATTTACATGTTGACATTATGTTTCTGTGTGTACAATTTTCTATTAAAATTATTTTTAAATTAATTCTTCTCAACATCCTTGAATTTCTTAACTGTCTTGTATATACCAGGCCCTGTGATAAGTGTGGCTGATCTGATTTTAGCCATGAGGGATTTTCAGCACAGAAAGAGTGGTAATATTTAACTGAGTCTGTTTGCCAGAAGGCGGGTGCTTGGTTCACCAAGCTTCACTAAAATTTGATATTTTGCTTTTGCAAGCTGGTTAGAAGCATTGCATTAAAATACTGCCAAATTTTGTCCCTTTTTGTCCAAACTTTTTTAACTTGAAAAAGGAATTTCAGTGTGTAAAAATTTCCATTATAAGGCCACCTGTAAACTTAAAACAGTCAAACTGTTTTTTCAGCTGCCTGCAGCTCTGTTTCTCAACTGACTAATACTGACAGATAAAGATGGCTTTCCCCTGAGAAGGATTGTTTTGTTTGTGGTTATTCTGTCACTACCAGGAGGGACAGCTCCCCTGATCCGTAGGGAATGCAGAGATGCAGTTTACAGACAGAATCATATGCTGACTAGCAACTAAAAAATAATAGTCAAATAATGATTTCATTGTTCCTTCCTGTGTCCATGACAACTGAGAGGTATGCAGCTAGACCAGAACACTGCCTTGGGAGTGTTCTTTTCCTCCAATACTACTATTTTGAGAAAGTTAACAATTTATTCTGACAGTCAGGCTTGGAAGAAAAATTGGCATTTCCAATATCTTGCTAATTTTAGTGTTTTTGTATCCCGAAGCTAATTCTTCTGACACTTCTTCTGTTCACTAGCACTCTGACTTGACCTTTTTTAAACATCTGGTTTATGGCATAGTTTCTACCATGATGGTGGTCAGTGATGAAGAGTTCCTCCTCTGGAGTTGGACAGAACTGTCTTTACATTCTCCCTCGGCCAATTAACAGCGGTGGGACCTTGGGAGAGTTTCTTAATCTTTCTAATCTTCAGGTCCTTATTCATAAAGTAGGAATTAGTAACAATCTTTCTTCATAAGGTTGTTGCAAATTAAATGAGATAATGCACAGAAAGTGCTTAGCCTGCTTCTTGGCACAAGTAAGCACTCCATAAATTGATGGTTTGTTGCTGTTATTAGCAATCTCTTGTACAAAACTGTAAACTTCCAAAGCACTGATTCTCAGCCTTGACTGCACATTAGAATCACCTGGGTAATTTTAAAAGATCCTGATGCCAGGGCCATAGTCCAGATCAACTAAATCAGCATCTTGGGAGTTGAGCCCAGGATTTGGCATTTTTAAAGTGCTTCAGCTGATTCCAATGTGCAGCTGAGGTTGAGAAATACTGTCCCTGAAGGTGGGGCTGTATTATATTAAAGCACTCAGACAAAAATGTATGAAAGTGACACATTGTACCTTGCAAGTTTTGTTACAAATATTTTAAATAACTGAAGAGGGCAAAGCCAATTTAGTGATTTTTCAAGGGGCCACTTTTTATCAACATCATAGTAGAGCAAATACTGAGAGACATGGAAAATTGTAAAATATGTGGGAACCCACAGTTTCAATGTGAGAAAGTAATATAAGTAGAAACTATACTATAGCAAAATTACTTTTATATTTTAGTGGCTTTTTTATAAAAAAGGGAGATAATTGGCAATCATAAAGACAAATCTGTACTATTTTAACACAAAGATCAATATAATTCAAACACATCCCGCTTAGTTCATATCCATGTTTGTTTGAATTTGAGGGAAAAACAATGGCAACATGAGAATACATGCTTTTATATTGCTTATGCTGAATCAGCATCCTTAGCCATTCATTATAGTGTTAAACTTTTTGGAATGGGAAGGTGAAGATCCAGGAAAAACTCAATTGTATTAACTATATAAGAAAACATGACTTTCTTCCTAGTAATCCAAAAGACATTAATTATTAATTTTCAAGATCTTACGATGTTAAAAAAAATGAAAGTATTCTCACAGTGTCTTTTTCTCTATGTATACAGTTTTAACCTATGTATACTGTTGATGATCATTAAAACAATCACACTTGTTTACTACTGCTAGTTTTCCAGATAGTTTTGTATGTATTTTTTTTTCAATTCTCACAATACCTCTGTGAGGACACAGTTCAAGAATTAGCCTCATTTTATAGGAGGGAAAACTAAGGCAGTTTATTAGTAGGCAGTTTCAACTCAACTAGAGCAAAGATTCTTATTTTCTAGTCAGATAGTCCTCTCATTAACTCATTCATGCATTTATCAAGCATTATCAAGCTGCAGATATGTGACAAATGGAGTTCTAGGCAACGGTACCCAAGACGAGTAAGACACACTTGTTGCCTTTAAAGAATTGTGTACACAGTGTCATGAGTGGACTTTGAAGTTCTTAGCCTGTGTCGACCAAGGTAGAATCCATGACCTGAAATTGCCATGGCCAAAGCTGTTAAGTCTTCCAAGACATAGGCAGGAAGAAGAAAAGAGGTAGTTCAGAAACCTATAATGATCATTTTCTACAGTTATATTTTGTAGCAGCCTACTAGACGCATGATCACCCTGGACATTAGTATCCCTTTCAGCTGAATTTTCTGGTGATTTCTGCCACAGGAGAGAATGCTATAGTATTTTTCTAAGAATATATTATTCAGCAATGCCTTAATTTGTTTTTTCTCCAGCTTTTCAACAGCTAAAGTTCATTTTAGTACTGGCAGAAACTTTTGAAGATTAAGCATTTTTGTTTATTTTTAATGCTAATTCATCTCAAGTAGTTAACTGGTAGTAGTAATCCTATTGCTGAATTTAAAATACCCACACTTACTAGACACAAATTAAATTCTACAGTAAGATACAGAGTTTAAGCTTAATTAAACTCTCCTCAAAATACATCTAATTTTTGCTGATTGTAAAGTCTTGGAGTAAAGTTATTACCATAACTGTCTTTTATAATTAGCCATATTCATATTACTTTAAAGCATAAAGCAGGAGTCAACTAAATGGATAGAACCATTTTAATTCTTGTTGAGGATTCATAGTTGCCCTAAAGGAAGGAAAGTTCAGAATGACTATTATTAGTTTTTTCAGTTACTGAGTGGAAATATTTTATGTCTTGAAAATTTTCCTTGAATATTTTGCAAAGATAAAGAATACTATGAAAAGCTAAAGGAAAAGCATTTAATGTTGAGAAGTTAAAATATAAGTATTGTTAAGCAGCAAATAAATGAAATATATCTCTTAGTCTTGTATGAAACTATTTTAAGCTAATGTCAATAAAGTTTAAATTAGTTCAGACTTCTCTTATTAGAATAAATGTTTCCTTTTAAAATGCATGATAATCATAATCAAGACAAAATTTGTCCCGTTATTTATTTTCAAAATGATTGTACATGTTTAGCAGACTTTTGATTTAAATCCCCAGTGATATATTGGAGACAGATGTTTAGATGACCTCATGTTTAAAGTAATGTTATATTTGGACACAAGATTAAATTTTCCTTAAAATCTTTCCTTATAAGTTAAACTGTGTGGTAGTATACAAAAACTAATCAATGATTTGCAGTGGATTAATGCAATTCTTGTATTTTAAATAAAATTTTCTATTTTTTTTATGGAGTTTCACATAGTACAAAAGAGCTGATTATGAAACAGCTGTTTACAAATGAAAATATTGTTTTTGGCTGGCCAGCTAAATGGGAAACAGATTTGAAAAGTTCCATGAATTTGAATGCAAATTTACCATATCATTTATACTGAACCAAAGAACGTTGGTAGAAGACTGCAACATAGTTTACCAAAAAAATTCAGTTGAAGATTATTTTGTAGGATATAATATAAACATTTTAAATAGTTTTTCCTTCTTCAAAAACTAATTTTTCCTTATGAAAACCAATATAATATGTAGTTAGTATTATTGGCAAGGTTTTGAAGGAGCTCATAAACGATATTTGACATTTCAGTGAAGAGAAATTAGCAGATGAAGCAATTAGAAACATATAGGTAACTGAGTAGAATGAAATACATAAAAGATGAGAGATATTGTCCAAAGACAGTAAATCACTGTATGTGAAAAATGTGTTTAAGTCAGAGCTATATAGCTATTGGTATATTGTCATTTTCAACAGCTAAAATGCTTTACTGGATATTACATTGCTATGTAATTATAGATCAACTGAATTTTTCAGTTTATTCAGTTTTTCTGGCATTAGGTAGACATGTAAATTCACTAGTCATTGTTTTCTTATTTTTTTTTTCTTTTAAGTCAGCTTTATACCCAACAGGCTTGAACTCATGACCCCAAGATCAAAAGTCACATGCTTTACCAACTGAGCCAGCCAGGTGCCCTGCTATGGAAGTGATAATTTAAAAAACATGATCTGTAAAGAATACCTACATATTTTCTCTCAAATTTTAAATAGTTATTAAAAATTATTTATGTTGGAAATTGGTTTACATAAAAATAAGACATAAAGGCCTTGTCTTTTGAATTTTGAATGATTCCTTTGAATGCAATGCCAAAGTGCATAATTTACTTGAGGTGGTAGTTCATGAGTTAAAACTTCTAGGAGAACTATTGTTGTTTCTTTTTCTTTATCTCTTCTATTGTTTTTCCCCTTGTCTCAGTGCTCTGAAGGTGGGATTGTGTTTCTTTGGTAGCTTTTTAAAAATCACCTGGGGAATAAATGCGTTTGGGGGGATGGGATATTACATCTGGTTCTGTTGTCACTTTAATAAAGTAACTGTTAACTCTCAAAGTGGCTGATGATCACTTAAGAAAGAAGCAAGTGGAATATCTGCAAAATATTTTTTAAATTTAGATTCAATTAGCCAAAATATAGTATATCATTAGTTTTAGGTATAGTGTTCACTAATTTATCAATTGTGTATAACACCCAGTGCTCATCCCATCATGTGCAAAATATTTTTAGAAACAAGTTTTGGGGCAAAATGAAGACAAAAAAAATCTAGGAATCCAAGCAACATAAATAATTTTTTTTTATAAATGGAATACTATTTTATTGACATTGATGAGTGTGCCCCTAATGGGTGATACATCTTTAGCATGCTTGAATTGTTTTATACATTTTCTGTTGAGTGTCATTGGTTAAGGAAGCCCTGTAAAACTAATTCATTGATATACAAACATACTAAATGGCGTAGTAGACCATAACTTTTAAAGAAGGGTTGATGCCTTTTGGCTACTTTAATGATATAATTTACCTTAGATAGTAACAGAGATAATTGCCAGATTAATTCCTAGATAAAGCAGACTACATAGTAGTGATGGCTTACACCACATCAACCAATTCTTTTTGGATTTACTCAAGATCCTGTAATGTAGCAATGTATAAAAATCAGACAGCTGGCACAAATCAGGATCCATTTGGGATCCACTAAAGGAGGTTTTCTTATTTTCTTGTATTTCAACCTAATATACTCACATACTTGACATAAACAATAAGAAAGTTTTAAAATCAGCTGATGTTTAATGCTTCCAACAATGAACTAAAATTGGAATTTTTGCATATGGGCAAAATTAAATTTTGGAAAGAAATGTAATTGACAAATGTATAAACAGTATTTCTTAAATGTAAATGTAGCATTTTAAAATACTAGCTTTTAAAAAATCAATACCATATTGATTTTGCCAAATGTGTAGTGCCATGTATCTGCCATTACAGAATATTACAAAATAGTTTCAGTACTTGAAAATCCCTTCTGTTCCACCTATTCATCCCTGCCCCCACAACCTCTGACAATCATGGCCTTTTTATTGTCTCTTTAGTCTTTCCTTTTTCAGAATGTTACATAGCTAGAGTCATACAGTATGTAGCCTTTTCAGACTGTCTTCTTTCATTAAGCAAAATGCATTTAAGTCTCCCTATGTCTTTTCATGGCTGAGTAACATTCCATTGTATGGGATATATCACAATTTGTCTATTGATTTATATATTGAAGGACTTGTTTGCTTTCAAGTTTTGACAATTATGAATAAGGCTGCTATAAACATTTGTGTATAGATTTTTGTGTGGATATAAGGTTTTCAACTCATTTGCGTAAATACCTAGGAGTGTGATTGCTGGATCATTGAAGTAGTTTTAAATAATTGTAACAGTGTCTCTGGTTCATAGGAATATCCACATCTTTAGTTAATAGTAAGAGAGACAAATTTTGTTTCCGGATTCATTGAAGTCTGGATAAATAAGTAGGCACTTTCTGTTTCTTCTGGGATAGTATACATAGGCACGAAAGGCTATTCAAATTCTTTCTTTTCTACTGTTTGTTTTTGATGAGATTTCAAGGTGAGATAAACATAATATAATAAGGCCATTACAATTAATAGTTGAGGGTGGGTCATCTTAAAGACAGTGGAGAATATAGAGTAAGATGATTACTAGAGTATAGTCAGGAAATTGGAGCGTCTCCCTAGGTTACTAAAGGTTTGTTTCTAAGTTATAATAGAATTTGGTTCTGTGCTAGGTATCATTCAAAACCTTTGATTAGATGTACATCCCTCTCTCCTCTCAACAGCCAAAGGATTTTTAAGCTAAGACAGGTAAAGTTAATACAGATATTCAAGATAGGCTAGTCACTGATCTAAGACAACTGTATAAATAATAATAATTATTATTATTCTCATAGTGCCTAGGATTTATTAAGTGTTTACTATGTGGTAGGTATTTTCTAAGATTAGAGCAGAATCAGGTTTTCTGGGACCTGTCAACAACTTTATTTTACAAATAAGGAAACTGAAGAAAAGAGAAGTTAAGTAACTTTTGTTCATGTTGTAAGTGGCAGATTCTGGGTTTGAATTCCAGAGACTTCACTCAAAATCACAAAACTCCACTATTACACCTCTTAAACTAAATATTAAGTTATGTGTAGGAAGAGTTAAGTGTACTTTCTGGATTTATGAAGAGGGTGCCAGAGCATTCAAACTTAGAGAAGATTTGGAAGTAGGGCAGAGGAGATCCAATAAAATAATGAGTAAATTTGCCAAGGGATAGGAGGCAAGGATCATGGAAGAGACAGAGAATATTAAACTTTTTTTTTTTAAAGATTTATTTCTTTATTCATTCAGAGAGAGCGAAGAGAGAGGCAGAGACACAGGCAGAGGGAGAAGCAGGCTCCATGCAGGAAGCCCGATGTGGGACTCGATCCTGGGTCTCCAGGATCACACCCCGGGCTGCAGGCGGCGCTAAACCGCTGCGCCACTGGGGCTGCCCGAGAATATTAAACTTGATTATAAATCCCTCTTACAAAAGAATCCCATCTATAGATATTTTTTCTTGGAGTATTCAGTTTTCAAGTTCAGAACATTAAATCTAATCTAAAAATGTCAGTGTACTACAGTGTGAAAAGTACTGAATGTTAGCACACCTGATTTTTAGTAATAATTTTGCCATTGAAGATGTCAGGAAAATTATTTTACCCAATTATTTTATTTTTATCTCTTAATTCTAGAATTAAAATTTTAAACTTTTAAAACTTGAACAAATTTTTGATTATTTTCCACATAAAGTTGGGTTTGGCATAAATGGACCATCACAGAGGAAAGAAAAATTATATCATTTCCCAAATTTTTCTAGTACTACCCATGAAACATCAACCTTTAAATCTCTCATGCACAAAAACATTGTGTTATTCTGATTCTCATTCTGTTTTATGTACCTCTTATCAAAACTGTCATTAATCTCTCTGGCCTACCTCCTTCTCTCTATTTTGACCACTATTGTTTTGGTTTCTTAAAGTTTCTCAGCTAGATGACTCCAATACTTATTTAGCTTCTGGGTCAAATTTTTCAGTCCTTCCTTTTATAAATGTTGATTGCATTGAGTGTCTAGCAGATGTCAGATGCCTAAGTGTGGACATGAGAAGACAGCATGGACTAGAGTGGATTCTAGGCCTGGAAGAACCCACCAGTACTGTGAGACCCAAAAGAAGGAGCCACAAACAGTATTAGTGAGGAAGTAAATAATAGTGGTGGGCATTGAAGGTTGAGTAGGAATTTTCTGAGTTAGCAAGGACATTCTAGGTAGAGGAGGTAGCACTTGCAGTGACTTAGAAACATGAAAGCTTACGGTCAGCTCGTCGAAGGATGAATTTAGTGCCATTGAAGTTTATGGTTTAGGGGAGGAGAAGAAGGCAAGAAATGGAGAGAGGAAGTTATAGAGGTGGGTTAGGGCACGTGTTATGTTTCTTTTAAGCTCCATGATGTTTCTACATTTATCCTGTAGGCAACAGGTAGCTTTGGAAGGTGTTTACAAAGGTGGGGTGGGGGTGGGGGCATATGCAGCTTCTACCGAGGGAAAGAAATTAGTAGTGTTGCAGAGGTGGAATTCACATAAGGTGCCTATTTGGAAGGTGGCTGCTCTTATTCAGAGGAGAGAGGATGAAAATTTAGGGCAGTGGCAGTGGGAAAGAGGAGGACTGGCTCTGAGGAAGAATCAAATGGATTTGGTATGATACTAGATTTGGGAAGTTAAGTGAGAAAAGATTCTCACAGTCAGAGACTGGGTGAAGATGGTATCTGATGCCATTAAGTGTGGGGGAGGGAGGGGAATGTCAAAGAGGCACCAGGGAATAGTGAGCTACGTTTTATGTATGTGAGGTTTGAATTATTCAGTAGGGGGTCGGAAAATAGGTGGGCTGTCCACGAAGGTTTAAGAGTCACCAGCGTATTTGTCAGTGAGTCTTATGTTGTGTGAGTGTGTTGGAATGCGGTATGTGTATCATGGTCATCTGAGGGGACTTTAAAAAGTACATCCCTACTTGAGATACTTCAACATTTCCCTCTCCACACCCTCCACAGCCCTGTTAAGAATCATAGCTCTTAGAGAAGCCAGAAGGGTGGAAGAGGAGTAATTCAGAACCCTGAAGAACACCAGGGTAAGTGGAGGAGGAAAAAGAGGAAGAGATGGAGGAGGAGGCAGCAGGTGCATCAGAGCCTGAAAACTGCATCACCAGAGAGAAGGAAAGAGAACCAGAAAAGGGTGTTCTGAAAGGCAATGTAAAGAGAATTTCAAGGAAGTCAGTAGTGTTAGATGCTCTTCCAATCCATCCAAAAACAGATGCCTGAAAAATATCTCTGTCACACTTCACCCCATATGCATCTGTAATTCACAAGTTAAAATTTCTTGGCTTAGTGTTAAAAACTTCCACCTTTAAGTTGTACCTCCTATCCCTGCTGTCCTCTTCCAACTTATCTGTGAGTATAGTGGGATAGAAGACAACAGACTGCCTGGCTTTGAATCCCACCTCCTCCACTTAATAAGTGACCCTGTCAAGTTCTTTTTTTTTTTTTTTAAGTTCTTTTAACCATGGTTTAGTTTCTTATGTTTGTGGTTAATAGAAGAATCAATCTCTAGGGATGCTGGGAGGGTTACATGAGTTAATACGAATACTGTGTCTGACTTAATTATTTTTATGTGTCAAAACTAAAAACACTGGTAGTACAGTATTGTCCTAAGTACTCTTAGCATGTTTCAGAGTACTTCACTAGCAACATAATATCCTTAGTTATCTTCATCATTCAAGTTGGAGAAGAGAATATAAGGGCTATTCTGGAGTAAAGAACTTACCCTGCCTCCCTGTCTTCCCCCAAATCACAGAAGTCAGTCAGTCATAAACACAGATAACTACAATCTGGATGAGTAATGCTGGCCTTCCTGAGCTTAAATGGAGACTCCGTAACAAACAAATGAGTTCTTCTTGTTTTTGTTACCCTGGGGTGGAAACCTCCTGAGACTTTGGGAACCACCAATCTAATTTAATTTCTCTATATGACCCTTTGCCTCTGGTCATACATGCTAGCTCTTCTTAATCATAGGACCTTTATACTCATTTTCCTGATGATTTTCTTACCTGAAATAGCTTTGCAATAGGCTGTCAACCTAAGTCCCAGCCTGAGCAGTGGTTCTCATCCATCTCTCCAGAATCATCTGGAGAATTAAAAAAAAAAAAAATCACATAGCCATGTCATGCCTCAGACTAATTACATCAGAATCTCTGGAAATGGAACCCAAGTATCAATGCTTTTAAAAGTTGCCAGGTGATTTTACTGAGTAGCCAAAGTTAAAACCATTGCTCTAACCTATGTTTGGAGAGTCTTTGATTAAAATCATATAAATGGTTAGTCATTCTCGCTTTAGCTCTTGCAATCTTAGTATGAATTGCATTATTCTACACTCACTGATATGTTGCTTATGGGGGGAAAAAAGTCATTTTTATGTCACCATGCACAGAATACTCCTCTGGCTGCACTGGCCAGTGCAAGTAGTGCTATGCATCTACAGGATACTCTACAACATGTCTGCTGAGTGACAACTGCATTGGTTAGTTCCAAACAGTCAGACATGAAATATCTTGTTTAGTATACACCAATGGGCTTGGAGTAATGCCACAAAAGGACTTCATAAGATGAAGTGTCACCACAACATGTGTCTGACTCAATGACATGCCCTACTGTTACATTAAACAAATTCCTTTTTGTTGATTCTTTCATAGATACCCACAAAGATTCTGAGGTTAGTTTGTGTGACTTTATGTTGGGGGTGGTGGACGAGGGTTACTTTACATTAAAAAAATTAAGTGTAACATATGCACATAACTGTACACAAATTTTAAGTATGGAATTTGATGAATAATTCAAAATGCACGAGCTTTGTAGCCACGATCCCAGTCAAGAAATAGAATATTACTAGTAACCTAGAAGTCCCCTTCCCCTCCAGCGGTAGGGTATTTAACTTGAGCTTTTTTCTTTTTGTTGGCCAGATCCCCTCAAACTTCTTTTTCAATGAGGTGTATTTTGCTTGCCCATTAGGAGAAACCTTTTACAATCTGGCCAAAGCCAGCAGCCCTTTTCTATGGTTATTTTCCCCATCTGTTTAGAATTCATATCCACATTGTATTGTTGCCTCATCTAATCAAGCAAGGGAATGTCTCAGGAGTATGTGTTCCATAAACGACTTAATTTTCATTTCACTCATTTCCAGGGGCTTAATGAGAAACCACCAAATCATCTTTGGCTATAAGTCTCTTTCGGGGCTGTGTTTCTCAACAGAGCCACACCATGCACATGAACTGCTGTGAATTTTTAAAAATAATTTCCTCTACTTTTTTGCTTAGATCAGAGTTCCCATCATATTTGTAGTTGTGGTAATGCACTTTATTATTTTCCTTTAGGTTTATACTCTAAACATCATAACATGTTGCATATGCTTGTTATGGTAGGAAAGTTAAAAATAATATGAGGATAGATCCAATTTGCATGTTAATGCAGAGCAAACATGTCTTGCTGCTATCTCAAGATTCTATGTCATATCTCTCTGGACTCAAACTGGCCATTGTTTTCTCTTAGTGGGGACAATCTGTTACAGAATGGATCTAGGCTGCCTTAATAGGACTCAGCTTTATTTTTACTCTTTGTCATTCTTACTGGATGCTATGAATACTGATTCCTGTTTAAAAAAAAAAGTCTTTTAAAAGTTTTTGGCAATGCCAAAGACCTTGGTCTTGAGAGAAATTGTTAAAATAATTCTCAAATGTATTTGGAGACTTTAATTAAGGCAAGAAATACAGATTCCTTAATTATATTTATGAGAACTTTGGATTCCTATAATATAATTAGAAAAGACTCTACAACTATTTTGAGAACTCTAGGCACACTTTGGAATATTGATTGTCTGCCTTGTGAGTGGATTTTTCTGAGCACTCTTATTTAAAATGTACTTGAGACAGTGTTTCTGTATCCATGATAGAATATGGGGCCTAGGGAAATGCACAGCTTTTCTCCATCCAAGATCAATGCTTTCATTATCTTGAGGGCTTATTATGGTTTTTGAAAGGTGAGGATTGTTGTTGGTATAAAATGTGCTTCATGGTCAGTTATCAACATTCCTGAAAGGAGCACTGGATACTTTTGGGTCATTGCTGAAGGAGGAGCATCATGTTTTCCACTTCCCAACCCCCAACTGTGTTCTAATCCAAACAAATTGAACTGCACAAGATAACTCTTGCCTATAGAAAGGTCAGGACCATAGCATCTCCAAACTAGATGCTGATCTGCCACTGTGCATAATAAAGCACCACTTCTTAATTTCTCTGGGTTGTAAATCCAAGAAAGTGATATTTATGGGACTATAGCTCTCATATATATGAGTATAATGAAATATAGTATAGCTCTCATTATGAGTATAATGAAATCAGAATTGGATGAGAAGACAGGAATTTCCTTACATAGAAGCAGTGGTTGTGGCAGTGGCTATTCTATATCTCATCCTTCTACATCAGCACTTTCTAGTTCATCTTTCTGCATTGATAGTAATATCCTTTATCTGTGCTGTCCAGTGTAGTAGCTACTAGCCATATATGGCTGTTGATCACTTGAAATGTGGCCAGTGGGATTGAGGAAATTAATGTTTTATTTTATTTAATCATAATTAAATTTAAATAGCCACATGTGGCTAGTAATTATTGTATTGGATGGCGCCATTTCAATTATTCATTTGTGCAAACCAAGAAATAATGTTTAAAATGTAGAACAATTGACCATATCGACTTGTATATTTACTTTGGGGGAGATTCTTTTGTATTAACACATCAAGATTACCTAATTTAATCTAATTCATGCTTCACTTTAAGAGATAAAATTCTGCTAAGCAACATAATTAGGGTGGGCTTAAAGCAACAGATATTTATTGTCTCAGTTCTGGAGGCTAGAAATCCAAAATCAATGTGTCAACCGGGTTGGTTCCTTTTAGAGGCACTGAGGGAGAATCTGTTCTATACCTCTCTCTTCCCCCTTTTGGTGGTAATACTAGGCATTCCTTGGCTTAAACAACTTAATATTTTTAAACCATTGTATTATGGGCATTTCTTAAAGAATTTCTGTTGACCTGAAAGTAAGGAGATGAAGAATGGGCATTTATATTTTTAGGAATGGGTGTATTTAGCACATAACAGACAAGAAAACTAGTTTCTGACTGTTAAATAGAAACTGTAACATAACTTTTCTCTTGGTAAGTTTGCTTCTCGAATTCTAAAGTCCCTTCTCATGGAATCCCATTCTCATTATTCTTTGGCTGGTAACAAAATATTTGGTTTCTCCTACTCCTTAAAATTTTTAATAGCCTCTTCTCCTTTGCCATCTTAACATGGCCTTTATCAAGTGTCAGTCTATTCCATCTTTACCAAGATAATTTTGCCACCATTCAAAACTAGAATAAGAAATTATGTTGGATTTAGTCCACTTCCGGCTTCCTGACCAGACTTCTGGTTTTGAGTTCCATATGACAGTGTGTATTGAGACAAGACAACTGAATGTAGCAGTCAGCTAGAGAACTGGTCTCTGTGCTCTTGTACAGTTACTTTGCATTTGATCAAGGAAATTTTCTGATTGTAGGATTTATACAAGTAAAAAAGTACAATGAGACCATTCTGATTCTGTGCTACCAGTTGGTAATTGCTGCACATTCTTTCAAGCTTTCACCCCTGAAGGGGCAGAAAAGTAGTAGAAGTCAATGACAAGGATACAACTACAGAGAAAGTAAAAACTGAGAGTATGCTTGAACTACATTGTACAGCATTAAGTTCAAGTCAGAGAAATTTTTTTTGGCCAAATGATAGGTATCCATGTAGGTATCCATCTATAGATGGATAGAGGAAGCTGATGAGTGGAAATTTCTACTGGTTGGAGTGACACATTCCTGGATTAGAATTCTGGTTCTGCCACTCATAGCTGTTTGACCTCAGGCAAATTTCCAAAGCCACTAAGTTCCTTCATTTGAAAAACAAAGGTAAAAATGCTTACTTTGCAGGGTTAATAGGATAAATTTTTTTTTCTGGGACCATTTATTGTATAATTAACATATAGTGTTATATTAGTTTCAGGCATACAATATAATGATTTAACAATTCTGGGTATTACTCGGTGCTCATCATGATGCAGGTACTCTCAACTCTCAGTTCCTTAAACCTATTTCACCCATCCCCCCCCCCCCACCTCCCCTCTGGCAACCATCAATTTGTTCTCAGTTTTTAAGAATCTAGTTTTTTATTTGTCTTCTTTTTTCTTTGTTCATTTGTTCTATTTCTTATATTCCACATATGAATGGAATCAATTAGGATAATGTTTGTAACATGCAAGGGACTTGGTTGGCACTCAATAAATGGTAGTTATTATTATTAGTCCTTCCTAACCTAGGGCTGTATCACTATAACAAGTGCTACCTCTATCACTTTTTTGGTTTTCTTTTTGGTTTTACCTTAGTGGAATCTAGTGTTCTCAGAACCAGGATGGGCAAGCAGTATCCTTTTAATATTCGTGTTGTAGAAACATATGTTTCAGTAGTTTCCAGTAGACTCTGGCCATTTTCTTTCAAATCAGATCAATTCGGTGGTCTTCCTCCCAAACACAAAACTGTAACAAAAATATAATTAGTTCACTTTCAACAAAACCTTTTTTTGGGAATTCTATTAAGGAAAAAAGGAACAACATACTGACTTTCTAAGATTTTCTTTGTAGTGGAGACTAAAATATCCTTGTAAGTTCCTTGAGGATGGGAAGGTGACCACACCCTGAATGTCTCTTTGTGTTCTGTATCTAGCAGTCACTTCGTAAATGCTTGTTAAATTGGATCAGACATGTTTATATAAACTTTTGCTGTAATTGAACTATACATGGTAAATTTGTAGAAATCATTGTGGTGACAAATGGCCTCTTATTTTTATGTTGCATTGCATGTGTTGTATAATTTTGCCAAAATATAATTGTACACATGTGCATTCTTTCTACAAGTTCTTCTTAATGTCTCCATTACTTGGAATGTGAAACATGCAGTCAAAATGGTAATCTGGCATCATCAACAGAAAGTGAAGGATAAATACTGTATGTATAATTACACTAATCTCACAAATGAGTTTCCTTCCTTATTTTAGATATGTAATGGTAAGGGCATTGATATTGGTAACATTTCATTTCAGGGGCTCCAGTAAAGCACCAGTGCTGTCAAGCCTTGACTGATGGTTATGGAATGGTGTCTTAATTGATCCCGTGTTACTGAACTACCACTTCTGTGACAGCACAACTAATAATTATTCTAATTCTTATTAATGGCAAAGCTTTTCACCTCCTGATTATAGTATACACACAGCATGTGCAAGGAGGAAATCCATCAGCTAGGCCATGGTAGAGCAATATCTTGACTTATAATTAAAAATGTATGGGCAGAGAACTTGAATAGACATTTTTTCTGAAGAAGACATACAGATAACTAAAGTGTCCATCAAGGGGTGAACGAATAAAGAAGATATGATAATACACATAACATACAATATTATTCAGCCATAAAAAAGAATGAAGTATTGCCATTTGCAACAACATGGATGTGCCTAGAGAGTATTATGCTAAATGAAATAAATCAGAGAAAGACAAAAACCATGTGATTTCGCTTATATGTGGAATCTAAAAAACAAAACAGAAACAGATTCATAGATACAGGAAACAAGACTCTTGGTTACCAGAGTGGGGAGGGGGACAGGTGAAATAGTTGAAGGGGATTAAGAAATACAAATTCCGGGGACTCCTGAGTGGCTCAGTGGTTGAGCGTCTGCCTTAGGCTCAGGGCTTGATCCCAGGATCCAGGATCAAGTGCCCCATTGGGCTCCCTGCGAGGATCCTGCTTCTCCCTCTGCCTATGTCTCTGCCTCTCTCTCTGTGTCTCTCCTGAATAAATAAATAAATCTTAAAAAAAAAAAAGTTGATCCCTGGGTGGCTCAGCGGTTTGGTACCTGCCTTCGGCCCAGGGTGTGATCCTGGAGTCCCAGGATGGAGCCCCACATCGGGCTCCCTGCATGGAGCCTGCCTCTCCCTCTGCCTGTGTCTCTGCCTCTCTCTCTCTCTCTCTCTCTCTCTCTCTCTCTCTCTCTCTATCTCTCTCTGTGTGTCTCTTGTGAATAGATAAATAAAATCTTTAAAAAAAAGAAGTACAATTTCCAGTTATAAAATAAGTAATGGAGACATGAAAAGATGCCAACATTACTGGTCATCAGGGAAATACAAATCAAACTACAACGGGATATCACCTCACACCAGTGAAAATGGCTAAAATCAACAACACAAGAAACAACAAGTGTTGGCAAGGATATAGAGAAAGGGAACCCTCTTGCACTGTTAATGGGAATGCAAATTGTTGCATCCATTCTGGAAAACAGTATGGAGGTTCCTCAGAAAGTTAAAAATAGAACTACCCTACAACCCAGCAATTGCACTACTAGGTATTTACCCAAAGAATACAAAAATACTAATTCAAAAGGATATGTGCACCCTGATATTGTTTATAGCTGCATTATCCATAATAGCCAAACTATGAAAAAAGCCAAAGTGTCTGTCGACTGATGAATGGATAAAGAAGATATGGCATATATATAGAATGGAATATTACACAGCCATAAAGAGAATGAAGTATTGTCATTTACAACAACATGGATTGAGCTAGAGCGTATTATGTTTAGCCAAATAAGTCAGAGAAAGACAAACACCATATGATTTCATTCAATGTGGAATTTAAGAAACAAAACAAATGAGCACAAGGGAAAAAAAGAGAGAGAAGCAAACCAAGAAACAGACTCTTACTTTAGAGAACAAACTGATGGTTACCAGAGGGAAGGTGGGTGGGAGGATGGGTTAAATAGGTTATGAGGAATTAAGGAATACACTTGTTGTGATGAGCACCAGGTGATGTTTGAAAGTGTTAAATCACTATGTTGTACACCTGAAACCAATATTACACGATATGTTAACTACCTGGAGTTAAAATAAAAACTTAAAAATTTTCAATTAAAAAAAAGCACATACTATGAAAAGATGGTATTATACAGTTGAATAAAGCAGAATTATTTCTCTTTGAAGCAAAAAAAATAAGTCATGAGAATGTACAGCAAAGGGAATATAGTCAATATATTATAATAAATTGATATGTGACAGATGGTAACTAGACCTATCATGGGGATCATTTTGTAATGTATAAAAATATTGAATCACTATATGTTACTTGAAACTATTAGGATATTGTGTGTAATTATACTCGAGTAAAAATTATTTATTTATTTATTTTAAAAGACTTTATTTATTTATTCATGAGAGACTGAGAGAGAGACAGACAGAGAGAGAGAGAGAGAGGCAGAGACACAGGCAGAGGGAGAAGCAGGCTCCATGCAGGGAGCCCAACGTGGGACTCGATCCTGGTACTCCAGGATCACACCCTGGGCCGAAGGCAGGCACTAAACCGCTGAGCCACTTGGTTGCCCGAAAATTTTTTAAAATAAATGTAGACAATATTTTTAGTCTAAGTTCTGTGTAGGATAAAAAGAGATATGATGAAAGACTTTGGGACTGCATCCTTAAATATTATCCCAATTTTTGAAAGTCTGGATATCATATGTCATAGGTTGAAAAACATAATTGCTCCTAATTTATATGAGCAAAGAATATCTCTTTTAAATTGGTAAGTATTTTCAGTACCTTTTGACACTTACTCAATACGATGAGATCTTGCCACACAATACTTGGACAGCTTTCAAAGTAAATGAAATACTGTATATCCCATTTGACTCCTCCTCACAGTGTTAGACCATAAACACATAATATGTTTAACGGGTCCATAGACTTGGAGTCTTTTGAAACACAAAGGAAAGGGATTTCTAAATACCAGAATCTTCCATCGAGGATGGCCTGCTCCTAGTCCATCTCCATCCAAACAGAACAACAATAAGCATAACTCATAAAGTAAATATTTATTAACTTCTAGTTGCCAAAAAGTGGTAGGTGGTTCTGCCTTCTGGAGTTAATTACTATATGTAAAGTGATGGCATTTTGAGTAACTGATTTTCTGCCTCTTAACCTAATCATAATTGTTTTGTTTTAAATAAGTGCTATCCTACCATCAACTGGAATGCAGGAGTTACCCTCACTTATCCCTCCGCCAAGTAACACAAAGAAAATCTAACCCATTGTAAAAATGAGGAAGCCAGAGAATTTCATATTTATTGCAACCTTTTTTACTTTTTCTTTATCCTCTCTAGACTTATATTTCAATTCCAAATCATAGATTTAGAGGTAGAATGGAACACAGAGATCATCTAGTTCATCTGGCTTGTTTTACAGTGGCCCAAGGAGATCAAATGATTTTCAGAAAATCATATAGCTAGCTAGTAGCAGACCAAGGGCTTGTAGATAATAGATTTTGGACTCTTGGAGAATCTTTTTAAAACTGTTACATTGACCTAAGTATCACTGTGTTCTGTATGTGGCTCTAATATTTATGCATTGGCAGCCCTCTTATTGGTAGAGTCCTTCTTGGACAAATAAATTGTCCAATTCCCCAATTTTACAGATGTAGAAACTAATCCATTAAGAAAATGTGACTGGTCCAAGGATCACACCACCTTTTAGTAGCATAACCAGCACTAGAGCTTTGGTGGCCTGACTTTTACCTAGTGCAGAGCTCTTTCTGTTGGGTAGTCATCCATTCAGATACCATTTACCATTTATGCTACATTTGCATTTAGGTGACATCTATAACCAAAAGTGGTCTTACTGATATATTTAGCCTTAGAAATAAAATCCTCTAGTTTAAGAAAGGAATCGTTATAGCACAGCCATATGCTCAGGAACAGATTTTTTATCTTTGCTATCAATCACAATAATATTTTGGGAAAACTTGTTAGTGTACTATATGCCTTGTAATACCCTAACTATTAGGCAAAGGTGAATGAGATTAAAAATTCTGTTATTATTCAATGTCTTAAGTCAGTGCCCCTGAAGAAAAAATAAAATGAGAGCATCATTTTAAAATATCATTTTATTAAATAGGAAATATTGGAAGCCTAGTTAGAGGTAGTGTGTGGTAGGGCACATAACATTAAGTGGCACATTGGCTTGTAATGTTTTTGTTGTTGTTGTTGTTGTTAGTTTTAAAAATTGCTCCATAACAAAGAAATCACATTTTTTTAACTTTCTATAGACCTGAACATTCTTATCTTGTCAATTATACATGCTTGTTTTCATTATTGATGATTGAAATTGAGGAGTTGGAAGGACAGTTACTCCCAAGCATGCTCATTCAGCCTGGCTTCATTTAAGTGTCACTCCTTTTCACTTCCTTCTCCAATGTCCCCCAGATTAAGTTAGTCCAAGATGTCACTTAGGGTACTTTGCAACAATCTTGAAGTCTTTTCTTTTTCTGAGTGAAGTTTTTCAGTTTTTTAGAACACAACCGATTTATATTTTTAACATTCTTTTGACTTATAATGTTATGTGAGTAATTTCTCATTATGTCTGAATATAGGCCCTAAGGATTCATAGGGCACCTGTTTTATCCCCCAGTTGTCCTCTAGAGAAGAAAGTATCTATTTGATAATGGATTTTAAATACTGAAGACACAGTGGCAAATATTATCAGGTTTATGGACCTATATACATAAGGATTCACATTGTTTTGTAAAAAGAACACTTCTTGAGCAATTTTGAGATTAGTGATACTTTCACTTATGGTATTTTGGAAAGTAAGTTCTCTGTCACTGGGGGAGAAGAAAGTCAGTGAAACATTTAGACTGCTATTGGTGTTCAGGCCAAAAAGAAGAAAAGTGCAGGCCCTGATAGACTTCAAATAGAATTACATTTCCTTATATATGGAATCCATACTTTGTTTAGGATTCAGATGCTGTACTCATCATACCATATAGTATTATTTCTTTGAATGTGCCCATTTAGAGCCTCTACATGAGGCTATTCTGTGCACACAATGTACATTGTGAGTCATAGCCCTGGAGATGGACAGTGTGTCTCCATCTACATCCCCCACAAAACAGTCAGCACCTTGACAGGAGAAATTGAGTTACTGCCATTTTTGTATGCCTTGTACTTAGCACAGAGCCTAGTTCATGGTAGCTATTCATTACTTTCTTTTGAATTAATAAAGGAAAGAATGAGCTACTGTCAAGCCACATTCCTCTCTACTCCCCAGACTATATTTAGGTAGTTGGTTGCCCAAGGTAAGAATTTAGTTATGAAAGTTCACTTGCACAAGCAGTAGAGAATAGATTCATAACTAATTAAAAAATGTTCTGGAAAAAATTTTAAAGAGTTGTTGTTTATCTAATACAGCATTTTCCAAAATGCATATTGTAGAGCATTACTCCTGCAAGATGCACCGTAGGGAAAAAAAATGTGTTTCTGGTTAAATAAGTGTGGGAAACCCACTACAAAATTTGTCATACTACATCTCTCTGTTGAGGATTAGCAATATAAATTAGCATTTTAAAGGTTTTGAGAAACCAAGCTATTCCATTTCTTTATATAACTTGAACTTTCCAAATTTATGTGACCATATCTACTTTTTAATTTTCCATCTGTCTGCTTTTCTTTCTACCTATCTTCCTATCTATTTATTTTTAAGAGTAAGCCATATAATGTGAGATTTAAAAGCTTGGGCTTTGAAACCAAATATACCTAGGTAGAGTCCTGACTCTGCCATTTACTTTTTGTTACCTTCAGCAAATAATTTTTTAAAGCTTCAGTTTCTTCACCTGTAAATTGATGTAATGATAATGTCTACCTTAAAGTATTATTGTGAGGATTAAATAACCTGATATATAAAAGGTACATGCACAATGCCTGGTACATACTGTATATTCAATTAATGCTAACTCTTACTAGTTTTGTTTACTATTTGCCATGTACCTTGGAAAACTGACCCAGACATAGGCATTTCAAGGGGAGTTTTAGAATTTCCTGACCTTGATTTAGTCTTATTGAGTATTTCACTGATTATTAATTGATGACATCTTAAGCCAGGTAATTGTTCCTTCCATTATGCTTCTGTAGTACTCTTTCAATTCATATATTTGTTATTGTACTCATATTATTTGTCTGTTTTATATCCTTCGTTCCTGTTTCTGATGGGAAGATATGAAGGATATTAATGAAATGCAAGATATATTTAAATGGATGACAAAGACGATAAAGGGTCTAGAATCCATTTCTTATGGAGGGTATTTAGTATGGAAAATAGAATGAAGGGTTGTACTATGGAAGTTAGGTTAGATTTACGTGTAACTCTAGAATGCACAATTTAGATCTGTGAGTAAGAGTTACAAAGTGGCTTAACATAAAATTCATGAACAATTAGAGGAATTCAACAAGAAAAAAAGAATTATCCCTTGTCACAAGAGACATTCTCAGAAATGTCAGGAAGGAGTTTGGAGACCTATTAGGCAAGGCATAAACCTAGTTGTTCTGGGGATAATCAAGATGGTTAAGTTCCAGGGCACCTGGGTGGCTCAGTAGTTAAGCATCTGCCTTCAGCTCAGGTTGTGATCCTGGGGTTCTGGGATCAAGTCCTGCATCAGGCTCCCCACCGGGAGCCTGCTTTTCCCTCTGCCTATGTCTCTGCTTCTCTGTTTCTCTCGTGAATAAATAAATAAAATCTTTAAAAAAAATTTAAAAAAGGATAGTTAAGTTCCTCAAGAAAGAAAAGTGTTGGGCAGCCCGGGTGGCTCAGTGGTTTAGCGCCGCCTTCAGCCCAGGGCCTGATCCTGGAGACCCGGGATTGAGTCCCATGTCAGGCTCCCTGCATGGACCCTGCTTCTCCCTCTGCCTCTCTCTCTCTCTCTCTCTCTCTCTCTCTCTGTCTCTCATGAATAAATTTAAAAATATCTAAAAAAAAAAAAAAGAGAAGTTCTCATAACAAGAAAAAATCATAATCATCAAAAGAAAAAAATGTAACCATGTGAAACGATGGATATTAGGGACGCCTGGGTGGGTCAGTGGTTAAGCGTCTGCCTTCGGCTCAGGGCATGATCCTGGGGTCCCGGGATTGAGTCCCACATCGGGCTCCGTGTGGAGCTTGCTTCTCCCTCTGCCTGTGTCTCTACCTCCCTCTCTGTGTCTCTCATGAATAAATAAATAAAAAATCTTAAAAAATGATGGATGTTAATTAACTAAACTTATGGTAATCATTTCACAGTGTATGCATATATAAAATTTATTATGTTGTACATCTTGAACTAATACAGTGCTGTCAACTATATTGTAATAAAACTAGAGGGAAAAGAAGGAAAAAGGTAAGCTAGAGCATGATAAGAGGAATAGAGAGAGTCTACTGTCAGTACAGATCAGAAGAATGTACTTCTGCCTCTGGGCATTGGGGGACACCTGATGAAGGACATGACTTTTGAGCCAGTTCTTGAAAGAGAGAAAGATTGAAGCATGACATGAGATAGAGTCCAAGGAAGGGAGTCAGTTTCTTCAACATGAATTCCCTATTCATGGTATTTAGTGAAGTCAATACTGTTTAGTTAAAACAGGGTACATGCTGGAATCCATACATTGCTAAATTGTTATGTACTTCTCTCTATATATATTTACATTTCCCTCCTCTCACTTGCACTGATATGCTATTTTATTCCCACTCAATAGGTCAGTGAGATTAGGAACATTAAATTAATTGTGCTCACATTCATACAACTTACCTCGGAGTGAAAATCATGCCCCTTCATGTTATCAATCAGAAGAAAGGACCAAATAACTGGAGATCAGATCACTCCAATAGGATATCCTGAAAACCAGGGCTACTTTTTTTCGGTAATTTTAATAAGCTATATCTAGGAGCAAGTGGGGTTGTCAAAGTGTTTGCCCTGCACAAGTGTTCTGAGGTTTGGAAAATGTTTAAAGGTCACTTTTAAAGGGTGTCTGGTCACCCTCCATATGTCATGAAGGTTAAAAGGCTGTGGCCATGATACTCTGCAAAGACAAGTGTGTATTTGGAACTTATATTAGCTTTAGACTGTCCTATCCTCATTTAGCAAGTGACCTTAGTTCTATAACTGTTCTATAACACCTACAACAGTGCTTTCAGTTTTTCTCTTTATAGGAGCAACTAATAGAAGGATGCGGCTGTCAGTGCTTACACTAGTTAGAATATGTTCACTCTTCAAAGGTGCAGTGTATATTTTTTCTACTGACTTATATATGGAAAAACTACTGTGTGGTGTTCTACTATTGCTGGGTCGGCCAATGGGAATGCTGCCACTTACTGACAACAGAAAGCAGTCCCTAGGTGAAACAGCCCAGCTCTGAATGCTTTTCCTTGACATGTTTTTCTCCCGTACAGTTGAGCCACCATGCCTGCTAATGAAACTTAAGGAATGGTAGACACGTGGTAGAGTGCAGCATCTTTATTCAAGGGGCCAAGGGAAAGTCAACAGATATGGTGCTTCTTTTGCAACATCGGCAGCCTCATGTACATCCACTGCACTGCAGCTGCACTAAAAGAGAGTACTTCAAATCAGCATTGCTTTCCCAAAGAACTCAAGGCAGTATTGAGGAACATCAAGTAAGGCTGCTTTGGTTATTTAAACACATTTGTCGTTTTTTATTTCTTATAATGAATGTTATAATAAAACTTGAAGATGTTCTTTCAGATGACATTAAGTGCAATGTAAAATATATGCTTCTTTTTTTTTTATAAATTTATTTTTTATTGGTGTTCAATTTGCCAACATACAGAATAACACCCAGTTCTCATCCCATCAAGTGCCCCCCCTCAGTGCCCGTCACCCAGTCACCACCACCCCCCGCCCACCTCCCCTTCCACCATCCCTAGTTCATTTCCCAGAGTTAGGAGTCTCTCATGTTCTGTCTCCCTTTCTGATATTTCCCACTCATTTTTCTAGTGAAAGGGAATAAAGGGGAAAGGAGAAAAATATATGCTTCTCATTCAAAAGTCTAAAGCCTAAATATTAAATACACAGATTGATTAAACTTGGAGGTGGTAGGCGAAGAGATCATTTGCTCCAGTAACTTTTATATAAAAACTCCTGGTGATTGGAGGACGGGGAAACTTCTCTGAGTCTGATTCATTTCATAGTCCGCTTACTTGAAGAGAAACTTCCTTAAAGTTTTAAATTACTGAATTTAGAAGGTGTAAAAACATCATATAATTATATTTCTGTGGTTAATTTTTAATATCATTCACATAGCTTATGTGAAGTGTGTTCATCATTTGATAGATTCACAAAAATATTTCTTATTTCCTATTTCTAGAGTGAACACTGAATCTCCTTCTACCATTCATGTTATTTGAAAATTGGTCCATTATGACTGCTTCAGTAAGAGTGAGCACATCCTCTTTTTCCCCCTTGAGTCCATGGATGTTCTTGAATTTGATCCCCGCCTTTTAGGATGTGAGCTTTTTGTATATCAGCCATGGCAATACAGCTATTCTGACCAGTGAGTAACCTGTCCAACAGCTAACATGGTGGTAGCTTCCCTTGTTTCTTCTAGGCTTCTCTCATAGATCTCAAGATATTAGAGGGAGAAAGGCGTTTTACTAGATAGGATGAGAATGTTTATGATGACATAGTGCCTCTCCCAAACCTCTTATTTTCTCAGGCTGATTTTGAATATATTTGTCTTTGCTTTGGATCTGAGAAATGACTGCAGTAGTAGTGATCTATTCAGTTTGGGAATGAGAAATACCAAATTAACATTTTTGTTCTTCTGGAAAATACAAATTGCTCAAGAAATCAGTGATAAAACAAATCTGGTGCTTTAATATTTATTTTAGCTAAATATATTTTTTACTATAGTCAAGTAAGATTGTGTTGCATTTCATACTATGTGGGATTTTTTTCCCCCAAAGTCCTATAAATGTAATACATAAATAATTCCCTCAACCTTCCCATTCTGCTTCTTACTTCCCATTCATTTACTTTGGTAGCGGCTCATTACTGGCCACAGTAGTCTCCTCTCTTTTGCTAAATTCTTTCCTCAAGAAAGACCTAAGACTAGGAGAATCATATAATTTATCTGACTGATAAAATTGAATTTTTAATAATTATTCTAAGACAAGAGGCATCAACTGGCACTCTCCAGAAATTTAGTGTCTCCCTACTGGAGAACAACGCACAATAGGAACCTTGTAGTTGGTAACACATTATAAATTTACCTCAGTGAGTTCTTTGAATTGTAATAGAGCTCAGAGCTTTCTTTAAGTTAAAGAAAACATTCTAATGGTAGATTTTCAGGTATCAATTACTACGTAGGGAAACTATTAGAGTCAAAGTCTGAGAATGAGAGCCCTGAAATTCTAGTTCAGTGAATTCTCTGCCTAAATTTAAGGCTGGCTTTATCAACTACCTTAGTCATTTGTCTCAATGATTAAATATCTTCAAAATAAGAAACATAAGTTGCACTAGTATCAATAACAGTATGAATAAGTTAGCTATATATTTTGCCCTTTGGGGAAGAGAGAATCTACCAAAAATTAGTAGTCATTTTGTTGGTTAATATATTTGTTAATTTAATAAAATGTATATACTATCTTAGTGGCTGGACCGTCCCTCCAAAATGACAAACATAAAAGTTATGTGTGTCATGTATTTTATGTGTCCAGTAGCTCTTTTTTGCTCTGTTATTCTATATTTTTATCCTGAGATTACTCCATGTATTTCAATATTTAAGAAGGAGATGGCAGTGTTGAGCCTCAGCTTGGACTTGACACTATTAGAAGTAGCTTAGGATTTTTCATAAAGAAGTATCACTTTAGCTAAGTGTAGTTTCATCTCTTGGGATTTTATTTTCTACCCTCCTTCCCTTTGTAATCCCATATGGAGAATGAAAGTGTGCTCTAATATATGTCATATTAGATCTGTGATACAAAAATACTATTAAATTACTTACACTCATTTCTGTAAATATAAGAATGCCAATTTATGGAACCCATAGAAACAACCTTCTAAAGTAAAATGAGGACCAACTCTAAAATGCAAAAGTGTGTTTACAATATGCCTGTTTTCCTAAGGCTTTGGAAGGAAGAATTAACTTTTTGTTTCCAGAACACGAAATACCTTACTAAGCCACATCTTATGATAAATAAGTTGCTCTCAGGATCCCTGGGTGGCTCAGATGGTTGAGCATCTGCCTTTGGCTCAGGGTGTGATCCCAGAGTCCTGGGATCAAGTCCTGTATTGGGGTCCCTGTGAGGAGCCTGCTTCTCCCTCTGCCTGTGTCTTTGCCTCTGCCTCTCATGAATAAATAAATAAAATCTTTAAAAAATAAATTGCTCTCTGTGAATAAATTTTTTTACCATTTTTTTTTCAGGCAGTAGGTTACTGCTAAGAAAATGACTTTTTCTGGGGCTGATGCTGAAAAGAAGTTTAGGTGATGTGAGGAATTGTTTACTTAGTTTCCATTCACATCCAATGTTTTGACTGCATTCCAAGTTTCAAAAGGATGATTCATATACCTTTTAGAGCTATGTTGAAAAACAAAATGAGTAACAGTACCCTTTGTCAATATCAAAAGCAATTTAACAGTACATTTTTAAGGTTATAAACCATGAGAAAGATAGAATGCTACCACGTAAAGTTGTAGTGAGTTGTTTTTAAAAGTATAAGCCAAGATTAGCAAACTAAACTGCCCTGTCAAAGGATCTGAAACAGCAGTTGGAATGGCACCCAATACTACAAGTTATATTTTGAAAAGCCATCCTGCCATGCTTAAAATATATAAAAGCAATATTTTAACACGTGAGATTATGTGGTTTTCTTTGAAATCTGGTCAGTTAAATCACATGCAAAAAGATGTGTAATTGTTTAGTTTGATTATCATTTACAGTGGGATTTTCTTTTGTACCCTAATTTTTATATGCTTAAAATTATTGTTGAAATGTTATGTAAAGAATAATTTATGGATTTAACTAAGCCAGCAAGCCTATTTGGTTTCCATTATAAGTGAAGGACCCAACAACAACATCTTCATTTCATATTGTTCCGATAAATTTAATGACATTATTTTTTTTTTTGGACCAAAAGGAAATTTCTTCTCAGCTGGATTCTTTCACTGTAGGTTTTAATCGCAAACTTTGAAAATGAGAACATAGCTATTATTTTTTATTAAAAGGATATGTTCTGGTTAGTTTGGAAAGGTTTGACTAGTAAGGGCTTCCAATAGCATGTCTAAGGACTTAAAATGTAATGCTGAAGTTAGAGAATATAACATATGCCTTTAGTACCACTGCATCTCATATGTTGTAAGATGCATGCATGGTGGATATATAGACATAGTGAGTCAGTTCTTTCTCCTCTCAAAACTCCAATTAAGAGTAGGCTACTTAAAGGTTAGCTACACTGGGTAGGACATAGGTCTATACATTTAGTACTAGGCAATTCAGTATCTGAAACATTCATTGGCTTTTAGCTCAGAATGTGCTTTAGGCTCGCTAGACATGAAATATGACACTAGTATAGAATGAAGCAATTCATTAGACTCAGTGTTTCAGTCATGCTTTAATTGTCTCATCAGTATTCTAACCTGCTAAATATCTTTAAGGCTGAATGCTCTGATTGGTGGAATCTCCTTAACTCTTTACTCAGCAGTTTGAATAGGTACAATATCGGGGATCCCTGGGTGGCGCAGTGGTTTAGCGCCTGCCTTTGGCCCAGGGCGCGATCCTGGAGACCCGGGATCGAATCCCACGTCGGGCTCCCGGTGCATGGAGCCTGCTTCTCCCTCTACCTGTGTCTCTGCTTCTCTCTCTCTCTCTCTCTGTGTGACTATCATAAATAAATAAATAAAAATTAAAAAAAAATTTGAATAGGTACAATATCAAAGTCATTCACTCTCCTAACCCTAGATGGGTTTTTAGGAGGCACAACTTATGTTAGAAAAACGCTGTGCACTTGAATTGCTAGTGTTTCTACATAAAGCAAATAAGCCTCAAGGGGAGCCTTTGAGTATTTAGGAGCCATGAAGTAACAAGATTAAAAAATTAGTAAGTGTTTTCTCCCTTTCCTACCAGCCTTCCTGTGTCTTCCATGCAAGAAGCATGCTTTGTATACTTTTGCTTAGTGATGTATGATCCTTGATCCTTATGGAAAAAAAATCCCTCTTGATGCGTATTCATTAAAATGGTCATCGAAGTTCTACAAACTAGTGAAGCAAAGGAGGAGAAGCAAAAAGAGCCCTGTCCTGTTTTCAATACTCTGTAGCATCAGGTTTTGGCAAACTTCAGTAGGGCCTTGGCAGTTCTGCCCTCCCAGACCTGTGCTTCATTATAGTGTGCTAAGAGCCACCTCTTTTAGCCAGGCTTGACAGGATATAGCCCAAGGGAGAAGACGCCAGAGAGTCTAGGACACTTGGTCTTAAAGAAACTCTCCTTGATTGAGTGGTCAGGGTACATATATTAGCCAAAGACTTGATGATATGCTGGTGTCTGGCCATCCCACATTTGGAGCAGGATGTTATTCTGGATAGAAACATCATTATTTCAGTCTCTTTGGAGCCAGAACAATTGTTATCTTCAGCTGAAGTGCCTAGTGTGTCTAGATATATACCCAAAAGATCTCACATGACATAATTTTACCAGAATACCATAGAAACTTGATTTGAATACAAAAGGGAGGCATCAAGATCCATCTTTTATGAAAACAAAAATGATACGAACAATATGCCCCCAATAAAATGACATTCAGTTGTTCTACACTTCCTCACAGCTACGTTCTTCCATGTGCTGCTAATTAGAATGAAACTCTGATATATTGATAATGTGAAATTAAACAGATTGTTTATTCATTCTTAAAAATAGCATGTTTTATTATAACAACCTCAGAGGACCATTAAAGAAAATTATTTAAGTATTGCACAGCAAGAAATAATAGTGTCTAGTGAGATTGTGTTTTTTTTTTTCACTTTCGAAGTTTCTGATATACTTGGTCTATTTAGAAAACAAACACATTTAATTGTTTCCATCTCTTAAATATGCCTAGTGAGTTCAGTTTTTAGTTGTTGTACAAATAAATTGGTCCTAGTTGCATTGCTTTCTTTCAAACATCATTTCAAATTAGGGCTTAATGTGGTTTGAACATTTTGCCAGAATAGTCATCCTACTTTTGTCTGATGGTGGTTGATTACATCTATCTTTTCCAGCTTACAAATGCCAATATAATTAGAAGAATGCAAACCCAACCCTGAGACCATTTGTCATCACATATTGATTGTAACTCTATGTTTTATTATGGTATGTAGGAGGAAAAGCAAACAATTAAAAGTCTGAAGAAAATGAAGACATGCTAAACATTTTTATTACATCATCATGTTTAACCAATTTTTTCCTACCACTTTTAATGCTTAATTACCTGGATTATTAAAATATATATAAATACTTTTTCATGTTGGACTTAAAATTAGCTTTCAGATATCTTAGTACCAAATATACAAACAAGTATAAAATACACAGAATGGAAGAGGGTTTAGCATTATTATTTCAAAGTATAAGTTTTAATAACTTACAGTGTATGGTATTTTTCAAATAACTAGAGAAAGGGCTGAGGATATAAGGCAATCTCAGTGATAAAATAAAATATAATTGGTTTGTACCTACATATATACTATGTACCATGTCTTTGCTGCATTTGTGTACACTATCTTTGTAATCCACTCTATTACTCTTTATTTTATTGTCATGAGGTATGGAATCAAAGAGTATAGAGACTAGAAATATTTAGTCAGTTCTAGAACCCCCAAATCCATCCCTATAAATGAAATTCAAGGTGGAGATGTTTGTGTGATAAGAAACGAAGGTGTATTTTTAAGCTCCATATAATAGGATACTAGTAAAAAAAAAAAAAAGGGAACTAGTAGACAGCCATAGCTGATGTGAGTATGGGGAATGAATCCAGCCTGGTGATGAAAGTTCTTTTGGCCTGTTGAAATTTGACCTACCTGAGTGTCTATGGAGACCCTCAGCATAACTCTGCCAAGCTTTGTTAGATGATGTCCTCATCCCCGCCTGAATTGATGGTGGAGTGGTCATTAGTAGGGAGGGGAAACAACTTCCTTAAAAAAAAAAAATGACTTGAAATTGCTTATGTCACTTCCTTTCTTTTCCCTGTAGCTAAAAACTAGTCATATGGCCACACTTAGTTGCATAGGATTCTGGGAAGTATAGTTGGTCAATTTTGTATCCAGCTAAAAGTAAGTGGTAATAGTAGGATGTTATATTACTAAAAGAAGGAAGAGGAAAATGAACACTGGGAGGATAATCAGTGCTCTCTGCCAAAGCAGTCTCTGACAATTGTCATCTTCTCTAATTCAAATTTCTGATTTCCTTATTTCCTCTTCCCTTTTTTCTTCTTTCTCCTTCTTTAGTCTAACTTTTCTTTGTTTATTGCATCCACTCCCTTGTTTTACACTATAATAATGGCAATGCTATTATTCAACCTAAATAGCTAGTGTTCACCAGTGGCCTGTGTCCAAAAAGAAACCTGTAGTCTTTCTTTAGGTCTGCAAACTATAGGTTAACTTTTTTATCCTATGGAGTATATTGCCCTCATCACCATTAATCCTTTCTGGAATAAAGTGAAATATAGGGAAGGATTCTACAGAAGAAGGAAAGCAGAGCAGGGGGAGAGAGGAGAAGGAAGGAAGGAGGAAAGAAGATAGGAAAAGAAAGAAAGGAAAAAGGGAAGGAAGAAGGAGGGAGGGAAGGAAGGAGGAGGAAAGGAGGGAGGAAGAAGGAAAGAAAGGGACAGAGAAAGAAAAAATATAGGTGATGGAATGAGAATATAAGTTTTGGGAAGACAGGGATTTTTGTCTCTTTTGTTCACAGCTATGCCTCCAACATCTAGATTACTGAGCTCATTGTTTGTGCTCAAATTATTAAATGAATGAATAAACAAATTCATTTTTCCATCTCAGTATTTGTCCTCAAATTTGTTTCAAACTTCCAGCTCATCCAGAATTCTGGTTTTCTATTAAAAACAATCTTCCCTGAAAAAAATAAAATAAAATAAAATAATCTTCCCTGAATGCAAAATAGTAGGAATTTGCTCTGCACAAATTTAACTTACTATTGTCTTAAATTGCCTCATAATAACAGACTTAATTTTGTTTTGCTTTGGATTTCATCTTTGAATAGATTGTAATTAGTATCTTTAAGGGATGTTTAACATAGAATTATTATGTACAACAGAAAATGTTCAAGAGGCAACCTATTCCTTAAACATAATTTGGCTCTCTTTGAGGTGAGTGAACTGGTAAAGATAAGAAATATGACATTCATTACAATAAAACTCTTTCTAATTGACTCCATTATTTGACTGCTTTGGCATTTTATTTTTTAAAAATATTTTATTTATTTATTCATGAGAGAGACGGAGGGAGACAGAAAGAGGCAGAGACACAGGCAGAGGGAGAAGCAGGCTCCATGCAGGGAGCCCAACATGGGACTTGATCCCAGGTCTCCAGGATCACACCCTGGGCTGAAGGTGGTGCTAAACCGCTAAGCCACCCAGGCTGCCCTGCTTTGCCTTTTCAAACCAGAAATGAGTGATAGTAAAAGAAAAAGATTCTCTAAAAAAAATGCCCCTGGTAGCCAGAATCTAGAATCATTGAGAGATGGCCATCAATTTTTTTCCCTATCTTTCTCTTAAGTTCTTTTCTAGAGTCTCAGACAACTCACTATAAGTCTTAAAAATTAACATCTGCTTTATTTATTCTCTTTATCATCCACATGAAGTCACAGAAAGGACCTTAGAGATTTTAAACTTAGTGGTTTGCAGTCTGAATTGGTGAGGGGGGTAGACAGGAAGGTGATTAGTGAAGCTTGGGTTTTCTACTGTCTTTTCCACCAGGGCAGATCACTCTTATCATAACAGGTAGGGCTCATTAGTGAAATTTGTTGGAAAAAAACGGGTTCTGGAGCACCTTGATGGCTCAGGTAGTTAAGTATCTGCCTTAAACTCAGGTTATAATCTGAGGGTCCTGAGATGGAGCATCATATCGGGCTCCTCACTCAGCTGGAAGCTTGCTTCTCACTCTCCCTCTGCCTACTGTGTGCACGCTCTCTCTCAAATAAATAAATAAAAACTTTTTTTTAAAAAGGGTTCATATCCTAACAAAAGTTTAGAACCCTTCTGTTGAACACAGCTTCCTTAATTTGTAGATGAAAATGCTAAGGCTTAGGAAGAATGAATTTTTCAAAATTACCAAGGCAGAGCCAAGTCTAGAATTTGTATCTTCTTACTTAAGGGCTGGATATCTTCCTACTGCACCAAAGCATTCTTATATCAGTAATTTGTCATTATTATCCAAAAAATGAATAGTTTTCTTTTGGGGGATTATATAGTGAGTGAGGTTTGGCATAAAATAGGAAACAAAGGAGGTACCTGGGTGGCTCAGTTGGTTAAATGTGTGCATTTGGCTCAAGTCATGATCCCAGGGTCCTGGGATTGAGCCCTGCATTCTGTGCTCAGCACAGAGTCTGCTTGTTCCTCCCCCTCTGCCCCATTCCCCTTGCTTGTGTGCACACGCTCTCTCTCAAATAATACAATCTTTAAGAAAAATAGGAAACCAAGTTCCTATAGCAGTTTGTAGTCTCTTAAAAACCAAGTAACATGTACAGGTGTTGGTTCAAACAAGCTGTTGCTGCATTGTGAAAGTTATATTATTGATTACTATATTGATAATATTATATATCAGTATCATCAATTATTGATAAACAATTGTTTGGGAGTGAAATATTTTCATTGCCATGAATTTGACTAACAGTAATTGAACACCATATGTAGGGTCCCTTACATAACTGAATAATGGTGGCCAGAGCTGTGTGAGTAGAGTTGGCCCTGGCTCAGCACAGGAACTGGACTGAAGAGAAATGGGTTAGGAGTGACACCCTCATCCTCTCCACTGTGCTTTTCACCCCAAGCACGTGGTGCATTCCTTGTATCTTTATCATGACTTGTTTCTGTACATGCTGTGCCTTTGGTTCTGAAAAATAAAGGATGCTTCTGGCATGCTTCAGAGAACCTGTGTGTGCCATATTTCAAGTGGATGTGCTTAATACTCCAGAATCACATCATACTCACCTGTTCTCTGCAAGCCTGTTAGGTAATTTTGGTAAATGTGAAAGTTGCCTTCATCCTGCTCTTTAGTATCTTATTTTACATTTAATAATGAAGAAAATTCTCTGGGGACTAGTTTTCTGGCTAACTACTGCCTTTGCAAACCAATATAATCTCTTAACATAAAACATAAGTAATAGAAGTTCAGAGGAAATGAGCTTTTGGGTTCCCTAGAGCATAGTTAGAAAGTCTAAAGTAGTGTTCACAAGCTATTGTTTTACAGCAGTTATACAATTTTTTTTTCACAAGTATGAAAATGTTCTTCATGGAAAGCACAGGTCAACTTAAAGTTAGAAGCTCTGGTTCTTGGAATACTATGATGTTATAAAGAATACTCATAAAATACTTTCATAATATTATAATAGTTAACCTTCATTACATACATTTTTTTTCATTACATACATTTAAGCTGTTTTGATTTTAGACATGCCGTACAAATAATTTTCACATCTACGTGAGAAATATTAACTGGCAAAACATTATTTATTACGTTTCTGTTTTTATTTTCTTTCCTAAAGACTCAAAAAGAATCAGTCAACCATATGGCATTTTCATGATGTGAAAAAGTTACAAAAGATTGAAGGTATAATCCCTACCTTTTTTTCCCCATTCTAAGAGATGCCTCAGAAACCACAACAAAGCCCACACCTCTGAAAACCAAGTGACTTGCTTGCTCTTGGGCCATTAATTAGAGGTAGAGCTAAGGTAACCCAGAGGTCTCCTGACTATATGACATCATTTACTTTCACAACTGCTCTTTATGATAGATAAAAAGATTTTTCAAAAAGCCAGAATTGCATTTATATATCTTGGTTTTGTTTTTTCGTTTTTTTTTAAGATTTTATTTATTTATTCATAAAGAGAGAGAGAGGCAGAGACACAGGCAGAAGGAGAAGCAGGCATCATACAGAGAGCCCGACGTGGGACTCGATCCAGGGTCCCCAGGATCACGCCCCGGGCTGCAGTCAGCGCTAAACTGCTGTGCCACCGGGGCTATATATCTTGTTTTGTATTTCTTATTCTAACGACTAACAGATCAAGACATTAAGGGAATACCACATATCTGACACTTACATTTTTATATACCAAGGGGTTTTTTTCCTCCCTCATTTCCTCCTTTCTTTCTTTTCTCCTTCCTTGTCTTCCCTCCTATTTTCCTTCCCTGGCCCTTTCTTTGCATGTTTAACGAGAGATTTATTGCTTAATTGAAGCAGAGTTCATTGTTATGGTGATATTTTTCCCCCAAGGCAAGATAGAATCATTCCCACCATCATGATCTCTTTGTCTCATTCTGAAGCATTTATTCAGCTCCTCCATCACATGATCTATTGTGATCTACAAATCAGTTGTGAATTTCATCGGGGTCTACAGATTGAAATTTCTTGATTTATAGGTGAGGAAACAGTGCCCCAAACTCCGCTTTGCACAGTGGGAAAAAGATTTAAGAAAAAAAAAATAGGATGAACATAATTAAATTTATTCCCTTATTTTCAATCAGAGATATGAGAGCATTTAATGAGATGATAGATTAAAGAGAAGTAAAGGAAGTGTTAAACTATGATATAATGGCCAATATATCAGAACAATATGTCAGAACTGTGTGAGCGGTGGCTGGGTGGCTCCATCAGTTCAGCAACCCACTCTTGATTTCTGTTCAGGTCATGGTCTCAAGGTTGTGAGATTCAGTCTGCATCCAGCTCCATGCTCAGCATGGAGTCTGCTTGAGATTCTTTATCTCTCCCTCTCTTTCTCTCCCTCTACCCTTCTCCTCACTCATGCAATCTCTCTCACTCTCAAAATAAATAAAGAAATCTTAAAAAAAAAAAAAAAAGAAATTAGTGTGAGAGAGCGAACAGATGGAAAGGGAACAAAAATTGAGAACTGAAGAAAGATACAAAAAGATAAGGATATAATACTTTTACACATTTTAGATGTTTTTCCTTCTCCTGTTTTTATGAATTTTCATACCAAAAAGCCAGAATACAGAGAGATTCTCTCCCTCCCCCCCCCACACAGATACATCCCATGATAGAGCTTACACCTTTTAAATCTCAATAAATAGGTGATTTTCTTGAATTTCAACTCATTATTATAGCAGCAATGTCTCCTTATAATCTTTCTTTTGTAAAATGAATTCATAGCTTTTCTTTCTGATAAGTTACTTAGTAGCACTAGCCTTATGAACTGTCTTTTTAATAATGAAACAGTTTATTCTTTTTATTCTGCTCATTTTCTTATGTGGAAATAATGAGTCAACCTTAAAGTGGATATTATATAATGAAATTAGAAAAGCTTCCTTTTCAAATTTCTTGACATAGTTTCTGGTTCAGTAATGATGGTTAAGAGTGGCTCAATGATTTGTTTGTTTGTACTCTATCCTGACACCAATGTTTCTATCACAAATGTTTGTTCTGTAGGAGTAAAAAAGGCATAATGTACTCATGGGCAATGAATCCATTAACAAATGTAAAGCATCCACCTTCAGGCACTGCACATGATGGGAACCCAGCATTATGGAAGTTCCCTGTACAGCTATCTGACATTTGTAATATGTCAAAATATCTTACATGTGTATTCTTCTGCATAATGCCACAATAATATCATCTTGGAAGACAGAAAGAGGGCAAACATTAACACTCATTTTGTAGATAGAGAAATTTATGAATAACAATTTAAGAGTCTCAACATGGGGGCAGCCCCGGTGGCACAGCGGTTTAGCACCGCCTGCAGCCTGGGGTATGATCCTGGAGACCCGGGATCAAGTCCAACGTCGGGCTTCCTGCATGGAGTCTGCTTCTCCCTCTGCCTGTGTCTCTGCCCCCACTCTCTCTGTGTCTATGAATAAATAAATAAAATCTTTAAAAAAAAAAAGAGCCTCAACATGGTAGTAGAATAGGGTGTTTCTAACAGGTCACCCCTATAATTTATTGCCCAAACTTGGACACTATCGAGAGTGACAGGGATACTATTAGTAATTACGCTGGGAAACTAGATATGAATTTGAACTGTCTAGGAAACTGAGACTTGTCACTTTTACTAAGAACCACAACTGATTCTCACATATTTCCATTTCTCTATGGTTCTCAGACTTCCCCCTGTGTTCTTGCTAAATATATATGAACACATATAACAATCATAAGAGAGGGAATGGTACGTTTGAATCCTGGAAACTTCACTTATTAGCTGTGAGCTCTTGGGTACATCTCAAGCACTTTAACCTCTCTCTGCTTCAGTTTCTTTCTTAGTTAAATAGGAATGATAATACTAATTACCTACATTATAGGGTTGTTATATGGATTGAATGAAAATGTCTTGGAATAGTGTCTAGCACTTAGTAGGAACCATATGTACTTGATAAATAAAATATGAATATTGACCCTGAAAACTGAGGGAAAAGTTAGAAGCTATTTAGCTAAGAACATTCTTTTTATTTCCAGAGTACATTTTCTGAATTAATTCTCCGAACATTGTCTACTTTTTGGTATACTTTGAATATCTATACCTGAAATTACTAATGTGCTAGTGCTATTGAATGACATGATCTTATTATTGTTTTAGTTTATAGCACTATTAACATCTACATGGTAAGACAGTATTAGCAAGTTAATTCCATCTTGGAGCATTTTGGATTTGTGATGAAATGAGACTTCATAATAGGCTACCATTTTTTGGCTTCTACTGATAGAATTCTATCAGTTCTATTCTATTCTACTAATAGATCTTTATGTCTTTTGTTATGATAAGTAATCTGTATTATGCTTGAGATCACGTGGTTTCTTCATTTTAGTAATTTAGTATATCAATGTTTTTTTTTCCTTTTGGAATGGATAGCTTGATTTATTCCCACACTGACTCTCCTCATTCTTTCTTAAAATTAAAATAAAATTTAAAAACACAGTCTAAGATGGAAAGCATGCAGAAAAGCAGTTCCCTTGCAGTTTGCATAGTCGTGATTTGACTCTGAGTAAAAAGACCCATATCTCCAACTCCACAAGGACATAATGTGCTTCTACACAGGATCAGACATCTCATTTCCTTTTAGTCCTTTAGGCTTGTACTTTTTCAGTCAGACCACTTCTGACCAAAGTCATTGCTGATTTGATGTTCAGAGAACTGGGAGATGTTCATTATGTTTTATTTGTTACATGAGTGATTCCAAATCTAACTCTTTCCTGTGCTTCAGAGCTTGGCCTCACTCTCTATTATTTGGCTAAAATGGTGGCATGCAGTTCTGAACTTTTTATTTGATCCCTCTTTTATTTTCTGCCTTAAGCTACTACCCTTTCTAATATTCCCCAGCCTTCCCATTCACGGCAATACACAGCTAGAAGAGGTAAAGGAACAGGAAATCCTAAAGAAAATCCAAGAAGAAAGAGCCACATATGTATTAAAATTTTTATACTTTTTAAGCAACATAAATTTTCTAGTCCTAATTGCTATAATTCATACATATAATAAAGTTATATTGTTTTCAAATAACAATATTTAAACATACTTTAACATTTTTCAATTATTTTTCTGTTATCTCAACTGATATAATACTTCTGAAACACATATTCTCATTGTCCTTATTTTACAGATGAGGAAATGTCAGGGAATTCACATAAAGCATTTAACACAGTCAATAAAAGTCAAAACCCGTTCTATTGATAATAAAGAAGAAAATAAAAATCACCCATAGGTCATTTCATTTCTCAGATATAAACATTGTTAACATTTTAGTGCATTGTCTTCTTTTGCTTTTTCTTTCATATGTAGGTGTTTATATAAACATATTCAAATGCAAATTTAACATAATTAAATACATTTCTCTATTCTGCTTTTTAAAATTATTGCTATATTGTAATATTACTTAAAAATCTTTGCAAACCATTATTTACAATCCATTGTACAACTATAATGTTTATTAGACCATTTTTCTATTATTGAACATTTACTGTTTTCAGATTTTTATCAATTAAAAGTAATATCTTTATATGTGAATAGATTCCATTTACCTAGCTATTACATTTTAATAGATACCCAAGGGTTTTAAAACATAGACTGGTATCCTTACCCACTGGCATCTCTTGTGATACATTATTTTTATTAGTAACGTTGGCCAAGAATCGGGATATATTCTGCAGCCATTAAGCAGGGAACAATCTGGTTTTCAAAGAGAATGAATTTATTACTTTGGCCTATCCACATTTGTGTGTTCACACAGGGTCAGAGAAGCATACTAAGAAGAAATTTAAAAAAAGAAAAATAAAAACAAAAATATACAGTTTAAGTCATGGAAGTTTTAGAGGCGAAAGAAGGAGGTATATCTGTGTTGGGAGAAATTACAGGTATAAATATGTCTGGTCAATTAATAATTGTGCTTTGCATAAAATTCTCACACCTGTATGGTCTGTTCATTTTTATGTAAAACCAACACATTACTTTTTAATAAGCAATAAAAGCCTTTCATGAAGAAAGTGTATTTATGAAATCATCATATTAGATTGTTTTATTTAATTTTTAGTTTATAATGGCTAATTAGATTGAGTAGCCATGAAAGCAGAACAAATGGATTGGGTGATACAGAGAAAGATAACAATAGCTGATATTTATTGACTTCTGTATTTTAGACACTGTTCTAAGCTTACATATAATGTCTATAATACAAATTGTGTTTTGCAACCACCCATACAGATAGGTACTTTATTTTCCTCATTCCATTTACATAGGAACTGAGGTTAAGTATATTGCTCAAAGTTAGATGGGCTGACTACAGAGTCATTCACTTGACAACTGTTTTATACTGTCTCCAGTGTACAGGTATACTCTACTGATCTGGTCTCTAAAGAGAATATACATGTACAGTCAATAGAGAGTGGAGAAGTAAGGTTCCAGTCTGAGAGGTATAGGGTGAAGAAGTAATCTGCTTGTTTTAACTTGCCCTGTCTCCAGTACCTAGAATAAATAATGAATCAATGAGTGGCATTTCCACCTCAATCTTAAGAAGTATCCAATTCGACAGATATCTGTTAAGCCTCTACTCTGGATTGGACTCTGGGAAGACAAAAATTAGTCAGACATAACCCTGAGCTCAAGAAATATGTAGTCTCAAAGGAAAATGGACATAAAAATGATCATATTACAGTGTGATATGGCAAGGATGTGTAAGACAGCAAAGAAGAGTGAAGCCTTCAAAGAGAACATGACACTTGAACTGAGATGAGTAAAGATTGCCAAAGAAGCAGGGGTATAATGTCTCTTATACTCTTTGGGGTATAACAAATCCTTTAGCTCTGGAAGTTGCACTATCACCCATTGTTTATTTTTAATCTAACTTAGAATGCAGTGCTGTGTTTGGAGTAAGTCTCACCTACATTCTACGTTCTACGTTCACATAACCAGCTATGTGATTTTAGGTCAATTACTTAATTTCTCATGGCTTTGGGTTCTGAATCTGGAAAGGGAGGGGAAAAACTATGTTTATTCCAATGGGAAGGTTAAATAAAATACATATAAGTTCCTAGAATAGAGCCTATTGGTGATGCCTGCAAATAGTAATTCTTAACATCCTGATTATGTAACTAAAAGAATGTAAGAAGCATCTTAGAACAAAGACTTTCTTACCTAAGGTGGAGAAAAAGAAAGCCTGGCAAGATTTACCAAACAAGTGAGGAATAATAAGGAGAAAGAACTATCCTTCTAGAGTTCAAATTCCATTTATAACTACTAAAATGAAACTGCTAAGAATAAAAGGCCTTAACAAGACTCAGGAGGATTCTTGGGACAACAAATGACTGTTACAATGGAATATTTTGATGTGTTAAGTGTAAATTACTCAGAAGCATATGGATTAAATTTCCTTTCAGCAATGCATGGGTTTAAACGTTAAGGGGAAAGAGATGTGAGAACAGGGCCCTACTGGGTTAGGAACTCTCTGATGTTTTTCCCAGGAGAGTTTTAGGTAGACTCACAGAGAAAGGCTGAGAAATGCTCCCTGGGGAAGATAAGGAGAAAGAACAGGGAAAGAATATTGTGAAGTCTCAGTTATTACAAACCAGTGTGGCCTCAATGCCAAAGGTTTAAAAAACATTTTAAGTCCTCTTAGGAGTTTGGGTTATAGTCATTGGCCCAAAGAATGGTAGATCATCTTTTCTTCACATGAATGAAAAAAATTTAGAACTCTTTCTATTTAGGAGATAATATTCTGGTAAACCAAACTTCTTTTGTTGAAAATGGACTTGAAAAGAAATCATGGTTGTGTTGGCTCATTTTTATCGACAAGAGACTTGTGGCCCAGGTGTATAAAAATGATCTAACATTCCCCACTGAGTTCATGACAGAGCTGGGACTAGAAACTAGGTTGTCTAAGAAATTTCACACTCCAGGAAATTACTTGACTTGGTCAAGGCCACACCCTGAGTAAAGTGGGCACTAGTGGGATTTCAGTCAAGGTCTGTCTGACTCCAAACGCCACACACTTCCTAAGACTGCAAGCTGCTGCTTTAAAATTAATTAGTCATTCTTATTACAAAGGTAGCATATGTTTATGTGAAATCATGATAGTGTAAAAGGATATTCAATGTAGGCTAAGAGTCCTTCTCCCTCTCAACAATCTTACCCCCACTTTGCCCCCACAGAATCCCTTTATTTCTATGTCCTAGAAGTAGATACCATGAACATTTTTTTAGTATTTATTTCTAGAAATTGCAGTTCTTATTTAGAAAAAAAAACAAACTTACAAAAAAACTGCAAGAATTTTAGAAAGAACTTTTTTTTTACCTAAATTCACTGCTGAAATTTTGCCCCATTTGCTTTACTATTTGTTCTCTGTAGTTGCCTGTCTACCTATTTATTAATCCATCAATTCATCCATCCATCCACTCACCCATTGATACTATTTTTGTCTGAACCAATTGAGAATAAACTGTAGACATTGTGGCCCTTTATTTTCTGTCTTAATCCATCCGGCTGTTCTAACAGGATGCCATGGCTTTTAAAGATTTTTTTTTTATTTATGATAGACATAGTGAGAGAGAGAGAGAGAGAGAGAGAGAGGCAGAGACACAGGCAGAGGGACAAGCAAGCTCCATGCCGGGAGCCCGACGAGGGACTCGATCCCGGGACTCCAGGATTGCACCCGGACCAAAGGCAGGCGACAAACCGCTGAGCCACCCAGGGATCCCCCAGGGTGGCTTTTAAACAACAGAAATTTATTTCTCACAATTCTAGAACCTGGGAAGTTCTAGAGCAAGACACTAGTAGTGTGGAGAGGCCTGCTTCAAGGTTCATGGATGGCTGTCTGTCTCCCTACACTCTCCTCACATGGGAAAGTTTGAGAGAGCTCTCTATTATTTATTTCCATATTTATGATTTATTCATTTATTTTAGAGAAAAAGAGAGAGCGTGCATGTGAGCGAGGGAAGGGGAGAGGGAGAGAATCTCAAGCAGACTCCCCACTGAATGTGGAGCTTGATCTTATGACCCTGAGATAATGACCTGAGCTGAAATCAAGAGTCCAACTGCTTAACCGACAGAGTCATGCAGGCACCTATCTCTGGGATCTCTTTCATAAGAGTTCTAATCTTATTCATGAGCACTCCACCTTCATGACCTGATCACCTCTCAAAGACCTCACCTTCTGATACCCTCAAAATGGGCATTAGGATTTAAAATAAGAATTTTGGGAGGACATAATCATTCATTCTATTGCAACCTCTATAAATATTTCAGTATATATTTCCTACAAATAAGGATATACATAAACATAATACAGTCATCAATTTTGATAAAACTTCAATAAATTTGTCACTGATCCAGTGTTTTTATGAGATTGATCCAACAATGTTTTTTTTTAGAATTTTGTTTATTTTTTCATGAGAGACACACAGAGAGACACAGAGATATAGCAGAGGAAGAAGCAGGCTCCCTTCCTTATATATTTTGGGTATTAACTCCTTATAAAATGGCTTGCAATTTTTTCTCCCATTCTGTAGGTAATCTCTTCACTCTGTTGATTATTTTCTTTGCTGTGCAGAACTTTTTAGTTTGATGCAGTCTCATTTTTCTATTTTTGCTTTTGTTTCTGTGCTTTGGGATTCATCTTCAAAAAGATCACTATCCAGGCCAATGTCTAGAAGGTTTTCTCCTGTATTTTCTTCTAGTGGTTTTATAGCTTCAGGTCTTATATTTAAGTCTTCAATCCATTTTGTATTCTTGTATGTGGTTGTTAAGTGCCTGATATTATTCTGTAACGTGGCTATCCAGTTATTAGTTATTAGTAATTGTAGTTATCCAGCTATTCTTCTGTGGCTATCCAGTTCTATGCACACCATTTATTGAAGAGATACTCTCATTTGTGTATCCTTGGCACCTTTGTCAAAGATCAGGTGACTGTAGTTGCATAGATTTATTTCTAGGCTCTCTTTTCTTTTCCATTAGTGTACATATCTGTTTTTATGCCAATACTACACTGTTTTAAAATACTGTAGCTTTTAGTATATCTTAAATCAGCCCCCAGCTTTGTGCTTCTTCCTCGATATTGCTTTGGCTACTCAGGTTTGGCCACATATGAATTTTAGAATTGATTTTTGTCTAACTCTGTAAAAGATACCATTGGAATTTTAATAGGAATTGCACTATCTAGTTTGTTTTGGGTAGTATGGACATTTTAATGCCCAATTCTTTATTAAAGTCTATTATGGAAAGAAATCTTCAAAATCTAAATTCTACACATGACCACATTGCTGTCTTGTAGGAATGTTACCTAGGACCTAGAAACGTTTTAGTAGGAAGCTAATGAAATAGTGTAATTATATATAAGTAACTGAAAAATATACATTTAGTCACAACTCTGATATGCTATTTGCTTTGTACTATGAAGAATAGGCTATAATAATCTCCAAAATTGCTAGAATATCACTCAAATATGTAATAAACTAAATAGAAAATGTTTGTTCATGGCAGATGACCTTAGAATTATTTGAAATGTTTAGCTAGATGGCCTGAACCCTCTTTAAGGTTATTATTGAGGTTTTTTGGGTAGGACGTGGTTGGGTAGAATTCCACTACCTTGGAAGAAAAATTCAGATTAAATGGTTTGTTTATTGAAGAAACCATTAATTTTTCCATCTACCCATTATACCTTCATCCCCTCCCCACTTTTTCTCCTGTAAGTCCTCTCCCCTCCATTCATCCTCCAAAAAGGAGGAGTGGATATTTTGAAAAGGAAGCCTCTTTCTTACACGCAATGAATTTTGCCCACAATGGGCTAATTGGCAAAGCAGTTGGCCACCTGTGGGAGTAATTAGTCACTTGTCACTCGTTCTGAGGTTAGTCAATTGCAGTTGCAATTTATTATACACACCATTTTGCATCCACAAATAACCATGGCTGTTAAAACCACCCATAGAGAAAGAAAAGGCTGGGCAGAAACTTTAAAAAAGTGGAGTATTATTTTACATTTATGAATGCTTGGGTAACATTCAGCTGTATTCATTTTATCCCAATTCAGAGATCCTGGAATTTAGGAATCCTTAAGAAAAAGAATTATCCTACTTTGGGGAGTGGACAAGATCATGTTTTCTTTGTAATTTTAGTTGTTAAAGTAAAAAATGATTCTTGATCAGTTATATTAAGGCATTGGTCTTCTATAGTATAGATGTGTATAATGTAAATGTGTATTTAAGGGAATCATAACAAGAACTTTATTCTCATGGATGAGCAGCAGTATGATATCAGTCATTTGGTTAACCATTCCATGGTTAATATGGTAGATTGTTTATGATTATATCCATGGAAGGTATTCTCCATTCTACTAATTAAGTTCAATATATTTGGCACACCTAGGTGGCTCAGTGGTTGAGTGTCTGTCTTCGGCTCAGGGCATGATCCTGGGATCCTGGGAATCGAGTCCCATATCAGGCTCCCTGCAGGGAGCCTGCTTCTCCCTCTGCCTGTGTCTCTGCCTCTCTCTCTGTATGTCTCTCATGAATAAATAAATAAAATCTTTAAAAAGAAAGATCAATATATTTATCAGTGGCTACTATTATTACTCATGAATGCCAGGAGGTAAAGAGTATATAAAAAGATGAGCAAAAGAAAACTCCAGGTAATGTGTGTGTGTGTGTGTGTGTGTGTGTGTGTGTGTGTGTGTGTGTCTTAGGAAGAGGGGGTAAAAACTGGCACATAAATATATCAGAATTTTCTTGGGTACAGGAGAGACAGAATCTTATTCAAGTTGCCTTAAACAACAAAAGGTATTTATGCATTATTGAATTGAAAACTCTTCAAAATAGAGTAGGGATAGATGTGAGACTTTTCCCAATAGCTCAATACCATCACCAAGAACTCATATTCTTTACATTTCTCTGTTCTACTTTCTGTGGTACCTGCTTTATCCTGAGGCTGGTTCTTACCATGGCTGTCAGAGGGATGAACCATTTTTGCTACATGTGCCAGGCAAATATCTCCTTGTGTGTCATTAGCCCAAGTTGAGTCATGTAGTGATCCTGATCCCTAAAGGAGTCATGTGGCTAAGGTTACAGCATGCAGTAATTGGCTTAGAGGCCAAGAGATTACATAAACATCATGGTGAGAAATCTGAGACATAGGTAGGAAGATTGGGGAGATGGCTACTAGCAATAACAACTATTCAATACAGCAAATAATAGTAATTCAAGTTCTGTAATAAGGCAGAGACATGGTACACAGTGCTGTGTAGGAAGGGCTGGATACATGTTGATGCTATTACTGTGGTAGTTAAAGGTGCCATCTATGTTCATGTTCCTGGGATGCTAAAAAATGAAGACATATTTGAAAGGCTTTGTGGCTTTTACCATGTCACTAGGAAGTTTGTGGCCACTCACTTCATCAGTTAACTCATGAAGGCTTTGCTTTTCTTTCAGTCTGTGACCTTTGCTTACAGAGAGAAAAAAAACTCAAAGATCTTCAGTGAAATATCTAGGGGAGAAAATATGTATTTTTAAAAAAGATTTCATTTATTTATTCATGAGAGAGAGAGAGGCAGACACACAGGCAGAGGGAGAAGCAGGCCCCATGTAGGGAGCCTGATGTGGGACTCAATCATGAGATTCCAGGGTCACACCCCGGGCCAAAGGCAGGCACTCAACTGCTGAGCCACCCAGGTGTCCCGAGAAGATATGCATAAATGCACGGTTGATCCTCATTATTTGCTGATTTCGTATTTGTGAATTTGCCTATTTGATAAAATTTATTTGTAACCTCAGAATCAATACTCATGGTAGTTTCATGGAATTCACGGACATCTGCAAAGTGGTGAAAAACTTGAGTCATCTGAAGCACTGAAATCCATGAAGGTTAAACAGGATGACACTCTGCCCTTCCCATTTCAGCTCTCATACCAAGAACAAGTGAACTTTTCATGGTCTATTTAGTGCCACATTTTAAACATTTTCGTGCTTTTTTGTTGGTGATTTCACTGTTAAAATGGTTCCAAGCATAGTGCTGAAGTGCTGTCCAGTGTGTCTAAATGCAAGAAAGCTGTCATGTGTCTTATGAGACTATACGTGTGTTAGACAAGTTTCCTTCAGCTTCAGTTGTTACATTGGTTATGAATTCAAAATCAATGTTATCAATAATATATTTTAAATATGATGTCTTTAAATGGAAACACATATAAAATAGGTTACATATTGATTGGCTGATGAAAAGGTTGTGACCAGGGGCTTGTAGGAACTTAATCTTGTATTTCCTCTAGGAGCAGTAGGTTCAGTATTCGCTCATTCCATGTGCACAGTGACTTTATAGAACATAACTATTACAAATAATGAGAATCAGTTTTATATATGTGATGGCGTGTAAGCAAATGAAGAAAAGATTAGCTTGGTCCAAATCCAGGCCAGGACTTAACCACAGAGTTCTAGTATGTAAAGGGTAAACAGATTTTATATTTCTATTAGTTAAAAGGAATGAGTTCAGAGTTTTTAAAACCATTTGAGGAAACATCCTCTATTGCAAGCTACATTTCTCTCCTGGACCTGGACCCTTCCAACTACACCTTTTCTACTTTCTTTGAAATGATAGGCAATGACTTATAGGCTTCAACTGAATATAGCTTCAACCTTAGAAGACGTAATGAAAAATAACACATGATAAAATCCTGTCTTGTCAAAGACCATATTTGTTACCTTCCCTTCCTCTGATTGCCCCCAGACCAAATGTAGCTCAACCTTGAGCTGCAAGAGGACATCATGAGAATTGAGACTTGCTAACTGAATTGTGATGGGTGGTGTGAGGAGGTGTTCTTCTGCATTGAGGGTTCTGCTTGCATCATTCCATTTGACTTTTGTTTCCCTGGAACTTGGGGCTTTGTTGCCAGCAGCGAAGTCTGCTGACTGAAAACTGTCACAACAGCGATCATCGCAATCCGGGAGTTGAGTTTGACTGGAACATATGTCTTCAATTTTGATAGCTCAGCTTCCCAGATGCCCTAGAGGAGAATATTGCCTGAGAAGGAGCTTTTCATGTAAGAATAATTTGTGTTAAGTAGCTCAGTGATCTGTTTGTTAGGTTAGAGCTGACAGTTTGTTTATATTTCTAAAGGGGTATGATGAATGGGGGAGAAGTTGATGCTAATTAGCCTAAATTGTTCCTAAGAATGTAGAGGGCTTTGCCAGTTTCATTGTTTCTGTTTCTTTGCACATTTTAAATAATTGAATGGAGCTCAGACCATTCATCATAATTTCAGGCAAGATAGAAATAAATGAATTTAGCACGGGTCTGCATGTGTGATGGAAGATGTCACTCTAAAGGACAATTAGATAAGACATCAACTTGGGGCTAATGCAGACTCTTCTAATCTATTTGCATAAAAATATCAAACATGAACGTTTTCATTTACTCCATTAATTATCTCTGTCATCATAGGAGGATATAGCCCTTCTTTCTGAAATCCTATCTATCTCTATCAAAGAAATAATGCTGTGATATAAAATCTGGGTCTGTGTTTCTGGACAAAAGGTCCGTGCTCATACACTTTAAGAAAGTTCCCTCCCCACTCCCTGATGTCATCAAATTCCTCTAAGAAACCTGTTTGAGGATGGGCTCAAGCTCCTAGCCAGATAGATAATGAAAAAGGCATTAGAGAAACTTTGTGAAAGTGGGGAATCATATAATGGTGTGAATTCCACAGTAAGAGCTAATGTACCAGTGAAGACATATTTTAGTTATTTCTCAAGCATTCTCATATATTTATTTCTCATAGATGCTGAGTTACATAGTGATATGATACTAAGCCTATGATGCAACTTCCTATCTAAGTTGAGCCAGCATTTCCTCTAGGTAATAAAGTTAACATAAATGGATTATTTTATGAGTATAGGAAAATATATGTTTTGTTAACACACATATTTTGACAGTTAAAATAAGAAAAATGAACTAAATTTAGAAAGTCTATGATTTTTTTCAACCTTTTAATCCTCATTGCAGGCCATTCTTTTTTAATTTATGCACATAAAATACCACAGGAAGAGATGGTATAAATTTGTGGACTGTGGAGAATGAGTGAACATTTTTGAATCAGGATCTTTAAAAGGGGTGAAATTTGAGTATGATTAAGTTAGGAAAAAGCTTCGCTTACGGCGGAAGTCGGAGACTCTGTATACATTATGGGCATGTCATGGCTTTTAAAAAGTTATGTTAGACTTCTATACAAATTGTGAAGGAATTTGTATAACCCCAAACAAAATTCTGTGTGGTTCTGAACTTTTCCAAAGAGAGAAAAATAATGCTGGTTAGTATTCCAATCAGGAGCAAACCTTACTGTCGGGTGGGCTGGTTGCTTATACTGCCTGGGTGTTTTCTTGGTCACTAGTTTTCTCGGAAGGAAATGATCCTATGGCTTATGCTTGCCACATTTGTGCATATATGCGCTATAATTGGCATTTATTAAGGAGACTTTCAGTTTGATGGATGACTGTCAGAGCCGAGCCTGCTGGCTTTGAAGAGGGTTGACTTTGCTCAAGTTTTGTTACATTAACTCATTAGAACTCTGCACAACTTCAACCGGCTCTTTGTTTACTTTCTTATAATTAAGATTTTTGAACAATCCATTTTCAGAGACTTGACAGGGTCCATTCCCAACTTGGAGACTTTGCCTGACAGAAAAATATGCAACAGAACAAATATTCAAAATAAAATCTGTGAGTATTAAAAATAAGGGTTTTGTACTCTCTTTAGTTAGCTGCCCAGTTAATTAATTGTCTTTAAACATTAAATGGTTTCATTATCTTTACCTTTCATATCATTAGCTGCATTATTCCTCAACTTTTTAAAAAAAATGAATTCTATGAAAACAATAACTGTAGAAATATTTTTAAAGCAGGGTATTAAAAAGAAAAAAAAATAAAGCAGGGTATTTAAAATTGGACCTTGCATGTATTATACTTTAGCAACAATGTAAGCAAATAATTAGGAAAATGAAAGGCCATTTGAATCTGTAGATACATATTCAAAAGAAAAAATGCATTTATATGTGCATTTAAACATTCAATTATGAATTATCAATAAATCCCAATTGAGTTGTTAGTTTTATAATATTAAAATCTCCAAATCTGTGGTGACACATTTAAAGTTAAAACTGATATTTCACTTTCTCTTTTGTAACCTCAAAGAAAGTGCACATAAAAATGCTGAAAATTAGGATCTTTTCCAATATCCTTTGGTGAGACAAACTGTATTTCCTGTTCGGCTCAATGTACCTCACACACTACCTAAAGGGGCACAAAATGTTGGTGTTATGTTTAATGTGTGTATTTTTGAAATATTCTTAGTTTATATCTCAAAAGCTAAGTGTTTGAAGGGAAAGGATGTTGTTTTATAAAAGCAGATATGGTTGGAGTGTGCTTGCACTAAGATTACAGACTCATGGTTGTCTCTTTTCTGACTCGTTGTGACTAGTTGATAAGTTAATTATCTGTGAGGTATATTTACCAAAGATGGTATTTTGATGAGTAGATGCATTCATCACATCATCCCAATATCTAAATGTGTGGGAAAGGGAAGTAATGATGAAGGAAAGATAAATAGCGTCTATTTATGAAAATGAATACTGTGCAGGGTCATAATTTATAGGCAGTGCTCTAAGTAACGAGTTCTTACAGTAATTTTATGGGGACTGCTACTGTAGAACGGTACTAGATCACTTGACTTGCCTTCACAGAGTGGCGGAAAGGGAAAATGAAACTCACTTGTTTTCAGGTCACAGATAATTCAACTTTCCTTATTCTCAAAAAGGAATTTGAGTTAGCAAAACAATATTTAGGCTTCTTTGCCAATGAAGACAGCCTTTTAAGTTTAGTGATGAAGTTGATTCATTTGTATTTCATTCAGATGATGGAAAATACAACTAATTGGCTCCTTATTTGGTCCACAATGCTCAGTTAATGTATTCAAAGTTATTACTAGATTAAAAAAATGAATTCACAGGTCAAAACTTCTTTTATTGTGGAGGAAACTGGCAGTCATCAAAAGGGCCATTAAAAAACAGTTTAATGAAGAAATATGTGACTGTTTAAGAAAAGCGTCTAGTCTAAACCTAGCAGGAGGGCCATGGATCCTTTTTTCCTACTAGGCTGCAATAGTATAAGAAAACACTCTTGCATCTTTTAGGCTTCTGCATAAATTTTCACTTTAGAAAGCCATTACTTACTTTCACTGCACAAGTAAAATATAATTACACATGGAAAGCCTGAACCTAAAATAAAGTCATCCTACTAATTTTGTATTAAAGTGTGTGAGATGGTGTCTTGTATTTCTAATGATGTATTAATGTTAACTAAGACTTTAATTTTAAATGTTTTTTTTCCTTTTGAGCTAAAAACAATGACCAGCTCTTTTGATACTGTCCTATGTAGCAAGCACTGTTCTAAATACTCTACATGGATTAACTTATATATTTATCAAAACCTCTTGTCATGAGAACTATTATTTTCACTTTAAAGGTTATAAAACTGAAGTATAGAAAAAATAAGTAATTTGGCCAATGTCATGCAGCTAGTAAGTGGTCAGTTGGGAATTTAAGCATAGGCATTCTGACTCTAGATTCAAGGCAATTAACCATTCTGCAATGTAGGATTTAGTTTGGTTAAGTAGTTGAGGATCTATATACAAACACCTAAATCCACCAAATTTATTATTCAAAATATCTTTTTAGAAAAGTACTCCAAAGATTATTTCATTATGTTTAGAAGCTTTTTCTAGAAGGAATATTATATTAACATACCTATACACTTAGAAATATTTTTTTTTCTTAACTTCCATATCCCAGCACATGACTAACAAAAGAATTGTAGTGTGGTCATATATATATTATGTGTGATTGTCACATTTTGGGAAGGACAGTATTTGATCTATGGCCTACATAAACAGTTGTAATATTGAGCCATATTATAACAGAGTTCCATTTTATTTTAAAAATATCATGATTAAAAAAAATATCATGATTACTTTGAAAGAGGGATAAAACAGAAATAGAAAAGAAGTAGTTTCTATAAAAATTTGTCAAGTTTTCAGAAGTAAATGTTTTATTTATTTTTATTTTTTTATAATAAATTCATTTTTTATTGGTGTTCAATTTGCCAACTTACAGAATAACACCCAGTTCTCAGAAGTAAATGTTTTAACATCTATTTAACAAAATACAGCAATATCTAGGTTCAATGAAAGAGGCTGATTTTTATCACTAGACTTGAATAACGAATTCTGGGATAATCTAAGATGACTAACTTTTAAAAATTATGGGGTTTTTTGGTAACATTAAAAAAGAGACATTGTGGGACACCTGGGTGGCTCAGTGATTGAGTGTCTGCCTTTAGCTCAGGGCGTGATCCCCATGTCCTGGGATCGAGTCCCACATTGGGCTCCTCACAGGGAGCCTCCTTATCCCTTTGCCTATGTCTCTGCCTCTCTGTGTGTCTCTCTTGAATGAATAAATAAAATCTTAAAAAAAAAAAAAGACACATTGCAAAGTTGAATGAATTATAGTTTATAAACTTCATTGAAGACAATGCAAAGGCATAAAATGCCATACGTATTTTTGTGAGTGTTTCAAAGTCCTAGACAAAGGGATTTTGAATGTCCAGATATCTTTGAAGTATCTAGTAGAATATGATGTGCATATAGGAAATACTTTGATGAGAAGAGCACACAAAGATAAAATCACCCTTTAAATTTTCTATGTAAAGAAATTTAAGCAGTAGATATATTTTTGTGGGATTTTTTATTCATCAAAAATTTATTGAATATGTACAATGCATTGAGGACACAGCAATGAGTAAGATAGACAGCCCTTTCTTTAATGAATTAACATTCTAGTGGTAGAGACAGGAGTAAAACAAATCATATGATATCAGATGATTATAAGAGTTATGAAGAAAGTAAAACTGATAGAAAGGAATGTCATTCAGGGACATGGAGTGATGTCTACTTTAAATAGAGTGGTTAGGAAAGGCTTCTCGAAAATGCTGACATTTGAGCAAAAATCTAGAAAATAATATTGAGCAACAATGACATTTCTAGTATACTTGCCATCTAGGATAAATAATTTTTAACACTTCCCTTCTCATTAGACAAAATTATTTTTAATAATAATCCTGCAATGAAAAGGATGACAATAATGGCCAGAAAAAAAATACAATGAGAAAAAGTTACTCAACTTCATGTTATCATGCAAAATTAATCTAAAAAATAAAATAAGCATTACTGTACCAAAAAAAGGGAGAAGTAATGGATTAGTATTTTTAATGGCATCATTTTTTATAAAAAAAAAAAACAAAAAATAACATACCTACATAGTGTGCAGTTTGCACCATGTTTCACTACTTTAAATCTTTTTTGGGGGGAAGGCAGCTTTATTGAGATACACGTATCCAAATAATTCACCTATTTAAATTGTATAGTCCAGTAGGTTTTAGTACACACATAGAATTGTGTGATTATCATCATAATGCATTTTAGAACATTTTATCACCCCTGGGGTGCCTGGGTGGCTCAGTCAGTTAGGCGTCTGACTCTTGATTTCAGCTCAGATCTTGATCTTAGGGTCATGAGTTCAAGCCCTATGTTGGTCTCCATTCTGGGCATGGAATGTGCTTAAAAAAAAAAAAGAATGTTTCATCACCCCAAAAGAGAAACACCATGTTCTTTATCACTCACTCTTATTTCTCTATGCCACTACTTCTCCCCTGGCCCTTGGAAACCACCTTCTAGGTCTAATAAGGATTTGCTTCTTTTGGAAATTTCATATATATGGAATCATGAATATGTTCTCATTTGTGACCAACTTTTTTCACTTAGTATCATGTTCTTAATGTTCATCCATGTTGCAACATATGTAATTAATTATTTTTATTGCTGAATAATATTTCGTTATATAGATATATCATATTTTATTTATCCATTCATCACTTGATGGACCTATGGGTTGTTGCCATAGTTTTGCTATTATGAATAATGCTGTCATGAATATACCTGTACAAATTTTTTTGTGAACATATGTTTATATTTTGGCAAGTATATACCTAGGAGTGGAATTGTCTGGTCATCTGGAAACTCTATGTTAAAATCTTTTGAGGAACTTCCAGACTGTTTTCCAGTGTGGCTGCAGCATTTACATTCCAACCAGCAAAGTAAGAGGGTTGTAACTTCTCCATGTCCTTGTCAACACTTGTTATTATCACAGTTTGAGTCTATCCATTCTACTCGTTATAAAGTAGTGGTTTATTGTGATTTTGATTTGTATTTCCCTGATGGCTAATGATGTTGAGCATCTTTTAGTTTTCTTATTGGACATTTATATATCTTCTTTGCCAATTTTCAATTGCCCTTTTGTCTTTTTATTATTGAGTGATAAGAATTCTTTATATATTCCAGACACAAATCCATTATCAGACATGATTTGCAAATTTTCTCACATTCTATGTGTTGTCTTTCATTTTCTTGATGGTGTCCTTTGAAGCACAAAAATGTTTTTAATTTTGATGAAGGCTGATATCTATTTTTGTTGTTATTATTTATGCTATTGGTGTCATATCTAGGAAACCATAGCCTAATCCAATCTCACAAAGATTTAGACCCATGTTTTTTTTCTAAAACTTTTATAGTTTTAGCTATTGCATTTAGGTCTTTGGTCCATTTTGACTTGATTTCAGATGATGGTGCAACATCATGCTTTTGTATGTAGTACCATGTGTTGAAAAGATTTTCCCCCCATTGAGTTGTTTTGGCAATTGATTGTTAATGTGAATGTTTATTTCTGGATTCTCAAGTATATTTCACTGACATATGTCACTTATGCGAGTACCAAACTGTTGATTTCTGTAGCTTTGAAGTACATTTTGAAATTAAGAAATGTGAATCCTCGAGAAATGGGCAGAAGAGATGAACAGACATTTCTCCAAAGAAGACATACAAATAGCTGACAGACACATGAAAAAAATGCTCAACATCACTCAGCATCAGGGAAATGCAAATCAAAGCCACAATGAAACACCACCTTACACTGGTCAGAATGGCTAAAATTAACAACTCCGGAAACAATAGATGTTGGCAAGGATGTGGAGAAAGGGGAGCTCTTTTACACTGTTGGTGGGAATGAAAACTTGTGCAGCAACTCTGGAAAACAGTATGGAGGTTCCTCAAAAAGTTAAAAATAGGACTATCCTATGACCCAACAATTGTACTATTAGGTATTTATCCAACGGTTATAAAAATAGTGATTTGAAGGAGTACCCTGCACCCAGTATTTATAGAAGCAATGTCCACAATAGCTAAACTATGAAAAGGGCTCAAATGTCCATTGAAAGATGAATGGATAAAGAAGAGGTGGTATATATATACAATGGAATATTACTCAGCCATCAAAAAGAATGGACTCTTGCCATTTGCAATGACATGGATGGAACTAGAGGGTATTATGCTAAGCAACATAAGTCAGAAAGACAAGTGCCAAATGATTTCACTCCCATGTGGAATTTAAGGAAAAAAAACAGATGAACATGGGAGAAAGGAAGGCGAAATAAAATAAGATAGAAACAGAGAGGGAGGCAACTATAAGAGACTCTTTTTCTTAATTTATTTATTCATGAGACAGAGAGAGAGAGAATGGCAGAGACACAGGCAGAGGGAGAAGCAGGCTCCACGCAGGGAGCCCAACGTGGGACTCGATCCCAGGACTCCAGGATCAGGCCCTGGGCTGAAGGCAGCACTAAACCACTGAGCCACCCGGGCTGCTCAAGAGACTCTTAACTGTAGGAAGCAAACAGGGTTACTGGAGGGGTGGTGGGTGGGGGGATGCAGTAACTGGGTGATGGGCATTAAGGAGGGCACATGCAGTAATGAGTGTTGGGTGTTATATGCCACTAATGAATCACTAAATCCCCCCCCCGAAACTAATAATACACTATATGTTAACTAAATTGAATTTAAGTAAAAAATTTTAAAAAAGAAATGTGTATCCTCCAATGTGGGTTTTTTTGGTTTTGTTTTTGAGACTGTTTTGGCTATTCTGGCTCCCTTCAATGTCCCTATGTTTCAAATCATTTTTTAAAAGTTAATTATTTATTTATTTTTAAAGATATTATTTTATTTATTTATGAGAGACGCAGAAAGGGAGGCAGAGACACAGGCAGAGGGAGAAGCAGGCTGCCTGAAATGAGCCTGATGCAAAACTCGATCCCTGGAGCCTGGGATCATGACCTGAGCCAAAGGCAGATGCTCAACCACTAAGCCACCCAGGTGCCCTTATTTATTTAATTAATTAATTAATTAATTTATTTATTTATATTTATTTAATCTCTTCCTAGCATGAGGCTCAAATTCACTACTCCAAGACCAAGAGTCACATGCTCTTCCCACCAAGCCAATCAGGTACCCCTTATGTTTTAAATCTTAAATACAAATCACCTTCAAGAAGCCAAATAAGATGATAGAATTGAAGCAAGTTCAGTTTCTTCATCTTCAGAATTACTGTGCTACCAAGACTTATTTTAAATCTATTGTTTAAACTCAGGAACATGTGGTAATACAGAGGTTGGAGATAGGTACTACCCAAAATAAGTTCTATTTTATAACTATTATCTATTCTGCTGGGAATTTTCTCTTGAGATGAATTTAAGTATCTATGTTGTGTCTGTTGGAGGCCACCTATGTACTTGGGAGTTCTCCATATTAACTTCCATGTAGAATACATTGTTTAAGAGACAAGTAACAAAATCTTTTTCAAGGAGGAGCAGTATTGTATCACTAACATTGTTTATACTTGCTGGTGCAGAGTAATAAATAAATAAATAGCAAGACATAGTTTTAGTTTCTTTTACTGTTATTTTAAAAATACTCAAAATTGCCTGTATACAGTGCAGATTCCTTGTACTAGTCTACCTTTGAAATGCTAGTGAGGAGGATCAAGTCATTCTGTGATCTAGAGGAAGAGCCTCCCAGGAAGAGGGAACAGAAGTGGTATACCCTTATGTGAGTTTGAGATTTTTAATAAGTTGAAAGAAGGCCATTATTGTAACTTGGACATAGAAGTTGAGGGTGAGTGGTAGGCCATGATGTTGGAGACTGACAGGCCCTATAGCTAGGGCCACCATATGATTTTTGGTCTAAATTATAGCACTTCTGAGAGTGAAAAAGGCTACTGTTGATTACATGATAGGCTCAATGGGACTGTCCCAGGAGGATTAGGATGAATAGTCACCCTACTTAAAGGATATGGTGCAGAGTTATATTTTAACTACCCATAGAATCCAGCCAAAAAAAAAAAAAAGAATCCAGCCAAAGAGCAACTATTATGAGAGCTAGAAATTCTTTAATGCAAGTGAACAGTAATCTGACCTGATGCCATTAGTGTATTATGAAGCAGGAGGACTGAACAGTTTGTATAGTGAGTGGTTTAGAGTAATTCTTATCAAACTTTAGCATGCATAAGAATCATGTGGAAGCCTTGTTTAAAACACATCACTGGCCACACTCTGCAAAATTATGATTGAGTTGGTTCTGTATTTCTAACAAGTTTCCAGGTGTTGCTGATACTGCCAGTCCATGGAGGACCAGACTTTAAGTAGTACTGGTTTAGACTTTAGGGAGTGGACTCTAGAGTCAGGACTTGGTTTGAATTTCAGCTTTCTTCGTTATTAGCTAGGTGGCCTTGGCAAGTTAAGTACTCTTCTCATAGCATTTTTCTTCATCTGGTAAAATGTGATTATAATAATCCCTGCCTTATATAAATGTTGTGAAGAGTAAATGGGATAAAGTACTTGGCATTGTTTCAGGCACTATTATAAGCACTTAGCGTGTGTTATTATTATTATTATTATTATAGTTAGGAAGAAGAAGAATCATGGTGGATTATACTCATTAGATAAAACTATGAACATGTTTTAGATTTTGCATTGTAAATCAACTCTAGAAGTACAGAGCTGCAACTACATGCCTCAGAACTTGTTCAGTGCTTGGCACATAGAAGGCTTTTAATACTTGCTGACTGAATAAACAAATTTGTGAATTCACTAAATAGTACTATGTGGGCTGAAATAATTGATTCCCATTTCAATAAACCTCTTTTATGCTCAAAGCATACCTTACTTGCTGATGTTCAGTATAGACAAGAGCATAAGAAAATCTTTGCCTCTCAGCTGCAAACAATTTGATGTGTTAAGCCAGCTAATATACATTTAAACTTGAAATTGATGAGACAGTTACATTGTGAGTTTCTTGGTGTTTAGGTATACAATGAACTTGAGGCTTAATATGCTGTCATCAAATAGAAGTAGAGTAGTTGTAGAATTATAAACTTAAAAATGAATTTTATTAGATTGCTGTGCTGAATTATGACTGTGTTAAACACAAAGTTACAAAATGCCCTTTATTCATTATCGTGGAAGAAATATTACAAAAAACAACTCTAATTTCTATAAGAAAAATAACAGACAAAATACTCTAAAGACAGGCCAATAGAATGGGACCTGCTAATATGAGATCTGAGTGGTTTCCGTTTTGCCCATCAGTTGTGTGATTCCCACAGCATAAGATAGGTACTTGAGGGTGGGTAGGGAAAGGAATAAGGAAGAGAACTAACTTTTAAAAATATCTAGGGCAGCCCGGTGGCTCAGCGATTTAGCGCCAGGGTGTGATCCTGGAGACTTGGGATGGAGTCCCATGGAGTCCCATGTTGGGCTCTCTGCAGGGAGCCTGCTTCTCCCTCTGCCTGTGTCTCTGCCTCTCTCTCTCTCTCTCTCTCTCTCTCTCTCTCTCTCTCTCTCTGTATCTCTCATGAATAAATAAATCTTTAAAAAAAATAAGAAATAAAAATATCTATTATGGGTTAGGTACCTCACCATGTGCTAGGAAATTTACAGGCCTTAATTCATTGCTCAGAGCCATCATATGAGATAGTTGTCACTCTCTTTTCATTTCTGAGGATTAAAGCTTTAAGGAGACAAGGAATTCATAGATGGAGCCAAGTTTCTTCTCTAGGTGTCCCTACAAAGGCCAGTCTCTTTTTGACTACTACCTTTGGAAGGGGCATTAAATAGAAAGCCATTATACAGTTTTCCAGCAGTGTGGCAGAGTTACTATATTATCAGTTTCCTAGTTCATTTTTAATGGCAACTTAGGTACTGAAGAGATTCCAGTGTGGTCATTGAATATAATTATTCTTACTGAGTTTATCCAGTGTTGATCTAATTTATTCCATAGCTTTCTCTCTTTGCAGCATCTTACCTTATAATTTCTAGTGCTGGGATTTGAAGCATCAGTAGTTGAGGGGCAGAATTAAAGAGAACACTGAAAATGTTTTAATTCCTAATTGTTACTATATTTTATCACCCTAAGCACTACAGAGCAATAAAACTACTAAATTAATAATGACTTTTGGTTTAATAATGTAGCTCTGTATTAGTAAGCCTTAAGCATAACTAAGACATGGAAAATTCTTGTTTGATATAATACTCTTGGGACCATTTGGAGATGGTCATAATCTGAGGGGCAGCAGCAAGGAGCAGAATGCTGGTCATGAGGTAAGCCCACTGCATGTGGCATACTTTTTGTTTGGTTCATGTCTTGTGATTTAGCTTTGGCACAACTGAGTCATATTTTTACACTGTAGCATTATCATTGCATCTTCTATTCAGTTACAACTATGTCAAGAGGTTACATCTAATGTTATATCTAACCCTAGGAAAACGTAAGCAAGAATTAGAGTTAAAATAAGCCTTTTTTTAAACTGTTCCAACTAACTTAGGTGCCATTATAATGGTTGTATAAACCCATGAGTTTTCTCACGTTCTCGAAGCTGAAAAAGTTCACAAAAGCACTTCACTGGCAACATGATCAGGACCTAAATAGGTAACTGATGGTAGTTATCCTTACAATTAGATTGAGGGATCCAAAAGAGTAGATAGAGATAGTAAATAGCCATTTAAGAGCTTAATTCATTTATTCTACCCATGAATTTTAGATACCAAAGGCAAGTTTGTCTTCGGCCCTGGCCAAGCTTAGTTGACCCTGCTACCATCCTGTTAACTATGCAGAATTTGGGACGAGTGATGCCTATAAATTCTATGAGATGTCATGATTATGGAGCACCCAGAATCTTAAATTCTATGTGGGATGGCTTATATTTCCTCTGTGGTAAATGAGCCAATCATTGATAACTATCCAGCAGATCATGTGGCCTATTGTACTGTTGAAGGAAAAAAATACATAAATACATTCATTTGTTCAAGGAGTATTTATTTTAAATATGTATTTTACTTATTTTAGAGAGAAAGTGGGGGATGGGCAGGGCAGAAGGGGAGGGAAAGGGAGAGAAGCAGATTCCCACTGAATACAGAGCTGTGTGGGGCTCCACATAGGGCTCAATCCCATGACCCTGAAATTAGGACCTGGAGATCACAGCCTGAGCCGAAATCAAGAGTCAGACACTTAACCACCTGAGTCACCCAGGCTCCCCTATGGTTATTTATTAAATACGTCCCAAGTACTAGGTGTTTAATAGTAGTTATCAAGACCAACATGGTGCCCACCCTCATGGAACTGACAGTATAGTGGAGGAGCCATTGCACACAATTGCAACAGTATGTGATGTTAAGGTGTTATATAGGCTTAGCTGGGACCTTGATCTAGTTTAAAGCAAAGAAAGATAACCCTAAGAAAGTGACATTTGGATTGGGGATAGGCAGTGAGAACAGCATATTCCAACTGGAAGCGTGATGGGTTTTACTAAGGGACTAAAAGCTGCTTAGGTGTGATTGGAGGTGGAAGTGAAGCCTCAGCAGTGGAGAAGTAGGCATAGGCTAGATAGTAGGAGTCTTTTAAGTTAAGTTGTTTAGACTTGATTAATAAGAGTGATGAAAGTTACTAATGGGCTTTAAGCTAGAATGTTGTGATCAGGTTTGTACTTTATGAGTATCAAGAAAGATCACCCTGAGGGCTGTGTGGATGGTAAATGTGTTGACTAGGAGTAAAATCAGTGGCAAAGAGACTGGTTAGGGTGCTATATCAACAGTTTGTCAGAGATGATGATTTGGGGGACAGTGGAGATGGAGATAGATGGTTATTAAAGTGATATTAAGGCAGATTCTCAGGACTTGGTCATTAATTAGATGAGACATAAAAGACAAAGAGCTCCTTGGATTAATGATTTGGCCTACTTTGGGTAGACACTGAAGACAAGCAACATAGGGGAAATGCCTAGATAGCGAGAGAGCAAAGAAGGACATGAGCTCACTTCTGAACATGATGCATTGGAGGGCTTATGAGATATCAAGTAGACTACTGTTCATTAGGCAGTTGGATAAGCAAGTCCAAACAGCAGCAGAACTGGACTAGAGACAAAGATAGGAGGGTGACTAGTGCATGGATGCTACTTGAGATTCTGCAAGTTAATGCAGTTACTTGAAGTGCATAGAATGAGAAAAACAGAGGACTTATGACTGAGCCTTCAGAGAATAATTGACACTTAAAGGACCTTTTTCAAAGTGAGGATTTAAAGATAATATGAGGTGAAAATATCTAAAAAATGTTTTTGAGGAAAAGAGGAAGGCATTTGAGTCTGAGTTTCCTTTCTTTTTCAGAGCTGATTTGCCATTTCCTCCACGTCAAGTGAAGTCACACACATTCTGAATCAGAGTCTCTTTTGTTGTGGTTAAATTGATTCTTGAACACAAACCGTTTGAAAACATGCAATGAAAAAAAAAGGAGAATAAAGAAAAACCAAAGCATCAAATTATCCATGGCTAAAACTTTTTGAATTTAGCGCATAATCAAAGCAACCATAAATGGCAGTGTTGCCAACATTCAGTGATGGCCAAAGGACTTTGCTTCTTTTCCCTCTTTTTACCACTGACTTCCAATATCTTAACATTTTGAAAATCCTTTAGAGATTTGAATCTCTTTGTATTCTCTCTCCCATCTTGATCTCACAGGTGTGGGGCAGAAACCAAGAATAATGGCTCCCAACTTGTTTTTTAACTGCTTGTAAAGGACCTTTGACTAAATGGCAAAGCCACTCTTCTTTTTTATGTGGACAAATCCATGTCCACAAAACCTTGATTTTTCGTGTGATTGCAGTGAAGCTCTTCCTCCTTTTTAAACACATGGTGGACCTATTCCTTATCCTGACATATCATCCAGTTTTGTTTCTGTTTTCCCCTCTGGGGAAGATAATGTGGTTTACATTCTTTTAGAAGTCTTGGACACCAAGAATGTTGAGGTCAGCCCAACTGGGGAAGTGAAGGAAAGAATGTCAGTTAACCCAATGGTGAAACCTCAGGAGTGTGCTTTGTAAAGACCATTTTCTCCCTGTTTTTCTTTTTACCTCTTTGTATATTAACCACAAATAACCACCAGCCTTTAAATCAGCTTCACAAGAAGCCACCAACAAATGTTTAAAGCATCTCAACAATGTTTCCAAGAAAGTCCTGAATAAAATTGTGTTTGTATGATGACCAATATATTAGTTTTCTTTTTTTTTTTTTTTTACCAAATGTTCCCTGTTGATGCAAAATTTACTGAAATCTCAAATTTTAAGAAATCAGGAAATGTAGCAGAAGAAATGGTGATGTTTCTTTAAGGTAACTTATTTTAAATGAAATAAATGGATGCTTAGACAGAGAAAGGTCGAGGAATGAGAGACTTCCATGCCCTCCGAAGTTATTGGACTTTAGTATGTTTTAGGAGCAATTCTCACTGAGTGTAGAGAAATACCTTCTTTCTTTTTTGAGGAATACCTTTCTTTTAAAAATTTAGAGAACATTTAAAAAATTTCTTTGGATTTAAGTCCTTTTGAGATATGAGAAGAAGGGAAGCAAAAGCCCAAGAGAGAAGAATAACATTGAGGATGTTGTTCCCAGCAGATTTTATTATTAGTGGGGGTTTTTGTTATTGTTGTTTTGGGGATTTTTGGGCGGGGGTCAAAACCTGGAGATTTACTCAACATAATATTAATACTCTCATTTGGTTTTGGGCAGAACACACAAATGTGCTCACATACACACAAATATGTAAAAGTCCTTTTTTTTCCTTTAGGAGATATTTTTAATACTATCCAGCAAAGATTGTGAATAATGTATAAATAAGCAGTGTAGGATAGTAAAAGAGAAAATGATACAGGATTTTGAGTATTTTCATAGAAGCATCTGCTCCTTATACACCTGGCCTTTCTTTTGAGACATATTTCCATGTACTGTGTCACATGTTCTAAAATTCCTTTGTTGTTCACGCCATAGATATTTTCATGGGTTCACAGATTGTGCCTGGGTGTATAAGTTAGTGTGAAGATAGTTAACTAAAGGAATAGACAAAGGGAAAGCAAAGTAATTCACTTGAAATCCAGAGACCTTTACAATGCTGAAAAGTAAGTAAAAGCAGATGTTGCAAAGTTTAGAAAATCAAGACATTATTTTCCTGTTTCCATTGAATTTTTTCTAAACACATTATAAATAAGCTTTGAAGTAATACAAAGTCCTCTGTTTGTTTTGCTGATAGCATCTTTTGTGAAAAACTTTATCAATGCTTGTTTAAGTTATAGACTAAATGATATCTCAGTTGGTGAAAGAGCTGACTGTATCTGCTGGCAAATACAATGCTACAATGCTGAAATTATTTACAATGTCTGAGTCACTTAGATATCTATTTGATTAGATCTCTGGGGTTAATGTTAAACAGCTCAAATATTTTATGCTATGAGAATTCAAACATGGACCCCCAAAATTTCATTATTCACACACTTTACATTTGATTTTATATTTTATGAAGATTTTATGTTACTCTGCAATAAGAGAGAATTTGGCTTATTAATCTTTGGGATTATTCTGAAAAGAGTAGCCTATGAATTTGAAAATAATGCAGCTATCTATGCTGCATTCTTCCCTTCCCCCACATCCTCTAATACATACTCATATTAAACTTTTAAAAGTCTTACAATGTGGTCACTACATTGAGGGCTATTTCAAATGTACTGTCATTCTTCAGATATGCTTCTAAAACTTAATATCTAAAAGAGCCCAGAGGAGAGTTCATTGCCAGAGCAAGGTGTTTGCTAGCTCAGGGAAGTTCTAGGACAGGTGCCCATCCTCACATGTTCCCGCTGGCCCTCATCATTTGGAGTCACTGAATGTCTTCCAGCTGTTAGAGAATGTCCCAGGCTTAAAACTGCATCCCTGCTGAGGATATGTTCAGAGTCTAAGCCAATTCTGGAAATGATTGGCTGCTAAAATATGGAATGAGGGAAATCAGTTCCTATCAACGACATAAACCATCATCTGTCTGTTATTACATTCACTCAGCTGGGTCACATATGACTCAATAATCAAATTACCACCCTATATATCTTAAATCTGCATGTTCATTTGACCACCATGTGAACATGGGAAAACAAAGATAATCTAGGCTGTCTTCTCTTTATTTTGTTTCTTTTAAATATGTCTTTTTTCTGCTTCTATAAGTAAAATGCTTATAAATTTTTGAAAAATATTTAATAAAGAAAGCTAAAGTCCCCAGTGGTGGCCTTCTGTCCTCCCCACCACTTGATATGTTATGAACAGTTTAGTATGTATCAATTACTTCTTAATCATTAATGGGATTTTCTGTTGTTAATACTGTACTAATAGAACTGTGACCTTTTAAAATTAACTTGAGTTAAAAATTAGCTGAATCATAAAAAAAACTCTAAAGGTAGGTAAAATTTAAGTGAGGAAAAGTAAAGCAGTTTTTGTTGTTGTTATTTATGTTTCAACTTCTTTCAAGAAGCATTTGAAACAGTTTACAATAAAAACTAGTGCAAAGTAAAAATACAACTAAGAACAATTTATAAAGTGTAAACGAGAGAAAGGAGAATTACTCAGAGAAAAGGAGAAATGTTAAAATCAAGACATGCTAGCTGTAGAAAGTTATATCATTTGATATAAAACACTACACAAAGTTTCAAAGTGGTCTTTCCAGTATTACTGGGATGCAAACAAAACAAAACAAAACAAAAATGGGGGAAAAAAAACAGTTCCTTTAAGAAGAATTTGCATAGGAAACCTTCATCTATGGTCAAAATGTGTCCTGCTTAGTGTCCTTAAAATTAACAATGCTTCTTGGGCAGCCCTGGTGGCCCAGCCATTTAGCGCCGTCTTCAGCTCAGGGCGTGATCCTAGAGACCCTGGATCAAGTCCCACGTTGGGCTCCCTTCATGGAGCCTGCTTCTCCCTCTGCCTGTGTCTCTGCCTCTCTCTCTCTCTCTCTCTCTCTCTCTCTCTGTGCCTCTCATGAATAAATAAAGAAAATCTTTTAAAAAAAGAAAATAAATTAAAAAAATAAAACAATGTTTCTTTCAGATAGGGACAATGGTCACATAACTTTGTTTGGGGGACCTAGTGTCATGCTGCCCATTAACAGGCCCTAAACATATTTTATAGAATGATAAATGAGTGAATCAGTGAATGGAGGAAGGAGTGGCACATTTTTTGTTAGCAGTTTATTTATAGTGCATATGTAATTGCTTCATTGCCCATTAACTTCAGGGACATAATGTTCAGTGCATTCACCTTTTTAAAACAAGTATTAAATGCCTAGTGGCACAGTTTTAGGAGTTATAAATACTGATGTGTGTAAGACTTATATGCTGTTATCATAGAGTTTATAATATAGTGGGGCAGATGGATAAGGTAGAAAAAACAGCTATAATATGGAAAAATCAAACAGACAAGTTCATGGTGCTATGAGAGCCCAGAGGAAGAGTAGCTAATGCAGGGAAATGTGAGAGTTGCAGTCCTTTACAGGGAAGCAACTCTGTAGGGTGTGTACAGAGAGACACGGTTGCAGTATATAACTTCCTGGCCTAAAACAGAGATAATGCTAGAGTGACTGACATATATGATCTTAATAACTATCTGATGTTTCAGGCAGGATTTGAACCATTAGTGGAGTGGTTAAAGTTCTTTTAATTCTTTCACATGGAGTTGCTAGCGAATATCTGAGGAAGAAATATTCTGAGCTTTAGACTGAAGGAAAGATCCATGCTAAGCATTACATAATATTTTAAATCTGATGTGTCAGTCTGGTCCCAGCTGGACATGGCACATCAAAACAGAAAAACTGAAGAGAAATTAATGGAAGAACGATTGACAAATTTGGACAGATTTAAGGAACCAATAAGAGTGCTCATCCAGGACCAGGCAGCAATAGGAAACCATTATCATCCTGGCAGTAGTTGAAGCAGGAAGAGAAGGCTGCCTTATAGGAGCTGTGGCCTTAACTAGTGGAAAACAATTGGAGGCCATGCCTGGAGAGGAGAGAGCTGGGCAAATGAATACTCAACCCTCTATCCCCTCTTGCCTTTGAATTCTTGTAGGTATCTCCTAGTGGTTGAACCCAACTGGAAGCCAGAGGCAAAAGGGAGTACAGTTGATTAAGTCCTTAGAAATCAGTTTCCTGGGAAGAAAGCTAGGGAAAAAGTGGAGAAGAATGGATCTAGAGAGGCAAATGAAAAATATCTAGCATAATTGAGGATATGATTTCTGATTCCATCAGTGGGGAGCTGTCCAATTTCATTCAATAAAGGTTGTAAGTTATAAGTTATAAGGGATGCCTGGGTGGCTCAGTGATTGAGCATCTGCCTTCAGCTCAGGGCATGATTCTGGGTCCAGGATCAAGTCCTGCATCAGGCTCCTTGTGGGGATCCTGCTTCTCCCTCTGCCTATGTCTTTGCCTCTCTCTCTGTGTCTCTCATGAATAAATAAATAAAATCTTTAAAAACAAGTTTTAGGTTGTGAAATATAGAAAACAATGCTTTTGATTCTATAAAAGAGTACTGACTTATAAGAAACAACCTTTTTTGGGGAAGGAGGTGGTTCCTGATTGGCTCAGGTGGTTAAGCATCTGACTCTTGAGTTTGGCACAGGTCATGATCTCAAAGACACGAGCTTGAGCCCAGCGTTGGGCTCTGCACAATGGGCGTGCACCCTACTTAAGATTCTCTCTCTGCCCCTCACCCTCTAAAAAAGAAAAAACAAGAAACAACCTTCTTTTCTTTTTTCTTTTTTCTCTTTTCTCTTTTCTCTTTTCTCTTTTCTTTCTTTCTTTCTTGCTTTCTTTCTTTCTTTCTTCTTTCTTTCTGTTCCTCTTTCTTGCCTGCTTTCTTCCTTTTATTTATTTTATTTATTTTTTATTTTAGAGAGGGAGATGGGGAGGGGTTGGGAATGGCAGAGGGAGAGGGAGAGGGAGAGAGAATCTTATGCAGGCTCCATCTTACAACCCTCAGATCATGACCTGAACCAAAATCAAGAGTCAGAGGCTTAACCAACTAAGCCACTCAGGTGCCCTGTACTGATTTTTTGTTTTAAGTAATATTTCCAGAATTGATTTTTCTTACATCTCTCTTTGGTTTATAGTCAACCAGAACCCTTACCTCAGATAAAGCCCCACTTGCCCCCAGATAAAGCCCCACTTGCCCCCTATTTCTGACTGAGCATGGGAGGCTATTGACAATGATGCAATTTTCCAAAACTCTACTAATTTGAAACTGCCTTTGGACAGCCAGAGAATATGTGGGAATCAGACCCTGGAGCCTGGGTGAAGAGTACTCTAAATTTGGGATTAAGCTGAGAAAAATATGAGAATGAAAATACCGTATTGCATAGATTTCGAGATACATTCTCACCCACACTTTAACATCTCTGAAATCAGTATGTATTTTATAATTGCTGTAGTTTTATAAATAACTAGTAGCATTTTCTTCTTTAGTGGAACATGAAAGCAGTGGTGCATTTAATGGTTTATGGCCTCTTAGAGTAGTTAAAAAACTGAACCTTGAAAAGATATTTATAAATATAATTTGGATATTTCTCTATTTTGAACAAACAGAATGTATCTCTAGATTATAACCCAAGAAAGCTGAAAGTTAGTTGTTACTAATGTAATGATAATTTTGTAATGAGTACCAAAAATACTGAATTGAAAAACATTCTGAAGCTGCCTTCTGCCTTAAGAGTTTTTTCCATTTATAAAGTCTTTAATGGATAGGGGAATAGAATAATGGTTGCACATGAGCTAGGCATTTATCTTCTTTCCTATAAAGTAATTGAAAAATAACTGCCTACATGGAGTTTATATAAAAAGAGGAATTGGAAATTGATAACATAACCGTTTAGCATTGTCCAGATCTTTGAAAAATAGTATCTGATGGACACATGTTGTCTGGTAATGACACTGATCTATTCACAGTAGGATTAATTTAACATATTTTTTATTTTTATCAATACCATAAATATCTTTACTTTTGTTCTATACTTGCCAAAAAACCTTTGAATTAGCTTTCTGGGGATTTATGCCCTTGAAGATCTATTGAATGTTTTGTAAATCGGTAATCACTTTGGAATGTGGCTGAATATGAGCACAAACAGACAAATATCATAGTCTCTTTCTTCTTTACCATTTTTATGGTCACTGTACTTTAGCTTGTCTTATAAAATTATTTCAAAATTCTGCCTCCATAGAAACTCTTGATATTTCAGAGCCTTTTTTGAAGAGGCCTCTCCCTGGAAAGACTGGTGTGGGCAGCTTGTTCAGTGAGGAAGGCAGCCCAGGATTAAGAGGAATCCGATAAGGACAGTGTTCTTCTGATCTCCATGCCCTGTCTTCACTGACAAGTGCTGTTTCACCCAAAGCTCTTCTTAATTCTAGTGTATGTGGTGATTTCACAAATATCTTAATCACTTCCAGGCTTGCTTATAAATTGTTTTAGAATAAACACTCTTTGTACCTCATTATGCACCACACCAGGAACATGGTGTACAGTTCTGGTCAGCAATGAAGACATGATTAAAGCATACAGAGGGTCCAGAGAAAGTTAGCTAACATGGGCAAAAGAATGGGCTTCTATTGGTTAATTGGCTTAAAGTGGTGGATTCATTAATTAAATATTTTTCTGAGTGTAGCATCTAAAGAAGGGCTCTATAAAGGAAGAAGTTTGAAAAGATAGGATCTATAAAACTGTGAAAGCTATGTTTTCTTGTTTATTGAATCCTGGCATACTAGAACTCAGAGCACTCTCAAAAGCTTTAAAGAGGTCTACAATGAATAGAAACTTGTGGAATGCATATCCAGGATGTGGGGCAGATTGAAAATATAAATAGAATCATTAAAAGTTTAGATAAGCTCGTAAGCAACAGGTTTGGGAAACGAAAATACTTTGGGGTATGTCCACAACTTTTAAAGAATATCAGACATATTCTTCCACCATATGCTCCTTGCTGTGCTCATCAGAGAAGGATTATTATGGTGGATAGGTCATGGATAGGATATATATCAGAGTCTGCCTAGGCAGGTAAGACAAGTGCCAAAATGTGGAAAAAAACTGGACTTAGTGAATTATCCAAGTGCCAAAGCCATGTAAATAAAGTAACCGCATGTGAATTCTTGGGGCATTGGTGGCAGACAGCTTCTGAAAGAGTGTACCTTGTACACTAGAAGCATCCGATCTTTGTTATCAGAGGAGCATACAATAAGGTGCATATGTTGGACACAGAATTAGGGGTCATGTACTTTCTGTTTCATAGACCACCGTGTTGCTTGTGTCAAGCCTTTTTTGTGCAGAGAACCAAGGTTTTGTCTGCAATTAATGCATAATAAATGAGACCCAGCCATATATATAAAAAAAAGAAATAAAAGTTTCCTTTAAGCTATATCCTTTAAAAATGTTCCTGGAAAAGGGCCTCTATTCTTTCATTTAAAACAAAACTGGAAATGTGGTAGAAATATTTTTGTAGTAATTTTTTTTACAAATAAGTTTTATTGGCATTCTTTGTTGTCTCTCCCAGTATGAATTAGTTCCTTACATGATTTACTTCTGTTTTCAACGAAGAAGGCTGAAATTCACTTAAATTAAAACAGTCTGCAGTTCTATTAGGATGCATGTGGTACTGTTTCTCACCTTCTATCTTCATTGATGATGATGATATATTTTTTCTTTCACAAATTTGCTGGCATGTTTTAAAAGGACATCTCCACATGTGTTCATAAGCACATATTTGTACACACATGAGGGACAGAGGCATTTACAAATTATGAGGGCATAATCTATTATTGCCACAAATTCTTTATAGTATATCACAACCAAGTAATGCTCTCAGCATTTTATCTAATGAGATGGTGGATACAGAAGGGTGCTTTTGAAAACCATCTCCCCAATTCTGAAAAAGGATCAACTAATATGATTATATATTGAAGTATAAATAGTAATGAGAAATACCTTAAGTTGTCTTTGTTTCTTATTTTTTAAAGATTTGTATTGCTTTATTTAGCTCCTAATGTTTTAGAGATCTCAAGAATTATAAGAAAATATAAGATTGTGCTTACAGATCTTTTTCTGCCATACTATTTCTTTATGGCCTTCTTATATCTTTTACATGGGGTGTACATATTAGGTGTTGATAAAAAGTCATTGCCTATGCAATACATTTTTCAACTGAGGACTACCTTGTGTAAGTAACAGGCAAATAAATTACACTCAATATTAAAATCTGGATGTATTCTTGTCCAGAGAGTGACTAAGTGGGTTTAAATCAATTAACACAATTAAATCACACATAAAATTTGATACTAAATTATTTCAGTATAGCTATGTGATGCAATTATACAAGATGTAGCTATATTTCAGTATAGCTATGTGATGCAATTATACAAGATGTACTAATATGAAAGAATGCAACAAAAACTGAGAGAGAAGAGCATACAGTTGGCTTTTGAACAACATGGGTTTGAATTGCACAGGTCCACTTGTACATGAATTGTTTTCAATAAATATAGCACATTACTGTAGATGTATTTGTCTCTCCCTTATGATTTTCTTAATAACATTTTTGATTCCCTAGCTTACTTTACTGCAAGAATATAGTAAATAATACATATACAAAATATGTATTAATTGACTGTATGTTATTGGTGAGATTTTCAGTCAACAGTAGGCTTTTAGTTAAGTTTTTGGGAAATCAAAAGTTATACTTGGATTTTCAACTGTGCAGGGTGGAGAGTGGTTGGCACTTCTAACCTTTGTGTTGTTTAAGGTCAGCTCTATAACTCTAAAACATTTATTTAATGAAAATCTACTGCAAATAAAATCATACCTTAATTTGTTGTATTGCCTTTATGGTTCAAGAAACACTTTATTACACATTATTATGACAAAAAAAAAATCTAATGTCTCCCTTTCCTCAGGCTTCTCTTCTCTACTCCATTTACCACATGGCTACTAGAGTGACCTTTCTTCTGCAGAAAATCCTTTGAGCACTCCCTGTTGCCGGTATAATCATGTCCATTATTGGTGACTAATGAGCCCTTTATTCTCCTGTGTCTGCCCATGTTCAAGCTCAGGGGTTGGAAACATCTGTGAGGCACTGAATAGCAAATATTTTAAATTTATGCATGATATATTTCTGCCACAGCTACGTAACTGTTCCTGTAGCATAAAAGCAGTTATAGACAATATTTAAACAAATGAGAATGACTGTATGGTCAGCCAGATTTACAGAAACAGGTGGTCATCCAGATCTAGCCTGCAGGCCAGTTTGTTAACCACTAGTTTTATAATACGATCTTTTATTTTTTTATTTTTTTAAAAGATTTTATTTATTTATTCATGAAAGACACACACAGGGAGAGAGAGAGGCAGAGACACAGGCAGAGGGAGAAGCAGGCTCCATGCAGGGAGCCTGAAGTGGGACTCAATCCTGGGACTCCAGGATTACGCCCTGGTCCGAAGGCAGGCTCTAAACTGCTGAGCCACCCAGAGATCCCCTAATGCAATCTTTTAGAATGTGGGAAAAAATTGTCAGAAGTTCTATTCATATATTTTTAATTCCATCCTTTTTAAATTTTAATTTTTACATATATTTTATATTATGTTATTATATTCACTATGCTTTACCTATATTCAGAGAACATGCTTAATTTAATTATTATTGATAGGGTTCATATTTGATAAAGTTGAGAGATTAACTCTCTACTCCACCAATCCACACCCAAGCTTCTGGCAATTCTCTGGAGACACCAGACTGTTTCCTGCCTCTGTGCCTTTGTTCACGCTTTCCTTTCATGTATTTAGCACTCTTTTTGCTTGTTATTCTTTCTTGCATCTCAGACCTCCCTCTCTGGGATTCCTGCCCTCAACTATGTCCTTTGAAATTCCTTTAGCTGGGGTCTACTAGAGGAAAAATCTCTTTCTTTGCCTGATAACATTTTTATAACAAAGATACTTTTGCTGGGTATCGAATTCTAGGTTGGTGATTTTCTCTCAGCACATTGAAATTGTAATTATACTGCCTTTTGGCTTTTGTTATTGTCAGCTGTCAAACTGCTGCTATGGAAGTAATCTGTCCTTTTTAAGGAAGTATTTTTTTAAGATTTTATTTATTTATTCAGGAGAGAGAGAGAGAGAGAGAGAGAGAGAGAGAGAGAGGCAGAGACACAGAGAGAGAAGCAGGCCCCATGCAGGGAGCCCAATGTGGGACTCGATCCCAGGACTCTGGGATCACACCATGAGCCAAAGACAGGCGCTCAACCACTGAGCCACCCAGGCGTCTCTCTCTGGCTGTCTTTATTTCTTTTTGGTGTAATGCAGTTTTACAATGCTGTTTCTTTACATGCATTTCATTTTATTAGCCTGCTCAAGATTCATTGTAATTCATGAATTTGATTTGGTGAGGTTTTTTTTAAGTTCTAAAAAAAATGTTAGTCATTACCTCAAATGTTGTCCCTGTCCCTGACTTATTATTTTTCTCCTCTCCTCCTGGAACTCCAGTTAAACATATGTTAGCCCCCATTCTTTAACCCGTGTATCCTAATTTCTGTATTTCCATCTTTATCCACTAAGCTATATTCTGAATAATTTCTCCTGCCCTATTTTCTAGTGTACTAATTTTCCCCTCACCTGTGTCTGCATTGATGTTGAATCTGTTCATTGAGGTTACTTTTTAGCCTATTTGGAAATAAAACATTTGGAATTTATGGATAGGTTGCAAAAATTTAAAAAGTTCAGAGAATACTTGTACACTCTACCCAGATATACCTATTATCAAGATTGTACTCCATCTGCTTTATCATTTGTGTTCTCTCTTCCTGTCTATGTATAACTTACATATATTATACAACTTGTATATAGTAATTTGTATATATACATATAGATGCATATCTATAAATAATTTTCTTCTGAAGCATTTGTGGGTAAATGACATACATCATGGCCCTTTACCCCTGAGTACTTCAATGTTTATTTCTGAAGAATAAGGATATTTTCATGTAATTACAGTAAAGTTATCAATTTCAATAAATGTTTATGGGCTAAATTTAAAGTTAACAATAAGAAAGTATTGGTACAGTGCTTTTATCTAATCTCCTGCCAAATTCAATTTTTTTGTTGAGTCAGTAATGTCTTTTATAGCATTTCCCCCCATTCTGTATAGTAGAGTCAGATAATTACATTTAGTTGTCATGTCTCATAAGCCTCTTTTAATCTGGAACATTTCCTTAGTTTTCTCTCTTTCTTTCTTTCTTTTTTCTTTTTTCTTTCTTTCTTTCTTTCTTTCTTTCTTTCTTTCTTTCTTTCTTCTTTCTTTCTTTCTTTCTTTCTTTCTTTCTTTCTTTCTTTCTTTCTTTCTTTCTTTCTTTCTTTCTTTCTTTTCTATTATATGTACATCCTGGAAGACCATAGCCTTCGTACTCAACTTTTAAAAATAGAATATTGCTAACTTGGGATCTGATGTTTCCTTATGATTAGACCCAACTTATGCATTCTTGGCAAGAATACTAAATCATACTGTGTCTTTCTCAGGGTATCACATCTGGAGGTGGCAATATTAATTTTGATCAGTCAGTTTATCCAATTTCTTTTCTGTTTACTTGCTTTTTTCTCTTCTCTTGCAACTAATAAGCAGTATGTCAGGTAATATTTTAAGTCATATAAATATCCTGCTCCTGTGAGAAGGAAATGGAGAATTTCCATTCAGTTGGTATAAAGTTTCAGTTATTCAAGACAAATAACTTCTAGAGATCTGCTGTACATTGTGCCTATAGTTAAAAATATTGTATTGTAAACTTAAAATTTTTTGAAAAGGATAAATCTCATGTTAAGTGTTCTTATCTCAATAAAAAAAGTCTTCTATGTATATAAAAGATAACAAAGTCAGGTAAATAAGTTAGCTGTGCATGTTAAAACAAATAGACAAAAAACAATAAACCCAAATATCTGTGTTTTGTAAAAATGTCCCCCTGATTTAGCATTCAGTGATGATTCTTGCCTGATCTAACCTTTACTACTATTGTTGCAAAAACTATTCATTTAAAATTAATTTATTTTTCAATTCCAAAGATCTGATTCTTTTCAAATTTGCTAAGGGTACATTTTGATATTTTCCTTTTCCTTTTAAATTTTATCCCATTTTTTCTTTATTTCTTTAAATACACTAAGAACAACTGTTTTATAATATATATCTAATGATTTGATATCTCAAGTCTTTGAAGCTCTTTTTCTGCATTTCACTGTTTCTGCTGGACCTTGCTTCATGGTGCCTTTTTTCAGTGATGCAGCTCTGGTCTTCAGATTCACTCAAAGGCCATCATATGGTTACATTTCCCAGGAACTATTTGTTCTGATAATCTTCTCAGCAAAGGACACATTTTCTTAGTCCCCTAGGGTACAGGATAGGATAGGGTGAGTTTACTTCTAGATCACCCTTTCTCTAAGGGTATAGCCCTTTGGAGAAAGAGTTCAATGTAGGAATCTCTTCAATTTTTCTTTTACCTTATGGGATCTGAGGTTTGATTTTGTTTTCTCTCACTCTAAGAGGTCTACAGATGAAAGCTCAGACTTACTTAACTGACAAATGTCTTGGAGCAAAAGCAACTACAGAGTTCTGCTCACTCCTCTGAGCTCCTACTTCACTTAGGTTTTAGCCTGGTTTTCTATACTTTCTTCTTAGGTTTTTAATGGTTTTAAGAAGATGTAGGGTTTTTTTAAAGATTTTATTTATTTACTTGACAGAGGGGGGGGGAGAACACAAGCAGGGGGAGTAGCAGGCAGAGAGAGAAGGAGAAGTGGGCTCCCTTTTGAGCAGGGAGCATGATGTGGGGCTCAATCCCAGGACCCTGGGATCAAGACCTGAGCTGAAGGCAGATGCCCAGCCAGCTGAGCAACCCAAGATGTTTTTATACATTATCCAGTATTGTTGTTTTCCTTGATAAGACTAGTTTGAATAACTTAGAATTCCATATTCCCCCATGCTATAATCTCTACATTGAGTGTTTTCCTTTACCTGCTCTGTCTCCCAAACACCCCCTTAAATTTCATATCTCAGTTCAAGTGCCACCTCTTCCATAAAGACTTTCCTGAGCAAATCCCTCCCCTAAGGTAAAATAGGTTTTTTTTTTTTTTTAAATTCCAGTGTACCCTATCAAATATATTGCTTTGTTACGTGGTTGGTTTCTTTGGCCTTTCTGTTGGTCTCTTCCAAAGAGACCATAAGTTCTTAGAGAGTACATACCATGTCTTACTCATTTTTTGTATCCTCAGGACCCAGTATTGTGGCTGCTATGTAATAGGCTCATAATAAATGTTTGGCCACCGAACTGATATGTCTTATTTGTTTTTGTGTTTTCAGTGCTAGTACAGTGTCTGTCATATATAAGTTGTCTAATAACTATTCATTGTTGACAGAACTTTTTTGTCAACATGAAATTGAGATAGGCTAAGGGAGAGAATCTAGGGGACACAAGCAGGTTAATTTATAGAACGCAGTGTTGGTGATGATGGTAGCAATGGTAATAGAATTACTGTGGGTCCTAAAGGAACACTATCTGGTTTGTCTAGGCAAACAAAAGCAAATTTGGAATTTTGGGGGATTTATAATTCACAGTTATTCAGAGATAGAAGCTAGAGAGGAAGATCCAGATAGAAGACACAATTGAACCAGCTCCAGCATTAGAAAAGGTAGATAGTGACACTCAGTGGTACAAGGTGGAGATGTGTCAGGAAAGGTCTTTGGCTTGCCTTCTGGTCTTTTTTAGAGGAAGTCTTTTTTCTTTTTTTTTACCCAAACAAAAGGGTAGGGGAAGGCAGAGGGAGAGGAGGTGAGAGAATCTTATGCAGGCTTCCCACCCAGGGCAGAACCCGACTTGGGGCTTGACCTCACAACCCTGAGATCATGAACTGAGCCAGAATCAAGAGTTGGACACATAACCAACTAAGCCACATAGGCACCCTGCATTCTGGTCTTAAGATTTGATTGTTGTGTGAGACTGTTGTGTGCTTTGAGCAATACATGGGCTGCGTTTTAGGGCAAGCAAACTTCTATTGGGTTAGCTATTACAAGGAGGACTACATTTTTTGGACAGAAGTTTTACTTCTACCAGATCTATTTTAAGACTTCAGAATTTGGGTCCTTCTAGCCTGACTCACCTGACTGCCCCTTTCCAATAAGTGCCAATCAAGGTGAAATGTCTCCAGATCCACAGTAATTTCTGCTCCTGGGCCTCCCTCTAAAACATGCTCCCCAATTTGTGCCTTTGTGGTAATATTTCCAGTTGTAATGATTCCAGCATGCCTTTTTCTGTGTCTACTCAGAGTTCAAGCCTCAATTAAAATTCTCCCTCTGCTAAGATACTCTCTGTATTACTCTAGCCCATTGACCAAACTCTTATGGATTATCTGAACCCTCAACATTCTACTTTTAATTGTATTCAATTTTGTCATATTCCTTAATTACTTTTTAAGGCTTACTCCTCTGTCCCAGCATTGGTTCTTGGCCCCTAAAGACTACTGTGTCCATCCTGGTGGGCCATTGATCCAGTTGTGGGACTGGTTATATACTTAAGAAATACTTGTTGACCTGATGAATGTAGACAGAGAACATCCCCTACTCTTAAATCATCCTGTCCCATATGTGATAAAATCTCAGAGAATTCTAGGAGTTGGATTGAATGAGGGTCCTTTTTGTTTTATTTTATAAACTTTGTTTTATAGAGATATGAGAGGAGATCAGGTAGTTTGCCCAACTTCAGGCATTTAGAGATTTAAGTCTGGGAGTGGCACAGCCGGAATTACAATCTAAGCATGATGACTGCAGTTTAGGACTCATTCTTCTCATGACTCTTCTGCGAGAACACAGGCATCATTTACCATATACTAGGTAATATACCATGGGGATGTGGTGTTGGTTTCCTTTTCTGACTTCCAATGCCTATAGAATTTGATTTAAATCAACACATTGGTGTAAGTTATACCAATTGGATTTGTTTAATTCATATGTAGTTAAAATTAAAGAATCACCAAAACAAAGTATTTCATTACTTCTGTTCTGTTTATAGGTTCTTTTCAGTGTTTTATTTAGACTGTCACAGCTACTCTGTACATAGCAAAAACCTATCAGTGGATTATTGTACATGGGGTTTCTGCGGGATGGGGGGGGGGCGTGCTTTTTTGGACCATTTTCCCAGGAAAGCTCTGCCAGCCCTTACAGTACCCTAGTGCTTTAAGTCTTCTTTTGGAGGTGGCCTTCCCTTAGGCGGTCATTCTGAAGAGCCTTTCAAGAACCTGAAATGTTGCCATTGGAGTCTTTCCCAGAAGGAAATTGAACCACAGTTTTTTGAAGTGCAGAGAACTCTCTACCAGGAGTATGTCATGTGTCTAGACATATTCTGATGTGTTTTTCATTACAATAATGCAATAACATGGGCTGCACCAAATGATAGGGTAAATTCATTAAGACTTTTCTTGTCCATTTCTTTCACAACACTCAGTGAAAAGGATACTATGAACTATGGGCTACCTATGTGTAGCATCTGCCTTGTTTTCTTTCCATTCTAATCTCTTTATACTTCATTTTTTCTTTCTGTATTTTTTTTTTTGTTCCTAAGTTTTCTCTGAGTAGAAAAACAAGAGTTTATCAATTCTACTATATTTCTCAGCTGATTAGAGAGAAAAAACATCAACCTGAGCTGACTAATAGAGAGCCAGGGAATTACAAATAAATCAGCAGTTACATAAGGGAGGGAATGAAATTTAACTAAGGAAATTGGGATCTCTGCTGCCATGAAGAAAATAAATGAGACAACATAGAATCATTATAAGAAGACTGGGTGGTCTACAAGAAAGAGGGCAGATTGTGCAAACTGACATTTGAGGAATCAGCCTGAATGTTGTTGCTTGGGACTAGTGCTGTTCATTGGTATCATAGCTTTACTTGTGGAATAGTTGAGGAGCCCTGGCAGACAGGAGAGGCTCTGAAATATAGGAGGGCTTAACCTCCTTGTCTCTGAGGTGTGCTTCCTATTTAGAATGGAAAGTTCAGGGCCCTTACCATTAGAATCTCCCTGGAATCCCAGCTGGACTGTCTTTGCCCCAGCAGGAATCAGAGCACACCTGCAGAGAGAGGGCTTTCTCTTCCAACACCTGCATCCACTTCCTCAAGTGTACTGTGATTCCAAAGATGGCTACCACCCACTACCAGCTTCAGTTTACATTGAGAAGTAATGGTTCTACTGGGCAAAACATCCCCTGGATTAGGCTGCTCTCTGTGGTTTGGGTTTCTGGTACCATTGTCTTAACCCACTGAACTTCCTGATTTCTGGGTTCTCTCCTGCTTTTTTTACTTCAGGATCCTTTGCTTCCACTCACCTTGTCTAACTTGCTGAAATCTACTCTCTGTTTTTATTTCTGACCACAAGTAATCATGTTTGCCCATGTAATTGTTTCCTGTTTTCTGAATGTTGAGGACTTGGAGCCTTTATTCCAAGGTTGCAAACCGGTGGGCCATGGGCCAAATTTGACCCACAGCTATGTTTTGTTGGCCACATCTAGAGTTTATTTACATTGTCTGTGTGTGTTTAACTGAATCAGTTGCTAATATTTTAAAAATTGGAAGATTTCACATTAAAGTCTGGATTTCTGATGTCCTATGAAAAATCGAGATTTGGCAACCAATGCCTAGAACGACAGTTTATCAGTCTCTCTTTTTAGTTCTTTGTAATTTACACCATGCCCTATTTTTCTCATGGTTGTTATTTAAAAAAAAAATACAGTAGAGTTAAGAGAGAAATGAAATATTTCTTTTATCTCAGTATTTGCAAATGTTTTTCTAACAAGATATCCTTCAGTCTTGTTAGAGGCCTGATCCCCTTAAAAGCACTTCAACTTGTAGTCATGGTTTAATATATGAGGATATACTTAACAATAGTATGAGCATAACCACAGGTACATTCAAGTTAGAATAGTGATCGGGAAGGAAGGGGCTCTTATTGGGAGAGGTCATGAGAAGCTTCATGGAAATGTTTAATCTTTTTTTGAGAAAATTCTTAAGAGAATAATTTGAAGGAGATGTAAGGGGTCACCACTAGTTCAGATACCATTCACATTTATCTGATCCAAGGGTACAAGACCAAGCAAGGCTCTGAGGAACAGAGAACAACAACTGGTGTCAGTTTGTACATTCCTCCTGAGTGAAAAAGTATTGGTCTCCTAGAACAACTATTAGCTTCAGCAGAACTTGACTACAAATATGACAGGCCCTCAAATCATCTTGCTGTGGCCTTTAAACCTATGTCTTAAAATCCTATCAGAATTTCAGATATTGTTACTGTGCATATCAAAGCAGCATCTGTCTAGACCTGATAATACTCCTTCCTACCGGGGACAGTAGAATACATGTACCCAAAAACCAAAGGAAGCCTTAGATATCATCTGGTTCAATCCCTTCATCTTACAGCTAAGAACATTAAAACTCACGGAGGAAAAGTAACTTTTATGAAATGATTGATTACTGTATCTGATAGGCCTAGACCCAAGAGACATAGTGAGCAGCCTTTATTATTTCATATTATTTCATGGAAGTGATATAAAACAAAGATTGCCACTGAAGGTCTACTGTAACAATAACATGCACAGGTTGGTCAAATGAGTTGTATCTTCATGAACTTATAGTCTACCAATAACTAAGACTCACCCTAATGGTAGTTGAGATATAAGGGCTTTGTTAGGTAGTATAGATTATGTTTTTCATCATTAAATTTCTGGCATTTAATAAATATTGCTGAGTTGACTTCAAGAGTTGATTGAATTGTTTGGCTATTTTAGTATGTATGGAGAGTAATTTGCCATTGATATGCTTTACTTTTCAAATTATTTAATAAATTTTTTAAAGTTTTAGATGAATAGACTGTAGTTCTACTGTGATTTGAGTCTGGGAACATTCTGGCTATAGGATGTCATGAACACATTCCAAATTCAAATTGCACGGATATGATCATTGCTGCATGGGTAGAAAGCTATTCATGTGCCAAACATGAAAATGCAGACCATTCCAGGCCCTATGAGGTTTGGCTGAGGGTTCATATGTGCAGTCTGTGTGGGTATCTGGATTCTCAATGTTAATTTGTTAAGATGTTAGTGTTCTAGATCATAATATGCATGTGCTGTTAAAATAGAAAACATGCTCAAAATCCTGAAGGAAGTATCCACTCACAAGACAGAGATAAAAATCCAGCAATAAAATATTTTACCAAGGGAAAGATTTTCCTTGTATGAAAGCTCTAGTTACTATAATAAAATGAAAAGTGACAACAATGTAATTCATCAGTAGAGGAAAAAAGAATAAAATTGGATTTAGTTCCAATTGTACAGAAATATTCACTAGAATATTATAGCACTAGTGCTATAAACCTTTTATTTTTAAAGGATTTTTATATTTTGTCTTATTGTTGCTAAATTATGTTGATTTAACTGGGAGAATATCACAAGATTTTTCAGATCCAGTAACTTCTTGGTTGAGGATATGAAAGGGGCTAGAAAAATCAAAGGAAATTGCACAGTTCACTATGAAAATCCTCCACTTGTAACTGTATTTGTTCTTTTTGTAGCTGAACTTGCTAAAATTTTCCTAAGCTAAATTTATAATAAAATTGATTGGCCAGAGGAAAAATATACTTTATAAAAGACAAGGAACTCAAGAGCCACCTGGAATACTGCTTTAGGTTCCAACTGTCATTGTATCATAGATGAAAGCAAAACAAAATTGTTTTCCAAAAAATGAACAGGTGAGAAATGTCAAGGCTGCAAAAGCTAAAAATAGTTAGGGAGCCCATGAATAAAGGAAGGTTATTGTAGCCATGTACACTTATTGGAAAGTTCTAAGTCCAAAGATGAGAAAGTGATACTTCATTACTTTAGATTTAATGGTAAAAATTTAGAGGAGGATTTACAATAAATCTTAAATAAAAAATAAGACATTTGTGACATCTGAAATGATTTTTGGCTTTCTCTTGAGATGTGGTTAAAAAAATCCAATTCTGTGTGTGGAAATTTATTTAAACTTCCAGAGAAGGGGAATGAGAAGATTTTAAAGTGTTTCTAGTCTTTATGGATCCAGGATTAAAGTCAATACCATGTCTAGATAAAGATTTTCGGAAGTTTATATGGGGGAAAGAAAAGCCTGATGGTTTGGAAAGGTGTGATGGATATGGATGAATGCTTGCCCCTTATACATAAAAATAAATTGTATTTTAGTGTTGACCTGGCTACAGACTCCAAGTATGTACTTGGTGGTCCGTGCACAGCAGGGTGGTCAGAATGTAAGGAGGAAAACTACAGTAGATCTATCATGTGTGGACCTGATGGAAAAGGGTGTAAGTCATTTCATAGACCTTAGAGAATATGTGAATTATGAAGGAATGTGTGTGTCATTTTATGGATGTACAGATTGGGTATATTATTCTATAGAACTTATAATACTTGTGAACGTTCTGGGTGTCTTCTCTTAGGGCATTACCTAATCTTTTAAAGATCAGAGCAAGATAGGAATCCTTGCCTGTAGTCTACAACTCTGGATGTCATTTACATTTTTGGTGCCTTGATGGGGATGACTGAAAGACTAGGCTCACCTGGGACTGTTACCTGGAAATTCTGCCCCTCGCCTGTCCAGCAGAAAGGATTCAGAGTAGTTGGATTTCCATGTATGCCAGATCAGATCTACTAGAAAGAATATTTCAAAAGGGCCAGGTGGAAGCTTCAAGTCTTCAAAGTTATAAGAAATCCTAAGATATTGCTTCTACTGCGTTCTTTGGTCAAGCAAGTCATTGAAGACCCTCAGATTCAAGGGTATGGAAACATGATTTAAGTGGGAGGACCAATGAAGAATTTGTGGCTATGTGCAATCTACTTCAGGCTGCCCTGTGTCATAGAGTATTTACATTCCTATATTTCTCCTGAGTGCAAAATATAGTTATGTCCTTCCTAGTTCTCCTGAACTCTGATCTCATTATGGCATCTTCCTGAAGTCCAACACTCATTAACTGCTGTTGACTGAATGTTTATGTCCCCCCAGAGTTCTTATGTTAAAATCCTAACCCCAATGTGATGGTATTAGGAAGTACTAGGAGCCTTTGGGAGGTAATTACGTCATGAGGGCGGGGCCCTCATGAATGAGATTAGTGCCCTTATAAGAAAAGAGAATAGAGAGCTTATGTCCTCTCTTTCTGCTCTTTAACATGTGATTACACAAAGAGAAGATGACCATTTGCAAACCATGTAATGGGTTCTCAGCTGAACCAAATCTGCCAGCATCTTGATCTTGGACTTCCTAGAATCCAAAGGTGTGAGAAATAATTTTTTTTAAAATTTAAGCCACCCAGCCTTTGGTAATTTGTTACAACAGCCTGGACTAATGTCATCTGAATCAGGTCCAGATGCTAATGTAGGTCCTTGAGTGTGATTTCTCAGGTCTAGTATTCTCTAGCATAGTTCCTTTTGATCTGAAGGTCTGTATGTTATGGACAGGTGTATCCTCCCCCCATACACTTAACATACAATGGTGACAAAGGCATAAGATATCTACAATATACATTTCCATTCCCAAAGGGGTAAATCAGGAGGCACATAGCTACGAAGGTTCTATAGCAATTTGGATTTCTAGAAGGAAGTCATCACCAATTCCTTGATTAGGGCCTAGTCCTTCTCCCTAGAAGTTATTTTCTATAGTTCTTGGTATTACCCTTTGGGCTTTTTTTTCCTTCTTCACATTCTGAGTCATTCTTTTTCCTTTCTACGTCTGCAAAGGAATAGCCTTTCTAGTCTGATTCCTGCCAGTAGGAATTTTTTTGGGTTGTCTTTGTGGCTTTCAGGCAAAGCTGATACAGTTTCTTATGTGGGCTTCCAGGGGCACCTAGGTAGTACAGTTAGTTTAAGTGTCCAACTCTTGGTTTTTGGCTCATGTCATGATTTTAGGGTGGTGAGATCTAGCCCTGCATCGTCAAGCCCCACATTGGATTCCTCACTCATCTTGGAATCTGCTTGTCCTTCTCCCCCTCACTGTCCCTCCCTGAGTGCAAGCTTGCATGTGCACTCCCTATCTCTTTCTCTCTCAAATAAATAGATAAAATCTTTTAAAAATCCATGTTGGTGCCCTATGTATCAGATTATAATCCACTTAATTAGATAAAACCTACATCTATATTTTATTGCCCTTCTCAGCCTTGATCTGAATGTCTGAGTACTGTGGGATAATGACCTCAAAATTCCTACAAGCTCATTTTTCAGTTGAAAAAAATCTATGAGGCACACCCTTAAGATTCTTGGAGGCTTGATTATCTAGCATGAAGGTCTAAGAGGGCTACCAGTGTGATTCTTAGAGATTATATTAGGCATACCCTCAAATGTTTTTGAGGCCTCACCAAAGGGCTTTGGAGCTACATTTGACATCTTAACTCTGAGATCATGCTTTACTTCTAGAGCTTTGATCTTTGCCCTGAAACTATTTCTAACTGGATAATATTTTGTTGGGAGAGAGTAAAGTTGGGAAACTGGTTTATTTAAACTTAGGAAGTCCTAGATCTGCCCCCTTCCAGTTCTACTAAAAAAAACCTGTACAATTCTTTTAAAATTTCTCTCTCTTCTATTTTCCAAATTTCTGAAGTGCACAATCTTGCCAAGCTCTCTGCCACTATATAAGAATGCCCCTTTCCCCAAACTCTATATAAATGTTTTCTTTACTGTCCTTCAAATCCTCACCAACAGTCTCCCAACTACTATTCTCTACTACTAGTAGTCACTACTAGTCTCCTTGAGATTCTTCCAGCTTCTGCTCACCATCCTAAAACCAAGGTCACTTGTTTTATGCTTGTTACTGTAGAGCTCTATTTCTGGTATAAAAATCTGTTCCACTTATCACTCTTTTATTTATTTAAGAGAGGGAAAGAGTGGGGAGGAGGGGTAGAGGGAGAGGAGAGAGAAAATCCTCAAGTAGACTCCCTTCTAAGCATGGACCCTAACGTGGGGCTCCATCACAGGACCCTGAGATCATGACCTGAGCTGAAATTAAGAGTTGGATGGCTGACTAACTGAGCCACCCATGCACTCTTGTTCCAGTTATCTCTTGATGCATAACAAGCTATTCCAAAATTTAATGGCATACAACAAAAAACACTTTATTATATCACATGATTTTGTAGGCCCAGACTTTGGTCAGGGCTTGACTGGGTGATTCATGTAACATCATGTAATTCATGTAACATCAACTGAAATCACTCAGTTGGTTTGAGAAATGAGATGGTTTTAAAGATCCAAAATGGTATTATTCACATGTCTTCTGACTTGGTGAGGATGGCTGGGAGTCTAGGCTACTTTGGAACTGTCAACTAGAACTGTCTTATAAGGATAGCTCAGATCCCAAAGAGAGTGCTCTAAGAGGACCAGATGGGAGTTGTAAGGCTTATTGTGATCTAGACTTTGAAGGCCCAGAGTGTTACTTCCACTTCATTCTATTGCTCAGGCTAGTCCCTAACGCCAGCCTATACCTAAGGAAGGGAATTAGATTTCATGTCTCAATGGAAAAAATAAAGAATTTGTGGTTATCTTTAATCTGTTACACTTATTATTCTAAGGTGACCTTTTTGAAAAGAAGGATCTTTATCAATTCATGGATTTAAATATATTTTACATGCATCAATCCATTGTAGCCATTATTTTGTGTTGATCCTCAAATTGTCTTGTCTTTGGCTATTATGAGCCTCCTCAAGTTGGTTTCTGAATCCTTTTGACCTGATCCTAATAGCATTTGATAGCTTCTTTGTTATCTAGTATGACAAAATGTTTCAGGCCTTCTTTTGCACATTTCTTCCCTAAACCCAGAGTTGGCCATTTATTCAAGAAGCCTCAGTATCTTTTAGTGAGAAATAGTATTTTAAGACCACCAAAAGGATTGTGAAAACAATTAAGCAAATTATTTTTGCACATGCTTTCCCTATTTCCTTCATTTAAAAAAATCGTTGTACTGTAGCTATATTGTCAGAGTATACAGACATTACATACATTGTAACCTTCTCTTTTAATTTTTATTTGATCTTAATTCTAAAAATAACTACAAAGCTGTTTGACTATATAAATATTTAACTATATAATTTTAATGCCATAAGAGGAGGCAAGTTCAGGAGTCTCCTTTGTTGCCATCTTGGTCCAGAATTCCCAGAAGTCTTTTATTAAGTGTCTATGTTTATTAATGATTTTACTGATTGGTTTTAGAAATTTGAATAACAAATTGTTTCTGATGAATACTTAATTTAAAACAGCATAAAAACAAGCATGGAAAAATAAAAACATTTTTTAAAGAACCAAGATATTTGACATTTAAAAGGGAAATTCTAAAACACTAGTTCCAAAATCTATGTCACAATCCCTGTGAGTCGGGGGGGAATAGTGGGTGGATCTTCCTAAACTCTTTAGGTTTAAAACATTCTTGAGGTGATTTTGATGCTTTGCCATGTTTGGAATCACAGGACTAAAGTTCATAGTATCAATATTCAATGTTTTATTACTCTATCTGTATATCAGGTTATATGATCAAAACCACATTTTTTTTTCTTATGGTTACTAGAAAATTACAAATGACACATATGACTTGCAGTTGTGATTTATTATATATCTGTTGCACAACATTGGTCTAAAGTATGTACCTTTTAATCATTATTTTAATAATTCTTGGATCCTTTGTGATCTGTGATGGGTCTCCATCTTTTCTCATTTGTGATTTTTGTTTTCTTTTTTGGGAAGATTTACTGACCTGATTTATTCAGTTACTTTGTATTGAAACACTGGAACACCTGGCAGGTTATGTTAATAGTTCTTAACGATGGCTGCTTTATAACCTTGTGTGGAAATTAAAAATAAATAAAGATTACCTTAAACCTACCTCTGAAATTTCTGATTCAGGAGGTTTTGGGATAGGTCAGACAAGTGGTTCTTTTCCTTTTTTTTTTTTTTTTTTTTTTTTAGGTTAGGTTATTTAGCTAATACCAGAGTGAAGTTTTGGATCTTTCTGCAGGGATTTATAATTAGGTACCTGTCAGCTGTCAGATATCATAGGCAGATAAGCGAATGACACCTGTAGGGTTACAGACAAGCTTTGTATTTTTGAGTCTGTTGAATAATGTAGATCTTTTGAGGTAGTGCTATCTTCTCATTGGAGTGCAGAGGTACACTTTTCATTGCAAAAAAGCAGGAAGATGCAGAAATTTACTATTGCCTTGTCTCCTCTCCAGATCCCATGACTTTTTTTAGGTAGTAGTTGATTGAGACACATGACCTTGTGTGTGATGACAGTAGTTTCCTACCTATGTGTTATTAGAAAGTGGTGGCTAACATATGAAAAATGACGTGGCCACTGGGAGAAATATGTATTTGTATAGTCTGCGTTAATCTTGCAAAATCTAAATGTGTTACTGTTCTCATGAGTTCTCAGGAGACAGTATTTTTCCTGAAGGTTTTCCTTGGCTTCCTTTCAGATATTATGTTGAGGGAATAATGGAAGTAGTGGTCACTTTTAAAAGAACCTAAATAGTTGCACAAACCTTGTAAACAGTGGAAGAACTTTGTGGATGGACCTGGAAAGAAGCTTATAAAGAATAATTTTCTGTCTAAAATATAAGAAGAGTCCTGATCCTTTGGGTAATCATAATGAGTTACATATTAATTTTAAATTTTTCTTTTTTTCTTCCTAAAAATATGGCCAAATCTGGACTGTATACACACACACACACACACACACACACACACACGGTATATACCATATATATATATGGTATACAGTATACATTATTATATATATAATATATACTTATATATAAGTATATAGTATACATTATTATATATTTATACATATTTATTATTATATATAATTATTATATATACATATATATGTATGTTACAGTATATATAATTATATATATATTATACTTTAGGAATGGTATGAAATTCAACACCTACAATTCTGTGCAGTTAATAGTTGTCTTCTTTTCCCTAATAAGCTTAATAAAGATAACTTGAAACCTGGCATAGAGTGGGTGATGATACTTTGGGAACCATATCTACTTTGCATGAAATTCAAGAAAGATTTGCTTACTGTCACCACATATGGCTATTGATAAAACACTTTTGTTTTCTAAGAGCAAAGCAAATCAAAAGCACACAAGATTGTTTTTGGTTTTTAATCAATGGGAACTTCTTTACTGCCCTATTTCAAAACTCTGCTGGGACTGATTTAATAGTTCTTGTTATGTTACATATTTTCTGTTTTTCTGGAATGATTGAGCTGTTTGATAAATAATTACTCAGCAGTCATTCATTTATTTTTGCATTACCATCTGGGTTTGGTGAGATCCAAGGCCTCTTGCTTTTGCCTGTTAGCAAAGTTCCAGCAATGGACCATAGTCTGCTCTTTGCTACATTGCCACTTTAGGTCATGTTTTTTTTATTGCTCCCATACTTCTGACTTTGTTCTGATTTCACAGCAGTTGATTACTATCAGTTATCTTTGTGCTAGTGCACAAAATGTACATTTCAAAAAAATGTCTCAGTTGCCTAGACAAAGTGTCTTATTTGCATGTTCAAGGGTCTGGACTTGACACCCAGGCTTCATTTCCTCTAGCCTGCAGTATGCTTTTCTTAATCTCACGTGAATTGATTTCCAGATTGATTTGGGATTATTACAGCCCCACCCATGTGCATTTCCTTAGCCTCAATGCCTTTCCAAGTTGGCTCATTGTGACTTTTAGAAGTTATTGAAGTCTTGGAATGAAGACTCTATTTAAATTATTTCATAGATCCTGTATGAGAGATGACTTTGTGATTAGTGCAACTCAGTAGTTGCTTAGAGGCTTTGATCTATAATATCTTTTTTTTTTGATCTATAATATCTTAAAACAAACTATAAAAAAGCCAAATGTTCAGGATATAATTGTCCTATTTGGCTCCTATTTAAGACAGATCCAGGGGATCTTTGGGGAGAAGGAACCAGAGACATTGTGGAGGGCAGAAATAGTTCAACATTTGCAGCTGCCTTCAACAGCCCAATACACTTTCAATGGTTTTCTTGTTTCTGCTGGGATCTAAGAACTCCCTATTCTGTACAATCTGATGATAGAACTTCTAATTAGTGGGGTGGTGGTAAAGGGAGTAAAGGCAGAACATAATTATGAATGCATAAAGACTTGAAGAAATCAAAACAACACCTACTTCGTGGATACCTGATCAGAGAATGCCCTGCAACAGGTTTTATTTTATAAGCTGTCATCTTGTTTGCACTTTTTTAAAAAGATTTTATTTATTTATTCATGAGAGACACACACACAGAGAGAGAGGCAGAGACATAGCAGAGGGAGAAGCAGGCTCCATGCAGGAACCCCGATGTGGGGCTTGATCCAGCTTCCCAGGGTCACCCTGGGCCAAAGGCGGATGCTCAACTGCTGAGCCACCCAAGCATCCCTTGTTTGCACTTTGATAGTAATTGCAGAGTATCCTTAACAGAAATTTCAGGATCTGCCATTATTATTAAAATGACTGTATGGAGTAATATTTAACAAGATTTTCAAATCTTTTTCTGTTCTAAGTGCATGCATATTACGAGACAGTCTATTTCAATTAAAAATGCCATTTTGAAGCTGTTTCACCGTCCTCCTTCTCCAGCTACCTGCACCCAGCAAAACAATAACATCCCTCTTTTGAAGAAAAAGATAGATAAGGCCATTAGATGCCCTAGTCTCTATATTGTGGGAGAGCAAACCTAGTTAGCATATAATATGTTGTAGCCTTCCTGTTGATAGCACCAGATCTGGGAACACCTGACAGCTTGTCTGGAGAGCTAGTACAGCATGATGAAGAGCATGTAGCTCCATTACTTACTAGCTGTGTGACTTTAGGCAAGTTACTAAGCTTCTTTATAACGTTGCTGCCTCTTCTACAAAATGAGGATTATAATATACCTAACAAATAGGGTTGTGGGGATTAAGCAAGTTAATTTATGTAAAACACATGTGTTCTGGGCACAAAATAATCCCTCAGAGAGGTGATGACTGTTGTTTTTAGGTATTGAAATGAACAATGTTGGTAATAAAGTGTCAGCATAACCTGTTTAGCACACTCCCCAGTACTAGTAGATAACATAATACCTATAATCCCTCCATCATCCAGAGGGGAAAGAACACTTCACAGAGTCTAGAGTGGAGGAAGTGTGACTCTTTAAAACTCTGGTGTGAGTCAATCACAGAATCTGATCGAGAACCCAGGTTTGCTAATTCCCAGTCAGGTGCTGGACCATGATCAGGATGAATGATGTCAAACAATGGCTTTTCTATTCAGAGCCTGACCTTCCAGGTCCAAATGGAGATTCCAAAACAAACAAACACGAGTTCTTGTTTTTGTTACCCTGGGGTGGAAACTGCTTGAGACTTTGGGGAATTAAACTCATTACTTTGAGTCTCTGAATGTTTTGGGGTTTCTTCAAACTGAGTTCCTGTCATTATTTTGTGGTTCTTGATGAAACCTACTCTTTTTCACTTTCCAATTCTGAAATATTAGTGAAGTTTTCCCCAGCAGTTTGTCTTTTCATTCAACTACATGTTCTCACAGGCTCCCTTAAATGATGGAAAATAATAGGCTAAGCAAATAATTACAGAAACATTATAGAATCCATTAATTCTATGATAATTCCTAGAGATCTCTCTTTCATAACTATAACAATTTAAAATGCACCTATATTACACTATATACTTTCATGTTCCCTAGAAAGCCTCAGTACAGAGATTTGATTATTTAGTCCCTCTTCTCTAGATAGCTGCATTCACAGAAATGTTTGTGAATTTTAGAACCAGTGTAACTTCAGATTTGAAGGAGGTCTTTGGAGCTCTCACATACAAGTGGTTTTAAAGCTGTGCTCCACTGAATTCTTAGCACTTTAGAATCAACATGTTGTAGGGCAAAGGAGTAGGGAACAAAAGTGTCTCCCTTTTTTATTTCCCCCAGAAGTTTTGAATATTTTAGATATTGGTCATCTCCATGATATTTATTTTAAAGAAAGAAAAGCTTTTTCAGTTGGAGTAATGTTTAGGAAATGTTGATCTAGACCAGTTTTCTCATTTTGCCTGGTAGGAAACAAACAGGAAGTAAGCACCTTAATCTTTAGAACTGAAATTTTGCCACAAATTAAAAAAAAAAAGTTGGAGATTGCTCCTTAATATAGGTTTAGGGGAATATTCATATTCACAATCATTCAGTATTCATTATGTAGTTTAATGTTTTACCTTTCCTTTCTTTACAACCCTGAAGTCTCTCCGGGTTTTTAGTGCTTCATGATTGTACTCTACCTTAAGAAAGCCCAATATTGTATTTAGAAACTCAAGTTTCTAAAACTAAAGAGAATGAGTAGTCACTTTATACAAAACCAGTGTTCCTATAAATAATGAGGCACAAGTTCCATTGGTACATTTAAAATTTATATTATCTCTAAAGTCTCTTACGTATAATCTTCAATGATCACCTTCATATGATATAGCAAAGTATGCTTACACTGAAATTTCTGTGAATAGGTAATTGTATCTTTAATTTAAAATAATAGACTACTATTGGTTTTCAAAAAGAAACATGTTTAAATTTGCATTTAAATAAGAAAAGTAAACATTTTTGTATTTTTGTTTTCATTTTGTTAAATATTGGAAAACTAAGATTATGAGATTATAAAAAAGAAAAACCATATTAAGAGTTTAAAATATGATTAACACTAAAATGAAATTGTCTTTAATTCTTGGCTCATGTTTCTTTATATATTTTTGTTTGTGCCTCTATCTACTGAGTGTCTACTACACACTAGACTTTGTTTATAGCACTGGTGATATAATGGAAGGCAAGGTATGGCTCCTGGCCTCAAGAAGCTTATATTCTGAGAGAAAAGGCAGTCAAATTAATAAACAATTACAATAAAGGGTGATAAGTGCTATAGTCTGGGTAAGAACAGAGAACTTCCAGAACACACAGGAGGGCACTATCTTCTCTATGGAAGGGGTGAAGATTAGCCAGGGAAACTTTCTTCCTAGAAAGGTAATAGCCCGAAATTAGACATCAAAGGCAAATACCAAAGGCAATTGGGAAAGACCTTAAGAGTGTGGAAAATTCATGCTAGGTAAAACAAATGAAGTGACAAGGAGGGGACACATAGGGGATTGCAGGTAACTCCGAATGATTGGAGCTCAGATTGGAAGGTGGGGAGAGTGGAAAGAAGTTTATCTTAAAGTGTTTCTTATGCCCTTCTAGCATTAGGCCTTATCCTGGAAAATTCTTTAAGAATTTAGGCAGGGAAGATTTACTTGGATTTTCAGTTTTATAGCATCATTGGTGATGATATGGAGAATGAATTAGAGAAAGGTACAACTGGATAGTTGTATAAGAGGAGGGGGAAATGGAATTGGTCTAAACCAAGGTGATAAGTGGAGAGAAGAGAGGTGGATGCATTTAAACAGTATTAAGATGGTAGAAACAGGACTTAAGTTGTATTTATGGTTAAAAGTGGGAAGGATTTGAGAATATCTGCAGTGAAGATTCCGGAGTGGTTCAGTGGTTGAGAGTCTGCCTTCGGCTCCGGTTGTGAACCCGGAGTCCTGGGATTGAGTCCTGCATCAGGGTCCCCACAGGGAGCCTGCTTCTCCCTCTGCCTGTGTTGCTGCCTCTTTCTGTGTCTTTCATGAATAAATAAATAAAATCTTTAAAAAAGAGAGAATGTCTGCAGTGTGACAACTTGGGCTGTGCATGGCTAGTTCATCAGTTTCCTGGAAGAAGGAATTGTAAGAGCAGGATTTGGAAGACGGAATGATGCTGTCAGTCCTGAATGTATTGGATTTGGAATTCCATGGGTTAAACAAGCAGAGATATCTTATAAGAAGTGTAATCTGTGAATCTGGAGTGCTGGAAAAATATCTGACTTGGTGGCACACAGGTGGTATTCTCTGGCATGTTAGGAGAAAATTGAATCTGTAAAGGGAAGCAGAAGAGACTAATAGCCTGGTATCATGGACCTATTGTTATAAAAGGAAAAATCACACATGCCTTAGTTTGCACCATAAATCCGTTTACCCAAAGGAAACTTTTCAAGGTTATAGGAATAAAACTTTTATTAATTATTTTTTTAAAGTTCACTGAAGAGATTAGTATGTTAATGAATCTTGTAATGTAAATAATGCTTTTAAACTGCAATTAATAGCTGCTTAATTTATCTTTTTCAGAAAAATTTTAGATATTCAGTTTTCTTAATCAAGTCACATCTAAATAATATTTCTCTAAGGAGCTAAATAATGTACCTGGAATTCAAACTACATTGTTGTTTTCTATTTTAAAAAACAAACTTCAAAAAAATGAGTCTAAGAAATTCCTTTGGAAATTGTTAGACATCTTTGGGAAATGGGAAAATTAAATTTGTTGTTTTTATTTCATTTGAAAGTTTTTTACCTAGAAGAAATTGGGTATTTTAGAAACAAGTTTGATGATATCAAGAATAAGAATTTTTTTCCCTCAACATAACTTAATATTTTTGCTGTTCTTGGAAATCAGAACAGACGGTTTGCTATGTCCTGAACTCAGCTTCCAGCTAGCCATGTGGCAGTCGAAGCAAAAAAATTTCACATTCTGCACTCTATTTGCTCGCCAGCTTTAAAAACATATCAACAAACTGAGAGTATCGAATTCACATGTCTGTTTTTCTATGGCAAGTAAAGGTTACCCCTTAATGTATTAAGGGGGAGAGATCATGGAGGAAAAAAGTTACATGGGAAGCACTTTCCCTAGCAGAAATTGCGTAAATCATAGTTCCTTTACTTGATGTGGCGAGAAAAATGAGGATTGATTCACTGAAGTTTTCCTGACCTCTTTACACTCATTTACCTCTAGTTAATCTAGTTTAAAGATAGAATAATATTTACAATCTTTAGATTTAATTCAGATTAGGAAGGCTTTCCTAGTTTTGGTGGGAGTGCTGTTGAGAGAATTGGGATTCTTAATCACTTAAGCAAAATGTATCCAAGTTGTCACCTGCTAAATTCTGCATGATTTGAAAAAAAAAAAAAAAAAGATGTTCATCGTGTTATCTTAATTGTTATCTAGTTGTATATTTAAGACCACTGCCTGATTTGACTGTCCTGCATTCTGCTAAAGTTATATTACTGGATTTGAAACTAGAAACACCTTTCATTTTTATATATTTAGAGTTAAATATTAGAAAAATCTACGACTAGCAATTGTTGTTGCTCCTACTCAGCAGAAATAGATCAGATCTATGAGATGATAATAATTCATGTCCTAACACTCATGAACTGATTTTTTTAGCATTTTAGTACAACACATGGATTAGTTTATCAGAAACAGCTAGTTATAGACTCAGATTTATCATATTTCCAATTTGAAAATATGCAAATGAATTAATTTTGAACCCCTTCTCTGTCAGAGGCACTGAGTTCCTGAAAAGTTTAAAGGCACAGCCCCTTCCTTCAGGAATTTACAAATTAGGGAGAAAAAATAAATGAGATACATGAACTCATTTTTTCCCACAAAGGCAGTGGTTTCCAAAGGCTGCATTTCAAGCCTTCTGCTCTTTTTTCTATTCTTTTCCTCCCTTAGGCCTATAAATATAAGAAAAAGTGTATTTCCATCTCTGACATTCTGACATTCTGCATAATCTAAACCTATGTTAATATCCATCTGAGTTCTGGACTTTTCCCTTCAAATGTCCTACACAACCTTGAACTCAAAATGTTAGAATAAATTTATCTCCCCAGCCCTACTTTCACTTCTGGATCCAGTGTCTATTTACCTAGTTACTCAATTGCTATTTAAGCACCTTTAATAAGTTTCAAGATATAATTTAAGCTTATTACCCAGCATATAAGGTCCTTCTCACTAGCTTCACCTGTCCCCCCATGCCAGGCATATAAAAATGACTTGTAGTTCTTGGACTCATCCTGTAATAAACTACTGCACATTCACCAAAATCTACTTTAAGTCTTAGTTCTTCTAAGAGGTTTTGCTGAACCTCCTTCCTTGTCTGATTTACATGGTCTTTGCTGAGGTTCCAAAAGCTCATCAAACTTTATTGTACTTTTCAAGTTACTTATTTGTCTCTATATAAGATGCCATTTTTTGTTTAGTTGTTTTATTAGTTGCAAAAAAGGATTTCACATAAAAATCCAGCTTTCCTCAAAAAAATAGGAGACTCTGATGACAATGAGCATCAAGATACCAATTACCAAGAGTAGAGTTGCATTTTCCCCTTTAGATGTCTGCCCTTTCCTAATGCCACGGTCCTCATCATGCAACTCTGTCAGGCTATGTGCTTGCCTTCTGATTGAGCTTGGAACCCCAATCTAGAGTGTCCAACATTCTGAGATTCTACATTGAGACAGGATATACTCCCAATACAAACTCATTCCTAGTATTGCTCTTCAAACAATCTATGTGTTTAGCAGTGTTTAAGTTTGGGGAGAATTTCTAAGTATAACTGTTGCCTTCTACATAAAATGTATTCCTCTTACTCTTTATTTACAGTCAGAAGGGAATGCCTTCTGAGTCACCAATGCTCCAAGTTTCGTGTAGGAAATGTTCTCTTAAGGGTTGAAAGCTGTGTATAAGATGCCAAGTTAGATCGCTGAGGGCTGGGACCTAGTCTTTAGTACTTGTATATTCCAGTGTCTAGAATAGTACCTGCCACAATAAAGAGGCTCAATATGTCCCTCTCAGATATATCTATACTCAGCAATAAAAGCAAATATTCCCATCACACCTTCAACAACACAAATGAATCCCCAAATAATTATGCTGAGTAAAAGAAGCCAGACAAAAAAAAAGAGCACAGACTGTATGATTCCACTTATGTAAACTTCTTAAAAATACAAATTACTCTATTGTGATGAAAAACACAACGCCCCCTTCTTCTTGGGGGCGTCCCTCAAGGATGAGGTCTTGAAAATCATGCCCGTGCAAAAGCAGACCCGTGCTGGCCAGCGGACCAGGTTCAAGGCGTTTGTTGCCATCGGAGATTACAATGGACACGTGGGTCTGGGCGTCAAGTGCTCCAAGGAGGTAGCCACTGCCATCCGTGGGGCCATCATCCTGGCCAAGCTTTCCATTGTCCCCGTGCGACGAGGCTACTGGGGGAACAAGATCGGCAAGCCCCACACTGTCCCATGCAAGGTGACTGGTCGCTGTGGTTCTGTGCTGGTGCGTCTCATCCCTGCCCCCAGAGGCACTGGCATTGTCTCAGCCCCTGTGCCCAAGAAGCTACTGATGATGGCTGGTATTGATGACTGCTACACTTCGGCCAGGGGCTGCACTGCCACCCTGGGGAACTTTGCCAAGGCTACTTTTGATGCGATCTCCAAGACCTACAGCTATCTCACCCCTGATCTCTGGAAAGAGACTGTGTTCACCAAGTCTCCCTATCAGGAATTCACTGACCATCTTGTAAAGACCCACACCAGAGTCTCCGTGCAGAGGACCCAGGCTCCAGCTGTGGCTACCACATAGTTTTATACAAGAAAAATAAAAGTGAATTAAAGCTTGTTAAAAAAAAAAAAAAAAACAGAAAAACAGATTAGTAATTGCCTAGAGAGTCAGGAATGGGAGGGAGGGATAGTTAAGGGAGACAAAGACACGTTTGGGGTTGGTGACTATGTTCATTAGCACCTTGAATTGTGCTAATGGCTTCACAGGTATACAAAATTGTCAAAAATTATCAGGTTGTATATTTTTAAATATATAGTTTATTGCATGTTAGTTATACCTTAGGTAAAAGTAATGCCAACAAGAAGGAGGAATGAATATGTCAGTGAATGATTTAAACTTTATTGGAACATGCTGTCAGGGACTCAGGCAAAGAGGCAGGATCATATCTACTAATAACCATGGTGTTTTGCTGGTGGCATCTCACAGCATGCTTAGTTAGGTTGATGGTTCCCATTTCCTACTTTTCATCATTGTACCTCCCTGATGACTACTAAGTAGCCGTTCCCTGCTTCTAAGACAGTGTCAGATTCACTGTTTGGGGTATTGGAGGTAATTAAGACTTTGGATCATGGGATTGTGGATTATATTCTAGAAGAAGCAAAGAGAAGCTTATGGAATGGCATACCCCTAGTCCATGTGGTGGTAGTGGAGATGAGGGAGGCATATAAATGGCAGTAATGCTAGGAGACCCAGCCCAGTTTAGGGGCACAGAACCCCTGGCATTTGTGAATCTTAAGGCAAAGGAATATTTGAATTAAGGAAAATGGAAAGGTAGGTATTTTACTACTCTACTAAGAAACATACCCCAAACAACTGAAGCAAGTACACTCTACAGTCTTTAAGACCAGAATTGAATGCAGCACAATTATAGGGCCAAGGAGACTATTCTGTATTCCTCCTCCTTCTACATTCTTCTCACTTTCTGAATATTCTCTAAACTCTTCTCTCAGGAAATACTTTTATTCCATAAAAGGAAATAAAACTAATAAAATTCTCAAAAGAGTGAATATATTTGTGATAATTTCAGTTAAAAGGGTAAATAACATCACATCTTGCTGTTTTCATTTTTTTTTAAGATTTTATTTATTTTTTCATGAGATACAGAGAGAGAGAGAGGGAGAGAGGCAAAGGTAGAGGGAGAAGCAGACTCCATGCAGGGAACCTAACGTGAGACTCAATCCCAGGTCTCCAGGATCAGGCCCTGGGTTGAAGGCGGTGCTAAACTGCTGAGCCACCCAGGCTGCCCACATCTTGATGTTTTTATTTGGAGAAGTTAGAAATTAAGAAGACACATAGTATCTGGGTTTGAGAAAAGAGAGAACTCTCACAAATGCTGAATGCTGTGAAGACACATTTTTCAAGTATTACAATTCTGTCAGTTATATTATTATTCATATTTTTACTGACAGAAAGTGGATATACTCTGTGTCCCTCAGAAATCTTGAGTCCAATGGATGGGACTAATATGCTTAGATTACAAAAGTCAGGGAATGGTTATTATGATATGCTTATCTATCACAAACCAAAGAGCATGACAGTCAAAAAAGCCACTTCAGACTTCAGTCAGATAACCATATTTCTTTTTTCTCCATGCAATATAGTGAGCACTGAACTGAGAACTCTAGAAACACACAAAAAGTATTTCATTATAAGATCACTCCATACTTACAAGGAGCTTTAAATTTAAATAAAGACAAGAATATATATGCAAATGAAATAAGAAAAGAACAGAAGCAGAAGAATCATAAGGAAAATATAAACATCTGCAGAATATAGAAACATCTTTCTAAGTGATTTCTCCTGTCAGTATGCAAACAGGATTGTTGAAGTGATTTGGTTGAGCAGAGCCATATGGGGTTAGTTTGGGAGATGATTCCTGGCAGCATTCTGAAGGAGGAGGGACATGGTTTGACATAGATGATCTATGAAGACTTCTGGGCTGGGCGAATGTAGTTCGCAATTTTAGAGCAAGAGACTCTAAAATTCTCTTGAAATGTGAAATATGACAAGAATCAGATACTACTGGATCCCTGGGTGGCTCAGCAGTTTAGCGCCTGCCTTCCTCCCAGAGTATGATCCTGGAGTCCTGGGATCGAGTCCCATGTCCGGCTCCCTGCATGGAGCCTGCTTCTCCCTCTCCCTGTGTCTCTGCCCCTCTCTCTCTCTCTCTCTCTCTCCCTCTCTCTATCTCTCTGTCTCTCATGAATAAATAAATAAAATCTTAAAAAAAAAGAATCAGATACTACTGAAGTGTAAGCTAGAAATGTGTCAGGAGGATAGAGTTAGAACACAAGCAAGAAAAAAGGGAAAGAAATCACCATTAAAATTTGATGAAAAAAATTGTTAAGTGATAGGACAAAAGAAATGGTGACTATAAGCATGCATAAAGGAGAGAAAAAGAGATGGAACTCTAGACTTAGTTGATAGATCATCAAGTAATGGCTTCTTTCATAAGGAAGCAATGCTGGTGATTTTAGGCTTTCCTTGTGTGGAGAATTCAGATAAAACTCAGAATCAGGTTAGCATCATTAGTAGCAGAAGATCATGATTAAAGGTCCTTGTAAGAATAACCAGAAAACACAGAAATCCTGTCAAAGGGGGCACCTGGGTGGCTCAGTCGGTTAAGCCTTCGGCTCAGGACGTGATTTCAGGGTCCTGGGATTGAGTCCCATCTCTGGTTCTGCAGTGGGCTCCCTCTTCAGCTGAGAGCCTGTTTCTCCCACTTGCTCTATCCCCCTCCCCCATGCTCTCTTTTGCTCCCTATCTCACATAAATAAAACCTTTTAAAAAAATCCTGTCAGAAAGGGGAGAAGGAAGAATATGTATGCCAGACTAAAGTTGTATGCCAGCAAAATGACTTATCTGTTAGTAAACTATTTGAAAATTTTAAACTAATTTTGCCTCACCAAGAAGTCTGAGACAAAATTCCTCATAGACTCCCACTTAATACACAGCTCATTGCCCCATTCCATCCTCTCCTTGACCCACTGCCCTCCCTTCTGCTTTGAGATTGCTTTTGGCTTCCAATATGTTATGATGCATGTACCAGGGCACATTGTAAAATAATTTGATGTTCATTTATGGAGAGAGAAAACATTTCCTAAATCTTCTTTCCAGGCCACCTGTAAACCAATGACAGGGCTAGCTAAGTAAACAGGAAAGCCAGCATCCTCTGCTTCAGAAACCAAACACTCACACAAGGACTGTTTCTCTGGGTAGGTGGGTCAGTCATATCTGAACATCTGCTTTTCTTAGCCTTTCCTCTCCTTTCCCCTCCCTTGATGTGTAAAGTCCTTTCTTTATTCATGTTAAAAAAAGATTCCCTTTATTAATAATGAGATTGCAGCAGATTTGGATGACTTGAGCTTTAAAATTTTGGTAAGTATGGGGAATGGGTAGAAAAAGAAACCAACCAGATTCATTGATTAAAGATCATGTAAAAGAATATATTATAAAGAGATAGGCATTTTGGAATTCTTTTAAACTAAGACAGTATTTTTTAAGAACAGAAAAAACAATAAGAACATATTTCATCTCGTTGGTAACTGGTGGATATGTATGATAAAGGAGTTAGCAGGCAGGTGTATTTTAAAACTTCCTGTAGCAATCAGAAAGGAAGGTGGAAATCCACATATCGCATGGGAAGAGTAGGCTTGAACCTTTGGATATCGCTCCATATTCCTGATCAGCCCAGTTACTTTTTGGTTATAGTACAGTCTTGGCAGAAGAATCCAACTTGCTAAAAGTGTTAAAAAAAAAATCTCTGGCATTTCCTGTTGGTTGGAAGCTGTTCGGCTTTCTACATTACTATTTAGTGTTATCATTGGCCAAGTACCTTTGCTGTGTAGAAAAATACTGGTGCAAATTTTACTGGTGAGGTGGGAGTAGAAGCCATAAAAATTCTCAATTTCCCTTTTAAAAACTTAACTCATTTGTCCAAGAGGAATGAATACAGAAGGACAAGAGATTTTAAACTTCCCGTACATCTGGGTACAGCAGTGTATTTTGACTCCAAGCACAATAAAACAACCTTACTTGCTGGTGGTATATGACATAATGACCCAAATATGTTTTTAAAAAATCATTTATTGCTGTACATAAACAGCGAAGTTAGCGCAAGGGATGATAAAATAACATGGGTAATTCTTCCTTTAGCTGGGAACCATTGGCGGCCCATTAGGATTCCAGATGTAGCTGTGTGTGCTTTTCCATTTGTTTTCCAATGTCTAGTGCTTATGCCCTTGGTACCTTGACGGTGCTTGTCAGGCATGTTGGCTTTTCAGCTTGAGGTCTTCCTTGGAGAAACACACTGATCGGGCTCTGGGCTATAAAGCACACTATTGTCTTGGGCCCAGTTTGTTGAGAATATAAGACCCAGGGCAGCCTCCTGCCAAAGGTCAAATACCAGCTTGACCAAAGTTCCTCAAGTCAACACCGGACCTCCCCCGACAAGAGACACTTCAACTCTTCCTGAAGGAAAAGTGTTTTTAAATTTTTATCACTCTGTAATAACAGTGATTGTTATGTAGTACAAATAAGCTGGAACGCATTTTGATAACTTATTTATTATAGTTAACTCTCATGAAAAACAGCTGACATGGCCAAAAGTTAATAGATGAAATAAAAAAATTTATTCCAACGTTTTGGGCATTTAAAAAAGAAGCAATCTCTCAGTCCAAGAAACAGTCTAATAAGCAGTAGTGGAGAGTAGAGCTGTAAAACTGTACAGATAGAATCATTGTATCTTAGGCAGAGAAAGAAAGCAGCTAAAAATAGAACCATAGCTAATTTAGCAAGCTCCCTGACTGCCAAAAATGCATGTCTGAAATCAGGTGGGTGTTTCTTTATGAGTCACTTAGCCAAATATAAAATTTATAGCCCAGTCTTGTACAGATTCTAGCAAAGATTCAGAGCATCAGTTTATTACAGAGCTACTATTAAGGATGCTTAAAATTCCCCAGCTTTACACTCCTCACCCCAGGGGTCTAGCCTTAGCTAGTTATGATTGGGCCTGGCCCAAATGCTCCTATTAGACAGGGATTTAAGTATTCAACAATACAGTTAGGCCCTTTCTATTGAGCTGAATGCTCTTCCTCCCGGGGAGCTCAACTCACCCCTCCTGTGTCCAACAACAGCAAATTCCCTTCGCTTCTTACCACTTTTCACCTGTGCCCTAGCTTAGCTAATCGAGGGAAATAATGCTTAAAGAAAACAAAATAAATAGCAGATGGCTGAGTGTACTCGGGGATGAATAAATTATGGCTGCAAAGGGGAAAAGTGAGTTGGTGGATGCACACTGCTGTATTTGTCGCTGACATACAGGATGCTCAGCACGCTGACCTCAACATGTACCAGGCCCACCACCATTAATCACTCCACATAATCTAAGCCAGAAATTTAAGGAGCCCAAGGGATTGGCAACTTCTTGGAGTGGGAGCTGAGAAAGCTAACTAGAAGCAAAATACAAAGTGTAAAAGTGGCTCCAGATAAGATGGTAGTGGCTTCACGGTGCCCAAGAAACTCAAGAGATTTGGGGTAGACTTTAATTCATGTGGACTCAGATGTAGAGAAATCGTCTGAAGAGATATATCTATCCTCTAGGTTCATGCTCTCAAATAAACAATTATCCGCCCCCCATGATATCACAGTGCCATTCAGGAAGCTTTTCTTTTTTTGTATTTTTTTTTATTGGAGTTCGATTTGCCAACATATAGTATAACACCCAGTGCTCATCCCGTCAATTGCCCCCCTCAGTGCCCATCACCCAGTCACCCCATCCCCGACTCACCTCCCCTTCCACTATGCCTTGTTCATTTCCCAGAGTTAGGAGTCTCTCATGTTCTGTCACCCTCTCTGATTTTCCCACTCATTTTCTCTTCAGGAAGCTTTTCCTAAATGGAGCACAGTGCTCAGCCTTTTAGAAATCAAATGGATTCTCAAATTCCAAGTTTTTTTCTTTTTGACAAATTTGGGATTTAAATGTAATTTTTATTAATAAAAATTTTTTGTAAGCTGAAAAATTTGATACTCTCCCAATCTTTATCTTTCCATCCATGATACCTTCTTCTCGATCAGGCTCTCTTACAGCTCTCTTACAGCTGTATTTCTAGACTGAGAGGGTAAAAATATATTTATATTCAGTTATATCCTTTAAATAGTTTCATCTAGAAAGGGTACTACAATAAAAGGTTAGAAAACAAAAGTAGATAAATAATAAATTTAGCTTCTTTTCAATCTACCACTAATTTCCATTAGGTATGCCCAGTTTCTTGTAGGTCCTGAAGTCGTGGATGTCAAGAGCTGCACACCCATTCATTCTCCTTGTTGCTTAGTTGAGCTTTCCTCACAGCATCTTTTGTTTCAGTTTCTTCAGAAAATAATGTTAAGATGAACACTTTAAGGTACAAGCAACCCAAATGTCCATCAATACAGAATGGACAAAAAACATAGCATATACATACAATGGTATCTTATTCAGAGCAAGAAAAACCCTGTCACATGCTACAGCACAGATGAACCTTGAGGACATTTTGCTAAGTAAATAAGCCAATCACAAAAAAACAAACACTGTATGTATGATTCCACTTATACAAGATATCTAAAGTAGTCAAATTCACAAAAACAAAGTAGTGGTTGCCAGGGGTTGAATAAAAGATTAAAAGGGGAATTGTGTAATAGGCATAGAGCACCAGTTTTACAAGATGCAAAATTTCTGGAGATCCATTGCACAGCAATATGAATATACTTTTTCTTTTTAATATTTATTTATTTATTCATGAGAGACACAGAGAGAGATGCAGACACATAGGCAGAGGGAGAAGCAGGCCTCCTGAGGGGGGCCTGATGCCAGACTCCATCCCAGCAACCCCAGGATCATGACCTGAGCCAAAGATAGATGCTCAACTACTGAGCCACCCAAGTGTTCCCATGTGAATATACTTAACACTATTGAACTGGTCACTTAAAAATGGTTAAGATGGTTAATTTCTTCTTGTGTATTTTTTTTTACATAATTAATAGATGAAGGCACTGGTTGCAATCTCCTTTACCTTTTCATTATTGATGAGAACAGTTCACTGGTATATGTTGGGCTTTGGTAACTATTTAAGTTCTCCCAAAAGGCAGTATATAGATTGATTTTTTAAAGCAAACATTATGAAAAATTTCAAGTATTTATTGAATAGAATAGTATAATAAATCACATATATCCATTTCAGTTACAATTTTATAACAGTTACAATTATAATGAAATGATAATTACAGTTATAATCTTGCCAACCTTGTTTCATCTACTTCTCCACCATTTGGGGGGGGAGTATTTTAAAGCAATGCATGGATTCATTTAAAAATATACACTTCACACTTGTTTCAGAAAGTCAGAATACCTTATTTGAAGACCTTGCCACATAAAAATAATTTTTGTGATTTAGATGTAACATTTTCTATAATACCTTAATTTCTTCAATGTAAAATATAAATAGCTATATAGGAAAGATTATGGGGAATGTCTGATTAAGGATTAGGAATGTCGAATGGGAATGATTAAACCCTTATGACTGAATTAGGTACCATTTAGGAAATGCTAAAGAGTAAAGGAATAAAATGTTTAATTTTAGGAACTGAGAATTCCCTAAAGAGAACATCTTTACCTCTTCTGGATACAATGTGAGATAAAAACTTTCAAAAAATATGGTAGTTTTACCACTATTACCTGGAGAAGAGGAAGGAGCTGGGCTTCTCAACAGACCTTGTGACCTGGGATGAGTTGCTTCACCTTTCAGGGCCTTAATACCCTCATATATGACATGATGGCTTTGGAAAGGATAGTTGCTAAGGTCCTTTCCAATTCAAAGATCCAATGATTTGAAAGTAGGAGTAAATATTTTACTACAAAAGATTTCATGGTTCATTCATGGCTGAACTAACTCTAATAAAGGCCTTAGCTTTTGATATGGTTGCCATTATTCATAGGTTATGAAAGTTGACATATCATATTTTAGCCAACATCAAGTGAAGAAGTACCTACAATATAAAGTAGCATGTAAGTTAGTATAGAAAAATTGCCAAAATTTTGTAAGGTCTTCTATTAAAGTTTTACAGAAATAGATATGATATACACTATTTTATATTCTATACTCATTTTGTATTGTAAGTCCTTAAAACTTAAAATGAAAAATTATATATAGTGAAATAATTTGAACTAAAGACTTATTTGGTTACTTTGAACCAAGAACTTTAAATAAAAGAAAGAAAGAAATTTCTTCCTTAGGAAATTAAGAGGAAAGAGAAAACTGTGTAGTAAATTTGCTTCGAAATGGTTGGCTGTGAGGGTGTAAAACTTTGTGATTTTACAAAACACTGTTCATCTAGTGCAAATGTTCTTCAGGGTGCTCTGTATATTCCATCTACCTGATCCCACCTTCTCTCTATACAAAGTGTCATTCCTTTAATAAGCATGTGCAAAAAGACTTGCTACCTTGAGGGCAGTTGAAACTTGGCTCTGTGTTAGAGTCTTGAGGAAAACGGGGAAGAAGGTGAAGGAGGAATTAAAAAATGCCAATCTTGGGGCACCTAGGTGGCTCAGTGATTGAGCATCTGCCTTTGGCTTGGGTCGTGATCTCCAGGTCCTGGGATCGAGCCTCATATTGGGCTCCCTGCAGACAGCCTGTTTCTCCCTCTGCCTATCTCTGCTTCTCTCTGTGTGTCTCTCATGAATAAATAAATAAAATAAATAAAAATTTTTTTAAAAATAAAATAAACATTAATTAAAAATGCCAATATTTCAAAAATCTATTTCCTTTCAACAGTGTCCTTTTCATCCTCAGGGTAAAGGTAAGTAGTTGAGAGAATAAAGGAAGTAGAGAAATACCATTTGGGGTGGACTATGCTTCCTAACAGAGAGCTCCCTGGCTGAACAAGTTCTTCAAAACAAAGTTGAATCAAAGTTCCAGTCTCTAGTCACTCATGCTGGATGTTGATAGTTGATTCTGACTACTGTTGGCCATCTTTGGTGTCATATTTTGCTGCTGGGATTTAGAGACTGTTGACCAAACTCAAAAAATCCAGGACCTTGACCTGTGTTCAACTTGACAACTAAAGAGTTTCTGTGGTTATAGGAACACTTATCAAAAAATATACACTGAAGATATGAGGTCTTCACTCTGTCATATCAGTCACTGTTAGTGTCCATTTCCATCCCTCTTGCTATGCCTTTTCTGACACAGAGCACTAGGTCAGAAACATAACCTTCTAAGACCAACAAATTCATCATTGACACTCATTTCTTTTTTTTTTTTAATTTTTATTTATTTATGATAGTCACAGAGAGATAGAGAGAGAGGCAGAGACACAGGCAGAGGGAGAAGCAGGCTCCATGCACCGGGAGCCCGATGTGGGATTCGATCCCGGGTCTCCAGGATCGCACCCTGGGCCAAAGGCAGGCGCCAAACCGCTGCGCCACCCAGGGATCCCCTTGACACTCATTTCTTAGATAATACTAGATTTTTTTTTTTGGAATTTTGTCAAGAAGAGAAAGGAAAATAGTAATATCTTAGGAGACCAATCCAGAAAAGATCAATAGAAAAAAAAAATACAGAGCAAGACTTTTTCAGGGTGGATACTAGAAAAATTTGTTCCTAAGATGGAACTCATAAAGATGTAACAACTAAAGAATTACTCAAGGGATGATGTGAAGAAATATCAGGAGTAACAGAGCTAGAGACAGATTGGGGATTCAGAAGAAGTATTTGAGGGCAAGACTGATTTTTGGAGAGGGAGCTTCTCCTTTCAGCATACACATATACAGCATATACATCTGGAAGTTCTGTTCGGACACAAGTGATGGAAACGTGTCTACAGAAAACTGAATAGTTTGACCTTATACTTTGACTCAGCAATTAAAGATGCACTGTTTAAGGGATCTTACTATGCTCCATTTTCTTTATAAATGTGACTTAATGACATTTACCTACTCAATAAGATTTGCAATAACAACAGTAGGCTTTGTGTTTCTTGAAAGGAAAACACTGACTGCAAAGTAGTGGGACCATTCCTCTGTATTACCCTCCTCAGATTGCAGACAGCTAAGAATGTAGACTGGCTTCTAGTGCCCTATCATTTTTGAAGATCTCAGTTAGTAGAATTTACATTAACTGTCTGAAAGGGAAAAATCAAACCTTCCTTTTAAATATTGCTTTTCACTGAGTTCCTCTCTAATCCTTAGGTAAATTGTACACTGTTGATCTAGTTCCACAACACAATTTCTGAATGGAAACCCCCGACATGATATATTCTTCTATTTAAGGAATATTGACCCCTAAGAAAGATCAGAATGCAGAAACATTTTGGGGAAATAACACATGTAACTCTGTTATTTCTCTTATTCTGATGTGCTGGCAAGCACTAGTTAGAATAATTGGCAAGGACTAGCAAGAAATACTATTTAGACTTAGGAAAACTACAAAACTATCCCACTGGAAAGGTAAATAAGTCATGTCTTACAGCCAGCAATAATAATTACAACAAGAACATCTGAGATTTTTCCCTGGGCTTTACACCACCTAAGTAATTTTCTTTAAAATATTAATTTTCTGATGCAATCTTTTCTCTCCTTGTTTCTCTTTCCCTGTCTCCCTTTTTGTTGGGAACCAAATTGAATACCTAAGTGTATTAAAATGCTCTAAAATGTCAATTTATTGAAATTATTCTGTATTTTAAATAGTTGTTAGTGTTAGAAAATATTTTAATGTTATTGTTTATTCATGTATTTAAGTATACTTACAGTGATATAATGGAGACAGACTTAAAAATTAACAGTGGCGGGACACCTGGGTGGCTCAGTTGGTTAAGCATCTGCCTTTGCCTTAGCCTGCATTGGGCTCCATGCCCAGTGGGCAGCCTGCTTCTCCCTGTTCCCTCCACTTGTGTTCTCTCTCACTCTCTCTCAAATAAATAAATAAATTCCTTAAAAAAAATTAACAGTGGTCAAGACTTTAGTTTAGTTTTTGTTCTCTTCAAGAACTTAACATCTTGTGTCAGATAATAGTTTTAATTTTTTAACCACTTAAAAATAATTACAGGAGCATTATTTTTAAAAAAAAAACAACAATAACAAATACCAACCACCTATAGTTGATTTGTTCTTTGTTATCATAGGCAAGCTGAAACAAATAAAATGTTCGAATAAGAGCAGAATAGCATGAATGATGGTAATAGAAAAATGAAAAGTCCACAAACAAGAAATGAAATTTGAAGTTTCTTGAGTAATTTATTTACTCTGAACATGTTAAACATAGAAACCTCTTCCTCAAGAATGGCTCTTTACTATGATTCTTCATTATATTTTTTTTGTCTCAACCACCGTAGTTTGCCAACGTTGAATTAAAAAATAAAAAAGATTTACACTATTGAAATAGACTTGTTTGGGGGCTCAAGAAGTAGCTATTTACTGGTTATTCTTCATAAGAAAATCTCTAGATACAAAAAAAATGGTCTTTACAGTTATTTAGGATGTGGGATATTATATATCACTCCAGTAAAAGTTGAAAAACTTAGTGTTTTAAAGGTAAAATGTTAAAATATTTTTCTCAGCATAGATACTAAAGGTTATTACTATAATATAATTATGTATTGTGTAATTATGCCTTGTAAGATTTAATCAATTGGTATTTGAAAAAGGTTTATAGGTAAAGTTTTTAGAAGATTACGTTTCTGGAATTTTTTATACAGTGGAATTTCTGATGCTACAGTAAATTAAAAAGTTGGATGATTTTCATGTGATATCCTATTTCACTAATACAGAACAACCTTGAACCACACTAGAGCAATAATTACTTAACCTAAATCAGAGACCAAGCCAGGCCAAACAGCTGTTTTCATTTTGTTAGGAGATCCATTTGATTTACTCTTTTAGTCAGCTTTCATTACTGTAGAAGACAAAACTTCACTTGAGTTTTTAACCCTAAATTCTCTGCCTTGTTTGCTGCTTGCTATAAAATTGCATGGTTGAGCTGCCACAGCCGCTGAACACGCTCCGGAGCTACCGTAGTATTGTGGGAGGCTCCACTTGAGCTCAGGAGAAAGAGAAGCTTCGGAAAAAAAGAGATAAAATCTAGGTCCTTCCCACTGCTCTTTAAAAAAACAAAACAGAACAAAACCAGTCGTCATTATTTTGATTAAAAGAAAAGTTTTCTGGATTGAATACCTGACTTGAGATCCTGTAGTAGCAGAAACAGTCATCTAACAGTTGTTACCAACTGTGACATAGCTCAACCACCTTGGCAACTACAGAAAGGAATATAAAAGATGTGGAAATAGGAAATTTGAATTCAGATATGCATTACTGGTAACTAGACACAAATGTATTAGGTATTAAGTCATTACTCCTAAAATTTATCTCTTATGCCCTCTTTTAAATTGTGAAACCGGTTTTCCTAGAATTTCTAGACATGAGGATGCACCAGCATTTTTGTGGTTTGTATGATGGTTTTTGTAATTCCATAAATGTATTGTTCTCGCTGTCTCCAATGAAAATATGGTGAAACAATACTGGGACCTTCTGAGTTCATGGAAAAGATAGCTCTGACTATTTCTTAAGATTGCTGTTACTTGGGGGGAAAGTCCTTGGAATTGTTGATGCTAATTAAATCTGTTCTTTTTCTTCCCTCAAAGCAATCTGTATCTACTCCTTAAACAGAACCTGGCAAGACAGTAGGTTCTCTGTGGCTACACCAATTGACATAAATTGATTCAACCACACAAAGACAACTGTTACGTGGTCATGATGAACTCTTTGATATATTTCTGTCATGTTACATATATACATTTCTTAACCACATATCTTCCAAATTCTTATAGAGTTCCCTGAAAAAGAGTTTCGTGGTCAAATAAATTTTGTTAATACTTTCTAATATGCAATAGCATTTTGTAGCTGAGAAATCCAGCAGAAAAGATATCTTTTAAGTGTAGCTTATTTCATTGTTTCTCAAACTTATTTGGATATGAAACACTTCTTTTTCATATGACACCATAATATCCCACAATAATAGTTTTACTTTGGATGCTAGTTTGGGTTGGGGCATATCCTGTATAGATATTATCTAATTTAATTATTTCCCCAAGTGCAAAAGTATGTGGAAATTAAAGTTATTGGGAGCAAGGAGCTTGTTTTAGTGCCTATTTTTTTTAATAACAAAATAATTTGGAGGTTTTTCTAGCTAAGAAAGACACTTAGGAGATTACCGGTTTGACAAAGGCTCTTATAAACACCTTTTTTATTTTTTTTTTTATTTATTTTTTTTTAAACACCTTTTTTAAAAGGATAATCATTTTGACAAAACCCAGGGAACTACAATGATGCTCACTTTTTCTAGCCAACTCATAATAGTTTTAGGGAAGAGTCTTACTGAAAATAATTGAGAACTAATGATATATAGAGAAACAAAGATTATTTCCTGTGGTGCAACAGAATCTTTACAAAAAGCCATAGATTATACTTTGGATGTTAGCGATCTGCAAAGAGGGAAAGCTAGTTGAAAATTGCTTCTTTATTTAGGAAGTCTAGTCTTTAGGAAGATGGCTGGTATTCTTTAGGTGCTTTCTTGTTACCTTAAACATAGTAGATTATGTCTGGATTAGCCCACCTAACCCACATGGCGAGGTGTAAATGACTGAATGCATGCTCTAGGGACTTTTTCCTTTGCTGCACATTTTGGTATTTACCACATGGTTTTGTCCACACCAGTTTCAGTTTATGTATTAGTCTCTATCTCACCTCTTTTTTTTTTCTTTGTCTTTTTCTCCTTTTTCTTTTCTTTTCTTTCTTTTCTTTTCTTTTCTTTTCCTTTCTTTTTTTTTCTCTTTCTTTCTTTCTTTCTTTCTTTCTTTCTTTCTTCCTTTCTTTCCCTCTTTCTCTCTCTTTCTCTCTCTCTTTTTTTCTTAAGAACTTGAGCAGGAGTTGCTAAAATTGCATCTGCAACAAGCATATCAAGGAAGCCTAGGGCTGAAAATCTTGGTCTGAAGTTCACCCTTTCACAGTCAATTTAATAAAATATGATTGACATTTGCAAACAAGTCTGTCCTACAGGAGTAAGGAGGAAGCCACATGAAACAAAGACTCCTTAATTTGAAAGAATATGAACTATAGTCTTTTTTTTTCTGGCAGAGCTGTATATGTATTTATTATTCTCTATTTAAACTAATATAAGTTGTTTTCCTCTTGGTGTTGAAACAAATATTCCAGCCTTGCAGATGGCTGAATCTGAACAAAAAATAATTTGTTGTTGTCGTAATTGTGTTAACTAACAGCAGAATGTTAGCAATGCATCTGATGGCAAACATCAGGCCATTACTGCCATCATCACCATCAACAGCCACATACCAAAATAATAATCGTAATGTCTTTATATTGTATACTTTTCCATAGTTTCAAAATTACTGTAATTTATGTTATCTCTTGTTCTTCTCAAAACAACCTCAAGACTTAGATAAGGGTGGAACTATTATTACTCTATTTAAGAAATGAGCAAAGTGAGGTTCAGAAAGGTTCAGTGACTTGCCCAATGCCACAGAGTTCATGACTGGTGAAGCTGAGATTCAAGCTAGGAGGTTTTTTTAAAAATTATTTTATTTATTTGGGGTAGAGAGAGTGAGCATGAACAAGGGAAGAGGCAGAGTGAGAGAGAGAAGCAGACTCCTTGCTGAGCAGGGGCTTGATTCAAAGACTCTGGGATGATGACCTGAGCTGAAGGCAGACGCTTAACTGACTGAGCCCCCATACTAGGATTTTTCTGATATCCAGTTTCTTTCTACTTCTCTCTACTGTCTAAAATATTATATTTCATTGTAGTTTTCATTAAATATTTTGTCTGCCATTTTTTTAAATAAAAACAATCCCACAGCATTTATTATCCTCTGGTAATAATATACAGGTAATCAAAACGATACAAACAAGGGTTTTAGAACTATATTCCCAAAAAAAGACATCTAAAAAAACAAACTACGTGGCCTTCTCAAGAATTTCTCACTTCATTTTTTTTTAATTTTTTTTTTAATTTTTATTTATTTATGATAGGCACACAGTGAGAGAGAGAGAGAGAGAGGCAGAGACACAGGCAGAGGGAGAAGCAGGCTCCATGCACCGGGAGCCTGACGTGGGATTCGATCCCGGGTCTCCAGGATCGCGCCCTGGGCCAAAGGCAGGCGCTAAACCGCTGCGCCACCCAGGGATCCCAATTTCTCACTTCATTGATCATTCTAGTTGGAGACACTTTGGAGCAGAGTAATATCTCCTTTTAGCATGACCCGACCCAGTTGTTTTCTTGATTTTGTTTTAGAATGAATCTCTATGGCATCATCTAATACAAGGTTCATGTACTCATCAAAACCAATGATACAGCCCTCTATCCGCATATTTACTGGCTCATAAAGCCATACCTGAATCTGAGATCTATTTTGCAAGTATCTGAAGATGATATTGATGGACTGAACCATCACCTTCTGCACTTTTTGGCCCTGACCACGGTAAACCATAGTGGAAGCTGACAAAGACCACACCTTTGTCTGCCATTGATTTAAAAAAACCTCATTCCACTTTTAAGCCTTAATGGTATAAAAAAAAATCCTATATTTGACAGTGTTGATTTCAAATATAGTTATGTAGTCAATGCAGCTTTCTCAGTTACAAACTAATTAACTGCTTGTTAGTTGAAAGATTTAAATTTACAAATGCAAAGTACTTTCTGAAATTTATGGTTCCTCGTGAAACAATAAAAACTTTTATCCCCATTTCTGTAACTGCATAAGGAAATTAATTAGTCACAGAATGACAAAAGATTAAGTCAAATATTTAAATTTCTAATCTATTGCTTACTGTTTAAGTAACTTTGGTTTTCTTGCTTAGGTCAAGTACAAATGAGCTAGAAAAGGAAAGATGCCAACAGATATATGTATTATAAATAACAGAACCCTTGGTTTAAAGAGCAACATTCTTGGGGTGCCTAGGTGGCTCAGTCAGTTAAATGTCCCACTCTTGATTTTGGCTTAAGTCATGATCTCAGGGTTGTGAGATCAAGTCCCAAGTCAGGCTCTGTTCTGGATGTCTAATTATACCATTGAATATATTCCCTATACTGTGCCTTTCTTGCCTGTGACTTTTTTTTTAAAAAAGATGTTATTTATTTATTTGACAGAGAGAGAGAGAGAGAACAAGCAGAGAAAGCAGCTGGCAAGGGGAGGAGGAGAAGCAGGCTCTCTGCTAAGCAGAGAGCCCAGTGTGGGGCTTGATCCCAGGACCCTGGGATCATGACCTGAGCTGAAGGCAGGCACTTAAGCAACTGAGCCACTCAGGTGCCACACCTGTGACTTCTTCATCCCATAACTAGAAGCTTGTATCTCCTCCTCCCTTTCACCAGTTCTGCCTATCTCCTCAACCTCTCTGGCAAACATCAGTTTGATCTCTGTATTTATAGGTCTGATTCTGCTTTCTGTTTATTCATTTGTTTTGTTTGATAGATTCTACATATAAGTGAAATCATGCCATTTGCCTATCTGATTTATTTCACTTAGCATAATACCCTCTAGGTCCATCGCTGTTGTCACAAATGGCAAGGTCTCATCCTTTTTTATGGTTGAGCAACATTCTCTATTGTATGTATGTATGCTCCCTACGTGTATGCATATGCATATACCACATCTCCTTTATCCATTCATCTACCAGTGGATCCCTGGGTTGCTTTTGTGTCCTGGCTATTGTAAATAATGCTGCAATTGAGAGGAGCGAATTTATCTTTTCAAATTAGTGTTTTCAGTTTCTTTGGATAAATACTCAGAAGTAAAATTGCTGGATCATATGTAGTTCTATTTCTAATTTGTTGAGGAACCTCCATATTGTTTCCCATAGTGGCAGCACCAGTTTACATACCAACTGACAGCATACTAGGGTTTCCTTTCTTTTTTTTTTTTAAGATTTTATTTATTTATTCATGAGAGACACAGAGAGAGAGAGGCAGAGACACAGGCAGACGGAGAAGCAGGCTCCATGCAAGGAGACTGACATGGGACTCGATTCCAGGTCTCCAGGATCAGGCCCTGGGCTGAAGGCAGAGCTAAACCGTTGAGCCACTGGTGCTGCCCCAGGGTTTCCTTTCTCCACACCCTCTTTAATACCTGTTATTTCTTGCCTTTTGGATTCTAACCATTCTGACAGTTGTAAGGTGATATCTCATTGTGGTTTTGATTTGCATTCTTCTGATAATTGGTAATGTTGAGCATTTGTTCATATGTGTTTGCAACCTGTATGTCTTTGGAGAAATGTCTCTTCAGGTCCTCTGTTTATATTTCAATTGGATTATTTGGGGGTTTTGGTGTTGAGTTTTGTAAATTCTTTATGTATTTTGATACTAACCCCTTATTGGATATATCATTTGTGAAAATCTTCCATTTAATAGTTTATCTCTTCATTTTGTTGAATGGTTTCCTTTGCTGTGAAAAGCTTTTCATTTTGGTGTAGTCCCAATAGTTTAATTTTGCTTTTGTTTCCCTTGCCTGAGGAGACATATCTAGAAAAATGTTGCTAAAGCCAATGTCAAAGAAATCACTGCTTATGTCTTCTAGGTGTTTTATAGTTTCATATGGAGAGCCACCTTACGTTTTGTCTAGAGAATTACACAGACTTCATGTGGAAAAACCATGTTGCTAAAAGTTGAATCTGTTGTGTAACTTGCTGACTTTGGTATATAAAGAATATACCAATAACTCACTATATTAGTGAGGTGTGGTCTTTAAAATGTGGGGTCAGTCATGGGTTTCATAAGACCATCCACGCATTGCCCTTGGCTGACCCTGCTTGGAACCAATGGCACGTTCATGATAGGTGACAGGGATTTGGATGCAATTTTTATCCTGTGCACAAGAGGTGTAGGCTATGTTCAGCATCAATATAAAACAGATCACTTAAGTTATAACACAAAACACAGGAGAGAATAGGACTGCTCTACTGAGGTCAGATTTCCATTAGCAAAGCTAAGCATCAGAATGAAATGATGGATTAGTCCAGTTAGGCAAAATCTTGCTTACTCACTTTCCCCAAATTAGCACATTTTTTTGTCCTTGGTGATTTGGATAATTACTTCATTTCACTGCTGTCCTCTGCTTGTTGAGGCCTGGACTTAGCTAGTAATTAACATAGCCTGAATTGCAATTTGTCAGTCTACTTCAATTCAGAAAATATTTAAGGAACACCTAGTATATGTTAATTATTGTGCTGTGTTTTGAAACTCAAAGGTGAATAAAACATGGTCCCTATCTCTCTGGAACTCATAGTCTGTATAGGCAGGGAGAAAGCAAACTCCTACCACTACTGTAATATAAGTGCTTTATCAGTGATGGAGGTGGGTAGGGAGGCAGGAAGACAGTGTTCTGCAAGAGTACACATAAGAGAATTGTTAATCAGAAGTCAAGGAAGTATTGTTTGAAGTAAGTGTAAGCAGAAGTAAAGAGTATTTGGAAGAGCATTCTGGAGTTTCAGCATTCATTATCTACATTTGAGATTGTAAATGCCAAATAAGTAGAGAATTAAAGCTCTTGCATACAAAGGCAAAGATAGTTTTAGATGAGAGTTAAGTTACTGATGAATCAATAGATGGAGAAAATAGAGTCTATTGGTTTTAAATTTCTTTGCTATTGCTAAGGTAAGTTAGTGCTTCTTCTAACAGAGGAAGTCACTATGAACTCTTAACCAAAGGTGCAGGGAAATTGGATCTTTTTAAACATTGATTTTTTTCAGATCCCTCCTGAATATTAGAGATGGAGCACCAATTTAAAACAAACACAGCATTCTTAGACATGGGTGCCCAGTTGTGCCCTAAGGCTTTTTCTTCCATTCAAAAGTTCAGTCTGAAGCTTCCTGGCAGCACTAAGAAATCCCTACATAATATTCCATGCTAAGGAAAAGGTTCACTTTTGGAAAACTTTTGGAATAAAGATTGACAGTGAGATCCCTTCCAGAAAACCAGCTGCAGCAAAGATTGTTAGAGAATGTCACTCAGATTTTTACTAGAGGAGCAAAACTGTCCTGGAGGTGTGTTCAGCCTGTTGATGGTCACAGTAATCAGAAGCAATGTTTGAAAGTTAGGGTGGAATCATGGAGAAGTAATACTCAAAAGAAAAAGGGCCTTATAGGACATCACATTAAAGTGATAATCATACCTATATTAAATATTCCATTGGGTTATCTTCTAAAACCTTTTCCAGTTAATAATTAAATGCTAGTATTTTTATACTTAGAGAAAAGTATTGACTAACAAAAACAATTGCTGGGAGTAGTTTGTCTAGAAGTGACTTGTCCCAATTCATTCATTTTCTCATTCCTTTACAGATGACATTTGTTTTCAGAATATATGGTCATAGTCAGAGGTCGTTCTAACACCTCTAAGTAAAAGAGGTCTTAGAACTAAGTAAAAGCAAGTATTTTAGATTCCAGATTTTGTTAATTCATGATTAGAGTAATGTTTTAGGAGGATTAATTGGAACTCTGTGCATAGGCCAAAGATCTGGGGGGAAACTCAAAACAAAAAGCTTAGACAGAATGATGGGGATCCCTGGGTGGCTCAGCGGTTTAGCACCTGCCTTTGGCCCAGGGCATGATCCTGGAGTCTCGGGATCAAGTCCCACATCAGGTTCCCTGCATGGAGCCTGCTTCTCCCTCTGCCTGTGTCTTTGCCTCTCTCTCTCTGTCTCTCTCTCTCTCTCTCTCTCTAATAAATAAATAAAATATTTAAAAAAAAGCTTAGACAGAATGAAATAGTAATCTAGAGTAGAGGAGATAAATCCTGGTTGCTAGGATGATGGTTGTAGAAAAAAAAGTAAAAATAAGAGAAACACAGAAGGAAAAATGGACAAAAATAAGTAACAATTGAATGTAAGTGGAATAAGGTTTAGAGCAGAGTTAGGGTCAGAGAAACAACTAAGTGGAAAAGTTGAAAAGTAAAAACAATTTGAGGAGAAAAGTGGAAAAGATGAAGTATTGATTTAGGACAGCTGGGATACAATTGGGTGGAGGTTAATGAGGGGCAGAGAGAGAGATGGAGACAAAGACCTACCTTATATATTGATAATAACAATGAAAGAGTAGTCTGCTAAACTCGAGTGATGGGGTCTTAAATGAAATGGACTCTCAGAAATCATCAGTTAGGAATATTGAACTGCCCTCCATATTCCTATTCTTCTTACTGTTTTATTTCAATAAGTATTTGGTTCAACTTTAACATAATGTTATTCTTTTATAAGTAACATTTAAAACCACATCATACTGGATTTTTAATAATGGAAATGAGCAAGAGTCAGTTTCCTAATATGATCAGTGTTGGCAAAAAATATGTAATATTCTTATTAAAATGTAAGTTTTTATATAATTTATATGCTTTACATATTATTATTATTGTTATTATTAGTAGTATTATTATATTATTAATGATTACTTTAAGTGGGACCTGTACTATACAAAAAATAATGACAATCTCTCAAAATTTTTCCACATCATCCATGGATTTCTAGAGGTCTTGTCTTCCTTTTTCTTTTCTTTTCTTTCTTTCTTTCTTTCTTTCTTTCTTTCTTTCTTTCTTCTTTCTTTCTTTCTTTTTTTAGTAATAAAAGTATACGGACCTCTGTAAGTAAATAAATTCCCTATGAGGCATCTAATTCTCAGAGGTTTATTTTAAAGATTTATAAGTCATACAACTTTACTCTGTCTTTATAAGTCATGCAACTTATACATACAAAATTTATAAGTGATACAACTTTACTCTGTCTTTTTAAGGTACTCTATTCCATTTAGAAATCTTATCTCCAAGAAGGCATTAGCCCAGCATATTACTTTATTCTTCTGATACACTCTGCTAGGCTTGTTAGAATCACTTGAGAATGTTCTTCTGGGGAGAAAATCTCCTTTGGAAGTATTTTTTTAATCCTTACTACTTCTGGACCTCCCTTCTTCTGTATCAAGGCACAATAGTTACTGGAGAAAGTTAACAAAAACACAAATTGTGTTATAAACTCTTTTCCTGGAACTTACTTTGGTATCAAACTTTCCTTCTTCCTCCCACTTCTGGCCCCACCAATTTACAGGTTGTCCCAGCCTAACTCAAGCAGGGATTTAAAATCTGTTAGAGAGCTCAGCCTGTTGATTTACAGAGTTGAAGTCTGCACAGAGGAATCATCTGTAATGGGATTCTTTGCTCCCTGGAGAGACATTACATAGCAAAGCTGTAAATTACTAAAGAAATAGAGGAGGAGGAAGGGGAGATGTATACTCAGTAAAAATAGGATATACTATTGATCGGAGAAGTTGTCTTTTAACTTTTTTTTTTTTTTACCATAAGATTACATGGAAAAAAGAAGGATGGATATTTAAGAAATTGAGTGTACTATATTTGTTGTCCCATTTATTTACTTAGTATGAGATAGATTTGGTTTACCAGTTGTTTCTAAGTGAATCCTTAATTTTCCCCCCAGGGATTTATTTTTTTTAAGGCATTAGTTCCTTAAGCCTATGTGACAATATATTTGAATCTAATTTGCAGCCAGGAATCATCACAATCAGTCCTTTGCCCTCTGCATTATCCCCAAATCAAACTACGATACTGGCTTGATCAGAGTAATGTACAAGGTATAGGTAGTAATATAAAGTTCTAAGTGAAAATGTCCTGAATACATTGCCAGAGCAATGAGACTAGCCAACAGAGAAATAGATGACCTCAGGAAATGTCTGGCTTAACAAATGTATATCTTTAAATTGGAAATCTAATTATTTGCCTTAGATTTGTACTGCTGGGAACCTAATGCAAGACCATGTTAAATAAACTTATTATTTCCGTTTTTCATTTAACCTGTGGGTTATAGTATGACCAATCTGTTTTATATCCTCAATCAACAGATGATTGTATTTGGTAATAATTTATCAAGAATAAAAATCTGTTTTTGAAACTAATCACCTCATGTTAGGTCTGCCCTTTTTCAAAACCACCATCTGATATTCATTTTGTCTGCAAGACAAACATACTGATGAAAATGCATATACCACAGGATACAGCCAGAGGAATGAAGCATTTCCACTCTTTGTATATATTTAGAACATTTTCTGTTTTCCCAACAGATGGACCAAATTTTAGTATTAAAGAAAAAAAATCAATTTTACATAGTACAAACAAATTGAACAAGTACACTGTAGAGTTCTAATTACTCGGTAACAGAATGTCCAGTGGAATTTGGGGTCAAATCAGGTCATATCTAAACTCGGATTTTTTTTTAAAGTGACCTTTTTCATATTTACTAATTTTCCCTTAATTATTGGATGAATTTTTAAATGGAAAATACTAAGTTTCATGTATTTTCCAAGTCTTAAAAATCTTTCAGTTTAAGAGCTTTTCTTTTTATATAAATATCTTGAAATGTTTTTGTTTTTCTCTAAGTCCAAGGACCTTACTATGTAAAATTTACCAAAGTGACACATGGATTATAAGCCTCAAATTTTTTTTCTATTATTATTTAGGGCATGGAACTCTGCTCCTGCTCTATAAACTAGCTACATTGCTAGATAAAAGTCAGTCACAGTTTTGGTGCTAGTTCCTTTGGAAAATTCCCCAAACTACATTATTTCTTAAAAGTTAACTTCTTAAAATAGAATGTATACATATTTACATGTATTTTTCCTATATATTCATCTTTAATTAAAAACTAGAGTTATTTCATCTCATGTTTTAGACAGTATTTTATATCTTTATTTTATTAATGAGGAGAGTTGGGGTATAAATTTGTTTACTAGAAGATAGTCTCTAGACTACCTTGGTGGCTCAGTGGTTGAGCATCTGCCTTTGGCTCAGGGTGTGACGCTGGACTCCTGGGATCGAGTCCTCATCAGCCTCCCTGCAGGGAGCCTACTTCTCCCTCTGCCTATGTCTCTGCCTCTCTCTCTCTGTATTTCTCATGAATGAGCGAATAAATAAATAAATAAATAAATTCTTTTAAAAAATAGAGGATAGTCTCCAGTATTTTCTCCTCTTACTGCATCTGAATTATAAATGGAGCATTTCTTAAGTTTTCTGTGGCTCTCCAGTTGTTTAGGACAAGAAGAATCTCCTTAGTCCTTCACCATCTGGTTGTATCTATCTTTTCAGCCACATGCCCCCATCCAGGCTCAGTGACCCCTTACTTGTTTACTTCCTCTTATATATAGTCTTCTGGAATATGACATCCTTTTATATGCTTTTGTCCAGCTTTACCAATTGTCCCCTTAACCTGGAATGACCTTCCTCATTTCCTTTCCTTGCTCATTCCCTTAAGTTCAGGACTTAATGCTATATTCTAAGATGTCTTCCTAACTTTGCAGGCATGACTCCCACTATCAATGCTTCTGTGTTGCATAGAACTTCTAGAGTATTAGGAAGACAAATGACAAACAACCAATTTCAACTTGTGTCGAGTGATGTAAAGGAAATGAGTAAGGCATAATGAGAAAGAAAGGTAAGAGTAGGCTACTTACTGGTCAAGGAAGGACTCTGAAAAAGGGACATTTAAGCTGAGGCTGAAAATACAAGAAAGAGACAGTCATATAAAATGTGGAAGGAAAAATGTTTCAGGCAGAGAGGCACATACAAATCTCCAAGATGAAGAAGAGATTGATGAAGAAGATATTGGTGTATTCGGATGACCAAGAAGGGGCCACTTAGCTTAAGTATATTAATCAAGGGACAGTGTCATGAGATAAGGTTGGAGAGCTAAGTGGGGTCAGATCATGTCAGTCTGTACCACTGAAGGCTTTTAAGCAAAGGGATATCTTGAGTATATTACCTCTCATGATGCTGTGTGGAGAATAGATTGGAGGGGAGCAGGAATCTGAAGGAAACCAGTAAGGAGGCTATTGCACAGGTCTGGCAAGAGAGAACTTTCAAATGGATAATTCAGGGATAAACCCACGACTATCTTCAGAGTAGGTACTAATAGTTATGTTTCTTAAATCAATTCAAAAATTTATTTAAAAATGAATTTCTTTTTTAAAAAAGATTTTATTTATTCATGAGAGACACACAGAGAGAGTCAGAGACATAGGCAGAGGGAGAAGCAGGCTCCCTGCAAAAAGCCTGATATGGGACTTGATCCCAGGACCCCGGGATCAAGACCTGAGCCAAAGGCCAGACGCTCAACCACTGAGCCACTCAGGTACCCTAAAAATAAATTTCTTCTGAAACCTAAGTGAGGAAATATTTGAGAATAATATTACTATTGCTGTTACAATAATAATGCCGTTGGCTGGAGAAGTAGTCAATGTTGAGATAATGCAAGTTGTGTAGGCTGAGAAAAAGAGAGTAGATTTTTCTAAGTACAAAGTGCTAGTACCCATGAGGGTTTTAGGCATGGAGTGACATGATCTAAATTGTGTTTTAAAAAAGAATATAGCGACGCCTGGCTGACTCAGTGGTTGAGTATCTGCCTTTGGCTCAGGGTGTAATTCCAGGGTCCTAGGATTGAGTCCTATATTAGGCTACCTGCATGGAACCTGCTTTTCCCTCTATGTCTCTGCTTCTCTCTCTGTGTGTCTCTCATGAATAAATAAATAAAAATAAATAATAAATTAAAAAGATTATAAAAATGGATTAGGAAATTTTGAGAATAGAAGACAACAAATACGTAGGAGGCTACTGTCAAAATCAGGTGAAAATAGACTGAGATGGGGTAATGGCAGTGATGACAGTGAGAAGTATACAGATTTGAAATGTGTTTAGGATTGGATTGGAGGTGGGGAATACAAAAGAGGAAGGTGTCCAGGTTTCTTGAATTAGCAAGTGATAGAGCTGTCATTTATTTATTTTTTATTATTATTTTTATTGGAGTTCAATTTGCCAACATATAGCATAACACCCAGTGCTCATCCCATTAAGGGCCCCCTCAGTGCCCATCACCCAGTCACCCCAAACCCCTGCCCACCTCCCTTTACACTATCCCTTGTTTGTTTCCAGAGTTAGGTGTCTCTCACATTTTGTTACTCTCACTGATATTTTCACTCATTTTCTCTCCTTTCCCTTTATTCCCTTTCATTAATTTTTATATTCCCCAAATGAATGAGACCATATAATGTTTGTCCTTCTCCGATTGACTTATTTCACTCAGCATAATACCCTCCAGTTCCATCCACATCAAAGCAAATGGTGGGTATTTGTTGTTTCTAACGGCTGAGTAATATTCCATTGTATACATAAACCACATCTTCTTTATCCATTCATCTTTCGATGGACACCGAGGCTCCTTCCACACTTTGGCTATTGTGGACATTGCAGCTATAAACATTGGGGTGGAAGTGTTCCAGTGTTTCACTGCATCTGTATCTTTGGGATAAATCCCCAGCAGTGCAATTGCTGGGTTGTAGGGCATATCAATTTTTAACTCTTTGAGGAACCTCCACACAGTTTTCCAGAGTGGCTGCACCAGTTCACATTCCCACCAACAGTGCAAGAGGGTTCCTTTTCTCCATATTCTCTCCATTTCCTGTCTTGTTAATAATTTTCCCCATTCTCACTGGTGTGAGGTGGTATCTCATTGTGGTTTTGATTTGTATTTCCCTGATGGCAAGTGATGTGGAGCATTTTCTCATGTGTTTGTTGGCCATGTCTAATGTCTTCCTCCGTGAAATTTCTGTCCATGTCTTTTGCCCATTTCACGATTGGATTGTTTGTTTCTTTGCTGTTGAGTTTAATAAGTTCTTTATAGATCTTGGATACTAGCCCTTTATCTGATAGGTCATTTGCAAATATCTTCTCCCATTCTCTAGGTTGTCTTTTAGTTTTGTTGACGGTTTCTTTTGCCATGCAGAAGTGTTTTATCTTGATGAAGTCCCACTAGTTCATTTTTGCTTTTGTTTCTCTTGCCTTCATGGATGTATATTGTAAGAAGTTGCTGTGGCCAAGTTCAAAGAGAGTATTGCCTGTGTTCTCCTCTAGGATTTTGATAGAATCTTGTCTCACAGTTAGATCTTTCACCCATTTTGAGTTTATCTTTGTGTATGGTGTAAGAGAATGGTCTAGTTTCATTCTTCTACACATGGCTGTCCAATTTTCCCAGCACCATTTATTGAGGAGACTGTCCTTTTTCCAGTGGATAGTCTTTCCTGCTTTGTTGAATATTAGTTGACCATAAAGTTGAGGGTCCATTTCTGGATTCTCTATTCTGTTCCATTGATCTATGTGTCTGTTTTTGTGCCAGTACTACACTGTCTTGATGATCACAGCTTTGTAGTACAACCTGAAATCTGGCATTGTGATGCTCCCGGATCTGGTTTTCTTTTTTAATATTCCCCTGGCTATTCAGGGTCCCTATCAAAATGCTTGGACTTTCTTCAGAGAGTTGGAACAAAGGATCTTAAGATTGTGTGGAATCAGACTGTCATTTATTGAGATAGGGGACAATGTTGGGGAGATCAGTAGTTCAATTTTGGAGACATTAAATTTGAGATATTGGGGCACCTGGGTGGCTCCATCGGTTAAGTGTCCAACTTTTGATTTCCATTCAGGTCATGATCTCAGGTCATGGGATCGAGCCCCAGCATCCAGTGGGAAGTCTGCTTGAGATTCTTTCTCTTCCTCTCCCTCTGCCTTTCCCCTTCCCCTCTGCTCTCTCTCTTTTTTCTCTCTCTCAAATAAACAAAATCAATCTAAAAGAAATAAATTGGAGATATTTGTGCTTAAATATTTTAAGTAGACAGCTAAACTAGATCTGAAAGTACTTATGCATGTATGTATTCGTAAATTAGAGAAAGAGCATGCTGTATTATTCTGCTGTTTATTCTTATTCATTAAAACAGATTGTGAGAATTCTTCCCTAGCAGTAATATAGGTTTACTTCATTATCTTTTAATTTATTTTATTTAAAGATTTATTTATTTATGAGAGAGAGAGAGAAGCAGAGACACAGGCAGAAGAAGAAGCAGGCTCCATGCAGGGAGCCTGATGTGGGACTCGATCCCTGGTCTCCAGGATCACGCCCTGGGCTGAAGGTGGCGCTAAACCGCTGAGCCACCCAGGTGTTCCAACTTCATTATCTTTTAAAATTGCATGATAGTATAGCTATACCATCATTTAATCAATAATTTCTATATGATCATTATTATGTATATCATTACATAGTTTTACGGGTATTTCTGTGGGATACATTTTAAAAAGTGGAATTGTTGTGTCAAAAGTTATGCACATCTTGAATTCAGATAGAAATTGCCACCCTTGAAAATAACTACACCATTAACCATATATTAGAGTGTCAATTTCCCTAACATTGGATTCTATGAACTTATGTTTTTGAATTTGAAAGGGGAAAGTGTTATCTTGGTGCTATTTTATTTTACCTTTTCCTGATCCATGATGTTGAGCATGTTCTCATGTGTTTATTAGCTGTTCCATTTTTTTTTTTTGGTTTTATGTGAAAATCATATGAAGTGATTCTAGAAATGGAAAAACAAATAACATTCAGATATTTAAGATAAAGAAAATTAGAAAGTAAAAGATGGAGGAAGAAAAGGAAGGAAAGAAGATAAATAAAGGAAAGAAATGGAGACCTAATAACTGTTTCTCTGTTTGTTTGCTATTGGATGACTTATGAGATTTTGGAGAGTGGTTGGTGGGGTGAGGGTTAAATAATTTATAAAAATTACCTGTTATGTTTTTGCTTGTAAATATTATACATTAGCAAAATATTAAAGGTATTTTTGGAAGGTATTTTAGAAATCAATGCTTAATGTCCGGTTTTGTTACTTATATATTAAAACTATATATGTATTTGAAAAATCTGCAAATGTTCCAGGCACATTGGTGGTTAAAATAGAGAAAGTTAACAAGGGGCCTGATGAAATATTCTTTCCCTTGGAGCAGCTCAGTAAACTTCATAGAGAAGCTGTACTTTGCAGGCAGTTACAAAAGTCATAGCAAACCCAGTAAGAGGTTGCCCATAGCCATGTGTATCCTGTTCTATTAATAAAGGAAATGTCAACTAGGACACTGGGGATTAGACACAACTAATTTTCTAAAATGCCATTGAGTTGATCTTTATCTGTAAAGCCAACACAGACATATGAATAGTTAAAATGAGCTCTTTGCCTCTCAGATTTCAGCGGGATAAAGCCTGGTGTTTTATTTCACACCCACAGAACAGCAGCCCTGAATGACAAGAAATCTTTAAAAATCATATTTGCTGTTATTTTCAAATACTACTCAAATTATTAGGGTTCCTGGAATATATATATTTTAATTAAAAAGCAATTTAACTTTTGTTTAACTAGACTCTGAGCTCCACATTCCACTGCTACCCTCCTCAAGAAGTCTGATACTGTGCTCTCAGAGTGGCAAGTTCACAGTGGTTGGACCCAGTTGGCATGTCCCCAAAGCACACTGGTCTTCTTGAGACTATTTATGATCAAATCAGTTTTGTCATTCTGACAGTAGGAATGACAAGCTAAACACAGCCCAGCACTATGGATTCTTTGTGGTGACTGTTCTAACTTCAAGAGCAGTTGTTTTACACTGAATGTCCTAAGTGGTTGGTCTATTATGAAAATTGAGTCCTTTAAGCTAAGTAACTATTATTAAAATTGGGAAAGTTGGCTGCCACACACATCCAGACACTGTTTTAAAAGTGTTACATGCACCAATAAAAATAAATTTATTATTTAAAAAAATAAAATAAAAGTGTTACATGTATTAAGTGATGGAATCATGAAATAAGAGAATTTGACTAAAATTTATCAAAATTCAAAAAAGATTTAAACTTTCTGGTTGATGCCTTGAAACTGAGGTTAACTTTTCTGTGACAATTAAGAGTTATTTACTATTTACTACTTTCTGCATGTAGTTTATATTATTTGTGGGCATGTTAGTATTCAGACATATAATTTATCTTCTAATTTCCTAATCATCTCATTTTAAGGGTGGTAGAGGCAAGAGTTTGCGGTGTTAAATTTTGCTTAAAGTAGGTTAATTGCAAGTATAAGGAAATGGGTGAATTATATGTAAAATAAACACATATGCAGCATCAAGATAACATAAAAATTTGATAGCAGTGGCTTTTAAACTTTATTCCTAAATACTACAACTGTATTCTCATTATATAGACTACACATTATGCTGTCTTCTAACCTCAGTGATCATATACAGTAATAGACTTTTTGGATTTAGTATCCTTGATTTCACTCTTTGTACATAGTCCCAAAGTCCTGACAGGTACTCATTTGTCACTTTACTGAAGCATGAATTTGAAGTGTTTGTGTGGCATGGGAGCAAATCACTTAAGTTGGGACCTAAGCCCAACTGACTACTCTACTGCAGTTTCTCAGGGCAACTTGATTGTTCCAATCAAGTCATCACTATATTATAACTCTTATGAAGAGTAAAAAATTGGTTTATTTGTGAAAAGTAGTCTGGAGAAAAAGCTAAGAGCTGAATTATAAGTATGATATGAAGTGAGAATGCAAACGCTTATAAAAAGTGATGTTTATTTATTTTACCATGATTTAGGTATATGAACTGAGCCTATCATATGCCTCACAGAGAAGTAAGAAATGGTTTGTAAATCTGTGCTGGGAATGCTCTAGCCAATGTAAAATTGCTCATCAGGTAAGAAAATTTAGCAAAATTGAAAAGGCCATGGGATTTTTATTCTTATTTTTGATAATAAATGGGTTTCTACCTATCAAGCACTTGTAACAATATTTAACATATAAATAGCATACAAGTATTGGCTGCTGTGATAATTGTGAAGATAATGATGATCATGATGTGACCCTAGATGGAACCATGATTTGAAAGAAAACCAAGGACCCTGACTACAGGCATTTCCATACACCAAATAAAATATCAAGTACTTCCTGTGTTGTCTCCCAGTTAACACAAGTATGTAAAAGTACAATGTTTGATGTAGTTTTTGGTTTGTTTTTTTTTAGATTTTATTTTTGAAGTAAGCTCTATACTCCACATGGGGCTCGAACTCAAAACCCTGAGATCAAGAATTGCATACTCTACTGACTGAGCCAGCCAGGTGCTCCTATTTGATGTAATTTTATCAGTTTATTCCCATAATTGCTTATTCCTATAGAAGTTCTTATAAGCTAAGAAGACAAATATCTCTATGACTTTTTAAATTATCTAAGGGTGACTAGAAAAAAATGTGTATAATTATGAATAACTTAATATGGGCATATAAATGTATGAATTTAGAATTTAGACATATTTTTAAAAAGCTTTTTAAATATTTTAAAATATTTTACAGTTTGGATATTTCTTTAGGTTCTGTCTAAACCCCCCCCCCTTCTCTCTCACATGTGCCTGGCAGATTCTTTCTCTGACCCCTAAGCCCGAGTCCAACTCCTCCAAAGCCTCCCTGGCTCCCTCAGACCCTTACACTCCTCTTCTCCCCTGCTATTGCCGCTGTACCACCAGCCTGCTTTGCTGTGGCACTTACACATACACCCACGATTGTAATAAATTGCATTTCTCTCCTACTGCTAGACTGCAAACCTGTTGAAGAAGAAAGTAGGTCCTCACTAAATTATTTGAATGAACCTCATATCACATATGACGGTAGGAGTTAAGAGAGACATTATATTTCAGACAATGCAGTTGTCAGGCAATGACCATATCAGAATGAAAGGTTTCTTCTCCCACCCCCATTAAAAAGGGTTTTAAGTTCTAAGTTGATAGCACATAGCTATAGTGGAGGAAAATTTTTTCTGTAGAATGTTTATTGAGTGTCTACTGCATTTCAGATACTATGCTGTTAGCTTTTACATGTTTCTTTTCTTTTTATTTTTTTAAAGATTTTATTTATTAATGAGAGACAGAGAAAGAGAGAGAAAGAAGCAGAGAGAGGCAGAGAGCCACCCGGGCTGCCCCCTTTTACATGTTTCATATTGTTAAATCCTACAACAATACCATCATATATGTATATGATTTTTCCCAATTTTCAAATATGGAAATTCAGGGTAAGAGAGGCAATATTTTCAGTCACAAGTAATAAATGGCAAAGTAAAATTGGAATCAGATGTTATTATTCTAAGTTGAGTTTTCTCCCTACCATTCTATTCAAACCAAGTTTTTAATTCTTATTCCACCTAGACTAGACAATTGTTTGAGCTCTAGAGACAGTTTTCACACTATGTCAAAATTTCTTAAGTTGCTAAAACCTACAAAGCTATGATATATCCTGAGCCCTGTCTCTCCTCACAATCTATAGCATGGATTTATGGTTGATTTTGCCTGTCCTATCCTGTCTTTTAAACAGTAACGCCTGAACTAGTTGGACCAGAGAGGGTAATGTCAGGACATCAATCTATTGGTAACATTAATTGAACATTCTGTAGCAAGGCTGTTGCTTTCACTGGAGTGAAAGAAGTTGCTTAGAGGGTAACAGATGAGTCAGAGGATTTTCATTACATTTAGACACTAATTCAGCAATGTCACCAATTATGGTAAGGTAACAACTAGAATGGAAGTTCTTTCTCTTTTTTTTTTTTCTCTTTTCCAGATCTTTCTGCATTGAAATTTTTCTTACGAAGCCAAACTAAGTTTTTTATTCCTTAGCATTCCTTAGTTCCAAAGACAAGCATTAAGCCTGCCATTGAGGTAAATGAATATATTGACTCTGAGCAGCTGATAATTTGAGATTAAAGATTAGGAAAGAGAAACAAGAGCAGGTGTGGTAAAAAAAGAAAAGAACTAAGAGAAGGCGTATGTTTGCCATGCTGTGCTCATGCCTTCCTGGACCCTGGATTCCTGCTGCATGTTTTATCTCCATTCACTTCCTTCTGCAAAGAATTACTGTCTCGGATTTAGATTGTCTTCCCTTTCATTTGTTGTTAACTAGATTTCTTTGGCCATACAATACAGATGTTGCATTAGAAGCAGTGGAATATATTTGCAACCTCTTCATATAAAATTATCTTATGTTGTAAACAGTTATTTACCTAACTTCAACATAAAGTAATTGAGAAATAAAACTTTGGGGGAGAAACTTTAAAGAAAGGGGAAAATTAGCATTTAATCAAAGCCTCTCTTCTTCTTTAGCATCATCTTCTAATTGATGATAAGCTGTACCTCTTTGTGAAGCCTCTGTATTACACCAGGTGGTTAAAATTATGGGATTTTGCTCTAGCAGGGGGATTGGGTGGTTGTAGTAAGTTATCATAAGATGAGGTTAAAAATCAATGGCAGGAAGACAGTGGTTCAAGTATAGGAATATCCTGAACTGATTTCCTCCTGTACACACACCAAATCTACAGATATATATATATATATATATCAGTTCTCTTTGAAAAAGATCTAAAAACTAGCTGAAGAGCTCTTCCACAACAAAGGATAAAAGGGCTACATTGACATGGGTAGTATAGGCAGAGAAGGGGTCTCATCAAAAACCCTACCTCCAGCATGGTTACCCACAATCTGGAGGGATCTAACAAATATGGAGACTCTCCCTAGGGAATGAGGAGTTTGTATCCCATATCAGATGCCCCGACTCTTGGGACCTACCCTGGAGAAATGAGCCCCCAAAACACCTGACTCTGAAGACTAATGGGGCTTATCTCCAAGAGACCCAAAAGGCTATGAAGAACAAAGTCTGCTCATAAAGGGCTTGTATGCAGGCTTACTTACCCTGGGATACAGTGCAAAGGCAGCATTTTAAAAAGTGCCTAGACCATATGTGAAGGAGACTCATTAGCTAATCTCCAAGCATCTGCCAGCGATGCAAGGGTCTGGTAGAACTGTCTCTGGGGAAAGAGGAGTTGGTGGATGCCATTTTGCATATTTACTTCACTTTGCTAGTGCCAGTAGACTTGCCTCATCACAATCCCTACACTCTCTACAGCTCCACTGAAGCCACTGGGTTTGCCCTGTCCCCAGCTACCCTGATGCCCTATTGAAGCTGGCAGTATATGCAGTCTACACAAGGGACATTCTTTTAACATCTGGCTCTGGTGGCTAGGCAGGCTTGTGTTGGAGGCCTTCTGAGATGGAAACAACTGGAAAGACAGTTCTTGGTAGGCTACCAAACCCAGGGCTACTACACAGAGAGTAGAAAGAAACACAGCCCTAGTCTTCCTGTGAAAAAGGCCTATTTCCTTGTTTCAGAGAAGTCTGAGAGGCAGACTTCAGGCTTACCACACATCTAGACCCTGTGGAGGTGCTCTCAGGAAATGTAGGCTGGGGGATACCAGCTTTGTGTTCTGCTTTGGCCTCACTTTAGCTCACTGGTACTTCCCCAAAAGGAGCTTGTACATTTTTCTGGAGCCCTGATTTTTGTAAATGTCACCAGGGACATCTCCAAATTGCCTGTTTCTAGAGGCTAGCAGGGATTATGACTGTGGTTTCACAGGACTATATATATTTGCATACTTTAAAAACTGCTGTTTAAAGGTCTGGTTTCAAATCAGCCTGAAACTGGGTGCTGACTGAGATCCCTCCCTTAGGAGCACTGACGGGGCTTGGCACAACCTCAACAACTAGAACCTATCAAGAATAAATCAAGCTGCTTAGGCAATCACAGAAGTTCAAGTAACAACTAAGAACTGTGGCAAATTTGAACAATAAGTTTTATCTTCTACACCAGGTCACTCTTTCAAGACTGGGAGAGGTAGCTGTTTCACCTAATACATAGAAACAAACACAGAAAGGCAAAATGAGTAAACAAGAATATGTCCCAAATGAAAGCAAGATAAAACCGCAAGAAAAAAAAAACTTAATGAAAGAGATACAAGTAATTTACCTGATAAAAAGTTCAAAAGTAACAGTCATAAAGATGCTTGCTGAACTCAGGAGAAGAATGGATGAACATAGTGAGAACTTCAACAAAGAGAAAAAATATAGGATAATACCAAATAGAGGTCACTGAACTGAAGAATACAATAACTGAACTGAAAAATACACTCGAGGGGTTCAACAACAGCCTGGATGAAGCAGAAAAATAGATCAGCATCCTGGGAGACGGGGTGGAACTCACCAAAAGAGAACAGCAAAAACAAAAGTGAATGTGGCTAACAGGACATCAAGAATCTTAGGGCCTAAGAAGGAGAAGAAAGAAAGAAGAAAGAGGCAGGAAAACTATTTTTTTTTTTTTTTAAGGAAAACTATTTGAAGAAATAATGGCTGAGAATCTCCCAAAAGTCGGGATGGAAACAGACTCCAGGTCCAGGAAGCTCAGACAGTTCCAAATAAGATGAACCAAAGAGATCTACACCAGAAGCATTATAATTAAAATGTCAAAAGTTAAAGAGAAAAAATTTAAAGGCAGCAAGAGAAAAACAACTCCCACAAGACTTTGAGCTGATTTTTCAGTGGGATCTTTGTAGGTCAGAAAGCAGTGGCAGGACAATAAAAGTGCTAAAAGGGGGAAGGAACAACAACAAAAACTTCCAACCAGGAATACTCTAACTAGCAAAGCTGTCATTTATAACTGAAGGAGAGGTAGAGACTTTTCCAAATAAGCAAAAGCTGAGAGTTCATCACCACTAAACCAGTCTTACAGTAAATGTTAAAAGGGATTTTTGTAAGCTGGAAAAAAAAGGCACTAACTAGCAATAAAAAAATATGAAAATAAAAATCTCATATAAGGAAAAGGCAAACATATAGTAAAAGGTGTAGATTAGCCACTTAAAAAACTAGTCTGAAGATTAAAAGACAAAATTAGTAAAATTAACTATAACAATATAACTTAAGGGATATATAAAATAAAAAGATGTAAAATATGACACCAAAAACATAAAAAATGGGTGGGGAGAAGGGGATAAAAATGTAGTTATTAGAATGTGTTCAAATTTAAGTTGCTATTGGGGCACCTGGGTGGCTTGGTAGTTGAGAGTCTGCCTTTGACTTGGGTCATGATCCCAGGGTCTTGGGATCAAGTCACACATTGGGCTCCCCATGGGAAGCCTGCTTCTTCCTCTGCCTATGTCTCTGCCTCTCTTTCTGTGTGTCTCTCATGAATAAATAAATTTTAAAAAATTTAAGTTACTATCAACTTAAAATAAACTACTACATAAATAGACTATTATATGTGCACCTTAATGGTAATCACAAGGTAAAAACCTATAATAGATATACATAAGATAATAAGAAAAGAATCTAAACATAACACTAAAGAAAATCATCAAACAACAAGGGAAGAGAGCAAGATAAGAAAGGCACAGAGGGGAACTACAAAAAAAGCCAAAAAAAACAATTAACAAAATACCAGTAAGTACACAACTACTGATAATTACTTTAAATTTAAATGGACTAAATTCTCCAACCAAAAGACAGAGTGGCTGAATGGATTTAAAAAAAAAAAAAAAAGACCCATCTATATGCTATCTACAAGAGACTCACTTCAGATCTAAGAACACACAAAGACTGAAAATGAAGGGAAAGAAATTTCATGTAAATAGAAATAAAAAGGAAGCTAGTGTATCTGTGACACAAAATAGACTTGGTAACAAAGACTCATAAAAGACAAAGAAGGGCATTATATAATGATAAAGGGCCCAATCCAACAAGAGAATATAACATTTGTACATACTTATGTACCTGACATAGGAGCACCTAAATATATAAAGCAAATGTTAACAGACCTCACATAGGAACACCTAAATATATAAAGCAAATGTTAACAGACCTAAAGGGAGAAATTAACAGCAATGTAATAATAGTAGTGGACTTTAATACCCTACTTCTACCAATAGATAAATCATTGAGACAAAATCAATAAGAAGTCTTGGCTTTAAATAACACATTAGGCCAGATGGACTTAATAGATAAATACAAAATATTCCATTCAAAAGCAGCAGAATACACATCTCAATTTATATAGGATTTATATAGGATACAGCAAAAGCAGTTTTAAGAGGGAAGACATAGCAATACAGTCCTACCTCAAGACCTTGAGAAAAAAGAAAAATATCCAATAAACAATCTAAGTTTAACCTAACAAAACTAGAAAAAGAAGAACAAAGCCCAAAGTTAGCAGAAGGAGAGAAATAATAAAGGTCAAAGTGGAAATAAAATAGAGACAAAAAAAAAAAACAATAGAAATGATCAATGAAACTAAGAAGTGGTTCTTTGAAAATATATTTTTTTAAAAAAGAGAGAAACTTCTAACTAGATTAACCAAGAAAGAGAGAGAGAGCTCAAATAAAGTCACAAATGAAAGAGGAGAAATTACAACTGATACCACAGAAATACAAAGGATCATGAGACTACTATGAACAATTATATGCCAACAAATTGAACAACCTAAGAGACATGGATGAATTTCTAGAAACGTATAATCTTCCAAGACTGAATCATAAAAAAACAGAAAATTTAAATAGACTAGTTGCTAGGAAAGAGATTGAATCAGAATAAAAAAATCTCCCAACAAGCCTAGGACTAGATGGCTTCACTGGTGAATTCAAAGATTTAACACTTGTCCTTCTCAAACTCTTTCTAAAAACTAAAGAGAAGGGAACACTTTCAAATGCATTTTATGAGGCCAACATTACCCAAGTACCAAATCCAGAGAAGGACACCAAAAAAAAAAAAAAAACAGAGAAAATTATGGACTAATATCAATAATGAACATAGATTCAAAAATCCTCAACAAAACATTAGCAAACTGAATTCAATAATACATTAAAAGGATTATACAGCATGATCAAATGGGATTTATTCCAGGTGCAAGTATCATCAACATCAGCAAATTAAGCATTATAGCATGCCACATTAACAAAGTGAAGAATAAAAATCATATGATCATCTCAATAGATGCAGAAAAAGCTTTTGACAAAACTCAACACCCATTTATGATAAAACCTTTCTACAAGGGGGTAAATAACATAATAAAGAATATATATGAGAAATCCACAGCTAACATTATACTCCTAGTAGGTATGAGGAACAAGAAAAGGATGCCCATTCTCACCATTTTTATTCAATATAGTATTGGAAGTCCTTGCCAGAGAAATTCGGGGAAAAAAGGGAGTGAGAGCCATCCCAAAATGAAAAGGAAGTAAAACTGGGCAGCCCAGGTGGCTCAGCTGTTTAGTGTCACCTTCACCCAGGGGGTGATCTTGGAGCCATGGGATCAAGTCCCATGTCAGGCTCCCTGCATGGAGCCTGCTTCTCCCTCCACCTGTGTCTTTGCCTCTCTCTCTCTCTCTCTCTCTCTCTCTCTCTCTCTCTCTCTCTCTCATTAATAAATAAAATCTTAAAAAAAAGAAAGAAAAGGAAATAAAACTGTCACTATTCACAGATGACGTGATCCTATATACAGAAGACCCTAAAGACTCTACACACAAAAATCCTGTTAGAATAAATAAACCTAGTAAAGTAGCAGGATACTAAATCAATATACAGAAATCTGTTGCATTTTTATACCCTAATGAACTATTAGAAAGAGAAATTAAGAAAAAAAATCCCTTTACAATTGCATCAGAAAGAATAAAATACTTGGGAATAAATTTAACCAGGAAGGTGAAAGATCTATACGCTAAAAACTATAAGACATTGATGAAAGAAATTGAAGAAGACACAAATAAATGGGAAAATATTCCATGCTTATGGATTGGAAAAATTAATATTGTTAAAATGTCCATGCTACTCAAAGCGATCTACAGATTCGGTGCAATCCCTATCAAAATCCCAGTGGCATTTTTCACAGAGCTACAACAAACAATCCTAAAATTTGAACAGAATAGAGAGTTCAGAGATAAACTCACACATATAGAATAATTAAATTACAACAAAGGAGCCAAGAATATATAATGGGGAAAGGACAGTCTCTTCAATAAATGGTGTTGGGAAAACTGTACAGTGACATGTAAAACATGAAACTAGATACTATTTTACACCATACACAAAGATGTACTCAAAATGGCTTAAAGTCTTGAAGATAAGATCTGAAAACATAAAACTCCTAGAAGACACAGGCATTAAGCTCCTTGACATTGGTCTTGGGATTGAATTTCTAGATCCAACTCCAAAAGCAAAGGCAACAAAAACGAAAATAAATAGTGGGACTGCATAAAACTAAAAAACTAGAAACTGAAAAGCTTCTGCACAACAAAGGAAACCATCAACAAAATGAAACACAACCAGAACACCTGGCTGCCTCATTCAGTGGAGCATTTGACTTTTGATCCTGGGGATACAAGTTCGAGCCCCGCACTAGATATAGAAATTACTTAAAATCTTTTTAAAAAAATGAAAAGGAAACCTCTAAATGGAAGAAGATTTTCACAAATGATATATCTGATAAGAGGTAAGTCTAAAAAAATATATAAAGAACTTATATGTCAACACCAAAAACCCCAAATAAACCAATTTTAAAATGGACAGAAGACCCGAATAGGCATTTTTTTTCCAAGGAAGACATACAGATGGCAAACACACATGAAAAAGTGTTCAATATCACTAATCATTAGGGAAATGCAAATCAAAACCACATTTAGATATCACCTTATGCCTGCCAGAATGGCTAGAATCAAAAACATAAGAAATAACAAGTGTTGTAGAGGATGTGAGGAAAGGGAATACACATACACTGTCAGTGGGAATGTAAATTGGTTCTGCCACTATGGAAAATAATATGGAGGTTCCTCAAAAAATTAAAAATAGAACTACATATAATCTAGTACTTACACATCTGAGTGTCTGTCCAAAGATAATTAGACACTAATTTGAAAAGATACATGCACTTCCACGTTTATTGCAGCATTATTTACAAAAGTCAACATATGGAAATAATCTAAGTGTTCATGGGTGAATAAATAATTTTATATATACATAAAATGGATAATAAAATATATAACTATATTAAATATATATAACATAGACTACTACTTAGCCATAAAAAAGAAAATCTTGCCATTTGCAACAATATGGGTGGACCTTGTTAGTGAATAAGTTAGATAAATCAGAGAAAGATGATAGTGAATGATTTCACTTATATGTGGAATCAAAAAAAGAAAAACACACCAATGGAACAAGCAAAACTCATAGATATGAGAACACATTGGTGGTTATCAGAGGAAAGGGGGTTGAGGATTGCAAAATGGTTAATGTGAGTCCGTTGTATGGTGATGGATGGTAATTAGACTTAAAGTGATGATCACTGGGCAGCCCGGGTGGCGCAGCGGTTTAGCGCCGCCTGCATCCCTGGGGTGTGATCCTGGAGACCCCAAATCAAGTCCCATGTTGGGCTCCCTGCATGGAGCCTGCTTCTCCCTCTGCCTCTGTCTCTGTCTCTCCCTCTCTCTCTCTCTCTGTCTCTCATGAATAAATAAAATCTTAAAAAAAAAAGTGATGATCACTTTGTAGTGTATAAAAAAGTTGAATTGTGTGGTATGCTTGAAACTAATATAATGTTAAATACTAATTTTACTTCAATAATAATAAGTCAATGGGACACCTGGGTGGCTCAGCGGTTTACAGCCTGCCTTCAGCCCCAGGCATAATCCTGGAGTCCCGGGATCAAGTCCCACATCAGGCTCCCTACAAGGAGCCTGCTTCTCCCTCTACCTGTGTCTCTGTCTCTCTGTCTCTGTCTCTCTTTGTGTCTCTCATGAATAAATAAATAAATAAATCTTTAAAAAAATAATAAATAAGTCAATGGCAGAGGAAGTGCTTTTATATTGCTATGGTTTCAGTTGCTGCAGAAGATCATGTGAGCTTTGGGTGCCACATCCTCTATTCCAATGGCTGGACACCTCCCCCCTCAACTGCCTTTGTCAGGTTTTGTAGGGTCAGAGCAGCATCAAGGCTCTCTATTTAACCTGTTAACTTTTTAAACAAATCTAAATACAGTTAAGGCAAATATCAAGAATTTGGTTCAATAATTCACCAGAAGAAACTCTTGTTTTGGAGCAAAGAATACATGCAGTGATTTTTGGAATGAGAAGCTTGGCAAATAAGTTTCATAGTATCTTCCAACAATCAGTTTTAGGCTATATGAAAATCTGTATAGTCCTTTTAGCCTGATGGTTTACTTGAGGGTGGTTTGTGGCAAATTAAAATAAAACGAAGTAAATGCAGAATCTCTTAGATGATAAAGGTTTTATTTTATTTATTTTTAAGTTGATGTAAATTGAATTTGGAGTATTTTTAAATGTGCCTCTCACATTTGTTGAAAAGATGAATGATTATGTACATGAATTAAATATCAATAATTTCTTCCCTTAAAATGTGCCAGTAAAATCAAGATAGAATAACTTTTTTTTTAACTGAAAACTAGATTTCTTGGGCAAGTTATGCTGAGTGGCCTGAAAGTTCGGGCTTTTTAATGCCAAAATAAGTTCCAGGACATCAGAGGTAACTTTCAGCCAAAGCTTTTGCGTGAGTAGTTTCTGGCAGTGTTGCATGTAGTCTGGCCAAGGTAATGTATTGGCCAATTCTTTGAATAATAATGTGTCATCTCATAAGAGAGTCCCTCTACAACAGATAATTCATAGTCAATTTGGCAACTAACTTCATTATTTCTCAGTAACTTTTTGTCTCTATTCATCTATCTTCTTAATCTCCAAATCACTCTCTGGTGTATTCACAATGGTAAGTGATAAAACTACTTGGCCTTAGTTGCCATTATTAAAAAAAAAAAAAAAAGGTTTAAAAATTGATTGGTTTCAGGATTTTGCCATTTCTTTGTTTCAGGAAATTGTAAGGGCTCCAATTTGGATAGGATGAATAGTAACCTTAAGTATTACTGCAAGAAATGGCAAATTAAAAAGTACTTAGAGTTCCCTTTCATGAGTAATGCTATATTTATTATATTTCTGTAATTCTAAATCTCCATCACTTGCAAAATCTGACACCAATTTAGTATATCCCATTTTTAAAGGGGAACTACAATGAAATATGTATATATTCTTTGTAAAATAATCCTAATTTTAGAAATGTTAAAATGTGGGAGAAATAGGAAGTAACAAAATTAAGGAAGTAATTTTGTCTGAGGTTTGTCTGAGATTCTGGAACAGTGTTTTAGGAAATTAAGATTGATAAACTTGAATAATATGGAATTTTGCAGGTCCTTTTGTTTTTCACAGTCAGTATAATGAATTGTTGAATAGCTGTGTAGAGGTTCCTTTCTTTTTTAAAAAAGATTGTATTTATTTATTTTTTTTTTTAATTTTTTTTGTTTATTTATGATAGTCACAGAGAGAGAGAGAGGCAGAGACACAGGCAGAGGGAGAAGCAGTCTCTATGCAGGCAGCCTGATGCAGGACTCTATCTCAGGCCCCCGGGATCGCAACCTGAGCCAAAGGCAGATGCTCAATCACTGAGCCACCTAGGTGCCCTAGAGGTTCCCTTCTTACCAGCCCCGGTTTTTCATATTTTTAGTAAATCTTTTCATGGGGACCTTTTTAAGCAAGTTGCTTAATAAATACTTGAATATGTATTCTGTTATACACAGATAAAGTATTTTAAGATTGGGGTATAGAGTTGGAGGTAAACAGAAAAATCAGGCTATTCTATTTCAAGATAAGATGCCAAAATGCAATTTTTATTGAACATTTAAAAATGCAATAAAAAGTTTAGAAAAGGAGGCTGATGACTACCCTTTATCATTAATGAGACATATCAATAATGGGAAAAACCCACACTTCCCAAATGTGGCACTGTTTCTTATTCAGATATTTAAACATAAGCATGTTTGTTTGAACAATTTACATTGTATTTCATGTGATGATGTTTATTCTTTTTATTACATATCTTTAGAACAGTTAGTAGGCTGAAGCCAAGAATACAATAAATTTACCATTGCCTAGCAAATGTTTTTGAAAGCCACATTGTTATTTACTCAACAAATAGATAATTGGCTTTAATTTTTAAGAAAAAAAATTCTAGGGATACAATGAACATATTTTGTTTTATATAGGTAAGCTACAGTCGATCTGTGTTTTATGCTATAGTTCTTTTCATTTTGTGTGTAATGTGCTTTAATTCCACATGCACTGATTTTGTATGCACAGCTTTAAAAATCTTAACTTTGAATCACATCATATGTATATATATATATGCATGAAAGGTATACAATATATTGATTCATAAGGGAAAGTAAACTACAAAATATACATAAAACAAATCTAATCCATAAGTGCAGTATTTAAAAACTAAAATGTATGATAACTAGGTAAGTGAACTCAATTCTTAACAGATGCGGTATTATGTTTCATAGTTTGTAACAAACCTTGTTTTTTTAAACTTTTGTGTATCATTATACTATCCAATCATGGCTATTTAATAAAGCATAATGGATGGATATTGACACAGTACTTAGAGAATAAATAAGAGAAACCAAACAAGATATCACATTGGCTACAGATGGGAACCAAGAACCAAAAGCAAAAGATTAATTTTGAAGAGCTGGCTGAGCTTCCTGTCAGAATGAGATTGAACCTGAAGACTGGCTTCTCTGACCTTTGCTACCTTGAGAATTATTTTTTGTCATGGTGTGTGTGTGTGTGTGTGTGTGTAGTATATACACAGGAGGCACAGATACACAGACAGCTACTGAAATGGAATAATTTGGAAGGTAACATTCTGGAAAGTAGTATCCTTAGGAGATTTGATTTCAGAAAATGTGTCACCTGGACATCTGCCTGCCTCCCATTGAATGGCTGATTGAGACCCAGAGCAGGGATCTGAAGAGTTGGGTATGGATCATAATGAATTCCTTGGCTTTGCCCCTGTTCTTATCCCGCTTTTACAAGGAGGGCGTATAAGGTGTTTTAAAATTAGGAAGCGATATGGTGTAATACTTCATGAGATTGGGCCTTGGAACTGGCAAACTAGGTTTGAGTCCTGGCCCTGCCCACACCAATTTCTCCACAGCAGGTGCCTCCAGCTAATGAGCTATTTAGTGGGCTCTGAAGGGTGGGAGGGAGGATGTGACCTCCTAGGGACTCTGCAGCTGGTCCGTCTTCTGGAGGAGTCCTCAGCAGCAGGCTAATAGCTGCTCATGCCCGAGCAAAGAGGCGGTCAGAGAACGGCTGAAACAATTCTGGATTTTGTTTTCCTCAGAGGTGTTTACCTGATCATTAGCCATTTGGTGGCACAGAAAATGTTCAATCCATCCATCTTCCTGTCTAGTGGCTTTTTCAGTTACCCCGTGAATTACACATTTTCACTGACTTAACACATAACATTGGCCCAGGTGCCCTCAAATGCAGCACTAACATGAAATACATGTGTTGACTCTGCAACCATTTTTATTTCTGTCTGAGACAGGTTTTAGGTCAGTAGATAAAACACTCTTGACATCTTTAATACCCTTTATAGGGCATTTTATAAATAATAGTTGTCAGTTGATAGTTTTTTTTTTTTTTTTCTCAAGCATTGATGAGATTTCAAAATAGAATTTGGTGGATGGCTGCAGGTTGTTTCTGGAAAATAAAGACAAGCTATTTACTTGTTTTAGCAGCAAATGCCTCTTTCATTATTTTGCCATTTTAAAAATGTTGTCTTAATGCCCCATGGAACATGTGGCACCAATGAGCTAATCAGAGTCAAAGAAAACATTGATTCAAGGAGTGGTTTGCAGCAATACTCTGCACTGGCGTTATGCTTACAGAAGGAAAGATTGTTAATGCTTAAATTGGGTGGGTTCTCAGAGTGGTTGGCCTTGGGTGAGGGGACACACAAAACTAAGAAACACGTGTCCTGGGTGTTAGAACCATGAAGAGAACCATAACATTGGAGGGGAGTGTTTTATTAAAAATATACACCAAATTCATATCTTACTTTTATAGTTTGATGAATGTTTACCAACTACATATGCTTACCAGTCTTGTGCTCAGAGCAAGAAATAGACATTATGAGAACCCCAAAGGTCCCCCGTGTTAACTTCTGATTTTCTTATACCCCCTAAGAAACCATTATCCCAACTTCTGACATCACAGGTTAGGTTTTCTGTTTTCGAACTTTATTTAGATGCAGTCATAGAATATGTGCACTTTTGTATCTGACTTCTTCTCTCAACGTTGTTTCTGTGAAATTCATCCATGTTGTTTTGTGCAATTGTGATTTGTTCATTGTAACTACTGTCTAAGAATAAAATTGTTCAGCTTTAATAGATACTGCCAATTTTCCATCATATCTGTTCCCTTTTAAAAATGCAAGTAATCGGGGCACCTGAGTGGCTTAGTCAATTAAGTGTTTGCCTTTGGCTCCGGTCATGATCCCAGGGTCCTGGGATAGAGCTCCGCCTTGGGCTCCCTGCTCACTGGAGAGTCGGTTTCTCCCCCTCCTTTTGCCCCTTCCCCTTCCTTGTGCTTTCACGCTCCTATGCTTGTGTGCTCTCATTCCACGCCCCCCCCCCTCATAAATAAAATATTTTTTTTAATGCAGGTAATCACAAAAGGTCTGTTGCTCTATCATGGTTTCTGAACTGTAGACTTAATGGAAAGACTACATCAGGATCATGGACTAGCCCTTATCTCTAATAAGGACACACTATTGTATACAGTTATAACACTATATTTGCTAACACCGTTATGTACAGTTTTCAGTTGTTTTATGTGAGTGTTATTGTATTTTAACTAAATACAATAGTTTGGGATTTTTTCTTGCTTTTTAATCATCTTTGTACCCTCAGCACCAATCACTGTATCTATAGATACTCCTACTAACCCCAATTTACAGGAGAGGTACAGGGAAGTAACTTGGTCAAAGTTATATAATAGGAAGTAGGGAAGATGCATGTACCTCCTTTACGTGTAAGTCATACAGGATCTTTAAAAAGTCTGACAGGGGCATAATCCTAAAGACCAGTCTTCTCTGCAGACAAAGCTCATAGGGTTAGTAGAGCCCTTAATAATTCCACAGAAGATAAAGCCTTTAGATAGTTTACATTAAAATATCTGAGATGAACTTTCTGCCTTATAATATTTACCAAAGCTAAATTCACACCAACCTCATAGCATAGTAGAGAGACATGGTTAAGAATAAAGGCCCCACACTGAGGGGGGCACTTGACGGGATGAGCACTGGGTGTTATTCTGTATGTTGGCAAATTGAACACCAATAAAAAATAAATTTATTATAAAAAAAAGAATAAAGGCCCCAGAACTGTAATGTCTACATTTAAATCCCCAACACTCCATCCAGAGAATCTAGTTCTCTGCAGAAAACACATCAGACCCTGTACTTTGCTTTTTTATGGGGTCTTGCACTGAGCTTATTTCTTCCATGTCCCTCTGCTTGGTAGGGAACTCACAGAGGAGCTGATGCCATGTTATTTGTAATCCCTTACAGTGCCTAGTGCTATGCGTTGATGATAAATATCAAAAGTATTTAAGGAACAATGAAATACTTCTATTTTATGTCACTTAACTATTTATACTGCATCTACTTTCCAAAGAACCAGAAACAACTTGCAAGGAGAAAAAAATGCAAAATATGGTATTTACATGTTTTGGGGCAATGGAGATAAACAGATCTCCATTTAGGTAATGATTTTGACTAAAATTCCTGGCAAACAGGGAAATATTTTGAGTAAAATGATTTATATTTTCTGAGAAAAAAAATACATATCTTGGATTTATTTATTTATAAGTCTGCCTTCCCCTCTAGTCAGGTAAGCTCTTTGTGAGTAGAGAATGGTTCTTATTTAAATTTGTAATCCTAGAGCCAATCACATGCTTAACATGTGAATACATGAATGAATGAATGAATGAATGAAAGAACAAAAAGAGAAAGGAAGGAAGAAAAAAATACCTTTCTGGGAACTATCATGAAAACAAGACTACTAGAATGACTTGTACACATCTGCCATAGCAACGTAAACACAGTGTAGAACACAGAAGTACAGACCAGAGTTGGCCTGTTTGGGTTTAATTCCTGACTCCTTTACTTGCTATGTGTATGCCCTTGAGCAAATTACTTAACTTCTCTGGGTATCAATTTCACCTATAAAGTAAGTTAATTATACCAACTGCCTCTTAAAGATTATATAAAATAATACATTTAAAGGTCTTGGCATTTAATAAGCATTTGACAAATGTTAGTAATTCATTCATTTAGCATTTTTTTTAATTCAACAGCTACAACATGACAGGTACTATTCTGAAATTGCTAAATGCTAAAGCCACAGAATTTAGCAAAACAAAGTCCCTAGTATTTTTTTTCAAAGTCCCTAGTATTATGGAGCTTGTATTCTAGCAGAATTTAGAGAGAGAAAACAAATAGCTATCTATAAAATGGGAAGTGCTATGAAAAAAATAAAGTAAAAAAGGTAGAAGGCATCATGGTGGGGAGGCGGCTCTTATACATTAGTGGGGTTAAAGAAAGTATCTCAGGTGAGATAGCCTCTGAGAAAGACTTGCAGTGTGGAGTGTGCTGAATATAACTATGGAGAACAAGGAGAAGTGAGAGAGAAGGACAGAGGGAAGTTGAGAGGCTGGAGCAATAGTGGGGTCTAGCTCATGGCCTTGTGAGGACATCGGAGTTTGATGGGAAGCCATTGGAAGGTTTTGGTCACACATGTAATGGAACATGATTGATTGGTCATTGTAAAAAATAATTCTGGTTGCTATGCGGAGAAGAAATGGTAGCAGAGTCTGAGACATAACAGGGAGAACAATTAGGAGGCTATTGAAATAGGCCAGACAAGAGTTGCTAGTGGCTTAGACTAGAATGGTGTCATTGGAAATGGGAAGAAGAGATAAAAATTGAGATACACATAAATGTAAACTTGATTCAGTTTAGTATTCAATTGGATGAGGGTGAGAGAGAAAGAGGAGTGAAAGTAAAAAAGATTTTTAGCCCAAGGAACTATGTCAACCGGAGTTGTCATTAAGATGGAAAAGATGGGCTTGCCTGGCTAGCTCAGTCAGAAGGGTATGCAATCTCGATCTCGGGGTCATGAATCTGAGCCCTCTGTTGTGTGTAGAGATTATTTGATAAATGTTTTTTAAAAAGATGGAAAAGCTGAGGAGGGTTTGCTCTAAGCAGTGAACATAGATAGAGAGTTATCAAAGATTCTGAGTTGAGTATAAGGTTCTTTTGTTCATTTACTGTTTATTGACCTCCTACTGTGTGGCAGCACCGTTCTAGACTCTTGGGGTAAATGAGTGGGGGAAAATGACAGTCTCTACCCCTTAGAAGTTTAAATGGGGTATCCCTGGGTGGCTCTGTGGTTTAGCGCCTGCCTTCGGCCCAGGGCGTGATCCTGGAGTCCTGGGATCGAGTCCCCACATCAGGCTCCCTGCATGGAGCCTGCTTCTTCCTCTGCCTGTGTCTCTGCCTCTCTCTCTCTCTCTCTCTCTCATGAATAAATAAATAAAATCTTTTTTAAAAAAGAAGTTTAAATGGAGGAGTACAATGGATAATATATAACTATAACAAACATGTAAGTAAACTTCCTGTTACTGTCTCAATTCACCTTATGGGCATTCAAATAATCTGCTACTAAAGGCATTGGACCACAGCCTTTTCAGTTGTCTCAGATGATACTTTCCAATTTGCATCTTTTTCCTCAGGCCTGCTCAGATGAAATAGACTCTTTGTCATACAGTTCACACAATGCTATCTCTAGACAGTGTTTATATCTGGATTCTCTAGGATGAAATACACCTGTGCATACTTATTTAGACTTAGTGTTGCCTAGGTATTTATGGAAGTCTGGTGGTCTAGTTTAGGGGCACCAGCTCCTCTCTGCTTAAGTTGTTTCTAGTGGATAATTTATTAAAGAATCATCTTATTGTAATTTTTCAAACTCATATTTGTATTTCACTGCCCATACTCAAAACCTGTCTAGCTTCTTGCTCACCTTGTTACTTACACATTGGTGCAGTCTTTTCCAGTGCATTCCATATCACTCTAGGTCCAAGAGACAGACCATGAAAAGAGTGTTCTGTGCTCAGAGAAGAAAAGCCACATTCTATATCCCCCACTTGGAAACTCACAATGTACATGACTATTGTTAAGGCTTTGAGAAGTGTCACAGTAAGAAACTTGTTTAAAACTGTTCACTCAGCATGTCCAAGACTTACTTTACCATAATATAGAAATTAGCCAACATTCCACAGAACTACTGTTTCAGAGTTCACACTTAGGGAAAATTCTGGGTGGACCAACAGCATCATTGGCAAGAAATCCAGATAAATGGGGTCCAGTATAGATGACAGCTTTGTGTGAACTTAAGCAAAGCAGTTAACCTCTCTGTTTCTTAGTTTTCTCATTTGTAAAATAGGGATAATAACAGACTACCTTAAGGTTTCTTGAGGCTCCTCTCAGTGTTTCTAAATGTGTAAAACATGAATAAAAGCACTTTATACAAGTTTAAATAATATAGTTATAAATCTTGTTTTGTCTCTTTAATCAAGCATTTAATTTCCATCTATTTTATTTTATTTTATTTTATTTTATTTTATTTTATTTTATTTTATTTTATTTTATTTTCCTTATTCATGAAAGACACACACAGAGAGAGGCTGAGACATAGGCAGAGGGGGAAGCAGGCTCCTCGCAGGAAGCCTGATGTGGGACTTGATCCCAGGATCCCGGGATCATGACCTGAGCCAAAGGCAGATGCCCAGGCACCCCTAATTTCCATCTCATGTGTAAAGTAATATTATTAACATGCATAGTAATTTATTGCAAAGTTAACTTTCCTCTCACCAATGGTTTAGTTTGTACTTGTTATCCACTTGTTCAGTGGAAATGATCTCCTCCTATAGGAAGTCACCCTCAGTTTGGTCTTCTCTCTTCCCTCTTACTTTTTTGGTGACTCATTAAGAAAGTCTGCCTCTTCGCTGGTATATAGCTCTGCAAGAGTAAGACCATGTTCTCAGTGCCTGGCACGTAGCAGAAGTTCAGTTAATATTGAGCTGAATCCTAAATTGTTCAATTTCTATGAGTTACATCATCCTGTTTTCAATTTTGGTACCCACAAAATTGGGGGAAAGGAGCTCTTGTTCCTTCATCTTGAGTATGTTTATCATCAGGGTTCCCACAACGTAATCCTTCACTGACTTTGCTTTGGTTCTAGTTCTGAGAACAAATTGTCCTGTGGTTCAGGGCACTGCCTGCTTTCCTACTGGGATTTGGGCTGTTTCTTCCCTTTTATTCCTTCCTTGTCTCCTAGTGAAGTCAATCACTAATTGATAGAAGTAGGGACAACTCCAAGGCTTCCTTATTTCTTCTTTTCTTTCTCCTTTCTCCTCATTTTGAACATCTTTATTTTGACTTCATTTCATATACTCTATACTTGTCATCACATTTCTGTTTGAAGACACTTTCAGGAGACCAAGAGCCCATAGCCCTTTCATTTACCTGTGGGTCTTAAGAAAATTCTGACTGCCTGGCTGAGACCACGCCCCTCTTCATCCCCCTATTCTCTCCTTTATTCCTTCAACTAATTGTCTTGCTTTCATTGCTTGTAAGTTCTCTATAACGCCATTTCTTCATATAGGCACCAACCTATGGGAAACTTGAGAGAAAACATTCAAAGTATAAAGGAGAACAAAGAGCATGTACCATAGCTAATGAGTAATCAGCAACTTATATCTGCTGCTCACAACAATGCAGTCACACAGGACCCTGCCTTTAGAATGCATAATGCTCTGCTATCCCAGGCTTAAAATTCTTCATGATTTTTGAACAGAGGGCCCGACGTTTTTACTTTGTACTCAAATTGTGTAGCTGGTCCTGAAGGAAATGCCTGTGCTAGAAACTGGGGGAGGGGCCCAGAGAGGTAGAATAGCTGTGTCCAACCCCTGTGCAAATCTGACCCTGAGTGCAGGTGAGAGGAAGGGCAGGGTAGGTGGAATTGTCCTAGACTGACTACAATACAGCTGAAGAAATGCTCAGTTAAGTCATCACAGGGTGGGGTCCTTACCAAATTGGTAAAATCAAAGGATCTCTGGGTCTCCCAGGAACCTGGCTGCCTCGGCCTTGCTGCTGGCTAGGAGCAGCTGTGGGAAGCATGGTCTCTGCACAAACCAAGGGAAGTTCAGAGCGGCAGCTAGGGCCCTAGGTCCCTTATAGTACCTGTAGTTGGAGATCTTCAAGACACAATCTCAGGACTCCACATAGCATTCCCTGTACCCCCCAACCTCTTCCTGAGGCCTCTGGGAGATTCAAAATTAACATCAGTATCTGTGCTATTTTCCTATTGCTGCCCTAACAAATTGCTACAGACTTGGTGGTTTAAAACAACACAACTGTTTTTTCCTATAGTTCTGTAGGTCAGAAATTCAACATGGGTCTCATTGAGCCAAACTCAAGGTGTCAGCAAGGTGGTCTTTTTTACTGGTAGCTCTAGGAAATAATGTTTCCTTTTCTTTTTTTACCTTCTGGAGGCCTCCTGCATTCCTTGATTCATGGCCTCATTCCTGTATCTTCAAAGCAATGTGCATCTCTCTGGGCCTTTATTCTGTAGTCAGGACTTCTCTGACCACAGCTGGGAAGCATTCTCTGATTTTAAGAATTCATGTGATTAGATGGGCCTACCTGGATGATCCAGGATACTATCCCCACCTCAAGGTCATTCATTTCATTATATCTGCAAAAATTACTTTTTTTCCTGTAAAGAAATACATTCAGATTTCAGGGGTTAGGATGGGGTCTCTTGGAAAGCTATTATTTTGCCTACCACACTATTTTTCACTTTAAACTAGTTTTTCTTCACAAATCTCTCTCTTTTTACAAGGGGTGTCTTGATTTTTGTGGCCTGTTAGGTGGTGAAAAATGTGTCATTCTGTGGCCTATAATAGTGAACATAAATGATATTGATGGCAAATGAATGAATGAATGCAGCGTTCTGTTTTACCTCAAACGAATGGTAAAACTCTTAAAAGAAAAATTGCAGGGGCTGAGCGCGGAGTCCGGGGCGGGGCGCAGCCTCCCTGCTCCGCGGGGCCGAGCGGGCGCAGCGGGCGCAGCGGGCGCGGGGCGGGGGGGCGCCTCGGGGGGATGCAGGTGCCTCCCGGGGCCGGCGTGTAGAGAGGGCGGTGGAGGGGACAGAGGCGGCGGCCACGGCGACCCCGGCAACCTGGGGTCCTCCGTCTTGGCGAGCAAGACCAAGACCAAGAAGAAGCACTTGGTAGCGCAGAAAGTGAAGCTCTTTCGGGCCAGCGATGCCCTGCTCAGCGTCCTGGTGTGGGGGGTAAACCGCTCCATCAATGACTGAGCCACGTTCAGATCCCTGTTAGGTTGATGCCAGATGACTTCAGAGCCTCTTCAAAGATAAAGGTGGACAATCACCTTTTTAACAAAGACAGCATGCCAAGCCACTTCAAGTTTAAGGAATACTGCCCGATGGTTTTCCGTAACCTGCGGGAAAGGTTTGGCCTCGATGACCAGGATTTCCGGAATCCCCGCACCAGGAGCGCGCCCTCCCAGCGACTCCCAGGCTCGCAGCGGGGCTCGGTTCCACACCGCCCAAGGCAAAAGATACATCATCAAGACCATCACGAGTGAAGATGTGGCCGAAATGCACAGCATCCTGCCACCGGTACATCGTAGAATGTCACGGGATCACGCTGCTTCCCCAGTTCTTGGGCATGTACCGGCTTAATGTTGATGGAGTTGAAATATACGTGATTGTTACAAGGAATGTGTTCAGCCACCGTTTATGTGTATATAGGAAATACGACTTAAAGGGCTCTAGGGCGGCTCGAGAGGCCAGCGACGAGGAAAAGGCCAAAGAACTACCGACTTTAAAGGATAATGATTTCATTAATGAGGGTCAAAAGATTTATATTGTTGGGACCTCTGGGTGGCGCAGCGGTTTGGCGCCTGCCTTTGGCCCAGGGCGCGATCCTGGAGACCCGGGATCGAATCCCACGTCGGGCTCCCGGTGCATGGAGCCTGCTTCTCCCTCTGCCTGTGTCTCTGCCTCTCTCTCTCTGTGACTATCATAAATAAATTAATTAATTTAAAAAAAAGATTTATATTGTTGACAACAACAAAAAGGTGTTCCTGGAAAAACTGAAGAATGATGTCGAGTTTCTCGCCCAGTTAAAGCTCATGGGCTACAGCCTGCTGGTGGGAATCCACGATGTGGAGAGAGCCCAACGGGAGGAGGTGGAGTGTGAAGAGAATGACGGGGACGGGGACGAGGGGGGTGAGAGCGATGGCACCCACCCCGTCGGGACCCCTCCAGACAGTCCCGGGAACACGCTGAACAGCTCCCCGCCCTTGGCTCCTGGGGAGTTTGATCCGAACATTGACGTTTATGGAATTAAATGCCATGAAAACTCGCCCAGGAAAGAGGTGTACTTTATGGCCATTATTGACATTTTGACTCATTACGATGCAAAAAAGAAAGCAGCCCACGTGGCGAAAACCGTTAAGCGTGGTGCTGGTGCAGAGATCTCGACCGTGAACCCAGAACAGTATTCAAAGCGCTTTTTGGACTTTATTGGCCACATCTTTATTTTTTTTATTTATTTATGATAGTCGCAGAGAGAGAGAGAGAGAGAGAGAGAGGCAGAGACACAGGCAGAGGGAGAAGCAGGCTCCATGCACCGGGAGCCCGACGTGGGATTCGATCCCGGGTCTCCAGGATCACAGCCTGGGCCAAAGGCAGGCGCTAAACCGCTGCGCCACCCAGGGATCCCCTATTGGCCACATCTTGACGTAACCTCCCACATGGCCTTGGACAGACGTGAGCCCGGGAAGGAGAAAGAGGTGGCTTCGGTGTAGGAAACATGAAAACCAAACTCAGTGAAGCACACCTCCTCGTTTACATCTTCAGGCCAAGACGACTGATTTGGAGGCTACTCGCTTTAACAGCTCCTGATATTTCCCAGCATCGTTCTAGCTATTTCTGACACGTGTGTGTGCCGTGCACGTGTGTGTGTCTGTGCGTGTGTATTAAAAATTAATCAATGAAAGCCGATCAGCTTCAGTCAGAGTGCGTTTGGGCAACAGGCCTCTGATTCCTGCTGTGGATGGATGGACGGATGGATGAGCACATGCGGGGGGAGGGGGTGAAGGAAATGCATGTCAGACCAACCATGTTGGCGTCACGCAATAAACTGTGGATCAGTTTATTTTCTGGAGTCGAAAGATGTGATAGTTTTCATAATAATAATGAAGATAATAATAATGATGATAATAATGATGGTGATTAAAAGAAAAAAACTTAAAAAAGAATTACAGATCAATTAACTGGTGCATGTGTTTGTAAATTTTCATTCTAAAGCAGCAGTTCTCAACCTTGAACTTATATCAGAATCACCCAAGGGGAGAGGGAGGGGCAAGATGGCGGAGGAGTAGGGTCTCCAGGTCACCTGTCCTCAGCAAATTACCTAGAAAACCATCCAATCATCCTGAAAACCTACGAATTCGGTCTGAGATTTAAAGAGAGACCAGCTGGAACGCTACAGTGAGAAGAGTTCGCGCTTCTATCAAGGTAGGAAGACGGGGAAAAAGAAATAAAGACACAAAAGGCCTCCGAGGGGGAGGGGCCCCGCGAGGAGCCGGGCTGAGGCCGGGGCGAGTGTCCCCAGGACAGGAGAGCCCCGTCCCGGAGGAGCAGGAGCTGCACCGACCTTCCCCGCGGAAAGGGGCTCCCCGGGAATTGGAGCAGGATCCCCAGAAAGGCGGGGACGCCCTCGGGCTCCCTGGGACAGTAACAGAGGAACTGCGCCCCGGAGAGTGCGCCGAGCTCCCTAAGGGCTGCAGCGCTCGGCGGGACCCGGAGCAGCTCGGAGGGGCACGGGCGGCGGCTCCGCGGAGGGGGCTGCGGGGCTCCGGGAACAGCTCAGCGGCGGCTCGCGCAGAGGAAGAAGCTCCGCGCGGAGGGGGCTGCGCGGCTCCGGGAACAGCTCGGAGAGGCTCGGGCGGCGGCTCCGCGGAGGGGGCTGCACCGCCGGGAGCGCGAATCCAACAGCGCAGGCTCCAGAGCACAGGGCGCCGGGACACAGCCCAGGATCCGGCCTCCCCCGGGACAGGCAGAGGCCGGGAGGGCCCAGGACAGCAAGGACGCTCCTGCCTGGAACTGAGCAGATCAGCGGCCCCGCCCCGGAGCCCCCAGGCCCTGCAGAAGGAGAGCCCCGGAGCTACTGCGGGGGCTGGATCCAGGGTCCCAGAGCTGCCCCCGCCACTGTGGCTTCCTCCCGGGGCCTCACGGGGTGAACAACCCCCACCGAGCCCTGCACCAGGCAGGGGCAGAGCAGCTCCCCCAAGTGCTAACACCTGAGAATCAGCACAGCAGGCCCCTCCCCCAGAAGACCAGCGAGACGGACCAGTTCCAAGGGAAATCAAGGGACTTAAACTACACAGAATCGGAAGATACTCCCCCGTGGTTTTTTTTTTGTTTTTTGTTTTTTTGTTTTTGTTTTTGTTTTTTTGTTTTTTTTTTTGTTTTTGTTTTGTTTTGTGCTTTTTTTTCTCTCTTTCTTCTTGATTTCTGATTGCTTCCCCCACCCCCCCTTTTTTCTTTTTTCTCCTTTCTTTCTTTTTCTTTCTTTTTCTTCTCTTTTTCCCCTATTTTTTTCTTCTTTCTCTTTTTTCTTTTTCTCTTTTCTTTCCTTCTCTCTCTTTTTCTCCTTTTCCCAATACAACTTGTTTTTGGCCACTCTGCACTGAGCAAAATGACTAGAAGGAAAACCCCTCAAAAAAAAGAATCAGAAACAGCCCACTCTCCCACAGAGTTACAAAATATGGATTACAATTCAATGTCAGAAAGCCAATTCAGAAGCACTATTTTACAGCTACTGGTGGCTCTAGAAAAAACCATAAAGGACTCAAGAGACTTCATGACTGCAGAATTTAGATCTAATCAGGCAGAAATTAAAAATCAATTAAATGAGATGCAATCCAAGCTAGAAGTCCTAACGACGAGGCTTGACGAGGTGGAAGAACGAGTGAGTGACATAGAAGACAAGTTGATGGCAAAGAGGGAAACTGAGGAAAAAAGAGACAGGCAATTAAAAGACCATGAGGATAGATTAAGGGAAATAAATGATAGCCTGAGGAAGAAAAACCTACGTTTAATTGGGGTTCCTGAGGGCGCGGAAAGGGACAGAGGGCCAGAATATGTATTTGAACAAATCCTAGCTGAAAACTTTCCGAATCTGGGAAGGGAAACAGGCATTCAGATCCAGGAAATAGAGAGATCCCCCCCTAAAATCAACAAAAACCGTTCAACACCTCGACATTTAATAGTGAAGCTTGCAAATTCCAAAGATAAGGAGAAGATCCTTAAAGCAGCAAGAGAAAAAAAGTCCCTGACTTTTATGGGGAGGAATATTAGGGTAACAGCAGACCTCTCCACAGAGACCTGGCAGGCCAGAAAGGGCTGGCAGGATATATTCAGGGTCCTAAATGAAAAGAACATGCAACCAAGAATACTTTACCCAGCAAGGCTTTCATTCAAAATGGAAGGAGAGATAAAGAGCTTCCAAGACAGGCAGGAACTGAAAGAATATGTAACCTCCAAACCAGCTCTGCAAGAAATTTTAAGGGGGACTCTTAAAATTCCCCTTTAAGAAGAAGTTCAGTGGAACAATCCACAAAAACAAGGACTGAATAGATATGATGACACTGAACTCATATCTGTCAATAGTAACTCTGAATGTGAACGGGCTTAATGACCCCATCAAAAGGCGCAGGGTTTCAGACTGGATAAAAAAGCAGGACCCATCTATTTGCTGTCTACAAGAGACTCATTTTAGACAGAAGGACACCTACAACCTGAAAATAAAAGGTTGGAGAACCATTTACCATTCAAATGGTCCTCAAAAGAAAGCAGGGGTTGCCATCCTTATATCAGATAAATTAAAATTTACCCTGAAGACTATAGTGAGAGATGAAGAGGGACACTATCTCATACTCAAAGGATCTATCCAACAAGAGGACTTAACACTCCTCAATATATATGCCCCGAATGTGGGAGCTGCCAAATATTTAAACCAATTAATAACCAAACTCAAGAAATACCTTGATAATAATACACTTATACTTGGTGACTTCAATCTAGCTCTTTCTACCCTGGATAGGTCTTCTAAGCACAATATCTCCAAAGAAACGAGAGCTTTAAATGATACACTGGACCAGATGGATTTCACAGATATCTACAGAACTTTACATCCAAACTCAACTGAATACACATTCTTCTCAAGTGCACATGGAACTTTCTCCAGAATAGACCACATACTGGGTCACAAATCGGGTCTGAACCGATACCAAAAGATCGGGATAGTCCCCTGTATATTCTCAGACCATAATGCCTTGAAATTAGAACTTAATCACAACAAGAAATATGGAAGGACCACAAACACGTGGAGGTTAAGGACCATCCTGCTAAAAGATGAAAAGGTCAACCAGGAAATTAAGGAAGAATTAAAAAGATTCATGGAAACTAATGAAAATGAAGATACAACCGTTCAAAATCTTTGGGATGCAGCAAAAGCAGTCCTGAGGGGGAAATACATCGCAATACAAGCATACATTCAAAAACTGGAAAGATCTCAAATTCAAAAGCTCACCTTACACATAAAGGAACTAGAGAAAAAGCAACAAATAGACCCCACCCCCAGCAGAAGAAGAGAGTTAATTAAAATTCGAGCAGAACTCAATGATATCGAGACCAAAAGAACTGTGGAACAGATCAACAGAACCAGGAGTTGGTTCTTTGAAAGAATTAATAAGATAGATAAACCATTAGCCAACCTTATTAAAAAGAAGAGAGAGAAGACTCAAATTAATAAAATCATGAATGAGAAAGGGGACATCACTACCAACACCAAGGAAATACAAACGATTTTAAAAACATATTATGAACAGCTGTACGCCAATAAATTAGGAAATCTAGAAGAAATGGACGCATTCCTGGAAAGCCACAAACTACCAAAACTGGAGCAGGAAGAAATAGAAAACCTGAACAGGCCAATAACCAGGGAGGAAATTGAAGCAGTCATCAAAAACCTCCCAAGACACAAGAGTCCAGGGCCAGATGGCTTCCCAGGGGAATTCTATCAAACGTTTAAAGAAGAAATCATACCTATTCTACTAAAGCTGTTTGGAAAGATAGAAAGAGATGGAGTACTTCCAAATTCGTTCTATGAGGCCAGCATCACCTTAATTCCGAAACCAGACAAAGACCCCACCAAAAAGGAGAATTACAGACCAATATCCCTGATGAACATGGATGCAAAAATTCTCAACAAGATACTAGCCAATAGGATCCAACAACATATTAAGAAAATTATTCACCATGACCAAGTAGGATTTATCCCTGGGACACAAGGCTGGTTCAACACTCGTAAAACCATCAATGTGATTCATCATATCAGCAAGAGAAAAACCAAGAACCATATGATCCTCTCATTAGATGCAGAGAAAGCATTTGACAAAATACAGCATCCATTCCTGATCAAAACCCTTCAGAGTGTTGGGATAGAGGGAACTTTCCTCGACATCTTAAAAGCCATCTACGAAAAGCCCACAGCAAATATCATTCTCAATGGGGAAGCACTGGGAGCCTTTCCCCTAAGATCAGGAACAAGACAGGGATGTCCACTCTCACCACTGCTGTTCAACATAGTTCTGGAAGTCCTCGCCTCAGCAATCAGACAACAAAAAGACATTAAAGGCATTCAAATTGGCAAAGAAGAAGTCAAACTCTCCCTCTTCGCCGATGACATGATACTCTACATAGAAAACCCAAAAGCCTCCACCCCCAGATTGCTAGAACTCATACAGCAATTTGGTAGCGTGGCAGGATACAAAATCAATGCCCAGAAATCAATGGCATTTCTATACACTAACAATGAGACTGAAGAAAGAGAAATTAAGGAGTCAATCCCATTTACAATTGCACCCAAAAGCATAAGATACCTAGGAATAAACCTAACCAAAGAGGTAAAAGATCTATACCCTAAAAACTATAGAACACTTCTGAAAGAAATTGAGGAAGACACAAAGAGATGGAAAAATATTCCATGCTCATGGATTGGCAGAATTAATATTGTAAAAATGTCAATGTTACCCAGGGCAATTTATACGTTTAATGCAATCCCTATCAAAATACCATGGACTTTCTTCAGAGAGTTAGAACAAATTATTTTAAGATTTGTGTGGAATCAGAAAAGACCCCGAATAGCCGGGGGAATTTTAAAAAAGAAAACCTTAGCGGGGGCATCACAATGCCAGATTTCAGGTTGTATTACAAAGCTGTGGTTATCAAGACAGTGTGGTACTGGCACAAAAACAGACACATAGATCAATGGAACAGAATAGAGAACCCAGAAGTGGACCCTGAAATGTACGGCCATCTAATATTCGATAAAGGAGGAAAGACTATCCATTGGAAGAAAGACAGTCTCTTCAATAAATGGTGCTGGGAAAATTGGACATCCACATGCAGAAGAATGAAACTGGACCACTCTCTTTCACCATACACAAAGATAAACTCAAAATGGATGAGAGATCTAAATGTGAGACAAGATTCCATCAAAATCCTAGAGGAGAACACAGGCAACACCCTTTTTGAACTTGGCCACAGTAACTTCTTGCAAGATACATCCACGAAGGCAAAAGAAACAAAAGCAAAAATGAACTATTGGGACTTCATCAAGATAAGAAGTTTTTGCACAGCAAAGGATACAGTCAACAAAACTAAAAGACAACCTACAGAATGGGAGAAGATATTTGCAAATGACATATCAGATAAAGGGCTAGTTTCCAAAATCTATAAAGAACTTATTAAACTCAACACCAAAGAAACAAACAATCCAATCATGAAATGGGCAAAAGACATGAAGAGAAATCTCACAGAGGAAGACATGGACATGGCCAACATGCACATGAGAAAATGCTCTGCATCACTTGCCATCAGGGAAATACAAATCAAAACCACAATGAGATACCACCTCACACCAGTGAGAATGGGGAAAATTAACAAGGCAGGAAACAACAAATGTTGGAGAGGATGCGGAGAAAAGGGAACCCTCTTACACTGTTGGTGGGAATGTGAACTGGTGCAGCCACTCTGGAAAACTGTGTGGAGGTTCCTCAAAGAGTTAAAAATAGACCTGCCCTACGACCCAGCAATTGCACTGTTGGGGATTTACCCCAAAGATTCAGATGCAATGAAACGTCGGGACACCTGCACCCCGATGTTTCTATCAGCAATGGCCACAATAGCCAAACTGTGGAAGGAGCCTCGGTGTCCATCGAAAGATGAATGGATAAAGAAGATGTGGTTTATGTATACAATGGAATATTACTCAGCAATTAGAAACGACAAATACCCACCATTTGCTTCAACGTGGATGGAACTGGAGGGTATTATGCTGAGTGAAATAAGTCAATCGGAGAAGGACAAACAGTGTATGTTCTCATTCATTTGGGGAATATGAATAATAGTGAAAGGGAATATAAAGGAAGGGAAAAGAAATGTTGGGAAATATCAGGAAGGGAGACAGAACATAAAGACTCCTAACTCGGTGAAACGAACTAGGGGTGGTGGAAGGGGAGGAGGGCGGGTGTTGGAGGGGAATGGGTGACGGGCACTGAGGTGGACACTTGACGGGATGAGCACTGGGTGTTTTTCTGTATGTTGGTAAATTAAACACCAATAAAAGTTAAAAAAAAAAATAAAAAAAAAAAAAAATAAAAAAAAAAAAATAAAAAGTTAAAAAAAAAAAAAAAAAAAAAAAAAAAAAAAAAAAGAATCACCCAAGGGGTGTTGTAAAGTCCTGATACCCAGGCACACGACATACAAATTAAGTCATAATTTCTGGGGCCATAAATGGCCTTAAAAAGCTTTCAGGTAATTCCAGTGTGTAATCAGGGTTATGATGTTTTACAAACCTTAAATTGTGTAATATATTCTTAACTTGGGGAATGACAAATGAAGAGTTTTTAACATTAGACTTTTAAATAGTAGGTGGTCTTTGTATTGAATAACTTTGACTTGTAAGATCTGAATAGATTGATGAAAAGCAGATAGTTTCATTTATCGCAGGCAGCCATGACCTGTAGTCAAAGCACCAATAATTTATTTTCATTTTTAAAATAATAGAGGATAAATGATATTGTTCCCATTCTTTCTTTATGATTAGAAAAACCTGAGAGGCATTAATATTATAGGCCTTAGAACCAAAATAACTAACAAACAAATCAGGTATTAAAAATGCCCAAAATAGGGGGTGCCTGGGTGGCTCAGCCATTTAAGCATCTGACTTCACCTCAGGTCGTGATCTCAGGGTCCTGGGATTGAGCTTCATGTCAGGCTCCCTGTTCAGCGAGGTGTCTGCTTTTCCCTCTCACTTTGCCCCTCCCCCTGCTTGTTCTCTCTCTCAAATAAATAAATAAAATCTTTTAAAAATGCCCAAAATAGAAAAAAAAAACTCACAAATGGAAAACTTCGAATAAATAATATATATATGTATATATATATATATATATAATACACAATTATAATTAAGAAACTGGGATATTTACCTTTTCTAGTGTTAAATTTGTATTATCCTAAAATCTGCCAGCCAATATTACTTAAAACTGGATAAAATAGCACCACTTCAACACACTGGGAGGAATAATGGGACAATATAAAACTAATCTGGCCAGAAGATTCTGGCCAGACATGCAAGGGTCTCATTTCCGAACAACTTGAGGAGCCATTTGACCCAGCATCAGGGAAAACAGAAAGAGAACTTCAGTCATTTGCTTATTTAACTATTTTTAAAGACATAATTAGTTCTATTGAATTATTGCAGTGGAGGAAGGATGGAAATATGAGAACTAGTGCAAAGTAGGAGGGGAAATAAAGGCAGTGGGAACTCAACTTGAAAATTTCAAAAGCTAAATAATGTTGAAAACAAGGACCACATTGGTTTAACGTCTTGTTTCCTTTTGTTTATTACTGGGCAGTAGAACGTTTGTGGGCCTGTGTATGGAAGCAGTATTGGTAGGTTCAATGTACCCACATTTCACTGATCTTGGTTCTGCTGAGGGCAGTTCTAAACAAATGGTTGATAGAGTGGTCTTTATGTTTGTTCTCAGATGATGGATTCACCTGATAGCCCAGGCTCCCACTCTGCCTATTGTAAAATGAATTTAGTCCCTCTTTGGAGTATATAAGCTGCTTACAGAGAGAGAAAAGAGCAGGGATGAGTCAAACTGCAGACAGGATATCGAGACTTATTTGTCCTCTCCAGTGACTGGTCACATGAAGAAACAAAATCCATTTTCCAGCCATTTTATTCAATACACTTCACAGACTTTCAAGTTCCTAAAAAAAGACCAGTGAAAGGCAAATGTCTGATTATTCTCCCCATTCTGGCAAAGAAATTGGTTTCTCTCCTTTTGTTTCTCTACATTTTATTCTTGCCCTCCTCTCCTGAAGAGATCAAACAGCACAGAATCTTTGGGACCACCTTTAAGATATAATGCATTTTTTTAAAAGACTCCTTTCCAAACTGGGAAGCAGATAACAACATGGTTTTGAAAATGACATCTTCCCCACTCCCAATGCCTAGCCACTCAGGCTTATTAACTAATCAGTCATCACTCAGGGTATACCTGAAATAAATCAGTTATTAGAAACTGAAGTGTTCTTTTTTGGGGGGGGTTGTTTGGTTTTTATAGATAACTTGTTATCTTTGAGGTTACTAATATTGTGCATGGTTCATTCATCATGTGTAATCAAGAAAAAGAAAAAAAGAAAAAATAAGAAAGAAAGGAAAGAAAGAAGAAAAAAGAAAGAAAGAAAAGAAAAGCTCTTCTCTTTACCAAAACAATGCATAATTCCTTCCAGTAAATGGAATATTGTCCTCATAGACTGATTTTGATGTTGTTGCTGTTCTCATTGAGTGTAGTCATTTTCTGGGTTTATGATAAATTTAGGTGAAAGATTGTCAAGTGCCGCATTTGGGAGATTGATGAGGTGTTCCTTTTCCTCCTTATAAATTCACCCAGAAGTGCACCAGTTTTCAGGGGGCCTTTTTTCCATGCAGAGGACTGAATTAGTCCCACATTAGTTAACATTTAAGATAATAATAACGATAAAATTTATTGTCTGGAAATGAAAATATCAATCTCTCATACCCAATTTGTCTGTTGTGCTTTGGTACAACCTCAATCAAAATTGAGTTAATCAGGAGTGACCTCATAGGGTCACTAACTCTAAAATTAATTCTGGTTTTAATGATATATGCCTCTAATTTATACCTAAAAAGTGTGGACCACCTGTGTTGTTGACTGGTTGTGATCATCTTGAGACCTAAGGGATTTGTATCAAGAAAAAATCCAGACATACAGGATACATGTTTCTTTAAAGTGATGCTATAAAAATTATTTTCTCGATTAAATCTGTTATTCATTTTTTATTTTGTAAAGCCATAAAACTCGTGGCTTTGAAATGATTGAATATATGTTTGTGATTTGTTTTCACTAGCCTCTTTCCTTATTCCCTGTCTCCAATGACACCATTCATGTAGCATAACCACAAATCTTTTAAAGCACATTTCGTAGACAGGACTGCATTTGGCAGGGCTATAGCTTGCAGTGATACAATTTTATAGAAAATAGCAGTATTAATTAGATATATGCTGGTGAGCTAGAAGTAAATGTTTATGATTATTGTCTAAAGCCAAACAGGAAAATGTAAAAGCAATAATAAATATGTTCTCTCTCATTCCAATATACCAGCTTAGGCAAATTTTTGGCTGGAGAAGCATAAGTGAGTAATTAGATAATTGCTGCCTTGATTGAGCTTAATAGGAAACATTTCAATTAGGCTAAAACTACACAGAAAGGAAGTGGGTTTTTTACAAAGGGAAACATTCCTTGTCATGCAACTGTCAGCTTGTGCCCACACTAAGAGATGGGATTAAGTGGATCTCTGCAAAGGAAACAAAAAAGAAATGATTGCAGTAATTAGACCTATACTTAAACATTGTGTCTTCTGATAGAATTTCTTGATGATTCTAGGCTCGATAACGCAGCCCCTATAAATTTCTTGCCTGTAACAAATTACTGCCTTAAATCTATGGCAAAACAAGTTCCTGGAAAAAAAAAAGTTATGATTTTCTCATACTACAAAAACTAACATTCTAGAATTGCAGGCCTCTTCATGAAGCCACCTGCATGCTAGCAAATAATCAGAAAAGCCATTTGGGGCTAGTTTGCATGGTTAATAGTCTCTCCTTAGCATACCTTGAGTGTATGTATCCAGTTCCTGACTCAGAGCTGGAACCAGATGTAAAAATGCTCCTTTCAAAGAATAAATGTCCGAAGAACAGTACTATTCTTAATGTCCTGGGAGTTGAGGTAGTGATGTGACCCTTTGATCTGTCAGCATAGGGGTTTTATCCATTGGGAAGGCACATGGTTCCACCCATGGGTGGTTAAATTCATGGGAATGATGTAATATAGATGCCATTTCAGGGCCCCAGCAGGTTGCAAATTGCCTAGCCCAAGGCCTCACACATATAGACACTTAGTAAATTGATGTTTTAATATTGCTTTATTTTGTTTAAGATTTTTAATTTATTTATTCATGAGAGACACACACAGAGAGAGAGAGAGAGAGAGAGAGGCAGAGACACAGGCAGAGGGAGAAGCAGGCTCCATGCAGGGAGCCTGATGTGGAACTCGATCCTGGGACTCCAGGATCACGCCCTGGCTGAAGGCAGGTGCTAAACCGCTGAGCCACCCAGGGATCTCCTTAATATTGCTTTATATGAAAAAGACAATAGCTTGAGCTCTTGCTAGATGAGAAATGGAGAAGCCACTGACAGAACACCAAATTATTATATCACCTCTAGAAATATGATATGTCACCCAAATCTTGTAAGGATCTTGTCAAGACAAACACAAGTCCCATTTAAGGTATGCTACTGCACTGATGCTACTGAAACAGCCCAAAAAGCAATTGATTCCTTCTGTCTTTCTGGATGGGCATCCTTCTCTCTCAGTGTCTCTGCTGTACAGGGGAAGCAGCGTTAACAGCCCACATTAAGAGGTAGCAGCATTGGAGAGGCCTTTGACTTCCTTGTATTGTGTAGGGGTTAGGAGCATGGACTTTAGAATCAGTTGGGCTTTGTTACTTGTTTTGTGACCTCTGGCAAGTTACTTAACTTTTTCAAACTCAGTGTCTTCATCTGTAAAATAGGAATGGTAAAAAAAAAAAAAAAAAAAAAAAAAAGGAATGGCAATATTACCTCCCTCTCAGGGTTGTCATGAGGAATTAATGACATGATGCTTAGCACAATTAAGCACTCAAACATTCTTGGCTCCTATTTTATTAGAGGGCACGAGTTCTCATAATAGAGCATAATGCCTAAGAAGTGCTTTTTAAAGTCAGGGGTGCAAGGGTTTGCTTCTCCATTTCCTTTTCTAACCAGCACCCAAAGTTCAAAAGTTTTGAAGAGGTGTCAGGGCCACCTCTGGTCTGCTTCAGTCTGCCAGAATGTAAAACTAGTGTAAAGTCTGTGGAGCCAAAACTGAGATGAACTGAAACCCTGCATCAAGAGGTCCCGATTAACAGTCCCCCCACTTCTGGCCAGCAGTTGGGCAGATGGGCCATCTCTTACTGTGGTCAGTGGCTCTGTAGAGAAAGCAGCCTTCCTTGCTCATACCCAGGTGACATAGTCGGGTGTGTGATGTTCTTTCAGTGTTAATGACTAGAAATGCTGCATTTGACTATTTACATTATTAGGATTTAAACATAATACAGGCTTTAGTTGTTGTTAGCTTTTTAGAAGCCATTTGAGGGGAAAATGGGAAGCCGTTGAATAGAAGGATTTACACTGATTTGTTTTCCAGCACAGCAGGGTAGGAACTCCAAGCCTATGACCATAAAGTTAAAGAGCTTGGAAGCTTTAGTTTTAGATTCTTAAAATTAGATTGTGACGGATCAATAGTCTGTATAGTAGACTTGGTAGTGAAAGTTTCTTTGGGAGATAAATTTGTAAGCATTTCATGCACCCCATACAGAATTATTTCTATTTCTTTTTTCAGGCTTCTCAAAACCAATCACGATAGGTTAAATGAGAAAGAATTTTAGTCTCTCATTCAGTGGGTAAAACCTTAATTAGTTTCTGTCTTTGGGGAGATGGTCTACTAAATGAGGAAGTGGAAGAGGACCCACAGATCAGTTCCGTAGAGCAAGCTGGAGGTAGTGCTTTTGGGGGCTGGGAGGGAGGTATCCCATATCCTGCTTTTCATGATTAGCTGATAGAGGTTTCCATACCTCCTGTCCCCATTTGTCCTTAGACTGTTTATGACCAATTTTCCTATAGGGAAATGCTAACTTGGAATCTCAGGTGGCAGACCCCACTTTTGTGGCAAGATTTAGGTGTCGTGTGTGTCTAAAGGACAGAGAAATTCTTGTCTTTTCTATTATACTCCTTCCTATATGCTTTTGCATTCAGAAATGTGGCCTTTCCCTAGGAACCCTTTTTACTGGGAATTCTGCTTTATGACAGCATTTTGACTTGCTGCCAGAGAAGCTGGAAATGAAGGAAGTTCAAGATAAATATCAATGGTGATTTTTTTTTTCTTGGTCACTCTCTTTCTCTCTCTCTCTCTCTCTTTTTTTACAGAAAAGTCATATGCTCATATCCTAACTTGTCCCAATAGAGGGTCAATTACAACCAGTTGGCTGTAAATCCAATCCAACAAAAACACTGAGAGAAGGAACTGTAGCAATAGATACTGAGGGTCTCTAGAATCACTATAAATGTTAAGAACGTGTCAGCTGTGAACTCCAGGCCTTTAAGCGATATTTTAGGACCCAGTGCTTCCCAACATAGCCCCTAATGAATAAAAATGAGCCAGGCATTTTTGTATGGTTAGGGTTGTCTTTTCCCCCAAGAAATCTTTTAAAGTTAAAGCAAAGTCATAATTAAAATTTCATAAATAATATGATTTAAAAAGTTCATTAGCAGGCTGTAATAGTCAAAGACAGTATGTGTTTCAGAGAGGGATGTTCACAGAGTACATCGCAGTGATAATAATTACATTTTAGGAATCAAAAAGGATTTTAGAGGTGGCAGCCCTTGGAAAATCTTTTTGACTACGTTTTGACCATTATACATCTAAACAGTTTTGAAAACTGAAAAAGTTAAGAGGACTTGATATGCTGGTGAGAACAAAGATTCTATATTGCCACAATAGTTGCTCACTTCCTGGGGGAGAGCAAATGACAAAGCATGCATTATTTGGCCCTTCATGTAGGTGAGAAATGAAATCCAATTTTTTCATCCTGCATATACATACAATATGAAATATGATCATTTAGAAACAAGAGCAATAAAGACCCCTTGCCACATGGCAGTAATTTCTTTCAAAAAAAATGATTTTTGCATTCTATGAGATGTTTGTCTTCTAATAGGCTTCTTGAAGACATTCTGGCAATGTGCTAGAATTCTAGGTTTTCGTCCTGTTATTACCAAACTACGGGATATTTAACAAGTAATTAAACCTCTGTAGGCCTTGGTTCCTAATATATAAATCAAGATTGTTTAATTAAAGGTTTAGATGACCATTTCCAGCTCTTACATTCCAGAATCTATGAACCACTTTATCCATTAAACCTCAACTTTGGCAGTGAATCAGAATCAGCTAGGGAGCTTTAAAAATTGCAGATACCTTGGCCTCATCCCACAGAGGTTTCAATTCAGTATATCCAATTCCACTCAGCTTCTGAGTGAAGCTTTTAAAAGTTTTTTAAATGTATATGTATACCCAGAGGTGAGATTGCAATAAACAATTAACTCCTTGCTAGGCACTCCTCATGTTCCTAGATAGAGGAGCCTGATCTAATGAGTCAAAACAGGATAAAATATATCATATAAAATATTCCCATTTTGGTTTTTACATCCTGGATGCTAGCCCCTTGAAAGCCCCATTCTTTCATGCCACCTCATTACAAACATATAAGCATCCAATATATCAACTCACCTGTCAGATAAATGGTAGAAGGGTATACATGCTAACTAACTAACCTGTGAATACTGTAACTTACAGAAGAAGTATATCCTATTTTATCTAGTCCATGAAATCATCTTAAGTGTAGAGATTCCTTGATAGGAAGGACTAATTAGGGGATAAAGAAGTATCAGACAATTTCGCATTTACTCCTTGCAACCAGATAGGCATCAATATTTCATCTTACAGATAAGGAAAGTAAGTCTCAGTGAGGCTTATCTTTCTTACCCGAGATCTCCCCACAAGGCCATGTTACCAGAGGGGAGTAGAAAAAAGTAGCCCTTCACAGCAGGGCTTTTCAGATGCTCCTATGGTCATCCTTACACAGGCCTATCTAGTTAGAGGGCTAGCTTTAGCATCCCCAGGCTCCACTCCATAGTTTAAGAGCCCTTTAACTTGGAACTTTAGGAAAATATTTAGGAAAATAATGAAAAGAAATACTTGAGAATGGTCAAACCCGTATGGAAGGATCATGGTAAAGACAAGATATGATCAGCTCTCTTAAACCCAGCAGTAAGTACCATAAATTGGTAATATGTAATTTGGCAGTATGTATCCCTGCCAAATCTTCATAACATTCACATCTTTTGACCTAGTACATCTAATTCTAGGAGGCTGTTCTAGGGAATAATTATTGGTGTGGACTAACATTTGAATAAAAATAATAGAATTGCTTTAGAACAGTATGTATAATAGGAAAAAAGGGAAAAAATCTAAATATTTACTGAAGGTGAATAGTTCACTATACTTAAGTACATCCATATGATGAAATATTGTATAGCATCAAAAATAATGCTTCTGAAGAGATTTTAATGAGGTGTGGAAATATTAATGCTATTATATGAAAAAAGATACAAAACTATATGGTATGATCTCAACTATAAAAATAAAGGATGGAAGCATTAAAAACTCTAAAATGTTAACAGTAGTTATTTCCAAGTAATAAGATTACAAATACAGTTCATTTTCTTTATACTTCAATGCACTTAAATTTTTTTCTGTAAGTCATGAATTATTTTAAGAAGTGGGAAACATTAAAATATACTTGTGAAAAAAAGAATCATAGAGTTTGGTTAGAAAAAGAAAATTGTACAGAAATAAATTAGCAATAGTAGACCAGAGACCTCAGTTCTAAATAATCTAAGCAAACCCACCAAATGCCATTTACTTTGGTAGAAATCCATCTTCTCGGGGCCATGTTTTCTTCATGTGTCAAATTAGGGGACAGGATCAAAGGAATGTTAATGGCATTTTTATCTTTAAGATTAAAAAAGACTCATCACAACCCTGCTAAAAAGAGTCCATATTTTCAGATAAGAACAAAATAGAAGTGTTACCCAATAATTTCTCTAGTCTTACTTTTTTTTTTCCTGCTTTGAAACAGAAACTAGACCATAGCAGAAATTCCCATGGTGTTTCAAGGGTATTAATAATTTTGGTATATAGGGCACAGGATCAATATAGATAAGCATATAGACATATAAAGTATGGCTGATTAGATACTCTGAAAGGCTCCATTACTTGGTACAACTAAATATGGATAAATTAGAAGCCTAACTCTCAAAGCATTCCCAGGACTGCAAGAAGCTAAGTCTTTAAGAGAATCTTTAAGTGCAAAAACAAAGCAATAAAGAAACAGAGAACACCTAACAAACAAACAAAACAATACAAAATAAAAACTAACAAAAACAATCAGAGAAAACCCCACCCTTGAAATAATCTCTCCCCCAAACAACTGAGAACTGAAATCAGAAAGGGGAGCAATAAATGATTGGATCAGGAGACTTAGACTGAGGCTTTCTATAATATCAGATTGCTAACCTAAAATTTCTGGATTATCCAGGACCCTCTGTAGGGAAGTTTACATGATCTCACAATGATTATGCCTCTTTATAGGGAAGCAACCTCACTATAGTTTTTTGAGATTCCCACAGATAAAGTCCAATTAAATGAGTTCGTAAAAATCAGCCAGGCAGCCAAGTGAGTGGAGGCCCAGCAGGGTCAGGGGCATTGGCTACATTGAGGGAGATTGAGCAAATAAGTGAATGGACTGAGGAAAATGGAAATAAAATTTCTCACTTTTGGAGATGGATGTTACTAATATGAAAAGGAGAATACAGAGCATACCCTGTGGCATTGGATCGGAATTACAGATACTGGTATGAACTCATGACTTCCAATATAGAGATAGATAGGTATAGAAATAAATATAAAAGTAAAAATGTGTGTATATAGACTTGTGTATATATGTACATGAATATATTTTGTTGCTCTGTCCACTTGAGAGTGCCTGAAAGATCTCTGTAATTAAGAGCACATGTAATACTGAGACCATCGTTTCTAAGTACCATTTTCCACTAAAAGGAACTAGAGTTCCTTGGAGAAATGGCTGATATCAGGGTTGGGGCAAGGATAATCTAAGATAAGATCTTTTTTTTTATGATCTTTTTTTAATATTTTATTTATTTATTCATGAGAAGCAGAGAGACAGAGAGGTAGAGACACAGACAGAGGGAGAAGCAGACTCCATGCAGGGAGCCCGACATGGGACTCAACCCCGGGTCTCCAGGATCATGCCCTGGGCTGAATGTGGCACTAAACCGCTGAGCTACCCAGGCTGCCCAGCTTGGATGTCTTATACCAGAAAGTAAGGACATACTCAAAGAATGATGGGAATATATGAAAAGAATATACAAAACTGTTTGAAAAGGCTCTTACTGACCAAATTTGGGACAATTTGAGCACTAAAATAATTCTAATGGCTTATATCACATTGAATAAAATAGAACTCCAGAGTCCTCACTGTATAAACAAATAGGTTACAGGGATAAGAGAAAGTTTTTTTTATGTGGAATGTCATTAAATGTAGAGGTAATGTAATTAGAAAATATAGTAGCCATTATAATAATAATTAATTCAGTCAAGAAACATCAATAAAGGCTAATATTTGACATCATGAGCCTCCTGATATATTGCCCTGAGGTAACAGCATACTTGTTTAAGAAGCTGAATCTTATCATGAAGAAGCATCATAAAAACTCAAATTGAGACACATTCTACAAAATCATTGACCTATATAATCTTAGAAAATGATAATATCCTGAAGGTCAAGAAAAGACTTAAGAACTCTTTGAGATTAAAGGACACTGAAGAAGCATAGAAACTAAGTGCATTGTATTATTCTTGATTGTATTCTTTGCTATGAAGTACATAATTTGAACACTTAAAGAAACTCTCGGAATTCAGAGTGAAGGATTTAAAGAAATTCTTTGTGCTATTCTTGCAATTCTTCTCTAAGTTTGCATTTATTTCAAAATAGAGCATTTTTAAAATTATTGCACAATTTTAGAAATTCACCAAATAAGGAATGGGAGTCAGTAGAAACAAATAAAAAAAAGATTTAAATCTATAAAAATTTTAGGTATTTGAATTATAAAATTAAAAAGGGTAAAATATTGTTAGACAATTTTTAAAGAAATGAAAAATGGAATTTAAGCACACAAGGGAGAAGAGACTTCTAAAAGCTATTATTCAGGTTAGAAAAAGAACTAAATTTAACTTGTAAAAGTGAAAGAAAAATGTTGATGTTAAGAATCCAATGTACAAGCCAAATAGAAGATAAAAAAATTGAAAAGAATATGGTGAATTGGAAGAAGGAGCTAAAGAAATTATCAGAAGTGGCTCAAAGAGACAAAAAGGAGTGAAAGTAGAATTGAGAAGTTAGGAGACATCAAAAATGCAATGCAAAGGTCCACTATACATCTGATAGACTGTCCAGATGGTATACTGAAGAGAATGGAGGAGTATCAATATTTTAAAAAATAGATGCTGTTTGAAACAGATGAAATGTAAAATTCCACAAGTAGGGCACCTAGGTGGTTCAGTCAGTTAAGTGTTTGCCTTTGGCTCAGGTAATGATCTCGGGGTCCTGGGATCAGCCCCTCATCAGGCTCCCTGCTCAATGAAGAGTCTGCTTCTCCCTCTCCATGTAGCCCTCTTCCCTCCCTCCCTGCTTGTGCCTTCTGCTCTCTTTCATGCTCTCTCTTTCAAATAATAAATGAAATCTTTAAAAAAAAATTCCACAAGTAAAGGTAACACTATCATATCCCAAGCAGAAAAATTTTAAAAGTCTGTACACAGACATATCATAGTAAAACTGCAGAACACCAAAGACAAAGAGAAGATCATATGGTAATTCTATTTTTAATTTTTTTTTTTTGAGGAACCTCCATAGTGTTTTCCACTGCACCAGTGGCTGCCCCAGTTTGCATTCCTACTAACAGTGCATAACCATATGATCTAGTAATTGCACTACAGGGTGGGTATTTACCCAAAGAACATGAAAACACTAAATTGAAAGAATATATGCCCCCCTATATTTATTGTAGTATTATTTACAACAGCCAAATTATGGAAGCAGCCCAAGTGTCCATTGATAGATGAATGGATAAAGAAGATGTGATATACACACACACAGACACCCCCCCCACACACACACACACACTGAATATTATTCAGCCATAAAAACGAATGAAATCTTGCCATTTGCAACAACATGGATGGGTCTACAGAGTATAATGCTAAGTGAAATAACTAAATCAGAGAAAAAGAAATACCATATGATTTCACTTACATGTGGAATTTAAGAAACAAAACAAAAGGAGCACCTGAGTGGCTCAGTGGTTGAGCGTCTGCCTTTGGTTCAGGCCGTGATCCTGGGGTCCTGAGATTGAGTCACACATTGGGCTCCCTGCAGGGAGCCTGCTTCTCCCTCTGCCTGTGTCTCTGCCTCTCCCTCTGTGTCTCTCATGAATAAATAAAAAAAAAAAAAAAAAAAAAAAAAACAAAGAAAAAATGAAGAAGCAAACCAAAAACCAAACTCTTAACTAAGGAGAACAGATGGTTACTATAGGGGAGGTGAGTGGGGGGAGAATGGGTGAAGAAGGTAGAGGGGATTAAGGATGCACTTATTTTGATGAGTACTGAGTAATTTATAGAATTTTGGAATCATTATATGCCTTGAAACCAATATAACAGTGTATGTTAACTACACTGTAATTATTAGCAAACAAATAAATAAAATTTTTAAAAAGACAAAAAACCTAAAAACAGCCAAAAAGAAAAGATGAATCATCTAAAAAGAAATGATAGTTGAATAACAGTAGATTTCTCAATAGCAGCAGTGAAGGCCAGGAAAAAATGGAGAACATTTTTTACAATGTTGTCAATCTAGATTTTTGTAACCACCAAACCATATTTTAATAGTGAGCACAAAATAAAGATATTTTCAGTTGACAACAGAGTTTATCTCTAGTAGTGTTGTGACTGACTTGTGCAATCCCCAAATTTTATATTGAAGCCCTAACCCCCAGTATTTTAGAATGTAACTGTATTTGGAGATAAGACCTTTGAAGAAGCAATTAAGTTAAAACAAAGCCATTAGGGTGAGCCCTCCTCAAAATTTCTTGGTATCTTTATAGGAGAAGAGATTAAAACATACAAAGAGAGACACCATGTTGTATGTGTGCACAGAAGTATAATCACGTGGGATGAAATAATCAGAAAACGGTCATTTGCAAACCAAGGAAAGACCTTAGGAGAAATCAACCCTGCCAGTTCTTTGATTTTGAACTGCCAGCCTCTAGAACTGAGACAAAATAAAATTCTGTTGTTTAAGCCACCCATTCTTGGATATTTTGTTATGGCACCTTTAGCAAACTAATATAAGGATGTCTTTCCATTTACCAAAAAAAACTTCAAGAAAAACACTTTATACTTCAAGGAAGAGAAGACCTTATCAGAAAGGTTTGAGATGAAAGAAAGAATGGTGAGCAAAAAAATTGGTAAATATTTAAATACACATTGTATAAAATAATAGTAGAAATGGGTTCTGAACACCAGGATTCACAAACCATGACTTAAAAACCAGATTCTCCAGTTGCTTCTGTTTTCTTTCCTTGCCTATCCGGTCCACCTTTGCAGCAATGTAGACTGTTAAGGATATTTCTGAGTTGTTTTCTCTGAGTACTAAGGGGACTGCAGTAACTCTCAGCCAGTGTAGTGTTGGTGGTGCTATTTAGCATGTCACTCAAGAGTCAGAACCATTCAGGAGGACCAGAGTCAGGGCCTGACTCAGATGTTCCTCCCCAAGGGAAGAGTCCCTTTTCATTGTCAACCTTGGAGGATTTGAGGTTGATTTTCTTGAGTGAATCCAGTTTTTCCATTATTCTTTTCAACAGTATGTCAATTTTAAACTTGATCAGCTCTATCTAAAGTTATAATGACATGAGCTGATAAACAAAAATAAGTGAGAAAATTTTCCTCTTTTCATTTTTTAAGGGAACATCAAATTATACCAGGCTTTTTACTCTTCGTCTCACCTCTCTTAAGTTTGACCTGTAGGTGAACAGGATTATTTCCATTGAACAAGCCCCAGTTGGGTGTAGACAAGTGTGGTTCCTTTAAGTATATAAGGATCTTCATCTATGTTTGAACTATATGTTCATCACTTACCGGTGTCAATGTTAAAATGTCTGGGAAGCCTGATGAGATCTCAGAGAGGAAAGGAAATTCTGAAATGTAATACCCTCTTCTTGGCTGCACATCATTTCATACTCTTTCCCTTAGTCTCTATCTTTAAAACAGTATCATAAGCAATTTTATATGGGGAGCCCCGGGGGCTCCGCGGTTTAGCGCCGCCTTCAGCCCAGGGCGGGATCCTGGAGACCGGGGATAGAGTCCCGCGTCGGGCTCCCTGCATGGAGCCTGCTTCTCCCTCTGCCTGTGTCTCTGCCTCTCTCTCTGTGTGTCTCTCATGAATAAATAAATAAAATCTTTTTAAAAAAATAAGCAATTTTATATAATACCAGTGTCATTGCAATTCTTTGTTTACAACACTGTCCCTTAAATAGCTATGATGGAGCAAATGAAAGGAAAAGGAAATAAAAGGAAAGACAATAGATTACACAGAATCCAATTGAGTTTGCCACTATCCTTGGGTTACATGGAATGTATTTCTCATAAATATATGGGGTAAGAAAGGCAGAGATAATATTAAGCTATGAGGATAGGGTGTTTTGTTTTGTTTTGTTTACTACCATATACTATCTCCTATGCCAATTTATATATATATATGGCATAAGTAGGCATCCCCAAAATTTGTGAAATAAGTAAATCAGACTGTAATAGCCCGGCTAGATTTTCCCTCTCATATCTAATTTTAGATTAAAAATAATAGAAAGATGTAAAGCTATGAAAATGTACCCAGCCATATAGACTATTCACCAAAAATGCACTCAATAAGTGTATAATGTCTAGAACACCTTTATACCATGTTTCAGAGTCTTGTATATAAGACTCTTGAATGTCAAGTGAAGAGAAAAATAACTTTATTTTTAAAAACTTTATGGGTATTAAAGTCCTCAAATATTTAATATGAGATAAAAGGCCAAATGTTTGTTTTGGATTATTATTCAGGCATACTTTATTTATGATGGTTATTAGCCGTTCCTTTGCCTATTTTGAAAAAAAATTCAGAGGCAATCAGTGTCTTTAATGTTGACTTGGAAAAGTAAAGCAACACAAACAAGTATATTCCCTTAGATAAAGAGAATATTACTTTTTTTTTTTATGATAGTCACAGAGAGAGAGAGAGAGAGAGAGAGGCAGAGACATAGGCAGAGAGAGAAGCAGGCTCCATGCACCGGGAGCCCGATGTGGGATTCGATCTCGGGTCTCCAGGATCGGGCCCTGGGCCAAAGGCAGGTGCCAAACCGCTGTGCCACCCAGGGATCCCTAAAGAAAATATTACTTAGTAAAGTATATCTGCATTCCAATGTAAAAAACTACCAAAAATGTACTAGGATCACTAAAGGTTAAATATCTTACTATTCATACATTTCCATGTTTTTTAAAAATTTTGTTCTTTGTTTCCTGTAAGCAAGACCAACTGGATGAAGATTACTGTGTTGTGATATTTGAGTAATGTTTTACTATTTGTGTACACTTGAGTCAATTCATTAAGGCGTGTCCACACTATACTATGAATAATACACAATGAATAATTTTAATTATTAAATGAGTCACAATTTCTGTGACAGTATATTTTAAAATAACTTCTTCATACATTTTTTGAAAGGAGTTTAAAAGATTCTAAAATCAGTATATTTTAAAACAACTTCATACATTTTTTTTAAAAAGGAGTTTAAAAGATTCTAAAATCAGTTACAAAGTTCAGTTTGAGGCTGAGCTTTTAGTGTTTACTTCTAAGCACTAAAATCGCATAGTGTTGATGGTAACAGATATTCTCCATGTTTTATGAGCATTTTCCGGAATAAATGACTATATAGGGTCACTATATTCATATTGTAAAGGGCGCATAATCATAGGGATGGCCAGTAGAAAACTTAGAGTGTTGTTTGCATGACACCAAAACAGTCATTCACTTCATTAAAAATGCAAGAGGTAAATTCAGTTTCTAAATCAGCCTGTTGAGTATTGAGTAGAATAAATATTCAGCTCAGTGTTTTTTTAAATAGTTGTCATTATATATACCCAACTTATGCTTTAGTAAATAAATAGAAGACAAAGAACAACCTCTTCTATGATGGTCTCATCCTACAAGCCAGAAAAAAAATGTCACTGACCTTAGGGCTGCTGTGTACATAACTAATTATTAGGTTAAAGCCCTGAACATTGGACGAGGACTGGGATTACACTCAGAGGATACACTGTCCATGCATTTGAGTGTTTTTGTTTTGTTTTTAAGGAAAATCTCATTGTTTAATTGAGAAAGAATTAACTTCCAGGAAACAGATTAGGAATTTATGTTTCCTTTAAATTTGGCCTTAGAATTTGCTGGATTATAGTCTGCAGATCCTTTGCCATGCACAGAATTCTTTTCTTTCTATATAAAAAATAAAAAATGAAGATGTTAGCACCATATTTAATTTATACCAAAAATTTTTAAAGTGGATTTTGATGGCCTCCATGATCTGTTGTTTATTTAACTAATCAAAAGATTGTTTACCTTTAGACAGTATGAGCAAGTTTGAAAAAATACTACCTCAGCTAGTTTTTAGATTACTTCACAGTCCTCTACATTAATTTTTACTGAAATTTTTGGTTGACTTGTTTTCCAGTATACTGATATAAGCTCTGAGGGAAAAGACCCCATAGTCTACTTTGTTTGAGTTCCTCAAAGAACAAGATACTTGACAAATACTTGGGTTTTGCTAGTAGCAGCATCATGACATCTAAATGGTTACCGTATATTGTTGTCTTATGGCACAGTATCTTATAAAGGTTAAGAACAGCTGCTGGGGGGGATCCCTGGGTGGCGTAGCGGTTTGGCCCCTGCCTTTGGCCCAGGGCGCGAACCTGGAGACCCGGGATCGAATCCCACCGGGCTCCCGGTGCATGGAGCCTGCTTCTCCCTCTGCCTGTGTCTCTGCCTCTCTCTTTCTCTCTCTCTCTCTCTCTCTGTATGACTATCATAAATAAATAAATAAATTTTTTTAATTCAAAAAAAAAAAAAAAAAAGAATAGCTGCTAGGTAGTAATGACTGTAGTAAGTTATCCAACATTACTCTGATCCTCACAATGTGCCTGATTTACAGGCAATCAGTGGTGATTTACAGGCAATCAATGGCCCAGGGACTGATATCACCTAACTCTCTGGGAAAAGGACATTTACTTCCAACTCAGTTGAGAATAACTAAGTCTAAAAGAGAAATGGTGGATAACATGCAAAACTTGATCTTCCAAGGCAAATAATTGTGATATTCTAGAACATACTAAAAGCATGTAGATATTATGTTCATAATTCTACATATTAGATTTTATATTTTACTTTGTAGTATGAGTACCATTATGAAACAATTTATTTATATACATCTATATACATTTATTATTTATATACAGATAAGTAGTATCCATTTAAAATTGCCATCTTAGAATTGTTGCAGCAGTTCTACTGCTGCCAAAAAAATCTTTGTTATTCTTTTAGAGCCAGTTTGAGTCACAGAAGAAAACAATCACTCCTATAGTAACTTTATAATCACATCTTGATTTTAACCAAATGGTATCTAGCTGGATCACATTATTGCTCATGGTTTCCTCCAAATGACATTTGAATATTTACAAAATTCAAATTAACTCTCAAAAGAAAAACTTTATGACCACTGAGGAAAATATAACAGAAAAAGGAGAAGAAAATGAAAACCTCTGAGGGCATATCCAAAATAATTCCTTAAGTGCCAAGTGCAAAGAGAATGTTAATGATATCCATTTGTCTTAACAAGACTACAACTTTGAAGGGTACAGCATGTGTTTCAATTTTTTTAAAATTAAGTAATATCTTTATATTTTAAGTGATATCTTCTCTCTTTGGGAACGATGTGTGTGGTATAGACAATAGTGTCATCTGCTATGACACTAGTTGGTAGGATCTAAGAAAACGAATTTTATTAGAAGGCATCTCTTGTGTTAGAACATACAGAAAATGATGTTGTAACATTTTTCTTCAAAGGTTGTCCTGCTGTAAAAGAGGAGAGGTAGCAACAATTTGTTTCACCAAGAGTTTGGGAGGAAGCGATGGCAGCTATTACAGACCTAGAGGTCCCCACCAGTGTTTGTGTATCACTTTTAGGGAGAATCTATATTATTTGTGGTGGTGATATGGCAAAAATTTTCGGTGAGACGTTTCCTGAAAACTTTTTTTTTTTAATTTGTTAAAACACTTGAGCATTTACTTTGTGCCACTGGATTTGCAAAAAAGAATCAGATTGAGTCCTCCCTCTCTGGTCAAATTTTTAAAAAATGCCCCATTCATATCAGGAGAAGGAAGTGTTCATTTAAAAATGAGCCACATCTCCTCCTTCCAAATTACAAAACCAAAATGTTGAGGACATATTAGTCAATGGATCTCTCAATCAGAAGAGTAAAGATGGAGGATGGAATAAATAATTAAATGAAGTTATAAAAAAAATAATGCCTTGAAATCAAACTCCTAAAACTCCTACTTTTCCAAAGTAGAAAAGTGTAATGTGTTTAAGAGGAAAGGCAGGTCATGTAAACGTTTTGTCCTGCAGTTACACAAAGGGAAAACTTATGATCTGAATAACATTTATTCCCAAGTACATGTGTTCTGGCTGAGAAAATGACTTGAGTGGCTGTGATGATGATTAGCTAGTGGGAGATGGGGCCCAAGGATTTCCATCCAGCCGGGAGGCAAGAAAAGATGACTAGTACTTTTCACACAGGGCTCTCAAAGCTAGAGGATCAACTCCCATAGGGTGGCAGGTGTGGCAACACAGTCAGGGGAGCCTACATGAGGTGCAAATCCTGAATGAAACTTGGTTCCTTCTGAGGCCAAGCATCTGTTTGACCCCCTGGTGCCTGGCGAGTGACTCAGCAATTTCCAAGAGCCTAAGCTTGAATCAGCCTCACCCTGGGGGTGAGGGCCTCCTGGAGCTTGGTTTAGCCAGATTGGTGAGATGAAAATTCACTCACCGTGTCCTGACCCCATGTTGCACAGGCCCTTTGCATTTGAGTTTTGTTTTGTTTTTTTTTCATCAACAGGCAATGGCTTGTTCTTAAGGAACTGCTAATTATTTAATTTCAGTGATGCCTAAAATATGGACTATACAAAATCAATGAGATTCTGTGTAACAACAGAGAGAAGTCTGAGAAGCGACTGTGTAGCTATGAGCCTTGGGAAGATATTTGACATCAGTTAGGGCTTGCTCACCAAAATTACTCAGGTCAAAATTGCTCCGAACATATAAAGGTTGAGATCAGTTTGGGGCAAGGAGTGGTCAGAATGTCTTATATGTTCTCATATGCCATGTACACATAAGGGGGCCCCCAACACTTGTTTGGGACCTGCCTACAATTGTTTCATGGGCTCACTGCGCGTTCCTTTCTTCCTATGCTGCATGATTGGTGGTCTGCTGTACACTGTGCAGATGTTCTCCTGTGCTATTTCATGATTATTTTTCAAGTGGCCTCTTAGTCAAGGGATGGCAGGTCAGCACATGGAAACATCTGCTCTTACCATTTTTCTAAGCAAACAGCAGATGGCATTGCTGCTGTCCTTTTGATCTGGAGCAGAAATTCCCATGGCTGAGGTGTTGGTTTACATTGATGCTGCCTGGCAAGGGGCTGCCTGAGGGTCTGCCTCCCCCAACAGTAGCACTGCTTACAGATGTTTTCTCTGCAACTCACATTTTTAGTTTGTTTTTTCCTGTGACTCTACTTCTGCAGGGTGTCTTGAACTTTGATTCTTCCTCCTGTGACTATTGCTTGATCACTTCCCTGCTATCAACCATGGTCCCCAGATTTCCTCTCATTTGTCACCTGTTGGGGTTTCTATTATTGTTGCCAAAAAGGAGACAGTAAAGCTGTCACCTCAGGATTTGGACACTGGATAGGTATGTGCCACACACAAAACAAGGTTATTTAGAAAATATTTGGACCACCACTTTTTCTAGGTGCTTTCTTAGCCAAATAAAACCATCTTAAAATTACATTTTTAACGGTTGGATTTGTAGAACTGTAATGTATGTGTTAAGTTTGTAATCATTGAACAACTGTTATCTTTTTGTTATGTAATGTATGTGTTAAGTTAAAATTACATTTTTAACGGTTGGATTTGTAGAACTGTAATGTATGTGTTAAGTTTGTAATCATTGAACAACTGTTATCTTTTTGTTATGTAATGTATGTGTTAAGTTTGTAATCATTGAACAACTGTTATCTTTTTAAACAGTGGAAATATACAAAAGACATTTCTTTGACTTTGTTTTCTAGGTGGAATGTTAGTGTGTTGAAAGAAAAAAATTATTTCTTACTTTTTTCCTTGATTTATATTGGATTTCTAATGTATACTTCATTGTAATATAGCCTTTAGTCATCTGCTGTGCTTCCTTATTCTCTAGCATCTTTCTTTGGTAGGTGATTTTTCTTTGATGTCATTAGTCAAGTTCTTTATGTATGTCTTGACTTCTGCCTAGTTTTGTATATCCTGTCAGGAGTTCCAGGAAGCTTCAATTTCCTCATCTGTAAAATGGGATGATTATTTTCCTTATAGGATTGTTGGGGATTAAATGAGATAATATGTGCCTCAGAAGTGCTTTTAAAATGGCAATCGTCATCTTCGTCATCAGTCAAGGAGTCAGCTTAATAATTTCCTTGCTGAAATGTTGGGTACTATTACTAGTTTTTCTTTCTCACTGTAGGTCCAAGTTTGATTGCCTTTTATTATACTACTTGGTTTCTTGTTTTAGTATCCAGACTCTGTATTAGTTTTTTATATCCTTAGAGAACTATACTCAGATATAATTCTTGAACTTTGTTCATTTTTGAACTTTTTATAAATATTATAGTTTATTGGCTCAAAAATCCCCAGGTTCACACTTATAACTTTAACATGGTATAGTAATGATCACATTTAAAGATTTATTCTTATCTTTGCCTTTGGTTATTGGCAAAATAAACAAAGGCCAAATTGTTATAAACTCTCACAGAGTGACTGAAATATGTCTGCTGTAGAGAGTCCCAGGCCTTTCCATATATATTTCCAATCTGCTCACTTTCTTGTCAGAGTTCCATACCATCTGATTTGCAGAGCCTATAATGATACAAAAAGGCAGGTGTGCCTGCACTGCTGCTCTGCATTGTTTCTGTGTATCACATGGCCAGGCTATGGTACCTCCATTGAATTTAAATTTTATGCAACTACTGATGTCTGTTAATATTTTCACAAAATTAGACTTCAAAATGGCCCAATTTTTTAGGGTATGTAATTTTTCATAGCAAGGTATTTGGATGCTCAGGAAATATAAGCTTTCAGGATATTCAGCAGCTGCCTAAAGTGATTAGAAAAAAAGAAGTAATACATGTGCCTCCTGTCGTCGTTGTTGTTGGTTTTTTTTTTTTCTGGCACCAGAGTTTAGAACTTTTAATTTGTCCCAAAGCGGCTGAAGCAAAACTCATGATAAAACAATTCTGCCTTCCTTTACACTCCTCAGTGCAAAATAAAAACAAAACTATTTGTAGGGGAAAATTTTTTTCTACATGGGAAAAAACAATATAAATTCAAAACTTACAGATAAGTATTAGCTCTATCATCCATCTCTTTAAAAAGTTTATATGAATATCCAGTCAAAACCAACAGTGTATCTTCCTTGAAATGTTATCTCTACAAATTTCCAAGTAGACCACAGGATTGTATACTGTCTTGGAATGTACTCAGAAGGCTCTGTCATTGATTAGGTAACAGAGTAAAAACCCCAGAGTCCTTTTCTTTCAAACGGACAAGGAAAAGACAGAGGGATGGAAAAAACTATTCAAACTTTGCCTTCTTTCCATGTGCCTTCTGTTTTTTAAGACGTGGTCTCAAATGGAGATGAGTTGTCAAAATGAAGGTCTTGGTACATGCCACTCTTTCAGAATTATATTACCAAATAAAAAGGGAGGAGTAGAGGGGATATTTAAGAGAAAGTGTGACTCATTTTTCTAACAAGAAAAGGCAGTCACCAACTTTGTGTGGAAACAATGCAGGAGCACGTCTGTTAACATCTAAGTCATTCTAGAAGTTGGGATTACCAAGAGTCAGTAAACTTTAAATACCGGTGATTAGTTTACGTAACACTGGAAAAACAAATCTCCTTCTATCTTTCAGACAAATATTTCTGGTGAGCCCATCCCAGTTTCCTTTTATTTCACTTCCACTCAACTCTTTTGGAGTTTGTCAAATCCTCTCATTGAAATGTTACTCTTTTTTTTAACCCTCATATGTAGCCTTAGGTATAAAGCAGTCCCAAACAGAGCCTTACCCATTCTTAGCTAACTTTTTTTTCTTAATTTAGCACCATATTTTACTTCATCTTTGCAAATTTGGACTTGAAAATTTGATTTGCCATCCTTCCTTCTTCTGCCCTAGTTAGGCTCTCGATCTTCATTTTTTATTTTTTATTTTATACATTTATTTTTTATGGGTGTTCAATTCGCCAAGATATAGAATAACACCCAGTGCTCATCCCATCAAGTGCCTCCCTCAGTGCCCGTCACCCAGGCACCCTATCCCCCTGCCCACCTCCCCTTCCACCACCCTTAGTTCGTTTCCCAGAGTTAGGAGTCTCTCATGTTCTGTCTCCCTCTCTGATATTTCCCACTCATTTTTTCTCCTTTCCCCTTTATTCCCTTTCACTATTTTTATATTCCCCAAATGAATGAGACCATAACATGTTTGTCCTTCTCCGATTGACTTATTTCACTCAGCATAATACCCTCCAGTTCCATCCACGTCGAAGCAAATGGTGGGTATTTGTCATTTTCTAATAGCTGAGTAATAGTCCATTGTATACATAAACCACATCTTCTTTATCCATTCATCTTTCGATGGACACCGAGAGGCTCCTTCCACAGTTTGGCTATTGTGGACATTGTTGCTATAAACATCGGGGTGCAGGTGTCCCAGCGTTTCACTGCATCTGTATCTTTGGGATAAATCCCCAGCAGTGCAATTGCTGGGTCGTAGGGCAGGTCTATTTTTAACTCTTTGAGGAACCTCCACACAGTTTTCCAGAGTGGCTGCACCAGTTCACATTCCCACCAACAGTGCAGGAGGGTTCCCCTTTCTCCACATCCTCTCCAACATTTGTGATTTCCTGCCTTGTTAATTTTCCCCATTCTCACTGGTGTGAGGTGGTATCTCATTGTGGTTTTGATTTGTATTTCCCTGATGGCAAGTGTCGATCTTCGTTTTTTAAATGGGTTCTCTTGCCCTATTTCCTTTCCTTCCTTCCCTGTGAGCTCTCAGTTTATTCCTCCAGTTTTTTTTATTCTTTGATCTTTAAAACTTACTTTACAATCCAATCAGATCTGTTTAACTATATAATTTATCATACTTTAATTCTCCTAGTGAAAACCTTTCTTTTTATTGATTATGTGATATTTTCTCAATCCGTAAGTTCATCACTTTTCAACTTTAGGAGATGAACTCCAAAATTGGCCCTGTCATCCCTCCTGAACCCAAATCTGTCTTCCTCATTCCCTGCTGTATGTCCATACATCAGTATCCCTCCACACTATCAACTCATCATGTCCCTGTGTTTGGTAATGGAACCACTCAGTCATCCTACCTTACAAATTGGATATTTTCTTTACCTTATGCCTCCTCCCTTGTCCCACATTCAATGGTCACCACATCCCATTATGTTGGCCTCAGAATATTTCTTATATCGATTTGCTTGGTTCCATGTTCATGTCACTGCACTTACCACTCCTTCTGTCCTCCATATTTCCTGACTTATAACCCATCTCCCTACTATTACCATCACCCCCACTGCATGTACAACCCTCAGCTTCCCTGCCTCCTGCCACATCCAACCCATTTTACACATGATTGCCATATTTTTCTTCTTAAAATGTGGCTCTGGTGATTGTTTATTTTTGTCCCAAATCTTTCAATGCCTTTCTACAGTCTACAGAATAAATCTGACTCCTTTTTGGATGGTTAAGATATTCTTCATGTTAGCCCCATTTATTCTCCCATCCTCTCCTCCATGCCTTCCAGACTCATATACTCTAGGCATTTTTGGATTTCTCTGAACTTGCTCTGTCCTTAAGTTCTTTCTATTTCATTTTTCTCATGTTCCTTTTTTCGGGCTCTTTAAAACTTCCTCCCCAATTTCTGTCTGCCAAGAATCAGGTTATTCTTCAAGATCTATTCAAATTCCACTTCTCCATAAAGCCATCCTTGATTCTGCTGTGTTGCCTCCCATGCCTGCTGGCCAGTCTTCACTTTACTTGTTCCTTTTTTCTAGTTTCTAGTTTGTCAGCCATTACCTACCCTTATAGCTTATTGTGTTTCTTTCTTTTTGGTGGGGGTTGAATTTAAGATCAGTAAAGGATCTGTGGAGATCCTTCCATGAGGACCACTGCCTTAATTATTCTTGTGTTCTCCCTGGTGCCCAAAATAATGCCTTACACATGTTTGGTACTTGATAAATATGTGTACACATATTACATAAACATATAATTAAAAATTAATCTCCAATATCCCATATTAATCTCCAATGTCAACAAACAAATATTTATTTGTTTCCTGTTCAATTTTTTTAAAAGATTTTATGTTTTTATTTGAAAGAGAGAGAGGGCATGAGTCAGGGGAGGCATAGAGGGAGAGAGAGAAGCAGACTCCCCACTGAGCAGGGAGCCTGATGCAGGGCTCAATCCCAGGACCCTGGGATCATGACCTGATCCAAAGGCAGATGCCTAACTGACTGAGCCACTGAGATACCCAGATTTTTTCCTTTTTTAAACAAAATGTTCATAGCCTGTATTTCTTTACTTTGCAATACATTGAGACTCAGGACCTCCTTTTCTTAACTGGGACTTGTACTTTGAAGAAGAAAGTGGGAAAGAATCCCTCAAAAGTGTTTGTATTGTCACTTCTGGATTAATGGAGAATGCTGAAAGCACTGGGAAGTTTCATTTTAGTTTGCCTTGCTAGTGAGCTTACATATTTACCTGAAGCTTAAAAATCTTGAAGAACTTTATTTACTTATATATTTATCTCTTCTTTAAGATGTCTTTGAGTAACTATGGGCAGGGACTCATTGAATATATTCAATGTGTGAATGTCAAAAGTACAAATGAATATATAAATACAGACTCTAAGTGTAAAGAAGCTGGAAATCTTAACATAATTTCTTCTAAATCTCTTCAAAGAGTGATATATTAGCAATATGTCTAACCTATTCTTTTTTTTAAGATTATTTATTTATTTATTCAGAGAGACACAGAGAGAGAGAGAGAGAGGCAGAGACACAGGCAGAGGGAGAAGCAGGCTCCATGCAGGGAGCCTGATGTGGGACTGGATCCCAGGACTCCAGGATCAGGCCCTGGGCGAAAGGTGGCGCTAAACCGCTAAGCCATCCAGGCTGCCTTGCCTAACCCATTCTAATGCATTACCTTTACTTTTAGTTCAATACAGGGATACCTACATGGAAATATGAGGTTGAAAAAAAAAAAAGGAAATATTAGGTTGAGCCATATGAATCTGATGATGTTTTTAACAAAACAGCAATTTCACATGGCTCAATCTACATGGCATGGAGTGGCATCTGTCTTGAATCTCTAGAACTAGAACTTCATGTTAGTGCTTAGGATCTATGTACATCTGGTTCTTTCTTTATGCTAAACTGATTTGTTATTTTACTTTTGACTCAGCCTGTGGAGATAGAGTGCTAATTAGTAATGGTGGAGTAATGCTTTAGTCATTACTAGTAATTGTTGGCTTAATTCCCTGATATTACTGGTTCATATTAATGTGTAATTAGTTGGATTTATTATACTAGTAATTGAATATAAAATTAATTGGGTATGTCCTTTACTTTGAAGTTGACCTAAAGGTATTTACATGCCATGTCATGATCTTGACTCAGTAACTCTTATGCTTGTTAGTGAATTATGCTCTTAGGCTCATCCTTTTATTCATGATTCCATCAGCAAATGTTTCTTGAGCACTTGCTCTGTTCATGCCATCTTGAACAACATAGGGCTTCTTACCTCAAGGAGAGAAAATGTGAAGTGTTTGATATATGATCTTTACGCAACTGACAGTCACTGTGATAATCATTATTATGATGATGGTTACAATCCTACTGATAGTTAGCTATATTTTAAGAATTTTTCTTCAAAGTAAAAAAAAATCATTGATACATTTTTTTAATCCTTCTGAGATTTTCATGACTAAGAACAGTGATAAACCAAAGGAAATGGCTTCATTAAGTATATGCTCAATTGTATGACTTTATAGGAATTTAGGTGGATCTTTGCTCAAGGTAATCAGAGACAATGGAATCCAGAACCTTGCCTGCCCACTACAGCCCACCCCTCCCCCCCCCCCCCCGCCAGCTGTTGTTTTCCTCCGTCCTGAGGAAACACCTGAGAAGCATTTCACCAGTGAGAACATGACTTAAAACTTGTACCCCCCCAGGGATCCCTGGGTGGCTCAGCGGTTTGGCGCCTGCCTTTGGCTCAGGGATCGGGATCGAGACCCGCGTCGAGCTCCCTGCATGGAGCCTGCTTCTCCTTCTGCCTCTGTCTCTGCCTCTCCCTGTCTCTCTGTCTATCATGAATAAATAAATAAAATCTTTAAAAAAAAAAAAAAAACTTGTACCACCCAAACCCTCCTGCTTGCATCTGCCTCTGTGGCCTGCTTGGGATGGAAGAATCAAAGTATAAAAGTATGTGTCTAAGGCTTCCCTGGTCCCTACTACTTAGTTCAATTGATGATAATTAAAACAAGAGTGTGATTTTAGGCCCCCAAGTGTCAAGCAGATGAACAGTGGGGTACAGCCTCACAAGGGCCTTCTACAGCCCACAGTGGGAACTAGATTATATTATAAGATAGTAAGAGCTGAACACAACTATTTCCATCCTGAAAAAGCAGTTCAGCACAGAAGCTCGATTAGCAAGGGCCTAGAACATCAAGTTTGGGCATCAAAGGCCACATTTATTTCTAATTAATTTGCCTGTTTTGCACACAAGAATCATAGTGCCCAAACTTTAATTGGAACCGTTATGAAAATTATTCAGTAGAGGAAAGAGCTGAAATTTCATTTACTCTTATTTTCCACACCAGTTTTTTCTGAAACCATCCTTTGATTTTTATGTCTCTGCAACTTCATAATTAAAAAAAAAAAAAACCCAAGTCCAAATGAACTCTAAAGATCTTTGTTCTCATTAAACTTCTTAATTCTGCTTTATTGAGAAGACTTGACCCTTTGGCTGCATTATCTTGAGATTGGGTTGTATTTCACTGTATTTCCTTTGATAGATGTACAGTAAAATGCCAGACCCTAAAATAAAATCCCTTGCTGGGTTTCTTCTCCCTGGGAAAGAATACACTTTATGGCCAGATGGGATGGCATCATGTCTCACTGTTGGGGTAGCACAGAAAAGACAACATCGCTGAACACTTTCCATTCTCCTACAGCCGAGGCTCCTTAGTTTTGTCAGGTGCTGTGACTTGGAGCCAACACGGGGCTGCAGCTCAGGAGACAAAACAGTTGGAAAACTTGGGGAAAGGCTCTAAGGGTCAGTGAAATTTACTGTGGGCAGCTGCGGCTTCAAAGCCACTCTCTGTGCAGAAGCCTATTAAGAAGTAGTAGGTTACCTTCCCGCCGTTTCCCCCAGCATGATGGATGGTGCTCTGAAAAGAGAAAAGACTTCCTGTTCCATGGAGGTGGTTTTCCTCAAGGCCGCCTCACCGTGTTTCTCAGACGCTCTCTGTTCCGTTTCTAACCATTGAATTCACTGCTCCACTACATTTAATAATAACCTGGGTTCGTCAGGAATGACTGACTATGTCTCACCAGTGATTGCTTGTCAATCAGCAGGACCTCCCACCTCAGACGGGGGGCTTAGCTGTGCTTCAGGGCTAGAGAAGGCCTGTGAGGGAAAAGAATCAGGTTGCATATGGACGAAGAGCAGAAGAAGTGGCTTCAAAGTTTGCTTGACCTTTTTTGCCTTCAGAAACATTTTCACTTTACCTCATGTTAAGAAATTATTCCTCCCTGGCCTTCTCTCAGGCCCTGGTGCTTGCCAAGCTCCCTCCTGCTACAGAGCTTTTCTATATACTCTTCCCTCAGCTGTGAATGCTCTTCCCTCCTTAATTTGTCTTCTTAGCTGTTTACACATTTTTGGAGAAGTTCCTTAGCCTTCTAGCTTGGGTCAAAGCTGCCAACTCAGAGTGCTCATAGGACAATGTCCCTTCCTTGATAGCACTTGTTTGAGTGACCATTTGATAGATGTCTTTCTCATGCTTGACATAATTAAGGACTATGCCACACACATACTCCCATAACATAAACACATAACATATACACTATGGTGCAAATGCCTGTCCTCCCCATTCCAACTGCAAGCTGGGCAGAGGCAATGGCTGTCCGTCCTCATCATTATATTTCCAATGTCCATCACCCAATGCATATTTGTTGCTGCTGGATACAGTAGATATTTAATTTCTATGTCATTAGGAAAGCAGAAACTTGTTACTATATCCTTTTCAAAGGCATAAATAGACACTCATAGTATGAGATACCTTTTTAGAGGAAGGATAGTTGCCTGCTTAGTAATAAGCATGGCAACTCTCCCTTTCTGTGTAGGGAGAGGTTGTTTATAATAATAGATATTTTTTTCAGTTGCTATCAGTAACTATCAGTTTTTTCATTTTATTTATTTTAATATTTAATTTAAACGTAATTTGCCCACATATAGTATAAAACCCAGTGCTCATTCCATCGAGTGCTCTCCTTAGTGCCTGTCACCCAGTTACCTCATCCCCTACCTTCCTCCCCTTCTGGAACCCTTTGTTTGTTTCCCAGAGTTGGAGTCTCTCATGGTTTGTCTAACTCCCTAATTTTTCCCCACTCAGGTTCCCTCCTTTCCCTTATAGTCCCTTTCACTATATTTAATGGATATTTAAAATCTCAGCATTTTCAGACCAAATGAGTATATATTTCAAATAAAATTCCTATTAGTCTTATCAAACAGTGTTTACGAGGTGCCAGTGGGTGTTTAGGACAGTTGTTTGGTGTTGAGTAGAGATGACATAGACAAGATCCCTGCCCTCCTGACACTTATCATCTGAGGGAACATCAGATGAAAACAAAGAAAATGTTCACTTGCGGAAATGTGGGAGAATCACAAAGGAGACAAAAGTCTAGTTCTCTTCGTTTCAGAGAAAGGTTAGTTAGATCATGAAGGACAAAAATGTAACTGACCCTCAAGTGAGTGGTGATATACATAGATCTACAGCCTACAAATTTTGTGATTTGTATGGATTTCAAGAATTCATGCTCAGGTCAGGGCAGATGACAATAGTTAGTATAAATGTTGGAGGAGCAAAACGCTAAGGAGTGTGCATAGAGTGTGTAGAAAAGAAGAGAAGCAGTAACGTTTCCTATAAGGAAAGCAAGGAATTGAAAAGATCTTGATACTGATCTATTGATCAATTGAGACATTAGGTCAGGCTCTGCTGAATCCACTCCAGGACATAAAAGGGCTCATCCTAATTAAGCAGAAAAAAACCTCTTAAATAATTTCTTTAATCAACTCAGAAATGTCCTCTAATTTGCCTTCACAGTGCTTAGAGGTCCATTCTCTGTGGTGGAAATAGTGAGAAGTTGTCAGAATGTCTGCGAAGTCATAGATCACTGTGTGGATGGGCAACCTCTTCCCCCCGCCCCCTTTTTTTTGGCCACTTCCTTGACATGTTTCTTTGCAGTAGTAGATGAAGCAGAAGGGCAGAGGGAGGAGAGAAGCCACCTTGGGAACAGAGATTTGACTGTTCCTCATGACTGTGACATCTCTGAGCCATCCACTTTCTTATGTTCTATGTATTTCTTATCCCAAGGCAAAAGTATATTTACAAATGTTTTCAGATGGTTAGGGCTTTCTTATAGATTGTGATTTCTTTTTATTTTTAAATATCATCTGAAAATATATTTTCACTTATTAAAATATAATATTTTCATAAGAATATGAAAATTATTTGTCATTATTTGATAAGATTCTGTCAGAGTGACAGTTGGGGAATAAACCCAGAAGGAAACTATTTCTGGTCTAGTGAACTCCAGGAAATATTAGACTTGATCCAGAATATTCTACTTTTATTTCTGATAGGGATAAATAGGAATGCTATAGTTCTTATTTGGAAAGTATGTCTATATATAGTTTGTGAGTATTTATATACCCAAACCAAAATGAGATTATTTAAATACTGGAATGTTAGAGGTTATAAAATATTCTGTAAATATCACTACTTCATGTTCTTTGTCTTTTGTTAAAAATTGAGAAATTTAAATGCCTATTGACAATCCTTAAAAATAATAGAAATCTGAATTTTAAACTATCAAAAATCATAATAAAGATACACTGATATAGTTGAGAGGAAATTTATTTTTAAAAAGAATGTAGCTTGGGACACCTGGGTGGCTCAGTTGGCTAAGTGCCTTCCTTCAGCTTAGGTCATGATCTCAGGGTCCTGGGATGGAGCTCTGCATTGAGCTCCCTGCTCAGTGGGGAGTCTGTTCTTCCCTCTCCTCTCCTCCTGCTCATTCTCTTTTTTTTTTTGCTCACTCTCGCTCTCAAATAAAAAAAGAGAACATAGCTTAAATTTTAAACTTAGTGGAGCAGAAAAGATGAACATTAACTGTAGAATTGTGAATTTATGATGTTTATGTGGAAAGTTGTGGTGATTGTGATATGAAAGATGATGTCCTTTGGTTAAAGCATAATTCTGTTCCATAGGACAGGATCAAAAGGGAGCATTTACAGTTTACCTTCAGTGTGATCAATTCTGGGAGTTCCAGAAGGGAAGCAAAGCTAACAAATATTTGCAAAAAGAATGAAATCAGTGTACCTGCTAGCATTGATCCATATCCTTTGAAAGTAACCACAAACATTTAAAATTGAATGTGGAATAGATAATTGGAAGACGAAGTCAGAGCCCAACCAGGATTATTCATTCCTCTAAGTAACTTAGAAAAGCCTTTTCTCAAGTTACGGAAACATCCACATGGATAGAAAAAACAAACTAAACTAATAAGACAAATAAGAACTAAACTGGGGCAGCCCTGGTGGCCCAGAGGTTTAGCGCCATCTTCAGCCCGGGGTGTGATCCTGGAGACCCAGGATTGAGTCCCACGTCAGGCTCCCTGCATGGAGCCTGCTTCTCCCTCTACCTGTGTCTCTGCCTCTCTGTGTGTCTGTCATGAAAAAGTAAAAAAAAAACCTTAAAAAAAAAAGAAAAAAAAAACAGAACTAAACTGATGAGACACATATAAGAAAATCATTACCCTTCCTATCACAAGCAAATTTATAATTCTGATATAATAAAGCTTTAATAGATATGCTCATGTTTAATATTCATCTTGAAATGTGTAATTAAATTATACTTGTGGGTGAGCACCCTGAGTGGGATTATGTGATTATACTGCAGGCACTGATTCTACTTTAATTTATATTCCCTTTTTCTTAATACCTAAGTGTATTGTTTGAGTGTTGACAAGGTACCAATAATATCACTTTGTCCTTTTACTGCACCTCTCACGAGAGGATCTTTAAGAGCTTAACTCACATTAGTGTGTTATTCCCAGGATTATTCTTCCTGTTTTATAACTGAGGAAACTGCTTCCCATGGATGTAAGTAACTTGTTCAAAGCCTGCAAACCAAGTCTCTAATGTGGCTACAAAGCCACTCCTGATTCCAGGGCTTGACTGTTCCACCCTCAAGATTAACACTTGAAGGAGGCATTCTGTGATGGCTCTCTCCCAGAGAATGGTTATGTGGACCCCATTAAATTAAGAATTTGTAAACATGCATGAGGGATCCACTTTGTAGACTCCATACAGAAAGGGTTTGCTGAGCAAATGAAGTAATACAAATATAGAGAACTTGCTAAATGGAAAGGTTGCCAAGCATTTCATCTGCATTGGCATATACCCAATATGCTGATTATAAATAAGCTATTGATTCACAAATTACGATGCATATACTTAGAAACATTTTATTGGTATTTGGTTTGAGTCCATGATAATTAGTATTTATGAGAAAGCAATAAAACTATATTCGTTTAAAAATATATTTACCCATTTTGGTTTTTCATGGATTTAAACTAGGAAATCATATATGTGTGTAAGAAGCCCTGAGAAATGAAAGCACTAAGTAGCCTTTGCAAATATAGCGAAAGTGAAATTTCAAAAAGAGGCTTCAAGAGAGAGATGGAGAAGAATATCGTGGAACTTTGAATGCAAGAATTCTGAAACCTACTAGACAGGAGAAGCCATTATTAACCAAGCCTTTTGAGTGTCCCTCCACTTTAGTTAGTTAGCCACTTTCTTCACAGACAGAATACAATAATGTTCCATCTGTGGCCTCTTTGGGTTGCAGCCTGTAACAAGGGATCACCAGGGGCTCCTGGCACTCTTTGAGTGGGCTTGTGAAGTTGGAACAAGCCTGGCTTGGCTTGCAATGAGGGTAGATACACTTCTCTGCATCTTTGGCAGCTCATTTTGCAGGCAGGGTTAAAGGCTGTAGCAGGCTCATTTTCCATTAACTAAGAGTCAAAGCATGCCTTCTACCAACAGGATGCAGAATACAGGTAGAATGGCCTGTGTGATCTTACACAATGATTCAGCTGTCTATTTTTATCACAACCCCATGCGTGGTCTTCTATATCTCTGTACTGAAGGAAGATGGAGCTACTATGGTCCCTGCATGAATAATCTATTATTTTAAGATGTAAATTTTCCCATTACTCTGTCAGCCACAAATACCTTCTTCACTAGCATACTGTTTAGAATCACCATAATCTGGGGAGGGCCATTTTATACCCTCTGTTCACACGATTTAAGCAGCATTTTCATGACTTTGGGGAATGAAACAGGAAAAGGGGGGAAATTTTTAAAATAGAATAAGCTTAATGGCTTTTTCACTTCTAGTTTCTTTAACCACTTTAATATACTATGAGGGGATATGTACTAACCTTTGATGGAAAGGGGGGCCTATTTTGTAACCAAAAGAAAGTGGAAAATATTTCTGGAACATTCTGACTTTCTTTTAACCTCTTAAATAACTCAAAAAAAGTATGGAATAATAAAATAAAAACTTGAAGGCTGCCAACTCAGATCTCACAATAATTTTTCTGCCAAAAACTAAAATTACTGCTATTCGTATTAATAGTTCTGCCCCACTACCAAAAAGAAAATTTCTGGCTCAGTCAAAACAACATATCTACTACCTCCACCCCAAATTCTAGAATCAAGGAAAGTAGTAAAACAATAAATTATTACAGGCGAATTTGGTTGTATTTGGTATGTTTAACTCCTAAAATGCACTGTTATCCTTAGAAGCAAGAGAGGCTGAATGGTACATATCAGAGTGTTATCTTCATCAAACTGGGGAATAATTTCTAGATTCTTTTCCAGATAAAACACTATTACTACTTTTTAAAATTATTTTCCAGATATTTCAGCTAGTGATTTAAATTTGATGCTATTTGATTGTGTTTTAAAAACATTATGCTAGGGAATAGCATGGAGTCTAGTAGACAGAAACAAATATATTGACACTAATAAACAATTTATATGTAAGAAAAGTAATGTTGCTAACAGGCTAGAGAAAGGATGAGTGGAAGAAGAAAGGTGAGGCAGTAAGCCATCTTGAAAGCTACTGCAGTTCAAACAAAAGATGAGGAGCTCTCAGACAGGGACTGTGGAGATGGAAGTTGAAATATTTCTTTTTGAGGGGTGCCTGGGTGGCTCAGTCAATAAAGCATCTGCCTTTGGCTCAGGCCATGATCCCAGGGTCCTAGGATCAAGCCCTGCATCAGGCTGCCTGATCAGCGGGGAGCCTGCTTCTCCCTCTCCCTCTACTGCTCCCCGTGCTTGTGCTCTCTATCTCTATTTATTTTGGAGAGAGAGAATAAATAAATAAGATCTTTAAATATAAATATCTGTGAATAAAATCTTTAAATATAAAAAGTGGGAATGACATAAATTGGCCAAAATAAATAAATAAAACTTTTATTTATTTGACATGGAGAGAGCATGTGTGAGTGGGGGGAGGGCAGAAGGAGAGTGAGAGAGAGAATCTCAAGCAGACTCCCTGCTGAGCGTGGAAACTGATGCGGGGCTCCATCTTATGACCCTGAGATCATGACCCGAGCCAAAATCGAGAGTCAGATGCTTAACTGACTGAGCCACCAAGGCTCCCCCGGAGTTGAAATACTTCTGAGTGATGGCATCACTTGTACACTGGCCTGAAGCTCAATTCTCCTTCCATCATTGTTTCAATGGAAAGTATGTTGTGAGACATACAGAAAGGAGGGAACACGTCTGTCCTAGAAATAGTTCTCACAACTGTTTTGGCATCTGGTCTATTCAAAGAGTTCAGGGAATATTTATCTCTTCAACTCTAGGTAGGTATTGTACCTGTCCACTTTTGGCACAGCATTCGTGTGCAAAGGGCACTTGTAAGGCACTGTTTCATCACTCTGAAAAGGCCTTTATTTCCATGGCTCTTTCCCTACACAGGCTGTAGCTTTAGGTGTCAACTGGTAAGCTGTCATGTACTCCTCACCAGCAGCGGATCACAGTTGGCAGGAAGGGATATGGCATATGAGTTTGTGGGACAAGTTTGTTTGGCCTGTAGCCAAAGTGACTCTCTTAGAACCATCCCATCCTGGAAGATCTTCCAGACCTTGTATAGTAGTGCCCACTTTCGCAGCAAAGCCTCAAAGCAGTGTTTTCCAAAGTGTGACCCTTAGACTTTCCTTAGCAGAAACACCTGGAGAAGGCTTGCTAAATCTATAGATTCCCAGGTTTTACCCCAGACCTTTAGAATCAGATTCCCCGGGGGTAGGTTTTTACGAGCTCACTCAGGTAATTCTGTACATGAAAGTTTAAGAGCCATCATTTTAAACCTCCTCCCCTTAACATATTGTGATTAGTTTAAAAACTAGTACAGTGATGACAGTGTTATTGCTGTCAGAATTCCATATGAGCAGTTAGGTGTTGTGTTCTATACTGTGTGAACCTTCCTTTTTTCTGATTACTGGCAAAGAGCAGGAGTTACATAGAATGAGAGTGCCTCTCTGCTCGGGTGGCTTGGAGAGTGGAATCACCACTGCTGTTTAGATAGGTGTTCCCACGGACTTTCTTGCTTATTTTGGCCATAACTGTGTTTGGTGCTGCTGAGCAGGGCTGTGCATACGTATAACTACAGCCCATGGCTTTACATTTCTCACTCAAGAGAGATTTGCTATAAAGGTACAGGCCAAAGAGAAACCAGAGAATAATGGTAAGGCCATTTTCAAGGAGAGTGGATCAGGGAAGGGAGGGATGGAAAGGTCTGAGGTGCAGGTTGGGGCAACAAGGATTGAGTACAAAAGAAAACAGATGGTAAGAGAATGGCATCAGCACAGAGTCTGTGTTAAAAGATAGAAAATTTATACCCCCATCCAAAAAGGCACTCTTGAGAAATAAAAATAATTATTATGATGATTTGAAAGACATAGGAATGTATCTAGCATTAGCTACTTTCTCTCCACTTCTCTCTCCACTCCTCATCACTAGCCCCAAACATAAAATGTTTGATGAAAGCAAATTGTCTCAATCCTGGTTTCTTCTCCAGTGTTCTACGAAATATTCCAGAGAACTTTGTCAGTCACAAGCACATGTCTGTATGTGGTTAAGAGGTCAAATTACCAAAATGAACAAGGTATAATTAGATAGGAACAGGATTCAAAAGTTTAAAAATGGGAATGACATAAATTGGCCAGTGAAAATAGATTATGGTCATACAAACACCTATCCGTATTTTGGAATAAATTATTAGTTTCCAATTTTTTCTTCTAAATTTAAAAAAAAAGTGGGGGGGGGGCCTAGGTGGTTCAGTTGATTAAGCATCTGGCTCTTCGTCTTGGCTCACGTCATGAGATCGAGCTGCACATGGGGCTCTGTGCTCAGTGCAGAGTCTACTTGAGACTACCCTCCCTCCCCCTGTGCCCTTGCCACTACATAGGAGCACATTTTTTCTCTCTCTCTCTCCAATCAATCAATCAACCTTTAAAAACAAAAAAGCCACACGTATCAGCCTCTCCGCTTTAAATTTTTATGGGTTTCACACATTCTTCATCTCGTATGATGCTTAGATGGTTCTGCAGGGAAGCAGGGAGAGTATTCTTGTCCTAACCGGACAGATAAGGACCTAACGGCCAAAGAAGTTAAATGATCTCCTTGACATTTTATGAGCAGTAAGTGGTAGAAGGATTCCAGCCCATTTCTTCTGGCTCTGAGTTCAATGGTTTTTTCTCCTGTGCGCTGCTTTTTCTCTTGTCTTACTATTCCAGGAGAGGATGGATATTCAGACTGCTTCTTGGTCACTGATTATATTATTACTAATTAGGTGCTGGAACATCCATCATATATTGGTTTTTCCGCTGGCACTTCATTGAGGAATTGTGGTCTAAATTGTAGAATCTAGATTCAGAAAATTCAAACCAAGATCTAAAGATGATAATGAACAAAAAATTGGGTTGTCCTTCCTTCCTTTTTTTTTCTATAGGTGTTTCGGATCAGTTGGTGGCATATGCCTTTTATTCTCCATCTCTTTGCCTTTTGGAGAGTTTACTGCACCAGACCCCAAGGCCTTCAGAAACACAGGCAAAGACTGCCCATGCCCAGGTTTGGAGACTTTATTTCTCAGGTTGTTAAAGCAGATGAAGCATCACCTCCTTCACTTGCAGTCAGTGGGGGATTACAGGGAACTAGAATGTTTAAAGACAGTTCTTGAGATTTGTTTTTAGAAACAGTGGAGAGGAGAATGTCCTGACTTGAGTGAGTAGTATCTGATACAAAGGGCTTGGAATCTGGCAGTCAAGCCAATCAACTGTACTGGCCTTCCTTCCATCAGAGGTTTCTGGTAGAGGGAAGGAAGGGAGAAGAGTGGTGTGTAGTTAGAAGAGGAAGCATTGGGTCAGCTGTCCTCAGTCAGTGTACCATGGAAAAGTGGGGGACCTTTGTTGTGGCAGCAATACCCACTGAAAGCAAAACAAAACCTTGAATTTCTGGCACACACTCTGGACTCCCTCATAAGACATTTTCAATTGATAGGGCAAACACAAGAAGCACAGGTAAGGGTTTTCCTCACTCCATGTTTGTGTTTGGTAGAATCATTTATTTACTGGGCAACTAAAAGGCCAAGAGTTTGTGGGGTTAATATGCACAGTTTAGCAAGACAGTTTAAACAAACAGGACAGAAGAAATATGCCAATATAAAAAGAAGCAGGTTGAAAAAAAAGTTTTGGAACATGATCTTGTTTCTAGGGGCTTCTTTCGCATGGTTTGGCTGTGTCCACTCTGTTCTGATTCATCTGTATGGTAGCCTCGGAGGCTCTTGAAAACCAGGTAGCCTCACTCAGCGTCCTCTTCCCTTTGGCTCTGTTGCATGTGTATGTATGTGTCTGTACATGTGCATGTCTGAATCTAACAGTGTTATGTGGGGGTAGATTGCCAGTCTCCTATATCTGGGTCAAGCCTCAATACCATAAGACACAGTTAATAACTCTTAAGATCTCCGTGATGTCAGGAAGCTTGCCTCTGGACTAGTGCTTGGTATTCATTATGTAAATGATATAACGAAACATACCTGAAGGAAGACTTCAAAAGAGTTTAATCTTTGATATTCCCAAAAGGACACTTTATTAAATGGTTTTTCAATTTTAAACTTTGTTCATACTCCCATTTCTGTTCATCATGTGAAGAAAATGTGTACACTGACTACAAGACAAAATACAAAATTGAATGTTACTGGAACTGTAGTTGTCCGTGTTACTGAGTGAATATTGTCTGTCCTAGAGATCTGGGTAGGCATGGTTATTTGTTTGTGCCATATAGCACACAGGAAGTTAGGCAACGTGGGATGATGGAGGTATTTTAATAATTTGGCTATCTGGGCAAACACACCTGAAAATGGCCTACTTGAATGATCGTCAATAGCTGTTTATGTGTATAATAAAAGCCTAATGGCTGAGTAGAAAATGAGCCTTAATTTCTGAAGACATTCTTCCTTTGTTCTCTGCTACCATATAACCCAGTCATGTCCTATGTTATATATGTTCAGGTTAATCAACACTATTTTATCACTTCCAGTGGAAAGATTACACTTTTGCTTAGAGTAACCCAGAATATATAAGGAAATATATATATAAGTATATAAATATATAATATATAAATATATATAAATGAAGCATCAGCAAGCTTCGATATAAATGAATATCACTATATTCACATAATATAGTGATATTATATATAATATATATTATGTATTGCTGTTTTAATGTAATATTTATACTGGCAGTTGCTTTTGAAATTCCAAAGTTAAATTTTTTCAGGCAATGTGATTGGCTTCTCAAATTTGAGGGTTTTATGTCATTTTAGTTGTGGTTGATGGAAGATTCTTTCTGACTGTTGGTACTTGCCCGGAGAGGGAACTATCAGGTCTTAGAGGTGTGGAGCAGGAAGGATGGATTGAGATCACCTGCAGTACCCAATCCCACACCCAACCAACTTAAGTTATAGGTGAGGAAATTAAAATTCAGAGAGGTGAATTCCTTTATCCATGGTCACATACATGTTAGTGAGTGAACCCAGACAGGAACTCAGGGTTCCAGCCCAAGTTCAACTGGTTTCCCCCTGGCACCAGTTTTGAACACTATCCATAGGCATCTTGGTGCAAGGAAGGTACGTCTTGCTCCCTAGGGCCTCTTCAGTCTTATAATTCCCCTTCCTTGACTTTCTGGATCTTTGCTGGCATAGGGGGCCCAGGGGTGAGAGGGAAGCCAGAAGTAAGATAAGAAAGAAGAGGAGAGTAATGGTGACCATGGAAAAGTGTCCCGTGTCTCAAAAACAATGAGATAGACTTTCTTTTGTGATCTACAGAGGCTCTCTGATGGCCATTTCAAAGGCAAGGGTCAGAAATGCTTTGAGCAGCAGACAGCATTATTTAAATATGCATTCAGCCTTTCACTGTAGTGCCTTTGAAAAACAATGCAAATTTGGATGAAAAACTCTTACTTCATTTCTGTTGGTACCCATCAGAGACATGAACTTGAGGGTGCTTAAGAATCGTGGCCTTTGGGATCCCTGGGTGGCGCATTGGTTTGGCGCCTGCCTTTGGCCCAGGGCGCGATCCTGGAGACCCGGGATCGAATCCCACGTCGGGCTCCCGGTGCATGGAGCCTGCTTCTCCCTCTGCCTGTGTCTCTGCCTCTCTCTCTCTCTCTGTGACTATCGTAAACAAATAAAAATTTAAAAAAAAAAAAATTAAAAAAAAAAAAAAAAAAGAATCGTGGCCTTTTATTTTTGGTGTTATTTATACACGCTTCTTATGTCACTATGGCCAAGCCACATGACATAATATATAACTGAAGATATCTGTTTTGTCATTCTAGAAAATAATTGTTAGATTATAAGGCATTCAACACAGAAGCTTCATGAAACCAAATTTCAGGTTTTTTATTTTCCTTTCAGCTTTGATGGATATTCCTGTGATTAATGAGTTGCTTCCACTGAGACCTTTAGGGGACTCATAAATATTGACAAAAATGTTTTGAGGTTCCATATACCTAAAAACTAACAAAATTTATTTCTAGCTACATGAAGTAGATATGTGATAGTCTGTTAAAAGAGTGAATAAATGAATGAGGGAATGCTAGGGAGTTAAAAATGGCTGATTAAACAGAGATTGGGCTGCTTTGGAAAAAAAAAAAAAAACATTTGGCAACATTATCCTGATGTTATTTGGTAGACACAGTAAGGTACAGTATGCATTACTAACCTCATTAAGTTCCAAATAAAACTCTATACTTTACACCATTTCTACAAGAGGTTTTATTAGATTTCTTTAACTGGTGTCATATTTTTTGGCCAGGGCATTTTTAACCAGCTTCACATAAATAAAGTTCTATTTTGTCACCATGTCATAGTAAAATAAACTGCTTGTACTATGCATCCCTGCCAAAGTCAGAGCAGACGGGGAAAGGATATAAATGTGTCAGTATTCAGGGAGAGAAAACACATAAATGCACATGGCGACTCTCTTAACTCTGAGGCTCAGCGTGATACTAATTCATTTGGGTGACATTTAGAAAGCTACTCCCAACATAAATAATATATATATGGTGGGGGGTATCTCTGACAGACACAAAGTTGAAGAAAAGGGCCTAAAAGAACGCACATCAGATTTTACAGGTGCTCAGAACATTAATGTACAGTGATGGATAACCTTTTCATTGAAGGTTGACATAATGTTGAATGGAATGTTTTGTTTATAACTGGTACCAAGTTTATTGACCAGCACCAAAGGGTAGAAATGAGATGGGATTTGAACAGTCTCTACTTTTTTTTTTTTTTTTTGGTGTGGAAACTGTTTTTTATGTCCCACTCCCTCACAGGCAACAGTTCTTAAGTTGTTTCACAGATATCACTCCACAAGATGGATTACTCTCTTTAAAAAAAAAGAGAGAGAGAGAATCTTAAGTCTAAGTATTCATTACCAGAGGTGCAATTTTTGATGGATAAATATGAAAAATTAAGCAGAAGAGGTTTTTTTTAAAAACCACATTTATCATGCATCTTTAATCTTGGTTTGTCATCTCTAATGTGTCTGCACTTAAAATTCCCATGATTAATGGTGAGTTGCTACAGAGAGTGCCTGTAGATAAAATCACAAAATCCAGAAATGTAAGAGACTAACAAGTCAGCCAGGCCATCTGAATGACAGCATAGACTTGTCCCCATAGTGCTCTTTCCAGTATATATAAAACAGAGTTACAGTGAGAAATAGGAAAAACTTTTAGTATCAATCCAAGTGATAATTTCCTTTCATCACTAAATAGGAAATTGTCACAATACAAAAGTAATCCCTTCGGGAAAATTTTCCAAGTACTTAGCCATTATACCTAGTTATTGTAACCTCTTGAGCAATGCTGTACAGACTTCTTTCCTGATGGTTATACCTTACAATTTAATTTTACCGTGTCCATCCTTTAGTCATTTTTTGTTTTCCCATTTATTCATTCTTTCACTTATTCATTAAGTATTTTTTGAATGTCTACTGTGCCAAGTTTTGAGGAAAATACAAAGATGCATCAGACAAGGAACTTTCAAATGGCTTAAAAAGTAGTAGAGTAGATAAATCAGGGGCAGAAATGCCACAAGTATAAGATAGAACGTGATCCATATCCTTGGAAAGTTACTGAGAGTATCAGGAGGGGCAAGTGCAGAAAGGATCATTAGTTGTTGCTGGAGGGCTCTGGAAAAATTTCCTGGAAGTGTCAGTGTTTGAGGCTGCTTTTAAAGGATACCTAGGATTTTGTACCTCCAGAGAATAGGACAAAGTAGAGGAAAGCCATTGCAGACATAAGGGAAATGAAGGAAGGCACACAGGAAGGGAAGAAAGGAAGAGGTGAAAGAATCAGAAAATAAAGGAAACACAAGTTGAGGCCAGAGCAACAAGGATCTCGAGAGGCCACGCTAAAGATTTGAGGCCTTCTTCCCTAGTTAGTAAGGAAGATTTTGAAGTCTGTAGCAGAAACGGACTGAACAGAACTATGCTAAGGAAGAGCTCTTTAGGAGGGATGAAGGATTAAAAGACCAAAGGTGCAGTTGGGAAGCCTTGATGGGAGAGAAAGCGAGAATTTCTATAAAAGGACATGGAGAAAGAGGAAGCCAGTGAGTAGAAACATGAGACAGAGGCCAAGTCAGAGGATCAGAGAGATTTTTTATTGAAGATGATGCATCAAGATCAACCTTCTGGTTTCTGCTGAGTCACTGGGACAGTCAGTTAAAAATGGGAGCAGGTTTACCAGGGATAGAATGACAAATTAGGTTCTGGACACCAGTATGATAATCTGGTTCTACAAGAATCATTTTGTGTATATCTTTAAATCCCTAATTTCTAACAGAGTGTGGATGCTGAATAAAGTTGGAATATTATTTAACAAATTACCCAAGTGAAGATGTCCAGTAGGCAATTGGAAAATCGAGCAATGCACAATTTATTTTCTCTCTTTACAGTGTTTGGTGCATAGGAGTCACTTAAACATGTATTAAATATCTAATACCTTTTCATCATTCTTAACCATAAGAGTAGTTAAAATGCTTAAATGGTAAATAAATATTTCCTAATAAATTCCTCTATCATGATAATTTCCAAAGTGATAGATTTATACCCTCTATTCTTAGCCAATACTGAACATAATATTCGAATTATATAGTCTTATGCTGAAAAATTTTTATGCCAAAAAACTTTGTGCCAAGAACACTAACATTTATAACACAAAATAAGTATCTAAAAGTTTTCTCTCTGATAGTTTTGCCATATATTGAATATTAGTTTTCATTAGGTAAGGATTCACATTTTTCAGTTTGGAGCTAACCACTTATAAACTTTTATATCCTGTTGTATTCTATTTTGACTTTCCCTTTGTATTCTATATTTCTGACTTTACTTATGCTTTAAGGTTTGTGACTCAATTTTATCAGTTGTTTACACCATATTTGTGTTATGAACAATGTAAATCTTATGGGTTACAAACTAGAAATGTTAATACAATCTTTGTTATTTAGTCCAGCTGCTATTTATACAAAGTAGCCCAAAAGTATCCTGCTGTATTTATATGAAATTCAAAAGATGATTTAAAAACATCTTAAAGTTGAAGCACATTGCTGATTAGTAATAGCTTGTAGTATGTCTTGCTATCATTAACCAAATATTTTCTGACATTCAACCCCTGACAACCAAGAGCAGTGTTTAGACATGGACCATAATACAGTAAATTGACACTTCAAAACTAAATAGGTAGAGGCAGAGAAAGAATAGCAAAATGATAAAAATCAAATTCCACAACACCGCTGAAGGATCCAGAGAACACTGAGTAGCCACAGCTTGGTGATAGATGAGTAACTAGATCTAAACTTTCTGTAAATAGTCATTTGAGAGAAGTTTCTTTTTTTCTTTTTTTTTTTTTAATATCCTGGTCTTCATACCTGAAACATGACAACTTGGAGATTGAGTCTAAACTACAGAACGTATAGTCTTTTTGCCCAAGGCCATACACTTACGGACTGGATAAAAACAGGATTCATTTGTGTTGTATTTTTGGAATTCGCCTTTTGGGATTTCTTGTTATGATGATAAGTAATCATTGTTTTTTATTTTGTTTTGTTTCACCCTTAATTATTGTAGCATAGAGTTTTCAAGAATTGTCAGTTTGAACTCCAAATACCTAGAAAATGGTAAGGCTCCGTAAGGTCTAAACTTCCTTTAGTCTACAGTTTCTAATCCTGATGTCATTTCTACTTATTTAGGATGAAAATTCCACCATGTACGTAGTGAACATTTGCACGTGATAATATAAAAGTTAAATTAAGAAATAATTTCAATTTTTAAGAAACTTAACCATAGAAATGATAGGCATAGCGACATAAAAATATAGGAACCTAAAGAACATCAAATAACAGACTCCCCCAATTTATATTATATTTCCTGCTTCAGTAGCTGTACTGACAAGAACTGAAAGGAAGAAGACAATCGTATGTTTCATTGTGGTTCTCTATTCTTGATCCAATTTTACTCTGCATTCATTGTATCTGCAATAAGACTACCTAAGGCATGGGCAAAAATGAGCCATTGCAGGTTCTCCTGCCTACACTGTATGTAATCAGTGAAGCATTTTGTGGAGTTCTAGAATGCAGTCTTAAGTAATGAGATCTGGATAATTCAAAAGCCCATATTAGAAACTCCAAATTGATTCTATTTTTGCATGTAAAATTTTGCTAGATATCCACAATGGCATGTTGAAAGTTTGATCTCTCAGCTATGTCGCATTTGTAGGAAGTATCAGGCTCCCTCAGACATCTATTTCACAACAGGTAAAAACAGCCTAACCCATGGAATTGAGTGTGTTTGGTGTGCCTGGGTTTCATTCATTCATCTGTTTACTCCTTCACTGATTTATTCTCCCATTTATCCTTTCACTCATTCATAAAAAGGAGTCCAGAACTTATTATGAGTCAGAAGACGAGAAAAAATAATTCTTATTCTTGTCTACTGGGACACACACAAATGAATATGATATGATGTGATTTTTTTCTGTAATAGAATTAATATAAACAAAATATCAAAGGGAATGGAGAGAGAAAATACCCTGGTAGGATTATGTAGAGGCTTTATAAAGTATAAATCAATGATTCCCCATTTTTGTTCCTAAAAACCCACGCCTATCCAAAATGGAGTCTTCACTGGTTGTGTCAAATAAGAAAAATAAAGAATACAACTTTATAAAATTAATTCTGATCAGCTTAAATGTCATTCTTAAGATTCTGTCCTTTCTAATTCTGTGCTATTAAAAATTCCCTTTCTTTCATGAAATAATTTTGAGAGTAGATGATGGTAATTTTAAAAATTTTCTTGTTTGACAATAAAATTTTTGAAATTCTACATTAATCTTCAAGATTTTAAAAAATATTGTATGTATATATGTATTTATTTATTTATTTGAAAGAGGGAGTTTGCATGTGCATGAGTCAGGGGGGAGCATAGAAGGGGAGAGAGAGGGAGGGAAAGAATCTCCAGCAGACTCCATGCTGAACATGAAGCGCAACACAGAACTCAATCTCACAATCCTGAGCCAATACCAAGAGTGCCCTTGACTGAGCCACTCAGGTGCCCTTGTTAATCTTCAAGATTAAACAAATTTACTCATCTGTGAAATCTGGTGGTTTAGAAACCATGTGGATAATATTTGAGGTGGGCCTTTGCTTTGATTTCCATGTTTTCCATGTCCTGATAATAGTTAGAAACTACTAAATCCAGGCAGCCTTTTTTCCAAAAAATAATACAATCTGAGAATCTAATTAGATTTAAAGAATGGAAAGTACCATCACAAAGTCACCATTGAACAGACTTGTCAGCAAACATTCCTTTGTCAGCAGATGGTGCTGAACCATGCTTTACCACAGAATTGACCCTGGTTCAATATGAGAAACAGAAAATTTTCATCATGGATTAATTCCTACCTCAGTGAGATATATTTCTGCAATAAGTGGATTCATTTATGCTTCCATCATAATCATAAAAACTCTAAATTCATCTGCCTTACTGATAAACAACAGTTGACCTAGAAAGGTTTCCTAATATCTACTATTCATCTGAAGGGCCAAGAGTTTTCTTCATTGTGATCTGTACCCATGGTGGAACTCTGGAGATGTAAGCAGTTGTTACAGGTCTCACATCCAGGGCTCGGGTGTATGCAGGAAGTAAATGCCCAAACAGAGAGGCTAGACCCTACAGCCCCACTGCCACTGGGTCCTAGGGCATGTCCAGTACAGATTGGGATTAAGAGCAGTAAGTATATCCTGATTCCTGATCATCTTACTCTGCATTGGTACCAAAATGTCCATTCTTACACAATCACAAGGCAGAGTATTTTAAAATAATGTGAGCATGTACAGTAATATTTTAAAAACATTTAACTCTTTTTATACAAGCACACACATAGTTTATTTGTATAAATCCCAGACTCATTCCTTCCAAGAGACTGGCCTTCTCTCTATTTCTGGACAGAAACTAGTAGCACACAGTTGGTATTGTTTTGCTTTTTCTTGCTTTAAATAAAACCCACAACTCAACTGGATAGTTTTACAATGACTAAATTTTAAGTAGAACTAGCCTGTTTTCTTAGTGAAATGATTTGTCTAAAATTAGAATTACAAAATATTATAAGAGGGAATGAAATTCTAAAGATAACTTTACAGTTAATTTAAGTTTTAAAAAATTATTTTTCGTTCAGTCATGGCCTTTTGGGATGTTTTAGAGGTCAAGTAAACTTTTTCCTTCATTGTGAGTTAGAGGAAATTGAGGCTCAGAGAAAGTAAATGATTTTTTCAAGAAGGTATAACTAAATCTAGAGTATATCATCCTTTTTTAAAAAAGATACTTATTTATTTTTAGAAAGAGAGAGTGAGCACACGTTTGGGGGGTGGAGGGCACAGAGAGGAAGAGGGAGAGAGAGAATCTGGGGCAGACTCCCTGCTGAGCACTAAGCCCAACCTCACAACACTGAGATCATGACCTGAGACAAAACCAAGAGTTGGATGGTCAACTAATTGAGCCACCCCGGCACCGCATAGACTGTATCATTGTAATAGCAATTGACTTGTTTTAATATTACTACATTTTAATTGTTTGTTGATGCTTTTGCAAAACAATTCTTTGCCAAAAAGATTTCTTTCTTGCACAAATATTCAGACAAAATAAATGACTGATTAATGGACAGGTTTATGGATAAAGAAAGTCCTATGTCTTTTATTTGCTCCAGTGGCATGGCTAAAGCAATTCATAGGATCTATACCTTAGTAGACAGTTTGACATTTGAGATGCAGACAGTTGCGATGATTCAGAGACAGTATCATGGAAAAAGCAGTAGAAATAATGTAACTGGTCAGCAGTTCCCAAATCCCCGAAGTTATTTTTGTGTGTTCTCACTCTATTTTAAGTTATTATATTGCTGAAACTCTATTTCTGAACACAATTATTGATTGCTTAAAAATAGACTATTTAGCTTGGTAATAATTAGCTTTTTTTGTAATGGCAAGAGATAAAACAAATTATTGCTCTCTTTGTGCAATTTGAAAGGAGAAGGGAATAGTCATGGTGTGCAGCTTTGCCACCAAAACATTGTCTCTGAGACTGAGAGAAGGCTGCCTGTGTAGGGTGTGGTAGATGGTGTTGACTTCAGATTGTCACCTTTTTCCTTCCGGATGGTTAAGGAGCAGAAAATGCTCACAGTGTGATTTCAGCAACCAAAGCTGAGGAAATCTTAAGTTTAGGTTATAGAACCTTGTGTTCGGGCTCCTAGAGAGCTGTTGTGGTGGGGAACATGGAATGTTCATTCCTTGCCACCTGCCTAGTTGGAATATATTTCTATGTGGTATGACAGTAGTAAAGGGACTGAGGCTCTTATTCCTGGGATTCCAGGAATAATGAAAGAGAGGCAAGAGGTCCAATGGCCCATTTCTTCAAGTAAGAATTTACAAAAGAAATAGATGGGATTATCCCCTGCAATGAGAGTGTGAATTGGAGTTTAGGTTGTGGGGTAAGTTATTACCAACCTTAAGTCAAGCAATTGATTAGTCTAACAGCAGAAAGTTAGCATTTCCTACATTATCCTTGAACTAGAATGCAAACTCCTGGTGTCCAGGGACTGTGTCAGTTTGTTCACTATTTGCATTCCAGAAAACATGACAGGATCTATGTGTTAGTCTGCTGGAGTGGCAGTAACAAAATACCATAGACCTGGTGGCTTAAACAACAGAAATTTATTTTCTCTTTTCTTTTTCTTTTTCTTTTCTTTTTCTTTTTTTTTTAAGAGAGAGAGAAAGAGAAGGAGAATCTTAAGTAGACTCCATTCTTAGCACAGAGCCTGATACAGGGCTCAATCTCATGACCCTGAGATCATGACCTGAGCCAAGATCAAGAGTCAGACACTTAACCAATTGAGACACCCAGATAGCCCCAGAAATTTATTTTCTGTACTTCTAGAGGCCAGAAGTCCAAAATCAAGTACATAGTTGATTTTAGGTGACACCTCTCTTGCCTGCTTATAGACAGCTACCTTCTCACTATAACGTCACATGGCCTTTGGAGAGAGAGAGAAATCTCTGGTGTCTCTTTTTCTTAGAAGGATGCCAGTCCTGTTAGATTAGAACCCCATCCCATGATCTCCTTTAACCTTAACTACCTCCTTAGAGGCCCTATCTCCATTAGAGTCACACGGGGTGGGGATACAGCTTCAACATTTGAATTTTGGAGACACAGTTCAGTCTATAGCAAGCTAATAAATTTTATTGAATAAATGAATATAAACAGTGCTATTCAATGTTATTCACACAAAAGTAGAGGGTGATATATAACTTTATAAAGGTATCTTGTAGCAAATTCCTTGGTTCAGGGTTTCCCCGATGTGCTCTATGGGATGCTAGTCTCTCAAAATGTTCTGTGAGAACAGAAACTGCATGGTTGAAATAGGTTTGGAGAACTCTACATAGTACATCTAGTTCATGGAGAGTGAGATTATCCATTAGCATATTAAAGTTTCTAAGAGGTACTACAGAAAAGAAACCCATTTTACTGTATTTAACTTAAAATTTTCTCCCACAGTGGATACAGAATCTTCCCTCATTTTTTTTTTGTTTGTTTGTTTTATAAGAAATCTATTGGAATCTATTTGCCCACTTTGGAAAATGCTTCAACTCATGCTGAAGGGTAGTAGTATCCTTAAGGCTGGGGGTGTAGATCTCTATCCTATTTTCCATTTAACATCTCAACCCAACTCAGACTCCAAAAACATAGGAATCTACAAATAAGCTTTAATACATAGATTTAAACTTGGTGTCATGGCAATAACAATAAAAAGTAAAAGTTTTGTTAAAGAAAAAAGTTGATCCCATAGATTATGGAAATAAGGGATGGTAGAGGAGAAAGGGGGAAGAGGTAACAAATTCCTGAGAAAGAATACTGGAATTCATGTGAAAAGTGACTTAACCTTTATTGTGCTTTAAAGACAAGTTTAAAGCTTCTTTTAATTTAATTTAATTTAATTTAATTTTGTTTTATTTCATTATTTTTAAGCCAACGTGGAGCTTGAACTCATGACCCTAAGATCGAGAGTCAGACACTTAACAGACTAAGTGACTCAGTCACCCCTAAGACTTGTTTTAAATTGGTTTGGTTTACATACTTGTTCACTTTCTAATTGACTTACCTTATTGCATGACATGAATTTAAAAATCTCCCTTGAAATACATACATATAATTTTAACAGTACATAAAAGGTATGGCTTAAGGTCAGTCAGTGTCCATCATAAGAATCAAGAGAATAAAGACAATTATTACATAGATGACTTTGGTCAAGATCAAAGTTTTTTACATTATATCTCAGAAGACGAGAAAAGGGTTTTGAAACTGAAAGTAGAGTACTTTTGATTGTGGTGATTGAGACAAGTCCCTACCTCTCTTTCATGATAGTCTTATGGAAAGAAAGTTGGATTGATAGACACTGGCCTCTGACAGAATCTACAGCTAATTCTGGACTTAACTAGAACCCATTGCTTTATCTACTGAGCCTCCACTTCCTTATTTGTAAAATGTAGGAGTCTGGACAAGATGATTTGTCAGTTCTCAGCCTGTTTTCACATTTTGAGACTTCATCCTTTACATCAAGTGTTGTCAAACATATATAATGCAAACTACACGTGTAACGTCCATTTTTCAAGGAGCCACATTAAAAAAAATAGAAAGGAAAAAATTAAATTGATTATAATGTTTTTTATTTAATGTAATTAATCCAAACTATTAACTTATCAACATATAATCAATTAAAATATTATGAGATATTTATGCTCTGTTTTTAATACCAAGTTTTCAATATTGGTGTTTATTTTATACCCATAGCAGATCTCAGTTCAGACTAGTCATATATCAAGTGCTCAGTTGCACTTCAGGCCTATCATATTTGGCTGCACAGCTTTAGACCTATAGCATTAGAAAGGCAAACTTTTCATCACTATTTGATACCTTGGAGTAACTTTACTCTGCCTTTCAGTGTTGTTTATTAAATTATACTCTATTGGATGTCCAGTTACTTCTATTATCTTCAAGCAGATTTTCATTAAATGATTCTTTATTAGTTTTTTCCTACTTCTTCTCTTATGACTATGGAATAGTTTTGAGTGCAGATTTATCAGCTATGCCAAACTAGCTGTGATGGATTTGGCTCTCCCTGACAATGACAAGCTTAACTCAATCCGTTTGTATTCTAATGTAACGTCTGAATTCATACTACCATGTATATCTGAAGAAAGTATATAAATCTATATGCCTGATAGCTTTATAAAGCTATTGTTTTCTGACGCGTAGCATCCCAGCTAAGTAGGATAGCTAATTTTAAAAATTGGAGTCTTTGGTTTTATATATATATTCTGCGCTCCTAGATTTGTCATACATAAGGCAGTATTTATGGCTGTGTATATAACTAAATATGTGCATGATATAGATTTGAAGTTATAATTGTACACCTCAGAACTGGGATTTCTAGACTGATGTGCACAAACTTCCAACAGAGTTAAAGCCCCTTCTTATTAATACTATATATTTTTCTGTGCTGTAAAATATTCATAGTTTTTAATAATGATGGTCCCTTCTTAAAGGAAAACTAAATATCTAGTTACTAATCCAACATTCCCTGAGAAGCTTTCACTATTTATTTCCACTACATATTATTTAAAACAGAGTAATGCCTAAAATGTGTGTTGGGTGCAATACTCCTAAGTTTTAAAAACAGTCCCTTCTAAGAGGAAAAATGAATATCAGGTTACTAGACCAATAAAACCTGAGATGCTTTCACTATATATGTTCAGATATATATCATTTAAAATAAAGTATCCCCCCCCAAAAATGTGTTTTCAGTGTCACATTTGAAAAGTGCAGGTGACAAAAACTCTCTAGTTTTAGAGGCACAAAAGTAAATCAGACCTAAAATATCATCAGATGTGGGTGTCTGTATATGAGAAAGACCATTTTGGAACAGTCTGTGTCATGCATTTCAGAGCAGACACGGTAAATCATCATAAGCTGAGGACCCACCACTGTGTTTGTAAAGCAAAAACCTAGCCTTTCTTTGCTGGATAATAAATGATTGCAAGGCTAGAAAGAAGTCATATGTTTCAGACTGGTCAAAGACAAACTATCTTTGAATCCAGTCTTCTTAATTCACCTGTACACATCCCACATTATTACTCAGGTGCTAAGCAGAAGTGCTTTTTGTCTTCAAGGCTGAAAGACCCTTTAGTTTAAATTATGAACCTTCTCTGGTTTTCTTTGAGAAAGTAAAATAAATGCTGTAGTGGTTACTAGTTGTAAAAAGTTGTTAAAATACACAAGTTCTGCCCCATTTCCAGTGAAATGCTGTGACTTAAGAATGCCTGTTTATTGTTACTTGGTGTGCAGCTGAGCTATGCAGGTAAATGTAATTGGATTCTCTTTCCCATTCCTTTATGCATTTCATTATCACTTCTGGGCTGTTTCAAAAGGTGAGAGTTGAAACAGCCTAACACTAAAGTACTACGTAACTTTTAGAAATGTTTGTGAAGTAGGGTGGAGTGAAGAGGGTTGGAAAGTATGGAATAAGTAAGTTGTCAGCATTAAAAAAAAAAGAAAAATATATATATATATTGCAAAAGAGAAATAGTTTCTAGAATGGAGTTATTAACAAGATGGACTGAAAAAAAGTTGCAATATTCTGCCAAATAAACACATATAAAATATTAAAACATGGCCTGAGCACAGGTTGGTTTGTGTTAATAGCTCATTTCCATTATCTGTCAAGTTAGATTTCATGCTCAGGCCATAACACGCTGACAGCCTAGAGGTATTATTAAGATTACAGGGGTGGCCATCTTTCATTGGGCTGCTAGACTGGACAGTTGTTGAGCAAAACCAACTGTTACTTGGATTTTAAGTAATTAGACATTTGAGAATTGTGACAACACATGTGAAATAATGATTTATGGAAGAAAAATTTCACCTATTCAGTATTTAACAGGTCTTTTTCTTAATGCTGATTATGTCAGGCAGATAGATGCATGTATAAAACAGAAGTTTAAGGGGGCATATGTTAATGTCTTTGAAAGATTTAAAAACAAATGCTAGGCCTTTGCTGGAATTATTATTGCTGTTATTTAGCTATGTGGTTATATATTGATTGGATTTAATAACTGACAAAATATGAATTTATTTACAGTACATTTAATTAAACTTAATGAATTACATTTAAAGTAACCACACATACTTCTTCCTCCTACATTAATAATGGCTAGTGGCTAGTAAATACAGGTATTACTTAGAAGCAAGAGGACTTGATTCTTTTTTTTTTTTTAATTTTTATTTATTTATGATAGTCACACAGAGAGAGAGAGAGAGGCAGAGACACAGGCAGAGGGAGAAGCAGGCTCCATGCACTGGGAGCCCGATGTGGGATTCGATCCCGGGTCTCCAGGATCGCGCCCTGGGCCAAAGACAGGTGCTAAACCGCTGCGCCACCCAGGGATCCCAGGACTTGATTCTTGAATGTACCTATAATTTGGGAAATCCTAGGCACTGTTGAAAACTTTTAACTGTGTGTTTTAATAATAAACATTTTACTATATTACTACAGTGTGAAAATAAGTAAATTTGCATTTGTAAACTTGTTTCATGTATTATTATTTATAATTGATAACATCACTGCTTGTTTCTTGTTCTGAAACTAATACTATTTTTATACTCACAACATCCTGGAGGCATTCACATATTTATCTGATGTCTCTATCTTGTTCTAACACAAGCATGAATATTATTCACATCATAGGTACATCATAGATCTAAAGAGTATGTTGCTACCTTGCATGTAGTCTTATGTTCAAAGTCTCATTTTAGATTTTGAGTAGTGAAATTTGTTTTGTTCCAACTTTTTTCTTATTGAATAATATAAGATATGTTTATTATTGTGACAAAATACACATAACATAAAATTTACCATCTTACCCATATTTAAGTGTAAAGTTCAGTGGCATTAAGTATATTCACATTATTCTGCAACCATTACCATCCATCTCTAGAACTCTTTTCATCAAATAAAACTGAAACTGTGTCCCCATTAAACAATCACTGCCCATTTCCTCTTCTCCCAGCCTTTGGGAACCACCATTCTACTTGCTGTGTCTATGAATTTGATCACCCTGGGTTCCCCATCTAAACAGAATCATACAGTATTTGTCCTTTTGTGACTAGCTTTTTTCATTTAGCATAATATCCTCAAGATTCATCTGTGTTGCAGTATATAACAGAATCTCTTTCCTTTTTAATGCTGAATAATATTCCATTATGGATATATATATATATATACCATGTTTTTCTTGTCTATTCATCTGTCAATGAACACTCAGGTTGCTCCCTCTTTTCTAGTCCCTGCTTTCCCTTCTTTTGGGTAGATGCCCAGAAGTGGATTTGTGGGATCATACCATTAAAAGTTGTTTTAAACAGGCTAAAAATGAGATCTGTCACTTGGGTTCATGGTATCAATTCACATTTCTACCTCCTTTTGTAGCAATACTCCTAATTACAATGTCTCACTTTCTTCATGAAATGAAGATAACTTTCCCCATTACCTGGTAGTTTTGAAATAATTAAGGGAGCATTTTAAAGGGGGAATGAGTTTACACTCACAGGTAATCCTGAAGAACTAAAAATAGTATTCTGGGTCAGAGGAAATAAGACATTTTGTGTTTGGTTTAGTTTTAGTTTTTGGTTTGGGTTGTCCTAAGGAGGTTGACTGGTAAAGGCAGAAAAATGACTCTGGAGAAATAAACATGATTTGCAATGTTCTCAGCAACTATACCAGGGATAGTATGAAAAGGGAAAAAATGATGAAAGGGATGATATATTTTAGTTTGAAAATTAGAATTGGGGATCCCTGGGTGGCGCAGCGGTTTGGCGCCTGTCTTTGGCCCAGGGCACGATCCTGGAGACCCGGGATCGAATCCCACATCGGGCTCCCGGTGCATGGAGCCTGCTTCTCCCTCTGCCTGTGTCTCTGCCTCTCTCTCTCTCTGTGTGACTATCATAAATAAATAAAAATTAAAAAAAAATAATTATTAAAAAAATTAGAATTGATTCACATAACAAAAACTTAAGCAGTGGACCTAGTTTTAGGGCATTCAGTCTTAGTTCTGTGTTTTATTGGATTGGCTTCTAAAGTAATGCTCATGGTAATTGGAAAAATGATAGGAGATGGAATGGGCTGGGACAAAGAGAAAAATGTGCAATTTATCATTGCTAGTGAGGCCACAGGTAAATTCTGTGAGCTTAGAAATAATTTACAAATGTGCAGTGCTTTTTCCTGTATATTATATGGGGCAGTTGTAGTCTTGTTCCTGCCTGTGACAGATGGGGCCACTTGAAGTCCCACCCTCTGACAGATGTCTTTCTCCTCAGGCTATATAAATCGAGCTGGAGAGAAGATCCTGTCAACATCTACAGTGTGTCCTCATACACGGTTTGCTCTTCTCCCATGATGGTTTCTCAAATCCAACCATCTCTTAATACAGTTACCTTGTTCAGGAAGTCTTCCTTACATCTTCATCCCCAAATCCATATCCCAAGCTGAAGGCATTTTCCTGCCTCTGAACTTTTGTAACTATCTGAGCATAGTGTGGCTATGGATTTTTTTTCTACTACTATCCACATGTTTTCTCCTTCCACTAATGGCAGGCTCTTTCTCTGGTTCATCCCTGTCCTGGTCTCACAGCACACTGGACCAGAGTTCTACATGTGGACAGGGTCCAGGACATGATTCTGACATTTGGCCCACCAGGAACAGAATCCTAAACCTCTGGTCACTTTTCAGCAATATTACCTGAAAAAGTAGAAGTGGACACTGTGGTTCTGTGATGTGATTAGAGTGGGATTAGGCAGAGGTTGTATTTATGTGAATTTGGGGTTTCAGAGGGAATTGGGTTGTCCTTTGAAGAAAACCTATTCTTGCCAGTGAACTAAGACTTATCAGTTTCTTGTTTCCCCTTTTATTCCTTCTCTTGTAAATTTAGTAGTGATAATTTCATATTTAATATAAAAGTCTGTTACTGTATATTTTCCTCTATCAGTTAATCAGATTTATTATCAAGAGGTTTTCTAGCTAGCTTTTTAAATAAAGGATACTTGTTAACTAGAAAGCAGAATCAGGAGGCCGAGGACACAAGTCCTAGTCTAGTTTTTAAGTCTCAGATTGAGTACTGTGTGAGCTGCATGGAACCAAAGGGAACTGTATCACTGGATTATCCAGCAGTTCCCTACCACTTCAGGAAAACCAAACTTACAAGGAACTTCTAAGCTTTTCTTATATTGCAGCAAAACAGGGACCTGGAAGGACAGAAATAGCCCTCCAACAGGGTGATACTTTGGAAGAATATATTCGTATACTCTGACATAAATTCCTAGATGTATACAATATGATATGAGACAAACCAAATTACATTACCTAAAATACCAGTTTTTAAAATTGAGCAATGGTAAAGTATATAGGATAAGCAGTAGGCACATGATTAGATATCAAATTAATACAATAAGATGGAAAGAGATTATGCTCCGTGATTAAAGATGAGAAAAAGGTTATTAATAGACAAGAATGTATACATGAACCTCTCCCATCATGTAGTAGTTAAAAAAAATTAAACCCCCTATCTAAAACAATGCAGCTGCTTGGGGCACCTGGGTGGCTCAGTGGTTGAGTGTTTGCCTTTAGCTCTGGTTGTGATCCTGAAATCCTGGGATCAAGTCCCCTGGGGAGACTGCTTCTCCCTCTGCCTGTGTCTCTGCCTCTCTCTGTGTCTCTCATGAATAAATAAAATCTTTAAAAAATAATAAAAATGAAACAATGCAGCTACTTGATCAAGGAAAACAGACTTAGAGTAAATAATGGAGTATACTTATATTTTAGTAACCCATTTCAGTATTCAGTTATGGAAAGCTTGACTCCTAACTTATCACAACATAAATCTTGGTTTGACCTTAGTATAATTTGACTCTTCTGTGTCTCCATCGTAAAAAAAATTGCTAATCATTCCAGGAATACCAAGAAATAAGGGTATAGATGTAGTCTTTGTTACACTTATAGGGACAGTGAACTGAAGTCCATTTCCCAATGTAGAAAATTATTTAGGAAATCATAAAGTTTCACAATTGGAAAGGAGCACGGAGGTCACCTGGGGACCCTGACTGATGAATGACTCTCTCTGGCAAGTACTAACAGTTCTGCCTTTACTTGATCACTTCGAATGGGGCACTCATTCCTTCTAAGGTAGAAGCTCTCCACCAGAACCACACCTTTCCCCAGTGCCAAAAGATAAGGGAGGCAGGGCTCAAATTTAAATTTGCCCTTTTACTGAGAAATGCTATGCAGAAAAACCACTATACCTCTGCACATAATATTGACATTTGAAAATTCCAAATTTAATGTTAAGAGGTACACGTGAGTAGTGTTTGGTGATTTATATCCCAAATACAGACAAAACTCAACAAATAGCCTGTCACTTGATTTCGCAAAGATTCTTTGCTTGATGGAGAATATACTAGTGTGACCAGGTTTGGCAGGACATATCAAGGGAAAAGAAAATTGCACAATCCTTGTTTTTACTATGTTATATTTTTCACCACAGCTGGTCTTGTTCTTCTCTACCACCCCCACCTCTCCAAATTTTCTTTTTGTCCTTACAGGAAATTAAAATCATAGATTTGGTTGCATACTTAGGATGAATTATCCCAGATTCTTTTAGTTTATCTTATTTTCAGATGTGTGTGATAGAAAGCATAGATTAAAATAATTAAAATGTGGTTTTTTTCCCCAACATGTCTGTGAGACCAAGGTAAAAGGCTCTTCTACCGCCTTCTCCACTAGGTGCCAGCACAGCTCTGCTCCCTGCTTTTGCTTTTTTCTGGAGATGATTATTTCAGCTAGTTCTCCAGCCTCAATAACAGAGACTTTGCATGTATGGTGTATTTTTGTTTGGTTGGTTTGGTAATTTTGACTAAATCTGACCAAAAATATTCTCATTATACTGCCTTTCTAGTACTAACAATTTCCATCTCAAAAACTATTCAAGGTACAATGAATTTAAGCCATTCTGAAAGCCAGATCTTTAATAGCCCAAATTTTTGCTTATAAGCTCAGTATTTATTGTGAAAAAATGAGTACCAGTCAAAATAATATAAATATATTTAAAGTGAGATGGTATGTTTCTTTTTTTTTTTTTGAGGTGGTATATTTCTAAAAAAAATAAGAAGAACAAAATTTTAGATGTTTACCAGTTTTGTTATTCAAGAATTAATTTTCAACTGATATAGTTATTTCTCATTCAGCATTGTAAGTGTAATTTAATGTATCATTTATTTTGCTTCATCTAATTATGTTTAAAATTTATTTGAAAATACTCCTATACATTTCAAAATGAGGATAATGCTACCAAATTTGCACTGTCTTTTACCTGAATACTGTAGCATTCTAGGTAACAATCCCCCCAAATTATACATTTAATACTTCATTGTTTATCTACTCCTAAAGTCTTTCTTTTTAAATTTGTTTCTTAAAATAAAACTTATTTTTCTAAATAATTAGCAGTTTATATTTTGAATACTAATGAAGAATAGCATGTAAAATTATTTTGTGAACAAAAACATATTTTGTTATGTAAATCCTAAGCTATGCAAGAAAACATAAGTAAAATATTCTATGCCGTAACTAAATATATGCCACAGATCTTCTACCCAGAGAATACCATCAAATTCCATATAAATGTGGTGAAAGTATTTATTGAAATGCTGGGAACTGAATGATTTAAGATTTATAACAAAATTCTACAAATTTCAAATTTATGTGATGTAGTTATCTTAATAACATAAGTTAAAGCTACAGTCAGTACTGGTATATCGTTCCTAGATTTTTTAAGTGTCAAGTATGTAGTCAGAACATTCTCTGTACAGTTTTGTGCAGCATAATGTTTGAAAATGATGAAAGCCATGAAATGTTGACTGTCTAAGCTGTATACTTAGGCTAATGGGATAGCTTGATTTCTAAAAATGTGAAACGATTTCTTTTCTCTGCTTTAGGGCATATTATTGGATAGGATCACTGTTCTTACTGATCACCCACATGATTGAAAAGATCCCTGTGTGTTCCCAGAATTTGATTTGGTGCTACTTAGTGTCAATATTTTGAACAAAGCATGGATTATTCCAATATCAGTAACTTTTGGGACCTATGTAGATATAATACATACAGCATAATTCTATGATTTCCACTCTTTTCATCTGTAGAAGTATTTTTGTGTTAAGAAAAAAAGAAAAAGAAAAGCAATGAAGTGCTGTTTAATCTGAAACAGAGGTTTTTAAATTCAGTCTCAGAAGCAAGATCAAATGACCTATCCAGTCGTTCTATATCTGTAATTCCTTCCCAGTACTTTTCTCGAGTTTCTCAGATCAGCCCAAATCCTGGTTGGAATACTGTATTCTGTATTTTGTCCATTTTCAGTATCAGACAATCATAGTATGGTCAGGCTTCTATCCAACTTCAAAGATGGTCATCTGTAAGTTTGAAATTCTTTGTTGCTGTGAAGTTCAATAAAAAGATTTCAGTGTTGAATTCAACCCAGACCACAGAATGATTAAATTCATTGTTTTTGATATGTTGCATGGGAAGATATTATGTAATTGAGTTGCTTGCAACTTTGAAACTTATTTTCTTAAAAAAAAAAATCAGGCTATTAACTATATATGGCAATTAAAGGAAAGTGCACTCAATGTCCTGGCAACATATCACTTTTTTCTGTGTTTGATTTAAGCATCCGTAAAAGTATACCACTCATGCTTTTATAGTTAAAATGTTAGTTGTTTTCACCATAAACTCCTATTTTTAAGAGTTTGTTCTAACTCAACCATTTTTTAAAATCTCAACTTACACTCAGATTAATAAATTTCTTTTTTCAATCTAGAAAAAATCTTACTAAAGAGCTGAAATCGATGTAGTTTCACTCCTTCAAATTTGGAAGAAACCAATGAAAAAAATGTCCGTAGTTTCAAATATATTTTTGTTCTTTTTCAACTCCACACTAGCTTAGCTGTTTGGGAAAACAGTGTTTTAATGTATTCATTCAAAGGTACTGCTGACAGTGTTTGAAGTTGACTGAATTTAGGCGTTATTATGAAACTTTTGCTATAAAGATTTTAAAGGACACATTTTAAAATTTCTCATTAAACTTTCTCTAAAACTATGTGGGAAAGTAAGTGTGTACATAGCTAAGGTGTTTTTAAAGTCAACTTTAATACACAGTGAAGAGCTAATGGTGGCACGGATCTCTTTTAGGAAAGTCTCAAGTGAAAAAGGACCCTGCTTGTAAAAAGAAATGCAAAATAATCAGACTTCCTTATTTTTACGGTTCACATTAGTGACAAAATTGTCTGTGGTTTTTACTCATTCATTTAAAATTTTACTCCTTAAATGTTGCTACCGGTGCCTGTTCAAAGTTTCCCATGTCTTTTTTTTTTTTCTTTTTTCCCATGTCTTCTGAATTCAGTTTTTCCTCTTTTGTAAGATTAATAAAACATAAATAGAACTGTATATATACAGCTTATTTATATATGTATATAAACATTGAATGTTTTCCCCTTAAAGAATTCATTGATCTTTTAAAGTATAAAATGCACTTTTTAATAAAGGCCTTTTCTTCATACAGGACAGTAAGAGGCAGATTGTTATGAAAAAGGTGTGAGAAACCAGAGGGACGGGGTTTGGGAGACTTGACAGAGTTCCTGGTAACCTAGAGGTTACGTTGAAAAGATTTAGGTGGACAACAAGAAAATTATGGGTATGAGAAAGAGGCACATAAGTCACGTTTACTTGACAGAGCCATTTGACAAAAATGCTGTCCTAACAAGCAGTGCTCCTGAATATATTCTTTTCAATCATATTGCAGTCAAACCCCTCACGAAAAGAAATATGCATGATAAAAGAACTTCAATTTACATTTTCCCCCTCTGGTTCCAACTTACTGGATTTAAAAAACACAAAAAACAAGATGTTCCCCTAGCTTTTTTTAAATAAGGAAACCTTGTTTTCTTGTGTTTTTCCATAAATGAGTCTGACCACAAATCTAGGTTTAGTAAAAATTGTTACAAATTATCTGGGAAACGCAGAATTTTGCAGCAAAACCTCACTATTATGCAAAATCCATTGTATGAAATTCCAGCTCTACACCAGGGATGTGTTTGAGAGTACATCATTGATTACAGATTCATAATTTAAATACTAAATTCTGTTAATGTATTTAAATATGATTTGCAAAATTTTTGCTTACATAAAACTTTTTAGAAACACAAGGTGAAAGTAGTGAAAAACTCTATTACCTAAAGCATAAGTTAAATCTGAATATATTACAGGCTGTTCTCTTTCAATGATGCAGTGAGAAAAATAGATTTCTGATGTGTTTTTTGTAAATTTGTCTTTTATTCATCATGGAAGCCATACCTCATAGATGTATCCTAACTTGACTATTTTTCATCAGGTTTTTGTTTAGAAGTTTATGAGATTAACTGATTGCTGAGAAGCCAAAATTTTTTCATGGTTGATCCTGTTTGGTTGTTAAAATGAGTAAAAAAACCAGATGTGATCTTGGTGATCTAGTTGAATTGCCTATACAGTGATCCAGTTGATTGTTTGGCAATTATTTGTTATTATGTGTTGGAAAAAAATCAATCAAACTGAAGAAAGCCCATTTGATCCCACATACAGACAAAGGCTTAGTGGGATGCTGAGAAGAGAGTGACACAGAAGTGCCAAGAATCCTCATCCTGATGCTCCTTTAACGCTTTCTAGAGCTTGATAGTCTCCAACAGCACTTCCTCCTAACCCACAAAGTGGTCTTTCCCTTGTGAAGAGCACTCAGCATCAAGTAAACCCGCCTAGAGTACTAGATCAGAAGACTTGATCAACGACCTGGGCACAATTCACCCTGGGCCACAGGGACTTGATTTGTTGGCATCCCTGGGTCAGTTCAAATCAGTCTAGGTGTTACTAGAAGAAAGCTTCTCTAAGAAAGATAAGGTCAGAAAGAGTGCAGTAGTGGGTATGTAGCTAAGCCTGCTTTTGGTGGATTTGTTTGAGAAAATAATCTAAATCAAGAACAACACTGTAGGCCTCATCACACCATTTTCCTGAACACTCAAAGGAAAAACAAGCCAAACATCATATTTAGTTCTCACCAAAATAATAATAACAATAATAAAGTAAAACAATAATAATAATAAAGTATTCTTTCCAGAAAATGTCTGAAATAATAGATGGTTTTTAAAATCAAACATATTTAGTTAACCTGTACTTTTTTTGTTATATGCTTTTATTTATTTCTCAGTTGTTAGAAACTCAATCATCAAAACAACAACAACAACAAAATCTTTTTCTCTGCACCATGAATTTAGTTTTTGAGCATTTTTTTATTCTTTCTTACCTCATGGCCTTTGCATTTGTGGGGCTCCCTGCCTGGATTGCTCTGCTGGCTCCTTGCATGGCTAGTTCTTTTTCTGTTTGACGGAGTACCTATCTATATATAATGGCCTGTCTTCTCTGTCCTGTTACTCTATCTTGTCATTTTTGTTTGTTTCCTTCATGATGCAAAATTATGTTGACATGGTTTCCTTTATGTCCTACTCTCCACCACTGCATTTCCTTCACCCTGAGCAGTGCCAGGTACTTAGAAGATGTAGAAAGAATCAGATGATTGAGTGCTGTCCTTTAAAATTTACACACCGCAATTGCCAGTGGTCATCCCACATCCAAAGGAAACCAGTGTCACTCTACACCCTGCTGCCCCAACAAGTCTGTTTCAGTCATTGGTTTTTTAGTGTGGCTAAGCAAAAGTATTTTTGTTTTTCCTTTTGCTTTATTTGTGTCGGCATTCTTAACTTAGTCTGGTATCCTTTGGAAAGAAAAAAAAAAGGTCAGTCAGGGAACATGTGTCCACTCCAAAGTAAAGTAACCCAAGTGAGTACAACACTTTTGGGGGCTCTTCTTTGGCCATAATCTCTCTAGGAGCCCAAGACAATGAGGGACAATGTGCCTCCAGTATCATTTCAGTTTAGTTAGACAACAGTTTCTACAATGCAACTATGGTTTGTTCAGCGACAGGCAGTCAATCAACCAGCAAAAGAAAACTAGCAGCGCTTTGAACGGAAATGAATATTTGGCAAACTTTCCTGCTTTATTTTCTCTTTTGTCTCTTGATCTGAAATATAATACCTGTCTTTGTTGTACCATAGGAAGAGTTTTGGATGTGTCCTTGTACCTCCAGTCACACTATTAAAAATGAACCTCAAGTAGCATGAATATACATGTGGCAGGGTAGAGAGAAAACTTTACTCTCTGGGCTCCCTCCACCCCCCCACCCCCCCACACCCCTCCTCCTCATGCAAGTTTATATTAGGATTCTAAGTGAAAGTCAAAGTTTGTAATTCTTCTAGAATGTCAAATTGAGAAATTATATGATTTTCTTCTCGATAATCTAAAAGGAGAAACAAAAGACAAAATCTGTGGCAAAACTATCATATTGAAACCAAAAATATTAATAAATAAAACCCTAGTATGCATGCCTATATAATTGTTCTTGATTTTCCTGTTGGTTAAAGAGCAATGAAAATAGATCTAGCCTTACAGTTCACCAATGCTTTGAACAGATCTGTGGGTGAAATCCTTAGGAAAATGTTCCCAAAGAAACTGTGGGTGATTTCCATTTATTCTGAGAAGTCCTAGTCTGTGGTTTAGTTATCACTTTACGTCGTCAACACTTCTATCACAAATCAGTTACCAAACATGGAAACATTGTCAGTGGCTTTGAAGGCTAATGCAGAGTGGTAGTAATCATTTAAAAGGCTTATCTATCTGCCCTGAGCAACACAGAAACTGAGAAAAGGCAAACAGTACAAAAGGTGGCCAGGGTACGGGAAATGGAGAAGGGATGGGGGTGGGAGGGGGCTCATGAAAAGCATTCCAGTCTGTTTGGGTCCTTCACAAATCCTAGTGAGATAATAGCTCATCCAGTCAAGCCCATTCCTTACTTTCAGGAAGTGCCACACAGGTAAATGAAGAAATTATTTGAAGAGGGATCATGATGGGTGTGGACTGTTTGTGATTCAGCTTGGAAGAAATGCAGATGTGAGTTTCTTTAGCCTGACTAGGATTGATTTTCCCTGATGGGGTTTTCTCAACTTCTGTGATTGTAGGCCTGTGGTTTGCAAAACTGATAGTACTGATAGATAAAAACCAAGAACCAGTAGCTGAAGGAAATGTGAAATAACTTACCCTGGAGTGACTACCCATTATTTACAAACCAATTGTTTCTTCCTTGACATCTAACCATGCAGAATTTTAAACTTCTAGGATCTATAAGGTAGCCCTTCAGTATCCAAATACATGTGTCTTTTAAAAGAAAATTTAAGATGATATCATTGTACAGACTCTCTGAAGTTTAAAATTAAGATGAAAAATCTGTAACCAGACATACTTTTTTTTTTTTGGCAGAATCTCAGATCAGGTATAAAAAAACGTTTATTATTAGAGTGCTTGAGGATACCACTCTCCCCCCATACCAGGTATCTTTGCTGGATTAGCAAACAGTATTTTATTCTGTTTCAAATATGCTACAGCCAGGTATATTCAAGGAGATGGCAATGAGGAAAACTTAAACTATCTAATCAATCAAATGTTAAGCAAAGACAATGAAATAATGTGCATCTATCCACTAAAACATCATGGTAAATGTAGATATTCAGTGGCTTCCATATGAATCTGTTTGCTCCTAAAAAATTTTAGTTCTCAAGGTTAACCTAGAAAGAGAATTACAGTGTGCACCATCACATCACCTTTCTCATAGTGCAGGCAAGAGAACCCCTTCAAAATACTCACCGTATTAGAGTCAGGGTTGGGGAAGAGAGAGACCTCTCAAATCAAGTTCTGAAGCAGTTCCCCATCTGGCCACACCTTGCTCCATACCAGGATAAATTGAAAGGGAAATATGTGAGGGATAGAGAAATTTAGTTATGATTCAGAATTATTCTATTAGGAGATTCCTGTGAAACATTACAAGGCTTAGCCAGAACAGTGTTCTGGATATTGTATGGGCAGTTAGAGAATCTACACCAGCTCGAGGGTTTAGGATCCTGAATAGCCCTTTGGAGGTAGCAGTGGTAAAATAAAGAATTAAGACTGGATTGAGAGCATTCTGGAGTATCTTAAGTTATCTTCCCCATTTAAAATATGCTGATAGAACTATGGAGAATCCTGGTGAGAGCCCTCAGGAGAAAGATGAGCAACCACAAGGTTTTAGTTGCTAGGTCTTTCTTGCCCACTCTCTTGCTTTCTCACTCTTGCTTTTGATGGGGGCTCGGGGAGGAGAGTTGGGGGGGTAGTGTTGGGGAGGCTATTTGAAGTATCTGGCAGAATGAAAGTCATAAAAATTCAAAAGCAAGTCTACCAAAATGGAAATAGTTCATAGAAAACTTGGTAGGTGCCTAACAAATCTTAATAAATGTATCTTGAACAAAGTGCTGGAAATAAAAGACACTAAACATATACGAAGTTTCAAAATCGGGGGATCCCTGGGTGGCGCAGTGGTTTGGCGCCTGCCTTTGGCCCACGGCGCGATCCTGGGGCCCCGGGATCGAATCCCACATCGGGCTCCTGGTACATGGAGCCTGCTTCTCCCTCTGCCTGTGTCTCTGCCTCTCTCTCTCTCTCTCTCTCTCTCTCTCTCACTATCATAAATAAATAAATAATTAAAAAAATAAAAAATAAAATAAAAGAAGTTTCAAAATCGCAGCTGAAGGCTATGTGTGTGTGAGGATTTTAACAAGTATATTTTATAAACTAGGAGCAGAGAGTTCTATCACCTTCTTCTTACCCTGTAAGAATTGGAAGTTAAGTGGAAATGGCATAAGAACTAGGATCATTAATTTCAGTCAGTGGTTGGTGGTTGGTGATTTATAGCTTTAATATAAATGAAAAGTTGATTCCCAAGGGAAGACATACTTTAAAAAATCTTTTATCTCCCAAGATAAAATAGATACAGATTTGGTATAAGGGAGCATTTGAGTCTAAGAATTTTAAGACACTGGAAGGTATTGATCAGAAAGTTGTGTAACTTACCAGAGTTTGTGGACTTGCTTTTGCTTACATACTTTAATTATAGAGAGATTCACCTGCCTAAAGAGATTTATTCACCTTTCAACAAAAGTGTGTGAGGTCTCCTGGATTATAATCAATAGTAAAAAGCATTTGCTTTGCTTCACAGTCAGACAGCAGTTCTCTACTCAAGTCTTAAAAGATTAATAATAATGTAATTTCCACTTGTTATCCAGCCTCTTTTTAAAACAATTTGGTTTTAACCAAATATGGATTTTAAAAACACTACTTTGGAACTTAAAAGTCTAGTTAAAGTTTGGTATTTTTCTAACTAATCTTTTTCCTTTATTCACTCTCCCTGAACGCTGGCTTGTAGTTAAAAGTGGTTCCTGAAGGCTTGCTTTCAACTTTCAGCCATGCTTAGCATCAGAGAACCTTCTGGTGCTTGCTTGATTACTGGATCCAAAAATCTCCACATCCATCCTTACCATTCATTCCCTCTTTTGGTAACCAAAAGAATTGTTGTGAGTAAGGTGAAAAGAAAAAGGAAACCCCACTCTGCTCTCCTTTATCCTCTTATCTACAGTGCTGAAAGAGAAGGCAATACTGCAGTACTGCTGTCTGTTAGTTCTTTAATCAGGAAGCTTTCCATCCTGGGACCCAGAGGGATCTGGGACTGAACTGTTGTTTCCTGATTCTTCTTGCTGAGCTTAGACATAGTTCTAATGTAGTGGCAGGTGGAGGTTTTAATATTTTAGTTTCTCTGTTTGGTGATAGCATCTGCTTTAACTTTGTATCTTAGCAAGAACATTTTGTGAGAAATTCTCTTCTTTGATAATAAAAACAAAATATATAAAAATAAATATAATAAAAATATCTGGATATTTTATAACAGAACATTTGAAAAAAAAAAAACTATGTAAAGTTTTTGAGAAGAGACAGGATTCCAGGGTGCCTGGGTGGCTTAGTTGGTTAAGTGTTCAACTCTTGATCTCAGCTCAAATTGTGATCTCTGGATCATGAGATCGAGCCCTACATTGAGCTCTGTACTGGGCATGGAGTCAGCTTAAGATTCTCTCTCTCTCCCTCTCCCTCTCCCTTCCTCCACCTCTCTCCCCCTCTCTGAAAATAAATGAATAAATAAATAAATAAATAAATAAATAAATAAATAAATAAATATAAAAAAAAGAGAGATAAAGAGATTTCATTGCAGTCGACCTCTCAAGATTAGCAAATAGTTCTGCTGTTGAGGCTGACATGCGTCAAATATCCTGGTCTGGAAATGTCCTTGCTTTGGCACTAGTGAGAGTTGGTAGTATAACCTTCAATGAAGACATGATTCCCACCAATTAGAAGTTTCTCTTTCAAAGCTGTAAACCAGACAAAGACTCATTTTTAGAATCCAAGAGTGGACAACCCAGGTGGGGCTCTTGCTCACCTTCCTAACTTTATAGACATAAACTAGATATTTTGTAAGTTCTGTCCTGTGTGAGAAATCATTGTTCAGTCATGCAGCTAATTCCAGTTTTAATTTTAGTTACTAATTAGATCTAATTAGGGGTGTATCCTGATTTTAGTTGTTCAACTCCTGCTGCTTTCATCTTGGGATTTAAATTTCCATTAGAATAGTTACAGTAGGCTTTTGACTTTAACATGATTTTATGTAATGCTACCAAACAACAATAGCTAATATTTATTTAGAGCTTTTTTTTTAAGCTCAAAGTATTTAATGTGCTTTTACTTATTTAATCCTTATAATATCCTATGAGGAATATTAGAAGTAGGCCTTATTATCTCCATTTTATAGGTAAAGAAATGGAGTCACAAAGTAGTCAGGGAGCTTACAAATGTTCTATGAGTTCCAAGTGCACTCATGATGATTTTTCAGTTTTCCTGCCTCCCCTTCTCAGGGGACCTTGTTGCCTTGCTATATACTATAAATACATTATACAGAGTATAGTTTTACTATTCTCAGGCCCATCAAGTTTAATGGGGTAGCCTGGCATGGTTCCTAGAGCAGGATCATGTACATGATAAATATTACTTTATAAGATGATGTATTTTGGCTTGAATATGGTTTATAGTTTTTAAAAATGCAACAAAAGAGAGCATGTCTCATTTTATTTTATTTTTTCTCCAGCACCTAATATGGTGCCTGGCACATAGTAGGCACTCAATAAATATTTGTTAAACAAATGAAAACACCTCATTAAAAAGTAGCACAATAAAGAACAGAGGACTATTAAGACAAATAAAAGGAAGTACTACTTCACTCAGCAGGAAGTGCTTAAATAGGACAACCTACCTCCACCATAAATCCCTTGGTTCTTGTTGAGGATCAACCACTGATCTGGGTTGAATGTAGCTCCAACCAAGTGTTCTGACTTATGGAGTTATTGATCTTTAGAGCTGAAAGGGCCATTTGAAATTATTTAAACCTTCTGCTTTAAAAAAATTTTTTTAATAGAGGAGGAAATTAAGATCATATTTCATTTTACCTTTAGGAAACAGAAATTGCCACACAGACAAATTGACTTTTAAATTGCTTCATTTGAATTGTCTAGGAGGCACATATTTTTTATTTGTATGGAAGAACTTGCAAGACTGAAGCATAAAAAGTTTAGATGACTCTTTGGGATCACATGGAGAATTAATAGCTTAACCCCCCAAAAATCAAGTTTCATGATTATTTAATGGCAAATGGACACCAGTGTCAGAATCATCTCTTTGAAAACATCATGGCCTTGTATTCTAAAATGTTTCTAATTAGCTCAAAATACATGATTAAATTCTCAGAAATCCTTGAAAATTATTTTTTTTAAGATTTTATTTATTTATTCATGAGAGAGAGAGAGAGAGAGAGTCAAGGACACAGGCAGAGGGAGAAGCAGGCTCCATGCAAGGAGCCCAATGTGGGACTCGATCCCAGGACTCCAGGATCAGGCCCCGGTTGAAGCCAGGCACTAAACCGCTGAGCCACCAGGGATCCTCATTGAAAATTAATTTAACTTTATTTTAATTTGTCATTGCCATCCACAAAAGGACTCAGAGCAAAATTCTGAGAGGCATTTTAGTTACCCATCCCTTATATCCAGTTAACATATCCTGTCAATTCTAATACCTTGTCTTTTCTCTTTATCTAAATTACTGAATTTTGACTCCGGAGGGCTCCTCTCTGCTCTCTGTCCCTCCTTTAATCAATTTTCTTTACTTCTGCTTTCCAATATGTAACCTCAATATTTCTCTTCTGCTGAAATCTTTTAATAGCTCCCCATTGCTTACATACAATAAAGTACATCCTTCTCAGAGCCTCCCATATTCTGGCTTCTGTCCATCATACCAACCTCACATTTTGCTCTTCAGGATATGAAGTATTTGCCATTCTGATCTATTTATGCTTCCTGAATTCTCTGTTTCTCTCTCACCTCTCTACCTTTGCAAAGACTTTTCCTTCTTCAAGGACATCCCTACTCTCAACTCCATCTGGCAAGCTATCTCATCCTAGCTAAGATGACCACCTCTGATAAGTGGTTTCATTTGCCTTTAATTTTAATTGTATGTCCTCCTCAGAGAAACAACTTCTTACAGACAACTGGAAGTGATATGATATTTTCATTGCATAAATGAGAATATCATGTCTTTCAATAATCCATTTACCCTTTCAAGGAATATTTATTGAGGGCCTAATATTAACCTCCCTTACTTTACTTATTTTTTTTAGAGAGAGAAGGAGCATGACTGATGTGGAGCTCCATCTCATGACCCTGAGATCATGATCTGAGCTGAAGTCAAGAGACTTCAGCTGATTGAGGCACCCAGGCACCCCTAGCTTCCCTTACTTAAAATCAGAGGAGCAGGAAATTGACTGAGGATGTACTGAACTAACAAGTAGAAAAGCAAATGAGTCCACTGAAACCCAGAGAAGAGGTGTCAAAATTAGATGGACCAGTTCAGGGAAATTTTCCTGTAAGAGGTGATTTTTTTAGCTTCATTTTGAAAAATGAATAGGAGTTAAATAGATGAAAAAGCAGAGGTATGGGTGTCATAAGCAGAACATTGGGCATTTGGGAAAACCAGTACTGAGGTGCCTAACTACCTCAGAGAGCTACAAGAAGTTTAATACATATAGATAGACATATGAGAAAGAGTATGGTAGGGGGGTGAGACTTGAGAGGTAGGAGGATGCTTAATCACAAATTCATTGTAACAGTTATTGAGGGCCATTGAAGGATTTTAGGAAGAAAGATGAGAGGCTTCAATTTGGTGTGAAAATGTTATTATGGTCATGTTGTGCAGGACAGATATGGGGTTGGGTTATAGAAGATAGAATGAGGGTTTGAAGGGGGTTTAGATGGTTTGAAGGGAGAAATACTAGTTGTGTAACTTAAAAAGTTCAAATCTGATACAAGGCAGAGTCTATGTGGATGAGGAGAAGTAGATAGAATCAAGCAATTTAAGCAGGTGGACTGTAGAGAACTTGAGGAATGGTTGGGTGAGGGACTGAATGAAAGGAGGGAGTTTAACGTGACTCTCAGTTTTCTAATTTTAGCAACTTGTAGAATAATGAACATTAGTTAGGCTCCCACCTTATTTTATTCTAGAATCTCACCAGGTTTAAAAACATTCAGTAATAGAAGAATGTTAAATACTATTCTGAAAGTTCCCTAATGTTGGTTTTGTGTGGTGTTTCTTAGGTGGCCAGAATTAGTGGCTTAAAACAACAATTTATCAATATGTCTCCTTTTTCTGGAGGTGGATAGTCTCAATATGTCTCCTTTTTCTGGGGGTGGATAGTCTCACTTGGAGGGCAGCTGAATGCAGTAGAGGCTAGAGCCATCAGAAGAAGTCTTAACTCATGAGTTTGGTGCCAGGCTATCCTGACTGGTTGACGTTTCCCTCTCAAGAGGCCTCTTCACATGGCTGTCTTGGGTTTCCTCACAGCATGGAATTCTCAGAGTAGTTGGACTTCTTACATGGTGGTTGGCTTCCCCCGAGTGAGTATTCCAAGAGACGAGGTAGAAACTACAAGTCTTCTTATAACCTAATCTTAGAAGTCAAAAGATATCATATTCTATTAATCAAAGCAGTTACAGACCAGCCCAGATTCAAGAGCATGAAAGAATAGACTACAGCTCTCCAAGGAGGGATGGTTGCATAAACACAGGAGGAAGTGGAGTTTTATCACAACCTCTTGTCACAGTTCCTTTTAAGTGAATCAAGGTGAGTTTCTCAAAATTTTTTTCCATATCTTAATGATAAAAGAATTATAGAACCACTTTTTATTTAAAAGCACAGGATGTTTTCCAACATCCCATATTTACATGGTGTTTATTCTATTTAATGTTATAGCCAAGTCCGTTACTTCTAACCCATACAATTCCTATCACTTGTTCATAATCATACTCATGAAATCTTCTTTTATCCAATATTCTCTAATTGGAAACAGACTTACTTTTTAAGAAAAAGAAATAATTGCAATGTTTACTTTTCCCATTCTTCTCCAAGTCAGGGATAGCCAATGAACTAAAGCAATAAAGAACACATTAAAAATATTATTAACCCAAATAAAGGATATCCATAAAAGGCCCTGCTAAAAACCACCTAAGGTGGGAATCTAATTCTTTACCTTTTTGTTGGGAATAAAAGTCCCATGAACTATGAGTAGGCTATTCCTGTACTCACTTGACAAATATTTATTACAGACTGCTCTGTTGCAGGCATCATGCAGGTAGTTTATTCTTTTTCAGGAACCTCAGTATATGTTTTCTTGTTTAGAACAGATGTTTTTTCAATTTATTTTTTGTGGAGGCCTTACATGGTGTTAGGTACTAAATTACAATTACTTTGAACTTCTTTTAAAACATGACAATATTAATGTAGCTGTTCCTTATGTCAGTAGAGTTATGTGAGATTGTTCTATGTGACTTGAAGTTTTCAAAGAATGCTCCAAAATAATAAATGCAACAGTTCCATTTTCTATGTGTAGTCATTTCTAACAAGCCTACCATTATGCAGAATGAGGGAATTCTTTCTTCACTTCCCTTTAAGTGCTGTTGATATTTATAGTGTTAGTTTTTCCTGCAAATAAACTTTCTGAACAACTAGGCAAACTGTTCACATTTCTCCAGAATGATTCCTAGCCAGGAAAATAGGGTACTTTTAGGAAGAGGATTTTCTTTGCAGGGATTTTCTTCTGATTGAATAACCAGATGGAGAGTCACGGATTTGAAAATGTTTAGCTGAGCATTTCGGCATTCTCTACTGGGTTCCACAGTAGGATGCCAAATAAAAATCACAATTTAAGCTGTTATGAATTAATGAGAGTCTGCAATACACATACCTAGTCATTCTAACCCAGACCTAAATGTGCACGCATTTTGGATAAATACGTTTGAGAATCAACACAGATCCATAATGTACAACACTAACCTCCCATTAGTTAACTATGGTAAAGGTTGGAAAAGTGCTCCATTATTTAAACACACACAAACACACACACTCTACTTCGAAGCTTAATCCTGCTATAAAAATTGATTGGAATCTGGCAAAAACCAAAATAAATAGTAATCAAATTAACCACATTTTATTTAAAAGCAAAACTATCACGTTTAATGTTTCTGGCATTATTCCTTAAGTAAATTAATCCTCTTTGGAGTACCTGTTTATTTTTCACACGTGACTATTATAAGTTCTTCTGTTGTGACTATTGTCAGGACTTATGAATTTTTTAGTTGTTTTAAAGATCAGGGTATCAATTGGTGTTGTCATAATGAGCCAGACTATATCAGGAGGGAAAACCTCTCCCTGGGAAAGATTAGATGCCTTAGGAAGTCAGCACTAATGCTTCTGGGCCCCCAAGGTATCATTAAGAAATCACCACTGGGGGCCCTTGCTTCCTTTGCCTCAAGTTATATGCTAGATAGCACGAATAGCTAATGAAGGCTGTTTTACATACAGTAAAGGGAATAGGAAGATTTTTTTTCCAAGCAGTTGCTCATTCTCCACTGCATTAGCTGTTGGTACTGTGATTACAGACACCACAGAGCAGGTACTTCATTATTTATATTTTTGGGAACATGTACAAAGCTGGATTCCAGTCAGCATCAGTTGCTATTTCTATGCTTGGATTAGGCGAGGGCACAGGATAGAATGAACTTGCTTTAAAAGATGAGGTTTTCTCACACAAACTACATACTGCATACTACAGACATCTACTGGTCTGACTCTCCATATTAGTGAGAGTTGCCTATTTCCTGGTCATGTAGATAGAGTATTTAATATAGCATGAGAATCTATATAAGAGGGCTACTGGGTAGCTCAGTCGGTTAAGCATCCGACTCTTGATTTCTGCACACATCAGGATCTCAGGGTCGTGAGATGGAGACCCAAGTCAGGCTTAAGATTCTCTCTCTCCTTCCTCTTCCTCTTCCTCTCCCACCCCCACCTCTCTCTCTCTGGAAAAAAAAAAAAGAATCTATATTAAGTAAAATAGGGATGCACTCAAAAATTTCACATGCATGCTGTTGCTATAGACACTCATGGGAAATGCCTCACCCTGTTGCAGACCTGTCAATATCCTTGTCTGCCTAGAAAACAAAATAGGAGAGAAACTCCTCTGTCTATTCATCTTTTAGTCTTTAAAACTCCAAACATAGATGTGACTCTTGGAAGAAAGAATAAGTGATAGTAACAGGTTCTGGCTATCTCTGGATTGAAATAACTGAAGATTTTTTGGAAAATGTTCAGTTTTGTTCAAGTGTCTAAAATGACTGGGTGTTATTCTATATGTTGGCAAATTGAACACCAATAAAAAATAAATTTATAAAAAAAAAACCCTAAATGTCTAAAACGTCTTTTCATGAATTCAATAATTTGACTTATTTTTATCAGCAGCAGCATCAATACAACCTAGGAAATACCTCTAATGTGCCAAATTGAAGAAATGCACACATTCTACAAGGACTTGGTTATTATAACTTTTCAGTGATAGAGAATTACTGCATAAATGCCCTCTTAAGATTTAGTTGAAAGCAGAGAAGTTAGTTTTTACCATTCATTGTTTTGGCTTGGGGCGGGGGTGGGCAGCATACAAAGATTAAGAATGTATTCCAAATATTTCTGCAAGTGCCAATGTAAATACCCAAACTACCGTAGGAGCCAGTGTTCTAAGTAATGATCTCTTCCAAATCCACTGAGCTGGTCCTCACCCTGGTGCTCTTTCACACACTCATTTTAGTGAGTTTCATTACTTTTGTTGCCTGCCCTCTCTACTTGCTCTCTTACCTGACCTCTTAGTTTTATTTGGCATCTTAAGGTAAATGCACTCTATCTGTATCCTTAGATAGTGAGTAGTTCCCTTCTGGTGTTCCACCCACCTCTACTACGACTTTCCAAAGGTTTTCTTCCTCTACTCTCCCCCAAATGTCTTTGTTCAAATTAATCACTATTTTTTTTGTGTATCGTTAATACTTTTTGTGTGTTAGCTAAGAAATTGTTGCCTACCCCAAGGTCAAATTTTGATATGCTACATTTTCATAATCATTCAGCTAAAAATATTTTCTAATTTCTGTTATGATCTCTTCTTTGTGACATGAGTTATTTTGAATTGTGTTCTTTAATCTTCAGGTAATTAAGGATTTTCCAATATTTCTTATTGATTTTTAATTTCATTCAGTTATACTTAGAGAACATACCTTCCCTGATTTCAATTTTATTGAATTTATTAAAATTAATCCTATGGTCCAGCATATGATCTGTTTTGGTTAATGTTTCATATATACTTAAAAGAATATGTATTCTGCAGTTCTTGAGTGGAGGGTTTTATAAATGTCAGTACGGTCAAGTTGGCTGATGATGTTTTACTCTTCTATATACTTGCTGATCTTCTATCTTTAAGTATATCTATGAGTTTGTCTATTTCTCTTTTCAGTTCTGTCTGCTATTGCTTCATGTATTTTCAATTTCTGTTATTAAGTTAAGGCACATTTTGAATTATTGTGGAGCATTTTTTGGATGAATTGATCCTTTTATCATTATAAAATATCTCTAGTTCTGATAATATTTCTTATTCAGAAGTCTACATTTATATTAATATAGGTGTTTCTGTTTTTTTTAAATAGTTAGTGTTTGCACAATGTATCTTTTTTGTCCTTTTAGCCTATTAATGTTTTTATATTTAGAGTAGGTTTCTACTAGATAGCATATAATTGAGGGTTGCTGTTTTATTTAATTGAACAATCTCTGCCATGTAATAGTTTATTTTTTTTTTGCCATGTAATAGTTTAAACCTTACATTTAATGTAATTATTCATATAGTTAGGTTAAGAATTATTATTCTGCTAATTTTTTCTCTCTATCCCACTTTTATTTGTTCCTTATCTCTATCTCTTGCATTCTTTGGACCTGAGTATTTTTTACTATTTTATTTTATTGTTTTTATTACTTCATTATCTATACATCTTTGTTTTATAACTTATTCCATTTCTTATAACTTTATTTCTTATAACTTTTTTCCATTTTAATTTATATACAAAAAAACTGTACATATTCAATGTATACAATTTGATGGGCTTGAACATATGCATACACCCATGATACCATCACTACAGTCAAGGTAAACACTTCCAAAAGTTTCCCTGTGATTTTTTGCTTGTGTGTGTGTATGTGTGTGTGTGTGTTAAAAACACAAAATTAAAATGTTGGATCTCTAGGAGAACTTATTTATCTAGTAACTTATTTATGAAACTTTGTATCCACTGAACAACTCTCCATTTCCTCCTGCCCTCATTCCCTGGCAACCCCCAATCAATTCTCTGCTTCGGTAAATCTGACCATTTTAGATACCTCATATAAGTGAATCATGAAGTATTTGTTCTTCTGTGATTTATTTCACTTAGCATAATGTCTTCCAAGTCCACACATGTTCTTCCAAATGGTAGGATTTCCTTCCTTTTTAAGTCTGAGTAATATTCCATTGTATGTATATACTATATTTCCTTTATTCATTTGTCTGTTGATGGATGTTTGGGTTGTTTTCATATGGTAGCTAGTGTTAATAATGGTGGCAATGAATACGGGAGTGCAGATATTTCTTCAATTTCAATTCTTTTGGTACATAATCAGAAGTAGGATTAGTGGATCATATGGTAGTTCTTTCTATTATAAATGTTTTGAGGAACCTCCATACTACCTTCCATGGCCGTTACACCATTTTACATTCCTACCAATAGCGTACAAGAGATCCAGTTTCTCTGCAACTTCACCCAAAACTTGTTATCTTTTGTTTTGTTTTGTTTTGTTTTGGTTTGGTTTGGTTTGGTTTGATAATAGCCATCCTAACAAATGGGAACTGTTAGCTCATTGTGGATTTGAATTGCATTACCCTGAAAATTAGTGATGTTGAGCACCGTTTTATATACCTATTAGCCATTTTTATGTTTTCTCTCAGTCTTTTCAATTTGTGGCTTTTGTTTTGTTTAATTTTGTTTGATTTTTGTTTGTTTTGCTAATGAATTGTAAAAGTTCCATATAGATTTTTTGAAAGTTAAGTCCCTATCAGATGTGTGGTTTACAAACATTTTCTCCCATTCTTAAGTTGCCTTTTAATTGTGTTGATGGTTTCTTTTATGCAGAAGCTTTTTAATTTGATGTCATCCCAGTTGCCTAGTTTCATTTTTGCCATTTGTACTTTTGGTGTCATATCCATGAAATCATTGCCAAGAGCAATGTCATGAAGCTTTTCCACTGTTTTCTTCTAGGACTTCTATGATTTCAAGTCTTATATTTACCTCTAATCCATTTTGAGTTGATTTTTGTATATGGCATAGGATAAATGTTCCCTTTCATTCTTTTGCATTTGGTTATTAGTTTTCCAAACACCATTTGTTATAGAAATTCTCCTTTCGCCATTGTGTGTTCTTGGCACTCTTGTTCAAGATTAGATGTATGGGTTTATTTATACAATGAATAATAATAGCAATGAATCTGTAGATAACTTTGAGTAGTATGGAAATTTTAATAATATTGAGTGTTCCAATTCATGAACATGGGATATCTTTCCATTTATTTGTTTCTTCTTTAGTTCATTTCATCAACCCAAAGCCAGACAAAGATGATACAACAACAAAAACCATCAGCCAATATTCCTGATGAATGAACATAGATGCAGATTTTTTTGCAAAAATACTAGCACACCAAATTTAACATTTAAACTTAAATTTAAATTTAATATTAAAAATATCATACACCATGATCAGGAAGGATTTATCCCTGGGATGGATGAATGGTTCAATATATGCAAGTCAGTAAATGTGATACACCACATTAACAAGATGAAGAATAAAAATCATACAATTATCTCAATAGAAATAAAATGCAGTAAAATGCAGAAAATAAAATGCAGTAAACGCATTTCACAAAATTCAGTATCTTTTCTGGATAAAAATGCTAAATGAACATTCAGAAGGAATGTCCCTTAACACAATGTAGGTCATCTATGATCCTCACTCCTGCATGTTATAAACCCTATATTTTACTGTTTTTTTTTGTTTGTTTGTTTGAAGCTGTCTCTTGTTAAGTAAAATTTTAAAATAAGAAAAATTCTTCTGCATTTACTCACACATTTATCATTTCTGATGTTCTTCATTTCCTAGTGTCAATATAAATTACATCTGCTATCATTTTCCTTCTGCCTGTAGGACTTCCTTTAATATTTCTTCTAAATGGAGATTCAGGCAATGAATGTCCTCAAATTTTCTGTGGAAAAAAAATCCTTATTTTGCTTTTGTAAAAAAAATATTTTTCTCTGGAAATGGAAATCTAGGTTGTCATGTTTTTCATCAGTACTTTAAAGATATTTGCCTATTGCTTTTGGTTTATAAATATCTGATAAGAATTCTGTTGTCATTTTCATCTTTCTTTTATATATATGTCTTTTGGGGAGGGCTGCATGTAAGATTTTCTCTTTGTCATTCCTTTATAGCAATTTGTATATAATTTGTCTAGCAGTGGATTTCATTTTCTTTATTCTACTTGGGATTTTTTTGTGCTTATTAAATACATGATTTATAGTTTTCCTTTAAATCCTTGGTCATATTTATTATAGCTGCTTTAAAATCTTTACTAATTTCATCATTTCTCTTTCTGGGTCTGTTTCTGTGGACCAATTTTTCTCCTGGATATGGTCATGTTTTGCAGCATCTTTGTTGTTTTTGACTAGACACTGGACGTTGTAAATGTTATATTGTTGAATGGTTGGATTTCACTGTTCTCCTATAAAAAATAATTTTTTAAAAGATTAATTTATTTATTTTAGAGAAAGAGAGAACATGAGTGGCAGAGAGAGAAGGAGAGAGAGAAAATCTCAAGCAGACTCCCTTCTGAGTGTAGAGCCCAATGCAAAGCTTAATTTCCTAACCCATGAGATCATGACCTGAGTCAAAATCATAAGAAGTCAGATGCTTAACCACAGAGCTGCCCAGGCACCCCTAAAACAGTATTTTTAGTGTTTTTCAGGCTGTTATGTATCTTGTAGAAAATCTTCATTTTTTCAAAGCTTGTTTTTAAGTTTTTAAAGATGGATCTAGAGTAACTATTCTAGAGCTAGTTTAGTCTTGCTAAATTGTGTGACCTTGGAACACCGGGGTGGCTCAGCAGTTAAGAGTGTCTGCCTTGGGCTCAGGGCATGATCCTAGAGTACCTGGATCAGGTCCCACATCAGGCTTCCTGCATGGAGCCTGCTTCTCTCTCTGCCTATGTCTCTGCCTCTCTCTTTCTGTGTCTCTCATGAATAAATAGATAAAATATTTAAAATAAATAAATAAATAAAAGGTGTGACCATTCTGGAGTCTGTACTGAATGCTCCATGTTTTCAATGACATCTCTCTACTTTAGCTATTTAAAATAGCACATGGAAAGATATCCCATGTCACTAATATCAGGGAAATGCAAATCAAAACCACAATGAAGCATCACCTTACATCTGTCAGAATGGCTAGACTCAAATAGACAAGAAATAAAAGTGTTGGCAAGAATGTGGAATAAAAAGAACTATTGTGTAGTGTTGGTAGGAATGTAAATTGGTGCAGACACTGTGGAAAACAGCATGGGGGTTCCTCAAAAAATTAAAAAGAGAAATGCCATATGATACATTAATTCCACTATTGGGTGTTTACCCAAAGAAAACAGAAACACCAATTTGAAAAGATATATGCACTCCTATTTTATTATAGCATTATTTACAATAGCTAAGATATAGAAGTAACTCAAGTGTTCATTGATAAATGAATAGATAAAGAAGATGTGGTACACTCAGACATAAAAATGAATGAAATCTTGCCATATTTGATAATGTGGGTGGACCCAGAGGGTATTATGCTAAGTGAAATAATTAAAACAAAGACAAATACCATATGATTTCACTTCACTTATACGTGGAATTTAAAAAACAAATGAGCAAATACACAAAAAAGCAGAAACAGACCCACAAATACAGAGAATTACCAGGAGGCGGGAGAAGTGGAATGAGCAAAAAGAGTGAAGGGGAGTGAGAAGTACCAGCTTTCAGTTATGAAGTGAATAAGTCATGGGGTTGAAAGGTACACCATAGAGAATATAGGCAATGATATTGTAATAACATTGTATGGTGACAGAAGGTAGCTACACTTACAGTAAGCATAACATAATGTATAGAGTTGTCAAATCACCTATGTTGTACTTTTGAAAATAATGTAAGATTGTATGTCAGCTATAATTCAATAAAAAAATAAAATAAAATAAAAATCTCCAGCTCTGAGACTGTGTTAGCTCCAGTCCCCTATAGTTCTTTGCCTGATCTTTTAGAATTATATTATAAGTAAGTATATCTTACAGTTTATCAAAAAATACCTCCGTGAAGATTTCTGGAGTTCCTTTTCTACATATCTGATTTCTCTCTGGTATTCTATCTTCTGAATTAGAGCTGCCTTGTCCTTCTGAAACTCTAATCTTTGTATCCTTAATTCAGTGAGACCACTGTACCTTGGTTGGATTGTTCCTCTTTGCATTGGATCTAGAAATAGTTCCCAGGAGGAAATGTAGGAATGATCTTAAAGATAACTTCATTTGTTTTCCTTCATTTTGGAAAACAGTCCTGCACTACTGGTTGTTTTCTGAAAATAGCTGCTCCATATTTTATCCAGTTTTCTAGTTGTTTCTGGGCAAGCTAGGTTGTTTATAATGGGAGATCAAATCATGGCCAGAATTGGAAATTTCAAAACTATAATTTTTAAATTGATTCTTAAACCAAGGATAGCATACACAGAGGAAAATGAACAAATCATAAATGTTTGGCCTAACACAATTTTCACATGAACACATCTATCTAATCCATTGTCCAGAATATAATCAGCATCCAGAACTCCCCTTTTGTTCCCTTCAAGTTATCACTTCCTCCCCAGGAAGGGTAACCACTATCTCAGTATTTACTACCCTAGATTAGTTTTGCCTTCTTTTGAATTTAATTGAAATGGAATCATACCAAAAAAAGAAAAGAAAAGAAAAAAAAAGAAATGGAATCATACAATATAGGTACTCTTCTGAGGCTGTCTTCTTTAATTCAATATTAAATCAGTCCATTTTGTATTAGGTAGCTATAGTTCATTCCTTTTCATTGCAATACAGTATTACAGTGTAAATACATTTATTCATTCTAGTTCTAATGGTCTCTTTTAAGGATATTATAATTCTGAACATTCTTGTCTTTTGGTGACTGTGTAAACCTCTTTCTGTTGGGTGCATTCCTTGAATGGAACAGTTGTTCCACATCCTCAGTGACACTAGGTAATGTATGTATGTTTTTATTTTAGCCATTTGGATAGATATATTGTGAAATTGCATTGTGGATTTAACTTCAATGAATTGGAGAACTTTTTCTTATATTTGCTTGTGTGAAATGACAGCTAAGTCTTCTGCACTTTTCTTCCCCCTTACTTTTCCTTATTGATTTTACAAGTCATTTACATGTTCAGGATAGGAATCATTTGTCAATGTACGTATTTCAAATATGTTCTCCCACTCTATGGCTTTCCCTTTCACTTTCTTAATTGTTCTTTTCATAAAAAATTTTTTTAAAAACTTAATGCAACCTAATTTATCTTTTTTTCCCCTTTATGTAGCTTTTCTGTGACCCTTTTAATCAGTCTTTGTCTACCTCAGATTTCTGAAGATTATCTTCTATGGTTTTTCTTTAAAGTTTTATTGCTTTACTTTTTATATTTAGATGTACAATCCATCTGGATTTAATTTTTGTATATAGTGTGGTGTGAGTCAAGATTGATTTTGTATGTGTGTGGATATCCAGTTGTCCCAGAAGCATTTACTGAAAAGACTTTCCTTTCCTTACTCTTCTTCAGTGAAATATTAGTTAGAAGTCAGGTGATTCTGTATGCATAAACTTATTTGTGGATTTTTCAATTCTGTTCCATTGAGACTGTTACTTTATTTTTATGCCAATATCACATTGTCTTAATTACTATAGCTGTATGATACATCTTGACATGTAATAGTAAGTCTTTCTTGGCCTCTGTATTTCCATGTAAATTTTACATTTTCAGGACAAGAATTAGTTTGTCAATTTCTAAGCATGTTGTAAGTTTTTTCTAATATAATGTAACTTCACTGAGGGTAAAGGACTCTGTGTTTTTACATCTGCAGGACCCAGTATGTGCCTTGCATATAGAACATGCTTAGTATATGTTCTCAGAATGAACAAATGAAATCTTATACACTTAAATGGAAAAAATTTTAGCTCTACTCTTTTCTTCTTTGAGTGTGGTCTAGAATATGACTGGCTGAACTTCATATAGAAACAATGTCAATTTACTATCAGTGTGGGGCAAATTTCATTGGGCCACAATTCCTAGCTTGTATGTTAGAAGAGGTTGCTAAACAACCTTAAGGGAGGACCCAATTTTTAAGAATTCGTTAATTAAACCTAAAAATCTGAAAGTTATTTTATGAAGCAGTTAAAAGCAAACATATCCATTTTCCCATATGACTGACTGTAAGTCACAAATTAATAATTAAAATTTCTTTTCCTAGTACATGGGTGGTATGTGATATTTATTGAACAAAAAGAAATGATAAGTGAATTAACATTGGTTAATATTAGAATTTCATTTGGATTGTCATAACATTTTCCTTAGATCTGTAGAATTGCTAGTGCTCCTCCTTTTCTGTTTTTGTAGCTTTTATCTACTCTAATTATCTATGAAACCCAAACGGAAAGAATGGAGGTAAAAAGTAGTTAAAATTGTTATTCTGTGTAGCATAACTATAGAAAACATATTTGCTTTCCTCTTCTTGTGGTATTTGTCCCAGAGACACTTAAAGGAAGTGTGATGGGAAGCCTCTGCTTGGGAATGGTTCAGTTTTGTTTTGTTTTTTAAGACACTTGATACCTTGGAACGCCTGGGTGTTAAGTGTCCAACTCTTGATTTCAACTCAGATCATGAGCTCAGGGTCATCAGATAGAAACCCAAGTTGGGCTCCTCACTCAGGGCAGAGTCTGCTTGTCCCTCTTCCTCTGCTCCCCACCCCCACCACCACTTGTGTGCTCTCTACCAAGTAAATAAATAAATAGATACCTGGTACCTTCTCAGCATATGGAATTTCTCAAATAATATTTATATGAGCTTGTTTAGAGATTCTATTACAGTAGCTATCCTGATAATAAATAATATTTAACTTGCCAATAATTTCAAAATGATGTAAATATAAAAATAGTTAAAATGACTTAAATTTATACTTAAATTTTTTATTAAGGTATAATTGACAGGTAACATTATATTAGTTTCTGTTGTACAATACAGTGATTCAGTATTTTATTCACTGTAAAATGATTACCACAATAAGGCTAGTTACCACCCATCACCCAACAAAGTTACAAAAATTTTTTTGTTGTGATGAGAACTATAAGATTTACTCTTTTGGCAACTTTCAAATATGCAGTACAGTATTCCTGACTATAGTCACCATGCTATACATTACATCCCCATGACTTCTTTATTTTATAATTGATACTTTGTACCTCTTGACCCCCATCACCCATTTTGCCCACCCCACAATCCCTTTTCTCCTTGGCAATCGCCATTCTGTTCTCTGTATCTATGAATTTTGTTTTATTTGTTGTGTTTTTTATACTGTACATGCAATTGAGGTATTTTTCTTTCTCTGACTTATTTAACTCAGTGTAATACCTTCAAGGTTCATTCTTGTTTTCATAGATGGAAAGATTTCATCCCTATTTTTTATTAAGTAGAATCCCAATACATATATCACACATATAGTATACACAGTATAGTAAATATATAGTATATATTATAAATATATATATCACATACCACAAAATCTTTATATATTCATCCACTGATGAACACTTAGGATGTTTTCTTATCTTGGCTATTATAAATAATGCTACACTAAACATAAGAATGCATATATGTTTTTGAATGAGTGTTTTTATTTTCTTTTTTTATTATTTTATTTTATTTATTTGTGTGTGTGTGTGTTTTTATTTTCTTGATAAATACCCAGAAGTAGAATTTCTGGATAATTTATAGTTCTATTTTTAATTTTTTGAGGAACTTTCATACTTTTTTCCATACTGGATTCACCGATTTAATTCCCACCAACAGTGCATGAGGGCCCCCTTTTCTCCACATCCCTGCCAACACTCTTGATTTATTTTTTTCTTTTAAGATTTTATTTGTAAGTAATCTCCACACCCAATGTGGAGCTCAAACCTACAACCCCAAGATCAAGAGTTGCATATTGTACAGACTGAGCAGCCTAGTGCCTCAACACTTGTTATTTCGTTTCTTTGTAGTAATAACCACCATGATATCTCATTATGGGTTTGATTTACATTTCCCTAATAAGTAGAGCATCATTTCATGTGTGTGTTGGCCATCTATATGTCTTCTTTGGAAAAAAGTCTGTTCAGATTCTCTTCCCTTTATTTTTTAATCAGAATTAATTTTTTTGAAATTGAATTGTATGAGTTCTTCATATATTTTGGATATTAACCCCTTATCAGATACATTATTTACAAATATTTTTTCCCATTAATAGGTTGACTTTTCATTTTTGTTGTTGTTGGTCTCTTTTGCTCTGCAGAAACTTTTTAGTATAATGTAGTCCCGCTTACTTATTTTTGGTTTTGTTGTCTTTGCCTTTGGAGTCATATCCAAAAAAAGCATTTCCAAGACCAATGTAAAGGAGCGTATCATCTGTGTTTTCTTTAAGTAGTTTTTTTTTTTTTTATGGTTTCAGGTCTTCCATTCAAGTTTTTAACCCATTTTGAGGTAATTTTTGCTTATGGTATATGACATTAGCCTTGTTTTTCATTCTCTTGTGTATGATTGTTCAGTCTTCCCAACACTATTGAAGAGACTGTTCTTGCCTTATTGTATATTCTAATATCCTTTATTATAAATTAATTGACCATATATGTATGGGTTTACTTCTGCACTCTCTTTTCTGCTTCATTGATAAATAAGTCTGTCTTTATGCCAGTAACATACTGTTGTAATTAGTATAACTATGTAATATATTTTGAAATCAGGTTGTGTGATGCTTCCAGCTTTATTCTTTTTTCTAAAGACTTCTTTGGCAGTTCTGGGTCTTTTATGGTTCTATACAAATGTTAGGATTGCTTAATCTATTTCTGTGAAAGATGCCTTTGGGGTTTTGATAGGGGTGCACTGAATCTTTGGATTATGTTGAGTAATATGGATATTTTAACGATGTTAGTTCTTCCAATCCATGAGCATGGGATCTTTCCATTTATTTGTATCTTCAGTTTCTTTCATTATTGTCTTATATTTTCTGTGTACAGGCTTTCCACTTCTTGGTTAAATTTATTCCCAAGAATTTTATTCTTTTTAATGTAATTGTAAATGGGATTCTTTTCTTAATTTCTTTGATTGTTCACTACTAGTGTATAAAAATGTATAAAAGTTATGTACCCTGCAATTTTATTTAATTTATTAGTTCTAAAAGTTTTTTTGTGGAGTCTTAAAGGTTTTCTATATATACAATTGTGTCATCTGTAAATAATTACAGTTTTACTTCTTCCTTTCTAATTAGGATGCCTTTTATTTCTTTTTCTTGCTTGATTGCTCTGGCTAGAATTTCCAATACTATATTGAATGAAAATGGCAAGAGTGAAAATCCTTGTCTTATTCCTGATCTTAGAAGAAAAGGTTTCAGGTTTTCACTGTGGCTTATGATGTTAGCTGTGAGCTTGTCATATATGGCCTTTAATATGTTGATATTTGTGTCCCTCTATATCTACTTTTTTGAGGGTTTTTATCATAAATGGATGAAGAATTTTGTCAAATGCTTCATCTATTGAGATGATCATATGACTTGTATCCATTTTTGTTAATGTGGTATATCATATTGATTGACTGGCAGATGTTGAATCATCCTATATCCCGGGAATAAATCCCACTTGATTATGGTGTATGGTCTTTTCGATGTGTTGTTGAGTTCAGTTTGCTAATAGTTTCTTGAAGAGTTTTGCTTCTATGTTCATCAAGGGCATAGTCTGTGATTTTGTGTGTGTGTGTGTGTGTGTGTGTGTGTGTGTGTATGGTGTCTTTGTCTGGTTTTGGTATCAGGGTAATGCTAGCCATTTAAAATGTGTTTGGAAGCATGACCTCCTTTTCAGTTTTTTGGAAGCGTGTGAGAAGGATATTAAAATCTTCCTTAAATGTTTGGCAGAATTCACGAGTGAAGCTGTTTGGACCTGGGCTTTTATTTGTTGAAAATTTTTTATTCTGATTCAGTCTCCTTATTAGTGATCAGTTTATTCATATTTTCTGTTTTTTAGTGATTTAGTCTTGGAAGACAATATGTTTCTAGGAATTTATTCATACCTAGGTTGTCCAATTTGTTGGCATGTAATTGTTTATAGTAGTCTCTTATAATGCTTTTTGTGTTTCTGTGGTATAAATTGGTATTTCTGTGGTATAAGTAATTTGTTTTTCATTTCTGACTTTATTTTTGGAGCCTTCTCTCTTTCTGTCTTGGTGAGTCTAGATAAACATTTGTCAATTTTTCTTATCTTTTCCAAGAACCAGCTTTCAATTTCACTGATCTTTTGTATTGTCTTCTAAGTCTCTATTTCATTTATTTCTCCTCTGATTTTCCTTTTCATTTCCTCTACTGACTTTGGGATTTGCTTTTTTTGTCTAGTGTAAAGTTAGATTATTTACTTAATATTTTTCTTGTTTTTGAGGTAGGCCTGTACCACTCTGAACTTCCCTCTTAGATTGTCATTGTATTCTCACTTTCATTTGTCTCAAAGTACTTTTTTTTTCTTTCGACTTATTCATTGACGCATTGGTTTTTCAGTAGCATGGTGTTTAATCTCCATGTATGTGATTTTTTTTTTTTTAGTTTTCATCTTGTAACTGATCATTAATTTCATACTATTGAGGTCAGAAAAGATGCTTGATATCATTTCAGTATTCTTAAATGTATTAAAACTTGTTTTGTAGGCTAATATATAATCTATCCTGGAGACTGTGCACTTAAGAATGTGTATCTGCTACTTTTGTTTGGAATACTCTGTACATATCTATTAAATCCAGCTGGTCTAATAGTTGTTAAGGCCAATATTTCCTTATTGGTTTTCTGTCTAGATGATTTATCTATTGATATAAGTGAAATATTAAAGTTTATATTATTGTATTGCTACCAATTTCTCCCCTTAGGTCTGCTAATATTTGCCATAAATATTTAGGTGTTTGTATGTTGGGTTCATAAATATATATATCCTCTTGTTGGATTGACCCCTTTATCATATAATGGACTTCTTTGTCTTTTATTTACAGTCTTTGTTTTACAGTCTATTTTGTCTGATATAAATATAGATAACCAAGCTTTGTTTTGGTTTCTGTTTACATGTAATATCTTTTTCAGTCTCTATAATTTGAGCCTTTGTGCATATTTACATCTAAAGTAAGTCTCTTGTAAGCGGTATATAGATGGGTCTTGATTTTTTTTAATCCATTCAGCCACTCTGTCTTTTGATTAGAGAGTTTAGTTCATTTATACTTAAAGTAATTATTGATAGATACGTATTTATTGCCATTTTATTAATTGTTTTCTGGTTGTTTTATAGTTCCTCTCTATTGCTTTCTTGTTCTCTTGCTCTTTTTCCTTGTGTTATGCATAGATTTCTTTCTTGTCTTTTGTACACCTACTAGAGGTTTTAGTTTTGTGGTTACTATGAAGATCACATATAATAGCCTATGTAAGTTAACAGTCTATTTTAAGTGGATAGAAACTTAAGTTGAACACATTCTAAAACTCTACATTTTAACCACCCACACACTATGGGTTTTTTTTTTTTTTTTTGGATGTTACATTTTACACCCTTTTATTTTGTGTATCTTCTGCTGGCTTTCATGGGCCATGGGAGAGTGCCAGGCCAGGGCACACCTGCCCACTGTCACACAATGGCAGGAAAGCACAGGGCTAGAGCATGCCCACTTGTGCTATCAAGGTAGAAGGAGAGGACAAAAATGGCATCTTCCAGTACCTCTGTTCCCTAGAGAGAGTTCCACCAGGCCCCTACCTCTTCAGCAGACCCTGTAATATTAGCAAATGAATATTTTCCAAATATAATATAGGCACTTTTCAAATTGCTGCTTTTGTGCTGGTCGTTTGGGTGAGTGAGTCTTCATGTAAGCCCTTGAAGAGAGTCCCCCAAAGTCCTTTGAGTCTCCTGTACATGAGCCCCATTGGTTTTTAAAGTCAGGTGTTTTGGAGACTCCTCTTTCTTTTTTTTTAAATTTTTTAAATTTATTTATGATAGTCACACACACAGAGAGAGAGAGGCAGAGACACAGGCAGAGGGAGAAGCAGGCTCCATGCACCGGGAGCCCGACGTGGGATTCCATCCAGGGTCTCCCGGATCGCGCCCCGGGCCAAAGGCAGGCGCCAAACCGCTGCGCCACCCAGGGATCCTGAGACTCCTCTTTCTGTTGCCGGTCCCAAGTGTTGGAGTACCTAATGTGGGACATGAACCCCTCATTCCTCAGGGAGAAGCTCTGGATATGTGACATCTCTTCTAATTTTGGGTTGCTGTATGAGGGGTGAAGTTTTGTCAAGACTACATTTCTGCCTCTCCTACCCATCTCAATGTGGCCCTTTTACAATTTGCTGTGAAAGAATTGCTCACCTAGTTTTCAAGTCATCTTTAGTGGAAATTGTTTCATTTAGTGTGTCCATGGGAGGAGGTGAGTTCAGGATCTAATGAGCCACCATCCTGTATCATCCCCCTCCCATGTTTTAAAAAGTTAAATCACATTCCTGCCACCTATTTGTGAACATGAATTTTCTTTCTTTTTTTTTTTTTTTTTTAAGATTTTATTCTTTATTTATTCATGAGAGACAGAGCGAGAGAGAGAGGCAGAGGAAGAAGCAGGCTCCACCCAGAGGAAGAAGCAGCCCGATGTTGGGACTCAATACCGAGTCTCCAGGATCACGCCCCGGGCTGCAGGCGGCGCTAAACCGCTGAGCCACTGGGGCTGCCCAAACATGGATTTTCAAAAATGGAGCTTGCTTTATAATTCTAAATTTCCTATCTATATTAAACTTTAATGGATAAAAATAATTATTCTATCAGAATCAATCATTTTTTCATGGATGTCTGTCTATAGTAGTATATATTGTTTACAGAACATTTTCCCTACCATAAATATAGAAATATAAAGTTTTAAAAATTAATAGTCTCTGGATGAAATGTTTACTGGTTTACTTGTCCAGTACAGCAAAACTCCTAAACTTGCTTCTTCAGCCACATTTTGTGTATTTGTGTTTATTTGACTGATTTCCAGAGTTGAAATTAGCAATCAGAAAAGTTTGAGGAACTGACAAAACAAAATATCTTCAGGACATCTGGTACAGAATAACAACTTTAATGGTAGTACTAATTTTACTTACAGAGAATGAAATTCATTGGCAAGATCTTTACTTTCATTCATCACTATTATTTGTCTTTTTGTCTTTAATTATGATATAATCATTTGGTCTGTGGTCTTTAGTAAGGAAACATTTTGATTGCAAATCGAGTGTATATCTCTGATCCAATTAAAATTCCTACTATCTGTTTTTTTGGCCTCCTGCATAATTACCAAAAATTCAGTCCTTACATATTTCAAGTCTTTTGGTATATATATTTATATATTTCCCCCATTCTATGCAAGGAATATCACAGTGGAATTTTAAAATTTCAGGAGATAGAGACATTACTTTGGACTTAGAAAATGACATTGTGAAATCCTACCCTGGAGGAATATATTATTTCGGTGTCAGTTTGATATACCTCTTAGCAAGTATTTATATGAAAGTTAAAATGTACTTAGAATTATTCAGTGCTTCTAAAGATGGACTAAAGAGTTTTTACCCAAGAAAATGACTCCATAAATATATTATGCTTAAACATGGGTAAAGAAATCTAATGAAGATACAACCTATTAAGTAATTCACTAATTTTCAATATGGAAATACTATTTAAATCTCACTCTGAAGCAGTTTATAAAATAAGGCATTATATCTAATAACAAAGTGGATTTGCTAAAGGATTTTAGTTTAAGATTTAGGGAGGCGTTCAGCATCTGAGATTATAAGACAGATAAATTCATCTTTTCTTTTTTGAGTGAGATAGATATTTCTAAGAATGATATGAAGAACATGAACACTGTTTTGATCTATATGGTTGAACTCTACCTCATTTTACTATCTTTTTTTCCTCTGTTTTAGTTACTATCTAGAAGTTGTGACCGATCACATAAACCCTTTTTTCACAGAGAAGGGTAGTTTAAAAAAGAGAAAGATAAAGAAAAATTTATGTGTCTTACACTTAAAAGGATCTTTTGGCTTTTCCCTTTACAGCTTCTTTTTCTTTCCCACCATTTGGTGGTTTTTTTTTTTTTTTTTTTTTTTGTGAATGTTTTTCATTAGTTATTTTTAAAGGTAATAAAGATGTGTGACAAAGTTATAGCTTCTGCATTTTTTTTCTGCTTCTACACTTGTGTTGGTTTCTGATCATTTATGATGAGAAAATATGAAGTTTATTTATATTGAATCGAAGGTGATTTCTAAAAATGGCTCTAGATTTACACAATTATTGTGGACAGTATTTCCCTGCCCTTGGTGAAATCCCTTTAAAGTCCTCTGTGTTGGGCTTTCTCATCCTGCAATTCTGAAAACAGTTCTGATTCAAGTCCAGCCAATTCCCTAGGTCCAGATCAGGAGTCTGTAGTAAATTTTGTTTTTCAGGAAAGATTTAAATCAACTTGAGAATGATAGCTTTTCAGTAAGTTATTTAGGAAACCGGGGATGTTTGAGAAATAGTTGCTTATCATGCTGAGTTTGGCATTTTGGAGGAAAACCATGGCATCCCACAATCGTCCCTTGATCTCTGTAAAGACGTGATTCTGGGGTGGGTGACCCATGGGTCTAAGTGTAGCAAGGCTGTTTGTGGACATCTGGAGCTTAAAGTATGTTTAACATCTGCTATACTGATGTTAAGATTTTTTGCAACTTTTTTAGTTCAATCTTTATAGTAAATTTTATGCAATAAGAAAGCTGGCCTGAGCTAAGGAGCTTAGGGGCTTTGCATTTTATATTTCTTTTTAGAGAGTATACTTCTGCATCAATCACATAAGGAGTCTTTGTCCCTTCCCCAAAGTCTAGTGTCTTGAACGACGTAGATGTCCATACACACAAGTGATGCCAAACCGCATACCTCAGACCCTGAAAATGCTTATAATCATGAAATGACAAAAAGTAATATTATTATGATGCCAGTTTCAGTTTTTCAGAGGAGAACATTTAACTTGCTTTCAGTTACAGTGTTACTGAAAATGAAATCCACATTCCTGAAACTTCACCTTTATTTGTATTTTTAATTTTTTCTACTAATGATACAATACAAAGTGCCTCCTGGCTTTTTATATAATTAGCATTATGTTTGCTAGGGACTTAGTTTCATTCTTTAAAAAAAAAAAACAAAAGATTTATTTATTCATTTTAGAGAGAGAGAGCGGAAGTGGGGGGATAGAGAGAAAGGGAGATAGAATCTCCAGCAGACTCTTTGGACGGAGAGATGAAGGGCTGAAGGATGAAGCCTGATGCAGGGGTCAATCTCACGACCCTAAAATCATGACCCGAGCTGAAACCAAAAGTTAGACCCTTGGGACACCTGGGTGCCTCAGTGGTTGAGTGTCTACCTTCAGTTTAGGGCATGGTCCCAGAGTCCCAGGATCCAGTCCAGTCCTCATTAGGAGCCTGCTTCTCCCTCTGCCTGTGTCTCTGCCTCTCTCTCTGTGTCTCTCATGAATAAATAAAATCTTACACACACACACACACACACACTAAAAGAGTCAGATGCTTAACCAACTGAGCTACCTAGGTGCCCCAATTTTCTTCTTTATACATAATATTTAACTAATGTTTGACTAAGAACTGTACACAATGTCATTAGTTTTCTCTATATTTTCTGTCTTATTCATATAGCTTTGATTCCAAGAACTGAAGCGTCTTTCAGTGTTTTATTGCTTCATTTGTTTATTTACTATTCAACACTATTAAATTGCCTCTGATGCACCATACACTATGATAGATGCTAAGGAGAGAAATATGAACAGTGCATGGATTGTTTTTTGAGTAGCTTACATTGTGGTGGGAAAAGGAATATATATGCACAGAATTATTGTAAGAAACAAGATATAAACAAGAAACTGTGGAAAGGAGACTTCTCTCTGTTTAGATGTGCCCAGGTGGCATTCAGAAGGCAGATATTGAACCCAGGGCATCCCAACCCCTGGTGTCCAGAAGGCTAACGTCAAACAGGATATGCAGTTACTTTTCTAGGGTTGGAAAGCAGGAGGTACACAAAGGAAAGAGAATTGAAGAGTGGAGGTGAAGTCCTGAACAAAAAGGTAGGGTTTAGATGAATCTTTGTCTTATGGATAGTAGGTAACCACTGAGCCAGTGGACCATCAAAGCAGATATGCATGAAGAGTGAAGAGAAACTTGAAGCAGAAAGAGCCATAGTAGAAGATATTGTTAAAGTCTAGTTAGGAAAGAAGGACAAGGGCAGCCCTGTTCGCACAGCAGTTTAGCACTGCCTACAGCCCAAGTTGTGATCCTGGAGACCCAGGATCGAGTCCCATGTCGGGCTCCCTGTGTGGAACCTGCTTCTCCCTCTGCCTGTGTTTCTGTCTGTCTCTCTGTGTCTCTCATGAATAAATAAAAAATATATTTTTTTAAAAAAAGGAAAGAAGGAAGGCCTGACATTTGATAAAGACAATAAAAATAGAGATGGAAAGAGATTTAAGAGAAGTCAAGGAGTGAGAACTCTCAAGATTTAGAGACTGCTTGGAAATGAGGACTTCTGAGCTGAAAGTGAGGCTTCTGATTTGCATTATTGCAAGTAGGATGGATGGTGGGAGCAAAAGGGGGAGCAGGTTGGTGGTAGGGCTGGGAAGAGAAATGAGAGATTCCACTCTGGTCAAATTGAGATTTAGGTGCCCAAGAGACATTTAGGGGGAACTGTCCAGGAGGTCATTTAAAAGCTGGCTCTGAGCCATAGAGAGATCAAACCTAGATATAATAGATCTGAAAGTCAACAATTCACTAATAAGGTAATCAACTTAATTTGTCAGAGTCTGTACCTATACTTTCAAAATTAATTGAACTTTAAATCTATGTCATTTAAACAAAATTCACAACCTATGCCATTATGACCTACAATTAGATAGCATCTCTTTACATGTTTTGTGGACCCCATCAACATATTTACATTATCTACAGTTGTTAAATAGTGAATTTAAATGAAACCTCAATCAAAACTATGTTGGAAACACATTGCATTTTGTTTGTTTTGTGCTAGAACAGTATGAGTAGCTTGGAACTATATACACACAAGAAAGAATGAGGAATACTTATATATATTCAACCTGATGGAGGGGTTTAAAGTACATTAATTTATGAGAGGACAAAGGATAAACAGCTTGAATGAGAAGTGATCTCAGGAGACAATATCTGAGCTCTTTTTTATGTCATTTTATGATCTCCAGGATACCATTAGCATTATCAGAGGCCACTTGTATTGATAATAGTCCAGAGTTTTAAATCTCTGTTTTCTTGGTGAAATTTTCTCATATTGCTGAGAATACAGGAAATGCTTTAATCAATTGTTTTAAATTTGAAAACACTTTTTATTTCTTTGTTTTCTCAGATCTTACCAGAATTTTTACATTTCTTTTTTATTTTCGTAGTCTTTCCACAGATCTCGTTATGGATCCACTTCTTATCCGAGAAAGATTTTAGGTATGCAGGCAGTAATGTCTTTTGAGTGTGTTACTCTCAACTTGACTCTGACAAATTATTTAGAGATGCTGATTAGGTTACACAGGGGCCATGACCTTCAGGGGTTTTGCTGATTTGTCTGGTGGTTACCAGTCATTTTTCAAGGTCAACAGGCATGGGGGCAGTGCTAAGAGTAGCCATCATATAGTGTGTAACTTGGTTTGAGATAGAATGTTGACCTCTTGTCATTAAAGGGGATAAGGGGCAGATCACAGCCAAGGCTGATGCCTAAAAGTGTGATGATACTTCTAGGATGTCACAGCAGGAATCTCAATAGCTGTTCAATTAAAGTCAGATGTTCCACAGAAGAAGGGACATGGCATGCATTACAATAAGCTGAAGGGCATGATCCTTTCACTTTGGAGGGATAGAGAGTCTTACTCAGATGGCCATGTGGTTCTTAATTAGAAGAGTTTGTTCTCTGACAAGATGAGCAGTATTATTTTCTAGTTCCATAGCAAAATGTTCATGGTGGATTTTGTGTGATTATCTTATCTTTTGGTTATAGAATTGTCTCTAGCATATCATCATCCAACCATCTCCACCCCTTTTAGCTGTACTTCTGCTGTAATTAAGTTTTGAGAGAGAAGAGAGTGTGGGAGTTTGCCCTTGTTAAAGACAGGTTAATTCTAGACATGGCTTTACATGTTGACATTTCCCAGTTAGCTCACAGCTCATAGTAGAATTCTGTTGAAACTGTGCCATGATATACTGCCAGCAAGTGGGAGTGGTGAAAAATACTAGGAAGGCTAGTGACGGCTAAAATAACACAAAATAGTACTGCTGTCATCACCTGTTTCGGCAACACAGACCTTACCAACAGTGCAGCAAGGAGACCCTTACATATTTGATAGTATATTAAGGAGGAATAGTTACCTTGCATCATTCTGATCATTTTTAGAGTGAAAAAAATAGTAAGTTTTTTTTTTTAAAAGAAACTAAATCATCTTATATTAAACAAGTGGGCTATTGGATGGTTTACCTCCCCCCTTTATTTATTTTTATTTAAAATGTTTTGTCTCTATTATTCCTTTCAGTTTGAAATCAACTTTCAGTTTCTTTCCTTCAGGGAGAAGACAATCATTTAGTCCTTTAAAGTCCTTGCTTTGTGTAATAGCCAAATTTTAGGGAAATATAAATTAAAACCACTTGCTGTGATTAAATTTGAAACTAACAAATACTTCCATGCATGCAACATAACCATTTTTTTTCCTGACATGATTATTTGGTGCAAGATACCCTATTTGTAAAATGTTTGCATTTGGCTCATCATAAAAGGTGTTTTCTTTTTTTTTCCTCCAAAAAATACCAATTAGCCCTGATTATGTGTTGTCACTCACTTTATGTTCTTTTTCCAATGCAAAGAAAAAATAAACAAAACACAGAAGTTGGTCTTAAATATCAAAGATCAAACAAGATGAAGAAAAAAATCCATTACCCTATGGACTCTTGGAAATTAAAATATAAAAGTCTCCTGAAATAGCACTGCTTTATGTAATGTTGCTGTGAAGCACAAGCAAAAGCCTGTTTATATTAATCATCCTTTTCTGTAGCTTCCATTGGCAATCAACTGCCGCATTTCAGCTGTAAGAGCTTACCTTACCAATGTTTTCTGTCACTGGGTAGTACTGGAAAATGTTTTCACAAGCCTCGAATATACCAGATGGAGACTATACTGTCTTCTAAACACTGACAAATCATTTATTAATTTTCGTCATGGTGATTAAAACCAGTCAAGTATAAGGGAATCTGGAAGCAAATTAAACACGTATTTATTCTGAGCTGGAAGTTTTCCTTAAAGTCTTTCTGATTTTCAGAAAGTGTACATTCATTTGTTCTTGTTCACCCTCTGCCAATGTCAATGTATTTAGCATTTAACTTTTAGGTAGAAGATCTGCTTTGGAAAAGTTGCTTGTTAAAGGAAGTCCTTATAAAACTACAACTGTCCCATATTACTGTGGCTACTTGTTCCATGACTTAGCAATATTCTTCCTGATCATAGATGGTAAAAGCCTGAATATTTATTGGGGTCTGTTGGCCCTTCTTAGAATACCCCTCAAGCCTTACTTTATTGTGATAATTCAGAATAACCTGACCTGTCTGATTCTGAATTTCCATGTCCATCAAAAACATACCCATGCGGTGTTTTCCATTCATGTTTCAATACTTAATATAGTATTTAAGATAATTAATACAACATTTGCCATTAAGCATTCTGATGTCTTAACCTCTATTTTTTCTACCATTAAAGTGGAAAGGATTATGAACATCTACTCCAACAACTCATCCTTATCTTTCATCAGTTCAAACATCACTACTTCTACCTCTACCTTTAGGTGTTTCCTCTTCCCAAGATATGTTTTGAGTGTTAACTATCTAAGCAATACAGAGGCTTATATAGCAGCTTTTGTGTTAGCAATTTCTCTTTTTTTACACAATTTTCTGACCCTTAACCCCATATTGTATAAATCAAAATTTTTTGAAATGGAAAGTAACTTAAGATAACAAAAACTTAAAGTTTTATTATTACTTAAAGTTTCATTATTACTTAAAGTTACATTATTACTATTATTTCTCAATAGAATGAACAGATTTTCTTAGCCAGTGGCTGGTGGAAGCAACCAGTGGGTGGCTGCTGGGGAGAGGGAGGAGAAATGTTGCAGTGAGGCCTCCTTTTACCCAGGAGTTTATTCTTTCACCAAAGATACTATATGTGACAACGTAGATTTTTTTTTTTAACTAGTTCTTGTTCTGAAAGTCCGCACAGTCCAGTGTGAGTGGAAGAAAATTAGAAGGTAGGTTGGTGAATAGAACATCAGATTTCACTGTGATACATTACATGAGAACTAACATGTGAACCCAACTTGACTAAGATAGTCCAAGGGGGACTCTTGCCTGAAGAGAGAATTGAGCTAGTAATTTAAGCATTAACTTTAGCCAAGCAGGGCTTAAAATCTTTGCAACTTAACATGCAGGCAAACCTTTACCCACAAAAAAGAATTTTATCCATTAAACATTAATCTGTGTTTGTATATTAATTTCAAAATAATCTATAGATAATCTTAAATTATAGACTATTTTGAATCAAATTGAACCTAGAACCTAGAAATAGGTATTTTGAATTCCTTTTTAATGAGACAATATATACATTCAGTAATGTATTTTGGATTTAAGGTAAAAATTTATAATAATAAGTACTGAGCATACTACACAGATATAAAATCCTAAGTAGCTATAATAAGCACACAGCAAAGAAATACTCAATATGATATATATAGATATAGACATATCTATCTATCTATCTATCTATCTATCTATCATCTAATGATTGTTTAGGAAGGTAACTTTAGCTCAGGATAGCAAAGCGGTTAAGAGTATAAACTGACTGGGTTTTGTCTTGTGTTTTCTCCACTGCTGTATAACAAATCACCTCAAAATTTAGTAGCTTAAAACAACAAACTTTTTTATCATCTCTCCCAATTCTGTGGGTTGCTTGGACTCACATGGGCAGTTCTTCTGCTGGCCCTGATTGGAGTCTTTCATGCAGATACAGTCAGATGGTGACCGGTGCTGCAGTGGCAGAGATGACTCCCTTACATGGCTAACTGTTGGTGCAGGCTCTTGGCTAGGACTGGAGGGCCTCAGTTGTCCTTCAAGTGGCCTCTCCATGTGGCTTAGGCTTTTTAGCACATGGAAGCTGGATCCTAAAAATAAGCGGGCCAGCTGAGCAAACACCAGTGTGGAAGTAGCTTATGGAGCCTCTGCTTATATAACACATGCTAATGTCTCATTGTCCAAAATAAGTCATGTGGCCAAGCTTGGAATCATGTGAAAGGACATTCCACCAGGACAGGAATACTGGGAGGTATGGCTTATTGGTGACCACCAAAGTAACGGTCTGCAACAGGGTTGGATGCCTGCTCTGCTGCTTAATAGTTGCAGGAGCTTGGACAAGTTATTTCTCCTCCCTGTGCCTCAGTCTTCTCATTAATAAAGCAGGGGAAACGTGGCTGTTGTAAATACTATTGTCAGCAAGGAGTCAATGAATTAATATACATGAAATGTGTACAACAGTTTCTGATACATAAAAGTACTTAATAAAATGAGGCAGTTTTAATAGTAGTGGTGATGATAGTAATAGTTATAGTAAGAGTAGTAGTGGAATTATTATTAGCAGAAGCATTAATAGCAGTAATAGAAGAAGTATCATCTTAGGAATAAAGTAGGGCTTCATGACGACTGCCAATTTAGTTTCACTAGAGCTTTTAAAATCTATAGTGTAGTACAGAATGTTGATTTTCAGAAAGCTAACAGGTTGAATTTGGTTTCCCTTTGATTATATTGAAAACTAATAAAATTTTCCTCACAGTTCAGGGACTAGAAAACATACACTGAAAGATAGGTAGAATTTGTTTAGAAAAGCAAATCAGAATTTACAAAATACAATAAAAGGATCTTTAATTTAAGGAATTAATTTAAAGAGCTCTTCCCAGTTCAGAGTTTACAGATCATTAACTACTTGACAGGGCTGTTCAGTAAAGAAATGACTGTAATTCCAAAATAAGCCGCTTAATGAGTTTTTAACACTTCCAAGATATTTCTAGGAGAGTACCACAAAGAGAGGCTAAGAAATAATAATATTTTTAGAGATACCTCCTGGGATCAAAAACATCTACTCAATCACCCTAGGTAATAATCTCTGATTGATTTCTCAATTCCCAATCAACTTCTAAATATCTTTAATATCTTTCTCTCCATCCCTAGCACCACTTCTCAGTTTCATTCACTAATCTGTTCTCCTCTACATTACTGGAAAAGTCTTCTAACTGGGCTCATGAATTCGGTCTCTCTGCATTGTAATTCTGCTGCCAGTATTCTCTCTCTGAAAACATGTATGAGATCCTGTCACCACCCCCACCATCTCATCTCCCAACACTTTGAGACCTTCTTTTTCATACCTGTAAGGTCCAAACTGCTCAGCAGGAAACTGAAAAACTCTATTTTGATACTTGGTAAATGCTTAATAAGAGGCTGTTAAATGAAAGAATGACCCAATACAGGGCCTATTATAATCTATTTATGAGGAAGTATCTATTGGATTTGGAAATAAGAATGACCTTGTGGTCCCTAGACTTACACTTGCATTGCCTGCTAGTTTTAATGATTATTTAAAGTGCAATAAGTAATCTCTCAGTTCATCTATTAGCTATACTTTCTCAAATAAGAGCATTTGGACAGTCTGATACACCTAAATAATTCAGAGTAGTATCTATATACCTTTACCATGGATGATTACAAGTTTCGTATAGGATCAGTGGCACCCTCCAGTAAGGCTCTGATTTGCATAGTAAAAACTGTTAAGAAAGCAAACTGCAGTTTCCTGGAATGGTATCATCATCGTTTGTATTCAACTAGAAGAGTTTGTATTATGCTTCCCTTTTAAAAATCAGTATATTCTCTCATTTTGTGATGTGATTGTTAGTAGTTTATTTGATAGCTTGCCAGATGTAGTAAGGACACTGGACATTTGTTTAATAATCAATTTATAGGAGAGAGAAACACTTGTGAGGGTTTTTTGATGACTTGGTTCTTATTAACTTCCTTTAGAACATGCTTATCTAATATATATAGTCTCTGTCACCAGTAATTTTTCTTTTTCACATTAGAGTTCACTCTGTTGTATCTGAAATTGTGTCCTCAATGAAAAAAATAGAAATATAAAATAATATTTTTCATATGTCACTGTGCCCTAAAAATGGGAGTGAGGTGGGGAGCGATTACTATGGGGTGCCTGGGGTGCTGAGACTGTGAGCTTGGGATTTTTATTTAAAAGACAACAAGTACACATTAATATGGCTTGCTACAATATGCAGGCATGAATATAAAACTGATCTACAAGCAGAAGAATCATGTCAGGATATTGGTATTTGGGGTTGTGTCCTAGTCCCTCTTCTCATTTTCAGATTCACCCTGGATGGTGTCATCCCAGCCCATGGCTTCAAGGGCCATCCACATGTGCATAGCTCATAAATGTGTGTCATCTCATTTACCACGTCCCTCACATTCACCACGTCCCTAACTGGACTTGTTATCTCCTCTGACCTGTTCTTCAGTGCATAATACCACCATCCATCATCCTGAGGTCTCATATATCTCTCCCCCTCCCTTATTTCTAACATCCATTTAAATCTTTTCTTCACTTCCCAAATGTCCCTCAAGCTCTCTATTTCTATCCTTTTGGGTCATAGCATATGTTGCCTGCATTAGCCAACAGCCTTTTTCCTGGCACCCCTGCCTCTATGCAAACCATCATCCTGACCCTAATCCTTTTCATTGTAGTCTAATGCCAAAAAGCAAATAAATTTATTACATTAGTCACTCTCCCTCTTAAATATTTTCGTTGGCTTCTCATGTTCCTTGGGATAAATTTAATGCTCCTTAACACAGATGAAGATCCTCCAGTATCTAGCTATAACCTATATAATTCTCCATCCCTGTCTCACAGTGTCCCTACTCCAAGCTCTATTCTGTACTATCCAGAATTGTCTCTGCTATCCACATATGGCTATTTAGATTTAATTTAATTAAAAATAAATAAAAACAAAATAATCATTTATTTGGTCATAGTAGCCACATTTCATGTGCTCAGTAGCCACATGAGGCTAGTAGCTACCATATTGGATAGCACAGATTATAAAATATTTCCATAATTGCAGAAAGTTTTATTGGATAGTACTGTGCTGAAATCCTTTCATTTCCTACAACTTTACCTTCTCTCATTCATACCCTTTTTTATTCTTTTTCTGGAATGCTTTCTAATCCTTCTTTCCTCCCATCAATGCATTGTGCTTCCCTATCATCATTTGATTGACTCTATTTTTTAGAGTATAAATGGGGAAAAGGTACAAAAAGTTCCCTTATACCTTCCACTCCTACACACACACACACACACACACACACAATACCTCCTATTATCAACATCACCTACCAGAGCAGTACATTTATTCAACTGATGAACTAACATTGATGCATCATTATCTCCCAAAGTCCATAGTGTATATTAGGGTTCACTCTCAGTGATGTACATTCTATGAGTTATAACAAATGTATAATGACATGTATCCATCATTATAGTATCACAAGGAATATTTTCACTGCCCCAGAAGTTTTCTGTGCCTCATCACCACTTTTTATATTTATTTGTTTATTTATTTATTTATTTATTTTAAAGAATTTATTATTTATTCATGAGAGACACAGAGAGAAAGAGAGATAGAGGCAGAGACACAGGCAGAGGGAGAAGCAGGCTCCATGCAGGGAGCCTGATGTGGGACTAAGTCCCAGCACTGCGGGATCACACCCTGGGCCAAAGGCAGGCGTTAAACTGCTGAGCCACCTGGGGATCCCCACTGTCATTTTTTACATATCATTCTGCTTCCCTGAAATTCCCTCTCCCAGTCATATCTTGTCTATCCTTCAATAACAAATCAAATCCAAATTAGACTGCAAAGTTTTCTTATATGTCTCTCCTCTGAAGTTGAATATAAAGTTACTAGTACTTTTTAAAATGAAGAATAAATCACAATTTATTCACTCAATTGAATATTGCCTTTTTAACTAGTAGCTTATTTCAGGGCACTGCCTTAATTGAAATATTTTTTTGATACCCATTCTTGGAATTCTCTTCAGAAATAATTTGTCTTATATAAAATAATTAATTTCATTCTATGTGGCAATATTTCTTTTGCTGTCAGCCTCTGTATTCACCATTCTTGGTTCCACTTGGTGCTCAGTTCTTTCCAGAAACTGAATCTGTCTTCAAAATTACAACTTTTGTTTTTTAAATATTATATACCACAGGTTCAAGGAAATCCCATACAGTTCAAAAATGTTTTAAACCATGGCAATACCTTTTTAATGTTTGTACACAGTGAAATGTGTACTCAATTTTTTTTCTTTTGATTTAAATATAAATCTTAACAGGATTCTCTCAGAGGCTGGGTTTTGGGGGAGTTTTTTTTTTCTTAGATGTCTCTAGGACTTTTCAAGTATTTAGAATGGACACATACTGCCTCCAAAATTAGAAAAACTTATTAACTGTTTTACTTGAATTATTTAGATTTTAATAACATTTTAAAAATAGAACAATTACAAATTTTAAAGAAGTCAAATAGAGGACATTACATGATTATTTTTAGCTCATTTTCTCTCAAATCATAGAATAGGTATTGCATTTCACCTCTCAAATGCTACCTTTCATAATCTGATTATGATCTACCTCCACCTCTTTATAACAAACCACTTTATTTTCACTGTGGGAAAAGACTCCGTGCTTGACAGTGGAATTCCCAGGTGACTTCTACCTGTCCCAGGTATCTCCACTTTTGTGTCTTCTTCTTCTACCTCACTTACTCTTGCCTAAGTCACACCCTGAGCCACCTCACTTACTCTTGCCTAAGTCACACCCTTCCTCCCATTTTTAAAAAATTCATATATAATTCGAGACATATCCATTTCTCAGGTTTAGCGACAGTTCAGGACCAAGGGACAAGGTCACAGAGATTATAGACTGTTGAATGTGTGACAAGGTGGCTCGTAAAGAATCTGGTCAGATGTCCTTCATTTGCCTTTAATTAACTACAGCTGCTTTTTATGTTGTGAGCTGATCTTTGATCTGCTTTCCCCTTCAGACCTCTGTGCACAAGGTAGTTAAAAACAAACTAGGAGGCCAATTTTAAAGACAAAAAAGAAAAAAAAGAAAAAGAAAGGAAAATCCCTTTGGGGTAATCAAGTGACAGTTGAAGCAGCCATAAGCTCTTAGCTTTATTCATTAGAGAACTTTAAACGTGTCAAGAAATAGAATAATGTCCCTGCTGTTAGATCAGCCTCGACAATGAAGATTACAACAGCTTTGGGACGCATGAGTGGGCAAACTTTTTGTGAAAACAAGTTTATTGAGGAGCATTTTACTATTGTGGCACAGAATCTAGCTTACACAGTTTCATAGCAAGATTATTGGTTCAATATGTATCGAGAAAGTTGGCCCTCTAAGAATGGCAGATTTACAGTGCAACCTTGCTCTAACCCAAATGGCCCCTGCAATTAGGTTTAGAAAAACTTCCTAGAGGCCATAGTACTCAAATGGATAGCCCCGTTACACCACATCACTTTTGCTGAAACATTTACGATAGTACATGATCCAGCATAGAGTTTAGATTGGTAATGACTGTATAAATCTTGAAATCTTTCACAAGTCTATGTAATTGATATAGAGTTCTTTAAATCAAAATTCTACTGTCAGTATCAACATTGTTTTTTTTTAAAAAAATAGACCATTCCTTAGAGCAAATAATATTGGACCAGAGTTTAAGAACTGTTTTGAAAGGCAGTCCATTATAATTGTATCTAGCTGGGTTTCCTGGTAACATTTTTTTTCTTCTTTATTGTAATCCATAGCAGCCTACTCATTATTTGGGGGCCCGTAATAACAAAACAGAATATTTTATTCAAAAAGGAGAACATCAAGGATTTCCCAATCCTTAGTTTTTCACCATGCATTCTAAAAAAATTTTTATTTAAATTCTATTTAAGTAACATACTGCACTACTAATTTCAGGGGTAGAATTTAGTGATTAATCAACTGCATGTAACACCCATTGCTCATTACATCATGTGTCCTCCTTCACCCCCATCATCCAGTTACCCCATCCTCCCACCCACCTCCCCTCTAGCAACTCTCGGTTTGTTTCCTACAGTTAAGAGTTTCTTATGGTTTGCCTCCACCTCTGTTTTCATCTTATTTTATTTTTCCCTCCCTTCCTTTATGTTCACCTGTTTTGTCTTAAATTCCACATATGAGTAAAAGCATATGGTACTTGTCTTTCTCAGACTGACTTATTTCACTTAGCATAATACCCTGTAGTTCTTTACATGTCATTGTAAATGGCAAGATTTTATTCTTTTTGATGGCTGAGTAATATTCCATTATGTATATATTCCACATCTTCTTTATCCATTTATCTATCAACTTACCACTCATTTTTAATTTTCATAATGGCTCTTCCTCCTTGTAAGTTCCAGAGAAAAGTCATCCTTATGAAATATCTTGTAACCTATTAAATTTAAGGGAAACAAACATCTTCCTATATTTCACAATTTTCTTATCCTTAAAACTGACATTTTTGCTCAGGTCAAAATTAAGAGGCTCTTTGAGTTGCTGATTCATTTCAAGTTCTCCCAAATGATATGTTGGCAGTCCATTTATTTCTTCATTCTTTTTGATTTGTGCAAGCTCAAATTATGAGTCAGGGTCATGACTTTCTATTAGCTAAACTTATGGGTCTTCCCTAATCACATCACTTGCCTCTTTCTTGGATCTTGTTATCATCCCATGGGTCTTGTCCTTCAATATTCCTGTTGGAGGATGTTCTTTCAAAGGGTAAGAATTTGCTTAAATAGAAAGAGCAATGTCTGTGGAAAATATAGATACTTTCTCTTTCATTGCCTAAAAGTGTATTCTAAATATTCTATATTTGAAGTTTGAAAGAAGCGTCTAAGAAGAAAAAGAAGGGGAAGTGACACCTTTAATTTGATATATCTTTAAAGCAGACTGATTATATTCAGTTAAGATTTAGAATTCACATCTACAGGTTAAGGATACTCATGTGACCAAAAGAGGGAAGCAGAAGGGCCAGATTCACTTATGGGGTGCAAGGGGCACATGCACCTGTGCTCAGCTGCAGCTTGCTGTTGTCTTCCAGAAAGGTGATTTAGGGATGCCAGATATTTCAGTTTTTAAAGTAACCTAAAATCTATTTTTTTATGTGAAATCTCCTGATTTCTCAATGTTGACAACCAATTCATTTTTGAAAAAACACTATGTGAACTGAACAAAACACATCTGTAGACTATTTTCTGGAGGTAGTGCCTCAATCTTCTTTTCAATGCTTACTGCTTGGGCAAGCTATGACATTGTTTTCGAAAAGTAGATACAAGATTTTGAGTTCCTTGTGGATGATACTGTGTAATCAGAACTGTTCACACAAACTGATAAAAAAAAATAATGGCAGCAAGGTTAGGAATAGCAAATGCTTCAACAAAGAGGACTTAACAATCTTTCACACTCTATTTAAATGGGTCCTCAGAACAATCCTTTAGGGCCAGTAGGACCATTATTTTGATTCTCGCTTTATAGGGAAAGAAATAGTATCTTGGAGAGTGTGGTTCCTGATGATTTTATGAACATGGAATCTTTGAAGAAATTGTTAAAAGTCATGTATTTCTCTTGCCATAAAAATGAACACTAAAAAAGAAAAAAATTTAGGTTATAATTTCTAGGAATTTGTAGACACCTTCCTCTTTCCAAAGTCCAACCACAAGTTAAGAACCCCTGGAATAAGTAAATCTGTGTAACTTGATACAGAACTCAAACTGAGATTTCCAGAGAAGAGTGTGTGTGTGTGTGTGTGTGTGTGTGTGTGTGTGTTTCTACTACATGATGCTTCCCCTCCTTAGAGAAAGGAATGGTTGAGACAGCAGCCATCAGAGTAGAGTCTTCTCAGGCTGAAGAGTCATCTGCTATCCCACCTGTACCACAACCACTAGGATGGCTGGCTGGACTCTGAGATGAGGCTGGAACTGGGGAGGATGACCTCAGGAGGGCAGCTGGAACCCTCATCCCAACAGCCTCTGGAAAACTTCTCAGGGTTATCTGAGAAACCTCTGTGTTAAAATAGTAATAGCAGCAAGAAGAGTAGCCACTGTTTATCCCAAGCTTATAATACGTCAGGCACCGTGTTAAGTGCTGAAGTCGGTACAGTTTTTACCTCCATCACACAGGTAAGGAAATTGCTAAACCCAGATTATCATTCTGACTTTGCATCCAACACTGTTAACCACTCTGTTATTCTGCTTTTCGTTCTGAGGTGAGCATATGGGAGAGATGGACATCCAGAGGAGGATCCTTTAGTCTATCATTGTTCTTAAGATATTTTTTAAAAAAGATCTATAATAGTACAAAAATTCCCAAAAATTCAATTGATTTTTCTTCTAAGACACAATTATTTTTTTTCCAGGTAGCATGGCTTAAAAAAAAATACCATGTATCTAAGAAGGTAAAGGAAAACCTAATCATAACCAGTTTAATGGAAATCTTTATATGTATCAGCCATTACCAAACCTATTACCCTGCCAAAATCAGTGATAATCTGTGTAATCTTCCATGTCCTTTACAGGCCAGACATGCCAGATTTATCTACAACCCAACTGAGTATTCAATATTTCCAGATACTTTGGGAAATAATACATTATGGATTTGATTTCTTCACTTTTCATGCATAGTGTTATATGCGTCATGTAAAATGTATTACCTGCCAAATTAAAATGAGCAGATGCCAAACATGAGCAGCTTCCACAAGATACAGAGTTAATCATACTTTTATGTGGAAAACTCCAGTACTCAAGAATATATCCCCTTAACAGAAGTGTATAACTTGTAATGAGTTATGTAAACCTGTTGTTAAATGGATAATCATGGAGTTCATGGAACGAGAATAATGTTATTTAACACACAGTGTATGGAAGGCTAATTAGCTATTTGGATGATACTTGAAACTTAAGCTTCATGTGAGCATCCAAAATGGAGATTTTGAATTTTAAAAAATATTTCAATGTTATTTGAATGATAGTAAATATAAATAGAAAAAAAACTCTTTAGAGTCATTTCTACATAAAAATCTTTATTTAGTTTAGAAACGGAATTTTACTTTAGGAATCCAGTTTAAGTACAGAAAACTCTCTGTCATCACTTGTTAAATACAACTCCCTACTAGCAGCTACTTCTAGGACTCAAAAATAAAATAAAAATTGACATTTTATGGTTTCTTAAAGCCAGATAAGATTCTGAAAGACTGTAGTCTAATTGGTTTGTCTCAGTATTAAGTATATTTTATAAAATTCTATTTGCTTTTAAATGCACAATTCATGTATAGTGTTTATGTTTATGAAATTAGCTGTCATCTAACATTATCAGGTAATAGTTTACCATAATTCAGTTAACCTCAAAATATATAATTATATTGCCTTTATCCCATATTAGTTGAAATTACTGATCCTATGTAATTATACCACTACTGTGAAACTTTTGTCAGCTTTCACTTCATAATTTGTTTTAACTTCTGCTCTTACTCCTTTGGATCATGTAAAAGATTGTCTCACTCTCAATTTTTTCCTGGGAAAAAGTGTGTGATATGTCTTAAGCTTATCACAGATTCATTTCTAAATCTTGCAAATTAACATGTTTCCTTTCCTCTCATTGTTTCCTCTTCTCCCTCCTTTCTGCCCTACTGGTCCATGCCTCCTAAGTCCTTTGGATTTTTATCTCATGACCTAATGCCTTGAGCCTTTTTCCCCCCATGAGGCAATGTTCGCACACAGCTGTTCTGTAATATATAGCATATATTGGCTTGAGAATGGAAATTTCACTTCTGTAAAGTGGTTTGGGATACACTTTTGTGCAAGATGCTATGCCAAACTGAACTGTGGATTGTAACATGCAGCCAGTTACCTCTGTTTGCCCCGCCAGGAAACAGTTTACAGGTTTAATAATCATGATGCCCTATTGCAATGGCTTCCAGAGTTATTATGTAAATCTTTCAAGCAGGGATTATGTCTTCCCTATTTCTGCACACCTTTCCTGGTACAATAAATATTTTATAAATGACAAGTTTAGGTGAGCCAGGGCCTTATCCACAAGTTAACATAACATCTCATGCAGTATATGTATATTTAAAACTTGAGCCATTTCATTTCCTTTCCAAGTTTGCTAATCTCACAGGAATATAGAATAACCAAACTATAAACTAGAGCTCCTAGTAGGAAAGTATTTTTTGAGATGAAGTGCAATTAATTAGTCCCAGTACCATTGTCATTGGATGGTTAGCAGTATAGAAAAGGAGTCAGTTAATTAGGATTAAAACTTAGTTATTAAGAGAAGGAAGCAGCAAGAGTATTGTTTAATTATTTCAAACCCAGTCTTATTTTTCAAATTACAAAGAAAAATGTGTTACAGAAATATTTAAAACTCTAAAATTCTCTTTTCTATAGCCCTTCATCAAGGGTACACATGTGACTAAAGCCCGATCAGTCAAATGTCTATGACCTCCTGCCCACAGTGATGGGCCCAGGGATTCACAGGTGATCAAAATGAGGCCAATCAAAGCCTTACCAGGGATTTTTCTGTTGTTGCCAGCAGAGAAGAGTTCTGCTTGCCTCTTGCATCTTAAATATTACTGGTTAGGAAAGGGGCGGGGGCTCTCTCAGGCAGTACACCTCTCTGTGTTAGGAAATCTCTGTAGCAAGAGTGAATCAAGACAAGCAGAGACAAGCAGATGAGAGAAAGGGAGATAAAGTCTTGAAGCCAAGCATCCCTGCCATTTCCATCTTTTCAATTATGAGCCAAGAAATGCCCCTTTTGTGTTTAAATTGATTTGTATTGAATTTTGTCTCAAACAACTAAAGGAGCCCTGACAAATTATTTTTGTTGGAATTGACTTCCTACACGAATAAGAAAGCATTGTTTCTCTTCCACAAATTCCTCTAGCTTTTCAGTGGTAAGGTAAAACAGAAAACATGGAATATGTGTTCATTCTGGGAAACACCATCTTAAAACACCAACAGCTCCTTTTAGGAGTGTCTTTCAAGGTTTGTGAAACAAAAAATGAATAAATTAAACTCTGCAATGCAAGAAACAATATTGTTTCGCTTTCTAGACAGTGGCATTTTAGACTTTTTGCTCATTTTAATGATTGTGTTATGGTCCAACTTGAACCATACCTTCCACATCAAGTTTTAACATTCTTTTCTTAAATTCAGTTTTCAGCTACTGGTGCTTCAAAATCCATTCTAAAGCAAGAAAATCCTTAGGGATAGCTTAGTGAACCCAGTGAAACTTCATAGCCCTGGTCTCAGCACACTTCCTGATGTCATTCTTCTTCTTTTTGAGAGAGAGGGGAATTCTCTTTCCTCCTTGATGATAGGTGGCATTTAATTCAGAAAAGTTACCATTGGGATGCCTGGATGGCTTAGTGGTTAAGTGTCTGTCTTCGTCCCAGGGCGTGATCCTGGAGTTTTGGGATCAAGCCCCACATTGGGCTCCCTACATGGAGCCTGCTTCTTCTCTCTCTGCCTATGTCTCTACCTCTCTCTCTCTGTGTACCTCTCATGAATAAATAAATAAAATCTCTTTAAAAAAAGAAAGAAAAGTTACCATTTGTGAATTCATATTATGGTTACCAACTGTGTGATGGCACTACTTGATCTGGGATTTGGATGAGTCAGACCTATAAAATCAGAACAAACTGATACTGTTAGAGGGGAAGAAGGTGGGGATTGGTCAAAATAGGTGAAAGGGAGTGGGAGATACAGGTTTCCAGTTATGGAATGAATAAATCAGAGAGATAAAAGGCACAACATAAAGAATATATCCAATGATATTGTAAGAGTGATGTACTGAGACGGATGGTAGCTACACTTGTGATGAAGGTAACATAATGTATAAACTTGTTGAATCACATGTTGTACACTGGAAACAAATGTAACATTTTGTGTCAACTATACTTAAAAAAACTATCAGTTAGTTAAGTCTAGTCCTTGAGTGAATATAGAAATCACACTTCTCCTATGAAGTCATCAACAGAGTATAAAGTCTGAAAAATAGGTAATATTAATTTATCTTTTTTATGGATTGACAATGCCATTGGCAACATTATGCATATTCATCTATGTTTTCAGACTTTGTAGACACCCGTAGAATTCCAGGGTAAATTTTCATGGCTTTAATATCCATCTACCAAGGGATCCTTCTAATGAGGACAAATTTTAAGTATGAGTGCTTTCGCTAGAAAAGATGACAAAGTCTTTTAAAATATGTGATCCGTTAATTACTGTCTAAGCTTTCCTCAGAATACTAATATGAATGTGTCTGTTTGAGAACTTAATATTATAGATTTAAAATCTTCCAAAGTGGTTGTGTTTTTATTCTTAAATAACTCATCTTTGGAAGAGTGTATTTTTTTTTTTAAGATTTTATTTATTCATGAGAGACACAGAGAGAGAGGCAGAGACATAGGCAGAGGGAAAAGCAGGCTCCATGCAGTGAACCTGATGCAGGACTCTATCCTGGGACTCTGGGATCACGCCCTGAGGCGTGACACTCAACACTGAGCCACCCAAGCATCCCGGAAGAGTGTATTTTTTGGATAATTATTTTATTTAGTGTTTCGACTTTTTTTTTTTTTTTTTGCATTTTTATGTGTTGTACATTGGCCATTAAATGTATTAGCTTTCTAAGGTGCACACGTTCTGGTGATTGTCAGATCTTCCTTTAATATTTGTCAAATCATAATCTCAAAGGAACCTTGAATATCAAATCAAAACAAAGAGAATATCTACTGAATATAGTTGAAGGAATGGAGAATGTGCTATCCATGTGTAGCTGTTCTTCACATACTTGATATTACTCAATTATGGGATCAAAGTTTTGTTCATTCAGCATTTTTATTCAATATATAGATGATGTATCATATTTTGTGCTAGACACTGGGAATACAGGGGAAAAAAACAAACTTTAGTTGGGCTTAAGAATGGGATTTAGTAGATATCTTAATATTAACTCCATCGTTTATCTTTCCAACTTTCTCTTCTAGTATCCTGACTGCAACAAGACCAATAGGGCACTGCTCTTACTACCATATCCTCTCCCCATGATGTCGTCACTTCCCTCCTTCCTAGCTTAAATCCCATGGCTAACCATTACAATCACTTCTTGGCACACATTCTTTCCCTTGCCCTTTCTCACTTCATATTCATTTGGCAAAACTTCATCTTGGTTAAATCTTTCTCTTCTTGCACCCACACAGCTGAATGTGGCTACAAAAAAAGACACTTCATATTCACAACTGTTGGCCTCAAGTGGACCTCAATGCTACCCAGTAATGATAATACGTTTTCTTGGTCCATCCTTTCCTTCATTCCCCTAGATGACTACTAAACATCTTTTATCTAGTCTTTCAATGTCCCTTCCTTATTCTCACTCTCAGTTGACAACCTTGCTTCTTATTCTGAAAAAATGGAAGCAAGCAGAAGAGAACTAGCAACTAGAACTATGCTGGAAAAACTATGTATAATAGGAGCTCAAAAAAATATTTTGTGAATAAAATCCCTCCTAGATGTGTACCTGTTCCGTATATTTAATGTACAGTAGCAAAGAGATATCTCATAGTGCTCATTGGGATGGATGCCAAGTAGGTAAATATTGTTTCTAGTGAGTTAGAGGTTTAAGAATCGTAACCAAAATCAAACATTAATTATTATTTAGATAATGTTTCTATGACTAGTAATATATCCAGTGTTGTTACAACTATATCTTTGTTATATGAAATCTATTTGCCTTTGTGTTTATGTAATGTCTTACACATTAGTATCCAAATATTGTTTTTTATTGGTACTTAATTTTATATGAAGTATAATCAGTTTAATTTTTTTTTTTTTAGATTTGCCTTGACATTGTTTTTTTTTTTTTAATTTAATTAACTTTTATTGGTGTTTAATTTACCAACATACAGAAAAACACCCAGTGCTCATCCCGTCAAGTGTCCACCTCAGTGCCCGTCACCCATTCCCCTCCAACACCCGCCCTCCTCCCCTTCCACCACCCCTAGTTCGTTTTCCCGAGTTAGGAGTCTTTATGTTCTGTCTCCCTTCCTGATATTTCCCAACATTTCTTTTCCCTTCCTTTATATTCCCTTTCACTATTATTCATATTCCCCAAATGAATGAGAACATAATCAGTTTAATTTTTTGCAAGTTTTTCATGTGGAAACAAAGATTAGTTGAATTTGTATTTAGTAGAAATCCTGTGTGATAAAACTGTATAAATGCCACATAGCTGAAAGAGGAGGTATTTTCTTAAAGATTTTATTTATTGTATTTGAGAGAGAGAGTGTGTGTGCAAAAGCAAGGGGTAGGGGCAAAGGGAGAGGGAAAAGCAGACTCCCAGCTGAGCAGGGAGACTGATGCAAGGCTCAATCCCAGGACCCCAAGATCATGACCTGAGCCAAAGACAGACACAAATGACTGAGCCACCCAGGCGTCCCAAGGAATTCTGAAACTGAGTCAACTTTCTTCTTCTTTTTTTTTTTTCCTCACAAGCCAAACCTTGGTAAAGAATGTGGTATATGGAATTCACCTAAAATGTAAATTCAGGAAGCTGACTCAGTAATCTGTAGTTCATGGGAGCATGGCACAGAGGCTGGTATGAAGTAGAGTTTAAAAATAAGAATTTGTGTAGCTGTGGTACTACTAGATCATTCAGCAAATATACAGTTAAGAACTAACACCTAAAGGCAAGTTTTTAAGGCAGTGTGAGTTATTAAATGCAGGAAACTTGACTGTATGTTAATTAAACCAATGGTAGCAAATATTTTAAGTCATAAGTCTTTTACTCTGTCAAGATGAATAATATGATTGCAAGAACTAACACTAATTAAAACAAGGAGAAAAACATTGTAACTTCATCCTGCTCTTTCTTTGATGGTAATTGGTGTTTGTGACTTATAGATAAGAAAGAACTAGCTACTTGTGAACTAAAAATCTGAATTCCTCTCTTAGCGAGATGCTGTGTATTTGTCTGAGCCTTTCTGACTATTTCTAGACTTGTATCCAATGACCAACGATGAAACTGGCTTTGTAGCCACATTTCCTCTTCTCTTTTTAAAGTGCTCATACTCTTGGAAGAGGGCAGAGGAAGGAAGCTGTTTTCTTGAGAAATGGAAGACTTGCTCTCATTACTACATCTCTATGTGAAGCATGAGACATCTGCATGAAAGCATAAAATCATAGGTGTGGTTGGTAGTTTGGTGGGTTGGTTGATTTTTCTTGGATAACAATACTTAAGAATTTCTTTAAAATTCAAATGCAGGAACATAATTATTCTTATTCAATTGTGGTGAACAGAGAATATAAGCCAAAGATTACATTTATGTCACCTTTGGAAATCTGTGACAAACAGAACTACTGGGAATTAAAGCCTTTCCATATATGGTACATCAAAAACTATTTGAACCTAATAGTTTAGATATCAGAATCTGTGGTTCAATTTGGGCAGTGTTGTTATGGCAAATGTTTAATAATGACTCTCTGGAAAACAAAAAATTAAAATTAATTTGTAGGCTTTGCCATTTCTCTTAGTGTAAATACTCCCAGTATGGCCAATTTTAAACTACTGATATGATGCCACTGAATGTAAATTTGGGAAGGGAAGCGTGCTCTCTGGCCTGTAGGAGCCAGCTTCAGTATGTGAATGGAGTGGGAGTGGGGGTGGGGGTAAACAGGGAAGGATTGAATTCTGTTCCTGACACTGGTGACAAATAGAGAGCTCCTTTCCAGGTAATTCATTGAAAGAAGAAGGAAAACCAATACTATAGAGGTTGGGTAAGAAAGAAGAAATCCTGAGGCAGAACAGAATATTTTTGTCCTTCTAGTTGATTGAGAAGCAGGAAGAAAACAGAATCACCAGAATTGGGCAGGTGTTCTGTGGAGTGTAACTAGGCAGGCTGTCCTTCCCCCATGCCACAGAGTCCTAACCTCTCTTTCAACAGCCCTTCTACATTTTCATACACTTCTAATGCTGAAATGTTAGTCAGCTTGAATATTTTTTAACTTTAGATAAACAAAATGCAATGCAACGCAAACTTCCTCTGAAAATAAATATATGTATATACATACACATATATATATTCACTCACGTATAATCTGTAAAACAAGTGATAACTCTATTTCCCTCTCTTTTATTCACATTTCCTTCTCCTTAAAGGCATTTAATACACTTCTGAAAGTATCTTCCCCTTTGCCAACTTAATCCACAGCTTATTTTTCCCTGGTGTTTCTCTTTGCATTACCAATTGTGTTAAGGACCATATATAACACTTAGCTTTCCATAAAAGACCAAAATATCTGAAAATTGGTCCACTTACCCGAGTGCACTTGGAGCTTGCTTGTCTAATATAGATTTCAATATAACAAAAAGGAAAAAGAAAAGAATAATTTCCTTTGAGTTAAAACACCAATTTATAAAGATGTTACCAATTTATAAAGATGTTACATTGAACTGAAATTGAGGGTTTTTTTTTTTTTTAAGATTTATTTACTCATGAGAGACACAGGGAGAGAGAGAGTGGCAGAGACACAGGTAGAGGGAGAAACAGGCTGCATGCAGGGAGCCTGACGTGGGACTCAATCCCAGGTCTCCAGGATCACACCCTGGGCTGAAGGTGGCGCTAAACTGCTAAGCCACCCGGGCTGCCCTGAAATTGAGTTTAAAAAGTTAATATAAAAACTTTTTTTACAAGTGAGATTCTCACTAGTTTCATAATTTTGAGTCTTTCTCTGCATGTGTGTATGATAAAAACTCAGTTATTCTTCAGCTCTGCCTCAACTTTTTTCCTCGTTTGTACATGCTGTATCTACTATGATTTCTAGACTGTAATGTATGCATATGCTATGCCTCTAAAATATATTTTTCTAAGTTCTTAGGTCAATTAGATAGTAAACTCTATACGAACAAGGGATATGCACCAAGGAAATTATTGTACTTCCTTTAGATACATGCTAACAGCCACTGCTTAATGTTAGCTTCTTTAGAAAAATACATGCTAACAGTAAACTTCTATGAAAATATTCACTTCACATTTTTCAAGGAGGGCTGTGGCTTGCCCAAAAGCATAACTTTTAACAACATCTTTCAAACTTGCCAAATCACATTGCCTATTTGGCCAATTCAGTATGCAGAATATTAATTTACTGTGCCACAAAGGTAGTATGCCTTAACTGTTATTAGGGAAAGTATAATATATTTGATTTCCCTTTATGAGTCTCACATTGCTTATAATTCAGTAGGGCTACCACATTTTCTGGGCAGGCTATCAAATAGGATGTTGTAATGATTTGCTTGACTAGTAGAGTAGATGAAAAAATATCAGTTCTGTCTGTAGCAGTTCTATTTTTGAATTTCAAATTTGCACAATTTGAAACCATTTATTCCTCTGTGGTTCTCTTTTAAAAATAAAAAGATTCCTTTCTATGTCAAAGAGTTAAATATGTTACACGAAATCATTTAGAGTAATGATTAGATTAGGGTAAAATTGGAAGAACAAAAGATTTAATTTTAAAATGCCAAGGAAGGGGCTATAGTTCAATGTGAAGAGTTTGGTATTGATAAAAGGAAAACATAAATTTTACTTGTAACTGACATCTTGGGGATACTTGAGGCCTCAATTTTTGTCTGCACTGCTATTCCATTGCAATTCACAGAGATGTTGAGATTCGGCTTTACAGACTGTTACTAAAATTACCTTTGGAATAATTCAGTTCTACTTAGAAGGATAGATGTGGACTCAGAACCTATCAGTAAGGACACACTGGGGTGGCTCAGCAGTTGAGCATCTGCCTTTGGCTCAGGACATGATCCCGGGGTTCGGGGATCAAGTCCTGCATTGGGCTCCTTGCAGGGAGTCTGCTTCTGTCTATGTCTCTCTGTCTCTCTCTCTCTCTCTCTCTCTGTGTCTCTCATGAATGAATAAATAAAATCTTTAAAAAAAGAAAGAAAAAGAACCTATCAGTAGCCTTCTTATTTTAAACAGTATCATGGATTCCTTGAATGTCTGAGTGAGTTCTCATTCTATACACTAAGTTCTTAAAACTTCATTTTCTATATATCACTAAAAAGGAATCTTATTGTAGCAGGTTTATTCTTTTATGTGGTTTGGTTTCTTTTTTCAACAGAAATTTATTGAGCAACTTCTTTTTTTTATATAAATTTATTTTTTATTGGTGTTCAATTTGCCAACACCCATTTATCGAGGAACTTCTAAGTATTAGGCATGTTCTGGGTACTTAGTTCCTATCAGTGGACAATAAAGGCAAAGATCTCTGCCCTGGTAAAGCTTATATTCTACTGAGAGAGACAAACAGAAAACAGTAAGTGTAATAAGTAAGTACATAATGTACTATATTAGAAGTTGATACATCCTATGGAAAAAGACAAAAACCGAGCTGCATGAAGCATTTCATCAGTGCTGGGGTAAGGAAGGACAGGCCTCTATGTTAGAGTGGTCAGAGTTACTAACTGACCATGCAAAGCTAGTTGGCCAAGGAGAGATTAGGGGAAGAGCATTCCAGGCAAAGGGAATAGGTAGTACAAAGGCCAAAAACTAAAGTAGTCCTGGCAAGTTTGGGAAATAGTGAAGAAGCCAGTGTGGCTAGACTGAAATGAGGGAAAGAGTAGTAAGAGAGTTGTTGAGAAAAGGAGTGCAGACAAGGATTGCATATGGCTTTTCTCTGGGTGAAACAGGGAGCCATTGCTAAGCAGAGGAATGGCATGAAATGATTTCCACTTTAAAAGGATCACTCAGGCTGCTGTGTGAAAACAGATGCAAAAGGTCAAAGGTGGATAGAGGGAGACCTGTTAATGAGGTGCTGCAGTTAATCAGTTGAGAGATGATGATCATGACTTGGACCAGAGTGGATGCAGTAGAAGAAGTGAGAGAAGGTAAAAGCCTGGATATATTTGAAAAAGAGCCAAAAGGATTTCCAGATAGGTAGGAATAGGGTTTTTGAGAGAAAGAGGAGTCCAGGGTGAGTCTAAGGTTGAACAGGTTGGTTTTTGCTTTGTTTTTGTTTTGTTTTGTTTTGTTTTGTTTTGTTTTCTTTGATTAGGAGTGGAGAGGAAGAGGGAACAGAGTCCAGTTTTAGGCATGTGAATTTTGCCATGCCTTTTAGGTATCCAAACACAGGTGCCAAATAGGCAAATGGATATTTACGTCTGATTTTGAAAGAGAAGTCTGGCCTGAAAATGTAAATTGATAAGTTGTTAACAGCTGTCCTGGACAGTGAGGTGACTTTGGGCATGAAGGACACACAAAACTCACCAACAAGGCAGAAGTAGTCTCTAACATTGTGGAGATCTGATCTGTCTACCTCCAGGCATTCATGTTGGAGACAATGTCTCTTTCTTTTGAACTAGTGCTATTTGGGGGATGCCTAGGTGGCTCAGCAGTTGAGCGCCTGCCTTTGGCCCAGGAATGTGATCCTGGAGTTCTGGGATCGAGTCCCACATCGGGCTCCCTGCATGGAGCCTGCTTCTCCCTCTGCCTTTGTCTCTGCATCTCCCTCTCTCTCTGTCTCTCATGAATAAATAAATAAAAATCTTTTTAAAAATTAAATGCAAAGGGTAACAACGTCAAAATTTTATAAATAAACAAACAAACTACTGCTATTTGGGTTTTCTGCTATTGTACCTGAACCTGAACCTAACTGATATGAGTGCCCTTTGTTGTGCTCCCACAGTACCCTCAACTTGTGTTAATACATGTAGCACTACAACTGTCTGTTTTCTTGCCTAAAAGCTCCATGAGGACAGAGACTCCACCTGCCTTTGCGTCCCATCACTTTGCACAATGGCTGTCATGCAACTCAGTAAACTCAATGAAAATTTGTTGAATAAATGAATTAAAGCTTCTTAGGGTTACTGCTATGCCATCGTGTCAGCTAATTCTCAAGATAAACTGAACTGGCAACTACTTATTCTGCATTTATTTCATTGGTTTGAGTATTATGCAAATAAGCAAGTAAGGACAAGAAATATTGGTAAAAAAATTATATGAAATAAAATACAATAAGTACTTGAATACAGAATTGCAATATTGTTAATCACAATACCCAGATGTTCAGCTGCTATGTAAATGTGAGAAGGCAACCAATCAATCAACACCTTATTGATTAGCAAATGATTCTTAAGGGCTGTATGCATGCAGGGTATTGTGCTAGGTGCTGGGGACATAGCGTGAAACACCATCAATGGTGCTTGAAAGGCTGATGGATTTCAAAGGTGGGCACAGATAAGACACATTAAGAAGGGCCTTACAGGTAAATGGAAGACATTAGCAACTCAGTTTCTGGGGGTCACATCTAGGCCTATGGCAACATGATTCATCTTATTCTACTTCTATGGTTATCTCCATAAATAACAATCAGGAGTTAAGATGTCAGAGGAGTGGAGGACCCTACATTTCTCTGTTCCTTCAAATACAGCTAGTTATTAAACGCTTCTGAACACCTGTAGAATCAGTCAGCAATCTGAAAAAAGAAATGCAGCATTTCTACAAATAGAAAAGTGGCTGCTTTTTGGAAGATAGGTGCAGAGACTTAAATATGGGGTGATATATCAGATTGTATAATTAAAACGTTTAGAAGTCTGCTACAGTTGGGGACATCTTTGGCTTAAAGATGCTCAGGGGGTGAAGTGTGGTGGAATCCCAAGTGGGGCAGTGTGGTCTCAGGATCCCAGGGGTCACAAGAAGAATGCGATGCTGAGTGCAGCAGAGTTCCCAGTAGGGAACCTTAACATCCCACTTGCAGCAATGGATAGATCATCTAAGCAGAAGATCAACAAGGAAAGAAGGGCTTTGAATTGACACACTGGACCAGATGGACTTCACATATATTCATAACATTTCATCCTAAAGTAACAATACACATTCTTCTTGAGCACACATGGAACATTCTCCACAATAGATCACATACTGGGTCACAAATCAGATCTCAACCAGTACAAAAAGACTGAGATTATTCCATGCATATTTTCAGACCATAATGAAACCTGAAGTCAACCACAAGAAAAAATTTGGAAAGACCACAAATACATGGAGGTTAAAGAACATCCTACTAAAGAATGATGAGTCAACCAGAAAATTAAAGAAGAATTTTAAAAATACACAGAAGCAAATGAAAATGAAAACACTACACTTCAGAATTTTTGGGATACAGCAAAAGTGATCCTAAGAGGGAAATATATTGCAATACAGGCCTTTCTCAAGAAACAAGAAAAGTCTCAAATGCACAACCTAACATTATACCTAAAGGAGCTGGAAAAGAATAGCAAATGAAGCCTAAATTCAACAGGAGAAGAAAAATAATAAAGATTAGGGCAGAAATCAATGATATAGAAATTTTAAAAAGCAGTAGAACAGATCAATGAAACTAGAAGGTGATTCTTTGAAAGAATTAATAGAATAAAAAAACCTCTAGCCAGACTTATCAAAAAGAAAAGAGAAAGGACCAAAATAAATAAAATCATGAATGAAAGAGGTAGGATCACAACTAAGACCAAAGAGCTTTTTTTTTTTTTTTAAATATCTTTCACTGGCTTCTCATGGCCTATGGGATAAACTACAAGTGCCTGAGCATGAGTCTGACCTTGACCTCTATAAATACATACAACCTCATCTCTTGGTGTGTCCTGCCTTCAACCCTCAGCTACTGCAATGTTTACCTTGTTCTTTCTTCTTTCCTTCTCTTTGTGTGCAGTGGCTCCTCCATGCCTCCATGAATGATGCTCATTCTGTCCTCTTTTGTCCCTGAGTCCCTTTTCCATACCTCACCCAACTCCAGGCTTGATCAGGGTCCTCTCTCTGCTGTTCCGATAAACTCTGAACATTACATCTCCTCCCACGCATTATTGTTTGTTCTTTGTGTCTCTTCTCCTCACTAGACTCTCCTCAATACTAGACACATAAAAAAGACAACCAATGTAAGTCTGTTGGGTGAAATGAATGTTTGGGCCATACTAGAGGTTAGAAAATAATTTTAAGTAACCAGAAAACTATAATCATCTAATATAGTTATCTACTTACTACCAGAAATGCCCACTAGCAAATAGGAAAGTAGAACAATTTTGCAAATAGGTATATATAAATGTGAACAGATTCTTTGTATTCTGCTATTAGTTTTAATAAATTGTTGGAATTGTTAGTTCTTGTGGTAAATTTTTCAGGAATATGCCAACTGGGGCTACTTAGTGTTTAATATTTTATTTCCTAATTCCATGTCAGGGCAAGAAACTGTGTACTTGCTTCAGTAAATTGCTCTGAGTGCCTTATTCCTTTATGTTCATGACATGCACATAAGTGCACTTAGTAGGGATCCCTGAGTGGTTCAATCAATTAAGCAGCCAGCACTTGATTTCAACTCAGGTCATGATCTCAGGGTCTTGGGATCAAGCCACACGTGGGACTCCATGCTCAGTGGGAGTCTTTTCCTCTCCCTCTCCTTTTGCCTCCCCTCATCCATGCTCTCTTTCTGAGATAAATAAATTCATCTTAAAAAAAATAAATACACTTCATAGATACTTCTTGCAGTGCTTGGTAAAAATGTTATTTTACAAGTCTGAGTTTCCAGGGTTAATCTTATTTATGGGATTAGTGCTTTATCCTCTTGTAGCTAATATAATGAAGTTTAAATTAGAACTATAAGTAAAACATATAGGGGCACCTGGGTGAGTCAGTCAGTTAAGCATCTGACTCTTGATTTCAGTTCAGGTCATGATCTCAGGGTTGTCAGATCAAGTCCTGCTTGAGAGTCTCTCTCTCTTCTCCCTCTGCCCTCTGCTCCTCCCCCTTTCTCTCTAAATAAATAAATAAATAAATAAATAAATCATATATATAAAAATCATATTCAAGAATAAAGAAATAAATATAGAATATGAGACCCTAAAGGTCCTCTAGACCACATAACTTCTTCCCTTTAGAGATAAGGAACTGAGTGCCCAGGGTTAAATTATCATTCCCTGAGGCATCAGGATAAGAACTCTGCTCATCTGATTCTTACTTCAAGGATAATGTGAATTTTAAAGCTAGAGGAAGTGTATTGAGACCTGACTAGTTTCTTTTTTCTTTCTTTCTTTTTTTTTTTTTTAAGATTTTATTTATTTATTCATGAGAGAGAGAGAGAGAGAGAGACAAGCAGAGGGACAAGCAGGCTCCCTGCGGGGAGCCTGATGCCAGACTAGATCCCAGGACCCCAGGATCATGCCCTGAGCCCAAGGCAGATGCTCAACCACTGAGCCACCCAGGCATCCCTAGACTTCACTAGTTTCAAGAAAGAAACTCGCCCACACCATCTTGGGTAAAGAGCTCATTCCTGAAGTTAAAGCAGTGCCCAGAGGCTTTGCCATTGTGCCTGGCAATCCTGTTGCCTCTGCTGTCCTATGCCTTGCTCCTCCTGTCTCTAGGCAATGAGACCTATTGGGCCAGTGATTTGGTTGCCAACCACTAAGGAGCATTCCTGCTGGGAAAGCTGTTTAATATTAGATCCTCTTAGTTTTAGTCAAAGTAAGAATGTTTTGGGTCAATACATAAGGCTTTGTAAACCATATAGCAAGCTTAAGCAGGAAGAATTTTCTAAACTTCTGTGGAAGGAAAGCAGGATTTCAGGTAGGTGTAGGACTTTTGTGCTTCCTAGACCTTCCCAGAATGGGGAGTAAACATTTGGATGTATAGATATGGAATGGGAAAGGTGAACTAAATCACAGTGAAGCTCAAATTGAGTTAGTTTGCAAATGGAGAGTGGTAAATGTGCCCTTAGGAAACTGCCGAAAAATACTATGGCTTTTGGGCAAATCAATTAACGCTATCAACCTCTGTTTGCTTATCTTTGAGTAAAGATGACAATAATACATACTTATCTTGCCTATTGTTGTGCATACCAGCGATAATGTATGGTAACTTACCATCACTATATAGGGGCTACAAGTAAGGTAACTGTTATGGTTATTACTACTACAATACTCTAACTACTACTACTTTAATTATTTTTACTACCACTAATACATAAAACTACTTTTACTGCTACTATTGTTATATGATAGTAGTAATTGAGCAGTCTTCTCTGCTCAGTTAGACAACAGGAGGTGGGCTTTACAATTGATTTGCAAGAAAGTATAGAAATTCTTTATTGATGTGCAATGGTTAAGATCAGGGACTTTATGGGGCCACAACATACTCCTTAGCTGTGAGATGTTAGACAAGTTATTTAATCTTGTGTGCCTCGGGATCCATGGGTGGCATAGCGGTTTGGCGCCTGCCTTTGGCCCAGGGCGCGATCCTGGAGACCCGGGATCGAATCCCACGTCGGGCTTCCGGTGCATGGAGTCTGTCTCTGCCTGTGTCTCTGGCTCTGTCTCTCCTTCTATCTCTCAAGAATAAATAAATAAAATCTTTAAAAAAAAAAAAATCTTGTGTGCCTCAATTATCTCATCTGTAAAATGAGGATAATAATACTTTCTATCACAACAAACTCTTGTGAGGATTAAACAAGATAATCTAAGTACTTTTAGAATATTGTCCAGCATGCCATGAACACTTAATACACATTCTCTATTGGGCTATTAATGTATTAAATGTGCGTTGGATCTTCATAGCTACCTAATGAGATAACAGGCATCATTATCTTTATGAGGGCAGTGGCAGAGGTGCCAAAAGAGTTTCTCTCCCTTCTTTCCTTTCCTCTCTTCCTTTGGCATATACTTATCTATTGTACTTGAATGGTACACAATCATACCTGCTTTAGATGACTAGAATTTCGGACATCTGATTCCTTTTTCATTTTCTTCCTCCTACAGCCCCACCTCCACGCTTACTTACACTCTTGTCTTTTGCTACTAGTCTCTAGCTACTAGCTGTCATTTCCAAAGCCCCAAGTTTTCATTTGAATCTTCATGCTTGAGAAATCAATGGGGTCAAGGAAACAAGAACCAGTGTTTACATAAGTGTTTATTGGACTTTTCTTTATCATTTTTTCAGGTCTTGTAGAAATTTGCCTGATGCACCCCCTCGACGTGGTGAAAACCAGGTAAGGTTCTGCATGAACAAGTTTTATTGACTTTGGCTGATGTCCAAATTAAGATCTGTCAGAACACTAAATGCTAGAACTTGTCCTAGGCAAGGTAGCTTCTCCCGATAATGGCATTTATATTTACTTCTTAAAGAAAATACTATTTGACAGATAAAATGTGAACAGGAAAAGCATTTTTGGATAGAGGCTGTCTAAAGGTATATGATATTTTACTGCCTTCACATGACAACCATAAGGTATGATTTATGGTTAAGCTGGTAAGTGAAGTAAATTTATCATAATGATGCAAAAACTAAATCTTAGTGAATTATGACAGCAGGCTTTCATTTGGCATTGCCTGTAACAGATTGCTATTTAATAGTCAGCATTTTGGTGTGAGACTCCAAAATTTCAAGTTACCTTCTCAAATGGTGCTTAAAGAATTTGTTCCTACAACCGTTTGGCAATGCAAAATGCAATATTTCTAGGAAAGTGGATTTGCTCTTAAGGGGCGACACAAATCAGGGCAATGTACTAGATCTATTTACCAAGTAACAAAAAATCATGTGGGTTTTAATATGATCTAGAGAACTTTTTTAAAAGTTAAATCTAACTGAATTACTGAACTCTCTATTTTTTTTTTTTTTAATTAGAAGCTGTTAGAATTGAGTGAAAGTTTCCATTTACTTGCATTGTATAAAACCGAAGATAACCATACCTAGGTTGGTGCTCCATAGGAAATAGTGCCTTTCAACAATGGTGGTCAAACAAATCAAAGTTAGAAAATGCTTGAAATGTCAGACTGATCATTGAATGGACATGTTGCTTAATTTACCTAAAGACGCGGCAGAATCTTAAGCTGGCTGCTGAAATCAAGGGAATGTGGCTGTAACATGCAAATAATATTACATTTTTAAAAGAGATAGAGGAGATGAGAATTTGGCCCCTGTCTTAGTCAGCTTGGGCAGTTATAACAAAATACTATAGACTTGGTGGCTTAAGCAACAGACATTTATTATAGTTCTGGAGGCTGAGAAGTCAAGGATCAAAGTGCAAGTGAGTTTGGTTCTTAGTGAAGGCCCACTTCCTGACTTGTAAACAGCCACCTTCCTGTTATATCAAGCTCTTATTGTATCAGCTCTGCTGTCTCTCCCTCTACTTATAACAGCACTTATCCTATCACTGAGGCTCCACTGCATTTAACCTCATGACATCATCCAAACCTAATTACCTCCACAAAGGCCCCACATCCAAATACCATTGCATGGAGGTTAGGGCTCTGATATATAAATTTGGAGGATGCAAATGTTCAGTCCATAACAGCTTCAAATCACCAAACCCAAACAGAGAAAGAAAACCACAAATTTCATTCAAATATACCATTGCATGAACTCCCTGGACCATGTTTTTATAGGGTTCAAAAACAGAAAACAAAGCACACTGGCCTTTCCTTCTTAGATTCCATGATAACTGAAAAGCCAGAATATTATTGCTAGCCTTACTAAGGAATAAATTGTCTTTTTAAGGATAATTTCCTAAATTAGCAAAACGTTTGAATGAGCATAGAGGAGAAATAAGAATGATTTAAATAAGACATGATATTGAAATTACAGTTACTCATTCATTCACTTAATCATTCATTCATTCACTTATTAAGCATCTAGTGTGTGTGGGTTCCAAATGAACTGTCCTCAAAGAGCTCACAGTCTCAGTTAATAGGAGTTTCATCACAATAAGTTTCAAAAACTGTATTATTTCATGGTACTGGGTTTGAATAAAATATTTCTTGAAATTGATGTGCCACATTACTGGGGCTTTATATCTCCTTTGTTACATAGCTATTTTCCATGAAAATAGTATTAAGTGACTGGAATTAGTCACATGCTCTTGTCTAACTTCAGTGGGGAGGGAAAATATAATTCTTCCAGATGCCCTGAATAAGAAGGGAAATGGATATAGAATGGTATTTGGCCTACATAACAATAAAAAGTATATTGAATAAAGACTCATAATCATAGAGTAAACTGAAAGTCTGAACTAACATGGAACTGACTTTGCAACAGAAGTAGAACGTGCAAAGATTAGTAGCATTTCTCACTGGGTACTAACAAACAGGTGATAGGGAGTGGTCAGGACAGACTAGATGCTGAAAGCTCTTCACTGTTATATTGGACAGGAGATGACTATATTTCTAAATAAGATAAACTATGAACTGTAAGAGATAGTATATGAAACCATGTAACAGTCATTTTAGCAGGTCAGTTTCCTTAATGACATCAAGGGCACTGGATTCTAAGTTGTTGGTGGCATTGTCAGAATGGGGGGTGGCATACACCAGACCAAACCTCACTTCCTTCAAAGTTACTTTGTGGGGTGTTTTGTCCTCTCTTTGGATATTATTACTTGGAGGGTAGTACAGTGAATTCATCTGAGTATGGAAATGGTTCGTTCTCAACAATATCTCATGTGCTGAAGTATAGCAAAATAAGTGTTTACTTCTTGGAGTTTAGTCTTTTCTTTTTGGATTTTATTTGTGCCTAATTCTTTTCTTTGCTGAAGAAAGATGACAGTGTAAAAATGCATTTCCAAACTCATCTGTTACAGGAATTTCCTCCCTTCCTTCCTTCCTTCCTTCCTTCCTTCCTTCCTTCCTTCCTCCCTCTTTTCTTTTTTCCTTTCTTTTCTTTTCTTTTCTTTTCTTTTCTTTTCTTTCCTTTTCTTTCCTTTTTTCTTCTTTCTTTCTTTCTTTCTTTTATTTTTTTTCACTTTATAAATGATCAATTCTGTTACCTCAGGCTGAGGGCAAAGGGAGGTGACTGTATTACACAAGCCCAAGGGCCAAGGTTACCTGGTGGAAGCTAGAACCATAGTAGATCTGTCTAGTCATAGCTGGAGCCCCTCCCCCTACCCCCAATTGCCACTTCCACTGCCTCAGGCAGACAGGGAAGGAGAGAAATCCTCTACTTTCTCCTTTCTTCCCAATCTTCAGTCTTCCACCTTTGCATCTATTTGCTGAACTTTGGAAGTCAAGAAGCCCAACCTAGCAGAGGGCAATCTTTCTGCATAATAAAGCAGAGCAGAACAAGGAAGGAGCAAGAAATGGGTCTGAAGACAAACAGAACCAGGACTGTGAGGTCTGGAGAAAGAGCTGACATAAGCCTTCATTTTCTTTCTTTCTTTTTTTTATTAATATGTAATTGGCATAACATTAGGTTTAGGCATACAAAATAATAATTCAATATTTGTATAGATTGGAAAATGATCATCAGAATAAGTCTAGTAAACATCTAACACCATACATAGTTACAAATTTTTTTCTTGTGATAAGAAATTTAACATCTATCTCTTAGCAATTTTCAAGTATGTGATACAGTATTATTAACTATAGTCACCATGCTATACATCACATCCCCAGGACTTGTTTATTTTATAACTGGAAGCTTGTACCTTTTGACCCCCTTCACACATTTTACCCACTCCCCACCCATAGGTTCTGGCAACCACCAACCTGTTCTTTTTATCTATAAATTTCGTTTTTTTTCCCCCAATTTCATGTAAGTGAGATCATATAGTGGTTGTTTTTCTGTCTGATTTCACTAAACATAATGCCCTCAAGGTCCATCCATGTTGTCTCAAATGACTAGATTTCCTTCTTTTTATGACTGAATAATATCCATTGCATATAGTGCATATTGTATATGGGAACTTTAAATGGGAACATTAAAGCTTTAAATGGGAACAATAATGGTATCTACATTACTGTGAGAAATAAATGAAAGTATACACTTATATGGTGTTCATATGTACAGATGCCTAGATGGTATTTTATTATACTGTGTCAGCAAAGGGAAGGGGATGACAGAGACAAAGGGAGCTTGCAAGGTAGTCAGGGAAACAAACACAAGGGAGTGTTTGTGTGTACATATATATTTTACATATACAATGTAATTACACACGCATATACATACCACATTTTTATTTACCCATTCATTCACTGATGGACACTTAGGATTCAAGCATGCATTTTCAATTTGGCATGTTTAATAAGCACTCCATTTACATTTTAAAAGATGATTAGAAGTGATAATCTATAAACTTTTTATGAAAAGATTTAGGCACTATGGCACTTCCCTTTATATAAGAAATAGTATATTCTGCTTCATATCAGCATAGCTCCAGGAATACACCTAATGTAAGCAACTGCCTTGTTCTAAATGTCCCCACCTTATTTTAGCAGAGGAGATTTGGCTAAGATGCTGTATACGTGGCAGTTATGTAGAACCAAGTTCTGCATTGAGATTCTTCCTAGAAACATACACATATACTCTTTCATAGTTCTTTTATAGTTTGTATACAAAGAACTTTGTATCCTCTGGTTAAGAATGCATAACTACAAATGACAAAAGACTCTATGCACTTGTAGAACTAGGAACTAGGAAGACCACAGGTAGTTTTTAGCTTTGTACTCCAGGGATTCAAATAAAATAATCAGTAATATCTCCTCTCTCATATTTTCTCTCTCTCTCTCTCTCTCTCTCTCTCTCTCCTCATCTCTCCCTTTAGCTTTTCTTTTCCCGCATAGGCTTCACCTGAGGGGGGGATGCTTCTTTTACTTGGCATCAGATGGCCCCAGTGGCTTCAAGCTTACATGGGCCTTGGCGTTTGTGTGTACTCTCTGAGATTCTCTGATGACCTACCTGACAATTAAGAATTCTGGCTGTAGAGTTGGGCAGCCTGGATTCAAATCCTGCTTCTTCTCTTAACATCTGTGTAACATCAGGTAAGGTATTAGACTTCCCTGTGCCTACATTTCCCAAGCTTTAAAAGGGAACAATAATGATATCTATGTTACTGTGAGAAATAAATGAGGGTCTCTACACATAAATGATGTTTATGTGATGCCTATGTGATGTTTTATACTGTGTCAGCAAAGGGAAGGGGATGACAGAGACAAATGGGGCTTGTAAGGTAGTCAGGGAAACACAAGGGAGACTAAAAAGTGTGGGAGAGGGGAAATGTTTAATATGGAATCAGGCGGTTTCAAGTTTCCAAGCCGGAAGACTTGTTGTTATATGAGCACTACATTTAAATCTTTTCTCAGAAGGGTGTTTGCAAGTAGATAGTCCTTCTGGGTCTGAGGGCAGGAGAGCATCAGTTTCATCTCTGTGCTCCTGTTGACATCATCCCACATATCATTTTAGGGCTATGTGCTGACATTATTTAGGGCTGTGTGCCACAACTAGCACAGTGCCTGGCCTCCAGGAGGTACCCAGCAAATGCTGATAAATAAATGAATAAAAGAGTACTTGGTAGCAATCAGAAATAATAGCCCTATGAGTTCTATGGCCAATGTCTAGAAAGTGAATAATATGCAGCTGAGTTGTCTTCCTTAAAAAACATAAGATTTCACAAAAGATGGGAAGTAAGAGTCTCTTGAAATGAAAGAGGAGAAATCATTTGATAGGGTGGTGGGCAAAAACATGTCAAGCTTGAGGTGGAGTTCCAGAGACTGGGTTGGGGAAGAGTGAGATGAGAGGGTTTCCACTAGGAATGCCCAAATGAGAGCAGGGCGCTTGAAGCAGCACAGGGGACCGAAGGTGCCCAGAGTGTGTGTGTGACAAGCTTTGAGATGGAAAGCAAAATGCTGGACTTCATCTAGGACAGTGTTGGCTAATCAAAATAAAATGCATGATACATAGATAATTTTAAGTTTTCTAATAGCCACATTTTAAGAAGTAAAAAGAAACAGGTAATATGAATATTAACAATATATCCAGTTCAACCTCCAATGTCCAAAACATTGTCAGAGCAACATGCTAATCAGTATAAAAATTATTCATGAGATGCTTTACATCCTTTTTTAAAATACTCGATCCTTGAAATCTGGTGCATATTTTATGCTGAGAGCACATCTCAATACTGACTAGTCAGTCACATCTCAAATGCTCCATAGCCACAAGAGTCTAGTGGTTAATGCATGAGGCAGCACAGGCCTGGGATGCAATGGGAAAGGAATTCTTTAAGGGCAAAGAGAGGTGGCCCTGTGGTTCCTTAGTGAGAAGAATACTCTTGCTTAGAATGGGTTGATCATTGCAAATAAGCAGAGTCCTAGGCAGGAGGGAATTTTACTACATATGCATTTGAAGGTTTGTTCCTATGTGGAGAAAGTGGCAATCAGAATACCCAAAGATTTATCCGTCACAGTCTAAGGGGGTTTTAGCTTACATCCCTTTCACACTTTTATTCCCATAAAGGGAAATGGCTCATTGTGCTTCAGGGAGAGAGAAGTACTGAGATGTTCATTCTGTTTCACCCTCAGTCATTTTTAATCACTTCTCTTTTTATTTCATTTTCGAATGAGGCATAAATCAGGTGCAAACTAAATAAATTACTGATCCTGTAAGGACTGATTTTTTAAAACCACTCCCTGTCAAATTACTGCAAGGCACATTTTCTGGTGGGTGCCGGGGAAGGCAAGTAGGGGAGAGGCATTTTCACATCTCCTTACAGACACACAGTTACAGGCTGCTGGTGAGTGGACAGGCTGGTACATACCTTGGCTTTCATCTTTCCTCCCATCAGGACTTAACTTGCACTGAACAGTCTTATCATACTTCTCTCAAAACATATTAATCACTGTGTGAATTCTAAAGACCCACATGGGTTGAAAACTTGGCATCCACATGTTGTTATATGTGCTTATGGGGCTTTTACTCAAGGGGTTGAGATTGATTTACACTCTGTGTTGGTGGCTCCCATACCCCAGACCTGTTGAATCCAAAACTCTAGGAGTGAAGCCTATCAACATTTATGTTTAATACCCTCCTGGGTGAGTCTTAAGCAGCGAGTCCAGACTGGTCACTGGGTCAGCATTTGGGAAGCATTGCTAAATACCCTTATAGGCTGTTCTGTAAAAAGTCTTCGTGTAAAGAATTCCTTCTCTCTCTCATTGTCTCTCTCTCTTTCTGTGTGTGTGTGTGTGTGTGTGTGTGTGTGTGTGTGTGTGTGTGTTATACATCTCATTTACCTGTGGTTCTCCTTGGTTACATTTATATAAACCACTTTGTTAGTAATGAATGGAAGTGGAAGGACAGAGGTTCCCTTGCAGAGCTCATTCTGTGGTTTGTGAGAGTGATATGGGAGGGTATTATCTACGGCCAGAAAAAAAACACATATTGTCCTACTGAGTGAGGTTCCAGAAGCAAAAATCAATGCCAGAAGATGGGAGAGAATTGAGCATTGGTTGTTGCAGAGGGAAGGTAAATGGCTGTGATGGATAAAAATGATTTAGAGGCATGAGCCCACCACAAATTTTATTCAAAAGAGAAATCTGAGGATGTCTGTGAAGAGAGGCTGCTTTGTGGGGAGCCCAACAGAGAACAAGGAGCTAAGAGCTGAGGAGCATCCACAGCCTCCCTTTGCAAGGGTAGGGAGGGAACAGTTGTGAACTTGAAAATGAATGCCTAATTTAGAGGTTGGGGAAGGGACATTGAGCAGCCTTTGGGGCCAACAGAACAGCAGGGTGGAAACAAGGAACAAAGAATGTTTTTCCCCTTTAAAAAAAGAAGAAAAGAATCCTTTCAAAGTAGGAAGAGAGCAGTGAGAAAAATTAGGATGGAGTATAGAGTGGAAGCAGTAGAGTCTATAGGATTAAAAAAAATTAGCAGAGCAGCCGAGACAGTTATTTCCATATGTTAACGATTTGTCCGTGGTATAAAACATTAAGATCACATTCAGAGTTAGACTATGGTTATGCCTGATTTCTCATCATCCGTAGAAATTCAGGGCTAGACCACTGTCATGGCTTATTTCTAACCATGGAGAGAATGTGTCTGAAGTGAAGTAAGCAAGGAGTAGAACCACATTTTTATAAATTATATTTTGATTGGGACTTTGTCATTGTAGCAATATATCAATGGCAACATACAATGGTATGAAATGGTCACAATATCTCCGAATACATGTGAGTGTATGTAACTCCAACTTTGCTTTTGAGGTTGCATGATCATACTAGGATTTGTTTTATTTAACTGAAATGTCTTTTTGTAGTTACCGAAAGCAATAAAGTACTAAGTAGTGAGCATACTGCAATTCTGCATTGTCATTCTTTTCCATGTAGCCATCATTAAAGATTTATTTATTAACATAATCAAATCAAAAACAGTGCACAAGATGGACAATATATTTAGAAGGGATAGAGGTGAAAATTAACTATGCTCTGCATATTATGTCGTAGAACTGCTATAAATACATAAGTGAATAAATATGTGCTTTAAAATGCCATTTGCAGGGCGCCTGGTTGGTGTAGTTGGTTAAGCACCCAACTCTCAGTTTCAACTCAGGTCCGGATCTCGGGGTGTGGGATCAAGCTCAGCATGGAGTCTGCTTGAAGTTTTCTCTTCAGGATGCCTGGGTGGCTCAGCGGTTGAGTGTCTGCCTTTGGCCCAGGGCGTGATCCCAGTTCAGGGATTTAGTCCCACATCAGGCTCCCTGTGAGGAGCCTGCTTCACCCTCTGCCTATGTCTCTGCCTCTCTCTGTGTCTCTCATAAATAAATAAATAAAATCTTAAAAAAAAAATCTCTCTTCTTATCCCTCTGCCCCTCCACTTGTGCCCTCTCTCTCAAATTAATAAATAAATCTTTTTATTTGTTTTTTAAAAGATTTTATTTATTTATTCACTAGAGACACACAGAGAGAGGCAGAGAAGTAGGCAGAGGGAGAAGCAGGCTCCTTGAAGGGAGCCAAAGGCAGACACTCAACCACTGAGCCACCCAGGTGCCCCTAAATAAATCTTTAAAAATAAAATAATGGGCAGTCCCGGTGGCTCAGTGGTTTAGCGCAGCCTTCGGTCCAGGGCGGGATCCTGGAGACCCGGGATCGAGTCCCACGTTGGGCTCCCCGCGTGGAGCCTGCTTCTCCCTCTGCCTGTGTCTCTGCCTCTTTCTCTCTCTCTCTCTCTCTCTCTCTCTGTCCCTCTCTGTGTGTCTCTCATGAATAAATAAATAAATCTTAAAAAAAAAAAAGAAACAGAAACACCTCCTTTTAAAAAATAAATAAAAATAAAAATAAAAAAGATAAAATAAAGATAAAATGCCATTTGCTCCCACCTAAGTGCTTTATTACAAATCAAATTCATCATTGAGTACATGACAAACTAAAAGGTCCCACCTTTGTATAATGATTAAATTAAAAAGATGATATAACCTAAGCATAATCTTAAAACTAGAGAAAATAATCCTATTTTGTGTACTGTTAAGAATGCTGCATGTCTAAATCCTAGATTGGTGTTGACTTTCTGGAGAAAGGCAGAGAGTTTAGGGATAATAGGCCATGACCTCATGAAGAGATTTTGTTAATATTATTGTTGGGAATTTTGTTTGTTTGTTTGTTTGAGAGAGCACGTAGGGGAGGCGGACATGGGGGGGAGTTACGGTGCAGTCCTCCATCTCAGGACCTTGAGATCATGACCTAAGCCAAAATCAAGAGTCAGATGCTTCACGGAGTAAGCCACCCACGTGCCCCTACTGCTGGGATTTTTACTTCGACAATGTTCTGCCTCTCTGGGATAACAAGTGTTGTATTGGAACACCCACAAGGATTCACAGTAGAAAGCCTTTCCCTCCCTCACATTTAGTGGTCCTTCCCATTGAACATAAAGCCAGGCCCTAGGATGGGTTGGTTACAATAGTTTTCTTACTCATAGAGAGTACTAGGTACATGTCAGTCTTTGCTGCTAATAAGTATTTTTAACCATTTCTCCAGTGGTCCAAAGATAAGGAGATAGAATGAGAGGATACCTAGAGACCTGTTGCTCTGAGACATTGGGAGGAAAATTGGTCCTGAAGATCTTATAGAGAATAATCTTGCTACTGTATGCTAAAATTACTTTTCAGATTTATTAATAAAGAGGAAATCCTTTCTTCTAAAAAAAATCCACTCAGTTTCCTCCACATAAAATAACAAAGTTCAATTATGTTAAATCAACTGTAACTCACTTTATAATCTTGAACTCTTGTTTCTAATTTTTTTCTTTCCTTTTTTCTTTTTCTTTTCTTTTTTTTTTAATAAATGGAATTTTTATTTTAAATTACTCCCTAGAGGAGCATGCTATTTTTATGACTCACATTGTAGAACCTTTGTAAAGTGTTTAATCTCTCATTTGTGTTTTTGTCTAAATTTTTAAAATAAAGATTTGGTTTTTGTTTAAAGTACAGTAGCTATTATTCCCCAACTAATTAAATGAGCTTAGAAGATTCTCCCTTAGGTAATAATATAACACGTGTTCTGTTTTGACAGAACTGCAAAAGCTTTCTTCCTTCCTTCTTCCTTCTGCTTAACTGCAAAAGCTTCTCCTGTGATGATCCCAGCCTAGAGGATGAGAAGGCAAAGTGCTTACGCATTCTTCATGCCTGTCAATGGGCTTCTCCAGACATCTTTCTTTTCCTTTTTCTAAACTGAAAGGTAAATAACTCTTAAATGGCTTCTTATCTTTGTCATGGGAAAGTGAATTACTTCTAAAATGAGCATCAGCATGAAAACTATTTCCTCTGTTTCTCCTCCAATCCCTGGCCACATCCAGAGTTTTATCCAATTGTTTTTAAATTTTCAACAGTTTCATTAATCTGCTTATTTAGCCAATGCCCAGCACACTTTCCCCTATAATGATATATTTTGCCTTAGCCATTTTAAATTCCAATTTTTGGTTGTTAGAATTTAATAAGACTGTAAAATAAGAACAAAATAAACTGATTTGGGATTACTTTGAATTAAAAACAAATGGGATATTTTTCTAAGTGTTTTTTATACAATCATAAAGTTTTCTCAGATAATCTTCTATTTTAAGTACAAGTTTTGGGGCGGGGGGGTAGAGAATTTGGAACTAATTCCATGTCTATTTTCAGTGGCTATTCAAAGCCTTTTTGAGATAAGCCCCAGCTCTAAATTCAATAAGTAAAGCAAAAGTTCAAAATGTTTGCTTTTATTTGGTGATATTTTAAATGATTTTTAGTTAAGCTCTAAGCAATCTGCCACCACTGAAAATAAAATTGTCTTATCAACAGTCTTATCAACTTTCTTCTCTTCTGCATTTATAAAAAAGAGCAGGTGCTTATCTCAGAAGGACTGGAATATTCTTTAAATGTCATGTACCATGGAAGAAGCTCTTCCTGTAGCGTGAGAAAACTTGAAAGTGTTGAGAAAGAAGCTGTTTGAGAAGAGAAAGCTCTAACTGTGAGCTGAACCTTAGAACCTCAAGCCATGCCCATGGGAAAGCTGCTTTTGAGTTGAGCATATAGTGGGAATCAAGCCTAATGAAATCTGAATTGTTGGGATTGTAGTACAGCTGAAAAATATGGTTATGGATACTATAGAAGATTGTTTTTCCTTTTTGTGAAGCAAGAATAAAAATCATAAATTTCTTTAGACAAACATAAATTCAAGGCTGATAATGTAGTATCTTAACTGTGAACCTTGACCAAAAATTGATAAAATTGTTTAACATTTTTGGAAAATTGATTAATTCTCAAAATATTCTTGTTGAGATGGCTAAAATAGCCTGAATTGCTTTTGCTTTGCAGTCAGGGCACAGCTGAGATTTAGTTTTGACATAATGAAGAAGTTTGCAAGATGATAAATAGAGCTGCATATTCTCTGGATGCAATTCTGCATACTCTGAGCCAAGTTCCTACAGAATAAAATTTTCCCATTTGGGGGCTATTGAATATTTTCTCTGGTAAAACTTTTGTAGTTACCTAAAAAGTTACATACTTTCCTTTTATAGCAAAAATAATTGAAATGTAAACTGAATATCCTCAACTTCGAGTAAACAAAATCTATCTGGTATATTTATTTCTCTTTTTTATGAAAAAAACACAGTGCATCATGGTAAAAGTCTCATTTTCTGATCTAATTCAATACTGCTGAATACTCAAAGAAAAAATAGGTTTTAGAATGTAAGTCATCTATTTGTGTCCTTTTAAATTCTAAAAAGTAACAAGTTCATGTAAGGAAAAGAAGTATGGATTTTTTTGTTGTTGTTTTTTTAGATGTTCTAAAGTGGGAGGTGGTTAGAATTCTGACCCATTTTCATTCTGAAAGGACAAGCTAGCAGAGACGATCCCTTTGTGCACAGGCTTTCCTGGCTTGGCGGATAGTGTCAAGGCATAATGTCATTAACACATATCAACTCAGAGAGGCAACAGATCATGCAGGAAGATGAAGACAGGAGACCAATGTTCCAGTTCAACGCTGTTGGCCCCAGATGTGAGTCAGTGGAACTGCTCTGGGACTTGATTCTTTACCTGGAAGTTAAGGGTATACCCTTAACCAATATGATGTTCTGTTTCCAAAGCCATGTTTTCATTGCTTAAAAATGTGATCTTAGAATATATCCAGCAGTGGGATTTTTCTATTCCCTGAACATGCCAAGCTTTCTCCTGTCTCAGGACCTGTGCACCTGGTATTCCTTCTTCCTGGAATAAAACTAGCTCATTCTCAACCTTCATACCTAGGCTCCATTGTCATCTCTGAGAATCTTCTTTGACCGCCTCATCTAACATAGCTTCCCATGTTTCTCTCTTTCTCATTACCCTATTTACCTTTGCTCTAGCCTTATGATTTCATCAAGTTGATGTCTTTGTGTACTCATTAACTCCTTGTCCACCCCCCAGTGGAATGTATGCTTCTATAAGCCAAATACCTTATTTCTCTGTTCACTGATGCAGGTATGCCCTGTCTAGAAGAGTGTTAGCACAAAGTGTGCTCAATAAATACTTACTGAATGACGATAGTTGAAAAATTGACACTACAGATATATTTTTTAAATTATGTATTTGAAAAAATAAACAAAAATACTAAGATTGACTTTTTCTCTAATCATGAGCCAGGCTTCACACAAAGGCAATTCACATACTTGATGGACTTCACATATTTCCTTGGCTGCATAATCTGAGCATTTCATATAGTCTAAGCTGTTCTTTCTTCAGTGCTTAACTTGTGGTTTATAGTTTTGTACCACAGAGAATTAGAAATGATACTCGTGTGTTTGCTTGGTGCCAATGAATTTTCCAGGACCTCTGTACCAGCTGCTCTTAGTATTATTAATCCTGCCATGGAGAAATTGGCACCTGGATTCAAGATAGTTGAGTCTCCCTCAATCCCATGTATTCTCCTCTGCCAAGGTTTAAGCATCTTTCTTCTAGTTCAGTGCACGGATGACCCCTCATCCACTAAGCTAGGCAGAGAAGAACTCACTCTTCCAGGCGGTGTGTGGATTGGTGGGGGGTATGATGCTGGTGACAGGTGGGCTCCATGAAGCCAACCTGGACACTCCTTAAGGAAATGTTTTTAGTGCATATAATCTTATTTTTACTTATACAACTTAATGAAGCTAGTCTGGATGCTTGATGTTTTGTGTGAGTGTGTTCATGCATGCGTGTGTGTGTGTGTGTGTGTGTGTGTGTGTGTTTTAATGAATAATGCCAAGTGGAGTAAGCAGAGCCTGTTGCATTCCTTAAGGTAGTTCTTTTGTTACTTCAGTAATTGACCTCTTAATGAATTATAAAGTGTAGAAATCTCTTTTTATTAAGATTTATTAGGTATCTTAAACTTTTTCATTTTTAAAGACAACCAGGATCAATAGAATAGTAGTGTCAAGTAGGGCTCTAGCTTCATTTCAAAACAAAAACAAGGTATGATTTCCAAAAGTGTTATTTTCTAGTCTCTTCTGGAATCTTGGAGTGGGGGGAGGAGGGAAAGAATGAGTGAGAAGGAGGAATTTATTAAGAAAATGTTAAGCACTGCTTCTGAAGCAACAATTTGGGGATAATTTTTGGATTTTGGCTGATGTTTGTTTGGGCCTGAAGAATCCAAGATTAGCATTTCTATTTTCTTGTTATATACTAAAAACTTAAGTAGGTTATTTATTTGATTTCCTTTTAGTACTACAATAGGGAAACTATTTGGTTTACATAGGAAAAAGAAAAAAGAACAAGAAATGATCCTGAAATTTATCCTCAGGTTAAAGAATTGGTGTAGAGAACTATTGCTGTGCACTTTGACTTCCCAGAGTGTGAGAAAACTGTCCCTGTCCAGATGCTTGCCAAGTTCTGAGAGAACATTTAAGAGTGTTTTTTGGGTAGCACAGGGAGATAGTCAGGGTCTTATATGCGGGTGTTCCAGGTTTCAAACTGTAACAAGGGAATGGAAGAAAAGAGGGAAGCATTCCCAAATCAAACATAACTCTCAGGAAATGAGCCAGAACACCTGTGAGAGGTCGGAGGTCAGAAAATACAAACTCAGAGGTCGATATTTTGATCACACAAAAGAAAGTGGCCACAGAGAGCAGACAGAAGAAAAGTCTGGAATTTTATGGAGAAGCTAGGAACTCAGTATTCTGTCATTCTAAAATTCCTCTCTCCCATGACTCAATGATGTTTCAGAAAACATTTTCTGAATCGACACTGAAACTTTCTGGTGGTCTCTTGTTGCTTGAGCATCAAATTGAGAAGTTATTTATCTCTTTTCTCTTAACTCCCGGAGGTTCACTTCTGGGAACCTCCTGAGCTGGATTCTTTGGCCAGTTCTTACAAGGCTCAAAGGGGGGTGGGTGTCCAGCAGGCAGAGATGGAGAAACATCACAGCCCCGAATCACGGGCAGTTTGCTTCTATGGAGAGAAAAGTGGTTTGCAAACGTTACTTCATGGGACCTCCTAGGGAAAAAAGGGTGTTTTTTCCATCTCATTTCCCAGTTCCAAATTCTCTGAAATGTGCTTGATTTTTGCCAGGTGTCAAATTATAACCCTCCTTGTCAACCACAAATGACTAATGATTAACCTAATGACTATGCAAAGTTTGAAACTCACATTTACATCTTAACTTACTGGCTCCACAGTGTTTTCATAAATTGTGAAAAAAAATTTTTTTTTCCTGAAAAAGCCAATAAAAACAAAATTTTAGAGTCTTAATTGCTACGTTCATTTGCAGTCATTGACCTTGTAGGTGCTCGAGGAGAAACAGAATGGGAGCTGGGGCCGGCCCATCTTCAGGCCTGCGCGGGCCAGCCCAGCCAATGACGCCAGTGCCCCTCTCCTGGGGAGAGTTAAGTGATGTCAGCACCACTGGGCAGAGCAATATTTGACCCTTAAACGCCTTCATATACAAGCAGCTGTTTTCCTCTTTCCTCCATTCCCTGAAAGAAGCAGGAGGGCTGAAATATAAGATACTCTTTTTTTTTTTATCCCCCCACCCAAGATAAAATATATTTAAAACTTTATTGGAACGATGACCACTTTGCTCACTGGCCTTTTGCTATTTTTAAGCAGTTATGCTTGAAAAGCCTGTGCATAATTTTCTTTTCTTTATAATCGGTGTAAAAGGAGCAAGGTCTCAGCGAGTTCTCTCCATATTTACGCCAGGCCCCCAATGTGTGCCTTGAGAGCTCATAAAAACAAATCTGCCTCTCAGCCGGGCAGTCGGTAATGGGATCTGGAGCCTCTCTCCGCAAGGTCACCTGTTTAAATAGAGACTCCCGTGGTGCTGCCTGAAAGGTGTTTCCAATCTGAGGGCCTCTAGCTCCGTGTCTTTTAGGAAGTGAGCTTCCAGTGTGGGTCCAGCGTTGGCTGTCCAGGAGAGTCTTACTGTTGCTCATCTCCACTGCAGCTGATGCTAAGAAATCTAGAGACCCAATCCAGGGCAGATCCAGACCTCAGGCAGAAGAAAAAGTATGCTTTAGACTTTAAATACAAATAATTTCCTTGATAATTAAAATAGAACAGTATTCCATTTCCATTCCATTCCATAGGAGTTATCAAACAGTGGTCCATTAAAAAAAAATCCGGGATCCCTGGGTGGCGCAGCGGTTTAGCGCCTGCCTTTGGCCCAGGGTGTGATCCTGGAGACCCGGGATCGAATCCCATGTCAGGCTCCTGGTGCATGGAGCCTGCTTCTCCCTCTGCCTGTGTCTCTGCCTCTCTCTCTCTCTCTCTCTGTGTGACTATCATAAAGAAATAAAAATTAAAAAAAAAAATCCTGTGGAAATGTGAGAGCTGTAAAACCATTACGTAAAAAGATGGCAAGAGTGTTTATGAGAATTAAATGTCCTTTTGCACCAGCAACAAACTTCCTTAGATAGGACAGTAGATAAGCCTCTTCCAAATTACATGGGAAAAAAAAAAAAAAGCCAAAATTGTGACTCTCATTTGTTCTTTCCATCTGAGTCCATATTTTCTGTTTGGGACATGCTACCAGTCTCCACAGATGTATCTCCTTCCCATCCCTCTACCCCACAATTAAGCCCAATTCCTGCCTCCAGATTCTAGCTGAATTCACTCAGTGAACAGCCCCATGTGCCCACCTCTGCTATGTTAGCAGGGTGCCAGGGTGGGGGGAATCCCTGGGCTTCCACATGTCAGCCACCCCATGCCTCACACAAGCCCTCCCTTGCTGCAGATCTCTCTCCAAAGTGGTGCCAGAGGCCCCCTTGTTACTGTCCTCTCCCAATTTAAGGAAGGCACAAGGGAGGGGCACCCTGGCTTCAGCATTTCAGTAAAATTGTTCCCACCACCCCCACACTGCCCACTACCAGAATTAGCAATCTCCAAATCCCGCCTCTCTTATGAGCCATGTCTGAATAGCCAGGACTCAAGCCTTCACTCAAGATCCAGATCAGGACTCGCCTGACCGCTTTAGAATCAAAGAATGAAGTCAGGGTAGAAACAATATACAGAAGGACAGCTCAAGAGAGGGAGAGCAAACAAAGCCAGCAGTTCCTGGTTAGGGTCATAAAGCTCCTACTTCCTTTACAGACCAACAATAAACAGAGTCAGTCACCAATCAGTAAACATTCCTCACCACACGAGTGAGGATTTGTGTTCAAAAGACAGCAGATTGAATGCCGACTTCCCCACCTTGCCTTTTCCTTCCCCCAACTTAATAGGGATCCTCGAGAAACCTCTTTCTTTGTAAGGTTAACCAGGGGTTCCCAGCCTCGGCTCTGCTGACACTTCGGATTGGTTAATTCTTTGTTGTAGGGAGTCTGTCCCTGGCATTGCAAAATGTTTAGTACTTAGTAGCCTCTCCTCACTAGATGCTGGTAGCATCCTCCTCCCAATGTGACAACCAAAAATGTCTTCAGACTTCCCCAATATTCTTTGGGGGACAAAATCACTCTCCACTCCCATTGAGAACCACTAAACAAAAGAACGAATCCACAGATCTCATGTCTAACAAGTATAAATATTGGTATGTGACAAATATCATATATACCAATGAGGCATTGGAAGACACCGAGCTGTGTTCAGGGAGCTGCTGCACAGATGTGGAGATCCGTGATTCCCAAATTCAGTAAGTGTCAGAATTGCCTAGAAGATTGGTTAAAGCACAAATGGCCAGAACCCCAGAGTAACTGATTCAGCCAGTCTGGGTGGGAGCCAATAATTTGCATCTTCTGACAAGGTGATGCTGATTCCTGAAATGGTTCCTGAAAACCACTGGGCTGGACCTTTCTGGATTGGCATTTGACCTACCAGTGGTGAGGTAACCATAGGTTAGGAAGCTGTGTTGTTTCAAGCCTTCTCTGTGTCTATATCATCCTCTTCATCAGGAACTGCCCAGTGTCATTTGGACTCTTTTTCCCAGGACCTCTTTGATGGTGCCTCCTCCTTAGACTAGTCTCCTTAGGAAATGCTCCAAACATTTCCCTACTACATGGCCCTACTAGAATTTTCTGTCTGGCTGTTTGCTCCTAGGGCTTGTTTCCTGCTCCCGAATTAATGCATGCCTGAGTGTCAGGAAGTACTAATGGGCACCCGGCTTCTGCATACTTGGTAATCTTCCTCAGATTTCACAAAACAAACTGCCAGACTGTAGCATACCAAAGTGGTGGCTTGCTCAGCAGGGAAGAACATATTTTATCACTGACATTGTTCATAGTTGCCAGGGCATGGTGATAATAAAAATTTTGTCAAAGTTCATTATTTTTAAAAAGTTCTGTGCAGACAATGTACCCCCTTATTGTCTGTACCTTGGGCAGACTGCTACCATTACTCCCCTTTGGTAGCTTCCAGGGATAGCAGAATGCCTCCTCTGCATCATGCCCAAGAAAAGTACAAAAGACACCAATTGTTCTCCTGTGCTCCAAGTTTCTTATCAAGTGCTTGACTGAACTCCATGACCACCTATGGTTCCCCTTTGTTGTTAATATTAACTCCAGACTCCTTTGCATGATGTAAGAGGCCTTTCTTTCAGAACCTGCTAGATCTGCTGACTCTGATGCAAATACATTCTATCTGCATGAGATTATTATTTCCCAAACAGGACCTATAACTACACATAATAGTGATAATAGTAGCAAAAAAAATATATTAGCAGCTATCTTATTGAGCATTTACTATGTGCTATGTATAATTCTTGACCATGGTGTCTATTTCAATCTTTCCAACAGCCCATGAAAGAAGCACTATTATCCCCATTTTACAGATAAAGAACTTGGAACTTAGGGCAGGGTTCGAACCCAAGTAGTCTGACTCTCTCCATTGGACCTTTCTGGATTGGTACTTGACTTACCAGTAGTGAGGTAGCTACAGATGAGGAAGCTATCTTGTGTTAATCTTTGTTTCTTCCATCTTTACTTTTTTGTGTTAAGTATTGAAGACACTATTTATACTTGTGATGATTACTCTCTTCCAGCTTCCCCTTGGGGATATTCTCTCATGTTTCAAGACTCAATTCAAATGTAGCTACTTTGATGAATACTTTTCTACATCTCTGAGTGAAATGACACTGGATGAAACTCTATGTGTGTGTGTGTGTGTGTGTGTGTGTGTGTGTGTGTAAGAGAGAAAGAGAGAGAGAGAGAGAGAGACAGGGAGAGACAGAGAGAGAATTTGCAAACTTGGAAGGCAATTAACTGAATCTGTGACAAATCTAATCTTTTCTTCTAAGGATGTTTATTAGGCAGATGCCTGTTACACTAATACTTGAGCTTATGCCTTATGTTGTTTGCTGTCTTAACTAGTCAATGATATAGTATAGTAACACACTTCTGGAATCTGATAGAAGGTGAGTGGGTGTATGTGAAAGTGAATGGTTCCCAGCTCCATGTAAGAAAATCATTTTTTCTGTGTGTGCGTGCACATGTGTGCATGTGTGCAGCACATGCCCTGTGCTTGTGTGGCTATCATGCATGTAATATTCATCTTTAAAATCATAATATTATTGGGGCAGCCCTGGTGGCACAGCAGTTTAGCGCCGCCTGCAACCCGGGGTGTGATCCTGGAGACCCGGGATCGAGTCCCACGTCAGGCTCTCTGCATGGAGACTGCTTCTCCCTCTGCCTGTGTCTCTGCCTCTCTCTCTCTCTCTCTCTCTGAATAAATAAATAAAGTCTTTAAATTTTTAAAATAAAATCATAATATTATTGGATTTTTTGAGTCTCCACTCAAAATATGAGATCATGTCACATTTATATTTGTACTCTTAGCATATAGCACAGTGCCTGGTACCAAAACGATATTATCTAAGTGCTCACTGAAGGAATAAGTAAGTAAAGGAGTGACAGATCCCAACTTGAAATATTGCTTTACATATACACAGGCCACATCAATCTACCAGTTGTCAGACCTGAGTTGAAGTGAACAGTTAAACATATACTTCAGATTTCTATAACTTAAAAGATTTTCACTCAACCTACTTTTGTAAAAAAAAAAAAAAAGAGAGAGAGAGAGAGAGAGAGAGGGAAAAAACAAAGACAATATATGGACTGTGCTCTCTAATCCGAGTGGAACAAAAACACTAGATGTATAATGCAGCAGTGTTTGTTGGAGGGTCTCAAAGGACACCTAAGGCCTCTGAAAAATAGGGTGTTGGCTGATGAAAGTCCCAGGGATCAGACCATTAAAAAGCTGTGGCATTTGTCACTGGTCCAGCAGAACCGGGAGTAACAATCTGGAGCAACTGTAGTCATCAAGGTGTGTTTCCCTGTATAACCAATTATTTAGTGGAGTTGAGGGTATGTTTGCATGTCCACTGAGCAGACACGGGACTTCTAGGGGCAAGATAGCACTTCTCTGCTAAGAAGTGTTCAATCTGCTGTGAAATGCTTTACGTGAGTCCAACATTGACTCAGACAGCTTCTCAGATTTTGCAATCGTAGAATTGTCCTTGGGAGATTTTAATGGAAGCAGAGCTCTGCCAAAACATTTATCTGGACTATGTGATTCATATCTTATCAAATATCTAATTTGATTATACTATTTCCCCTCAAACAATTGTTGTTTTGGTTTTAGTGCCAAATTCTTTTGTAATATTCTCTTTTATTTTGGCTACCAAGACAATCTTATAGTATAAGTACTTTACTGCACTCCTGGTTTTCACAATAAGAATGCCACAATTTATTACCAGGGATATATGTTCTAACAGATTTACAATTTTCCTTTTTCAGGGCATGGAAGCAATTTGATCCCACTTCATGTTTATGATATTCATTATATTCAAATTCAGTATATTTGGTTTCCATGTAAAATTTTAGCAGTGTTTCCTGTATGGTTTTTTAATATATATATTTAAAGCCAAATATGGTTAGCTGTGTGTTTGTCTTGGAAATATTAGAGTGACAATTTTGTTATCCAAAATTTTATGTATTATGCTAACTCTTAAAAAATACTACGACCGTACTCTAAACACACAACCCAAAAAGCCATAGGAATTTGTAAGATTATGTGAAGGTACCCTTCCACTTTTCTGAGTTTTTAGAATCTTCTGAAAACTACATTTTTCATGTAATATATGAATTTTTAGCACTCAAAATGAGTCAAGTTCAGTTCCACAATGCTAGGAACTCTAATTGTACTTTCAGCTGTTATAGCTACATAATGCACAGGAATTACATTGACATTTTAATATGCTGTCACTTTAAGATACACCATGAAGTGTGAACAGAGCGCAGGGCGCTTGAAGCAGGTGTGTCTAATTGTTAGGGGGTTTTTTTTGTTGTTGTGGTGGGTTTTTTTTCCCCCTAAAATAGCAATTCAGAAAGAGTGTTTCAATGCTAAAACAAACTAACCAGGTTCACTTTTGCTGGCTGGTGGAAACAAATTGGATTTTATCCTGATTTTTGTTGTTCTGCGCATAGGTAATTTTGCTGGGTAGATCCTTCCTTCTCATGCAGTACACGAAAGGGTACATAGCATGCTCATTTGAATAGCAATGACTATATTTCCAGTACGTTTTTGGCTTTGAGTTTAAATCTGCAACTGCAAAAATAATCATAAGTTTCGGGGGAGCTAGATATATTTTATTATTTAAAAAATATGTAACTGTTTTCACTTACTCTTCCAAATGTTTAATATGCTTGGTATCCTTCCAGAGTGCCGTGTTCATTATTTGGGAATTAGGGAAGCCTCCTTAAAGCAGCTGATCTATCCCAGGAAAAGACCTTTTTTTTTTGGACGTGGTCACTAGGTTGGCAAGCAAGCAAGCAAACCAGTATATATAAAGCAACCCTTCGTAGGGTTCTGGGGATTAACAACTCAGAGAAGACTCTTAGCTGCTCATTTGGAGAACACACATTAAAATGTAAGTCTCTCTTTTTTTTTTATAGGAGACACAACATTGAATACAAGATATTATGACGTTGAGAGTGATAATTTCCATAGTTTTTCTAGTCCCCATTTTTTTTTCTAGTTTGTCAGTTTATTTTGTGATCAGCCCCATTCAAGTGATTAATTCTCCTAACGCCTAGGTACGGCATTTTGTTACCCAGAAAGTTCTACTTTTCATTAAAAAACTGCCTGCCTTATCCCAAGCTAATAGGTGTCTTTGCTCCTTAAAATGACATGGGTTAGAGCTAGTGAGTATTCCAATGCTTTTCTGGGTTCTAAAATTTTTGCTACTTGATTATAGAAACTCATGGGTATCAACTTGTTAGTCGGGATCTAGTTAAGGTAAAGGAATTCTGATCAGTTTGCTCAGAATTGTCTCCAGCTGTGGAGGTTTCCGTCTTTGGTTGAACAGGAGCTGACCAAACTCTCCCTTAATTGCTTGCCTCTTTTGTTCAGCCACTGAAATTAGGTGTGATTGGGCCCTAACAAATCATGTGACACATATGGCTCCCAGGCTATCCTACATACTTTATTTTGTGTATAGAAAAGGCTAAGTTTAATAAACAATTAATGACTCCAGCATCCATTAGCTTGTTCATAATAAGAATATTTTCCTTTAAATAGAAATTCCAAGCAATCCCTGCATGGAGCACGTGCATATTGTATCTCCTATTTAAAGAGGACTGTACCATGTCGTAATCTTTAATCACCACTTCCACCGCTAATGTTTCTAGTAGAGGGAAAGAATAAGTATAAAACAGGATTCTGTGTCACCTGCCGTGGTCCCTGTATTTTGCATTAAGTCTGAATTTCTAGTAATGAATGAAGGAGTCCCATGGAGCATAATCAAGACCAAAATAGTGCTTCCTAAATAGATGCAGAATTCCTACTCTCCTTTTTGGTTGACTGGTGGTAAAATCCTTTCAGAGACTTTAGTAGGCTTTTTGTATCCTGTGCTATGGCTCTGTCAGGTACTTGGAGAATGGAGATAATATAGAGAAAGTAATATAACAAAGCAATGAACTAATAATTTTCCAGGATGATTACAAGGTATCTTGGTGAACATCATTTTTGAGGGATTAAAGGAAAAAAGGTAGTCAAATCTGAGTTCTGAAAGTAGCTGTGATAATAAGCTTTTTTTCTTAACAGAGACTGCAGGCAGGACCTTTCAAAATCCTCTACTGCTTTCTGTAGCTGGTAAGCTAAGGTATGGAAAGAATTTTAGTTTTAGAGCAAGACAGGCCTGGGTTTGAATCCTGACCCTATGACTTAGTAACAGTGTGACTTGACCAATTACTTAACTGATCCCCACTTTCCTACCCTGTGAAATAGACGTCATGATACCCAACTAATGGCATAGTTGTATTAGAAGCTTATATATGTAAAATGTCATGAAATTTCTGGCAAAGAGTTAGTCCTTGGTAGCAATCATTACTTCCTTGCAAATATGGGTCTGTGTAATTGGAAACATGCATGAATATCTTGTTTTCTCTCTGAGCCAGGAGGTCATAATGACATCTGTTTGGATAAAGTTTAGGCTCCTTTCCCATCTTTGGAGCTCTCAGAATAAAGCCCACAGTCCTCACCTCAGTTCCTGCTCTCCTATCATTCTCCCACCTGAATTCTATGCCCCCAAACACCATTCTCTTGTTTCATTCCGCCTTTGTCCACGCTGGTTCCTCTGTCTTGAACGGTCTCTCTCCACATGATTCCTTTCCCCCTTCCCCTGGCTAACTCCTCATCTTTTAGGTCTTTGTTTACCCATCACATCCCCCAGCAGGTTTTCTTCCCATCCTAAGCTAGGATCAGATACCCACCTGCTACCGTGTGCCCTCCTCTAACTTTCCCTGATCATAGCACTTTGTGCACAAAATATTGCTAATCACCTGTTTATTTACCTGGATCCACACGAGACTGAAACTTCTGTGGCTCTATGAGCCATCTGTCATTCACATGATCCCCAAAGACTGGCACATAGCTGGAAAACAATAAAGATGTGAACAAATTAAACAATGAATTAGCAAGTAACTGAAAATAAGCAAAATGAGTTCAACTTTTTAAAAAGTCTAAGCCCTTGATTCTGAAATATTAACTCAACATGATAATAGATCCTAATTACATGTCTGGCATGAGCTTTAGCTGGAAATAAGCTCTGGATAGCTGATTGTCAAGATCTACCGGATATATAGATAGATCCTCCCAAATAGTAGCATAACCCAAAGCTTTGGAAATGCTGTTTCTAGCTTATTTCACTTTACATCACTTAGTGTTATTAGCTGAGTTTTTGTACATCATAGGCAATCCAGAAACTTTATCTCATTGGACTGATATAAAAAGAATCAGTTCTTCTTTTAGGATGGTATTGGTAAAATAGTTTATGTCAACTGGACTTAGATTGTTTTGAATTATTCTCAGACTAATAGTGATATTTTTTGCTTTTTATGAAATGTAAATATATACGCCCTTTTCATCACTCTTTCCTTAATATCAGATTTCTTGAGTCAAGGTATCATTTCAGAATTGTGTAATTCAGCTCCCTGCTCTCCAAAAAAGCCATGCTTTAAAAATAAAACCATTCATTATGGCAGTGTCTCATAAATTTATTTCCCACAGTCCTCTCCATATCAAATAAAAAGGAAACATATACACATGAGCAGATGAGGACAGGGAAGGAATAAGAGAACTATCTGGGGATGTACCTGGGTAGTCCAAAGCAAACTCAATTCCCCTATATTATCTTGAAGAAAATTTATTTTAATCTTACATTACACTTCATGCCATATCCACTTTGGTATTTATCCCAAATCTTAGAATAAACGAAAGCTCTAAGAATATTCACCATGTTAATTTTACAACTTTGTAAATACCATGCCTTTCTTAGTTGGAAAAGCACAAAATTAAGAGAGTATTCTAAGGGGTTTATTATGATCAACTGAGCCTGAACTAACAGAGAGAGAGAAAGATGAAAAGTCAGAGTTCAATCAGATTACCAAATGCTCCTCAAAACCAAAACATAAAAAAAAAAAGTGGATTTGAGCACATGAGATTCCAGACAGCCTGATTGAATTCAATTTCACAATTGTTTATTGATCTCTTAACATGTGAAGAAGAAATGAGGTTTCACTCAAATCAACCACGCGCTGACCAACTGGTAAGGAAGCCATTACCAAGATATGAAATGTGGTTTGAAATATATAACTGATTTCTAAAGCAAAGAATTGATATTGATTTCATTCACAGGAATCTTTTGTAAGAAAGAGCAATCTGTTGACTATTTGGAAATAAGAATGTCTTTACTGCATTTCTACCAAGAGTAGATGAGACCCTGTTCTGGGCCAAGTTCCACTTTGGGGAACTGCATTCCACAAAACCTAAATACTGTATGGAGTTCCCTGGAGATCCTGCATCCTCCCTCTCGTTCTGTCCCTGTTGCAGAGTGCTGCTGACAGCTGTTGGACAGCCAAGGCAATTCACCTCCAGAGTTGCATAATTTGGAAAGTGCTTTGGGATCCATTTGGTTGAAAGGTTGTTAATTATGATGATTTATGACACTGGAAACGAATCTGGGCCTTGACAGTATGGAGAATATACTTAATGCCTAATTCTTTTGCTTCTCCCACTGGAAAGTCCCTAAATCCAAGAAAAAAATTTCTAATTTTACTGTGCCTTATGAATAGGGTCCACAGTTGTGTAAAGCAGAATGTTATTGACCTTGTAAGGTAAGATGACAACTTAAAAAGAGTAACATCTGGGGATTGTTGGATAATATTTAGCAATGTCTTGTGATTATCTTAATTCATAGTTCTTGTCCACCTGGTTTTCTCTACCCGGTCAATCAAGTTTGACACCCTGACTCTTCCCTTCCCTGTACATATACAGTGGTCATTATGCCCTTTCTTTTGTCTCTGCCTTGGAAGTGTCTCTTTTACTCTGTTCTTTTGCCCCCACTGCTCTTGCCCCAGCTAAGCCATTATCACCAGTTCCCAAGGGCCTGCCTTCCACTCTTGGTCCCTGTTCAAACCTAACCTTCATATACTGTTCCCAGTGTTATCATCCTGAAACAATAAATGAAACAAAGGAAAAATTGGGATGTTCCCCTCAACTCCATGCCTGAAAATGCTCTATAAAAATCATCTAATGTCTTTGCAAAGCCACAGACAGGCCTTCTTTTGGCTCCCGTCTTTTCTGCCTCACAGCTATTTATCCCCATGCACTCTCTGCTACCACCACAGTGACCTTCTCACCTTTTCTTCAAACATCCCGTGCTCCTCTCAAATTCTGTGAGCCTTTGAACAGAGAAATCCACCTCCTGGAGGGTCCTCTCTTACCTTCTTCGCCTGGCAAACATCTTCTCATCTTTCAACGCTTCTGAAATGTCACCCCCAATCCCCAGTTCTCCTGGGCAGAGTCAGGTGATAGTGGCATTTATCACAGCATGTGACATTCTTGTGTTTTCATATCTATGTCGCCTACTAGACTGTAGTTTACAAAGATAGAGACTAAGCCTTATTCATTTTAGTCTCCTCCATAGACAAATTGGATACCAGTAAATGAATCAATGAATGTTAGGGCCAAGAACTCTCAAATATCCTGGATTTAGGTTGCAGACATTGCAAAACGTACACATCTACTGATGGCTGGATATTTTAATGGAATTACCAGATTTACCTGAAAAAAAATTCTAAACATCTATTTATTCATTCATTCATCTGTTCATTCATTCACGTCCTGATGTTATGGTATACAAATCTGAATTCCTTAACCAAAATTCTTGTACACTGTTGCAGGACTGGTAATATGGTGCAGACACTATAGAAAACAGGATGGGGGCTCCTCAAAAACATAAAAATAGAATGCCCATGTGATCTTCCAATCCCTTTTATATACTCTAAAGAATTGAAGGCAGGATCCCAAAGTGATATCACCATTCCCAGGTTCATTGCAACATTATTCACAATAGCCGAGATATGGAAACCACCCAAGTGACCACCAACAGATGAATGAATAAAGAAAATGTGGTATATGCATACAGTGGAATATAATGTTCAATATTTAAAAGGAAGGCAGCTCTACCATTTGCAACAACATGGATGAACCTGGATGATATAATGCTAAATGAAATAAGCCAGTCACAGGACAAATACTGCATGATTTCGCTTATATAAGGTCTCTAAAATAGCTAAAATAATCAAACTCATAGAAACAGAGAATACAATAGTAGTTGCCATGGGCTAAGAGCTGAAAGAAATGGGAGTTTTTGTTCAACAGGCATAGAGACCCCGTTATACTAGATAAATTAGTGCTGGAGAGCTGCTGTACAACATGGTGCCTATAACTAACAGTATGGTATTGTGCATTTCACATTGTTAAGTGGGCAAATCTCATGTTTAGTGTTCTTACCATGCAAACAAAAACAAAGGGACCCAAGGAAACTCTAGAAGGTGTTGGATTTGTCTATTACCTTGGTTGCACTCATAGTATCATGGATGTTCGCATATGTCCAAACTCATCAAACTGTACACTTTAACTATGTGCAGTTCTTTGTATATCAGTTATATCTCAATAAAACATTTTTTAGAAACTCTTGAAGACAGACATTTCATAATTCAGAAATTTTTGTATTTTATAAAAGTAATATGGTACACTATGTACATTACAAACACCCCAGTAAGGTCTGGGACAGCATTCTGTAATCAAATGTAATAATTCTGCAACTAAACCTGTACACATTCACACTAACCATAATGAAAACTACAGATTGCCTCACTTCTTTTGCCACCAAATGAGTGTGCCACAAACTTACGGGAAAATCATGAGTTCAGAATGTTTTGAGCATTTGTATTTGGGAATCATGGGAAGAGATTAGGGCCTGTAGAAGTATTAGTCTAATTATTTGTTGTTAATCTCCCTTCCTAGAATGTAAACTCACTAGGGCTATGGACATATTGTATCACTAGCGTTACTCCTGTATCACTTGCATTAGAAACTGCATCTGACATTTAGTATGTGCTCAATAAACTTTTTTTGAGTGAATGGATGGACAGATGGATACATGAATTAAACAAAAGTTTGGCTTGCTGTGGAAATAATCTGAATAACAGAGACTATTTTGTGTTTGTAAGCATAATTTTTATTTTCGTAAACTGTTAAGTTCTTATGTGTCAGGGTACTTTGTTTTCATCACAGTTTGCTCTCTCTATGCTTTGTGTATAGTTGGTGCTGTCTACATATAAGGAATTGTAAATTCCTTTCACAACTAGAAAGTAGTAGTTAGTATTTTTTTTTAGAAAACTTAAATTCCTTCTAGAACATTGCAAAGCATAGTAATGTGGTTCAGGGGTTTAAAAGTAAACACGACCAGTCACTCTTCACTGGAGCCCTGGGTATAAAGGAGCAAATAAATATCCTAATCACCATGTTTTAGAAATATATTGCCTTACACTCCAGTTTACTATCCATGTCCAGTGCTGAACTATAAACTTTTATTTCCCTCAAACAAACCCCCAAACATTTATCACATTAAAAATGAATCATCTGTTATGCTCCAACCATAAACTGAATAATAAACAGAGGCAGGAATTATGATCTCTGGAAAACTGGAGAAGCGCCGGTGTGTGATCACAATATTCCGCCCCATAAATCTTCAAATCCACATTTACATTGAATTCCCAGACTTGCCTGTCAAGAGAATGTCTAAGATCCCAGCTAATTGTTTTACAAGAATAGGCGAAAGCCTATAGCAAGTCTTATTTACTGAAAAGAGGAGTTTGAAGCAAATATGATAATTCGGCCACCAATTAGATTATATTCTTCTACAGAAGTTTTACTCAGAATTAGTTCAGTGTGAGGCTCTTTAAATGTGGAAAAGTTCTCCACATTCCTGAAAATCCCAGTGCCTCATATATGGCTTGGCACATTTTAGACTTCTGCTGTGTGCAAGCAAGAACATTTTTAGACTATGGTTTGACTTATGGCATATCTAAATCCATATAGTAGGTAACTGGAATATGATCTCTACTATATTTTAAAATGAATCTCAAGGACATAAGGTGTGGATCCATCCTCATGAAGGTAGCATTTGATGTTTGCATTTTTCTATATGGCTTTTTCATGCACTTTGACGATGATACATAGTTTCTTTTCAGAAAACCATCCATTTCTGTGCTGCTATTCTAAGCAATTAGGATAGTCAGATTTTGAAATTAATAAAAACAAATCCAAGCTTGATTCTCTGGGAGATGTGAATTTTTCCAGGGTCAGTTCTAGTTAAATTATTAGCCTGCCTTACATGCCTATGCCCCTAGGAAGGTGGAGAAGCTACTTTGCAGCCTGGCTTTATACAACATTACATGATCAAATAGGTCAAATCTGACACGGCGTTGAAAGAAAGTCTCTTTTGCAGATAATGAATGAAATGCAGCACAAAGCATGCCATCACCTAATAAAAACATCAGCTTGTGAGAAATGTTTACTGCCCTTTTCAAAAACTTTCCCTTGGATATGGGCATATGGAATATTACATTTCATGTGTGACTCTGGCTTCCCATGCAGCTTTTGAGTACTTGCTGTGTCCCAGCTAAAGAGGAGATTCTGTAAGGAAACTATTAGCCGTTGGCCAGTCTCACAGGCTCATGATTCAAAATGACCAGCATTCATTAAACTTTATTACTGAGCTGCATGAAGTTTCTTTGGATTAGGAGGCGGCATGACCCTCTGTCCAGATTTTTGAATGGTGCTGAAGCTTTTCATTAACCTGGAAGCCTTCTATTTACATGGTTCACAGACTGGTCTCAGCTCACTTGGAGGTAACAAAGGGTGTCGGGACAGGAGGGCAGTGGGGGTCCTGCTCCTGTAAGGCTTCCATCTGACTCTGATCAGGTCAACATTTTTAGCTCCTGCCTCATTAGGTAAAATAAAATGGAAATGATTGAGTACTCAGGGATCCTATTTCAGATCTAGCTTTGTCTCTTCCAAACACCTTCTCTGGGCAACACAGTTTAATGTGATTTGTTTGCTGGTTCTCCCCTTGTATGCTGCTGGCATTGCTGGTACTCACCTGTACCCAGCTTGTCGCAAGGGCACATGGAAGGGAATAGTGAGAGATGCTGTGTCTGCATATTATCTGGAGCAGGAACAATTGTCCTTGACAGAAAACTTGTCAGAAGTAAGAAAATACTTTTATTTGTCTAATTGAAGGGGAGTTATAAAATTAGGAAGGGTATGTACTTACAGTAGGAAAAGAAAGTGAATGTGTGGTAAATTGTTACTAACCTGTTTAATGCTGGATTTGGCATGCTGAAATAACTAGACTTTTTTAGTAAATATAAAGCATCAAAATCTGTAGTTTTGTTCACCTACAATGAGACAAGCTCCTGATATGGCACATGAAAGGGATACAATATCACATATGTAGTATTTTTTATCAAAAATGTCTATGTTTAACCTAAAAAACTGTAAGGAATGTCAATCAGTCAAATTCAAATTGTGGAACATTCTACAAACCACTGGGCCTGCGTACTTCAAAAAAGTCTTGAGAGACCAATTCCAAGGTCAGGGAACTCTCTTAGATTAAGGGATACTGAAGAGACATGACAATTGAATATGTAGTATGGTATGCAACAAACAAACTGCAAAGGATGTTATTGGGACAGCTAGAGAAATATGAATGTGGACTGAACATTAGATAACACGATTTTACTGATGCTAAATTTTGTGAGTGTAATGATGGCATTTTGTTATGTTGAAGACTCTCCCTGTTCTTAGGAGATATCCCGAGGTACTTACCTAAGAGAGCAGGGAGGAAAAATACGTGGCAAAATAATAAAAAACGATGACTGTAGATGAGTTCTACAAATGAAATTTATCGTATTTACCTTGTTGCACTATTGTAATAATTAAATAAAAATTGTGTAGGCCAAGTGAATAGCACAGTGATTATTGGTGAGTGTTCTCTGCTGCCACTACTACTCATGGTAACAGCCAAGTTGATAGCCTCACCTTCCGGAGTGCAGCCATGGAGTTTCCATCATGCAACATCCTAGCTGGTTAGGATTCCCACGCTGAATTGACAGCTGTTGTGAATGTTGTTACTTGACCTATGAATTTTTTAACCGAGGATTTCTTTATAATATTAGCCAGACTCCAACCCAGATGGTGCCAAACAGGTCCCTTAACAATTTCTTTCCTCATAATATCCAGGGCCAGCCCCCAGAGAATAATGGACTTGGGTGGATTGGGCTCCTATCCCCACATCTTCCTCCCTCCCCTAGCCCAGGTTTCTATTCCTGTAGCACCAGGGTGGGAGTGCCATGTGGGTGCACCCCTTGACAAGCCATATTTTCTATGAAGTTCTCAAACCTTTCCTACTTTATTTTTTTCCTATTTATACCAAGGATTGTGATTTTCTCCTCATGTTATGCCTTCTTACACGCAAGCTTCTTTCTCCTTTACTGGCACCAATATAAGTTAGGAATTATATTTAACTGCAATAGTGCATCCTCTTTTCCAAATAAGTCAGGAGTATAGTCCTATGGTATCATCTGTGACCCAATCTCCTTCTGCCTTTTGACTCCTTTATTCCTTGTCTGTGCCTCCTATCCTTTTGGGAAGTTACTTCATGCGCAAGATGGCCACCAGACCTCCACCTCTCCATCCAGCTTCCAAGCAAAAAGAACATGCTTCCCAGCTGAGTTCAGTCACCTTTACTTCCCAAGAAAGTAGTTTCTTGGAAGCCTCACCTAATAATCTCTGCCAGCACCTCACCAAGTAGCACAGAAAGTTGACAAATGTGGTCTTTCCCCTGGGCACGTTGTTACCCAAATAAATCAGGGAATTTATTGTGAAGAACAGGAGAAAGAACATCAGCTCACAAGAAAAAATCTGGTGCTACAGCATTTGTTAGTATGTCTCTGGGTCATATATTTGAGTAGAGACTCTGGGCTGAGGGGGAATGCATAAAGTATTAGAACATGTCTCCCTGCCACCTAATCACCTATGAGCTTACAATTTTTTTGAGGCAAAATATGTGGAAAAATTAGAAGAAATTTGGTGCTAATTCAAATGGAACTCAGAGAAAAAAGAGGGTGTAAGTCTTCAGGCACGGTATCTGGCTTTGCATAAGATTTAGATGAGAGATACAGTAAGAGAATTTTTCAAGGGAAAGAGCACGGTGGAGCCCAGAGGAAGAAATGAGCAAGTTAGTCAGGGGTCACCTAGAGAGAGGAGATGGTTTGAAGAAAAGTGGAAACTAAAATGAATGAGGATGGATCATGGTGGATGTTGAACCTAAGAGACATGTGTTTGGTCCTCATGGACTAGGCAACAGGGAGCCATCATAGATTCTTGAGCAGGGTATTAACTAGGTGAACTATGGTATTTTAGGAAGACTGCTAGTTACAAATAGAAGTAAGTAAAGAGGTTGGAGTTATTAATAAATGAGTACAGGTGTGAGTTAACATAAACCTGTGTCAAGAAATTGGTGGAAATGGAGAGGAAATGACAATGCTGAAAGATGTTTGAAAGGAAAATTTAAGGGGAATGATGATCAGGGAATGGAAAGAAAGGAAAAAATACAAGATGATTCTAAGATTTCTAGACCAGGAGACTAATGGAGCCTTTGGCCAAAGGGGATAGTTGTGAATTCTCGAAGACTTTGAGGAAGAACTGTAAAAAGTGGACAGAAGAGATATAGCAAAAGTCATTAAGTAACTCTTATAGAATTGAAAGCCCCAAAGTTATTTCTACCAAGTTAACTAAGACCTGAAATATGCTTTGAGTTCAGCCTTCTGTATTTTCCAGTTAGAGCATAAGCAGTGATAGTCTGGGTTTGGGTTTTGGGGTGTGTGTGTGTGTGTGTGTGTGTGTGTGTGTGTGTGTTTAAGAAGCATAATGTCTTCATGAGAGAGATAGCTGATATTTTTGAAGTTCTTATGTACTACCTATAGTGGACAAACTAAGGATATGTTGATACTTTGATTATACATCAAGAAATTCAAGGCTTACTATGTTAATTCTTAGTAAAAAAAAAAAAAGAAAAGAAAAGAAAATCTTATTTACTCAAAGTTCCTTAGCACTTAATTAATGCTATTATAGCAATAAAATATATAAAAGATAAAATAACATTTAATTTAATACCATACATAATTTTATTGCATCCTCCAATACTCTTATTTTTAGATCCAGAACAGCTAAGTGCTATCTTCAGTTACACAGCTACATGGTAGTAGAACTAGCATTCAAGCCTCAAAATACTGATGTCAAAGCTGCTGCTCTTTTGTTTTCTTAGTTCTTCCTCCCTTCTCAGTGGCTCATCAGATATCAGCTCTACTGAAAAATTGCTCATCTACAATTTTTTGAAGACACAGCTTATTGAAATTTAGAAAGACTTTGAGAACTTTGTGTATCACATAATTCTATTTTATAATATTAAATGGGAAAACGTCTGGATAGCAACATTTGGTTGTTCAGAGCCTAATCTAAGGAAATTGATGTTATCAAGCCATTTGAAGGACAATACTTTTCAAGAAAGTTTATATGAATCAAGTCTGTCCAAAACAAACTGTTTCTTCTGTTCTCATTAGTGAAACTAGTAAGGAATTTGCTCAGGTTACCCATTTGGAGAACTTATTTTTGTTTAATGATGTTGAGAACACTGAAATATTTGTTAGATAAAAGATAACTCCAAGAAGGGATAGCATAACGGTTATTTTGCTTCAGAAATTCAAAAGATAAAGGCAAACAAATATATTTGTGGTTGAAATAAACTCTTCCCTTTGTTATCCATCAGAGATGTTTTTTTGTCTCTAATGACACAGCATTGACTCTCATAGGTTTTTTTCCCCAGTGAGTTCTTGGATGAGAATTTTTCTATAAAAACTCTGGCTTTCATTCTTGAGGGTTAATTCAGTTCTACTCTGACTTGTGACCATGAAGCCTGTTAGAAGCTGTGCTTGTGGAGTTATATGTCTGTGAACCCCAGGATCCCTCTGGAAGGTCAGCTCTGTGGTGCTGCTGCAGGTGGTCAGGGCTTGAGTTGTCTCTGACCTCTGAAGTTACAGCGTATCCCTCACCAGCTTTGAACCATCTCTCAGAAGTGAACTAGCGCCTCTGAATCTCCAAAATACGTTTCTTTTGCTTCTTGTCCCAGGAGCTCATTGCCCCAGTTATATTCGCCGATGTTTGACTAGATTCAGGGCCAGACAAGGAATTGGCTTCAGACATGTCAAATTAACTTTTCAGAGCAAAAGGATGTCATTTAGTGGTACAGGGTGGCCTTTTATGAAACTGAACCATAGGAAAGTTAATCTGGCTCCCTTTGGCCAGTTCCACTTAGGCTGTGGAGGTGATTTACGCACCAAAATAGTCATTATTTAAATAAAACTGGCTCTTTGCATTCCCGGTTCTGTGTTCCCTGGGAAAAATTCCCATCTCACGGTAAATACGCAGTGAATGTTTATTATATTCCCCCTACTACATACAAATGCAAGTGCTATCTGGTTCTGAAATTTGGTTTGAGAGACGAGTTAATGTGTTAAGGCTGTGGTGATTTGTAATAAAATTTGTCAATATAATTTGAATGAGAGCCTCTCATGGTTGACTGCAAATGCACTTTAATTAAGATTTAATAACCTTCATATGGGAAATGGAAAATTATTATAAGTAAGTGATCTTGGATAAACTCCAGTGACTCCCTTAAAGGGAACATCAAATAAAAATACAGTAAATATATCTTACGTAGTAATTATGTAGATTAAAGAACTTCATTCAGCTAAATGCTTCTTGGCAGATTATAGAATACACACTCCATAGCAAGTGAGATGTTGAACACGGCACTAACCTGTAATAACTTGAAATTTCCATTAAGAGACTAGTAGATGTACTGGTATAATATACTTAACCAACTAAAATGCTTATTAAAAGAGATAGGTGTGTTTCTTCTGGCAGCTACTGACCACTAACAAATAAAGACTTCCCACACAACTCTAGAGAGAAGCATCACTGTTCCATGCTACCATGAACAGGAATGCTGGCTAATGTGCCAAATAATATTGCCCTGATACTGTAGCCTAGAATATCAAAGTAGTATAAATTATTCCTAACAGTGATGTTTTCCCATCTCCCAGCATCCCTGAAATTTACTTTTTCCTGTCTCTAAAATTGATTTTTCTGCAGACTAGGCCATCTTTCTGGGTGTCAGGCTTATGATATCACATCCTGTTCTTTACACCCCACCTACATTACCTCAGGTGGGCTCAAGTTTGGCAGGAAGAGGCCATGCAGTCATGCTCTGTAAGTTTGTACTACAGTCCTGATTTATTTAGCAAAAGCTAAATAGCAAATAGCTTGAGTAGAAGCGAGGTGGCCACCCAGAGAAGGTGCAGGTGCAGCATGTCCCAGTGTGGCTTTGGGGTCCTGAAGACCCCAAAGACCCCAACAGGGCTGGGAAGCTGCCAATACTGGTGTTTGAGAAGGTACTGTTACGCCATACTATAGCTCTTTCATAGCTCGCTGTAATTTGCATTTATTTCACTCTTCCAGAAGAAGGTAAGAAATCTTTGCAGACATCAAGGCTCCTTTATTTTCCATATGAACTCCACCTCAGCAAGCCCAAATCCTCACCCAGAGGCAAAAAGCAGAGTACGAGCCCTGGCAGCTGTGAGCACTTTGCCCACCTCTGTCCAACTCCATCTCTTCGCAGTCTACCTCTTGACTCTGACTTAATTCTTTCCGTTCCTAAACTATTAGTTTCATGTGAGGACTATAATCATAAAACCACTTGCCTACATCATCCTTCTATGGGGAAAGCAAAGCTGTGGCACACCTCGATCTATAATCTCTTCATTGATTCTGGGATGATGATTTGGTTCCAGTGCTCGCTGCAGACCTGGAGCCCATCTTTCTGCCCTGAGATTGGGTGGTGGAGACAGCAGCAGACACTGGGTTGCAGTACTGAAGAGCTCAGCTCATTCACCAGAAGAGTTGGAAGGATAAGACAGCCACAAGTCAGATCTGGAGCTCACGGGGGCAGAATGTCTGCCAGTGTGACCCAGTCAGACTTTAGCTATATTGGTGAGTCAGGGGAGTGTCGTTGGGACAGAGGCCACTGGAGCAGAGAAAACCAAGGAACTGCAAAACCAGGGGATGCCCACTGTTGCCTCTGTTCTCTGATGCCAGGCAAGGCCAGCCCGAGGTCTCCCTAAACTTGTTCCACCACTAACTCCTGCTCACCGGCCCTGTCTGCCTCTGCCTCTCACATCATCTCATCCTCTCCTGCCTCTTTGCCTGGCTTTCTCTGATACTCCCTGCAACCTTCCAGAGAAGGCTGCTGCTTTTCCTCTTTCCTGTCCACCCAGGGGCCAGCAGATTCCCCACTTGCCTTTGCCATCGTACTCGCCCCCCACTCCACAGCTTTCTCTTCCATCGCGTGACCATTTACCAATGGCCCAGACATGACCCCACTAACCATCCAGCACTCCAGGGCCCATTCCCCGATGGCACACTCAGCCTTTCGACCTCAGCGTGGCCAAACATTTAACCTCTCATTCCCCCCAGTGTCTGTGCCAGCCCTGGCCTTTCTCTCCCTGCGGGGTGGTGACAGTAAAACTCCTCTTGCTGATGTCAAATCTGAAATTCCCCCTTCCCTTGCTCCTCCACCGTCTCCCTCCCTGGGCTGCACCTGCTCCTAGTCCCTTTAAAAATGATTGCCCTTTGACTCCTCTTGCGCCTCGTCCTCCACTTTAGCCCTTCTCCTAGTTCTTCTCACTTTGCCTGGCTCTCAGTCTGGATGCCTGCAGTCAGCCATCTCCACCCTGGGTGAGCCCAGCCCCATGTTCTCTGGCCCTACAGCAACTCTAGTGGATTCCTTCCTGGGTCCCCACTTGAGCTTCCCCTGCACAAGCCTCCAGCCACATCCCTTCCCACAACCCTCTGCAGACCAACCTGCCTCTCTTTCTGCCGGGGACACCTGACGTGATTCTCTTCAGAACTCTTCTACTCTAGCTTAATCCTGCATTACTTCTCTTGTCTTTCTTGATTCTTGTTGCTAATGAGGAAGTATCTGGCCTCTCTTCTGCCATCAGGTCCTTCTGATTCTACTTCTCGAGGACTCACTCTATCCTCTCTTTCTTTCGCTTCCTCTGTTTGTCCCTCTAATCTGGCTTTTCTTTTCTTTTCTTTTTTTGAAGATTTTATTTATTTATTCATGACAGATGCAGAGAGAGAGAGAGAGAGAGAGAGAGAGAGAGAGAGAGGCAGAGACACAAGGCAGAGGGAGAAGCAGGCTCCATGCAGGGAGCCCCTCGTGGGACTTGATCCCGGGTCCCCAGGATCACGCCCTGGGCTGAAGGCGGCGCTACACCGCTGAGCCACCCGGGCTGCCCTAACCTGGCTGTTCTAACTACAAATATGCTCATCTCCCACATCCTTTAAAAAAACAAAACAAAACAAAAAACAGCCTTCCTGGTCATTCCTCTTGTTTATAGCCTCCTCTCTCCTTTTCTTAACTACCAAACCTGTTGAAGGAAACTGTTACCATCTGCATCCTTTTCTCTGCCACTGGCTCTGGCTTTGCCCAGGTGCTATGATACCCACATGCACCAATCTACTGAAACCGCCTCGCAACCGGGGGCTTGTATCATGCCTCAGGCTAACGGAGCTCAGAACTCAAAGCTCAGATCCCTCCATCTTCATTATCTAATTCTTGCACGTCAGCATTCAACACATCTGTGTTTAAGAGTTATGTATTTCATTAGTCTGAGAATATACACGAAATGCAATGAGAGGGGATCCCTGGATGGCTCAGCGGTTTAGCGCCTGCCTTCGGCCCAGGGTGTGGCCCTGGAGTCTCAGGATGGAGTCCCGCGTCAGGCTCCCTGCATGGAGCCTGCTTCTCCCTCTGCCTGTGTCTCTGCCTCTCCCTCTCTCTCTCTCTCTCTCTCTCTCTCTCTCTGTGTCTCTCATAGATAAAAATAAATAAATAAATAAATAAATAAATAAATAAATAAATAAATAAATAAAATAAATAAAATAAAAATCCCAATGAGATCATTAGGGGCCCAATTCTAAAGCCTTCAAGCTGCCAAATAAGAATGTGAATTTATAGGGATCCCTGGGTGGCGCAGCGGTTTGGCGCCTGTCTTTGGCCCGGGGCGCGATCCTGGAGACCCGGGATCGAGTCCCGCGTCGGGCTCCCGGTGCGTGGAGCCTGCTTCTCCCTCTGCCTGTGTCTCTGTTTCCCTCTCTCTGTGTCTCTCATGAATAAGTAAATAAAATCTTAAAAAAATAAATAAAAATTAAAAAAAAAAGGAAACTGCTATGAACAACAACAAATATATTAAAAAAAAAAAAGAATGTGAATTTATAGAAACATGATCTACTGTACACAGGACAATATTTTGAATAGAGGTGCATTGATGTATTGTAAAATTATGCTGTGCTTTCCCATACTATTTGTGGTCTGCACCGCATTGTGTTGTAGCTGATACGAATGAATATCCTAAACATTCTGCATCTCTCGTTCTACTGCTTTTTGGCAACTTACAGAAGTAGCCGGTCTCATTTGGGCAGCAGGTGGTCCATTCAATAACAGATCAGCTTTTCCACAAAAGCACTTCTAATTTATACTAAACACTCCGACACTATAACTTCATATATAACAGGAGCCACATATTCTGTTTACCTGTTAGATTTTCTTCATCCCAAATGGATCAGGATATGGTCCAGATAGAGGCTGGTTAGATTCTATTTTGCCAAAGGAGCTGAGTGTCCACTCTGTGGCGATATTTGATCAGACTCTGGATGCAAAAGTAAGACTAATTCCCTGCCCTCAGGGAGCTCACGGTCAAATAGTAGGAACAGGACAAGTACCTAAAGACCACAATTGGAGGGAGACAATGGTGTCATTCAGTAGGGTTCCTCTCTAGCTGCCAGCAGGAGAAGATGATCTTCTGAGAATGAAATCTTGAGAAAAGGCCAACAGATTTGATGTCTGTAAACATAGCTGTTACTTAAAACAGAGTATGTTGAGTAAAGAATATCTTTATCTAATAAATCAGAAATCTTTCTGAACACATACTTTAGCAAATGCTGTCATTAAATTCTTATTTTGAAGATATTAGATCCTTGTGAGTTTGTAAAAAATGAATTGTGTCATTTGTGTTCTCTGGAGAGTGCCTTTTCTGTAGGCTAAATATTTTTGCTAAGACATTCTTACCTCTTGGCCTTGTGTCCATTTAGAGGCTTTATGACCAAAGAAAGGTTTCTGCAGGGGAGGCAGGGGCCTATGGAGATAAAATGCCTTGTGTTTCCCTGCAGGAGGTCTAGCTCTCACAGACAAGTTTAATAGCCATTCATGCACTGAGAAGATCTTATCTCGTGTCCTATTGGTTCAGGGTCACTTGTTGGCTCACATTATATTGAAATGTTGGGCAGAGAGAGGGAGTAATTTGTTAATGTCATGTAGGATGAACTTGGTTAGAAAGGGAAGTGTACCCGCTTTATAATAACACAAGTGTTTCCTTGCTAATCCCTTGGCAGGTTCATTATCTGTGCAGCCCCAGGCAATGGTTAGCCTATCATGAAAGTGAAATTTAACCCTCAGCATGAAATTAATCCTCAAAGACTTATGTCTACCCAGTCTAGAAATAATACATTCTAAGTGATTGTATAATCCCCGACTCTTTCTTTATGCATAGGTGTTAAATTGTTATCGAGATGTTATAGAGCATGCTAGGAAATTGATTTTTGTTTACTTGAGCAAATTGGACAAATCTCTAAGAACAAAGTAACTGATATCCTAGTTTAAGTTTGTAGTTGTAAACTTGACATGGTGGGATGACTGTTTTTTAAGCATTAATAGGGTTACCATTGGTTGGTGGTCATACTCACGTTTGTACTGCATTTTAGAGAGAGAGAGAGAGAGAGAGAGAGAATTAAAAAATATATATATCACTCGCCAAAGAGGCTGTTTCCTTCAGCTTCTTGACATTTGACAAGGAAACACTATGAGAATGCCAGTGGGTGTAAATGGTTCCTTGTAGAGTCAGGAAACCTGTAATAAGAGTTTAAGAGTAAAAGGAAGTGGGGCTGTGTCCCTTTTCCTGTTTTCACAGGACTTAATTCTTAGCCTTTCCAAGGTGTATTAGAGAGAGAGAGAAGGGAGGAGAGGTTGGGCTGAGAAGGAGTGGAAGGAGGCCAATATTTACTGGGAAATACAGGTACCAGGTGTTTTATACACATTGTCTTATTCAATCCTCACTGCAAAAGGTAAGGGTTGGTATCACTTTTCCCAATAAAGAAACAGAAAGATTTAAATTTCCTGTCCAAGTTCATGCAGTGGATAACTGGCATAGTCAGAATTTGAACCCAGGTCTGTCTCTACCTACGTGTTTCCTTACCTTGCCAAACCCCTTATCAGATTTGTGTTCCAGATTTCGGTTCTCTCATGCCTGGCCTGTTTTAACATCCTTTTTTTTACTGCGCTTCCTGTCAGTTGATATTGCCTGTCACTCTTCGGTGGGAGGAAATTAAATTGGTCTGGCACGATTCTCCCTTCACAGAGCCAATTTCAGAGGACACTGATGCCCTTTGCTAAATAGATACAAATCACCTATTGGGTAATTTATTCTCACTTCTGCCTATTGTTCAGGTACTTACTTCCTTTCAACCTTTCATGTACATTTTTCCCCTATACTTCTAGAACATCCTTCCTAAGCTTTCAAAAATTGTATATTTACTCTTTAGGAAAAGGTCTTATCAGCCCTTACTGATGTACACATGTCTCCTTTTAAAACCCTCTAACAAGGCCTTTTCTGTGCTGGTTTAGCTTCCCATCCAGCCATGAAAACACTCTGCTCACTGCCCCCAGAATCGTCCTTCAGGGCATCACAAGTTAGCTGCTTCAAATAAGTTTTCTCTGTTTAACCCCATCTTTTCTCCAGTCCATCAACTCAATTTGTATATCCTATCTCCTTTAAGCGTTTATTTATTTTCTCTGTGTGTGTGTGTATAAAATTTATTTTAATAGTACTGTATATTTACTTTGAATTCCCTTCTCATTGACTCTGATTTTTTAAACTTCCCTGTATGTCATCTTTTTCAGTATCCTTATGCCTGCCTGGTACAGTTTACTGTAGAATTTATAGGTAGCTTGAAAAATTAACTTTTTTATTAATTTTATTTATTTATTAAAGGTTTTTACTTATTTATTCATGAGAGACACAGAGAGAGGCAGACACAGGGAGAAGAAGCAGGCTCCAGTCAGGGAGCCTGATGTGGGACTCGATCCTGGATCCTGGACCGCGCCCTGAGCTGAAGGCAGATGGTCAACCGCTGAGATACCTAGGCATCCCAAAAATTAACTTTAATGGACTTATTTGGAAGTTTCACATTTTAGTGAAATATTAGTATTTTCCTAATTTTAAGAAAAGTGAAATCATTCAAACTCTGGTAAACAATGAACATTTGTTAGTTAAGTAAAAGTAGATTCTGATAAAATGTTCTCTGTTGTTTAATAGCACACACACACACACACACACATACACAAATGGCCCCATCCACTTTGTTTTCTGAGATTTATTTAGTTATTATATAGTGCCACAAGACATTCCTTTGAAGTGATTTTCACAGGGGCACAAAGGTAGCAACATTTATAGTGTTTAAAAAATAATCTTAAAAAGACATAAAACTGCAAACAAGCAGTAAAAAATTGTTGCAGAGTAGATTCTTTTGAGTACCCAAGAATGCCTTCCTGTTGTTGTTTAAAATTGTTTGTTGGGCAGCCCCGTGGCTCAGCAGTTTAGCGCCGCCTTCAGCCCAGGTCCTGATCCTGGAGACCCAGGATCGAGTCCCATGTCAGGCTCCCTGCATGGAGCCTGCTTCTCCCTCTGCCTGTGTCTCTGACTCTATCTCTGTCTCCGCCCCCCCCCCACCGTGTCTCTCATGAATAAAGAAATAAAATCTTTAAAAATAAATAAATAAAATAAAATTGTTTGTTTTTTAAAAAATTACTTCGAAACTGACAGCTCACAGAAAAGTGTGAAAAGGTGTAATGATCACACTTTAGAATCCTTAATATGGAATATTATAGAAAATTGTTTTAACTCTTGAAAATCCTCCTACAACTATAAAAGTGCAAATGAGGTTGTCCCTGCTGTTTTAGCCAGGCCTGTGAGGCTCAAAGCAATAGGATATTTATAAGAAAATTCCAGACATAGCAGTGCTGCCATGATCCATATGACCCAAACTTTCCAGTTTTTGTCTCTTGACCTGTCTGAGGAAAAACAAAAGGACATACCATTTAAATTAGAAAATCTCAAATCATTATTATGACTCATTATAAGGAAGATATGTGTATTATTTCATAGTCATTAGGTTGACGTGGAAGAAAAAAACATTTTTAAAAAAAGATTTTATTTATTTATTCATGAGACACACACAGAGAGAGACACAGAGATGCAGGCAGAGGGAGAAGCAGGCTCCATGCAGGGAGCCTGACATGGGACTCGATCCTGGAGCTCCAGGATCAGGCCCTGGGCTGAAAGCAGCGCTAAACCGCTGAACCACCCGGGCTGCCCCAAAAAAACACTTTTTAATTTTCATTACACTCTGGTGACTTTCAAGTCACTATCTCTCCATAAACAGTTCCATCTTCTCTATAATAATGTCCTGAGGAACTGATGATTTCTGTTTTCCAGTGAGAGATTTGATTTTTTTTTTTAGATGATACTGACAATCCCTTATGTTTGGAAGATTCTATTTAATTGCTAGTTTTATCAAACTAGCAAAGACACAGGCATGGAAATGACTTCAGCATATCTATGTATTGATCTTTCTCAAATTTTATACTTGGAAAAGATCACACGAATTTCTTCAGCTGCAACTCTCAAATAGCTTGAAGGAAAAGAACATTGTGTATTTAAGAGGCTTTTCAATGTTCCTAATTTGGTTTGGAATTTAATCCAGTAGATTCCATTTTGGATTTCTCAGAAAACATTTTTGTCAGTCTTACAGGCACTGTGGCTTCATTCTAAGTTAATGCATCTTATAAAAGATTAAGGAACACCAAAGAGATATTTTCATCTTTAATCAGTTCAAAACTGGCATAATAAGGTTATCTTGTGATGAAACTTATTTCATTTTAAACCTGTACAGACGATTGAAGTCATGAGACTATACAATAAGTAATACCAAGCTTATAAGAGAGAAATGAATTTGAAATTCAGGATGGTTCCAGGTTAGTACAAAGATGTTTCTCCCCTTAAAAAATAACATGGCAGGGACTTGTGGGTGGCTCAGCAGTTGAGCATCTGCCTTTGGCTCAGAGCGTGATCTCGAAGCCCCAGGATCGAATCCCACATCAGACTCTCTGAGGGGAGCCTGCCTCTCCCTCTGCCTATGTCGCTGCCTCTCTGTGTGTGTCTCTCATGAATAAATAAATAAAAACTTTTAAAAAAATAAATAACATGACAAAAACACTAGTCTGTGGTTATTTCTACTTTTTTCTCCTGTTTTGTTTTTATAAGCATTTCCATTTTGAAATCTAAAGACTTGGATTCTAAATGTTATAGTAGAAACATACACTGTTCATAATACATACTCCTATAAAAAGTAATAATGTGTTCTCTCAGTGATAAGGCAATCCACTAGAGGAAAAAAAAAATACTGGCGATGGCAATTATCTAGCTCTACAGGAGTGATAAAAGAAGGGGAACTTTAACCAGAAGATATGAAGATGTATTATTGGATAGACATGTTTTGAGATACCTACAAACATCCTCTTTCTCTGCAAGTTGCCATCATTCACAGGCTCAGCTGAAGGGATATGCTTGAGACTATGTTTGCACAAAAACTCCATCTGTGAACATGGCTAAGAGAGTCGGTGGTAGACATCTGATTACTTAGAGAATTTTAACTGAGATATGATTTTTAAGTGAAAGGGAAACAAGTAGTCCTCTCAAATTAGGATAATCTGAAGAGATTTATAAAAGGATTCACAACAAAAGTATGGGCAGGATATAAAGAAATCACAAGGAAGAACTCAGGATGCTGAGGCTACCAGCAGCAGGAGGTAAAACCATCACTACCTCTAAGCTCAAAAAGCATGCATAAAAGGAAAGGTTACCAAAACTTGAAAGTCATGAAGAGAGGGCTCCCAGAGAGAAGCTGTGAACTTCTGTTGACAGAGACAAGCCTGAGGAAACCCTACAGGAAGGAACCAGACAAATAAATATCCCGAATTCATCTTCCTCCCTTCCTCCTGTCACCTGCCAGAGCTTCTCATTGACCAAATCCAACTGGAAGACAGAAACATTGGATTCTTTTGATATAATCTATTTGGATCACCTCTCGGGACAACAGGATGGAAAAGGGTGAAAAGTGTGTCTGAAGGAGCAAACAAAAGATATTTGTCATACATAGTGGCATGGCAGAAAGGAGTTACTGGTGAGCACTAGGCCTGCATCGTATTACACCAGGGCTGGGTAGCTTTCTCAAAGTCAGTTCATGCTGTGGAAGGAGCAGAAAGCATGAATAACCAGAGGAACTGGTCTACAGAGAGAGGCAGAGACACAGTACAGTGTTGGTCCTTGGATCAGTTAAGCAAATCTAGTTGCAATAACAAATAAACCCCTAAATTTCAGTGTTTATCCAAATAAAGTATGTGTGAGACAGGGATCCAGCCTCCTTTCATCTTGTAGCTATGTACCCACCAAAGCTTCAGAATCCTCTGCTTCCTTCTTGCAGGTGATACAGATTTGATGTCAGGTATAACTGGTGTTGATGTAAGATGTATCTGGCAAAGTACCTTGGGTGAAGCAGGAGAAAGAATGAAGAAACCCCATTTATAAAAATCTCAGTCTGAGAGTGACACATTACATCACCTAGATTCCGTTAAAAAGAACTAGTCACATGACCTACAGCTGGCCTTACAGGGCACTGGGGATGTACTTAACTATCTGACACAATGAAACTATCACACAGTGAAAAAGGGAGCAGGAGGTTTTAGTGGACTGCTTATCGCTTCCACCACCATCCCTGAATGGATTCCCCTGTCCCAGTCCCAGTTCCCAGGAGACCTCATTACACTTTTCTCACACACCGCCTCTGTAATAACCACTTCCTCCCTGGTGTGAGTTACTTTGAGACATGTCAGTACTAGCAACCAAAGCCCTTGGTACAGCCATATTCATTTAGGATTGGTATTGCAATATAATAAAAAAAAAAAGTCATCTGTGCCTTTAAACTTCTAGAATGTTTGAACTTGAGATTTTTAAGAAAACTTTCCTTATTTGAATCTAAAAGTGTGATGTTTCCACTGTATATTTGTTTACCTGTGGTAAATTTTTTTCTTCAGTCTTACAGACTTTCAGAAATTATACAGCTTTTTAATTCTCTTGATGAAACTGAATCCAACACAAGTAATATTACTAAAAATATACACACAAACCAATTTTCATTGCAGAAAGTTCTCTTGGCATTGCATTTAAAGTTGTGAATGTACTGACTTCACCATTGAAAATACTCATTTATCCCCTTCCTTTATTCCAAAAGTTGTCTACATTCAAGGGAATGAAAAAAAACAGGGAATACCTGCCAACTATTCTATAAATTGTATCTAGAGTTTTTTTAATGGACATTTCAAAGTATGGAATTGCAGCTGTCTTGTGATTTCTGCCAGAATTTGACCTAACACACATGAGTGAGAATGGGCTTAGCAGTTCCAAAAGTATTTGTACTGGGAAGTAGAATCCTTTGCAGTGGTTCTTTCTCTTTCTTTCTGTCTTCCTTTCTCTCTCTCTCTCTCTCTCTCTCTCTCTCTCTCTCTCTCTCTTCTCTCTCCCAAAAGGAGTAGTGCAATATCATCAGTGCCAACAGAAAACCACAGTGATTTGGTCAGAATTCTGAAAAATATAGGTTTTTCAAAAGAATATTTTCCACAAATTTTCAAACTAAACATGCATTTATGAGAATCTAAATTACAGAAACCATATAGTTCATAATGCACAAGTGGAAAATATACCAAGAAAAAGGGAGGGCATTTTATTTGAACAAACAGGAACAGAACCCACAAAACAAATAGGGGAACAGAATGAAGAAGAAATCAAATGGCTGGCATCAGCTGTGCTATATGTCATCCTCACTATCCTTATGGTAAGCTATAAATTAGTTCTTTTTCAGTTTCTAGGAGTAACAGAACTCTTTATGAAACCCATGGAGAAGAAGGACCCCAAAGGAACAGGAGCACATGGCAGCAAGACTGTCTTCCCATGAGCAGGAGAGACTGTACCTGCCTAAGGTACTCTACAGAGCCTAGGGAAGAGGACACTAGCAGGAAATGGAAACTATCTGCCCTTCTCTCCTCTCAGGGCAGCCCATTCTCAGGGAAAGTTCAAACTCAGCCAGAGGCCACTTATCTCAGAACCTCAACTCTGGCACAGAACTGAGAAACAAAACACATGCAGAAAATGGTCTCTGAACAGCCAAAAGAGATGTTACAAAAGCCAGGCACTGATGCTCATGGACCTGACTCATAATATGGACCCTGCAGCCCTCACTAAGAGCCATGACCAAGCTGAGTTATCTCATCCTTCATTCACTGCTGGTTTTAAGTGGTGAGTTAAAGGTCACGGGAGGAATGCAGGAGGGAAAAGGGGGAGGAGGAGATGGAAGTAGGGGAGAGTGGCTTAGGGGCAGACACGATGATGTGCAAGAAAAGATAGCTCATTGCTTAGCCATAAGGGATAGAACAAAACCATACAGAGAAAACCAGAAAAGCACTGTGAGGCCATTAGTGTAGGGACTGGCCTGCAAGCCTTGGGAGGCCTGAGCAGATCCCAGATCTGTAACAGCGCGGAAGGAGAATTCTCCTTCAGAAGGCCTTCACTGCCCCCCAAGCACTAGGAATATGCTATGTTAGATTTCCTGTGTACTCTTCAAGGCGGCAAGCAAGAATAATACAAATCTGGGAAGACTTGCTTGTTATTCATGTTTTAATGCCACAGGTTTTTCTCTTATTAGAATGCAAACGTCTTTTAAAAAAAAGATTTATTGATTTATTTATTTGAGAGAGAGAGAGAGAGTGTGTGTGTGTGTGTGTGTGTGTGTGTGTGTGTGCACGCGCATACAGAGAAAGAGGGAGAGAGAAACAATCCTAAGTAGACTCCTCACTGAGTTAGAGCCCAGTGCGGGACCCAATCTCACAACCCTGAGATCACGACCTGAGCCGAAATCAAGAGTCAGATGCTCAACAGACTGAGCCACCCAGGTGCCCGTAGTATGTATATTTCTATATCAGGATCAATGTCTGAGTTAAGCAATCTTAACATGTAAGTGCCCCATACAGGGTTGGCACTCCTCAAATGTCAGTTGTAAATTTCTTTGTAAATTTCACTGTTCCAGAACACTTTTTTGCTCTTCTATACTTCATGATAAGGTTTTGCTTGCAGAAGGAGGAGCTAAAACTCCATGTTTAAATTTAGTCTTCAGCTATGTCTCCCCCAGGTGAACTTTCTGCACCTCCTACCTTCCAAATAGTGGTCGCTTTACTACGTGTAGTGCAGTTTTTGTTCTCTCAGAGCTCTGATCGACTTCTTGGGTGTTTAGAATAATTTGATAACATCCAGCTATGTTCGAGGGATGAGACAAGCTCAGGGTCCTCCAGGAGTATTCTGCACTAAATGCTTTTCCCCCACCACTTTGCCTTTCCTGGCTCCCTGCTACCACACCCCCACACCCACCACCCAAAAACCTTCCTTCAGCACTACTGTCTTCTTGAGCTAATCATTTTTTTAAGACTTTATTTATTTATTCATGAAAGACACAGAGAAAGGGAGAGAGAGGCAGAGACACAGGCAGAGGGAGAAGTAGGCTCCATGCAGGAGCCTGACGTGGGACTCAATCCTGGGTCTCCAGGATCACGCCCTGGGCTGAAGGTGATGCTAAACCGCTGAGCCACCCAGGCTGCCCTTGAGCTAATGTTTCTTTCTTTCTTTTTTTTTTTTCTTTTTGAGCTAATCTTTCAATCAAACTCCCAACCACACTGGTTTTTAGGGAACAGCTTTGGGAGATGGTGAAAGAGCTATGAAATATCCTTAAGTTGAACAAGGCTTTTTCTTTTTTAATTATGGTAAAATATACATAAAACTTATATTTTTAACCATTAAAAAAAATCTGTCACACTTGGAACTCATGATAATTAATTGAGTGCAAACGAGCAGAGTTTATCAGACACAACCAGAACTCACCCTAGCAGAAGTTTGAAGGAGATTTAATTCTTATGAGTTTGCTGTAGGCGTCTCACTTGGGTCTCATTTTAAAGATTTTATTTATTTATTTACTTACCTACTTATTTATTTATTCATGAGAGACATACAGAGAGAGTCAGAGACATAGGCAACAGGAGAAGCAGGCTCCCTGCAAGGGGCCTGATACTGGACTCAGTCCCAGGACCCCGGGATCATGACCTGAGCCAAAGGCAGACACTCAACCACTGAGCCACCCAGGTGCCCCTTGGATCTCATTTTAAATAAATATTTTATGTTTAGACTTTAAGATTTTAGGGAACCTACATTAACCAAGATATCCAATTAATCTGGATCTTAATTTGTAGAGTAGAGAGCTAGTTGGGTTTTTTTTTTTTGTTTTTTGTTTTTTTGTTTTTTGTTGTTTTTTTTTTTTTGCTTTTGTTTTTGTTTTAGGATCATTGTTTTAAAATGGAAAGTTACATTTATGTAAAAGTTGCTGGTTGGAATAAGATTGTCATTTTATGAAATTAAATGACTGGAACTGTCTGGAAGTGCTTTGTTACCTGCCAAACTACCCACCTATTAGTTGTCTTTTAGTAAATATTTGGTGAATTGGTGAAGCATAGTTTCCTGTACAAGTTCTGTGGCCAAGTTTAGGCCTGCTCCTGAGTGGGAATAATCCACGCATCTCTTCTGTTGCCAGTGTTCTACATGATTTTCAGTATTTTTAGCATATTACTTGATGATAATGAAACCATACCCTTCCACAGGGGCTCTCTTGAGCATAGGTTCATGTCATAATGGAATCTTCATTATTACAGCCATATAGTTGAGAAAAAGGTAGAGTTAGAGAGAGGATGGGGGTTAGGGAGAGAGAAAGAGAAGTTACAGTCAGTTGATATTGGTCTTGACTGTGTTCCCCACACAGACAGTAGGCTTGGTAATAAACCCCATAGAATAGATGCTAAATAAATATAGAAAGGTTGTTTGGGTTTTTTTTGTTGTTGTTGTTTTGTTTGGGGGTTTGTTTTTTTTTTTTTTCGGTCTACAATGTATCATTCCCAGTTGTCTACAATGAGAGGGCTGAAAGGAGTCACACGATGTCTTGTTCTTCAAATAGGATTGTATCCAAATTCTTCCACAAAGATATCCCTCCCACCTCCCCCATGAGAGATCCCTCTCCACCCACAGTCTATACTCTAGACAATGAGGGATCAAATAAAATTAACACAATCAATTCATCTCTGAAACCTGGCTTTCCCCAGAACAGTGAATTCAAGTTGATTTTTTTTTTTTTTTTAGAGTTCCAGAGATAAACTTCAAAGTCAATTGGGTAGTGTGCAAGTAACAGATGAAAAAAGCTTGGTTTTAGAGAAAGAATTTTATTGGACATTCTCTGACCTAGAGGCAGAAATATATAATACAGGTGAGAGACTTCAGGGAAACCTATCCCTTCTAGTCTGATGCCTTTCTAGCTCCAAGTTGATACTTTTTCTTTTTACCTTTGTCAAGGATTTTTATCCTACAAATATAAGGAACTGTGAAATTGAGGAGACCCCTGAGATGAGATCACATATGTAAAAATGCTCTCAAAGTTGAAAGTGATTTACAAGTAAGCGTTATGATCACCACTTTTTTGGTCATTTTTGGGTCCTGTCCACCTATAAAATGCTTTTGAAAACTCTGTCCTCATTTGGAATCAATAATAACTGATCCAAATCTTGGTAACATATGAGGTCAATCTTGGTATAAAAATAAAAACTTCCCTTGAAATTTTCCTCAACTCTGATAAGCATAAGCATGTTTTCTTCCTTACTAGCCAAGTTTATTACCTCCATTCCCCTAGATTTATTTCTAGCATAAGCATTTATGCTTATGAATGCAAAGAAACCACCCACTCTCTTAATCTTTCTTTCTTTGACATTATTGAAAAACATCCTTTCTTATCAGTGCTAAATAAACCATAAAATAGGCACATTTGATCAGTTAAAATAAAATGGAATGGTATATTAGGTCTCTAGAGACTCTGTATTCTCTGAAATTCTCCCTCACTGGGACCCTGGCTTATGGTCTCTAGTACATAATTAGTTTATGTGAAATGGCTCAGTTCCCAGGGCCAGTGAGAGGGTTTTGGTAGATTTGACTGCTTTCTATTTCCCTGTTCTGGAAATCGTTGATGGAGGCTAGAAACCAAGAACTTCAGTCTCATCCTGAGCAATAAGCTGAAGTTCAACAGGTGAGAATGACGTCGTGTAGTTCTCTGACACCAGGCAGCAGATGCCATTGATGAACATGAGAAAAACCTGTTGACCCAAGGAGGTAGGCGGGGAGGATCAGAGAGCGAAAGAACATAGCTAACTTTTTTTGGTGAGGGAGGGTCAAATTTTTTAAGACTATAATTATTTTGGGAATATGGGAAAACGATGATACTTGTCATGACTGTAGCAATTTCAGTATTTGATTGCTAAAGCTGTTGTCACCCTCTCTACTCTCATTACCTTGCTAATGGGTTATTTTCCAACCTGTGATCCATCCTTCCCTCACTTCCCAGGTATAATTTGATTTCATGCTTATTAACCACTGTAATGGCCATCCTACATCAGTACACTTGAGAAAATGTAGGTAGGTGCATCAGGTTATTTGTTGACATTAAATATAGAGTTTAAATATATGCATAAATACACACATATGTATATTCAAAAAGTGGCAGCCCTATATCATGATATTATCAGCATAGTTTTATAATGTGACATGTATTTTACAAAGCAAATTACAGAATGTCATGCTAGTCAGGCTTTTGTTTAATTGAGACCAGTTTATGCTTGGAGCACTTTAATTATACAGCTATGTCAATTAGCTTGTTTTATTGCTTGCGGTTTAACATTATTATATTTAGGTTGTAATTTCTAATGATCATTTGTCTCTGACTTGTTAACTAGCATATTGTCATTAAAATAAATTTTAGAACTATATTATCAGTGTTCTGAGTTATTATCCTATAAGTAATATAAACAACTCAAAGAACGTGTGCCAGATGGTAGAATCAACTGTCTTATCATGATTCATTTTACAACGTCAAATTTTGCACAGATTCCATATACTAGGAATACCATATGTCTTATAATTGTGTAAGATGTATAAAACTAGATCTATTTGATCACACTGATCAGGGATGCATAGGTAAATGTTTATTGTAACAAAACTTGCATTTGACAAAATGATGAACCATTTATAGGATACTTAAGTGTATAAAGTGTGAATTGTAAAATGTACAGTCACAGAATATCAGACTTTAAATCTCCCTGGCTTGTGAAAGGAGACTGCAATTAGATGTGTCTAGGATCACAGGAAATTACTTAAAGTATAATCAGGCTATCTGGGTTGATCTGATATTTTTGAGAGATAGTATTTTTGAGGCTCTGTTCAAAAGCGTGTTCAAAATTACATGGCACAGAAGATTTCCCTTGCTTTTGTGGCCTTGCCAAGATGTGTTACCTTATCTGTAGTAATTATCTAGGCTGACTGAGCACTCCAGGTTACATATTTCTTCAAATTATAAACTGTTTTAAAATAACATAGAGAAATTTATTGGTCTTCTTTACAATACCATAAACATTAAGCCAAAGCATAGCCCAGCCCACCTACATCTAGTAAAGACATTGAGACTTTAAATAGGCAAAGGACATCTTAATTTTTACCAGGCATAGGCCTTTGTTTCTTTTATAAAGAGACTCTCTCTGAGCAATGACTGAGCAACATTCAGGAAAAATATGTTTCTTTTCCCTGAATTTTTAGAATAATTTGGTAAGCAGCCAAATTTGTAAGGGTACAGCTTTTGAACTTCGGTCGGTGGTCATTGCTCAGACAGAGCCAAACTCATGACCCTTGTGGATTTGTTAGCATTATTTTAGGGTGCTAATTGATGCCAGGCCTGAGTCGTGAACCCAGCACGCAAAAGCAATGCTTAAATTGCAGATGAAACTAGTTCCCAGAATCTTTAACACTTGTGTTGTCTTTTAAAATATATATATATTTTATTTATTTGTTTGAGAGAGAGGGAGAGCACAAGCAGGGGCGGAGAGATGAGGTGAGGCAGAGGGGGAAGCAGACTCCCTGCTGAGCAGGGAGCCTGACATAGGACTTGATCCCAGGACCCTGGGAGCATGACCTGAGCTGAAGGCAGACACTTAACTGACTGCACCACCCAGGTGCCTCTGTATTCCACCTTGTTTTATAATTAATTACTAATATCTCTCTGCCCTCCACCTGTTTGTTCTGTTCTAAAGGACAAGACCTGTGGTTTACTCATCCATCTTTTCGTCCTCAGAATTCTTAATTTTGACTCTTGTGCAGAGGGGGATCTCAAGAAACAGGGAGACAGAAATCTATAAATCACACCCTTCCAACGTGACTAAAGGACTCTCCACTGCTCATCATTGCCAAGACAGTGTTATGTGGATTATTGTTATATTTAACCTAAAGTAAAACAGAATACCCACAACTCACATTCCTTTGAGAAATGTTCAAAGAAAACCTTTCTCCCCAGCACTTGCTAAAGGAAACTGATGGAATCATCTCCCCATCATCTTATGTAGTCTCTCTGTAGGGATGATCAATGCAGAGACCCCATTCCTCTTCAGTTTAGTCGTTAGCCTTTCATGGAAAGTGGGTATTTCTTCCTTTGGGGCAGCCTCAGTGGAAAGTGATTTTTCAGTGTACAGGAAATAAATATACAGGGTGGGAATTCTTCTAAAGATCTGCTGCTTCCTAGGGCTTTTTCCCAAAGTTTGTAAGGAAGGTGTGTCCACCTAAATTTCAAAGCCTCAGACATGCCTTTGCTTGTTCAGTGTGACTTTGGCCATGCTCAACCAACCAGTAAGAAAGCAAACATACTCCAGAGGAGAAACATCTTATTTTGGTAAGATAGGCTAATTACGGTGAATTAAAATCTTTACTTAATCTTCCTACAGTTATCCTTTTAATGTGTTCTGTAATTGCAAACCTTTAGTCTGTTAATCTCTGATTCATTAGTGGGTTTCTTAAGTGTTTATGAAAGAGCATGTGTAACATTCTGGTAATTACTAATAATCTTTGTTCATAGTACATCGGTGAAGATCTTGGCAGGGAGTTTCATTAGATTCATCACTATTTATTGTCAGTATACAATTTTTATTAGCTGTCTCCCACCTCTATAAAATATGGAATTTGGGGCTTTGCAAAACAAAATGAAATGCTGCTTCTTCCTTATGGCTAACAAACTCAAATATAAATCTATGTGTCACTGTCCCTTCAAAATCAAAGTGTCCTCTAATGTCTGCCCTCCCATTTTTCTGTTGAGGAGAAAGGCCAAGAAGGAGTAAGCTACTAACCTTACTAGATTTCACTGCTTATTGGTGGCTGCACTTAAATTCTAACTGGTGGCTCCTGGTCTGTGTCTCAGTTCCCCAAAGTTCCTCACCTCTGACACAAAGGAATTTTTATGTAGCCTTCAGCATGATGGTAGCATACAATCCCACTCAGGAAAAACACACCGCTTAAGACTATCTTTGGTGGCATAGGTACCCTGCGCCTCCACCCGAAACAAAACAAGCCTTTCTGCCTCCCCTTTGACAGCAGAAATTCCTTTTACAGGGGACAAGATCTGAGAGACAGCATCTCAATTGAAAAGCTACATTAAGGATAAATGGTGTGAGTGCTTTTCTGAGAGTGTTGTTGCAGATAGGAAGGTAAGAGAGAGCATAAGAATACTATTGAACTGGAAAATGACCTGGAAATGATACTACAGCTAAACCTCACCCAGCTCATTGCCCTGCTTGGGGTTAATGGCAGTACCAAAGGGATGGCTTGGATGGCTTTCATTGCCTCCTGTATCTCCTTCAGTTCCCTACCCTAAAGCACCACAAGCAATCATATGCTCAAACTAAAAAGCAGAGTGTGTGCTATGCAAATATAGCTTCAGGACAGGTGTCATAACCTACCCCAATCGGACTCTTTGCAACCCAACTGCCACCCTTCATATAAATATACTATAAATTATATATACATGTACATATATGTGTGTGTGTCCTGAAGCCTCCCCTCCCCAGTATAGATGCCATCAGCCATGAGTATTTTTTTAAAGTGACATATATAAAATTACTTTGCAAATAAAGGCACTGCATAAATTTGAGATTTTGAAATTTTCAAACAACCCCATCCTATAGCTTTTAAGGCAGCAAAGTCATTTTATTCCTTACAGACTTATCTTTTTTATGGCCATCTCTTAAAAAGTGCTCAAACAAGCCAAATACCTAACCTGGCATTCCTAACTGGGCTGCAAATCAACAAGAGTAGTCTGAAATTTGGTGTCACCGGCTGGGCATACAACGAAGTCAGTGGGAAAGGCTACAGTTATGGTTCTCGACCCGTGCAGAGAAAAATAAATAGTTTAGTGAGTGAGAACATTCTTCAGCTTTTAAAAATATGCTTGTGCATTTGTTTGTGAACATTGAGCAGCCCTTCTTTGCCCTGGTGGTTACCACAGTAACTCACTTCATGTGTAGGGCATGGTGGGGCACAGGGCTGTTCCCTCCGCTTGCTTGTAGGAGTATGCAGAACTGTGCTCCCTGGCACCACAGCAGATGAGATTGCTGGCTCCTGGGCAATGAGGCATACATGGGCTTTAAGCTGCATGCCTCTCTTTGTGGTTCATCCTGACTGCACATCAGGCCCCAAATACTTCTCAAGAGCTACTCCACTGTCCAATTCGCCAGTTTGGCAGCAGGTTTTCATTCTAATAAGGGAAGTTTCTCAGATGGAGATTCCAGATGTGTCTAAGCTGCTTTTATTAAGACAATGGAAAGGTCCAACCTTTTCTTCTGAATACAATCAAGAGTAGTGTGGCTTTGCCTTTGTAATTTTACAAAGAGCTGTATGACGTAACTGGAAAATTGTCTCCCCGGGCGTAGGGAGAATTTGTTAGCACAGAATGCAGATTGGGATAAGGCTGACGTAAAGCTTCAATCCAAGAGAGAAACCTTTTAAGTTGCTGAAATGTAGTAGAGAGGAAGAAGGAAATTGCTGTTTTACATGATTGACCAAAATGCACTATAATTATATCAACTTGAAACAGATTCCTTAGAAGAACTGATAACTAAGTCTGTGATCCAAAGAAGTCATGTGCGGTAGAACTAAATACTGCATGTACTTTCTCTGCAAAGTGTAGACACGCCGTGTTTGAGATGTGCAATAGAAGAGACAGCTGCCCTTGCCTTAGCCGGCTTCACGGGACCTCCAACTGCTTTAGCATCGGAAAGAATGGTGGGCGGCTTTACTGAGGAATTAGTATTTACCATGCCTGCCCGTCCTTTGGCACGACTTTGCAACAGCTTGTGGACCCTCCTCATATAATGTGATTTTGATGTCATTGCTCCTGTTTGTAATTAACACAGCGTCACCCATCAGTCCATTTCTAAATGGAGCACTCCTTACGATTCCACTCACTGTTCTTGTTGCCTGTCCTAAAGTGGGCGGGTAAAATTTAATCACCAGATATTTAGCCCGAAGATAGCCTTCCCATTTGCCCTCTTCCCTCCAGTGCCTCCATATAGTACTATTATCTGTCAGCTACAGTCCACCCATAGATAGGAGATCATCTCCAAGAAGAGTAATAATAGTATGTGTTTGCTCAGTGCCAATAAAACTCTTTGGCTGACACTGGATACTCTGAAACACTATTATTACTTGCATATAGTAATCATCTATTTGCACTAACTAGAAGCTTCTAAAGGGCAGGATTATGTCTTATTTCTTTGTAATGCCCCAGGTAGTGGAATACCTAATACATACTAAGTGTTCAAGAAGTCTTACTAACTGAATGAATAGCAAATTAGAAATAGTATCTGTCAGATTCTACAAAAAGAAAGAAATTGCAACCAGCAAGTAAAGTGCCAAGGCTTCCAATAGTAAGGTTAGGTGACTAGTTAATTAGGAAATCACCATATTCTGTATTCATCTTGGTGTGAGCTGATGGAAGATCTGCCTCAGCATTACCCAAGCACACCAAGATCATACACCAAGTCAACATCTCTAACTCCAGCAGTGAAAGAGGGAGTAAAGCCATTTTTCTAGCCATTGGGATGCACTTGCTTTGGTTCCTCTGCTGACTCATTTGTAGTCCCTTCCAAGACTAAGATCACATAACTGAGAGATGGCCATGCAGAATTAACTGAAGTACTCAGCTGAGGAGCAGGAAGAGGTCAAATGGTCTACCCTGGGCTTTGACTTAATTTCATAAATTTCCTCACCTAACCCACTCAGGTCTCCCCACCCTGAGCAACTGAATGCTGCAGCAGAGTCCTGTAACACCTGTCCTGAAGGGAATGTGGGAGGTTGCCATTGCGGGGGATCTCTTTCTTCATTTCCCTTGAAAGGACAACTTTTTCTCACTGGCCTTTGTTTCTCTCACTTCCCCACCTGGAATGCTTTCTCCTGCTTACTCTTTTTCCTCTGAATCCTCTAGGAGCAGCTCAAGTCCCTTCTCCTTCCTAAAGTCCTTCCTGACCCTCTGCAGAAAGCAGTAATTACCCCGTCTGATGAACACCTGGGCAATTTGGTGCTGATGCTATTTGACATTGTGGATATTTTCTTTATATTGTAAATTATTTTATTTATTTATTTATTTATTTATTTATTTATTTATTTATTTATTTACTGTGACTCTTGACGGTGAAGATAGTGCCCTGAGTTTTTTTTTTAAACCTGTAGATCTTATTTCATATGACAGTTATTTTTAAAATATTTGGTAATTTGGGAAAAAAGCAACTAGAAAGGAATTTGATGGAAGTGAACTTAACGAAAATTATTACAGATATTATAAGAAAAACCTATGAGCATGTAATACTTTTATAATACATAAAATTATTTTAAATTATTTTCTTCAAAGAACAGTTAGAGAATAATCATGGACTTCCCAACTAGGACATAAGAAAATGTTTCATACTTAGCATGACTATAGGCTGCAAATGTGCAAAGGCAGAGATAGAGATTCTTTTTTCACAATCAATGTCATATTTTGGAAATCACTCCCTATGTTATTTGTAGTATAAACAAATTTTATGCAAAGTTATTCATTGTATAGATGTACATACAGTTTTCTCATTATACTATTTTGGTTTTAGTGTTAATTCATTTGTTTCCAATACAAAATTCATTTGTACCAAGTTAACTCATCTATATGCAGTAGCCCAGAAATACCAAACATGGTCCATCTACCTGACCATCAAATCATGTTCTTGATTCTAGACAAAACTGCCTACTGAGCCTTCTGGGTCAGTGATTATGCATACACAAAATGTACTTCTATATCTGGAACAGTTTAAATGAGTTAGCTGTATTGGTCCATGATCTTCCGATGAGTTCAATACAATTTGAATTTTAGAAATATAGTTCTTATACAAAACTAATCTTCTAAAGATGATCATGCTAATAGAGGTGTAAATTTGACAAAACCATTATGAAGATGAATATTTATGATGTCTTAAATTTTGGCAATAGTAGAATATTGCTTGCTGGGTTGAAGAGGATCAAGAGGGGGTCATGCTGAATTGATCATAAAACATGAACACGCGCAAGCACACACATACATATTTAAAGAGAATAAGGATTACCCAACAAGCTTACACTTTTCTTTACATTTCTGTTGCCTCCATTGATATTCTGGCATTATCTCCACCTGGATTGGCATACTGCCTTCATGGTTGTTCTGCCCTCTATGCTCCCACTCCAATCCACCCAATCAGACAGTAAATATTTTTTAGGTATTTGTGTGGGTTCTGAGGAAGAATTGTGCTGGAATACTCAACTTCCTCATCTCAGAATGGCTTCCCTCCTGCACAATTATAATCATCAACTCTCTCCTTTACACAATCAAATATGATCAGCCTCACTTTCCAGTCATAAAATATACTCATTCCTTTCATATGCCCAACTACTTCAATCAAAACATTCACTCTTTTCTGTGATATATGGGTAAGTTTTCAGCATAATTCCCTGGGGCCTTAGAACCATAAAATCCATCATTCTTAGAGGTAGAAGTATTCGTATTATAAATTGAGCAATCTGAGAAAAAACATCTTAAAGTAGATGGTAGGAGTGGTGTTTCTGAAAAATCTTATTAAAATTTTTTGGTAAAATTGTGGAAGGAAAAGCAGAAGGGCCTCAGCTCAGAATTGCAACAAGGAAGTTACATACAGGGAGTGAGCAGACTAAAGAAACCCAAAAATGGAGAAAAGCTGGGGTGTAGGGAAACAAGAGCACTTGCCATAAACCTCTGTAGAAACAAACCCCAGAATAAGGTACAAAATAAATAAGTTAAAATCCTCACATCAGGAAATTTCCAAATTTTGAAGGTGATAGTCCTGAGATGCATAATCTTGACCAAAAAGAAGGAAAAAAAAAAGAATTCAGCTTTCCAAAATGCAAGACATTTTTGTTTAGCACCAACTATATACAGAACACGGCACTTCTGTGAAAATTCAGGTAGCTGGATCATGTTGACCAACTCTGCTCCATCACGAAGTAGAAGTAGTGATTGTAAACTGTATCACAATACAACTGCAATTCTTGCTTTAAGCACGGGCTCCTGTCTGCCAGAATGAATTCCAAATTCACAATCAGGATCAAAGTTAGGCCGTATTAGCTGCTCTGTATTTTTAACCTTTGTATTAAATTACCATCAAGGGGGCACTAATTAAGATAAGAAATAGAGCTACTTATTTGTTTCATATGCACCTTCAGATTTCTGAATTATACATTAAAACAATCTATGACATCTGTGTATGCTTTTCATAAAAGAAAAAGGCATAAATGCCTCAGGGTGCATCTGCCTGGCTAAGAAACAGATGAAAAAACCCTTTCCCTAGTTTCTATTAAGGCACAGAGAAATATAGTTTTAAAGGCTACAAAAGGAAGGTAAAGATTACATAAGGCAAATAAATCAATAAAATCTATAGTAAAAACCAGAATATTTTAGATTAACCTGAAAAGGCTAAGTTTCCTAAGACTTTGAAAAATGAGGAAAGCCATTTGGCAAAATCCTTAACTAGGATTTTTGTTTGTTTGATTTTTTTTTCTAGATTCCAGATTCAGAGATGTGCAACTGATCCAAATAGTTATAAAAGCTTGGGAGACAGCTTTCGAACAATTTTCCGAAGAGAAGGGTATGTGTATTTCTTTCTGTATGAAGTTTATGTTGACATAGGCATTTAACATATTACTGTACAACATGTTTTTTTCATTTTGAGTGGCTCATTTTCCTGATGTTATTGGGGGAAGTATTTAAAAGGGTGCCTTCCCACCTTTTTTGTGTTTTTCCTGATAATACAATTGAGAACTAAATATGTATACATAAGAACTACCACAAAAATGATATTAATAATCAGTTTGCTAACTAGAAGACAATTTCTATTTAGTGCCATTAGGATTTTTTAAAGTTCTCCTAACAGCAGCTATCTAAATGTTCTTTATTTTGATTCTTGAATATAGTGTCCAAATGTGTTCCTTATTTGCCTTGTGACTTATGAATATTCAACCAAAACAGAACTATGTAAAAAATTAATGTGTCAAATTTGCTATCCTTATTCAGCAGATTACTAGATAAGTAGAATATTTTTTTACATAAGCTAAAATTGTCTTTGACATATAGATTCAATTAGAGACTCTATCCAACGTAATTTTCCAAAGGATATTAGATTGGCTTTTTGAAGTCGTTTTCATGAGAGAACTGGTTGAAAATAATAAGTATGCAAAAAATGATAATAGTAATAATAACTAGTATCTATTTAGCCTCTACTATGTACTATAAATCCTCTTTAAAACTCTGTGAGGTAAGTGTTTTGTTTTGTTTTTTTTCGTGAGGTAAGTTCTAATAGAATCCATTCCAGTTGGACAAATGAAGAAACTAAGACTCAGAGCAATTAGCCATTTTCATATATCTGATAAATAATAGAACTGGGACTCAAATCCAGATCTGCTTGACCTCAAAACCCATGCTCCTAACCTTTTTAGTTCAGTGCCTCTCTGGCAGATTATACTATGGGGATTATTCTACCAACTGTTATTTCAGTTAAACATATGTCATGGATGTCTTTCCATGATGGTATATATATTTTTAACAACACCATAGTACTTTTTGTATCTACAACTGTGCTGCAATTTATTTTTTTTTTAATTTTTTTATTTATTTATGATAGTCACAGAGAGAGAGAGAGAGGCAGAGACACAGGCAGAGGGAGAAGCAGGCTCCATGCACCGGGAGCCTGATGTGGGATTCGATCCCGGGTCTCCAGGATCACGCCCTGGGCCAAAGGCAGGCGCCAAACCGCTGCGCCACCCAGGGATCCCTGTGCTGCAATTTATTAAATTAATCCTTTTGGCAGACCACTAGGTTGTTTGCAGATTTTCACTATTAGACTTCAATATTATTGCACAACAGTGCAATAAATATCCTCATACTGTTTTTTCATATTTGTGTTCATATACATTTTTTTCTATAAATAAGTTACTAGCTCTGGAATTATAGGATCTAATGATATGTACATTTTATATATAAATGTTACCCAATTATCATCCAGAAAGCATGTACCAATTGTATACCTTCAGTATCATTTCTCTACATCCTCTCAAACACTAAACATTATCAATCATCATTTGGTATATCTATCACTCACATTTATCTCCTGTCAATAATCTAATAGGTAAAAAGATAAAATTATCTACAAGCTTTCTTTTGATTATATCTGGGATTGAGCATACTTTTATAACTATTAGTTGTCATTTCTTTCATGAATTTCGTATTTGTGTTCTTTGCTCATTTTTTCTATGTTAGATTTTTTTATTGATTTAGAGGAGCTCAGTATATATTATAGGTACTAATTCTTTAACTATTACATAGATTACAGATATCTTCCCCAACCTGTCATTTGTCTTAGAGCTATAGTGCCTTAAACTTTTCAGAACCTTGTAATTTTTGAAGATTGTGGTTTTGTGGTTATATCTATCTTTTCCTCTGTGATATCTGACCTTGTTGTCACATTAGAAAGAGGGATATCTTCTAACCCCAAGATTATAAACATTTTCTTCTGATATGTTTTACATTTAAATCATTAATCCATCTGAGAATTTTTTTAATTTGTCATGTGGTATATAGAAATTAAATTTTATTTTCAAATGGTTAGTCAGTTGTCCAAACACCACTTGTTGAAAAATCCATCTTTTACTCCCTCATTGGAAATGCTAGCTTTTTTGTGTATTAAACTTCCATTTATATGTCATCTAAATTTTCTACTCTATTTCTCCATTTCCTATTCTGTTTCATTAGTTTAACTATCTCTATGCCAGTATCATACTGTTTTAATTTGTTTATTTTTGGAGTATTTGGGTAATATATAAAAATATGCCCTGCAATATAAAGCCTAAACTTGATTTATTTATTTATTTATTTATTTATTTATTTATTTATTTATATTTAAATTCAATTTGCCATCATATACTATAACACCTAGTGCTCATCCCATCAAGTGCCCTCCTTAGTGCCCGTTACCCAGTTACCCCATCCCCTCATTCACCTCCCCTTCTGCAACCCTTTGTATGTTTCCTAGAATTAGGAGTCTCTCATGGTTTGTCTTCCTCTCTAATTTTTCCCCATTCAGTTTCCCTCCTTTCCCTTATAGTCCCTTTCACTATTTCTTATATTCCACATATGAGTGAAACCATATGAGGATTGTCTTTCTCTGATTGACTTATTTCACTCAACATTATATCCTCCAGTTCCATCCATGTCGAGGCAAATGGTAGGTATTCATCCTTTCTGATGAAAGCCTAAGCTTCTTATGTTATAGAACCTATCCTACTATGGCCTTCCAGACTCATTCCCCATACACAGATCTGCTCTACGAACAGATCTGCTCACATTCTCAGAGCTTTGCATTCTTGTCTTTATCTTATTCCAGCAGGACCAACCCCCTCATCCACACAAGAAACCATCCCTCTTCACTCAAGGATGCCCTCACATTTTTCCATCTCTGACCATCTTTTCTCTACCACACACTTTCTTTAGCAGTCATTTTTATATGCCATACAAAAGATAGCATGCGCCTCTCTAATTTACTGTGACTGTTTTCTGTATGTCTCCTCTCCCCTACCTCAAGAATATATTCCCCTGAAAGCCGTTTCTCATTTAGTTCTGTATCTCCTATAACTGTGTTTGACACTGAGTAGAGATAGTAAGTGCACACTAAATTAATAAAAGTAATCACATCAAAATCATAATGATGCAAAATGAAACAGATATAATTATTCCTGCTATTGGCCACCCTCTGAATTTATGATAAAATCTTGATTCCTGATTAAATATTTTTAGGTGATCTAGTGACAAGGAATCAGCAAATTCTTGCTATTACTCTGGAGATACGGTATCTAAGTGCCATACATTAATAATATACCTGCAGTTATGACAAATGGGATCAAAATCATGCTCATTTTACAAAATATATATATATATATTAAGTTAAATATATATATATAAAGTTAAAATATATATATAAAGTTAAAAATCATAGTGTAATATATAGTCAATAGCAGTGTCCCTTTCCAATAAAAGAGTAGTAGCAGCACTGTCAAGTTCTATAAGCTGTAACAGATATCTCTGAATTGGATGTGGGAGTTCCTTAGCCGGCCTCTTTATTTCATGTGTGTTAGGAAGAATTTGATGTTTCTGCTTTGATATCAAATAATACAACAAACATACAGCATGTGTGGTCCTTGCATAGTAAAATTGGCCTTTTCCTAAACTGTATGTATAATTGCTTCTAGAACAAATTGACATTCCTTCTGTAATGCTTTTAGATCTGGACATGTTATTAGCTGAGAGCTGGAGAGCTCTAGTCTCAGAGATGGAAATATTTGTAAAAATGCAAAAGAAAAAGCTGCCTGAAAAAAAAAAAAGCTGCCTGTTGTTTTTGATACAGGGTAAGAATATTTCATAGTGTTAAGTTTAAAAAAAGGAAAAAGAAAAGAAAACCTTTTAGCACATGTTGTGTTGAATTTTTTTCCTAGTGAAAGCAGCAGTTCCTTTGGATTTTCTTATTTAGCTTTTAGAGTACACTCTGCTTTCAAAGATATTTTTCTCACTCAGGTGCATACAAGCCAGTTTGATCTATGGCTGCAGGGATATAGCACAAGTCACTTTGACTATTAGTATAGTTAAGAATATTCATCTCTCTTGGTTTTTCCTATATCCCCCAAGTTAAAGGTTTTGAAAGCTATTTCTTACCTGTTGTTCAAGAACATTAAAGTCTGGGGCACCTGGGTGGCTCAGTGGTTGAGCATCTGCTTTTGGCTCAGATCATGATCCTAGGGTCCTGGGATTGAGCTCCACATCAGGCTTCCCCGCAAGAAGCCTACTTTTCCCTCTGCCTATGTCCCTGCCTTTCTCTGTGTGTCTTTCATGAATAAATAATTTTTTTTAAAAAAAGAACATTAAAGTCTGATATCACTCTTAATGTCTGTACAGCTCTCCCTGCTGTAAGAAAGAGAAGAGTGCTCGTCACCATTCTTAAAAATGCAGTTCCCCACTTCTGTGTTCAGAATTCATGTCTACAAAAGATAATGGCTCAAATACATGGGTCAAAGTCCCTTTGCTACTCCTAAGTTTCTTTTAAGAATAAGTAAAAGTGAAAAAAATTTCTTTAAATTAAGAAAAAAAAGAATAAGTAAAAGTGGGGCACGTGGGTGGCTCAGTGGTTGAGCATCTGCCTTCGGCTCAGGAGTCAGGGATCCAGTCGCACATTGGGCTCCCTGTGGAAAGCCTGCTTCTGTCTCTATGTCTCTGCCTCTGTCTGTGTCTCTCATAAATAATAAAATCTTTTAAAAAATAAGTAAAAGCATCGATACATTATTCTCATAAATGATAAAATCTTTTTAAAAATAAGTAAAATCATCAATACATTATTTATTTATTCATGAGAGACAGAGAGAGAGGCAGACAGGGGCAGAGGGAGAAGCAGGCTCCCTGCTGGAAGCTCGATGTGGGACTCGATCCCAAGACCCGGGTATCACACCCTGGGCCGTAGGCAGACGCGCAACCGCTGAGCCACCCAGGCATCCCTTGATACATCATAGTTTAATGAAAGACATGGTTTTTCAACCCAGCTTTATCCAAAAAAAAGGCCTTCCAAATTCTAGACAAGGATTTCTATCATATGGAATTTTCACACTTAGTTAGCTTTTACCAAAGAGGCCATCGTTGTTTTGTCTAATGGAGAAGAGAGGATCCAGGCTAGAAATTTGTCACTGGTGAGAGTCCTCTGTCATCACCATGATTCCTCTTCTTATTCTGGTTTGGCAAAAATAAACTCATAGGTCCATCTACTGACACAGTGAACGCAGAAAACATGCTTAGGCTAGGTTATTAGGTGCCTTTAAAGCCAGTTAGTTTCATTTTGTAAATTCTCCTGGCAAGCAGGAGCTGGTGTCTCCATTTACTGTGTGTTCCTGCATCATGTCTTACTTCCTTCTGTTTCAGAGTGTCTCCTGAAAGTTCTTTTAGTCTCTTTTGTACCTCGTGTTGCTCTAAAGAGAGTGATTGAGATATGCACAGCTGGGCAAGGGGATTGTAAATTATGCTAATGTAAAACCAGGACTGCCTGTCCCCTCAGTCTGCCTCTTCTGAAAGCGCCTAGTGACCATTCTTGCTGAAATAAAGAGCAAAGAGAATAAAACAGAACTTAAGACATTCTGGAGACATCAGTAAAGAAATATCTGAGACTAATATTTATTTTTTTCATCATAACAGGCACGATGCCAGGGACTTTTTCATGCATTTATGCTCAACACAACACTATTCTCAACACAGTCTAGCGTTATGTCTATATTTTGTATGAGGGAAACGGAAGATCAAAGAAGTTTAATAGCTTGCCCAGAGTCACACAAGTATTAGTGATATATCATGGTTTTCCCATTATATCATATCACCTTTAACTAAACACCAAATTTTGTTATATATTAAATGAAAAGAAGACAATGTGAAAGTTGTGGCTACAAACCTCTAATTTTTAAATAGCTATTCTAAAACTTGAGCAGCCCGGGTGGCTCAGAGGTTTAGCACCACCTTAGGCCCAAGTTGTGATCCTGGGGTACCAGGATCCAGTCCCACGTCGGGCTCCCTGCGTGGAGCCTGCTTCTCCCTCTGCCTGTGTCTCTGCCTCTCTCTCTCTCTCTGTGTGTGTGTGTGTGTGTGTCTCATGAATAAATAAATAAAATCTTAAAAAAAAAAAACTCTCCTACCCTCAAATCACATAACAATTTAAAGCAGCTTTTATCTCTTCCTTCAAGTGAAGTATGAAAGCCCTGAGAGACCATATATGTTCAGTTAACCGAATCTTGTCAGTACCAGGACAGCACCACAGACCTCTGATAACTCAAGAATCTTAATTGAGTTATTGTCGCATCCCTTACAGATGGCTCCAGATCTCTGATAAGTTCATGGTTTCCCATCAGTCTGCTCTCAGCCGGCATGTTCCTCAGTTTTCTTATGAGAAAAATGCATGGGCATTGGTTTGCCCAAGGCAAATAACTAGGAAACAACTAGGTCGGATTAGACTTAGTCTCAAATGAGAAACATGTTGATTGCTGGTGCCTTCAGAAATATGGTATTCTTCAGAAAGTATTACTGTAGAAAATATGTGGTTGCATTTGGGGGGCATTTGAACTGTGTTTTGTTTCACGATTTGTTTTCTGTAACCACTGATGCTGCCCCAAGTATCATCTTACAATCAGACCACTTGGTGATTATAATATTTTCTAGTTAAATGACATTTAAGGCCTCGTTTTATGAGCTCCAGCGTAATTGGCTAATTTGGTAAACTCCAGATGTGTGAGATAATGTGCCACTCGTTTAAGTGCCTTTCAGACGGCATAAATGGCACAGCCCCAGGAGGTATAATCACTCCCTCTTGTTTTCATTAAGAAGAGGAATGAGTGGCTTGTGACACAAACAAAGGAAGTGGGACGTCTACAACTCAAAATCAACAACAACCTGGTGAGATTTGGACATTTCCTTTTTACAGGTGGACTAACTCCAAGATCTTTAGCTCAATTTGGTGACTTAGTGGGTCCACTTGTTAAAACGTGGTTTACCTAATATAATGTGACCAGGTGATTTTAAAGCATCTCTGCCTCTAAATAGAAAGACTTACCCCTAGAGAAAACCCCCTGAGCAGCCTCTGGAAACCCCCTCACTTTCACATGGAAGTGAGGGCAAGTATTGGACTTGAAGAGACAGTGGAGGTGCTAACTCTTCCCAGGAATGACAGTTATTTGAGCAGTCAGCATCCTCACCACCTAAGCCAGAGTCCAACTTCACAAGGGCCCATAGTTGCTGCTGCTTTTTCTCTCTTCTCTCTACCGCACTTCTCACCCAACAGAAACCAACTCATCTACCCAGTATTACCAAGCTGGAGGTGAGCGAATAGTTCTTAACATCACTGTTCCCTGGATCCTGAGTCTGGGCTCTCTTATCTGATATGTAGACCAAGTGGAGTTCACATACAACTGCATGGTGGGTCACTGGGTACTCACTGCTACTTAACCAGTGCAGAGTTTTCACTCAGATGAATAATTACAGACTATATCCCAGGCCCCTAAGCAGATTACTTGCAGTGCCAATCAACTGTGTGTAGATCATTGGGTATTGATTAGAATTGCAAGCCTGGCATACCCAAGCAAATTCATTCTCTGGTGGGTGCCAATGTGCACTGTGCCTTCTGTGTGAGCTTAATAGTGCGTTGAGTGTCACCTCTCTCATCCTTTTTTGTTTTATCAAAGAGGCCCTTCCTGGTATCCACTGGACCTCCCTTGAGGGCTCCCTCCATTTTGGCTTACTTTCAGCTTTATTGAGATATCTCAACATTGAGATAGAACACTGTGAAGTTTAAAGTGTACTGTGATGATTTGCTCATTGCAAAATGATTACCACATTAGAGTTAATTAACACATCCATCACTTCATATGATTACCATTTGTGTGTGTGTAGTTAGAACACTTATGATCTACTTTCTTAGCAACTTTCAAGTATACAATGCAGTATGATTCACTATAGTCACCATGCTATGCTTTAGATCCCTCCTCCCTTGTTTTCCTGTGGTGATAAGGAGGAAAGCAGACAATCCCAGCTGCTCTTGTTCCCACACTACAGAGTTCTGTCCTGGCCTGCCTGGGCTTCTTAATGATGGCACAACAAATATCTTCCATTTAGGTAGGGGAAAGAAAAAGAATAAGAAAGGAAATAACACAATAAGTGAGACTTTAGAGAATAAACTATAGCAAATCTGTTCGGCAGGTCTTATAAGTGGTGGGCCCAGGTCCAGATTACGGCACCCAGTAACCTGAGCCATTTTTTTTCCACATCACATCTCTTCCTATTTTGCAAAGAGATGATCTCAATTCAGGCATGGGCCTGCTATTATTATTCCTGAATGATCTGTGTTCCTTTAAAAATGGCTTATCAGGGCAGCCCGGGTGGCTCAGTGGTTTAGCGCCACCTTCAATCCAGGGCATGATCCTGGAGACCGCGGATCAAGTCCCACATCAGGCTCCCTGCCTGGAGTCTGCTTCTCCCTCTGCCTGTGTCTCTGTTTCTCTCTCGCGCTCTCACTCTTGCTCTGTGTCTCTCATGAATAAATAAATAAAATCTTTTTTAAAAAAGGGCTTATCAATGCTTCAGTATATTATACTCAGAATTTCAGACATAAAATGTATGCAATAGCTTTTTGCAGAAAGTGTGTTGCTGAAAACTGTAAACATATTTAGCAATTCAAAGTTGAAAATGAGAGAATGTAGGGTAAGGAGAAAATGCTAAAGAAGAATGTTTTTTGGGTTTTTTTTTTTTTTTAAAGCAGAAAGTTGAACCACTGGCACATCATTTGGCTTTTCTGTCCTGCCAGATTATTTTATACCCTTGCGAAGGCAAATGGTTACTGGTTTAAGCCGTACTGGGTTGTAAAGTGGTCTTTACAATCAGGGGAGGATAATGAATTTCCAGAGTGCTCAGATAGCAGCATCCCTGTGCTCCCATGTCCCAGAGCCCTGTCAGAGGTCTTTTGTTCTGCCCACAGAGTGACCTTTAAAATGGTTTCAGCTCCTAGATTTCCCTGCTGTCATCACCATCGATGGCTAGCTGACACTCACACTCCGGCTCCCCCCAGCCACTCACTAACAATACTTTCTGACTTACTGACTGGCCTTTGGCAAGGATTTAAGTGTTGCCAAAGAATAAGTGAAAACGTTTGCAGTGATGTCAGCTCGTCAGCAGGGCCTGATAAAGAGACCAAACACAGCCTCTCCCAGCACGCAGTGCTGACAAGAAGGAAAGGAGGACCAGTTGTTTGGGTGGAAGTAGTTGTCTTTCAGGAATGTGAATGTCTCAATCCAGAGCCTGCACAGATATTCCCTGTGTTTTATAGAGTGTTAATGGGAGGTGAGGGGATTCTATGGCCAATGGGAAATGTCCGATTGGAAATATTTTCAAGACTTTATTTTAACTTACTCTGGTTTTCTGATGAGTTAGACGCAGTCACCTTGGGGAAAAAATGTCTTTAACAAAACCATAATCCTTTTTCTAGTGGTTGCTAAACTGAACATTTTCAGATGAAAATGAGAAAGAAAAGAAAATCTAAAAACCTTCTACCTTTGTCTGATTCTTTTATTATAGAAAATAAGTCAGGGACACCTGAGTGGCTCAGTGGGTTAAACGTCCCACTCGATTTTGGCTCAGGGTTGTGAGATCAAGCCCCATGTGGGCGTCGAGCTTACTTAAGTTTCTCTCTCTGGTTCCACCCCACACACACACACACACCCCTCATGCATGCACTCTTTTTCTCTCTCTTAAAAGAAGAAAAAGAAAAGAAAAGGAAGCAAATAACCTACGCATGATTTAACATAGACAAGGTTAAAGGAATTTATGGGATTTTTTGGGGGGGCGGGGGGGTCAGGAGGTGGTTGCATGAGGGAGAGAGAGTCCCAAATAGACTCTGTGCTGAGCATAGAGCTGGGCCCAGGGCTCAATCTCACAACTCTGAGATCACCACCTGAGCCAAAATCAAGAGCCAGGTACCTAAGCAACTGCGCTACCAGGTGCCCCAGGATATTTTATCCTCATCATTGATTTCAGCTAGCATCTCTGATTTTTATGGAATTACCTCTTTCTGTCTTCTATTTGGACATTTTCTATTCCTGGCCATATGCATCTCATTTTATTTTCCTTGGAAAGAAAAGGTCATGTGGATTTTTAATATTCAAGAGCACTGTTGAGAAGTTAAAAGCATTGACAAGATCCATATATACATGTACATACATGTATTTAAACTAAATTAAACTGCTTATTGTTTAGATTGCTACATTTTCTCTGTAAGTCCCATGAGCCAGATACCACTGGAGAAGTTAATAAGTTATAAGTTAATATGTACATTACCTTATTAATCATGTATAAGTTAATAAGTTGGTAAGTTTCTACTCAGTTCCTGCTTAGAAATGTTTCATCACCAATTACAGTGCTCTTGTCACTAGTTCATGAATTTCTTGTCTAGTCTCATGATTTGAGCTTTACCTTTCCTCCAGGTATTTCAGGTGGTTTGAAACTGGAAGAAAGGAAAAGGTCCGGACAGCGTTATTTTGTTAGTGATTATATTCAAAACCATTGTTACCATTATGACCCTTTACTCTTTGTGAAATATATCCACATGTCTTACCTCACTTGTTGCTCACAAGAGCCCTGGAAGTAGGCAGGTGGAGAGTACAATCTCAAGTTTTCTGGTCGGAAAACTGATAAGAATGTTATGGGACTTGTGCAGCATCCCACAGCTGGTGTTGGGGTGAGCGTTCTCCTGAGGTCTTCTGCATCCTGTATCATGCACCCTACTCTGTCAATAAATTAATAACAGTATTAGTAATAATAGAAGCAACACTTCAGATTTTAACACTGTTGCCAGGAAGGGTACAAAGCATTGTCATATATCCCATCTCACTTGGCCGAGCAGCATCTGGGGGTGGTGGGAGGGAGAGGAAGGTAACATCAGGTATGGTTGATTACATTCTGCAAACCAGCAAACTTCAGCAGAAGGAAGGTTAGTGGGATTCCCACAATAATCGATTGGTTCCTAAGATCAGCACTCAAAGAAGACAAAGGTGCACTTTTTCTTTAAATGACATCTTGGACAAATGAAATTGGACTAAATGTATTCTGAAGCATGGGACCATCCTCCCATGAGACCAAGACAGAAGTCCATAATCCTTTAGAAAAGGTCCTGTTCAAAAGGAAATTTAGGGTACAGTTTAAGATTAAGACTCACTGAATGAACTTACTTATTTGACCTGTCAGTGCCTTTGCCTAACTCAATTTGAATATTGATTAATAACCAGGAAAACCTCAGGAAACATGAGGTAAGGTATTGAACCAAAATTTCTTGGATGAATTGTCAGATGGGGTGAAAATGATCATATGACTACAATAAATGTTAAAATATGCAGTCACCAAAATCTAAAGTAGATGCCAGCCATCCTCAGTGGCCTTGTTCTCCTGCTGATAAACACTGTTCACAAGTCTCTTTGGCCACAGAGAACTTGTAGGAAGACAAAGCCCTGGGTACCAGGAATTCTAATGTAGACACAATCTCAATGGTAACAAAAAAGGAGATAAAGTGTGAGATAAATTTTGGAAACTGTCAAAGAGAGTGTGTAAGTTTATGTTAGAGGAAAGATTTTTTTTATTTCTTTACATAAAGCTTTTCCTAAATTAGAAGAATCAAGAACCAAAAGGAGATAAAGGACATGCTCTGGTATCATTACCATTTTGGATCCTTACACTTTTCAGTGAACAGGTCAACATGCATTTCAAAACTATAATAATAACATTCCTAGAAATTGGCACTATGTATAAAGGAACTAAAGTTAAAAGAATATTGCAATGTAATCCATTAAGCAACAGGACATGTCAATTACTGGAGATCTGGCTTCATGTGTAAAAAAGTATGTGTTAGATTACAAAAATGTTTCATGACCACTTGTTCACTCCTTAATCCCCATGGTCTGACTTCTGTCTACACCGTGTATTTACAAACTGCTCTCTCAGAAGGTACCACAGAACTATCTTTTTCAATGGGATCTGAGACACTAGGGATTGTAAACTGTTCTATTATTTTATGTACCACTAGAAAGAGGAAATACTGACAACTAAACTCCTTGGAGTGATTTGATAACGGATATTGGTGTTGAGTGAGGAGAAGTTCTGAGTGACTTTCTAGTCTTTTGTGTGGGAATGACTGGTGATAGCCAAATTATGTCACTTACACATTCATAAATCTTTGATAATTTCCTGTTGATCCATGTGGTAGGGTGCCACTAAGATGGCCCTAATGATCCCTGTCCCCTTGTATTTATGTCCTTGTATAATCCCCCCTTCTTTTAAGCATAGACTAGGCTTATTGACTCTCTTCCAAAGAAAAGAATATGGCAGAAATGATGAAATGTCACCTTTGAGATTAGTATATATAAAAAAACTGGCTTCCATCTTGGTAGATCCTTCTTATTTTTCTTGCTCTTTTGGTTTCTTGGAATTTTATTGCCTTTAAGTAAGCTCCCCATGGGGGCTCCACATGTGGCAAGAAACTTGAGTAGCTCTGGCCAATAACCAATGAGAAATTGAAAGCCTCTGTCTAACATCCTGGAACTGAATCCTACCAGCAACCACCTGAGTAAGCCAGAGAAGACTTCAGGTCCAGCTGATAGTTTGACTACAATCCCAGGAGAGACCTTGAGTCAGGGCCACATACTAAGCCATGCCCAGGTGCTTGACCCACAGAAATTGTATAATAATAAAAAAAACACAAAAACAGATCTGAAATCCTTGACATATTTTTTTGGAGCTCTCCATATCTGCTTTGAATCTTTCAAGCTTTACCTTACCTAGTCTCATCCCATGCATGTTATGGTAAAGCCTTTCGGACCAATTATAACTCCTGAAACCATTTTTCTTAGTTTTTCTCATGTATATTCTTCAGCTCAGAATGGCATTTTTTCCCTTTGTCCAGCTCTGAAAATTCTGGTCATCCATAAATAACCAGTTTTCATGCTATCTTCTCTTTAATGCCTTCTCTCTTTACCCAAAACGGAAATAATTTTCCCTATTAGTTCTCTTATGGCATCTTCTTCCTCCATAACAACATTTCTCTACAGAGTCAAAGGGACCTGGATTAGAATCATATATAGAAATTTGGGAGCCTTAAGCAAATTGCTTAATGTCATTGTTCTTCAGTTTCTTTATTTATTGCACGGAATAGTAGTATCTAATTTACTATGTTGCTAGCACTTAGTGTAACAGATGGTATAAGTATGTATACAATAATAATTAACTGGTTCCATTATTATTACTTTATATTGTAGCCAATTTATTTGTACCTATTCACAGTTATTTAAATATATAGAGCTCTGATGAAATCTTGTTAGGGCTTCTAAAGTGTTTTACACAATTCTTTTTATATAATAATCATCCAAGTTATGTTTGCTGATTTTTTTTATGTTTGCTGAATTTAATTGAATGATTACTAGTTTTACATACTAAGCTATTCTGGCCACAGTAATAGAAAATAAATATAGTGAAATTTAAATAAATACCAAGAAAAATTTATGATGCTGGTGGTATCATTAAGACAAAGATTATAAAGATGATAATCTGCCTCTATCTTCTAAAAAGTAACATCTTTGTAATGGTCTCAGAAGATAGTAGATAGTAGAATATTTTTAAGGGTCGTGAAGTTGTCTAAAGGTAGGGAGTTGGATTTTTACATTTAGTTTTTAGATTCAGGGGACTCACCATTGACAAGTGTTGCCTAGTGGTACTGACAGGTTTAGTTAGGGAAACTGGAAGGGCGGATGAAGACCCAAGAGAAGACAAACAATGTACCCCCATTGCTTAGAATGTGTTCTGTCTTCACTACTGTACTTTTGCCACCTGCCTGCCTGGGGTTTAATAAGCACAGGGACCCAGAACAGTATAAATAAAAACCAAATATTCTGGTCAATAAAAAGGTGAATTAAAGCAAAAGCAAGAGAATGTTTAGAACATAATCAGAGGCAAATGAAGAGTTAGAATCTTAAAAGACTATATTAACAAACTTGTTCCAGCAATCAGAGTAGTTTGTATCAGAACAACTGTCCTGCTGAAAACAACTATAAACATTGGACAAAATACACAGAACTACTTTTGAAGGCATTAGAGTCATCAAAGCAGGCAGAATTTGCAAAGAGCTACAAGACCTGAGGGAAGGAAGCCACCTCAGTGAGCTCTACATTTATCCAGGCTTTTTCCATGCTTTGTGAAGTCTTGTGGAGAGGATGGGGGAGGGAGTTCAGACTAAGTCCTAGTTGAGGAGAGGAGTTGGAGATTGGTGTTCAGAGCTATCATATGGCTGGAACATGAGAAGCAAAAATCCCAAAGAAGAGGGAAACCAGGGAGAAGTGAGCTTTAGGTTTATATGCAATTTCCCCTTTGGGTTTATATGCAGCTTGCCAACTCCTAAGCTATATGTGAACAGGAAAAAAAAAAAAAAAAAAGACAAACCCAGCCAAGACAAAACAAAACAAGCAACAACAACAACAACAAAAAAAACAAAAACACAGAAGCTGAGAGACTATCAAGAGGAACAGAAAGTTCAGTAGTCCTGTGATACTTGAGAGACAAAAGTTGGAGTTTAAACTCAGCCAGGTAGAAGAATTCTGGTAAAAACACAACAGGTTTTCAGTTAAGACTCAGAACCTCCACATCCAAGAGTAAGGGCTCTGCCCTAGGAATAAGGACAAAATATAAACACTTTGTTTCTAACAAAGCCTAAATCCAATCCGCAGCAAGATGAAGGTGACCTGCTATATTCCATCTGTTCTGTGGGAGAATATTTATTCTTGTGGGGGAAAATACCATCATCCAGAGGATCTTTGACATTTTTTTATGCATAATGCCCTATATTCAATTAGCAAATCACAGAGCCTTAGGGAAGAAAAGACTAAAGAACCAAATATCAAGAAAAACAGAGACAATAAGTGACTCAAATTTTGGGATTATCAGATGATGACTTTTTAATTTATTTAATTATCATTGTGGTAACATATATATAACATAAAATTTACCATTTTAAGCATGTTTAAGTATACAGTTCAGTGGCATTAGGTACTTTCACTTTGTTGTGAAACCATGACCACCATCTATCTCCAGAATGTTTTCATCTTCCAAAAGTGAACTCTCTTTTCATTAAACAGTAACTCCCTCTTTCTTCCCTGTCCCCTAGCTTCTGGAAGCCATCATTCTACTTTCTGTGTCTATGAATTTGAAGTACCTACTTTAAGTACTTCATATAAAGGGAATCATACTTGCCTTTTTGTCATTGGCTTATTTCACTTAGTTTAATGTCTTCAAGGTTATCCATGTTGTAGCATGTCTGAATTTTCTTCCTTTGTTAAGACTGACTAATATTCCACTGTGTTTATCTATCATCTGTCAGTAGACAGTTGGGTTGTTTTTATCCTTTGGCTATTGTGAACAATGCTACTATGAACATGAGTGTACAAATATTTCTTCAAATCCCTGCTTTCAACTGTTTTTAGTATATATGCAGAAGTGAAAATTCTGGATTTCCTATGTAATTCCATGTTTGACAGACAAGAACTTTTTTAAAAAGATATAATAAATATGCCTGAAAAGTAAAAGAAAAGATGAAGAATTTCACCAGAGATACAGATCTTTTATTTTCAAAGACTCAAATGGAAATCTTGAAAAATACTCTAGTAAAAATAAGAATTCAGGAGGTGGATTTTCAATCCACATGTTATATTGTCAACATGTATCTTCTTAATTGTTTTATAAATATTTAAATATGATGGAACATATTTTTTCCTACTACATTGCTGTACTATCCTAGTACATAGTAGGTACTTCATATTATAATTAATTGATTGAATAACTACAGAAATAATAATAGCATATTTTTGCTAAGAGAAACCATACATTTTTTTTAAATTCATTTTAAGCAACTAAAATAATCATAATTTACCAGAGGCCAGGCACTTTGCTAGGTGCTTTCTATACACTAATTCAAAGTATTCTCACAACAACCTGTGTGTGGGGGGGGGAGCCCTCATCCTTCCCATTTTACTGATGCATCAATCAAGGCCAAAAAGTTTATGTAACTTGTCTAATGTTTCCTAGGTTGTAGGAATTTGAACCCATGTGATCTGTGTCTAGATCTTTACCTCTACATTACTTGAAAAGAAATATTCTTTTTAAGAAACATGAATTATTCTGTTTTGGCTGACTGGCTAGTTGCAATTTTAGAAAATAAATGAAAAATTGTGAAGCAAAATTGCTTGGTGACATGTACCAGGGCACTAAACTCTTCTCATAATATGACCTTTACATCTTTTCAGATGTTCCTTCTGGACAATGGCATACTACTTGATGTATTTTGGCACAGGCTTTGTTATGTATATTTGACATAAAAGAAACAACACCATGATGAACAGAATGTCCCATCTTTCTCCTTGAACTCCAAATTGCCCAGGGCCACAGATACAAAACATAGGTTTAAGTTGCACTCTCCACTTCCTCCTTTCATGTTTGTGGATCTCATTCGTAGGATGCTGACATTTTACCTTTTCTACATCCTTGACTTCATTTCTCCCTTTACCCCATCATTTATTTTAAATGTTTAATCTTTTTGCTACACCTCCTCAGAGCATGATAAATTTTGATGGCCAATCTCTTCTCCAGTGATGAGACATTCCTTGGGAAATCCATTTCTTTCAGCCTTGGCAGGGAAGATCATACATTTATTACACAGAACAAAGGGAGTATTCTTCAGGGCCTTAAGATTCCCAATATATTTGCTTTCAGCTCTCTTTTCCTCAAACTCTTTGTTCATCCAGGTTACATTTCAAAGTGCTCCCACATCCTATTTTAATCTCTTGTTTTGGACCCTTCAATATAAAGGATCCTTTCATTGTTTCTTCCCTTGTTTGTTTGTCTCTTTTCTTTCTAGAAAAAGAAGCTACTCATTTCAGACAGAATTAAAATGAACAAAACTAAAAGAACAGCTCCTTTTGTGATAGAGGACAGTCATTTTATTAAGTATTTCTTAAATGTCTCCCTGGTTTTAGACCCAATTCCCTAAAGTTTATATAGCTTTCTGATATAAGAGATGAAGGGCAAACAACATTATTCCAGCTAAGAATAGATTTCTGCATCTTTTCTATATTTATGCTGTTTCTTTACCAGACTTAAAAGAACACTTGTAACCCACCAAGCAAATAGTATTTAGTGGCTGCCCGTTTATACACAGGCTTCTGTTAAGTAACACAGAAGAATGCATTAGAAAGACACAGCTAAAAAAAGAAAGAAAGAAAGAAAGAAAGAAAGAAAGAAAGAAAGAAAGAAAGAAAGAAAGAAAGAAAGACATAGCTTTGGCCTTCTAAAAGCTTCATTCTGCAATGAAATAACTGTATGAGCAAAAATTATTGTCTCAGTCACATGATTCTATTAAGTGTTTATGAAAAAAATCCTTTGACAAGCAACTGCAAAAATGGTAGAGATCTGACCGGAAAACAAATTTGTGTTTTCAATACCTCCATGTCTCTTCACATCTCCTGTAAAACCATTCTCAATCACAGGAAAACAAACCACAAAAACGAAGGGACTTTCCAGACAGAAGCAAATTGTCCCCATAGGAAATAAAAATCTTCAAAGTGTCCCTTTCATTGAACTTGTTTCTTTTTCTACAACAAATGGACACGTCGGACATAAAATTTAATTGAGACATACTGAAGTGAGGGTCTGGCTTACCTGAGTAGAGATTACATCCATTAAGGAGACAGCAAGGCACTAACAACGCATCGACTACTTTATATCACAGAATACTAAACTTCTAGTCACCGTCATCTCTTTGGACTATCATTTATTTAAGATTTCAGCAGCCTCCTATTAAACTCTGCTGTGTGATTCTATTTTACACTTCTTTTCCTGTGTGTTTGTTTTAATTTAAGAGCCAGTATGCATATTGACAATTCTTTGACAGCAAAGGTAAAACCACCAGGAGTGTATCTGTTTATTGAGGACTGACAGCTTTATAGCTAACATAAAAATAATCTAATGTTTATTGGAGCAAATGTTTGGACTGAGGATTAAGTGAAACTAGTGAATAGAGAAAACCTTTTCATCCTATTCAGACTTTTCAAATAAGGTCTAGAATCAACTACATAAAAACTTTTTGTGTTGATTTCTTTAACGCTCTTCCCTTAATTTGTGCCACTGCTCACTCCCTTCTACTTCGCTTCCCCAAATTCTGTTTTACGACAGGGGTTTTGAAGTAAGTAAAACCTTGAAGAGGAAGATGCTACCGTTCAGAGATTCATTGCTAGAGCATTTACATGGGCCATGCAAACTTTGCAGATAACAGTAAAGCAAAATCTAAACCTCTTTGCTTATCACATAAACTGTCTTTTCTGCTGTTGCCTATAACTTAAGTCTCGTAAGAGCTCTTAAATTTTTTTAGTCTTGGTTTTTGTTTTTGTTATTTTTAATCATGTCGGTGGGGAAGGGGAACAGACTTCTCTAAACTGCTTTAAAACTAGTTGTAGGGGCACCTGGGTGGCTCAGTCAGTTAAGCATCTGCCATTGGCTCAGGTCATGATCCTGAGATCCTGGGATCAAGGTCCACGTCCGGCTCCCTGCTGGGTGGCAAGTCTGCTTCTCCCTCTACACTTCTCTCCCCACTGGTGCTCTCTTGCTTGCTCACTCTCAAATAAATTAATAAAATATTTTTTTAAAAAAAATAGATAAATAAAACTGGTTTCAGACTGTTACATTGTTTTTCAGTTTCACCTATAGCTAAATAGATTTTTGTCTTTATTTTAAATGAGACATTTGAAAGGTTTCAGAAAATAAGCTGTTCTTTCTGTCAGTAGAAATATTACCCATTTGAAAATGATCTGTTAGGTTAAAAATAGTTCACCAAATTATTGTTAGACTAAGGATATTTCACTTTACTTTTTTAAACTTGATACTAGTTATAATTACTACTAATATCTCTTTTCCTACATCTTTCCTCCAAAACATAAAGCTAAACTCATCCTAGCAACGTTCAGGTCACTATTGCTTTTCCTCTCTTTACCACTCTTCCCTACCCCCACCCTGTCCCGATCCTATTTTAGGTTGAGTTAAGTAAATGGGAGAAAAAAAATTAGGCAACTTGTTAAAAGGTCGCTTGCTAAGGAGAAGCTGCAGAGCTAGAAATGGAAACCAGGTTGACCGGCTGACTCCAGTGCCCCGAGGCAGTTATATAAAGTGCACTGGCTCTTTCCCTTTGAAAAATATGTGTACCTCCTGACAACGCTGAAATGTGAACATTCACATAACTCAGTTTTCAATTTCATCCCTAGAATGAAATGTCCCTATGGATAAGGGTAGGTTTTTATGCAAGTGTGCTGCGGCATAGCATACATGTGAATAGACCAAAGAAATTCCAGGGATGTCAGAATCTTGCAGCAGCTGACAATCTGATACCAACTATGTATCTAAAGCGAATTAACATGTCGCCACCAGGCAGTAGTGAGCTATTCAAGGGTCAGGATCCTTTCGCAGCTATCTTGATGTCCCTGGGACCCGACATAGTGTTTGAATCTCAGACAGAATTCAACAAATGCTTGTTGAACTCAGCTAAACTAGATTAAAATTTTTAACTGTTACAAAAATGGTTTTGGTCCTTTTTTTTTATTTAAAGAAAATAGCATACTATTTCTTTGAAGTGTCTGCAAAGTGTCTACTTCATTACTAAGTAGAACACATAATGTATTCCTCAACAGATTTTATTTCTTCTTAATTCCTTTCTCATCATGTCCATGGTGGTGGTGATTGCCTAGATTTTGTGTTATAATGTGTTACCATGCAGAGATTGGTAGTAAATTGGCGTTAATGGTGTCTATGGAATTTTCATTTTGTTCTTAGGACATCAACTTACTACCTCTTCCTAAGAGCCAACTTAGTGACTTGTGTGCCCTTCTGATTTACATGGTGCTGACACTTTACTTAAAGGAGAAAAAGCATCTCCTCCCTTGATCAGACACCACTGTCATCCTTTGTGACATTTCCCATGACTCCTTGGCATTTCGGCTACACTTGTTCTGTGGGTATTATGTACATGCTGCGTTGCATGTGTGGAGTCCTTCTCTTCTTCCCCACACCCTCCAGGCCAGTCTGCATGAACTGCCTACCACTTTTCAGGCACAGTTTTTGGTACCACCATGGTTGTCCGACTTACTCTGTGCATTTGCCTCCTGGTTGCTCCTCTGGGTTGAGGACGGGAATCTCAGGGTGACAAACAGTTGGCTGCTACTGTTGCCCCAAGAAGGGCTTCATTTAGGCATGTGACTCTCACTGCAGACACTTCATGCATCCACAATGTCAGTCTCAGATCTACGCCAGCCCCAGTTTAGAAATAAACTCTTTCTCAGTCTTGGGCTTCTCTGACTAGGAATCTAGAGGTAACAAGTAACCTCTTGTAAATCCATCCTTCTTTTAAAACCCAAACCAAAAACTTCTTATGACATGCTAAGTCTACGTGATTCACATGTCATTTTACACTTTCTTTAAGACACCTAGACCTTTGTTGGGGTCTGTCAGGTGAGCAGAATTGTGTCCAGGTATGCTGTACTCTCACGCCAAGAAGCTGGACTCAGAACTTGACCTAAGGAGTCAGGTAACACAACAAAACTCTGCCCCAAGCAAAATGTTGCTCAGAATGGAATTGGTTGACTTGTAACTTAAATTGACCAAACTGATCACTTATTTATGATCCTTGGGACTTAAGAACAAAGTTAAAATCATTTTCTAAGCTATATACCACTCAGCAGCATTTTAAAATCATGTTCTAATTTTGTTTATAAAAAGGCAGTTTCCCTCAAAGCCCCTGTAACAAAAAGCAATTTAAATAGATTATTTTTTATTGTATCTTTAAAGCGATTATAAAAAGCTATAGTCATATGGGGTGGCCTGGGAATTCCTTCATTTCCTCTTGATTCACAAGGCCGTAATAAATAAAGTTTTCACCGGAAAGGTCTAGTGGCCTCCAATAATATAAGCATGGTGTATGCAAAAGACAAATGTGGTAAATGCATAAACTCTCTTGTGAGTAAAATTTGGATTATTTGAAATTTATGAGATTCTTATACTGTTGATGTTTTTAGTCCATGTTATGTACTGAACCACTGACATAAACAAACCTTTAGTTTTTATTACTTAGACGAGAGTCTTATTTTATTGGGATGTTTATATACCTTGTCAATAAGGAGCTCGACAGTTAAATGTTTAATTCATTACATAACCATATTTCCTAATCAGCCTGAAACAAGCATATGACATTTGGTGTTGTGACTCTGTTAAAAGATGGTGGTGTCTGTTAAAAGATTCATTGCAATTCATGTTATTAAAACTTGATTACAAGTAAGGTTTTTTTTTCTTCTTTTGTGGAAATAAGACTCTTGGAGAAAAAGGAAAAAGTGAACAGCACTAGCTAAGAAATAAACTTCCTACTCATTTCTACTCCCTTGTTAATACTCCATGCACCTGCCCCTGACCTATGTGGTATTTTATCTACATGAGCCTTGGCCACAGACATTTTTACTTATTTGCCTTGATGCTTGTTGACTAACGCTTCCATCTCTGTCAACTATTTATTTTCCTTTGAGGTGACATCATATTCACTTTCCAAGTCTGTATTTTTTTTCATAGCCCAATAAAATGAATATGTTTCATGACCTTCTTTGATTTGCTTCTTCTCGCCATGTTTTATCTAGTTCTTTACTGATCCCCACAAGTATTTTACTCTAGTTCTCTTGAAGGTGTGTGTGAGTTGATGAAGTTCCACTGCATAATAAAACCAAGCCAAAACTTGCCATTCAAAAGATAAAGCCAGAAGAGAATAAAGACCATGTGTCAATACAGAGAACAAGACTGACTGCAGTGATTTTTTTCCCTGTTCGGTATTTAAAGTTATTTCTATGGAAACTGCACGTGGACTTCTGAGGACTGAATTTGACCCTGGGGATGTACACAAGTAACTCTGAAAACATTTGGTCCATTAACTTTGGGTTCATCATATACTTCTGCCTATGCTTTGCCTTAACTTCTAACTGCACATACCATGGCTTGTGTGAGACCATCATGGTCTTCCTGCTGAGGGATTTTGTGTGTCTCCTGGGGTTGGGGAAGGGGACAGAGGGTAAAGAGGGATGGGAAGAGGCTTCTTCTTCAGGATGATTGCAAGGTACAGAATAGCCTGTTAGCTTCCTGGCTGCTTGGAAGTGTGAACCCCAGACTCTTGCACTGATAGTGTGTGTTCAGATTTTCCCTATCAGTGACTTTGCCAGGACAAAAACAGTTTGCCTGTCTCTGCTACACTCTGCCTCTGTTTTCCCTCAGAATACAGCTGTTTCAGAGATTTCAGATTAAGAAGTTCTTTTACGTTCCCCACACAGTACAGAGAAGTAATCACAGTATCTTTGCCTGTCTGTTGCCTGTTTGTATCCAGACCTTTCAGTTTTATTTGAGCTGAACATATGTGCATATGTGTATGCTTAAAGATGATATTTTTACTTTTTTTAAACCTGGGGAAAAATGTAAATAAAGCCAGTAGAAGACCCCATTTCAGAGGGTAAGGGCGCCACAGAAAAGCAAGGATTAGGAAATAAGAACATGAGAGAGGAGTTTTAGCAGGAGGGAATTAGTGACAACTAGTGTAAGATGCGGTGAGAACTGTGATAGTGGTAAAAATATATTTTTCCCTAGTAGCAGTCCTGGTGGTATCAGACAACCGAGAACTATTTCAGAATTCATGATACCAAAAATGAATCTGACATACTGCTTTTAATTTTTTTAAGAACTATTATGTTGAGAAAATGGAAATAGTGAACATTTGTGTGCTGATGGATTAAACTTCAGAGTTTTAAATACCAAAACTCACAGAACAAAGGTACAAATTAAGCTTTTGCTACATGAAGGTACCACTTAATCTGTCCAATTATAGATTTTTTTCCAGAGGATCACTAGCTGGATGGTGTCCTCTCCTTGCCCTGCAGTTGCCTGCACTTTGGATATTTCACAGTTTATTAGCAATTCAAACACAGACCAATTTTTCTATTTATTTAATACTTGACCCCCATTTTGTTGGAGGAGGGGTATGTTCCAGCTCTTGAATGTGGGTTTTCAATTACCCATGTGGCCTGCCTCCCATTAGCAGGAATAATTGGGAACTGGATGTACAGAAATCAGATTCACAGCCATTGAGAAATTCTGCTAGACACATGAATTTTATAGGCCTCTGTGAAAGTCTCTTCAAAAAGATCATGTTTTTGTAGAGATTGCAGCTATGAGCCCTCAGATACGCTCTTTCTCTCCCACACATATTTCTCTCTCCTAAAACATAAATTTGGCTTATGGGACTCATCCCATGAGCCACCAGCATAATTTTTGGTCCTCTGGTAATAGAGTTCTGTGGGGGAATAGTTGATGGTCCCACTCTAACTCAGAGTATTTATAACTATTTATCTAGTTACACTAATTTTTTTTTCAGACTATCACTTAAAAAGATATATAATCTCTTTTTAAACGTTTTCATTGAAGTATAGTATCATACAGAGAGTACACATAAACGTACAGTTTCAGTGAATTTTCACGAGCTAGATACCCAAGTCTCTAGCACTCAGATCAAAAAATAGAAAATTTTCAGCTCCCAGAAGCCTCCTGGTCCCTCCCTCCATTCCCTTCTGCACCCGGTCCCCACCAAAGGTAAGGACCATCCTGATGTTGACTCTTTAATTTTCAAATATCACATCATTTTCTCACCAGGTTTATTGGCTGATTTTTGTGGGAGAGCAAAGGAGGGTGGTTAATCCCCTATAGCTGACTTCTTTGCATTGTGGGATTTTCCTAGCTGTTAATTATTAACTTTTCCTTAAAATAAAACTTCCATTGTGTAAGGAGAAAAGCTCCACAAGCACAGTACATGTGATATAAATCACTTTTATGTCTGTGAAACAGCTGAGTTTACATTTTTATTACATTGTTTGAAAAAGTATCTTTTCATCTGGAAAGAATCAGTTTAAAATGTGATTGTCAACACAACTAAACCAGTTTTCTGTTTAAAATGGCTGCTGGTGGAGCGAAGAACCATAATTAAGCCAGATTTTTCTCAGTAGATATTAGTTACTAAAACCTAGAGGCTTTCAATAAGATTTGTAAAAGAAATTTCTAGACTTTAAAAGGCAGTTAAAGTGTTTTTGTTTAGATGGAGGAAGTAAATATGTAATGAACAAGAATCTTATTGTAAAGTCCAGAATGTTTCCCTGTGAAAGGCAATTTAGTGGTATAGTTTTAAGTTCCATCCAAAATAATGCATGCATTTATAAAATGTTACCTCTAGGAATACGTTAGTTTGATGCTTACTTACTAATTAGCAACTTACAGATAGCATAATTTTCTCTCTAAAAATTTTTAGATTTAAATAATTCTGGGAGGATCCATTTAGAAATATAATACAATTCAATTAGATTAGCCATTCTAATAGAAGCATAAACAGTAGTTTTAAAGCCTGTAGTCATTTGCTTATGTTTGCTAAATTTTGCTATTTGTTATGAAATTTAAAAAGAAAAAAACGAAGGACAGATCTTTTGATGGTATTTCTTGCTACATTTAAATTTGAACTCTATTATTAAATGAAAACTGATATAACGTGTTTGTTTTATTACTGAAATACCATCTTTGGAAGATGTAATACAGAATTTGACTATACACATCCCTTTTTTCCAGTACTGTGATGCAATGATATATATGTAGTTTTATAATAGTCCAACATTCCCAAATTCCTGCTTTGAAAAGTTTGTTTTTCAAAACGTAGGACAATCATCACTGTACAATTGTGTGTGCTCACTAACCTTTCATCTTAAACCTGGTTTCCCAAATCCCATTATTTTGTGGCTTTTCTAACAGGACTTATTTTTGTACCTTCCAAAGTGTTGCAGGCTTTTTGGAGAACAAAAATTCTCAATGATCCATAACTGGGTGAACTATCTGTTTAAATATGGGCAGAACAGAAACCATTTTTAATATCCAATACGGGCTCATATGCCAAAGAATTTTGGGAATTCAGTGCCGAACCCATAGTTTTTTGTTGTTCTTTTTTTCTTTTTTGCGAGCTAAAGCAGAATAAATTAAACATTTTACCTGACAAGAGCAGATGTGGCAGGACATCAAAGGCAGAAAGATAGAAATAGATAATTTACAGATTAAAACAGAATAATGCACCAAGAAAACCAGAATAATGCACCAAAACCCTCAAAAATTAGGTTTAGAAATAACTGAAATTTTTGTATAGATTTGAAACTCTGATGATGATGATTTATTATGGTTCGGACGTTTCCTTTGAGCTAGCTAATAATTATTATTATGCTATTACCTTAGAATTGTCCCTGTCAATATACTTATACCCTAAAGATGCCACCGCCATGCTTCAGAAGGAAAATTTAACAAAAACACTCCTAGATGCTAGGGCCAGAGGATATTAAATGTCACCCTACAAAGTTGGGGATCTTGTCTTTAAAGCTCGTAAATAGTACTTTGCACACCCCTTTACTTTTTTGTTGTTGTTGTTTAATCAACTATTTGATAGTTTCTTTGATGAAGACTGATAGAAATAAATTTTTTCAGGAGAAAAGGTGCTAGCAAAATGAAAGCATAATGACCATCACGAGTACCAAAAAGCATCAAAAAGTAGAAAGCATATGAGCATCAAATTCTCAACAGTTTTCTTAAGAAGACACTTCATGTTTCTTCTTCATTCTAACCTTTGTCCTTTTTTCCCTAAAGATACTTGCTCCACCCATACTCCCCCCCCCAAAAAAAATAACAACTATGAAATACTTTAAGCACAACAGAATCAGTAGCAGAACCTCAACATCAAATGACTCCTACTATTCGTTTCACTGAATTTAACTATTTATAAGAGATTATCATAGTGATATGATATCAGGATTAATTCCAAGTACTTCAACTTCCTGTAGAGTTTTTTTATTTCTGTAATAGAGTTAATATTTTGTATGTATTATACTCATCAGCTTGTAAATGAAATTAAGCAGACATTAACAAATAAGCCAAATGCTAAAACATCTTTGAAATAAAATCCGACAAGGAAACAACAATAAAAACAAGGAAACATTAGGTAAATATCTTTTTTTCTGGGAAAGCTGTAGATAATTTATTTGGTTGCAGACACAGTAAAATTAGTAAAACCAAAACTACAAAAATCCCATTTTCACCTGGAATTTATAATTTGACAAGTCCATTTAAGCCATAAACCCTACGGTTGGAAAACTGATCTTTTGTAGGTAAGTAAAACAACTAAAGAGAAAGCAATGACTTACTTTTCATGAGGGTCAAACCAGTGAAACAAGTTTAGTTCTCAGGGATATGAGGTCCTCTTAGGGAAGGAGAAAGAGAGATGACAGCAAAGCACGCACTTTCAATATTAATAGAATCCAAAGATTTCCATCACGATTTTAACCATATGCACGGACACATTCCTTAGTTGGTTTGAAGCTAAGGAGCATTTTAAAGGCTAAGTACTTTCTATGACTATAAAGAAGATGTTTGGAGCCTTTTTGTTTTTTGACACAGACAGACGTGGCATGCCTGTCCTCCGTTGCAGCGGTCATCCAGATTAAAGGGCCGTGTGGTGCTGGGGCTCAGGTGATCCAGAAAGGGGGTGGGCTACGGGAAGGGGGCACCCCCGGCCGCCTGCCTCCCCAGCTCAGCCTTCCATAACCGCCGTTCTTTGTTGAGAATTGTTGGCAGTGGCAGCAGTTTGCAGCTTCAGATAAGAGCCGCAGTTCTCAGGTAATGCCCTCGATCAGAGCCCTGATGACAGACCGTGGAGTGCAAGTTTTTTCAGGTGCTCTGTTTGCTCAGTAATCCTCCCGTGCCAATCCCCTCCGAAGAGTGAGCGGGACCCATCGGTAATGGACATCAGCCATTAAGCTCATAATATTTGTCATATATCAGGTTACTGCTTTGTTACTCCCAAGTGATGAATGGATGCTGTTATGCTTTAAGAAAATAAAGCAATGCTGTAAATATGTCTGAGCTTATAAAAGTAGCCACTTCATTTCTTCCATTTCTTGAAAAATAAATGCAGAGTGCCTGAGAAATGCTGGTCTTTTCCTTTCGAAGTACAGAGAGCAATGTGCTTTAAGTTAGTGTTTGCAGTTGCTTAGGGTCCACATCAAACAAATTACTCGAGTGTCTACACCTCGAGTCGCCTTGGTTTGGTACAGCTAAGTTTACGCATTGCTCAAGCATTCTGATTAAAACAGACATGCTTGCGAGGAACTATTCAAAGAAACCATTTGTCCCAGCCTAAGAAAATCCAAGCAGGGAATTTAGGTGTTAAAAATAGCATGAGACCAAAGCAGTTCTTCATCTTAATTGTTCCTAGGTTAACTAGACATGTTTCTGCATCAGAAGAAGAAGTAATAATTTCTTAAAACTTTTTCATGTGTTTCAGTAAGAAAAAAGTTTCTAGAAGATGATATTGTACTTAATATTATTTTGTACACAACTTTGGCATCTGTTTTGTTCAAGTATTTGTACAGTTATTTGGAATAATATTAATTCAGTTTAGTGCTTTCACGCTTTTCATATTTTCTAAATTAATGTCCATTTCCGCACTAGTTTTTTAATTTTCACAAGAGTTCATCCTTTTTGAAAACATCCTGAAATTGAACTCTAGAACTTGCACGCTAAGTGAGGTTTTTGTAAATTTATAAAAATTCCATTGGCCCCATTGTAAGGAAGGAAAAACTAATGGTGAAATTAATTTATATTACCTCAAAATCCTGAGATAATATAATAAGTCGGGACCCTAGCCAGGATGAGAAAAAATAACTGCTCTCCTATAGTTTTTTTTTTTCTCCTAGAGTTTTTATAACTTCTCAGGATATTCTAAGGAGAATATATTTGAAAGGCCATTTTCCTGACTTTGTCTTAATGGCATCTCTCTCTTCCCCTCTTCCTTCTGCTGCTCTTGCCAACTCTCACAAAATTTCAAGTCCCTGAGAGCAGGTACTTCATGTTCTACATGATTCCAACTCATCTGGGGCCACCAAACAAATGTTAAAGAACACACTGCCATGACACTGTAACTTTCATTATCAAGGCTCCCAGTGTTGATTCTGCAACCCTCAGGCAAGAAAATTTAGGAAGGACAGTGACTCATTATTGCCCAGGGAGGTGGGGCCTCGCCTCCATCAGTTCTACAGGGGCCCATGGCATGGCCCAGAATGTGTCCTGTATGACTCTGGAGTCTGAGGTCAGGGTGGTATGCCAAACTCTTTCAGAGTTTCCCCATCTGACCCCACTTCCATTCTTCATGCCATTTTTTCCCTTCTTTTCTAGATGGCTCTTAAAAGGAGTTTTAAAGCGCTGGTCCATCCAATAGGATAAAGGGAACCGAAATTGTACAGGACCTCTATGGTCCAAGAGAAAAAGAAGTAGAATGATCTCAGGACTCCGAGAAAGAACTTCACAAAGACACTGTTGGAGGGATTAAATGAAGCATATGAACTCTGCCTCCAGAATGATGTATGTCCCTGGGAATTTAGACACCATTTAAGGATATTCTGGATTCATTTTGTGACAGTTCTCCTGATTAGTTTTCAAATGGAGCTCTTCTACAGAGCCGGTTCTGAATAGACCTGTCCTAATTGCAGGTATATTACAGAATATCTTTTTTAGTGAGTTATCTATAGAAAAGAAAATAACTTCTGGCTTGCCTCACATTCAAGTATTCAAAACCAGGTATTTTTTAAATGCCCATCTATCGACTGTATTTTAAGAATAATATAGTTGCTTGAAACGTGCCAAACAGCAGGGAACAAGGATAATTTTTAACGAGTGCCTACTCTGTTTCTGGGTTCTTTAAATACATTACATTATGTGATCTTCACAACAACCTTTGAGGTAGATTTTATTGTCCCCATTTTATAGGTGGAAACCAAGGTGCCTGAGGTCCCACAGCTAATAAATAAATCCAGGCGTGTCTGATTGCAGAGCTCATACTCTTTCCTATACTCCAGGGTGTCTCCCAAGAATCAAACCCAGGAGCAGGGTCTTAAATGACTAGAAATATCACATTTGTCCCCAAGAAATCATATTCATTGATACCACATTTTGTTTCTATCAAAATGCTTCACTTACCAAAGCAAAATTTCAGTATCTGTTTCCAGCTAGTCTCAAGTCGCATAACCTGTACATTAAGCACTTAATAGAGACTTGTAAGATTCCCCCAACTTCACCACAGTGGTACTTTGTAATATAAACATGCATTAAAGAAATGAGAGCTCAAACATCCATTTTCCACAGGTGTTACCTGTGCATGTCTGTTCTTGCACCTTCATTATTCTTCTTGCAGGGTGACTACATCTGGCCTCTTGAAAATGCTTTCATCAAAAGAATGCTTTAATATAGAACCTGAGCATGCAAAGACAACCAACTTCAAATTGAACTTAAATTATGCAGGATACTGACACACTGATCTATATGCTCTGTTTTTCGTATTGTAGTTTTAAACCATTTAACAGCGGTGATGTTAGTAATAATTTGTATTCCAGTAGCATCATTTGGTAAGAAGCTCAAATAGCTTTAAGGCTATGTCTCAATAATCCTCTGGGGTAGATGAAGGAAAATATACACACACCTCTACTTTTCACGTGCAGAAAGTCAAGCATAGCAGGGTTACTTTCTAGATGACTGCCAAAGGGTTGTGTCAGACTATTAAACATATGTAGATGAAACCACCAAATATATATATATATATATATATATATAGTGTTTGATATTTGATTTTGTTTAATATGGTTTTATTGTCAAACCCAAGGTCCAAGTGGAATCAGAATTCCAATAAAGATCAAAGGAGCCCGAGGGCATGTGGTTCACTCTGCTTCACTCACAAGCAACCTCCTTTATGTCAGAGAGGAATGGTCAGGTCTTAAATGAATTTCCCTGCTCTGTTCCTGTAGGAAAATTGACCACATATTCTTGAGCCAGTTATGTACTCCATAAGGGTACAGTACCCATTGAGACACCGTGTTGGTCCATCTTTCCCTGGCAACCACCCTTAGGTAGCGCCAGTCAGGTAAAGGAATTAGTAGAATAATTTATTTCTACTTTCATCATTTCATGTGGGAATTGGGAACAGTAAAAATAGATGATATTCACAAAGCAGCCAAGAATTCATTTTAGTTATCAGTTCCAATGTTGTACCTCTTTGTTCCCTCCATAAAACATTTTTAAGAAACAAACTGCCAAATGTGTAGTGTAGAGTAAACATACAGAACCCTGGAACTCTGTTTCCTTATCTCAAAATGAAATCATGATAGCCAGCTTGGGTAAGATAGTAAGTGGCACATGGCAAGTGATCAGTCAGTGTTTCTTTTCCCATCTCTCGTCCACTCTTGTGGAAGGAAGAGACATAAAGCTGAGCCTGTGCGGTTTGGCTCCTTTTTCTATTCCCACTCTTGTCTCTAGAAATTGTCTGGTTGGCCTTAGCTTGCAGATCTGTTTCTAAAAGGAAGGGCTGGGCTCTACCTGGGGACACCTAAGATGTCAATCTAGTGATCTCAAACCCCAAGAGATATTATGGTTGGCCTTAAAGCTATCAGGAGAGGCAAGGTTAGCTCCAGAAATGACAGGGTGCTGCTTAGGGCAATTTCAAGTCATTCTCACATAGAACCATCACCATCCATGAGCTAACTTTCAAGATCTCTCCACTGCAGAGAATATAAATCAACCAGATCCAACATTCTGATAGCACAGGGTCATCCAGACTGCATGAGTGTGTAAGTTTCTATGAGGAACTATTAAACTTCTTGCATAACAGGCCTGATTTAAAATACTATCTCTTGGGGTTTCATAGGTAGCAGACCCCCTCCTTTGCTGTGATCTATTGAAAGTCAGCCCTCAGCACAAGGGTGTGTTTTTTAAAAAGAAAGAAAGAAAGAAAGAAGGAAAGAAAGAAAGAAAGAAAGAAAGAGAGAGAGAAAGAAAGAAGAAAGAAAGAAAGAAAGAAAGAAAGAAAGAAAGAAGAAAAGAAACACTATCTCTTGTGCAAAAAAGAAAGAAAAAAATAATAAAACTCTTGTTTTATTATCTCTTGTGCTAATAATCAAGGAGATCAAATGTATCTACTGAATACTGTCCTGGAAAATGCCCCCTAAACACGGCTCGATTTAAACATTCCTCAGATCTGCCATTAAGAACTCATCTATGGTGCCTGGGCTTCTCTGCTACAGACTAGTAACTTTCATCGACAAAATACCTGACAACCTGAATAAATTTTTCCGGAATAATCATTTTTGATAATGCAAGGAGACTTTTAACAATAACAACAAAGAGTGAAAAGAATATCTAAGTCTTTAAATTTTCTTTCATATTTTGATTTTTTTTTAATTTTTAAAAATGCGTCTGTCCCAGAAATAACTATCAAATTGGGCAGTGTGTCTCACTGACTGGTGCAAGCTCCATTCTAATGCCAAGGCTGTCCGGGTTCCAGCTCCACCCCTAGTTTGAGGTGTCATTATTGCAACTGGCCTTCCTCTGAATAATTAGAACTCATTTTTCTAATTGCTCCCAATTAGAGAGGTGATCTGAGTGGGTGATTTGATCTCCCCACCCACCGCCTACCCCAAATTCAAGTTCATGCCTAATTTCACCTAAAATGATTGAGCACAGTGCAGAATGTTTCAGACACTGAAATACTTTGCATCATCCGAGAGTCAGTAAAGTTACCTAATCACTTAGTTTCTACCTGTAACTGTTACCAGGCACAACTTGTGAATGGCTTGATGCTGGAGGACAATTTTGGCGTGGAGGAACCTGGATGAGCCATCAAGAAAGGCTTGTAACCAGTGACTCCACATCCTTAGATGAAAGTGTGCTCCTTTCCATGAGACTGAGATCAATGGGAACCCCTGGGTATGCCTTCATTAGAAAGTGAATTAGAGCTATGCAAAGCCTTAGCAATGCTGGTAGGTGTTATCAGTGTGACTGTTGTTGAGAAGGGCTTTAGGCAGCAGAGTGGAAACGTGACTAATGATTAGATGCAATTGCATTAAAAGCAGGTTCCAGGCAGGGCACTGGCTGCTAAAAGAGAATTTCTCTGAAATATTTTCAATGTGGGCAATTTTGATATACACTCTGGAAACATTACTCATGCATTTCTTTCACTTATTAGAATTTAGTAGAATTCACAGCAGGTTTCCCGGGAAGCATGTTGAATAGATACATTGGTATCTGGTCTAGACTCTAAATTGGTAAAGGGAACGAACAGCTGTGCTGGTTTTGTCTGATACCCAGCAAACCATTCCTATGAGGAAGATACCACCAATGGTTTTGCCTCCCGCTCCACTGGTCATCCCATCTCCCAAGCTCTTTCCTACACTAGATCCCTTAATCTTAACATCCTCACCAAATGCCGGTTCTTTGGAACATTTCTCTGGTTCTTTTCTGCCTCTCCATTCTTAACTGCCACCATCATAGCCACTTTAGCCAAGCTTTCTGCTTCCTATCCCCCCCTCTCTCTTCTCTTCTCTGGGTCCATTTGTCTGAACACCACAGTCATCACATCTTTCTTCTGCTCAGAAAGGTGTATAGCTTCCTCATTGCCTTCTGTGCCAAGTCAGGTTTGATACTATCTTATGTTCCTGCATACTTCTCGATTCTCTCAAGCATGATCTCCAAGTGGGTCACCTTGTTGTCCTCCACCTCGTGCCTTTATTCATGCTTTTTCTCCTGACTTGAATACCCTTTTCCCTCATGTATTTATTCAATCCTACCATACCTGAAAATCTAGATCAAGCCCCACCTAAACTGAGCCTTGCTAAATGACTTCTGCCCTCAACTAACCTTCATAGACGAAGTAGCCTTTCAGTTGCAGGAAGTCAGTGCACGTATTATGCTTCATGATCCATGTTCATAGACCTCGAGAGGCCAGCAGATGTGTTTTGTGTCTACATGTATTTTTCTAAGGAAAGTCCACAGACTTCATTACATTTTCAAGAGTCCTTGTCAGAAGGGGAAAACTTAAGGTTAGAGCCACTACCACTGTTAAAAGGGATGGAGGAAGCGTTAGGGTGTGGACACTGCCCTCGGTGCTGTTGGAGTTTTAATGAGAGCCCAACCTGACCCCACATGGAACAACTGAAGGAAGTATGAATTAAGTACCTGATTGGGTGGAGCTAAAGGCAGAGCTACAGGTTTGGAGGTATTTGCAATAACCCAGGATAGGGGTCATGTGAGGTACAGCGGTGCAGTGACTACCTGACATACATCAGTTCCTTCGCTTTTCTCCTCCTTAGTTCAAGTGGTCATTCACTCATTCCTTCTCTCCATGAACAAGCCTGTTCTGGGTACACCAGACTTACATTCTTGTGAAAGAAAAAGAATACGTAAATGCAAAAGACCATGTCAGACAGTGATGACTTCTATCAGAAAAAAAAAAAAAAAAATAGACCGATGGATGAAAGAATAACCAGGAAGGAGGGTGAATACCTTAGCTATGAAAGTCAGGGGAGACCTCTCTGAAAAGACTACATTTGAACAGAATACTGGATGAGAAACTAGCTCTGCAAAGAGTTGGGAGAAAGAATATTCTGGGTTGTAGGAACTGTAAGCGCAAAGGGAAAAAGTAGGAATGAGTTCGGTGGTGGAGTGGAGAATAGAAAAGAGGCCACTGCATCTGGAACATGGTGTGCAGGTTCCAGTCTTGAACCTGGATGATTGCATTTGCGTCCTGAGGGAGCTGCCCTGGGAGTCTCTTTACATTTTGAATGCCTCCTATGCTGTCAGAGCTCTCTAATTAAAATAATGATAATAGCGAACATTCATGGAACATATCAAATGTGTCAGACACTGAGTGCTTTACATATAACAAACAGTTTAATTACACCACAGCAACCCTCTGAAGTAGGATTATTATCTATTTTCTCCACTTACCAGATGGGAAAATAAGACACAAAGAGATTTTCGTGAGTCCCAAAGACAGTAAGTTGATGGAACCATTTTTTAATCCAAGAAGTAGTGTTTGAATATAAATCTGAATGTGTCACTCTTCTGCCTTCCATTCCTCAGTGCCTCCCTGGGATTCTCAGGATTAGAGTGTGGGCTGTTTCATCATCCATCCCTGTCTCCCTCTCCAGGGAGATTTGATTTCCCACACACACGCCCTGCACTCTGGATACAGCAGATCACTCACTGTCCCAGAATGTGCCATGCTCTCTCACAGATGCCTTTGCAAGTGGTGTTCCCTCTGCCTAGAATACTCTTCTCTCCTTCCTGGCTGTTTCTACCATTTGGTCAAGACTCAGCTGAGGTGTCATCTGTCCCTTAAGACTTCTTCACCCACCTTTCCACCCTGTGGACAGATAAATCACTGCACTCATCATCAATCAATGAATCTGGGCCATGACTAGACTGGGAATGACTTCAAGGCGAACACTCTCAGATTTACATTTTTATTCCAGACTCTCACTGAAACACTGTTGAATGAATGAGTGAATGGCAGTGAGGAACCCGCCATACTTTGAGTCCTTACTTCATGTCAGGAATGGAGTTAAAATTTTCCATACTGTTATGGACTGAATGCTTATGTCCCTCCAACCCTAAATTCATATGTTGAAGCCTTTTGTTAGCTCTCAATGTGATTATATTTAGAGATAGGTTCTTTAGGGACCCTATCTCATTTAACCTAAGTTAAGGTTAACTAAGGTTAAATGAGATCATAAGGATGAGTGTTGGAAGGTAATGACTGTGGAGACTTTTGAGTCTCACTGTGGTCACTTTTGAGTGACATAGTCAAGGTAAGAGACAGAGCATAGGGGCACCTGGGTGGCTCAGTGGTTGAGTGTCTGTCTGCCTTTGGCTCAGGTCATGATTCCGGGGTCCTGGGATCGAGACCCACATCAGGCTCCCCGTGGGAAGTCTACTTCTCCCCCTGCCTGTGTCTCTGCCTCTCTCTGTGTCTCTCATGAATAAATAAATTAAAATTTTTAAAAAGAGAGAGAGAGAGCATAATGAGGGCAGACTCTTCTCTCAGGGAATAACAAGACTGAAATCGTTGATAAGTAAAAGGGCTTATGGCACAGAGGATATATTTGTTTCTCAGCCCTCCTGTAATAAATTACAACACACTGCATGGCTTAAAACAACAGAAATACATTGTCTCATAATCTGAGAGCCAGAAGTCCAAAATCAAAATGTCTGCAGAAGTGGTTTCTTCAGGAGGCTGAGGGAGAATCTACTCCATGCCTCTCTCCTAGCTTCTGGTAGCTGCTGGCAATCCTTAACATTACTTGGCTTGTTCAGTATAACCCTGGTCTCTGCCTCCATCTTCACATGACCTTCTCCTCTGTGTGTCTCCTCCTTTTCTGTCTTTCATAAGAACACCTGTCATTGGATTTAGGACCCACTCTAACCCAAGATGATCCCATCTCAAGATCATCAAGTTAATTATACCTGCAAAGACCCTATTTCCAAATAAGTTCAGATTCATAGGTACCAGGACTTAGGACTTGGACATACCTCTTGCGGACCCCTATTAAGGCCACTTACAGAGGTCAGATTTGGGGGATTTTTTTTAAAGATGAGAGGGATTTAAGCTAGGTTTTATATGAGAAAAAGGGTAATTGACAGATCAAAACCTTTAAAGAGGCATGAGCCAAAGGTGTCAATAGAGAAATACATTCTAACAGGAGGAGGTATCTCTAATTCTCTGAGACAAGATGTGTGAAGGTAAATAGATTGGAAGGTGGGGAGCTGGATGTTGACAGATACCCTCTGTGATAACCACTATTTACTCTGTGAAATCGAAGGCCAGATTATCTGCTGAGAGTGGAGAGAACTTGAGAAAAGTGATGTGAAGGTTAGAAATAGCACCTGTGATAATAGAAGAGAGAAAGGGCCAGGAACTTACAGCAGGATTCTCAAGAGTCATATTGAGCTCCCATTTGGCATTGGCCACTGTACATATGGCGTGGCAACAATCTTTAGGTCATGTCATAGAGTGATACTAAAACCAAGGATAGTAACAGTTGATGGAAAGGAAGCAGTTGGAAATTTTTAAGAATTGATGGATTGAGTGTGATTGCAAAAAAAAAAAAAATAAAAGTATATTAAGAATAAGAAGAGAGGAGAATCCAAGAGAAGTCCCAATAGGCTGAGACAAGGGGGAGAGATGAAAGAAGCAGGTCCAGATGAGGTTGAAAGGCAGATATTATTGAACCTGGGCAGTAAGAGGGGTGAGGTGAGGACAGATAGATGGATTTGTGGCATTTAGTGTCTCAGTGTCACAATTCCAGGTTACAAAATGCCCTACCTTAGGAACAGGATGCTACATTGAAGGAGTGGTAGAGAATTTTGAAAATAACAAGTCGAGGAAATATTGGGCTAGGGCGTTTGGGTGGGGCTAGGGAGATTGTCGAATATGATGGCTGGTATTGATGAGTGCAAAGAAAAAGAATTTAAATCCTCACTAAATGTGGGCAAGTGGCACAAAGGTCACTCATAGCTCTGAACAGTGGGAGAAAGCAGAGTGAGCACCCCTCTGCTGCATGACAGTCAAGAAAAACTTATTTATGGGTTACTTAGATATGGAATATGAAAGGTTTTTTCTCTTTCTGTGAGTCTCATACACATTCAGTCTTCCAAGCTTTGCTTTCAATGTCTATGCTGGTGACTTCTGCATTAGAGAGCCCTTTGAGCCTCCCAGCAGCTCAATGCTGAACCAGTATCACATTTTCCACAGTGTGAGTTGACTGGTTTTGACTTGTGAAGCTCTTGTAAAATTATATAAATTAGCAGGATAAAGATCTGTTCTAGAGAGCTACACAAACTTCATATCCCTGGTTACTTTAAATGGTTCTTATATGTAGCTACTAGGGATAAATCTAAGTATGCTGAGAACTAAACTTAAATGTAGGACAGAATTTCTACTCTTCCCCTTTTCTGCTGTTAGGTTCCTGAGTAGCAATCATTTACTCTTCACTAAAGCTGACATACTTCTTCTTACACATCCAATGGGAAAAAAATGTCTACTCAAACAGTTCTCTGTCAAAGAGCAAAGACAGTATGCTCCATATGCAGCTAGAATGAGGGAGGTAAAATCTCATGGACAAGTATGAAGTATGTGATTAATGTTGTTATATTTATCAATATTATGATGCTGCAAAAGTGATTAAAATAATTTTGAAGGTCAGTACCATTGGGATTGCTTTTAAATTATTTTATGTTTTCATTCAAAGATTTTCAATACTCGTTATTTTTAAAATAGAAACATCAGCCTTTTCCTTTAATTTGCAACAATGAGTTTAAATAAAATGACAGGATAATGACAGGAGAAAAAAGTTTATAAAATTGGTGTCCTCACAGGCCAACAAATAATCTGAGTTCTTCCTGTAACTTTTTGTTTTTGATTTAAAACTAGTCTCTAAAATGACTGAACTTTTGTTAATAAGATGTTTTTGATTTAAAACTAGTCTCTAAAATGACTTAACTTTTGTTAATAATAATTCATTTTAAAAGTTGAAGTACAGAATATATTGTTATCAAAATCTATCTAGCGAACATAGATGCAAAAATTCTCAACAAGATACTAGCCAGTAGGATCCAACAGTACATTAAGAAGATTATTCACCATAACCAAGTAGGATTTATTCCCGGGATGCAAGGCTGGTTCAACACTCGTAAAACAATCAATGTGATTCATCATATCAGCAAGAGAAAAACCAAGAACCATATGATCCTCTCAATAGATGCAGAGAAAGCATTTGACAAAATACAGCATCCATTCCTGATCCAAACCCTTCAGAGTGTAGGGATAGAGGGAACATTCCTCAAATCTTAAAAGCCATCTACAAAAAGCCCACAGCAAATATCATTCTCAATGGGGAAGCACTGGGAGCCTTTCCCCTAAGATCAGGAACAAGACAGGGATGTCCGCTCTCACCACTGCTATTCAACATAGTTCTGGAAGTCCTCGCCTCAGCAATCAGACAACAAAAAGACATAAAAGGCATTCAAATTGGCAAAGAAGGAGTCAAACTCTCCCTCTTCGCCGATGACATGATACTCTACATAGAAAACCCAAAAGACTCCACCCCAAGATTGCTAGAACTCATACAGCAATTTGGCAGTGTGGCAGGATACAAAATCAATGCACAAAAGTCAGTGGCATTTCTATACACTAACAATGAGACTGAAGAAAGAGAAATTAAGGAGTCAATCCCATTTACAATTGCACCCAAAAGCATAAGATACCTAGGAATAAACCTAACCAAGGAGGTAAAGGATCTATACCCTAAAAACTATAGAACACTTCTGAAAGAAATTGAGGAAGACACAAAGAGATGGAAAAATATTCCATGCTCATGGATTGGCAGAATTAATATTGTGAAAATGTCAATGTTACCCAGGGCAATTTACACGTTTAATGCAATCCCTATCAAAATACCATGGTCTTTATTCAGAGAGTTAGAACAAATTATTTTAAGATTTGTGTGGAATCAGAAAAGACCCTGAATAGCCAGGGGAATTTTAAAAAAGAAAACCATAGCTGGGGGCATCACAATGCCAGATTTCAGGTTGTACTACAAAGTCATCAAGACAGTGTGGTACTGGCACAAAAACAGACACATAGATCAATGGAACAGAATAGAGAACCCAGAAGTGGACCCTGAAATGTACGGTCATCTAATATTCGATAAAGGAGGAAAGACTATCCATTGGAAGAAAGACAGTCTCTTCAATAAATGGTGCTGGGAAAATTGGACATCCACATGCAGAAGAATGAAACTAGACCACTCTCTTTCACCATACACAAAGATAAACTCAAAATGGATGAAAGATCTAAATGTGAGACAAGAGTCCATCAAAATCCTAGAGGAGAACACAGGCAACACCCTTTTTGAACTCGGCCACAGTAACTTCTTGCAAGATACATCCACGAAGGCAAAAGAAACAAAAGCAAAAATGAACTATTGGGAGTTCATCAAGATAAGAAGCTTTTGCACAGCAAAGGATACAGTCAACAAAACTAAAAGACAACCCACAGAATGGGAGAAGATATTTGCAAATGACGTATCAGATAAAGGGCTAGTTTCCAAGATCTATAAAGAACTTATTAAACTCAACACCAAAGAAACAAACAATCCAATCATGAAATGGGCAAAAGACATGAAGAGAAATCTCACAGAGGAAGACATGGACATGGCCAACAAGCACATGAGAAGATGCTCCGCATCACTTGCCATCAGGGTATACAAATCAAAACCACAATGAGATACCACCTCACACCAGTAAGAATGGGGAAAATTAACAAGGCAGGAAACCACAAATGTTGGAGAGGATGCGGAGAAAAGGGAACCCTCTTACACTGTTGGTGGGAATGTGAACTGGTGCAGCCACTCTGGAAAACTGTGTGGAGGTTCCTGAAAAAGTTAAAAATAGACCTGCCCTACGACCCAGCAATTGCACTGTTGGAGATTTACCCCAAAGACGCAGATGCAATGAAACGCTGAGACACCTGCAGCCCGATGTTTATAGCAGCAATGTCCACAATAGCCAAACTGTGGAAGGAGCCTCGGTGTCCATCGAAAGATGAATGGATAAAGAAGATGTGGTTTATGTATACAATACATATATACAATATACAATGAAATATTACTCAGCCATTAGATACGACAAATACCCACCATTTGCTTCAACGTGGATGGAACTGGAGGGTATTATGCTGAGTGAAATAAGTCAATCGGAGAAGGACAAAAATTATATGGTCTCATTCATTTGGGGAATATAAATGATAGTGAAAGGGAATAAAGGGGAAAGGAGAAAAAATAAGTGGGAAATATCAGAAAGGGAGACAGAACATGGAAGACTCCTTACTCTGGGAAACGAACTAGGGGTGGTGGAAGGGGAGGAGGAGGGCAGGGGGTGGGGGTGACTGAGTGGCGGGCACTGCGGTGGGCACTTGATGGGATGAGCACTAGGTGTTATTCTGTATGTTGGCAAATTGAACACCAATAAAAAATAAATTTATTATTAAAAATAATCTATCTAGCAAACTATCAGTTCTCTTCCTCTTCCTGGAATTACTGAAGTAGACTCAGGAAAAATACTGAGAAAAACAGCTTATTTTTTGTCTGCCTTTTATTTATTTTATTTTTTTAAGATTTTATTTATTTATTCATGAGAGACACAGAGAGAGAGAGGGAGAGAAGCAGAGACACAGGCAGAGGGAGAAGCAGGCTCCATGCAGGGAGGCCGACGTGGGACTCGATCCTGGGTCTCTAGGACCACATCCTGGGCCAAAGGCAGGCGCTAAACCACTGAGCCATCCAGGGATCCCAATTTTGTCTGCCTTTTAAATATTTTCTCCAATATCACATGGAATAATATCTTCTGACATGCAAGCCAAATCAGTTGTAGAAACTGACAATACAATCAAAGAAATCAAGAACACATATGAGGTGACTACTCCCTGTCTCTGCTGAGTAACTCATTAGACTATTAGAATTTGCAACTGTCAAGTTCCTACTACATATAAAACAATTGCTAAATATTGAGAAAGCAACCAAATCCTTTTTGTTCAAGAGCTTACAGCCTTGTAGAGAATTACAATGCCTACATAAATCATTAGAGTAAATGACAACAGGTGACATGCGCTCTTGAAAGAGTACAAAGAAAGCACTCCTAGAAGTTCCTTCCAGAGGAAAAAAGGAATCTGAGCTCATAGCTGGGCATTCCCCTCACCTTCTAGGTAGAGGTAGGCATATTAAAACACCCACAAATATTCCTCAAATAGACATTTAATATAATTCGTGTTTATTTGTTACGTAAAGCATCAATAAATACCATTGAAATTTCACCTTGTTGAACTGTTTTCCCCCACTGTCATATGTGTATGTATGTATTTATATACATATGTACATATGTATGTGTATGTGATGTAATAGTTAAAAACCTGTACTTTGGGGATCCCTGGGTGGCTCAGCAGTTTAGCACCTGCCTTTGGCCCCGGGTGTGATCCTGGAGTCCTGGGATCGAGTCCCACATCAGCCTCCCTGCATGGATCCTCCTTCTCCTCTGCCTGTGTCTCTGCCTCTGTGTGTGTGTGTGTCTCTCATGAATAAATAAATAAAATCTTTTAAAAAACACACCTGTGCTTTGAAGTCAGAGAGACTTAGTTGGGTGAGTTCTTTAACTTCTGTAAGCTTCAGTGTTCTCATCTATAATAACCTACTGACAACCTTAGAATTCTATGCATAAGATTACTGTAAAGATTAAATGAAACTGCAGAGTGGCAGGCACCTGGTAAGCATCCAGTAAATGTTACTACTATATTTGCTATTATTGTGCTGCTGCTTTTTGCTAGGAGATTTTGAGCTCCTTTAGGACAGGGACCATTTATTTTACTTCTTTAAAAATGTATTGAAAACAGAATTCTAGATTTTTAATAAATACTTAATAGATGTATGTTGCTTTGGCTCTTAAACTTTTGAACAGATTGCCTCTGACAGCGGTGAAATCTGAGGATAAGCCAAGTGCAAAGTGTTTTTCCATCACGTATTCTATTTCTGATTTATCACATATATGCTAGTTAGGGTGTCTTTCCAAATAAATATAATTGATTTGGCTCTTGGTGACATGGGCACCTGAGCTGGTGAGCCTTGTATCACAGCAATGTCTGGGAGACTAACTCATCACTCACAGCTGAGAAGGCACAAACATTCCACATTGTTGTTTAGCCACCCAGTGGCTGGTAGGGGATTTTTTTTTCCTCTCAAAATCTGTCATCATCCATCCAACCAGGCAAAGTATTTTAAGTTTATTTTGAAAGAACATCAAATCCTTAAGAATGCTGGTAAATGTGAGGTATTTTTTTTAGCATAGTAGTTCAACAAAAAAGAGTCCTTTAACCAACTTTTTCTCCTGAACGATGTTTAGCCATCTCGTAGTTTCTTAATTCACAATATCCATTGACTCCATGCCAAGGCATAGTGAAAACAAGAGAAATTGATATAGGCGATTGCTATGTTCATTTTTAAAAATATATTTTGCTTTTATTTTATTGTGCTTTGAATTGCAACAAAAGAAGATGTATTCAGTGATTGTTACCATTCCCAACAGCAGCATGGGTTTCTCACCCTAAATTATATAACACTGAACTGCCAGAGAACTATGCAGGAGACCCTTGGTATTCACAGATTTAACACTCTAGGTTTTGAATATTTGCAATCGACCATGAAGGTTTGTGATGTGTTAATTGGCAGTTTTGCTGAGGTTCAAATTTGAATCACATGTACTTTGAAGCTAGCGTTGGGGAGTGATTGAGGAGCTAGTGGGTTAACATAGTCAGCCACTCAGCATCCCTCTCCAATCAAATGGTTTTGTTTCCTACTCCTGACCTAGGAAGTAATTCTTAGAGTGATAGAAAACTTGGTTTCTGTCAAAAAGAAAAATAGCCTTCATATGAAAAATAAAATGAATAATTCTTTCAAAAACATTTGCTTGTTTTGGGAAAATAATATATTTTGAAAATACACATGTCAAAAAAAAAAAACCTAATGATTTAAAAAGCAAGAAGCCTGTGCAAGTATCTCCGTATTCACATATTTGGAGATCTTTCATATCTCAGGTTTTATCCCTTATAAATATCAAGGATTTCCAAGCATGTAGTTTAGAGGGTCTAGATGGAATTTTAAAATACTAACAGATTTCTCTTGCTTTGATTCTAATGCTGTTGGATGAAATATGGCTGCTAAGTACCAGGCTGCAAGAATTTGCTTTTTTCACTTCTCTTTTTTTTTTTTTTAAGATTTTATTTATTTATTTGACAGATATATAGAGAGAGAGCCAGAGAGCACAAGTGGAGGCAATGGCAGAGGGAGAAGGAGAAGCAGGCTCCCCACTGAGCAGGGAGCCCAAGGCAGAGCTCAGTCCCAAACCCTCCAGATTGTGACCAGAGCCACAGGCAGAAGCTTAACTGAGCTGCCCAGGCTCTTTTCACTTCTTACAAAGGCTCCCTGTGGCTTGGCTTGCTCCTCAAGGAGCCCATAAATTCTAGAAGCAGTCCCTTGTGGCCAACCTGTGACCTTGAAGTGACACATCCTGGGAATGTGAAATCTTAGGGTTTGGCAAGCTCTTCCATCCTTTGGTTCTGAGGAAAATGGTGCTCCATCTGATACTGTTCCGGCGCTCAGATCTCTGTGCATAAATAATGAGCACTTATCAGACTGGGGTGAAGCCTGTGGGCCCTAACACCATGCTGTGTGTAACAAAATGTTCACTGATACACTGTAAAATAAGAAGACAGCAGTTTTTATAAAGCTTACATGTATTCAATCTAAAGGGATAGTCCTTTTTAATTTTTTATGTTAAAATGCCCTTTAGAATAAGGTGATGGAGATAGGAGCACCTGAGTGGCTCAGTTGGATAAGCAACTGCCTTCAGCTCAGGTTGTGATCCAGGGTCCTGGGATTGAACCCTGCATAAGGCTCCCCTGCTCCATGGGGAGCCTGCTTCTCTCTCTCTCTCTCTCTCTCTCTCTCTCAATAAATGAAATCTTTTTAAAAAATGATGGATATAGTAGCTGATAGGAATTTTTCATTTGATGTTTCTTTGTAAGACTCAAAGTTGGCAACTTTATGTAAGTCTCCCCAAATTTTTTGAAATTTTGCATATCTGAGAACTCTAAAAGGCTATATATCTAGTTGTAAGGTTCTAACTTAAGCAAGGGAGAAACTTCTCTAGAGAGTACAAGTTACTGCTCTTATCAGGAAGAGACATAATATGGCCTCTGGGCTTTTTGCACAAGTGCATCTGAGGCCTTGGGTCACACCTGAAACCAGCTCTTCTGTGGCAGTGTGTTTCATTGCCACTCAAGCTATTGGACCAGCTGTGTTTACATATATTGAGCCATTCAAAGTAAGTGATCTTTGTTCTGATAACAATGGAGGGAGTTGTACTTTGCATTCATAAGCCGCATCAAAAAAATCCATTCTTGGCTATCATCCAAAAATGACAATTGCAAAAATAAGATTGAATCAGTGATTTATTTTATATCTTTTTTTTTCAGTCACAGTATTTCTGTTCTTATAAGACTCACACAGTACTTAAAGAATGCTGAGATTTACAAATTAAGGGAAATATTAGGCAATAATTTTTTAAAGCATATTAGGAATTTAAATATAGCAGTTAGTCTGAAAACCAGATGGGCTGTTGGATAACAAAACTTGAGCTCACAAGAGATTATTCTTGAAAACCTACATCTTCACCTATTGTTGTTTATCACAGTGGAATGTCAACATATCAGTTACTGTGTTGTGGAGTCAGAATGCAGTACCTTAGACCTGATCCCCAGGAAGGGCCTTTAAATTTAGGCTTCCTTGATAAAGAAGAGACGTAGACTGGACTTACATGAGAGTGTAAGGTGGACATGAGGATATAAGTTAAACAATATCTAAATAAAACAGATATGCAGAAAGTCAAGAGGGTTACAAGAGTAACAGAATATAGCCAAAACATTTTTAAGACTGATTATACATATAACATAATTACATATGGCAAAATGAAATACAGGCAGCCTCCAAATCTACCTACATTCCCAGTAAAGGTTACATAAGTAAGAAAGACGTAAGTCAAATCTGATTTCCTCATAGAAACAGTTATAATAGGGGATTATATGCCTCACCAAGAGCATGCTGCCTAACATTTTCTAGAAATCACCAGAAATCATAAATAATCAACAGCAAATGCTGTGTATACATAGTGTAATGCTTTTTGAAATGGATATAAACCAAGAGGGCAGTCTTTCAGGTCTCACTCTTGAGACAAGCTCTGTCTAGACTGGAACCTCCTGACTTAGATGGGGATGGATTCGAGACAGCTCTCGGAAGGTGTGTGGCTGCCGCCTTCGAAGATGCCAAAGTCTCTGACGTGACAGGAAATGTAGATTGTCCTTCTTCATACAGGACTCCATGCCAGGCCCTGTGATGATGTGACATCTAAATAAGGTAGAATTAAGTGGTCACCCCAGAAGTATAAAAGTAAGAAATCTTAGTTACAGAAATGTAAAAATAGAAATGACACAACGATTTAAGTATTTCAGTGCCACTTGAGGTTTCGTATTCTGAGAGATATCTTCAGTTTCCTTGTCATGGATTCTATCTTTGTAGAAAAACATGGGTCTACATATTTTAAAAAGAATTTTAAGCAACTAAGAAAGTTAAAACCGTAATATACCCTCGGGAGAAGAAATATGTAAACATAAGCCATCCAAAGATAAATTGCCATCCTTGTTAAGCATTTGGATATTATGGAAATAATATGATGAGAGTGGCCTCTCCCTGGGATTTTTAGAAATCTAGCTGTTTTGTGATCACTAGTATTTTATCTTAAAATCCTTTTCCAATGTTGATATATGAAAAATTCCTAAATTGTGAATGACCTTCAAAACTTATACCATTTTAAAAGCAATAATACTAGAAGGGCTATTGAAAACTCCTTCAAAATAATAATAATGCTAATAATAGCAGCCAAAATATAAATAAATAAAGAGAGCAAGAGGAAACTTTTGGAGTGATGGATATATTTAAGGGTCAGATTGTGGTGATGGTTTCACAGGTATGTACTTATTTCAAACTTATCAAGGCACATACAGCATGTTTGCATGTTAGTCATACCTCAATAAAATGATTTGAAAAAAAGGAAAAAGAAAGAAGGCTCTGGGGTACAAACTTATCAAGGCACATACAGCATGTTTGCATGTTAGTCATACCTCAATAAAATGATTTGAAAAAAAGGAAAAAGAAAGAAGGCTCTGGGGTACCTGGGTGTCTCAGCTGGTTGAGCATCTGCCTTCAGCTCAAGTCATGATCCCAGAGTCCTGGGATCAAGCCCCATGCAGGGCTTCCTGCTCAGCAGGGAGCCTGCTTCTCTGCCTGCTGATGCCCCTGGTTGTGTGCTCTCTCTCTCTCTCTCTCTCTCTCTCTGTCAAATAAATGAATAAAATCAAGAAAGAAGAAAAGAAAGAAAGAAAGAAAGAAAGAAAGAAAGAAAGAAAGAAGAAGAAAGAAAGAAAGAAAGAAAGAAAGAAAGAAAGAAAGAAAGAAAGAAAGAAAGAAAGAAAGAAAAGACTCCTTCAAAACAAGCTCTTCCATTTGCTAGAATATTGAAAGGAGAGGGAGAGAATGTGCCCACTTTGACAATTCCTGGAGGGAGGAAGAATTTGTAATTGTTGGAAATATGACAGAAAATGCTAAAAAGAACCAAGACAGAAAACCAAGACAAAGAAACTTGAATTGTGTTATTTGGAGAAGAGCCCCACTATTGCATTTCCAAATAAATCTGTGTAATTGCAGACCTTTTAGTAACACCCTATCATCTGTGCTCCCCATTCCTTCAGCTGCAGCAATACCAGGTGATGTGACATAATATTTGTAAAGGAAGTATGCAATACAGTCTAGCATGTGGACTTTTATCACCTTTCATGATAACTGTCGTGTCTGCGTACTTAGCCAGGCATTTGTGCTCGCCTTGTGCATGCATTATCCATCTTCTAAACAACCCTAAAATACAAATTCTCATTTTACAAACATGGAAGCTAAGATTTAGAGCCATTGCATAACTTTCCCACTGTCACAGAATCTGTAGAGATTGGGACCGAGATCTGTCTGAAAGCAACTTTGGGGTAGCTTCAAGCAATTTGTGCACTTCTGTCCTAGCTGAATGGATTACAGGTGTAGCATCAAAAATAAATTGACTGGTGTTTAAGCCCAAGTCATTGTCAGTTTACTGCTCTGGGTTTTCTGTTTGTACTTTAAGGCTGTCAGTACTCATAGAAAGTGACACAGTTGCTTCTTTCCATGCTCATTTTGACATTAACACTGATATTAGGTACATCTCTCTGCCTTGCTGGTTCTCCAAAGCCCATCACATATGCACAAAGCCATTAACAAAGGCTATTGCCAGTAGGCGATTCCAGGGCCACAGAAATGTCAAAAGCCAATTAGAATCCTAAAGATTCTTAGAGTAGGGATCTGCAGGAAACTACATGCTTTGCCCTGCTACAAAACTCAGTGCCACAGTGCCACTGGAGTTGGCCCAGATGTGTGTCAGGATTACAACACCCTTGTCTCAGCAGTATTTGCAGTGCCAGATGTCCAGTAAAAAGAGGTTAAAACCTCTGATCTGAAGCCTGTTTTGCCACCTCCTCACAAAGTGCCCTGGCGAGACAATCCTCTGTGATTACCTCATTTCATCACCTCCCAGCAGATACCAGGGGGCTTGATTTGCTGGGCTAGAAATCCTTTTGGGTGTCATGTGTCAGCTAAACAGGCCTAGTTACAATAGAGCCTGATTAGTTTTCACCTTGGTCTCATAAAATGTGGCATATGTATTAGCATAATGGATTAGGAGGAAAAGAGCATTCACTACAAGAAGTGAGTAAGTGTAGTCCTGGGATTTATACATTTGATCTTTGGTGTATTTGACTCATTCCAGCTTTTCAAGATTTGACACCTCCTTTCTCTCCTAAAATAACTCGTTTCAAATTCTCGCCTTTTTGTTTTTATGCTGATTTTGCCACGGTACCACACAGAATCTATAGACTTGATCTTCATAGCCTCTCTCAAAGGTGAATCTTCATACCACAATCTATTTTCCACTCTAAGAGGAGGTACTTAATGGACACAGACCATAAATGATAGACATACAGCCTTCTGTGAATGCAGAGCAAAATCAAAAGAAAGAGACAGGATTTTCTTTCAGTTGATATACTGAAGGCCCACAGATGTGGAACTTTTCTCTGGTTGCGATACAGTGTGGCATTTCTGCCTCCAACTCCATTCCATTTTTTAAAACCATTTCCTATATAAAAGCCATATTAGTATGCACCATGAGAGAGGTCAGACAGATTCATTTTAAAATCCCTAACCTAGGAGTATGAAGTCCACTAAAAAGTTAACAACCATAGGAATCACTGGATATAAAACATGACAAAATTAGGATGCTTAGAGTAAGAAAAAAAAAATCTAACATTTGAGCATCTCCAACATGCCTGATACTACGTCATAACTGTTTATAACAGTATAAGTGGTAGCTACGTCATTATGAACATAAATGTCATCACACAGTATGGGCATGTTGGAGACATTGGCTCCCACTAATAGATACTTAACGGGTGGCACACATTGTGCTGAATGCATTATGTGCATTGTCTCAGATCATCCTCATGCCAATAGGTCCCTTCTTAGAGATACAGAAATTCTGTCAAGATACACAAATAACTTGTGGAGGAAATAAATGACAGAGCCTAGAATCAATTTATGGCTGATGGGACTCTAAGGCCTGACCCTTCCCACCGTACCTCAGGGCCTCTTAAGCACTGAAATGGAGTCAATATGTGGAGGTGTTGGGAGAAGAGGGCAGGCAAAGGGAACAGTGTAAGCAAAGTCCTAGAGGACAGAAAACATAAGAAATGTTCAGAGAACAGACAGCAACCCACTCTGGTTTGGAACTTGTGGACAAAAATAGTGGGAGATAAACTAGAATGGAAATTAGGACAAGTCAAGAAAGTCATGGAACCTGGAATGAGAATGGGTACTTCCTTTGGTTGCAACAGTTAGCCATCAAAGACATTTAAGCAGGAGAACAATATGACACTATATTTTGGGACCCTAGTCTGACAGGAATGTACAATTCAGACCACTATTTTGCCAACTTCCTTTGATCACAGCCAACAGTAAGAAATACATTTTTCATTGTAGCTTGGTACATACATATGTAGAACATACATTTCTAATTGAAACAAAATTTGTATAAGATAATACCTTTACTATACATACATGCCCATACTTTCTATTCTTGTTTTTTAAAAATAGTACTAATTATAATGGATTTTCATAATTTTAATTGGTTGCAATCCACAGTAGGAAAAACACTGGTTTAGATCATAGTTGGAAAAGATGGAAGGTGGGAAAACCAAGTATAGGCTATTGTGAAAATCAAAACTAGAACCAGAGAAATGGGAGGAACACATAGAAAAGATATTCTAGAAGGGAATGAGTTAGTAATTCAAGACACTAAGCTGACAACCATTAACAGGAGTTGAGCAGTTGGGTGGAGAAACTGGGTTCCTAAGCGAAGAGAGGTTCCAAGAGGTATCGAGCAGGCATTTGAGAGTGAGAACCTGTAGCCCAAGGTAGAGTTTGGAGCTGGAGTATCATGTATTGCCATCTGTACAGAGGAGTAGTTGAAGTTGAAGATGGTAAATAATGTCCAAATGAGAGAAGGGAGAGTCCAAGGACAGATGCTTTTGAACACATGTTTGGGGAGTAGTAGAGGAAAAGGATACACAGAAGGAGCCAGAAAAACAAAACCACAGCAGGAAAAACAGAACAGTGCAGTATATGACCTTTCTGTCTGTCTGTCTGTCTGTCTGTCTCTCTCTTCTTTTTTTTACTTTTTCACTTTTCTAGTATAATCATGGCTTTCCCAGGCCACAGCAGACTGAGAGCAAAACAGTAACCAGTGATATAGTGTTAGCTTCCACTCCATCTGTTAGATCACTGGTACTTGTGCTTTTCCTTAAGACCTCTGGTCCTAGTCATCTCCTGTTGTGTAACAAACTACCCCCCAAACACTGGGGCTTGAAACAACCATGATATTTCATTCGCCATCTTGTGGACCAGGGATTTGGGAAGGGTTTGGCTTGTTGCTTCCTTTCTTCTCTGTATGGTCAGCTAAGGCAGCCAGAGCTAGATGACCATTTCCAAGGTGGTCTCTTGACACACATTTGGTGCCTCAGGGCTCCTTGGCATTTAGCTCTCATCCTCCAGGGACTCTTCATTAGGCCTAGGCTTCTCATTAAATGGTGGCCTCCAGGTCATCAAACTTCTTATATGGCAGCCCAGGGCACCAAGAACAAGCATTTCCAAATACAGGAAGAGGAAGTTTTCAGTTGCCTAAGCCCTGAGTCCCAAAACTGGCCCAGTGTCACTTATACCATATTCTGTTGGTCAAAATAGTCACAGAGCTCATTCAGATTTAAAAGGCCACAGACTTTCCTGTTCAACCAATTCCAGAAGTCTATACAAAGGGTCTCATGTGGGCTCAAGAGCAAGAGGGCTAGTTAATTTGTGGCCCAACATGTTCTTCCTCCAGGTTTGGGTACCCTGTTGCAGAAGGGCTCCTGCAACATGTGAAGCCATGTGGGAGGTCTTATCAGAGACCCTGCTAGAGGGCCTGCCATCAAAACAACACCTCAGGAGCACTATCTCCCATTACTGTGAAAGCTGTTTATGTTCACAGCCACCCCTGCTGCTAACTGCTTCATTTGGGTCAATGCCTGAACTTCTGGAGCTCCAGGTACAACACAGCCATGCTGGGTCTTGTGCCAGAGTGTGTAGGTATATATGTGTTACAGTGTAAGTTTAGAATCCCTTTTGTTACATTATCTTGTTCTCCAGTCAAAAGCAGCTTGTGCTTTAACGTCTCATGGAAATGCTATATGAAAACCACTCTTCGTGGACTTATTATTTTTTTCTCCATTGATTCTGCTTTTAACAGGAGTCCCCAGAACTTAGACTCAGTTTCTATGGGCCAAAGGAGCAATCTCAATGACAGACAGCACTCTGAGCCAGGGCTGAGGCATTGTTATTAAAACAAGTGAAAGTGCCCAGATGGCTCTTCCCTTAGGATGTGTTTTGTCCCAGGAGGCTACACAGGGTCTATGATAATGGCTTTGATAGGACTGCTTTTTCTGGTCTTCTCATTGTGCCCTAATGTGTGTTTCTTATGTGAGCACTACTTCAAATCAAGCAGGGACCCCACCCCAACAGTGAAGATCTGTTTCAAGCCCAACGTCCCCACCCAAATACCTGAGGCAATCCAGCAAGCATTTCTTCTCCAGCCCAAGCAGCTCAAGGTTCTTCCTGGTCTCATCTCTAGTGGCAGAGTGACTAAGAGACACATAATTCTCGTTGAAAGCATTCATCACCTTTGTATTCATTGTATTCATTTTCTACTAGTGTAATATCCTCTCTCTCCCCAGTGGACTGTAAACTCCACAAGGACAGGGAAGAGCGCATGTGATTCAGCCCAGTATCTCCAGCACCACCCAAGTACCGCTTAGCAACACTCCATAAATATTTGTCACATGAACAAAAGAGAATGATTGAACAAATGAGCAAATAAACAAATGAGTGGTCTCTCTGTTCTACATCTTTCCAGAGAAAAACCTAAATCTGGGCCTCTGTGGTACTATTCAATCCCATCCCAGAATCAATGTATCAATTTTTTTTACTGGATGTTGGGAAGTCTTCATGGAATATAACTTAATTAACATGTTTCACTTGTTTTATAAAATTACAGTGTAACTTTTTGAAATTCTGAGACCTAATCGCTTTGCATTATTTAATGCAGGCTCTTTAAACTAAAGGAAGATAATTATGACATATGTTTACCTTCTTACAGAAGTCATAAGCTTGTGCATTCACATAACTACCAGGGTCTATATAATTTAGGTAATGGGCCTATTTTTGCTAAATTGTCTGAATAAGTATGTTGGATTAATTCAATGACATATTCTTCACTTCTACTTTGTGCTACAGAGATGCAATAATACTAACATTTACTGAGGGCTTCCTATGCACCAGACCCATATGTAAGCTCTTTACAGACATTATCTCAATTTCCACACCAGCTCAAAGAGAGAGCAGCATCACATCCCTTTTTACAGATGAAGAAACTGACACTTAGAAAGATCCATGCTCAACATTAGAGAACTACGAAGTAGCAGAACCTGGATTTGAACTAAGATTAAAATGTAAATTTAAATACTTGATAACCACATCACATGATACAGAATTGATTACAGTTCATATTTTCAAATTCAGATGACTTTGCAATATTCACGGAAGTCTCAACTTTATAAATATCCCTTATGAATCTAGTTACATACTTGGATTCAAATTCTTGCTATCCCTGTGACTTCGAATAAATCTCACCAGGGGTCTTTCCCAAGAACCAGACACAGTTTTCATTGAGAGCTAGGCCAGATGAGCGTCTCAGTGAAAAGCAGTCCTATGACCCAGAGCTGCTTTTCCCCTCTGCTGGCTCTGTATTGAGCTCAGTTTTCTTGTGTGAAAAAAGATGGAATTAAGAAAATCTACCTTGGGATTATCATAAGAATTAAATGAAATAATGTGTTTTAAATAAAACTCAATGCCTGCTAAGTAATGAGCACCCAATATGAATTGGTATTGATGTGATCATTTTTGCTGTTGAGATTAAAGTCTTGTGAATACGTGACAGATCTATTCCGTATGACCACTAGAGGAGAAAGCACCTCAATTTTGTAAGAAGCCTAGCTAGAATTGGTGATATTGTCTTCACTACATTTACTGCTGCATGGTACCTTTTTACATATGCAGATAAGCTAGTTGAAATCTACCTATGATCCCTCAGGACTCCCTGTATTTGAAAGACTGGACTTGATAAAAATGAGCAGATTCGAGCTTACATTTTCTCTTCTCTTGTCTGTAGCCCACTCTTAAGCAATAATATAAACAGAAATCTGGCAGCAGGAAGCAAAAAAGAACAAAAATAAAACTGACCTCAAATACCACCCATACGGGGATCCCTGGGTGGCGCAGCGGTTTGGCGCCTGCCTTTGGCCCAGGGCACGATCCTGGAGACCCGGGATCGAATCCAATATCAGGCTCCCCGTGCATGGAGCCTGCTTCTCCCTCCGCCTGTGTCTCTGCCTCTCTCTCTCTCTCTCTGTGACTATCATAAATAAATTTAAAAAAATTAAAAAAAAAATACCACCCATACAAGCTGAATAATTAGACCTAATAACCAGAGTTAGCTATATTTTTGAAGTCAATTTATTACGCATCAATTTACATATCTTTGCAATTGATTTGATCGTTTGATCAAACTTTTCTAAATGTCATAATCGTCTGCATTTTTATGTATCATTTTTTATTATCCAAACCAATCCCATGTTAATGTTTGTTTCTATGAAAATATATGTTAATGTCAGGAGAACAGAGTAGTGATTCACAAACTGAGTTCTCCAACTTGCTGTGTGGCCTCTGACAAATCAGTTAAGACTGTCGGGTTTGTTACTTTATATACAAAACATGATCTATGATCCTCCATGAAAATTTATGCAGGTTAACTGACTTTCAGTAATTGTTACAAATCATTTAAAAATGCTTTTTAGCAGGCTCTGTACCTTGATTGCCTCAACTTTAAAATGAGTCAACTCTAAAAAGAGAGTAGCAACTATTTTCCTGGTTTGGATCTTTTAGTTACTGCCCCTTCAAGGAAGTTGTCTGAAAAGAAGGCTAAGGTGAAGGACATATCTGGCACAGAGCAGGACACTAATGTGATATGCACTCAATAGGAAAAAAAAAAAAAAAACAACGAGTGAGAGAGTAGCAAAGTCACACCCCCACAGGCTGGCTATGCCAACCTAAGCAAGGGAAAAATGCTTCAAGGCTTCTGTTTGGATGCACAAACTGAATGGTGATGTGGCACATCTAACCTTTCAGGAGATAATGGTGAAGGCCAGAGCTGAGCCCCACAGGGCCTGAGATGAAAGGGAAGAAGAACATCTCTGTGGCCGTAATTAGCCGGGTCTAGACAACCAGTTGGTTTTCAAGGAACAGGCTCTGCAGTCTCTAAGAATCTGCCAAACAACTTGGGCAAGAAAGAAAAATAATAATGAGGCAGAAACCACTTGACAGCCTTTTTCTTTTCCTTTTCCTTTCTTTCCTCATCTCTCATCTTCCCTTCCTCCTTTACTCTTCTCGTGTGATCAACATGATCACTGGCTGGCATCCCACGTCATCAGCAGAGATGCAAAGGAGTGAGGGAGGTGAACACAATTTGCAAAAATTAAGTGCGAGAGAGCTTTTTTGCTCTCAGATCGCTCTGACTCAGCCAGTCCCTTTAGCACGGACAATTCTTGGGTGATTAGACAAACTCTGGGTGTGCCGCTGACAGTTCTTTCCCTGAGACAGGCAGAGAATGGCACTTCGTTTTGTGTTTCATTTTTCACTCCCACTACGTTTGAGAAGACTCGGTTGGTAGGGACCACGCTTTTCCTTGCCTACCTAAGACAATGCAATCAGCATGGCAATAACGTCACTAAATGTTGAGTCTCACCTGGAGAAATGTGATTTAGGTTGGCTTTTCCATGGCCTGTGATGATGCAGAACAAAACAGTGCGAATGCTCCGTCACAGAGGAGGCAGCCCTTGCTGCTCCTGGAGGTACAGTGTCCACAAGTCATTGATGAGCTAGCTGCCAGAGGACACCCGGGGGCTCTCCTCACTCACCCAGAGAGAACACATGCACTCGAAGAAGCACACTGAATCATTCACTCAGATGATGTGAAGAAAAACACTGCCCAGGGACTTAGCAGTTTACTTTTGTAGCTGCTTTAGTCGTCATCCGGAGATGAGAGCCCTGTGCAGTGAGGGGGAAGCGCACAATCTTTTTCTGCGTGTATTAACTGCATTATTCTGTGATCCTGGTCTTTCCTTCTGGGGGTGTGATTGTCTCCTCTGTAGGACATAAAGGAGATTCATTTCCGGCCATGCAGCAGGGACAGAGCATGAGGACTGTGAGGGCTCACTTGTCACAAAGGCCTCGTCTCAGCGACACTAAACATTTCGAGGCTGTCTGCAGAGAGTTTGTAAAGTCAGGGAGTTTGAAGACAAGATAAGCATTTCCATATCAGCACAACAAAGTGTCCCTCTAAGAACTTTGAAATGGAGATGTTTACAGGGAAAGGGTCTCCTAGTTTTCCGAGAAGAAAACTAGATACACATATAAAAATGCTTCCCCCAGAGTTAGATGGCAGCTTTGCTTTTGCACAGAGGAGGCCAACAGTAGGAAGGGTGCCCACTCAGAAAAGCATATTCAGAAGAAAAAGAAAACATTTCTGAAGGGATGTGTAAGGCAGGCCTGCTGGAGCAGGTGCCTTCTCAAAGGGCTCTTTGCAGGTATTTTTAAAAATCCTCCAGGAGCTACACATCAGGAGCTGGCCGGTCACTGGTGACATACTGAGCCTGGAGTTCTCTCCCCATGCAGACCAGGCCTGCCACTCAGGATGCCATCTCAGAGCCCAGGCCGAGCACGAGATTAATATTCAGAATGCCCACTCATCTCCAGGTTGTCTCTTGAGACTCCTTCACACAGATAATGCACACTCCAGAAGTGAAGCTGAATCAGCCTTCGATGAAGCTCATTCGTTCTCCATTTAACTCCAACTTGGCTGTTAGCCTAGATGCTTCTACTCAGGACCACTTGAAGTTCTAGCAAGACCAAAGAATTGGTGCCTTCACTGCCTGTCAGTATATGCCTAATCCTCGTGCAGGAGAACTTCAGGTCCTTAGAAGCCTTTGGGGTGTCTGAGATTATTTCTCTTCTCAACTAAAAATGCAGAGGGGAGTGACTGCTGGTTTTCCTCCATCTGGGCTAACCAGACCCAAGTCCATGAACCTCACAGTACAAATCTAAAATCTCCTTTTTCGCTTGGCCTGGCTAACCCAGTGGAAAGGAAAACTTGTCTTTCTGCTTAAGCATTTTGCCTTCCATGCAAAATCCTTTCTAGTATCTCCACACATGCCCAGGGACCTGACATAATTGGCTGCTTTGGAGACATCTGAAATATAAACATCAGAAACACTCCGCCCCTCTCCTGGGTCATGCCCTGTGCCTGCAGCAAGTCTGCTGGGGCTGATTGCTCAGGTTCATCCTGACTAGACCTGCCTGACTGGGAGTGTAGTTTACACATACAAAGCTAACTGCTTCCACAAAGGGCTACTTGAGGCCCTAACAGAAATGTGAAAAATCACGCAGGTAATCATGTAGAGCCCCAAATTTACTTCTTTAGCAAAAGTACTATAAGAGAGGAACAGGGCACAGAGTTGAGGTTGGCCACCAGGCTGACCTTCCTTCCTGTAAGCCCTTTGGGAAAGTCTGAGTCAGCAAGATAAGAGCTCACCACAGAATGGCTGTGGTGTGTGGGACCCCCAAAGCAGGCTGCATCCATTGTTACACATTCACCTTTCTGCTACTAAGTGAAAAAGGCAAAGCCTGTCGTTAAAATATTCATCCCAATCACCTTGCAGTGAAATCCAGCCCTCTCCTCTGGAGGAGAGTGTGTCTTATGCTGTGCATGGTGACAAAAGCTTAGCCCAGTCATTTTGCAACCAACCACTCTCAGAATGATCAACAAGCTAGTTTGAAGGTAAAGAACCTTTGGACTACAAAATATTTTGCTTTTGCTTTCATAAAGCAGAACTTCTAACGAGTGCTAGTGGTGACTTTGACATCAAAAGGCATATAGAATTGGGGCACTTGGGTGGCTCAGTCGGTTAAACTTCCAACTCTTGATTTCATCTCAGGTCATGATCTCAGGGTTGTGAGATCAAGCCCCACCTTGGGCTTTGCACTGGGCATGGAACCTGCTGAAGATTCTCTCTCTCCCTCCTCCCAACTCATCTTCCCCCTGTGTGTAGGCACACATGTGCACACTTGCTCTCTCTAAAAAATTAATTAATTAAAATTTTAATTTCTTAAAAAAGCATATAGAGTTAACAGTCCATTTATGGAGGTCATGCCTTTAAATTTCGACTATAAGTAAGATCTAGAAATCATCTGTATACCCATATGTGTTGAGACCAGTTTTTTTTTAAATGTAGTACATTCATACTGTGGAAAGCCATGCAGTCACAAAAAAAACATGATATACATCTTTAAGGGCTAATATGAAAGATGTCAAAATATATTAAGTCAAAAGGCAAGTTATAGACCAATACATATACTATTGAGTACTATTACTCTTATGTTTAAAAATTATCTGTATAGGACAGCCTGGGTGGCTCAGCAGTTTAGCGCCGCCTTCAGCCCAGGGCGTGATCCCGGAGATCCGGGATCGAGTCCCACATCGGGCTTCCTGCATGGAGCCTGCTTCTCCCTCTGCCAGTGTCTCTGCCTCTCTCTCTCTCTCTCTCTCTGTCTCTTATGAATAAATAAATAAAACCTTTTTTAAAAAAATTATCTGTATGTTTGATATGTATAGAAGGTTTTGAAAATCTCCAGAAGAAAATGAATGATCAAAGTGTGGGCCACAGTAAGTACAAAAATTGAGTGTGTATAGAAAGGTTATAGCAATTTGATATTACCACTACATCCAAGTCAGTGATCTGTTGAACTTATTTTTTTTTAATGGGTTGGTATTCTGCATGCTTTTGGGTCCTTTTTCTGTAATTGTTCTGATAATTAATTTTTATGGTACTTTACAAAAGTATTGCTTTGTGAGGATTGAAAATAAGGAAAAATTATTCCTTTATCACAGAACATTTGAGAAGCACTGTTCTAGGAACACAAGCAAAGAATCCTATTTACACTTTTACTTCACACTTTCCATCTTTATGTGTTGTTTGAATTTTCACTTTGAATATGTGTTACTTTTGTGATTAAATATTTTAAAATGTTTAAATTTATTTGTGAGAAATGATACCAGGTTAATGGTTTTATATAGCACACCTTACTTGATTCATATGTCCCAAAGCCTCAATCTCAGGGTCTTTTGTGCCTTCTTCATGCTGAAAATAGTCCAAACTTCACAAAGAAACATTTCTTTGGGAGGAAGGCCAAAGGGTACCACGAGAAATGGGAAGGCAGTGACCAGTTGAGAAAGACTCCTCATATTCTGGAAAAAAAGTTTTCCACATCCTTAAACACAGCTGGAGGAAGATTGTCTCTCACAGATGAGAGTGCTAGGCTCATGTCTCATTAAAATCTCCTCACTGGATTACAGATCCAAAATCCTCTGGGGAGCCTTGTGCACCACGTAATGTTTCTAGCTTTGCATCTTCAATTATGCAACTTTGATTTAGCTGACAGATGTGAAGCAGTGTGCATAGCCAGGCAATCCCCTGGTGGCCACACATGTGCAGAGGGAAGCAACAGAGCACCGTCTTCCAGCTCCATCTGGCACAAGCTTCCAATCACTCAGAATCTTTCTTCTCCATCCACCTTGCCTCAGCCTGTACCCTCCCCTCCTCCACTCAAGCCCTGGCAAGGACTAGATGGACACACCTACTTTTACTCAAGCACCTCTTCCTTTTGGAGAGACTCCCAAGGCAAATGGGAGTGGTGTGCCAATCTGAGAGACCACCTCTTTTATTATGGGATGGCACCACCCCAGCATTCCATCAAGCTTTTCAGTATAGAAATCGGCCAAATCCTGGCTCCATCCCAAGCTATGACTGCCAGGACCATATAGACAAACATCTGGCTGGATGGTTGGAAGCACTTGGCTCAGCTGTGCAGGAAATCCACTTTCAGCTCTGAATCCCAGGCTCTCATTTGCAGTCTTAGTAGAAATGCCAGGCCTCTACACAGAATCCACTCAGCCTCGAGGAGGAGAGAGACAGCTCTGAGCTCATCACCAGAAACATCAACTGATGGCTCTATAGGACAGATAAGTTGCCAAGCCCCATGAGAGTGGGGGGTCTCATAGGGATCAAGGACTACCACCACAGGGCACTGACAGAGATGGAGGAGGGGAAAAAACCACGTTTGTGAGTGTGCTTGTGTGTGTGCACACATGAGATTCATGGGATTGTTCTATTTGCAAAATGCCCACTTTCTGAATACAGTGTTAGTTCTTCATGGTGGATGGTAACTGCAGATCTTTCTTAGGTATCACACTATTTCTTCAATGAATAGGGAACTTTACCTATGGCTGGATGAAAACTGTTTGGTGTCCAATTTTTCTAAAATAGGGTCAGATAGCAGATTTCCCCCCTTTCGTTATTACTTAATATAAGTGGGAGTATGGTTTGGACCACGGTTTTCAAGGGTTGAGACTAAATTCAAGTTAACAGTCATGATTATTGAGTGTGTATTGTTGTTAGGTTTTTTTCATCTCATTTCCTCCCTTCTTAGCACACCCAAAAAACATGTATTTATTCCTTCTTTGCCACATATTCTGTTACTGCTGGTGAAATTTTTTCTGTGAGAATTCTTGAATTCTGTGGGAAGGTATAAAAAGAACAAGGAGGGATCCCTGGGTGATGCAGCGGTTTGGCGCCTTCCTTTGGCCCAGGGCGCGATCCTGGAGACCTGGGATCGAATCCCACGTCGGGCTCCCGGTGCATGGAGCCTGCTTCTCCTCCCTCTGCCTGTGTCTCTGCCTCTCTCTCTCTCTCTCTCTCTCTCTCTCTCTCTCTCTGTGACTATCATAAATAAATTAAAATAAAATAAAATTCTTAAAAAAAAAAGAAAGAACAAGGAGGTAAATCAATAGCATCTTTGATATTAAATTTGATTCTCCCTTATATTAATAGTTTCCTCCCTTGTTTTCCTCTTGGACACCATCTTTCTCTGACTTTATATTACTCTGGAAATATTTTAAATGCTCACCGTGTATATGCTGTGTGGTTTGGTGTAGTAGACAGACCCCAGGCTTCAAGATCAGAGACAACTGGGCTTCAGTCCCATCTCAATTACTTCTTAACTACGTTGATATGGATAAATTACATAGGCTCCAAGAGTTTTTGTTTCCACATCTGTAAATAAAGATGAAATAAGATTACATATGTTAAGCAACCCTTATTAAATCTTATTTCCCTCCCCTTTAATGTACTTGGAACATATTTACTCCTACCCATCCCCTTTCATTCTATCATAGTCTTAAAGAAGAGGGGTAGGTTTACAGAAGCAGGTTACATATTTGTGTGTGTGTGAGTGTGTGTGTGTGTGTTACACATATACATAACAGAATGGCTGAATGAAACAAAGCTAAATTGGTCTTTAGCCATATGAATGGAAGTATAACATTTAGAACATTGAGGCAATGGTCTGGCCCTACTGTGTCCAGATCAGCCCGTACTGAGTGTAGATTTTGGTCCATTTTGGTCAAATAATGAGAGGTCTGAGGCCCTGTCATACAAAAAGCTGAGGAGTTAACTTAGAGAAGGGAGGCATCAGGGTGCTCAGTGACCATCTTCAAATATTTTGCAATTCCTTAAGAGGACTGGAACGGGACTTATTCTATATTTCCTGGTGTATTAGTCTGGGTTCTCCAGAGAAACAGATACAATAGAATATACACATACCTATAACATACAAAGATTACAAAGAATTGGCTCATGAGATAATGGAGGCTGGTAAATCCCAAATCTGCAGAGCTACTGTCCCACTTCAAGTCCAAAGTCTGGAAGAAGGAAGAGCTGATGCTCCCGTTTAAAGGCCATCAGACAGAAGAATTCTCTTCTATTTGGGGAGGGCCAGCCTTTTATTCAATTCAGGCCCGCAACAGATTGAATAATACCCACCAATGTTATGGAGGATAATCTGCTTTACATGGTATTCTGATTTAAATGTTAATATCATCCAAAAACATCCTCACAGAAACATCCCGCATAATATTTGACCAAATTTGTGGCAGTCAGACTGACACATAAAATTAGCCATCAAATCTAGTGATCAGAATCAATTGAAAGTCACCTGAAAAAAATGAAAGAAAGAAAGAAAGAAGAAAGAAAGAAGAAAGAAGAAAGAAAGAAAGAAAGAAAAAGAAAGAAAGAAAGAAAGAAAGAAAGAAAGAAGAAAGAAAGTCACCTGAAAACAGAACTAGGCTTGAGGCAAGAGGGTCTGTCGCCTCAGGAGCAAAATTACTCAGGTCAGAGGGGTACTCAAAAAAGGATGTGGGGTCCTGGCATCTAGTGTCTGATCAGGAGCCAGATGTCATAGCAGGGACATTACAAAGAGAAATCAAGCTTCAGAAGAAAGGACTAAGGACCCTAAAGGGCCCTTCCTAGTCCAAAGATAGTAGTGATGCTATAATTCTATATTTAATATTGACTTTTCTTCTGGTTGGTCCTACCAAATGACTTGATATTAAGTCTTCAATACAGTGAGCAACTACTATGCATTGAGTTCCTATAGGAAGAAGAACATGCCTGAAGAGCATGACCTAATTTTATAATTAGATTTTAGAACATCTTAAGAGACTACCTTGGAAATCATGTTTTCTCCATCCTCCTTATGTGAAGAAAGAAGCAAAAGTTTAGTTACAAACTGCTGCCTTGGATTCTTCCTTGTTGTAATTTTTTCCTAAAGCTTTCCATTTCTAAATTTTTTCTCTCTTCCCATAGATTTCCTCTTCTAAATACAAGTCCTCAGCTGAGCAAGTATCTTTCCAATGAGGTTTCCCCTAAAGATCCTATCATATTACTAGCCTTCTCCCATCCCTCAGAGCAACCAGTTACCCTCCTGCTTAATTTTCCTTATCCTTATAACTTCTCACACTTTGGCATAATTTTTTTATTGTGGCAAAATGGATGTAACATAAAATTCACTACTTTAACAATGTTTAAGTGTATAGTTCAGTGGCATTAAGTCTATTCACATTGTTGTGCAACCATCACCACCATCCATCTCCAGAACTCTTCATGTTGCAAAATTGAAACTCCACAACCATTAAATACTAACTCCCCGTTCCCTCATCCTATGGTCCCTGACAATGACCCCTCTCCTTTCTGTCTCTGAATTTGATGCAGTATCTCACATAAGTAGAACCATGGAATATTTGTCCTTTTGTTTCTGGCTTAATTCATGTAGCACAATAATGTCTTCAAGATTTATCCATGTCAGGGTGTCTGGGTGGTGAGGTCAGTTAAGCATTCAACTCTTGGTTTTGGCTCAGGTCATGATGTCAGCATCATGAGATCCAACCCCACATCAGGCTCCATGCTCAGCACAGAATCTGTTTCTCCCTCTCCCTCTGCTCATCCCCTTGTTCACACTCCCTCTCTCTCAAATAAATAATAAATAAATAAATAAATAAATAAATAAATAAATAAATAAAACTGCCCTAATAGGGGTAAAGTGATAGCTTATCATTTTTTATTTGTATTTCCCGAAACATTGGTGATATTGATCTGACATCATTTTATTTACTTATTTATTATGTTAATTGTCTTGCTCCCCAAACAGATGTAGGCTCTGTGATTATGGGAAATATGTCCAACTTGTTCACCATTTATCTCTAACCCAGAGGGCCATAACTAGCACATAGCAGATACTCAATTATTTGTTGAATGAATGAATGAATTTACTGGAGAGAAAAATTCAAAGTCCAAATATGGAATCCAAATTAATTTTCAGGTACTTATTTTTTATGCCTGAGATAATAAGTATTGTAACCTTTCCATTACTTAGCATTTCTTGGAAAATGAGAGAAAAATATATTCGTGCCTTTCCTGCCTCATGGACAAATATGCAGATTAATAAAATATTGTACCTAGATCATTCTAGCTTATAGACTGGATAATTGACAAAATCATAGCACATTTGCTATTTCAATGACCAAATTATATGACTATTAGTAATTAGTACCTGGCATATAGTAGATGCTCAACAAATACTTGCTGATAAGTAAGTGAATGATCCTGAAAATATTAAGCCATTGATAATTAAAAATAGAGACTCTATGGGAGGGACTTGAAACTCCTTAGGACAGAGCCCCAGATGGTGGCTTTGGTGGGAAGAATAAATGATGAGTGGTAATGAGTGGGTCATTCAGAGGTCTTTTGTCTTCAAAACAAGTCATCAATTTAGAAACTAAATCTGTAGCCGCACTCCCCATGCAGTGTCGCTTCTCTAAAAATCAATCACCTGCAGAACTTCAGAGATGCCTGAGTTCTTTGTTGGTTCATTCCATAAAGCATAAGGAAGGTGTTTTCGTACGTTCCTCAGCTCAAACAGCCGTAGGTGTGGTCCTGCTTGCTTTACAGCAGGGGCTGCTTCCTGTTGTACCTGTTCTGCAGAGGGCACAACTATTGGCAGAATGAGAGAAAAGTACCCTCATTTAAATTTTGTTCTAGTGTTTAAACAGTGAAAACATGCTTTCTGCCAACCATAATTTCTGCTAGACTTGATAGACAGTGGTGGAATGAAATATTAATTTCTTTTGAAAAGATGTGGGCAAGCTAATAATCTGGTTTTAGTGTGTCTCAGTGTTATTTCCCAAAGAGGAAACCAAAAAGTAGCCCTCAGAGGAGCAAGGCAGCCAGCAGGTTTTGGGGTGATGCAACCTGGGATTCTATTCAGCAGGGACTGATGGTAAAACTATCTATAGCTTCCTGGTCTCAAAGGCCAGAGATGGCCATGTCAGAGGCATGGAGCACACTTGCAATTAGCATTTTTTCACTGAAAAAAGCAAGTACACTCTAGAATAGAAAATGGAAGAAAGCGAGGACAATTTCATAAAGTTTCTAGAGGAATTACCTGATCAAATGGTACTGAGTACTCTGGCCTGATTCCTAACAGATAGACATCCAGGTAAGAGCAGCCCTACGTCATTAACCTGATAGGCAAGTTTTTGTTTTTGTTTTTTTTAATTTTTGTTTGTAGTTCTTGGACCTTCTGCATCAGAATTAGGGGTAGTATTAAAAATACAAATTATTGGGATCCCTGGGTGGCGCAGCGGTTCGGCGTGTGCCTTTGGCCCAGGGCGCGATCCTGGAGACCCGGGATCGAATCCCACGTCGGGCTCCCGGTGCATGGAGCCTGCTTCTCCCTCTGCCTGTGTCTCTGGCTCTGTCTCTCCTTCTATCTCTCAAGAATAAATAAATAAAATATTTTAAAAAAAAATACAAATTATTGAACATGCACTCAGATCTACCAAATCCAAATCTCTGGTGGTAAGGCACAGGGATCCTTTTTTTTTCAGGAAGGGGTAAAAAACTCCCTCAAAATGCCCCTCAAACTTTGTTGGCTAGAATTCAGTTACATGCTCACATCTCATACTATTACAGGTGAGGAGAAGAAGACCAGGTGATTAAATCAATCATGCCAGGGTTGGAGAGAGTTCTACTACTTCCCTGAGCACATGGCCTCGAGAGTGTGAACACTAGAGTCAGGTTCTGACAGCATGGGGAAGAGATGAAGCCTATGTTTCTTCTGTTGCCATTTCATGAAGTCTACTCATGTTAGCTGGAGGAAGTACCCATAACTTTCCTCATTGATAGCCATTTTGGTGAAGCCTATGTGATTCCAAAGAAACCAAAAAGAATTGACATTTGGTGGGAAAGTGAAAAAGATTGATCTTGGAATAGTTTAAAATACCAGATACAAGTTTCTATTCACAACACTGCCAGACTGAGTCAGTGGGAATACAATGCATTTGTTCTTTTGTTCCACAAATATTTGCTGAGCACCTATTATATGTCAGGTCCTATATTTAGCCCTGGGGATATGTCAACAAGTAAGATAAACAAAAGCCCCTGCACTTTCTTCATGAAGCTTACATCCTAGCCAGAGCAACAGAGAATAAATAAAACAAGCAGGTAAACAATAAAGCACATTTGAGGGGGATAATTCCCATAAAGGAAAAGAAAGCAGGCAGAAAGGGTAGGACTCAAGTCGAGGTGTTGCGATTTTAAATAGAAGAGAAGTAAGGTCCAGCCTCTCTGAGAAGGTAATTTGGTACCGAATTTTTTTTAAGATGTTATTTATTTATTCATGAGAGACACACAGAGAGAGGCAGAGACATAGGCAGAGGGAGAAGCAGGCTCCCAGCGGGGAGCCCGATGTGGGACTCCATCCCAGGACCCCAGAATCACAACCTGAGCCGAAGGCAGAAGCTCAATCACTGACCCACCCAGGTGCCCCAAAACCCAGCATTTTAACCAACTCAGCAGAGACTGACGCCTGAGCACTAGAGACACAGTCACAGAAGGAGCACAGGAGCAGAGGCGGATTGACATTTCCCAGTGGGTCAGACACCAACTCAACCTGAGAACAAAGAATCAAGCACAGTGCTCAAGAGCAGAGATTTGGGAGTCAAGTAGACTTATGTTCCTATCCCAGTTCCTCCACTTACCAGCTGTTTGACTAGTGAGAAAATTGCTAAAGTCTCTAGGTCTCACTGGTTCTTCCTATGAAATGAAAAGAGTGGAAATATATTTCATGTAAAAATTGAATGAGATAATAATCGTAAAGCATTTAGCACAAGGACTGCTATTTTTTTTCTAAAGTTTCTCTCGGTAGTCTCAATTCTGTTAGAATCCCAAGCTGTCATCATAATGCTATTCCTCGGGGGCCTAATGTAGTGAAATGAAGGTCTGTTAGATCAGACTGGAGTTTGTAGCCTGCAAAATACTCCTCCGGTCCAAGGCTTTGTTCTTTAGGGTGGGGACAATTGTTGAGTTGCATTTAACTACAATGCCACTAGGGGGCACCTCAAGAAATTAATTTTGAAGCTTACTGTAATAACTGGCAGCCATAATGAGTTAATGAATTTCTAAATGTGACTTACACTTTGGGAGTGGCCTGTTCAGTGCACTTAGTTCACAACATCTTTGGCCTCAACCATGTATAAATTGATTGTAGCAGAATTCCACAACAGGGTGTGAATTCCTAAGGTACTGGATCATACACTTAGGTAAGATTCTATTTCTGAAGGACATCTCTAAATTCTGAGGCTTTCTACCTTAGTTATGTCAAGCCCTGCTATATCAAGCTACTAAATCAGTCTACTTATTACAACCATGTACCAACTCATTTTCATAAGCACTTGTAGAGAGAGCTGACATTAAAAAAAAAATCTCTATTCTGGCAGTAGTGCTTTGGAATTAATTTGCTCACCTTTTGTGCCAATGGTTTTTCATGCTGGGTAAACAGCTAACATATGGTTGAGCCAGAATTCAAACCCAAGGAGTGTGGCTCCAGAGCTCACATTTCTATCCACTATATCATATTGCCTTACTGACAGATAGCATCGAATTAATGCTACATGCCAGAGGGTGGTGATAAAGAACAGGAGTGGCTATTGTCAAGCAATCTATAACCTGGGTTAAATATGGTAATTATGTGAATAATGCATACTCTAATCAGTTAAAAATATACAAATCATTTAAACCGTGAATATGGATCATGTCTGGGTCCTATCTGTGTACATAGATCTCTATACATGCTTGCCTATATGTGTAGGTGTGTATGAATAAGTATATAGTTAATTTCTCATTTGAATATAATTATGTTCAATAGATATTATCTGAGTGTTACCGCATGCTAAGCACATAATGTAATATGAAAGACAACATCTTGGCCAAGTATTGTAGGCAATTGCAATCTCAAGATTTTTGTCTACCATCTAAGAGCAGACTTCTTGGAGAAAATTAGGGTCTTATGGATTTGGGGACTACTAGGACTACTGCATCAACATTTGACCCTAGAGAAATGTGTTTAGCCTAGTGCTTGGAACAGAGAATACTGAATGAATGAATGAGTGAATAAATGAATGATAGTTACTTCATGAATGGGAGGGACAGAAATTAGAAACACAGAAGGTTAAAAAAAAAAAAAAAAGGAGGGAGTTAGTGAGAGAATGGACTAAGTAGAATGGATGAAGCAAGGAATTTCCTCAGCGGGCCACGTTTAGCAGAGAGCTGGTGGGTGAAGAGATCTTTTGACTCCACCCTCAGAAGTACTGAGAACCCTCAGAAGTTCTGGCTTGCAGTTCCCCTCCAAAAAATAGTGTTGCCTTGGTTGGTTTTGGGGTTTTGTCTGTTCATTCGTTTGTTTGTTAAGTCTTTTTCCTCATAGTTGCCGTCCACAGGAGTGAAAGACTGCCCTTAAATGGTTTTTAGTTCCTAATGGAAATGTGTTTATCTTAATAGGCAAGGCAATGTGCTGTCACTGAATATTAATACACTTTTTCTACAGTCAGTTCTTTTTTTTTTTTAAGATTTTATTTATTTATTCATGAGAGACACAGAGAGAGGCAGAGACAAGCAGACGGAGAAGCAGGCTCCCTACAGGGAGCCTGATGTGGGATTTGATCCCAGGACCCAGGATCACAACCTGAGTTGAAGGCAGATGCTCAACCACTGAGCCACCCAGGTGCCCTATAGTCAGTTCTAATTAAGTCTCTTCACAAAAAAAAAAAAAAAAAAGTAAGTCTGTTCACTTATAGATTAAGGAGCAATTAACACCACACTCTACCCACATGATTTACTTCAGTCACTTCTCAAATATCTTTTTTGCTCTTTCTTTCCTTAGGGTTTTCCATCAGGGTTCTGGTTCTTATATCACGCTAATGCCTTCTTTGGGCTGAGCTGTGCAACATGTTTAGAGCGTCCAGCACCCAGCCAACTTTCCAGGGAATCAAGCCATAAACCTACCTCCTAAATGATACTGACAGCTAAACTAATTTTTCTGTATCTTAGAAAAATCAAAGTTGTAGTTTATTTTAGACATATCAACAAAGTTTAATTGTCGTGGTAAAAATCATACTCAAAGTTCAGTTAAAAATGAGTGTTCAGGAAAACTTTAAAGAATCCCTCCATACAGCATATAATGAAAGTGGCATGGTTTGGGGTAACAAATATATCCAAGGACCATATGCAGAAACTTAATTCAATTAATTCTCTGTAATGAAAAATAATAACTATATTGTTTGTGCTCAAAGATCTGATATGAGTTGAAGCAGGGAAAACTTTTGTTTGTTTTATGTTACAATGTTAGCTAAAACTTTTGTTGTGTTGCATTGCCTTGAAGTTCAATTGCTGGTTTTAAAAGACGAATCTGTGTCACTTAGTCTTTTTAAGCTGTTTTTCCTCTCCTTTGAAGGATACATAGTTTTTCCTCTCTCCTTTGCTTAAATGAAAATGGCCCCAAGATGCATGCAATTTTGTGAACTTCAGATTGCAGATTCCACATAATTCAAATAACAGAGCCATGAAACTCCACTCTTTCATTTGGATTCTGTGAACCACTGAGACTTGTGGAGAATAAATGATGTCAGAATAATGCCCTAAAGGTATAGCATCGGGGCCAGAATCCTGCCCTGGGATGTACACGACCCATCAAGCAGTAGAAGAAGCCTTGCGCTCATAACCCAGGGCTGAGTGCCGCCCTCATTGTTTTAATTACAGAGCTACAGTATGTGGGTAAGAAACTTGGATTTGACAACAGCAGAAGAAAGAGGATATTGTATGCCTTCAATCAGCTTTGTATTAGGAGATCCTTAAAGGGAAAATTATGTGAAAGAAAGAAGGAGGAAGAAAACAAACTAGCAGGATCCCTATTTCAATGTAATTTGGAGAAAATGACTGATTTGGGTTGGTCATGTTGCCAGCACAGATGACTCAAGGCTTCCAAACAAGAAATGGAAATCAGGAGGATGCCTGAAGCCTGAAAGAAGAACAAATTGTGAAGATATGATTGACTGTAAGGCTTCAGAATCAACTGTACCAAAGATGAGCTTGGATCAGTGCCCAGAACAGAACTGAATGGTGATGTTCATTTAGGTTCTGACTGTTGAAACAAAATAAAATGTAGTAATTGTGCTCTGTTAGGTACACAGACGTGTTAATGCTTTCCAATTTCCCCAACTGGGGATCTGGTGTCACTTTCCCTGTCGTTCCTATTTCATGCTTCACCGGTGAGTATTATTGCTGCTCTGGACACTTACTGAATGCCAGGTTTTTGGCAAAGAACTGGGATCCAGGTGAAAGCATCCCTCTCATGCTGCATGTGAGTTTGCCACAGGTGGCTTTGAAAATGGCTTTAAAACTTGGAAATCATTTCTTTAATTGGCCTTTTCAGGCTTGGATGATGTGTACCTCAGTCCTGGCACTCAGTTATGTTGCTGGACCTTGGCTATGAGTCTCAGCAATTTGGGCCCCAGAGCACTTCATCTCTGACAACCAGGAAAAGCCTCAGTTTCCATTGGCAGCAGATCTGTGCATCGATCTTTTCCTCTCTTAGGGAGCAAGACATCTTATTCACGGTTTTCTTGCACTCATTTTCTCAGTAACCTATCAGCTGAGTCTTCTGACAACCTTTCTGATGGACCACAATGTTTAACTCCCTCGAAAGATCGGTTTTGAAGCAGGTACATATTGCCCTTTCTCCTTGGGGATCGCAAAGAAGAAAAGATTCCATGTTGTTCCTCACACCAGAATCCCGCTTACTAGCCCAGCAACTGCGGAAATTTCCCAGCTTGCCTGTACGAGCAGTCCAATTGCATGGTACAAATGACTTGCAAACATCTTCTACATACTAAATTAGAAAAAAAAAAAAAACAGCAAAACCAACAAGGAGGTGACTCAGAAGGAAGAAAAGAGGGTCAGACAGGACATGTGATTTTTTTTCCACTCCTTTTTGGTTTCTTTACCTGAGTCAAATTTGAGAATGCTAAGCCCAGTCCTGTCTACCCACTATTTACCACAAAGTCTTTGGATTTCAGTAGCTGACTGAAAGCCAGTAACTTTTTTTCAGTCACCCAAATGGACTAAAGATGTTGTCAGGTACAAGATGTTTAATTAAGGATCTGTCTAGTCTCTTTGGGCGTCTAAAGTTTGGACTTTAAACAAGGTAACCTAAAATTAGACCCTACTAATGAGAGACAGCAGGAAGGCTTCTTCAAGGGTTCGGCTTGCCATGAATGAACCACCAAGACGGGACACAAACTGGAACTCAAAGGAAATTCCACATCTCCTCGCTTCATACCATCAGCATCTTTTCATTGATTGGTCTATTACCTTGGAGCCACCTGATATGTTAAATAGCTTCACACTTTAAAAAAGGGGGTGGGGGGAAATGAGGGGTAAAATTTTTTTGTGGGGTTTGGCACGAATCTGTGTTTAAAATAAGCTACGTATGAGCTGTGTCTTTGAGAAAAGAACACGTGCAATGCAGTTTTGATCTTCATTTTATAGATGTACATAAGTAATACAAGGCCTGTTTTGATTATACAATGAAAAACAAATGTGATCCAATATTGTAGTACTCTGTATCTACTTATGTTTCTGAACAACAACTCTCATTAGTATATGAACCACCATTAATGGCTTTGGAGACCTGGAATCCCATCCTGATATTTGCTTATGAGCTATTCCATGTGTGGTATGGGTTCTCTCATAGGTAATCATCCTAATAGGATAGGGTTTTAATGTGTGATGGGCTTCCGAAAGAAATAATCTAAAGTCATTTCTCAAAATGGTTCTCACAGACTCCTAAATGCTTTGCCTAACATTCAACAACTACCTTTACTATAATTACGATTTAAGAATTCTAATTTAAGGCTTTTTCAGAAATGGAGGTGTTAAAGGCTATTTGCCAGTGAAGATCCAAACTACATTGTACATGTTCTTCTCAAATTCTTTTGGCCATAGATTAACAGAAGATGTATCAGATAGTAAAGATGTATTTTTAATTTCACCTAACCAGAGATCTGGAGATAGATTTCTAGGGTTGATTAATTCAACAGCCCAATTTTGTCATTGAGATCCAGGTCCTTTCCATCTGTGTACTGGCCTTCTTGGGTTTGTGGGCAATGATGTCTCATTTGACCGCGGTACACAGGCACTTTGTGCAGATAGCACAACTAGCAAAGAAGAAGGACTTTTCTTTCCATGTGCCTCTTTCCTTTAGGCTAGAAATCCAAACTTCTAACATACATTCCCCCTCTTCCCACCACTGGCCTAATGGGCTAGGTTTGGATCATATGTCCATGCATGTGACAGGATTCACTAGCAAGGGAATGGGACCACCATGATTGGCTCGAAGAATTCTGCTCCACCTCTGAACTAGAGAAGGGATTTCTTCTCTGAGCACGAGGGATGGTGAATACCTGCACTCCAAGAAGCAAAGAGAAATATCTGCTGGGTGAACAACAAGCAGTACACTCCACTGACCTTTTGGATAATAACAGTTTTCACCTTAATATATAGTATTAATATTTCAGTGTTTTATTATATTACTGAAGTACTGTCTTTCTCCTACAGACAGAATTATCCTGGTATTCCTCCTAAGTACAAAAGTTATCCTGGGAGGAGAAACATTTATCCGTGGGCCTGCTTTTACTTTTCTCGTTCTAATCCAACTAGAAAATACTTAATCAACAACCCAAAAGCTTTCACCAAAAAATAATCTTGTTCATCTCAGCCCCAATCAGTCGATTACGCAGGTAATTTTTCACGTTACTTGAAAACAGAACTGAATGGAAATGGGACTAGAAAACTGATTTTTGATCCCCATTTCTGACTTTTCCGAAAGTAAGAAATGATAAGACATATTTGCAACATAAAATAACTTTTCAAAAGTCTTTATAGAAATAAGTTTATTTCAAGAATAATTGCAATAGAGTGTAGCCCAGTGGTCGAAGACATGGACTGGGAGGACAATGGAACTTGATTACAGTCCCTGTCCCCTATTTAGCAGGCATGTGGCAGTAGACCTCACCTGCAAAATGAAGAAAATAATCATACCTTCTTCAAAGGATTTTTGTGAAAGCTGAATGAGATTAAAATATATCCCTACATATATCTATTCTTAACAGAGTGGCTAGTTCATGGTACTAGCTAGTACATACAAAGCTTTCAACAAATTTTGACTGTTTTTACTTATATCGATACCAACAAAAGTCCATAAACATCCATAAATTTTCCTACACAGGGTAATTAAAATCAAATTTGCAACTTTTAGAAGTAACAACTTTGAGAAACAAAGTGTGAGGGCTACCATTTAGTTCAAACTACCTCGTTATGGGAGGTCTTGCATTGGTTCCTGTGCCTCTTCCAAAGAGTTCTCCAGTTGGCTTGATGTTGGTCAGAACTTAAAGCCAGAATGGTGGCATTACTGTCTTTTCAGGGAAAAGAACTGCTATTAATGCTACATACACATTAGAATTAGTTTCCATTCATCTACAGTGTAGACTGGATGTGTCAGTCTGCCCCTTGAGAAGTAAGCAAGATAAAGCATGTTGATAATGGGTGCCACAAATCTCTTAACTTCCCTTGTTGTAGTCCTCATAAGCCACATGCTCTGCATCTCAAACCAAAACTACATGAAGGCAGAGAAATTTGGCAGAGTGAACAGTGCATTTGGGTATAAACATTAGTTCTTTAGCAGGAAAAAAAAAAAGGTATCTCCTTCATAGAATGTTACAATTCCCTTTTGCTTTTAAGAATCCGTATATCATACTTTACATTAGGAAAGCTTCCAGTAATTATCTAGTCAAGTCAGAAAAGTAGATCATCAGCTTGGAACCTAGCCCACTACATTCTCTTTCATCAATTTTGGGTGTGACTCTTCTGATTGGCCCAAGTGCCAATCTTCACTGGCAATAAGGCTCTTCATGGGAGACAGCATGACATGGAGGTACTGTGGCAGCCACTTTGGCTATAGGGGCCATGAGGCTTACTTTCTGGATCCAGGATTTTGGGTTGTTAAGTAATAAACCCAATTCAATATTGTTTAGGTTAAAAAAAAGGGGGAGATTTATTCTAAATGATACTCGGTATCTCAAAGAATGAAAAGCAAAGGGAAATGCCAATATTCAAGAAGGGTTAAGATGTAACTAAGAGTAAAAAATTGTTGGCAGCAGGGTCATACTCACAGTACCAGAACTTCTCTTCTCCATCTTGCTTCTATTCCCTAAATGGTAACTTCCTTCTTTTTTAATCACTGCAGATTGACTTTCTCTAAATGACAGAAAACATGACTGCCATTGATATGCTAGCTTTTATCTTAGAGCTTCAACCACACAGAGGGAGACTTGACCTTTACAGTTCTAATTCCCAAGTCCTGGAGAAAAACTCTGCTAGATCTAGCTTCAATCAGATTAACTGGGGCAAAGAGACAGAATACCATTTGGATCCATTTGGTAAGGGGCCCAATCAACCAACTGCCTACAAGCAGTATCGTATTGTACTAATGTGTTGGTTCCAGTGTTTTAAAAAATTGGGTGGGGCAGTTCCCAAAAGAAGAGGTGCTAGCCTGATTATTCTGTAGATGTCCACTGTTGCAAGGATATACCGTGAAAACAATGCAAGGAAGTAGATCTAGCTTTCCATTTTCCAGTTAAAACCGCCTACGTCCCGAGAATTTCCCATTAAAGCTATTCATTCACTGTTAGAAAGTTCAGGATGGTTGGATGGCTGGAGGCAGTGGCAGGGAGTTGGGGGAGGGTGGGAGATGATTACACATGAAAGGAACCAAGCAGAGAGAAGGGAAGGAGGGCGCATCAAGGAAGCATCGCCAACTTGAAGCAGAGGGCTCTGGACCTCCCAGCTCTTTTCAGATTAAATCCTTATGGTTCTCCCAGCTGCCTCCCTTCCCTCCTGCCTTACACCTCTTTCTAATATTTTCTCCCATCATTTTTAAAATGAAGACCTTCTGTGTTACTTAGAAGATTTCTCTCCTCCCCCAGAGAAGCAGTGCTCTACTTCAGGCAAAAGTTTGAAGTAAGGCAGATTTTTGTCTCTTCAGGAAAGCACTTCCCCATATCTTCCTGTTATTTTTCTTAGAACAACAAAATCCGAGGATTGGTGTAGAACAATTTTGAGAACGAATAAGTTCATCCATTGCTATACATATCCCATCTCTGGCATCCATGTCAAGTGGCCATCCACACTGCTTGACCACATACCATGAAGGAGAATTCATCACTTTTTGGGAGAGCCCATTCTATCTGTAGATAGTTCTGACCATTAGGAGTACTTCCTTGTATTAAACTATTACTGGGCCAATAATGTGTCTTTTCTTGTTGCTTCACTTGTTGGTCTTAGTTCTACCACCTGGTAACAAACAGAAAAATCAAATCTCTTTCCTACATGCTCACCTTTCAAGAGATCCATCATGTTCATCATGTTTCCCCCTGTGATTATTCTTCTCCAGGTTGAGCAACTTCCTATAACTGTTCTCTGTTGTATTGGATTTTAAGTACATCTATTTTTAGCAGGGACACTCTGTTGTAGAAGCCTTACTTACTTAGATGTTCTTAATTTTTCCCCCAAAACCAGACATAATCTTCCAGATATGGAAAAATCAGCACAGAAAGAACAGAACTAATAATATCTTTCATTATAAATATAGAACTTCTATTCAGGAAAATCACACTTATCTTCTGGGAAGACCTAACCCTATGCTTAGTCCCTCTTATGCTGAAAATTATGTAATGATTAATTTATAATGATATGTAAATGATAAAGAGAAGTGGTATTTTAATTTGTAAGTGAATTTCAAGCATTAGTAGTTGACATTGGAATGGGAAGGAGGGAGGGAAACATGAAGTCCCGTAGTTCTTCAAATCATATGTCTTGCTTTACTTTTTATTCACAATGCTATCAAAAATTCAGTCAAGAATAGTGGATAGAGTAAGCCTAATTCAAGGGATCATTTTTTTTCCAGGGGATCATTTGATTCCTTTCTTCTCCTTCGTGAAATCCATATGCCTAACAAACGTTTGTGTCCTAGTTACATAAACATACACACAGAGAAGACTCTGGGGCAAGCACACTAATGCATACTCAGTTCTCAAGGAGCTAACAATTTAGAAGCTATAAGACAAGTCTTTTGCTTCCCTAAGTGTGTTGTGTAAGCCAGTGAATCAAGGAAGAGCAAGAGATCACCACGTTGGATTGGGTGGCACAGTGGATTAGTATGTATAAATTCTTAACTTTCTTGTTCCAGAAGCACAGCTAGAAGCAGAACCCAATTTAAGGAAGTTGGAGTGAAGCTTAAGAGGTCAATCAGAGAAGCACCGGCCCCTTGTTAAATGGACATCCCAAAATACAGACACATTGAGCCCTGCCTTTTTCTGTAGTCACATATGGGTTCATCAGGAAAACTGATTATCTCAGAAAATATTCTGAAGAATATTCCATTTATACATATCAGGTTTAAAATGAGTATATGGCATATATATATATATTTGTTCCCAGGGCAAGCAAATTTAAAATTTTGAATCTTAAAATCTAATATTAAGTAAGTGATGACATTTTATGAACCTTATCATATGCATATGGCACTCATTCTCGGTTTTGTTTTTTGTCTTAGTTTTTGTTTCTAAAAACGTTTGAATATGTGACAAGTTCCCCAACATTGGCAACGACAGTCATCCCAGGCCCTGTGAGACTACATATCAGCAAAGAAGATTTTGACATTTCTTCTGTCAGCAACATATGTCCCTGACTTTCTATCTCCATCAAGGAAGTTAAAAAAAAATTGTGACTAACTCAGGACAGGGCTAGGAGCCCAGTTTCCGTAGCCATTGGAGCTTGTTAGTTTCTTAGTGTTAGTAAAGCTAAGATTAAAGATTTATGCCCCTTGTTAGCACAGAAAGTTCCAGTCTAGTGGGCTCAGGTATAACCCTAACCTCATTTGGTTACAAGGGAGGAAATGCAAAACTGTGGACAGCTTGAAGCTACCTACCATACAACTGAGAAAATAAATTGAAGATCCCTTAGAGTGAGGAACGTCAAGTTCATCCTTAAGGTACAACTCATTATGGTCGTTAGCAATGGACCTAGGGGATTCCAGTCACAGTGTCATTTATTCTTCAGAATTTCATAGTGCTAATAAGTGTAGAATTCATAATCTCTGCATTTTAGAATTAAGAGAAAAGAAGACTTCATGGTTGGTATGGTACATGGAATAATTGTGAACACTTTCAGATTAGTTGCTTTAGGCGACGTCTCAATGGCTCCGTGGTTAAGTGTTTGCCTTTGGCTCAGAGCGTGATCCTGGGGTCCTGTGATCGAGTCCCACATCGGGCTCCCTGCAGGGAGCCTGCTTCTCCCTCTGCCTGTGTCTCTGCTTCTCATAATAAATAAATAATTTTTTTTAAAAGAATAGTTGCTTTTTCCATAAACAAAGGCAGAATTACCTGTTTCCTGATTCATTTATACAAAATCTTTTCTTTCTCCAATAGATTGTTTGGTTTTTACAAGGGGGTTCTGCCGCCAATCTTGGCTGAAACACCAAAGAGAGCAGTGAAGGTAAGCAATTAGATAACTTTCCACCAAGCGAAAATAGACTGCAGTGACAACTTCAGCCCTAACATGCCCCACAACAAACTATGGAACATTAACGTGAATTAAACATAAGACAGTAAAGATTTTAATATGGAAGCTATAGCATAACTTCTATTATAATTAGGCTGGAGTCACTCTCAAATATTGGTTTATGGATTTTTTTTTCAGGTAAAGGCACTCCCTTCTGATGAGGAATGATACAAAAAGTACAGTGGTGAATGAAATTCATGTATTTGAACCACAGCAGCCACAAAACAGCTTGGATATTTTCTAAAAGCAATTCATAAATTTTCCTTGGGAGTAATAATTATTAAAGAGAGAGGGAGAGGAGAGGAGGGAAGAGTGGTAGAAAAACCTTTTTTTCCTAAATTAGTTCCATTTTATGAACAGAGCAAACGAATACACTGTATTTTTTTGTATATGATTCTCGTATAACACATTTATTTGGCATGCTAACTTCATTTCCTTCCCCACCCCCCTCCACCCGGTCTCCTCTGTTAAAATTCTCTATTCTGGTTTTTACAAAATTATTACTTCCACCATGCTGATTTCCATTCTTTAACCACATAACTATGAAAGTTTATGTACTACTTTGCTGGTTCAGTATCTGGATAGGAAAACGGAGATCTGGCAAGACCTCCGGGGAAGAAAGAACTAAGTCTGATCATTCTTTTCTATGTTCTTCAGACAGAAGTCTTGATCACAGTGACTCTGGCAGGCAGGGCCCCCACTCCCACACCGACTTCACCAAATATGGCTTTGTCTTTCCATAAGAAGGATAACAAACATTTAGACCGAAATATTCCTTTCCAACTAATGACCATAAAGCATTTTTTTCAGATACATTACCCAATCTGTACTCCCAATATTCCTAAAAGGTAAGATAGGACAATTTCTATACTCTTATTTAGTAAGTTAAGAGGATGTCTAAGTTAAAATTTTTGATAAAATAGCCAACATATATGTACAGACACCGAACTTTTACATTATGTCAAGATAGTAATTTAATAGGATTTAACACAGGTCTAGAATTCAGAAAACAAAGCTTTAAAACATACTTTCTTTATAAATTCAGCCCCTCTTTGTTGCCATAGTTTTTGTGATTTTTATATTATTACTTCAATACAAATTTCATTATAAGAATCTGAATTGCAGTAGAGAATCTGGAAAAAGTTCACCAAAGTACACAAAAGGGCTGAATTGAATTATGAAATGGCTTCACTTGATAAAAGATTGCCCAAGTAAACAAACAGAGCAGAGTTCCTTTTCAAAAGGAAAGTCACTTTGTCTCCATGGAATAATATATTCATTTGTTCAGTGTTTTTACATGTATAAATAGAGTAGATTATAACTAAATTTTTTTCCTGGAATATTTTTCCTTAATACTATACATTGGAGACAATTTAATTTAAATTTGAAGAGGATTAAAGTTTATCAGTGTTGAACAGTCTTTTATGTAAGAAAAAAAGTTGAGCTTTACAAAACTGAGTTAGTCTCTACTTAAAAAAAAAAAAAAAAAAAGAAGCAATGCTCCCTGCCAGAACAATGGTTAACAGATGAACTTTTGGGCAACTGGATATGGTGTATGTGTCCCAGACATCTTGTTTCAAGTCGATTTTACCTTAAAATTATTGAGACATATGGTAAGTGCATTGGCTTTTTAAGTATAACTTGGAGTTAAGTCTATCTTTGCCAGATGGATAGCACTAGTTTTTCAATACAATATATGAAAACATTCATTTTCTAGATATTTATCTTAGAATTTATGAGGAAAGCAATCATCTGATTGTAACAATTTCATACATTATGAACTGCATCATTGTATGTCATCAAAGTTTACTTCAGAAAAAATATTCAGAGACCATATATGTGTACATATATATATAAATATACCCACAAACATATGTATATTCACATATACACACATATAAATGTATGTTCTGTGAATATACATATGTGTGTGTATTCCCTGGTACTGACACTTCAATTACAATCAGTATTAGAAACAATGTCAAGTTTTTCTGCACTTTATTCTTTGAAATGAGATTCATCATTAAAATAAGACTCATCGATGCCAAATAAATGAAACTTCCCCTTTCACAAATTAAGACAGAATGAATATTGCGTGAGCAAAAGGAAATAAATACCTCAGAAAGAGACCAACTGGTCCTTCAGACATGGGAGGCACCATGTTCCAGGTTCCAAGGTCTGGTCTTGAGGTTCACAGGTCCAGAAATCCCATTTTTCCATGGATGGACTCTCAAGGACTGCCTAATGCTAACCAAACTCATGAGAGAGAATGAATTGTGGAGGCTATTTGTTCACCACTCTCCCTACACCTGTCATGGTGTCTACACATACTAGATGCCCAATCAATGTTAGATGCACAAGTGAAACATACAGAGAGAAACCAAAAGAAAGTGTATTGATTTATAACAGGAGACATTCCTATCCTATTCCCCCAAAATTCCTGCATCTACTATTCAGTTTCTGGAAGACCAAGGCTTTCATTTCCAGCCAAGACAGAGTAACAGAGACCAGATTTACTCTCCTGCCTGAAACAGCAACAACAAAAATGAACAAAATATATGAAACCACAATTTTCAAGACAGTGGACATCAGACAAGGAAAGACAGAGACGGGAAACAAATGAGATGAGCGCTATGGTTTGCCCCAACTTACTGCCTTGAGAAGTTTTTCCAGACCCAGGGCACATAGGGGAATTTTAAGCAGAGCCCAGTGTACTGCCTGGGTTGACATGAAGCTGACAGGCTGGAGGGGGCAAGGCAGCTAGAGTTCACAGGACAGAGGTACCAGAGAAGAGAAAGCTGCACACACAGTTCCTAAGCTCTTCAGAGGGACCCCTTAAATATTTAGCTGAGAACCGAGGAGTGCATGCACATGAGGAAACCAGCAAGGCCTGGGGAGGAGCCGTCCAGAGCAATAGGGAGAACAGTGCTTGGCAAGCACGCAGGGCCAGGAATAGTACCTGTTCCCACCAGCCAAACTGGAGGGCCTTAAAATGCACAGGCTTCAAGAGGAGTACTCAGAAGCAGTTTGCCTTGGTAGTGGGGAATAATTAGCCCTAGTCTGAGCACTGCTTAGGTAGTTAAAAGTAAGATCCAAATGGACCAAATTGTTTCCAGGTAATTTAATTGCATCCTGGACCAGAATACCTGGGAGGTAAGGTTAGGCATCAGATTGCTTAGTGAGCATGAATGAAAGGAAAGGGGAAAGTGCTGGAGAGCTGTATTCACCTCCCCTGCCCAACCACAACCTGACACTCTTCTTCAGAGACCACATGGCTGGTCCTTCTGGGGCAGCCCCTCTCCCTAAGTGAGACTACCAATTTCTAGATTCTGGTATATAGGCTATGTATGACACAATCCATTTGGATTCCAGATTTTATGTTCAGGACTCCCAAAACCTTGATTGAATATGAATGTTTTCAAAACTCTTTAGTCACACATCGGTATAACTTTAGGGAGGCAACTTTATTACATGTTGACCCTCCTAATTTCATCCTTAGAGTTTAACCTCATATCTTATGTGATAGGGTACTTCTATCACATCTACATATTGATCGATGTTGTGGATGAGAAGCTAGTGAGAATTATCATGAAAGCCTTAAAGGAGTAGTGCTGTATAGAGAGGAATTTAAATAGCAGTTAATCTACTAGTTCTTAAGAATATAGTTTTGGTATAATGTCTTCTAAGCTTTGAACATGGGAGACATTCAGTAAATATCTGTTGAATGAATGAATGAATTTTTTTTAGTAAATATTGGTTTTGAACTCTAATGATGACAGTTATTTTGCTATTACTGAAACTCCATTTTAAAAGATTTTAGCTTTTTCTTCCTTGCCTTATTTATTTGAAGTACTATTTCCTCATTTCAGTGTATAATATATTGTTCATTACTTCTGAATTCAGTACATTAACAATTCATCACTGTGACTTTTGAGGCTTCTTTATTCCCAGGAACCTGAGTCATTTCATCCTAGCCATTCACCAAAAGCTTCCAGCAACACTGCTGATGAGTTAGCTAATAGTAGTTTGGTTTTTCTAACAATTTTAGAGGTGGGATAGGAAAAGCCTAGAATTGCCCCAACACATAGACTTGGAATTCCCTGTGAAAATTGCTACAATGACAGGCGAAGTGCCTGTCCCCAGACTTCTCCCTTGAGATCTCAGTTTGGTCCTTAATCCCTTGTGACTACAGAAGGTCAGAAATAAAGAAAAACAAAAATCAAAGCCACATCTTCACACTGGAAGAGAAAAAGGTAGTAAGGCCCTTTGTAAGGTCCATCCAATCCCAGAACTTCCCTGAACCCAGTGTTCATTGTTTCCAAATGTAGGTCATGAGCTATGAGTCATAAAACCAATTTAGTGGGTCACTAGATGTAATGGGTCATGACCAGAATAGAAATATAGTACATTACACATAGTGAGGAGGTAAACATTGCTTTACAGAAATGTTTTGTTTCAGTTATATATACAAGAGTACTCTACATTCATGTATGCATGCATGCGTGCGTGCATGTTGTATGAATACTTTTTACATAGATTGCGCTGAAAAATGTTTGAAATCTTCTGTCTTGAGGGACTCTCGGCTTCCAAGGTCAGGGAAGACAAGAAGACCTCAGCACCAGGAAAATTCTAGGGCAGAGAATCCCAAATTCTTAACAGTCATGGTTCAGCAGTGAGTAAGCATATGTCATGGGTAAGAGTATGCACAGGCTTTGCAGTCAGTCTGTCCACTCACAAGCTGCAGGATGGGTATGTACAAAATAAGAATCATGATTGTACAATAAACTGTTGCCTCGCAGTGTTGCATGGATTCAATGCAATAGCACATGGAAAGGTCTTAGAGTGTTTTCCGGACCACTATTATGAGCTATTATGAGCGATACAAGTAACTAAGGATCTGTGGTTCCCTTATTAGCCAAAGTGAAGAAAGAGAATGAAAATTAAGATTTTCTGAAAGTCCTACCTGTGTCAGCCATGTCAGAAAATCTTACTCAGGGCAGCCTGGGTGGCTCAGTGGTTTAGCACTGCCTTCAGCCCAGGGCATGATCCTGGAGGCCCTGGATCAAGTCCCACGTCAGGCTCCCTGCATGGAGCCTGCTTCTCCCTCTGCCTGTGTCTCTGCCTCTCTCTCTCTCTGTGTGTGTATCTCTCATGAATAAATAAATAAAATCTTTTGAAAAAAGAAAGAAAATAAAATCTTACTCAAATTGTATTACTTAAGGAGTACCCTGGAAGGTAAGTTTTGTGTTCTTGAGGACTAATAAGATCAGGTAACTTACCTATGCTTTAACAGCTATGTAGTATAGCCAGGATTCAGTCCCAGGACTGCTCACATCAAAACCCCAGGAAGGTAAGCGTTTTAAAGCCTAAGTCCTTAAAGCCTAAGACAATAACACTTTTCCTTCCATGGTTAAGGGTTTCACCAAAACAGTGTGGCCATGGGTGCTATTTAACACCAGGATAGTTTCAGGGTTGTCACCATCCCCTAGAATGTTAGACCAAGAGGTCAGGGGTTTCTCTTTCTTTACTGCTACAAGAGGAATCCAATAAATATTTCTTGAATGAGTAAATGAATGAATCCTTGATCTAGAAAAGTCTACATATGTAGTTGAGCTAAAGAAGCATGGCATAAAAGTCATTCCTGGGTCTTTAAAGAATCAAAATCTATCTGGTGACTTTGGAGCTGCCCAAGGACTCATAGAGCCATGTCTACAAGGAACCACCTCTTTCTAACAACAGAGTATTATTTGATCCCCAAATCTGCTTTTATTTCTTCCTCCATCTTACTGGGTTATAAAGTAATAGAGTAGAAGACATTCAAGACCATAAAATACAAAGGCCTTTGCTGGGATCTTAAACACCAGACCCAAGCAGGACCTAAGATTGTGCCTCATCCGTGATATTGGCAGCTGCTACTAACAGAGCACCCAGAAGCAACACATCATGATCAAGCAGAGTTGCTTCCCCCCAAAAAAACGGAGTACAGAAAGAGTGGAGAAAAATGTATTGGGGGCACTTTATATGAAGTCTGATTAGATTTGCCTCCATAGAAATTTATTTGCGGAGAAAATTATATTAAATGTGACCTAATGAAGGAACATACAAAATCTTCATCATCAGATTTTAAAGGAATTAACAGCTTTCTTCTTGAAAGGAAAAAGGTTGAAGATGGTCTTGCTTTAAGTCAGGATGGACTAGATGACCTCGTTGGGTCTTTCTCTGTTTTACCATGGTGTCTTCATCATTGTTGAGTGTCCAGAAATCCCGTGAACCAATAGAGATACGCAGCAATCTAAGTGTAAGTTAAAGATGAGAAGTAGATGTTAGAAAACTGGGCGCTTGCTGGGAAAGCAGTTCACAGAGAAAACATAGGAGACCAGAGATTTCAGGTCTCCCTGCCTATAATTTTGAATCACTGCCATAAAAAAGAAGTCTATTGATGTCTGGGGAAACTGAAAATGGTCATGGTAAATGGAAGCTGTACGGTTCATTTACTGCTATAAAGGATTCCATCAGCTCTTCTGTAGGTTATTATCGTTGCATTTGAAAATGTGAATGGTTAATAAGATACAATAGCAACTACCCGAGACCAAATTAAAAACTATGTTTGATGGTTTATCATTTTTTTTAAATGCTGGTTAACGTAATAGTTTACTAGAGAAATGTGTGTCAGTTAAATTGTTGCAGGAAATTGTTATAAATCTCCAGGTTTGGTTTTGTTTCACAGTTTTTCACCTTTGAGCAGTACAAGAAATTGCTAGGATATGTGTCACTGTCACCAGCATTGGTAAGTGAGAGTATTTATTATACTTAAGTGTGTGAGTTATTTCATAAAGCAAAATCTGGAAACAAAAACCCTTTTGATTCCCCAAGCCCAACTACTAAAATATGAATTCGAGTTATTCAATGTTCAGCTACTTGTTGAAAGCCATCTTCCTAATAACTCACAATTTGGCTATTTTATAGCTCCCAGTGATGAATTTATGATAACAGTGATATGCGTAGAAAGACCCATATGAGATATGGTCAAGAATATAAAATAAAGAGTACATTTGTCAAAGATTCTGTTGAAGCCAAAATGTGCGTATGTTTACATACTACATACTGCACGTATCTATTTATGTGAAAGTCAGTATGCCTAAAATATTTCCTAACAGGTCCCTTTTCCAGCTTTCGCTCAAGCTGTAGTAAATATAGGACTTCAAGTCATCCTGCAGTCAGATGGACTGAAGGGCCTTTTGTAGTTGAAAAGAATAGTGGTGCTACAATGACACATCTCAGCTATTACATGAAAATCACTTGGTGGTTTGAACATTTCTCGGTGCCGCTGAGAAATGTTCTCCTCCCCTTCTTGGTCACTTTGCCGCTTTTCACAAGACCAATTATAGTGACCAAATGGGCTCTACAAGTATGTGTGCAACACAAGCCCAAGAGACATAAAATGCACTAATTTCTCCCTCCAGATCTGAAAAACAAAACAAAATAAAACAAACTATGCATTAGCCCTCCAACTGACAGTGTACCTCCCATGCCCTGGAAAAGTCGTCCAGTTTACAGGCTGAAATGTGCCTCACAACTCAACCAGAGAGGCAGTGTTCTGAGCTTCAGCTCTTCAATTACTTAACTGCTAAAGGTCCACTTCAGAATATTTACTCTGTCCAAAAGACTGTCCAAGAAGAAGTATCTGTTATTTTTAAAACCATACATGCCCCTTTTCTAGAAGTTTCCTGTAAAGAAACTTCTTGTCCAGTCCCCTGCCTAAGCAAAGTAGCTGCGAAATAGCCTTGTATGATAGAAGTGGCATCACGAGTCCTAATATTAGCTAAGAATTTTTTTTGATGCCTCGCTGTCTTCTCCTAATGTTACTCTTAACTTTGAAAAGAAAGGATAGAGAGAGGATTAAAAACTTCCTAGCATAAGACAATAAAATATGGTCTCCAGAGGGCCAGCTGGCTGTTCCTGTGTCAAGCATTGGTACCATGTGAGAGATGAGACTACAGTCCTTTCGACTCTCGAGAATTAAAACAGAAAAGCATTTGGCCACTCCAGCTACCATAACTGAATGCATGCAAACTGTAGACAGCTTTTCTCTTTCCTTGAACTCATTTATTCCAGTTTCTTTTTGATACAGCTAGACACTTAAACAGCCCTTAAATGTCCCCTGGTGCTCTCACATGAAAAGCCTGGGAGGCTGGGAACCCAACTGTTACCACTGGTCTCTGGAATAATCTAAGTAACATGATCTGCTGATAGCTGATCAATTCTTTTGACAAGGGACTGCTGAACACTAGTTCTGACAGCAAATGTAGCTGAGTTTTATAGAAAACCAAAAAAGTGAATTGCTTGGAAGATTGCATATAGTTAGTAATAAAAACCTGAACATCTGGATTTTAGTTTTCCCAGTCAGAAGATTTTGAGACTAGTATTTGTGTGTGTGTGTGTGTGTGTGTGTGTGTGTGTGTGAGCGCGGGCGCACACGTTCACGTGGGCACATGCACATGCACGTGCTCACACACATGTTTTGGCTTCCATGATGGAAGAAGTCTGAGATAAATGAATAAAATACATGGTCTGTTACCCTATGCAGATGTATTTGAAATCATAATGAAGGGGCATGAAAGGAAAACATAATTAATTATTCCCTCTCCTTAAATCTGTATACTATCCCATTTTCCTCTGGATTTTTGTGTGCAACAGGAACAATAGTTTTTGTATAACATTTTACAAAAGGCTTCACACGTTGTTTTGATCCTCATATGAGGGAGATTAGATATCATTGTCTTAATTTTACAGGTGAGAAAACTGTGGCATATAAAAGGTTCAGTGATTTAGACACAGAGCTGCAGCTACTACACGTAGTACCTTTGTGTGCATCATGAAAAGGCACTCTTTCCCCTGATGCCTCTCCAGAGCTCCAGCTCAGCAAGTGGAGTACAGGCTGGATCTCAGCCTACACACACCTTTTTCTATGCACTAACTACTGCGCGTGGCAGCCCGGGCCACACAGCCAATAAATGGCAGAACCAGGACCTAAACCCAGATCTGCTGGCGCTAGATCCTCCCTTGTTCTACGTTACCTTTTCTCTCAAGGTTATGGAATAGTCCTTTCTCTTTTTGACTTCTACTTTGAAGAAATTAGAGACCCCTAGTAAGAGTTACCTGTTCTTTGCTCTTCATTGGCTTTTTTCTTCTTTTGATTGTATATAGTATTACCTCTTCTCCTGGAATTAGAACTTCAGCACTAAAGGATTACTTTGGGGGTAGGGGGCACCGGGTGGCTCAGTCAATTAAAACGAGTCCTGGAATCAGGCCCCACATCGGGCTTCCTGCTGGGCGGGAAGTCTTCTCCCTCTGCCCCTTACCCTATCTTGTACTCACTCTCTCTCTCTCTCAAATAAATAAATAAAATCTTTTTTAAAAATTTAAAAAATTACTTTTTTTCAGCATCTGTTTTGGAGATTTGAGGCTGTGTTTCATTTTGTTTTTCTGGGGTGTGTGCGTATGTGTATATGTGTGTGTGTTTTAATTGTGGTTATTTTTGATACAGATTTTCTGGAAAACTCTTAAAACTTCTACTTTGAGGAAAAATCTAGAAACTGCTTTTTCTTATTAAAGAAATTCTTAACTGAAAGCAAGGAAAGACCTGGTATCATCTTTTGAGAGATGTTCTAGATTTTCGCTGAGCCCTTCAGAACAACCTCACCATTTCTGATCTCTGCTTTTATCCCTCAGCTTCTATGTCCAGAAGAATAGGGCAGTTATCAGAGTTTTTTTTTTTTAAAGGGAAAGAATGAATAAAAAATATTGTTTTGCTTCTAATTGTCTAGAATAGTGATTCTTACAACAGGGCTATACATTTAAATGTTTTCAGCTGCACTGTTTGGTTACCTGAAATTTAGCTCTTTATAAACATTTTATTGTGGGTTCTACTCCTTGAATTTTTTTAGATGCTCCATAATGATTTAAGTAGGTGTTTTAAAAATTAAGCTCTACCTTTATAAGTCAAACTCTTCTAATTGTTACATGTGCAGATGTTTTAGCATCCACCTTAAATCACTAGAACAATATTTCTCTTCATTAAAGGAAAAAGTCGTTGTTGATGGGGCTTTGGCATTTTATTTTGAATTGTTAGGATGTGGTTTGTGGCTTCTGTAATTTTTTTTTCATGAATTGTCAGCATCTAATCAAGAACTAAAGCTGTTTAGTAATGGTACATGGTACATTTATGTGCGTTTCTCCATTCTCAACATAACATTCAGCTGCAGAGTGTAATGAGTAGGATATTTAACACAGTACCCGTAACTTGTTTTAAAGTATTGATTGATTTAACTTTTCTAGACATTTGCCATTGCTGGATTAGGATCCGGACTAACAGAAGCGATCGTGGTTAACCCTTTTGAGGTAGTAAAAGTTGGCTTGCAAGCAAATCGGAACAAATTTACAGAGGTAATCGTTTAATGTTTTCCTATTGGTGAGGGAGTGTAAAACAATTATTTTTAATATATGTAAATACTATATAGATAATGATGAACCCAGCTCATATTCACTTGTTAAAACCGTAGTAAAAAAAAAAAAAAAAAAAAGAAAGAAAGAAAGAAAAGAAAAGAAAGAAAAAACGTAGCAAATCATCATTAAGGAAGTAGCATAAGAAAAAGTCAAATTTCTTCCACCAGGAAGGTGTTAACAAAAATGTACTAAAGTTTGATGGACAAACACATGTTTACAGGTTTTTTAATTTTTGATTTGTAATGTAATCTATAATGACTTATTTGGAAACATTTTCCCTACTTTTGGCAAAACTTCTATTTCACATTATGCTAGGATAAACTGAAGCAAAGCCACAGAGGTGATAATATTGTGCTTTTAAAAAAAATTATGAAATCATTTTTTAAAATTGCTTTACTCCTTTCTCTACTCCACCCACTGCCCTCTCCCAAAGATTCTGATAATCTGTCAAGCTTGTCTTTTGGTTTAATCTGAATGAAGCAAGTTACTAAACCTACATAAACGTCACCACTTGGACAATGATGGGTCCTGACATTTAATCACTGGTACATGATGTTCTGTGGAGACAGCTTCCCTTGGTGTGTGCTGCCTTCACTTCCTCCCAGTTGCCCTAATAATTCCCTTTAAACCACCAAGTCCAACTGTTCTTGTTTTATTCTTTTGGGTGCCAAGCACAAGGTAGGGGGAAAATACGGAGATTGGCATTCCAGGTCCTTCTTTCCCAGTATTTTAATTTAATTCCACAACTGGGTAGCATGTGGTATAAATTGCTTTGGAGGATCTGCTGACCTGAAGTTCTCTGTAGAGCAGTTCCCCTGCCTACTACTTAAGCAGCTGCTAATGGGTGGAGACCCCCCTCGCTCCCACCCCACTTCCTGCCTGCTGATACTGCTTGAGAGCTCCCTGGCAGCTTCTTGAGCAGGGGTGTGGGAAAGGAGGAGGGGGCCCAACTCACCTGTGGCTGCCAAGACCCAAGGAGGACAGGGTTGGGCTGCTTCAGCAGATGGTATCTGCTCAGATGAAGTCAATCCTAATTAAGGGAGAATTTTTTTTTTTAAGTTTCAAAAGGTTGCCCTAATATTTGCAGTGATATTTGGCACTTTAGTAGAGATTGATGACCTTGCATTTCTCTAGTCTTTGTTTTGTTTTCTATTTCCTTGAATGAAGAGAAAAGGTAGTGAGGAATAGAAATAGAAGGAACACTTTTCAAATGTCCTGTTGAAATGGAGCAGCCTCCATGAAATCTGTTCAAGGAAATTTTGATTTATTAGACTGGAAGATTTACCAACGAGAAGAAAATTTTTGAGCTCCTTCTCCTCTGTGGCTTCATTTTCACCGTGGCTTTCATTTTACCATTAGGAAGCTTGTCAGGGCAGCAAGGAGGGAGCAAAGGAAACCATTCAACTGCGGTCCTTTATCAAGACAGCACCTAACCAGAGGAACGCAAATGGGACAGAGAAACAAAGAGCACTCAGGGAAATGAGAATAATGAGTTATCGCAATACCCCTGCTCATGCCTAATGTTCTTTTTCTCTTCTCTGCCCTCAAGGAGGTTCTACAATGAGGCCAAGTAAGAGCTGCTAATGTGTTGCATGTGCTAAGGCCTTGCTAGAACACAGTAAACACTCTTCCAGCCTAACACAAGAATGCTGCATGTGTACATGTTCCCAGCTCACTTACATGAGTGCAGTGTGTAAACTGTTTATGTATATACAGGCAGGCATTTTTTCAGTGGGGGAGAACAGGAGCTTGTTTGGGGTCATTTCCTCTGCAGAATCCACTGAACTGGATTCATTTTTAGGCATTTACTTAGACAAAACAAAAATTTTCAGTACATTATAACCTTTAACTAGTCAAACATGGACACACATGTCAGCATTTATTCCCGGCAACTATCAAAATTCAGTAGCTGAACTCAATAGGCAATGTTGAATCAATAGGCAATATTGATCCAACTGGAAAAGTAGTTAGCGGTACAGAAAGTAATGGAACTATGCTTTCTGCAAGGAAAAAAAAAGAGAAAGACAGTGGAAGATGACATGATAAGAATAGCAAATTTGGATCTAGTTCTTTAAAAATAACTAGTAGTCATGTTTGGAAACTGTAGCTATTTCCTATGTCTTTTGTCTAGGACCCACTAACTTCAAAGCCTTCCTCCATTGATTCTTTTTGTTAATCTGTGCCTGGGTTGGATTAATCCAATTGTTAGGTGTGCTTGCTTCAGCATTTGTATGGCCAAGAAAAATTATTGCTTTCTTCACTTTGTGGCTTTGTTGGCTATCAAGAAGTATGTGTGTTGGAGGTGGTGGGTGGGGTGGGAAAGGGAAGAGAAAGGAAGAAAGGAATTAATGTAATGATCAATGCATTTAAAGATTCTATTTTTTAGGAAAAAAAGTTTTAGTTCAGGTACAAAAGTAATGCATATTTATGTTAGAAAGCACAAAAAATAATATTATATATATATATATGTGTGTGTGTGTGTGTGTAAACATACTAGAAATGATTTAGACTCCAGGACAGTGCTGGCCAATAGCAACATAAATAGTAAACCACATTTTCTGGTACCTATATTTAAAGAGGCAAAAAGAAACATGTAATTAATCTAATACTGTATTTTGTTTACTTATTTTTAAATCTTTAGCCCAATACATTCAAAATATTGTCATTAAAGCATGTAATCAGTATAAAAATTATATGAGATATTTTACACTCTTTTCATATTTGGCCTTTAAATCTCATGTGTATTTTATGCTTACAAGCACACTTCAGCTTGAACCAGGACATTTCAAGTGTTCAATAGCCACATATGGGTAGTGATTTCCTCACAGGACTGTGCAGGCCTGTCATGCAAAGGAATTCATACAAACCTCTAAATTGTGATCATCTCTGGAAAGGAGACTAATGTAGGGGAGCAGAAGAGTTTAAGGAAAAGGCCTGTGTAGTTGAATGTTTGACATGAGAATGTATTCAACATTACCTGTGAACATTTACATTAAAAAGTAACACTTTCGGGATCCCTGGGTGGCGCAGCGGTTTGGCGCCTGCCTTTGGCCCAGGGCGCGATCCTGGAGACCCGGGATCGAATCCCACATCAGGCTCCCGGTGCATGGAGCCTGCTTCTCCCTCTGCCTATGTCTCTGCCTCTCTCTCTCTCTCTCTCTGTGACTATCATAAATAAATAAAAATTAAAAAAAATAAAAAAAAGTAACACTTTCATTGCAGAAAATTTTAAAAATACAGAACAGTACAAAGAAAAGTATGTAATCCAGAAGAAATGTTCTATGGCTCTGCCAGGATCAAGCCTCCCTTTAGGAAGAAGGTTGTCAACTGATTTGGGTAGGAACAGCTTGCCGGCTCATCTTAAGGCTCAATGTTGCATAATTCAGTTTCTATTAATTCATTTAGAGTAGCAGAAACCCCTGTTTTTTTCCTGTTCTATAATTTCTAAAAAAGTTTAAACCTTCCATGCAGACCATCAAAGAACATATGTAAACAGAGCTGTCTAGAACAGGAAGGCAACTGGTATACTGGCAGAGTAGGGTTGGAAAGAGATACACCCATGATGCTCTTTGCCATTTCCTAACATCATGACCTCGAACAAATCACATGTAGTTCCCTCAATGATAAAATGATGGTGATCAGTCCAACTGTCTTACAGCAAGGCATTTCTGTGGAGTGGCTAGGAGCACCAGCTCTGGAGGCCATTCTCTGTCATTGACTAGATGACAAGCTCATGTTTCCCACTCTGACTATAGTCCAGTTTCCTGTTTCATTAGGAAAGAATTCTAGTAATAGCCACATTAAATGGTGTAATGAGGGTTGAGAAGTGTATGCAAAGCTGGCAACACAGCCTGTGATGTAGTGATGGTTTAATGTATCAGTCATTGTTATTCCATGTTTTTATAAGAATTTAAATATGATAATATATGCAAATATCTTAACATAGAACATGGTACATGGTAGGCAGTCAACCAATGATACCTATTTCAAGATGCAAGTTGATCTTGTAAATGCTTAAGTTTACATAAAGATATTTATCTTGAGAGAGTACTCCAATTAATATTGGGCAGCACAGCTGACCCCAGCTGTGGGCATGTAGACAGCTTACTGAGCGTGGTTAGTTTCCTCCCTCAGTCCACATTAGGCCATTCTCAGCTGCCGATACGATCCATTCAGACTGAATTGTTGATCAAGCCTTAAGGGCTGGCCTTTAAGTTACAGTGCCTATTGACAAGGTCCTTAAACTCAGATGCAGGTCTCCTGTCATAAACAGTAGTAGCTGGATATCCATTTGCTGTAAATAACCAGCATATAGCAGCATTAGAGACGGACACTAAAAACATCTGAAGCCAGTTTGGAAAGAATTCTCCCACAATCAAGATATTCTTCCTCTGGGCAGCCCCAGTGGCTCAGCGGTTTAGCACTGCCTTCAGTCCAGGGTGTGATTCTGGAGACCCAGGATCGAGTCCCACGTCAGGCTCCCTGCGTGGTGCCTGCTTCTCCCTCTGCCTGTGTCTCTAATAAATAAAATCTTAAAAAAAAAAAAAAAAAGATATTCTTCCTCTGGAATAGTTGTACAAAATCAACGTGTATTTTTTTTTTAAGTGGAGGGGCAGAGAGAGAGAGAGAGAATCGTAAGCAGGCTCCATGCTGGGCAACACAGGGCTTGATCTCAAGACTCTGAGATTATGAACTGAAACAAAAATCAAGAGTTGGACGCCCAACTGGGTGAGCCACCCACATACCCCAAACGTGTATTCTTGATCAACCCTTCTTAATCACTTCACATGGAGGCTGTGACTTAAGCTCATTTTAAGCCTTTTCTGTTAATTATGGCTACCAATTGTGGCGGAACACTAAGTGATTGGGCTGTAGGCAGAATGGCCACATGGCCTGACAGTACCTTGAAGAAAAGCAGCAGTTTCTTCAGAGGCTTATTTTATAGATAAGTAACTCTTACTATTCCACCAGTAGTGAAAGTTTCTTAGGCAGCCTGTCTACCCTTCAGCCATTCTACTCTCGAGTCTTAGGTATGAACCCCTACAGATTCCTACACAGTAATTGTGGATTTTCCTATTTCACCAGCCAGAGGTGGTGAGTCAACATGATCCTTTAACGATGAACATTTCTCAAGGAGTTGCTGCAGCTGAGAGAAGCTCTGCAGTGGAAGACAGCCTAGGGCGACCATGGTCAATATTAATCTTAATAATCTTAATATTACACTTAACGAGGGGTGCCTAGGAGGCTCAGTCAGTTAAGTGTCTGATTCTTGATTTTGGCTCAGGTCATGATCTCGGGTCCTGGAATTGAGCCCCAAGTAGGGTTCTGTGCTCAGCAGGGAGTCTGCTTCAGGATTCTCTCTTTCCCTCTGCCCCCCTCTGTCCCTTCTCTCTCTCTCTCTCTCCTTCACTAAAATAAATAAATCTTTAAAAAATATGTTACACTTGGGGCAGCCCGGGTGGCTCAGCGGTTTGGTGTCGCCTGCAGCCCAGGGTGTGATCCTAGAGATCCCAGATCAAGTCCCACGTCGGGCTCCCTGCATGGAGCCTGCTTCTCCCCCTGCCTGTGTCTCTGCCTCTCTTTCTCTGTGTGTCTCTCATGAATAAATAAATAAAATCTTTTATATATATATATATATATATATATATATATATATATATAATTACACTTAACATCTTGTAGGATATATATATATATATATATATATATATATATATATATATATATAATTACACTTAACATCTTGTAGGCAATGATTGGGTGGTAAAGGTGAAGCATAGGAAGATATCCCCCTGGGTCCTGTGGGGAGGGCATTGCTGGTAAAGGCCAGGGTGGTGTCCTCTGAAGAATGGGTTCCTGAATGGGGGTCCCTCTGGCTGGGGTCCAAGGGAAATACTCAGTGAGAAAAGAGACTGTGTCTGTTATATTCTTGGAGCCCCAAGTGCAATTCCCATGAGGATTTCCAGGAATGGCAGGTGACTTGCTGGCTCCAAATGCCTGGGTTCTCCCTTCTGTGGTCTAGGCTTGATTCTCTAGCCAGTCAGAAGTATGTTACCCATAAAATATGCCTTCCCACTCAGTTTAGCCATAAACCATTCTAAAAATACAAAGACACTGTGGTTCATTTGGTTCCTGATACTTCCCTCATATCCTTCCAGCTTCTGGATAAAGTATTTCAATAGGTGTGCTTGTCTGGCCTCCACTTTTTAAATTACCACCGTATCAGTCAAAGACTATAATCCCTGCCACACTTCCTCCAGTTCCAATACCAGAATCTTGGCCAGCATCTTAAAATTCACAGTGAATAAAGAAAACCGGTCTCTAATTTAAATATGCTTGACCTTCTGTGGGGAGCAAAGTAATCACAGCTTTGTCATGCTCTGGTTTGGTTCAGTGGGTGTAAAAACATGTTCAAATAAAATCAGGATAGACCCAAATTTCTCCCCGTCCTTCAAACTAAACCCAAGCAAAGTGTTGTTCTGGTTTGTAGCTTCTTTGGCTTAGGACTAGGCTTGCCTGAGGATTTTTCTATTGGAGATGGTTTGCATATCCAGTCTTGCCAAAAGTGTGACTTTATAGCTTGTTGTCCTTATGGGACCTTTCTCCCCTCTAACTGGGTGCATCATTCTTTAATCTATATATTTATAAGACCTAGACGTCCCCTACCAATTGTGCTAAGCCAAGTGGTGTTTGGCTGGCATGCTCTCTGCAAGCCTGGAAAATGTGAATTTCTCCCCAGGAGCAAAATCTTGTATGAATTGTTTCCCAGTTTTTCTCTCCACTTTGAAATCTACTTCAAAGTTATGATTTGGCTAACGGGTTGTATTTTCCTTCCCTTGAGGTCTATAGGATTTGCTTCTGATGTGTGGATGGGGCACAGGTTTCCTTCTACTCATTTTTATCTACATTGCATATGAACATAATCATTCTCACCCCCAAATACGAAACTAAGGCTTAAGTGAATTGCAAAAGCCTGTCTCCCCTCTATTTAGTCTTTAAAGATGTTCAGCCCAAGAAAGGAATAATTAGTCTTCTACCTTTAAGATCGAATTGTAATTTTAAGGTCCAATGAATAGACAGCAATTGTGTCATTGGTGGTAGAATCTTTAAAGATGGGGATTATTTTTTAGCTAGTTCAGGGTTTGATTCTGGTTCTGGATAACACTGCTAGATATAGTTCTATCCACTTGCTTCTGGGAGCTCAATAATCTAATAGAGATCAATGAGATCATATGTGAGATCACAAAGCTTAGTGATTATTTTCTCCATAAGCAATTAACAAATGTTTAAACTTAACTATATTATGTAGAGTCAACAAAAAGTAAGTAGAAGGACTGCATTTTGTGATTATCTCTTTCAAGAAAGAGGGAAGTTGAGTTAGAGAGTGAGCGTGTGGCTCTATTTACAGATAGTGTGAGAAGCCAGTTTCAAGGGCATGTCAACATTCATGATGATGTACTGAGTTAAGTTCAAATTTTTCCTGCATTACTATGTGAAACACTGCCTGGAAACTGTTCAGTACATAAATTATTTCTTTCCAGTCTATGATTCTTGTGGGCAGGAAAGTGAATTATGTATATGAATCCATTCCTATAGTTATCTTTCAACAATACCTAAGGCAGCAGCCAAGTTGTCTCTCTATTATCATTTGCAGAAAATAGACTTCAGCCTTCCATTCCGCTCTGCCAGGAACTCTAGATTTTTGCTTTCAGAATTGAGACTTTGAAGTAATGATAATAGCTACCATTTACAGAACATCTACTATATGCCAGAGACTGTGTAAGATGCCTTACATGTTTTTTTCCTTTATATGATTTTTTAAATTTACATAATTTTGCAAAATGTAAAAGTAATACATTGGGTTTTTCCCCCCACAAATCACATAATATAAACCTGTATAAAGAAAAAATAGTTGATGATTTCTATCAATACTTCCCTCTCATTCCAATGCTTTGGTAACTGCTTGTGCATCCTTCTACTTTTTCCAATGCCCACACATACTTGGTATTTCAAATTCTCTTACTACTCCTGTAAGATAGGTGACTTCCTCTTGGTTTTAGAGAGGGAAAGTAAAGCCTAATGAAATCAGTAGCTCTTAGGAACCAAATGTTAACACAGAGTTCTTTTTCTAGGCAACCACACTGCTTTTATTGGGATAAAGAAACATGGGTGATCAGGAAACTTAAGGGGAAGTCAGAAGTGTTTCTGGAACCAGGAAAAGGTCTCCTTCCTTGATGCTAGTTTTTTCTGAGCAGCTCCCACAGCATAGTTCCCTTCCCTCCTGCTCAGGCAGCAGTGGCAGGGGCAAGGCACAGCATCAGCATCTTACCACCTGGAAGGCCCTGTGCTCCTCCAGGGATGGTTACTGGGCGGCAACATTGTGTTTTTGGAGCTTTGTGGTGCAGCATTTGGGAAAGTTTGTTTATGGCAAATTACCATCTGCTCACAGATTGTTTAAAAAATAGACCCATTCTTCAAATGTAAACTCTAGATAGAGTATAATTATATTTGGGTTGTCTTTTCATCCATAAGCTTGCCCTATTAAAATAAACTATAATGATGAATTAGTGAAGTATCTCAGCTAAAGAAAAGTAGAAGTGTGGGATTTTGAGCCTAATTCCACTTCTTTCACTTATATTTTATTCTCAAACAAAAGGAAGGAATTTTTTCCCTTTTTTTTTTCAAATTTGTGAAAATACTTCAAGACCTTATTTGAGTAATGAAAAACATAAGTGATCTTCTATCTCCTGAGGAACCAAGGTATTTTCCTACTGAAATGCAGCAATTGGATCTCCTCTTTTTTAACAAAGCAGTATTTTTCTGAAGGCCCAGATATGGACACTCACTCCATTGTGCAAAGGTCTCATCCGGTTTGCTTTACAGCCATGTGATGAAATTCAATGCAACACTCTATTCCTTTGGCTCTAAAATACAACAAGATTCACCTTTCCCTGGGAAGCAAGTAAAGGAATGCATGTGGAGCGTGCTGTCTTTTGACATGGTGTGCCTAGAGCTCTTCTCTGGCTTTAGGAATGGAGGAAATTCATTGACACACCCCATGTCTACACTTACTGGCCATACTCTGATAGCTATTTACCCAAAGAACAATGCCTGCTTCCCACACCTCAGTCCGTGATCTCACAAGCTAATCAGAGCCAGCTATGGTCAGTAGTCAGATGGATGAACTCCAGAAAAAATAGCTCAGGCTGCCATAAGTCATCTCAGTGATTTGTTGGTAATACTGGACTCTCAGTGAGTAAGGAATCAGTGCCCTGGAGTGGTGCAAAGAATCTCCTCTTTAATTAAGCCTCTTAAGGACTTCTAAAACAGAAATTTGATTCCATATTTCATAACCACTGTGTGGGTATAAAAATTATCAGCATTATCTCTCCAAATAAAAATCAAAGCAAAAGTATTTAGATTTCTAGACTATACACAAAGTACCATACTAGACATTTAGCACAGCACATGGCACCTAGTAGACACACATTCAACATTTGTTGAATAAATGAATGCATGAAAGAACAGAGGGTTCTCAGAATTAGCAGTTGGAAATAGCTGAAATGAAACTTTAAGACTTTGAGTTACGTCAAATGGAAATACTCTGGCAGGTACCAGTGTACTGAGGATTTTAATAAACCAGTGTGGAGAGCAGTGTGATATCACAATATTAGCTACATTCCAATCCACTTATTCTCCCCTGCTTGCATTCTGGTGCAGTCAATGAGAAGTACATCCAGGAAGGTTATAATGCAATTTGGCCTACAACTGGTAACTAAATATGAAAATTGCATTGAATATAAATGTTGGAAGAAAACTGAACTGGTGGGTGACCTGCTGGGCTGGATAGTATTGGAATCATTTGGCTGATGATGCTAATCAGTCACCATTTTTGTTTTGAAATGGAAGCCCAGTAATCAAATAAGTTTAGTAAAATTCTTTGTGTTTACAGATCTCTAGTCAAAATGATTCTACATTTTCCTATTTAAGCATCCCAGTGGAAGTCATGTTTTGACTTTCTAATTAAATATTTGCTTACATGTGTGTGACACAATGTTGTTGAATGAAGCAAAAAGCACACTTCTACTTTTTATGGGAATTAGAAAAGAACTCAAGGTTTTTTCTCTATTGTGAGACCCCAAGAAAAATATATTTGGCTCATGATGTATCTGTTACCTGTATTAGTTGGATTATCAAACTCTGAAAATCTTGCCACATATGTAGAAAAGAAATGAGTCCACAGAATGAGAACAACACTGGCTTAGATGCAGAATTCTGGTTAAGCTATTTACCAGCATTTTTACATTAGGACTGCTACTTAATAATTCTTGGTTTTCTAACCTGCAAAATTAGGAAACTATACCTGCTGCCCACATTACAAGACTGAGAAAAATGATCAGGTGTGTTAGGATGGCAAAATCATGCAATGTAAAAGTATGGACTTGGCGTGTGAGAGGCCTTAGTTTGAGCTCTTGGCACCACCTCTGTGATTTTCAGCAAGTAACACAACCTTAGTTTCCCCATCTGTCAAATGGGAATAATGATAATACCTGTCTCTCACACTTGTTAAGAGGATTAAATGACTTGATAAAAGTGGCAGGCATCTATTGTAATGGCTAATGTTGATGGGCATTTACTGTGTTCCAGGTACCTGGTAACCCACATGAATGTGCTCTCCAGGCTGTGAGTGTGTGAGGTGGAGGTAGAGGCACAATTGGTGACTTTTTCATTCCCAACCTTTGCTCTCATATGGCCTTGCTTCTATAGCCACAGACTTAAGGAGTAGAGAATTCTTACCAAAGATGTTAACTCTGAGGGATAGGGAAGAGACCATTTTACAGGATCTCCTGCTCTGGAGAGGAAAGCCCATGGGGTGAGGAAGATCCCTGGAGGAGCTCTCTATCCCAGAGGCTGGGTTTCATTATGCCTCAGAGGAAGTTGACCTTTTTGTCTTGCATGATGCACTTCTGGTAGACTTTGTCACAAGGGTCCAGGGCCCTGGGAAAAGGAAAGGACAGCCAGGAGGAATGAAAAGAAAGAGGCTAGTTATTCATGCCCTTTGTCTCCCTCAAATCAGCCTCCACCTTTTTAAATGTCATTGCTTTCAGCTAACAAGGAAATGACCTGTCATTTTATTATTTGAACTATTTTATTATTATCAACACAATTGTCATTATTATTAGTAGCTAATATGTAGTGAATCCTTACATAGGACAAAAACCCATTGACTTTGTTATCATCACAGCAATCCTATGAGGAAAATTCTCTTATTATTCTTATTTAACAGATGAGTAAAGTGAGGATAAATCAGAGTGGATACAATCCTCGCCCAAGGGATGAACACTGGGTGTTATACTATATGTTGGCAAATCGAACTCCAATAAAAAAAATATACAAAAAAAAAAAAAAAATCCTTGCCCAAGCTAGCAAGTGGGATCACTGAGACTCAAACCTGGGGCTCTCTGGCTCCAATTCGCTATTTCAAACTATTGTGCTACTCTCTGATTTACTTAATGACTCACAGCTAGAGTTCAAACTCAACTAGGCACTTGAGTTCAAAATCTACCCTCTGGCTGCCTTCCTTAGAGCAGGAGAGCAGAGCCTATGCCGTATGCTCTGTACTTCCAGAGTCGTTCCAGCAGAAATGAACTTCTGCTCAACTTGTCCTCAAGTCTATTTTGAAAACCAAAATAAATAATTTGTGTTGATAGTCAATGTGCCAGAACACAAACAAAAAATCCCGTTTTGTAGAGCAAAGAGTGAACTTTAACCTCCTGAGAATTTTTGTTTTTCCTATATGAAATGTTTTTTCATTATTTTAAGATACATTCTCATAAGTTTTTAAGTGTAACAAAAAAAGTTTCCTTAAGCTTAATACAATTTATTGTAATTAATCTTAAGTGTAAAGATGAAGTTGAGTGTAGGATTGTAGTCGAGTTTTTAAAACATTTATTAGCAAAAACTATAGGATTTACTATATAAACAAGCTCATTTAAATGTATCATGTTAATTACATAGCTATAAATACAAGTTGGATGAAAAACCTTGATTGGATTCCTTCTACTCTGTTCTGCTGATACAACCTTAATTGCAGGTGATAAGAAAACACTTTTAGTTAGAAAACACATCAGACTACATGACCACTCCAGCAACCTGCTCCAGTGAAAAATCAAACAAATGTCACATCAGTGCTTGCCTCATGAAAAAAAAAATTAAATACTGAGCATTTTCCCCTCTTTACTATTCAGTAAAAATTTAATGAGGAGAGGTATCCTTTGTACTGTAGCTCCAAAAGAAAGCAATCATTCATCTTTTCATTAAAACCCACGTGAATTAAAAAAAAACCCACGTGAATTGTTGTTAGTGTACTATAACGAATTATAAACTTCAAGGCAAACTACAGTGAGCTATGTAGCGTGTTCCAAAAGTAGCAATAGGAGTCCAGGAATCAGGGTATTTCAAGGTTGAGTAATCAATGGGAGGGCTGGGAGGAAGTAAATTAGAAGTAACCCACTACTCCTGGTGCCACTGATTTATCATTTATCACAAGTGATACACACACTGCTTGCACACCCTCTTAAGGAAATCTGCAAACAACAGCTATTTATCCATGCCCAATTTCTAACCTAGTGCCAGTTTCAAAGATTGAGGCAGACAATAATTCTAACATTCACTTTAGAAAAACATACTTAGAAAAGTAAATATGCTGGATTCGGGAACAAAATATAAATTCCTTTTGGACTATGCAGTTACAGATTACCAGTTTACCTATATGGCTAATCCCCTCCATTACTTTGGATAATCCAGAATTGGATACAGCTATTTACATGTAGGTAGTGATGATAGGTATTATATGACATTAGTTTCACTAATTCCACCAAAGATGTGTTTTTTTTTTTTTTTTTTTTGCCAACAATCTTCCCTTGAAGGCCTGTATGCATGCAATTTTGTTTACTTTTGGGGCTTCCTAATTTTAAAAGCATGGATCTAGGCATGATTATTCATGTTGGGGGAGAAAAAGTCCCTAATAATTCTGGCTTGAAGGGAAGCTAAGACGGTAATTTACTCTATTTCACGGTCTCAAAGATGATCTCTCTGGCTTTGTTCCTCTCTCCTGCAGCAACCATCCACGATGAGTTATGCAAGACACATCATTAAGACAGAAGGCTTGGGACTCCAGGGCCTCAACAAAGGATTTACAGCAACTTTGGGACGTCACGGAGTTTTCAACATGGTTTATTTTGGCTTCTACTACAATGTCAAAAACATTATTCCTGTCAATAAGGTAACTATTTAATAGATTAAAATCCTGGAGGAAAAAAAATCTCATCAGTGATTATAGCTCCATCTGTAAAGTGCTCATCGTGTGCTAGTCACTGTACTGCACACTTAACATCTAATTTGATCTTCATGTCACTGTTATTCATGGGATATTGTTAGGCCTATTTAGGAATTGGCAACTGAGGCTCAGAAAAATCAAGGAGGTTGTTAAGTAGTTAATAGCAAAGTAGAGACTTGAACCCAATTCTCACACCAAAATTCATCTTCTTGAAATGTGCACCATTATATCTGAATGCTTCCCTTGTATCACCAACAGGGGCTTCTAGAAACTGTATTATTGCTTACTTTTTATCTCAGAAGCATAACTTTCTCAAGAAAGTTGAAATTTTCATATTCTAAATAAATTTTGATCTCTGGGGGAAATTGTCAGCCTAAAATTTAAATTTTACCTAGATAGTAATTTTTAAATTCACAGAAGTTAATTAGGGTAAGCTGTAAAACCAACTCTATGAGGATCATACACTTTTCATGCAAAGTAATAATAAGTATACTTTTAATGGTAATTTACAAATGCTAGCAGTCTTCAACTTCTGCAAGATAAAAGTAGCACACGATGTCCTTTAAACCCAGCATCTTTTCATCTATAACAGCACAATATTTCTCCACCATCATATTGCTTGCTTGCATTGAAAATTGCCGTCCCGGAAGCACCCATTGGGAACACATTTTCCACATGCAGACAATTTCCCACAGAGGCTCAGTTTTTCATTTTCCTTAGAACAAAACTACTGATGGACTTTTATAAACCATAACAAAATGTCTAATATGGCTATCACCAGACTCTTCAACAAAGTTGATTATACCTACGTTTGCCCAGCGACCCCCCGTATTCCCGGCCAAGGCTTATCTTAAGTAGCAGCTGAATATGAGGGATGTTCCACATTAACCATCTCTTGGTTTTGCCTCATTCAATAGCTAGTTTTACTATATTTGGAAATCTCAGTTATTGAGTAGAAGCTTATGTTTGTTGGCCTGAAATCTGTGATTGATCACAGTATAGAGATACCCTTCCCCCACTGATTAACAATTCTGACTCCAGTGGTCCTCAGAGCCCTCCTTCTGTCCCAAAATTACAGAAATAGAATGCAACAGACACTTTGGGTTGAGTGACATGAGAGAATTCAACTCTTAATGCATGAGATTCTTTTTAGCAGGAATGGGCTAAACAATTTGTGGTACCTGGGACAAAATGAAAATATAGGAGACTTGTTCAAAAATTTTTAAGAATTTCAAGACCAAATAGTATGACGATAAACTGAGTTCTTCTAAGTGCAGGCTCTGGGTAACTGCCCAAGTCACAAATGCATGACCCTGTCTTTTAAGACTCTGAGATGAGTACTCTGTACAATATGGGAGAAGTGTCCATGCCTCCATCTCTCCAGCTATTTAGACTTGAAACAGATAGAAATCACACACAATGAAATAAATTGCATAAATGATCATATATTTTGCTACACATATTTGGGCATGTATTTTTAATTCTGATAGTATTGTAAAATGAATTTGGTTCTATTTACGAAAGAATTCACAAAGATCTATATATAGTCATATGTTAATAATGCTTTAAGAAATCCATGTGTAAACTTCATTCTGTAATTAATAATGCACTTAAGTTATTAAATGTTAGGCATTATGTAAACACAGAAGCTTAAATATTCATTTATTTTTTTAAATCGTCATGGTATCCTGAAACTATGGAAAACACTCATTTATCTTGCCAGTGTGCAGGGATCAGATCATATTGGCTCTTCTAAGCCACACTAAGGATCCTTACCTTTATCTGAAGGAAGCCAACAAAAGATTTTAAGCAGAGGAATTCCCTGATCAGTCTGGCTGCCAAGCAGAGAATGCATGGACTGGAGGTGGTGAGGGAAGGGCAGGGTGTAACATGGAAATGATTTCAAAGTGAAATGCTAGGGCCTCGGACTATGTCGTTCATGGTGGACACAAGGAAAAGTGGACAGATTTGAGAAATCTTCAGAAAGCAAATGTATTGGGTGTGGTGTTGATCTAAGAGGTGGTGGGTAGAGGTGATGCCTACGTTTTTGGCTTGAACAACTGGAAGGATGATGGTGACATTTACTGAGAAAGAAAACGGTTGAAAGAGAAACAAGTTTATGGGAGAATATCAGGGCTTAGCCTGAAAACTGGAAACTGAATTTAACTGCACTTAGAACTAAAATGCAGATGTTGGGTTGAAGATTGGATATTGGTTCTGGAGCTTTAGGGGAGAGATCTGAGCTGGAGATACACACTTAGAAGTCATCACAAACCGGGGTGCCTGGGTGGCTCAGTTGATTAATCATCTGCCTTTGGCTCAGGTCATGATCCCAGGATCATGGGATAGAGCCCTGCATCGGGCTCCCTGCCTATCAAGGAATCTGCTTCTCCCTCTGCTGCTCCTCCCTCCTCCTCTTCCCTCCTCCTCTCTCTCCACTTCTTTATTCCTCCCTCCTCCCTGCTCATGCACTCAAGCTCTGTCTCTCAAATAAATAAATAAAATCTTTAAAAAAAAAAAGTCATCATTAACCTGGGCGAATGTCTGTTTATTGGGTGAAAGATCTTGAGCCAGTCACTTCAATGCTCTGAACTTCAGCTTTTTTTTTTCTTGTATATTGAGAAGCTACCCAACAGCATTGAGGATTAGCATTAATAATATGTGAAGTTGTTTGTGAATTTTAAGGTTCCATGGAAGTGTTAGGTGTGGTGGTGCTGATGACAGTGATAGGGGAAGGCGAGAGGTGGTGAGGCGGGTGGTAGGAACAGCAGGCACATAGAACAGCACAAAGAATTTTTTCCCCAGGACTGTTCCTTTTGCACTTAAATGAACACTGCTTTTCTTGCCTAGAACAAAGTCATTGATTTTATGTGTTCTGTAATCTAAGCCTGATTCAAGACTGGGAAACCAGTATTCTTTAAATTTAAACCATAATAAATCAATCCTTTGTGAAGGGGAAGGTATGATAATCATTAAAACATGTTGAAGAACGTCATCAAGTTGTTAACCATGAGGAGGAGGAGGTGTTCCTTGAAGGCTTTATTCCATCTTTGCTGTGGGCTCTCCAGCCATACACTTTGGACAATTTGTTTACAGGATTATTATTTCAGTTCCCTTACCCACCAATTGGTCATTCCGTTGTTCTGAGGGAATTTGAGAATTCCCCAATCCTGACTGGCATGAAATAATTTTAGATTTTTCTTTAATGTATTTTTAAACCCATAAATGGCCTTGCAATGTTTTCCATGTTCAAAGTATTTTATTTTAAAAGAAACTTCACAATGATTATCTCTGGGGAATGGAAATGAGGTCTCGTGTGTGTATGTGTGTGTGTGTGTGTGTGTGTGTGTGTAAGTGTGTGTAAGAGAGAAAGAGGGTGAGAGAGAAACAAAGCAAGCAGCAGTGAAGGGAAAGTCCTTTTCTTTTATACCATTCTGAGCTGTTGGAAAGTTCTGCAATAAGTATGTATAAATTTTATAATAGGAAATAAATCAGTGAAAAGTTTAATAGAGTCTCATAAAATAGAATACCTAGTTAACTTTTTCACATTTTATACAACTCTGAGGCCGTCTGTAGAGGTAAAATAAGAACTTTAACATTAAGCCTAGAGAACTTAGGTCAGACATCCACCCCTGAAGTTTTTAACTCTTCAGATTGGTGACCTCTATTAGATACATTTTGCAAGTAATCACAGAAACATCCTGACCTTCTGTGCCATTTCATACTGTTGAAACCATTTTTGTAGACTCCCTGATTTTACCTGATCCTCGTAACAATAACTGTCATTTTCAGATAAGAAAACCAAATGGGAAGTTACGGCCCAGCGCTGAAAGTTACTGAAATAATTTATCTGAGGTTATACGGCAAGGGGGAGGAAGAGAACCAGAGGCCAGAACTCTTTCCACTATGCCACGCAATGCTTTAACTCTACATTTTACCTTGTATTTTGTCACACGTAAATTACCACTTAAAGGATTAATGAAATTTAAATATATGAAATAGCTAGGATATCCAGATAATATAACCAAATTCCTTTTCTGTCTCCTTCAGCCCTGTAAGCTGGTCCTCTACAGATCCCTAGTCTATAATCTACAGAAACAAAGAATTATAAGTCATGGTCCTGGAGGAACTGGATATTAGCAGTTTGAAAATGGTGCCCTGAGTTATATTCTTTCAGATTTATTTTTAGGATCTGGCTATTCCTATGGTGAATAAGTGGCTACAATAGAGCAAAGACTGCTTTGGATATTAACTGACCATGGAATCCATTTAATGGAAGCATTCATTTACATCTTGCAGTAAATGGAATGGAATGTCAGTATAAAGAATTATCCCTTCTCCCCAGAAAGAGGCATCACTTCTCAAAGTAAAGCCCACTGGAAGCAGGTATTGATTAACTTAAATGCTGACATCTTTTTCAGATATCCATGGGAGTAAGTTTTTGTTGCAAAAACAATTTCTTTCATTCCCATTACAAGGTGGGGATGTTCGAAGCATATTATTTGTGATTGTTGACACAGAAATGAGAATCATAAGATTAAAATGTTACATCTCTTTAATGACTTTGCCCCCTAGTTCCATACTGACTGCTTTTCAAATGTTTCCATAAGTAAAATAATAATAATAGGAATCACTACCTAAAGCTCATGGCTGTCAACAGTATTAAACTGTGCTTTCAGTTTGTATCCTAATTAAGCATGTTTGCAAGTTATTTTGCCAAAAACAATAGACCTTTTGTGTTGAATTTTGCCATGATATAAATTACATGTGTGGGTTAGAAATATTCTAGGAGAGAACAATTTTTCATATGTTCAATTTTTCTTACTTAATAAACCATTTAGACCTGTCCCTATGGTCATTTTACTACAGACAGCATTAAGTCAAATATATTTTATTTTCTCCTAAGGTAATATTTATAAAAGTTTGCCTTTTAGAAATGCAAATGTTTTTCCTTTTCTTTTGATTTTTCATATTTTCTTTGTTTTGTAAATTCTGTAGAAAGTCTGAGGATGGTGCCAGATGCACTTCAGGTTCTCAGAAGAAATGTGGAAATGTGTTCGTTTCATGATTTAAAACTGTATCCTTCCCTAAGGTGTGCACTAAAGCTGAATGAAAAATGCACCTTTGGGTTCAAGTAGAGAACTTAGACAGAGCTGTTTGTATTTGGGAAAGAAGAATCTCAGTAGAATTAGATCATAGTAGGATTTAATTTATGGCCATTTATTTTTCTGATTCTCTCTTACTCGATCATTAGTCTTACCAATCATCCGGTAATGGGAAGGGCAAAAGCATTAAAGTTTCATTAAGAACAACTCTCCTTTCTGGTAACCACTGGGGTAAAACTACAAGTATATATTATCTATAAAATCCCAGGATGTGTGACAAGATTCTGTGGTCAAAAGCAGTATCTTTCGTTGGCAGTTTTCACAGACTCCCTGGGGTATGTGTGTTGGGGAGAAGGAAGGCATGGGGTGAAGGCAGGGGGGAGGGGGCAAGGATTCAGACACTTTCTTAAATAAACTCTAAGCCAAAAGTTTCCAGGCAGGCACCACCCAAGTGGATGGAAAGGTGGTACAGGCAGCTTCAGCTTCTCAGTGGCTTCCTTCTTTTTTTTTAAGATTTTATTAATTTTTTCACAAGAGACACATTGAGAGAGAGATGCAGAAACATAGGCAGAGGGAGAATCACACTCCCTGTGGGGAGCGTGATGCGGGATTCGATCCCAGGACCCCGGGATCATGTCCTGAGCCAAAGGCAGATGCCCAACCACTGAGCTACCCAGGCATCTCTCAGTGGCTTCCTTCTGTTCATTCATTCTGAAAGCATTCGTGGTACATCTATGACATCCGGGTCACTATCTCACTAAGTGTCAACACTGCCCCTGCCTTAATGGGGTCAGTCAATGAGAGGAGACACACAATAAACAAGTCATTACAGGGGGCACCGGAATGTGGTGATCATGATGAATGCCATGAGAAGACAACTACCACGCTGTGCGAATCTATAAACAGGGATCCTACTCTGGGCTGATGGCAGGGCAGGGCAAGGATATAGGAAAGGCCTTCCTTCAAAAACGATGTTGAGGCTGAGGCCGAAGGATGAGGAGTAGACAGGCCAACATGAAGAGGATGAGCCAGGACCAGACAGATATTTAGTTAGAGAGAAGAGGATGTGTGACTTCCCTAAAGCAAAAAAGAGGCTTGGGGAACTTACGAGAGACAAAGAATGAGGATAGAACCAAGGAGATGACAAAGAATGAGGATAGCTGATGTGTAGTGAGCTAGAGGGGAGAGGAGATGTGGACGCTGCCTAGGGTAACTGGGCCAGAACATCTTAGGCATGTAATAAGGCACTTAACTCCTCTTAAATGATGTAACTGAGGGGGGATGTCAAACATTACATAAGCAGAGCTAGATGGGCATGGGAAAGTTTCATTTATAGAAGCAGTCCAGAAGTAGAATCTCATGAAATAAACTTGGTTCAAAGGCTTTCGATCAAATGCTTACCTCCATATCAAAGCATCTCAGTGTGTCCTTGTCCTAACTTCCCAACCTTTAGAATTTTGTTTTGGAAACCTGGTTTGTTAGTTTTCCTTGGGGTCAGTGCCTTTATTGAGGCGAGGAATAAACAGAGCACACCAAGACAGAAAAATCTGACTGAGTTCCCAAGGAAATGAATTAATATTTTCCTGCATTCTGTATGATAATATTCAATGATACAATTGACTCTTAGAAGGTATTATCTGCCCATGTAACTATTTAGAGAGAGATATTTAAGGAGAGGGGGTGTGTGTATGTGTGTGTATTATATATATATATATGAAATAACCAAGTGATAACTGTTATGTTTAAACCCTACCCCATTTTGACATTGTATGTGTTTTATAATTTGAACTAAGTGGGTAAGATGTTTAAAATTATTTTACATTTCACAAAGCTTTAAAGAACAGCTAGCTCAGGGGGAAAAAAGGAATTTTCATGGCTATTTTCTGAATGGCTACATTTAGATGCTGAGCTTTTAACAAGACTTTGATTTCATTCCAAAGCCCAGAGCCCTGCAAGGATAGGATCTTGGGAATACTCTACATTCCTTAAAGAATGCTTATCAATTAAACCATCTCATTTTAGTTAGTGACCTTCTGTGGAGTGAAGAGCTAGCATTTCCCCAAATTATCTCACATAAAGAGAAAACAAACACTGTAATAGATTCTTCTGATAGCTGTGAATTGGAAACAACTGTATTTTTTAATTAAGCTTCAATAGCAAGTATTTTCATTGGAGGACAAAACAGCATGATACCATGACATCAGGGCAAAAAATGCTTTTGTCAAAGTTTGTGAACAAAACAACAAGAGAGAGCCAACATTAGAGGAAATGAAAGATATAGACTGAGCTGACTCTGCTCCTAATTGACTCAGGCCCACTGAAGCTAACAATATTGAAAATGCAAATTTCTCCTTAAAAAAAAATAAAAGGCAGCTTACCCTCACTCAAGCTGCCTCCTTGTTCAGTTGCCAGGAGGCAACTATGATTTCAACTCACCACATCATTTTCATGACAACCATGGCCAGCTGTGGGGAAGGCAGTGAGAAGCTGCCTGTTATTTGCCTTCCAGCTGCTACCAGGTGCTTGACCAGTGTGTGTAGGTACCGTCTTTGTAAATTGCTTCTAAGACCTTAGTTCTCTGTGTATTATAAAGGAGCGCTAAAACATTTATTAAACACCAAGGATGTGTCAGGCCTGTTAGACATACAAAATGAATCTGACATGGCACAGTCCTCTCATTTGAGGGACTTTGAAGGACTCTTCCCAAAGAACGTCAGCATTCGATACCCATCTCCACTAGATCCTGAAGATGACTGAACCCAGGCCATCTGGCACCAGAGTCCATACCTATAACGGTTGTACTATACTTCTTCAAATGTATGGATAGGTGAGCCTTTGAGACTTTCCTTCTTCAGAATATATCCCCAGTTCCTCAACTCCTCTTCACATGACATGGTTTCTGGCCCTCTGTACGGTCTGTCTCTCCCACTATAGACACATCAGATTTGTCAGTGTCAGTGTCAAAACTGGACATAACACTACAGTTGTCAATCAATTCAGAGTACAGTAGTCTCTTCCTGTGATCTGAGTACACGCCTTTCTAATGCAGCCAAAGATTGTACAGAGGTGAATTCTTGGGGGGGGGGGGATTTGTTGGGGTGGAGGGGAAAGAGAATGGGTGTTGCTTCTACATCAAGGTGTTGGTACGTATAAAACTCTGTGGTAAATTAAAATCCCCAGATTACATGAACTGCAGTCAATTCATGTCTCCCTCATCTTGAACTTGCGCGGTTTGTATTCACTTTGTCTAAATGTAATCCTGTGGGTTCAGTCCAGTGCTGGAGCTTAGAATGATAAATTTTAATGTTGAGGGCAGGCTTCATCCATCATTCTAGCTTCCCCTCCTTGCCTATGTCATCAGCAGATCCAAGAGCGGGCCTTCCACATCACTCAAGTCCATCCAGCCCTTCTTCAGGCTATCTTATGGACACATCTTTCACAGATGAGGATCTCCAGCTGTATTTTCATCCATCCTCCTTTCAGTGTCTAATTCAGTGTCTTATTAATCAGGATAACATGGAAGACTTTTTCAAGTAACTTTCTAAAATCAAAGTGTGCAGGATGACTTAAAAGGAAATTAAACTTCCAAAAGGGTTGTTTGCAGTTTCTTCATGTGAGAATACATCACAAACTTTATGTTTGTATCACCTCCTGTTTGGCAGCCTTGAGGAAATAAAAGACTGCATCACAACTATTGATGATGATGTGCTACAAAAGGAAAAAAATGAATTAAAGTATAGAATGTGTGCTGTTGGGGAACCTGAATGGCTCAGTTGGTTAAGTGACTGCCTGTGACTTGGGTCATGATCCCAGGGTCCTGGGATTGAGCCCTGTGTGGGGCTCCCTGCTCAGCAGGGAACGTGCTTCTCCCTCTGCCTCTGCCTCTCCCCTGCTTGTGCTCTCTCTCTTTCTCTCTCTGTCAAAGAGATAAATAAAATCTTAAAAAAAAAAAAAACGTGTGTACTGTTAGCACAGACTGACCCTTTGTAAGATTATGGAAATAACTATGAGGGAGCCCATTAAAATTGGTTTTGAACACATATTTGTATATAATCTAATAACTGAGTAATAGATTTATTAAAATGTTCAATCATTTTTGAGTCATTCTGTTATACTCATGACATTCTCACCATCAAACAGTTTATTAGCCCACTTGGTGGGGGAAGAGGAAGCAGAATAAAAGAGTTCTGTCAAGAAGTAATTTGTGATACCCTGAAAATCATGTGACTCTTTGTAGGACCGCCATATTGTCTTTGTCTTACCCAAAGCAATTTATAGTAATCTCTTCTAGTCACTTCTGAACAATAATTTTAGTTTCTTCAAATGGCAAACTTATTTTAGCAATTTTTGACAAGCAACAATAAATCCAATCTAGCATCAACTCAGGTCAATCCTGAATGGAGAACATTCCTCTCCCTGTTTATTGAAGACTCTCTAAGGCAGGGTATACTGACTTCAAATTGGGTCAAAACTAGTCAGAGGGATCTCAGATGCAGTGTAATACCAGAAGAAATTAAAGGGTACATGAATTGCAGGGAGCAAAGGAAATTTAATTTGGGCTGACAAGATAGGAAGATTCTGTGACTAGACTTTAACGTGAATATTCATGCTGAGCTCCCATAAGTGAGAAACCCATTGCTACACTCTGTTCAACCTTGCTTGCTTTGTGGGGAGCAGCATGCTTCCTGGCCAGTCTCCCTCACCACCCCTAGTCCTCACTAACAAATCTTCCTTCCCCCATCTTCCTTACCCCCTCCTTCTGGCATGTCTCTATGTGGAATGTCTTCTTAAGGATGCCAGACCCTAATCACAAAGGCCTGTGAGATGGGCAAAGGTTCTCTATTTATCAAGCTAGCAGCCAGCTGGCCAGTCACTAAGCAAGGCATCAAAGCCCATGCCAGGGAAGGTAAAAGGAGAGGCATATGCTTCTTTTGATCAAGACATTTTGCCTCTCTGCCTATTAACTTCTTAAGTTCCATTGCCTAAATTCCTGATACTGTCTTTAGCTGTGGATATAATATTTGAATTAGATGGTTAAATTAGTTACAAATATATAGTTATGTTTATGGTTAACTATTTTGAGTCATATGATCTCATTTATGATGACTTGGTACCTTTTGTTGAATTTTTAAAGGCTATGGAACATCATGGCCACCAATGTTTTGGGATCACTTATTAGTGTTTCTTGTTAAGCTGTGGAGAACCTATAAATAATATAAATAATATGTCCTGTCAGGGAAGCTCATTGATCTTCTTAAAGAGGGACTGGTAAACACATCTCTGCAGCTCTGTACTCACACAAGATCACAGTGTGAAGGAAACAGCTAAAGTTCTAGTAAGAGACCTGGTATTAATTCCAAATTCTGGTACTTACTAGCTAGCCATGTCTCTTTGGCAAGTTATACCTTTTCTCTGTCTCCATTTTCTCATTTGTGAAATGAGATGTTAACATCAGCCTTAAAATGTTTGCAGGGGAATTAAATAATTTTTTAAAACTATGAATATTGGACTTTGTATTGCTATCACAAAATAAGGTCGATGCATGTAATATACATTAACATTTCAGGCTACTTAGCTCCAGTTTAAAGTACCATATTTTATAAGAAAAATTGGAAAATACTTAGAGGAAAAGAGTAAAACTCATCTGTAGATGGGGAAATAATACTTACTACTTATAAATAAATACTTTAAAGGAACTGTGTTTTGAAGCATGAGGAAGAAAAGGTTATTTCAATAACGGTTTTTAAATCATGATGAATTACATCAAGAATGGTGACAGTTGATTGCCCTTGCAATTGAGCAAAAAATTGGAGTAAAATAGTTCAGGCTTATGCGTGAGGAATGTCGGTTAGGAACACAGGAAGTTTCCTGATTGATGACAGTTGGAACAAATTATGGAAGTAAGTTGAAGTTGTTTAATAACAAGATAGATTTTTCATCAACATTAGTATCCATTTACACAACTAAGGTGTGATCCATCCTGAATATTTTACTTAGACTAAATGACATATTTTTCCCTCATTTTTAAAAAATTTTTATTTTATTGTGGTAAAAACACTTAACATGAGATCTACCCTCAGCAAATTTTTAAGTGCACAATACATTATTGTTGACTGTAGGTACAATGCTGTAAAGCAGATCTCTAAAGCTTATTCACCTTGCCTAGCTGAAACTTGATTAGGAACTCCCCATTTCCCCATTCTCCAAGCCCTGGTCAACCACCATTCCACTCTTCAATTCTGTGAATTTGATTATTTTAGGTAACTCATATAAGTAGAATTATGTAGTATTTGCCTTTCTGTGACTGACTCATTTTACTTAACATAGTATCCTCAATTTTCATGCATGTTGTCACATATTGCAGAGTTTCCTTTCTTTTTAAAGACAAATAGTATGTTGTTGTATGCATATGCCACATTTGCTTTATCTATCTGTTCTTCTGTCAGTGGACAGTTAGGTTGTTTCCATATATTGGTTACTGTGAATAGTGCTGCCATGAACATAATAGTGCTAATATCTCTTTGATATCCTGATTTCAGTTCCTTTGAATAAATATCCAGAAGTGGGATTGCTAGATCATATTATAGTTCTATTTTTAATTTTGGAAGAACTCTATACTGTTTTCCATAAAGGCTACACCATTTTGAACCTCCACTAACAGTGTATGAGGATTCCGATTTAACCCCATCCTTGCCAACACTTGTATTTTATTTTTTGATAATAGCCATCCTGACAAATATGATATCCCATTTTGGTTTTGATCTACATTTCCCAGATAATTAGTGACATTAAGCATTTCTTCGTATATCTGTTGGCCATTTGTATGTCTTCTTTGGAAGAATGTCTATTCAAGTCCTTTGCCCATTTTTTTAAAATTTATTTTATTTTATTTTATTTTTGAAAAAGAGAATGTGGGGGGGGGGAGTAGAAAAGAGAAGGAGAGAGAGTCTTAAGCAGGCTCCACGCTAGGTGAGGCTCTATCTCACAACCCCAAGATCATGACCTTGGCCAAAATCAAGAGTCAGATGCTTAACTGATTGAGCCACCCAGGTTCCCCTGCCTATTTTTTAATCAGGTTAGTAGTTTTCTTGGCATTGAGTTGTAGGAGTTCCTTATATATTTTATATGTCAACCTCTTATTGGATACATGGTTTGAAAATATTTTCTCCTATTCCATAGGTTATCTTTTTACTCTTTTGTTTCCTTTGCTGTTCAGAAGCTTTTTAGTTTGACATAATCCTATTGGTCTATTTTTGTATTTGTTGCCTGTGCATTTGGTGTCAAATCATTGCTAACACCAATGTCATGAAGCTTTTCTCACATGTTTCCTACTAGGAGTTTTATGGTTTCAGGTCTCATATTTAAGTCTAATCCATTTTGAGTTTATTTTTGTGTATGGTATAATACATGGGTTCAATTTCATACCTCTGCACATGGATTTTCAGTTTTTCCAGCACCATTTGTCAAAGACTATTCCTTCTGATTGTGTATTCTTGGCACCCTTGTTGAAGATCAGTCTGTCATATATGCTTGGATTTATTTCTGGGCTCATGGGATGCCTGAGTGACTCAGTGACTCAGGGCACCTGCCTTTGGCTCAGGGCGTGATCTTGGAGTCCCAGGATCAAGTCACACATCAGGCTCCCCGCAGGGAGCATGCTTCTCCTTCTGCCTATGTCTCTGCCTCTCTCTGTGCTATGACCCACTAATCTATGTCCGTCTCTTTATGCCTGCCCCATACTGTTTTGATTACTATAGCTCTGTGATATACTTTGAAATCAGGAAGAATGATGCCTCCAGATTTATTCTTCTTTCTCAGGATTGATTTGGCTATTTGCAGTCTTTTGTGACTTCATATAAATTGTAGAATTTTTTCTATTGCTATGAAAAATGCCATTGGATTTTTTATAGGGATTGCATTGAATTTGTAGATCACCTTGAGTATTATGAACATTTTAACAATACTAAGTATTCCAATCCATGACCATGGATGTCTGCATTTGTTTGTGTCTTCTTTAATTTTTTTCACCAAGTTTTATAGTTTTCAATATACAGACTTTCACCTCCTTCACTGAGTTTAGTCCAAAGTATTTTATTCATTTTAGTGCTATTTTAAATGGGATTATTTTCCTAATTTCTTTTATAGATAGTTGGTTGTTAGTGTATAGAAATATGAGTGATTTCTGTATGCTGATTTTGTATCCTGCAACTTTACTGTATTTGTTTATTAGTTCTAAATGGTTTTTATGCAATCTTTAGGTTTTTCTATATATAAGTCCATGTTGTCTGTAACAGGGACAATTTTACTTCCTCTGATATGTATGTCTTTTTATTTATTTTCTCGCCTAATTGCTCTGACTAGGACTTCAGTACTATGGTGAAGAGAAGTGATGAGAGCAACCATCCTTGCCTTGTTACTAATCTTACAGGAAAAGCTTTCAATTTTTCATCAGTGAGATACTAGCTGTGGGCTTTTCATATATGGACTTGTATTATGTTGAGGGACTTTCCCTCTGTTTCTAGTATATTGAGGGTATTGACCACGAAAGCATGTTGAATTTTGTCAAGTGCATTTCCTGCATCTATTGAGAAGATCTTGTGATTTTTTAATCTTTTATTCTATTAATGTGGTGTATCACAGTAACTGATTTTTGTATGTTAAAAAAATATTTGCATCCCAGAGATAAATCCTACTTCATCATGGTGTGTGATCCTTTTAATGTGCTGTTGAATTCAATTTGCTAGTTTTATTGAGGATTTTTACATCTGTATGTATCAGAAATCTTGGCCTATAGTTATATGTATTTGGTTTTTTATTGTTTTTTTTTTTTTCTTGTGGTGTTTTTACCTTTTGTATCAGGGTTTTGCTAGCCTCATAAAATGAATTGAATGTGTTCTTTCCTCTTCAATTTTTTTGGAAGAGTTTGAGAAACATTGGTATTAATTCTCCTTTATGTATTTCATAACACCAATGTAAAACCATCTGGCATGGGTTTTCCTTTGTTATGAGATTCTTGATTGCTGATTAAATCTCTACTAGTTATAGGTCTATTCAGACTTTCTATTTCATCATGATTTAGTCTTGATAGGTTGTATGTTTCTAGGAATTTATCCACTTTTTCTAGGTTGTCCAATTTATTGACATATAATTGTTCTTTGTAGTCTCTTATCCTTTTTGGTTCTGTGGTGTCAGTTATAATGTCTCTTCTTTCATTTCTCATTTATTTGAGTCCTCTCTTTTTATCTTAATTAGTCTCGCTAAAGATTTATCATTTTTATCTTTTTAAAAAAATGAACTCAATTGTCATTGATTTTTTTTTCTAGTCTCTATCACTGCTTTAATCTTTATTGCCTTCATTCTGCTAATTTTGGACTGAGTTTTTCTTCTTTTTTCTAGCTTCTCGAGCTGCAAACTTAGATTGTTTCTTTGAGATTTTTTTTTTACTGTAGGTATTTATCATTATGAAATTACCTCTGAATATTTTTTACTGCATTCCCTAGGCTTTGTCTTTTCATTTCATCTATATTGTCTTTTAATCTATATATTTGTCTAAAGGTATTTTCTCATTTCCTTTTTGACCAATTGGTTGAGTTTTTTTATTTAATTATTTTTTAAGATTTTGTTTATTTGAGAGGGAAAGAGCACAAGCAGGGGGAGGGGCGGAAACAAAGGAAGAAGCAGACTCCTCATTGAGCAAGGACTCCGACACCGGACTCAATCCCAGGACCCTGAGATCATGATCTGAGCTGAAGGCAAGCACTTAACCAACTGAGCCACCCAGGTGCCCCTCAATTAGTTATTTAACAGTATGTTGTTTGCTCAGGGAGAAGCAGGCAGCTGCCAGTTTTGTCTGCACACTTTGTGCTGAGCAATGGGAAGGCTATAAAATCTCCATCTTAGTTGTCCCCCTGATAGCTAGATTGCACCGGATCCATCAGAACTCCAAGACTGGCAAAAAGATGCCAGTTTTCTGAGCCTCCCCAAAGAAGTTGGGGTGTTGCACACACAGATCAAGAAGTGACTAAGTTTTTAAGAGACAGAGAAGCTAGGTACTATCTCACAAGACTTTGATCGTGAAAGCCCAGGATTAACTTCCTTCTCCCTACTCCATATTTCCCCTGCACTTTGTTCACACCCCTACTTCATTACTTATCACATTGTACTGTGATACTTAATAATACAGCCACCCCCCAACACCCCTCTGGATCATTTACCTTCACACTCAACTCTAGCACCCAGTGTAGGAATAGGCATATACAGACATCCAGCAAATGTTTGTTGAATGAATAAACAAAAACTGAATGATGGATAGAAACAGTATGACATAATGTTTAAGATCATATGCTTGCCAATCAGAAGAACCTGACTTCAAATCCAGACTCTACGTCTTACAAACAGTGTGATCCTGGACAACTTACTTAACTCTCAGTCGTGTGTCCTTATCTATAAAATGGTGTTACATACCTAATCCATAGGGTTCCTAGATAATATATATGTTTTGTATATAGTTTTTGCATATAAGATGGAGTCTAGCAATAAGTAACTATTATTAATAGTACCATTATTTCTCATAATGAAAGTTATGAAAACTAATACAAATATTATATGTATTATTTTATATTTCTATTTATTTTTGCTATTGTAATTTGTTGTTATCATTATTGACAGAAACACTTGAGAAATTCACTGATAGCCAATACAGAATGACCCATTCAGAGACTATGTGAGAGGTTTCACTCATATCCAAAACGTCACAGGTATGCATTTTTGCTTTGGACTGAGCTGGAGGTAGGAGAGGTTGAACAGAGTTAACAGCATTGCCTTTAATTCTGTGGCCTTAAAGAAACAAATCCCTGTTTCCACAAAAGAAAGCTGTAAAATCCTTCCCAGCACATCCAGAGCTTCTCACATCACTTATCCAATCCAAGGATACAAAGAGATGAACAATAAACTCTGGTTAACCAGGGGTTCTCAGACTTGAGTATCTATCAGAGTAATTTGGAGGACTGTTTAAACAGACTGGGCTCCATCTCCATCAGTAGGCCTGGGACAGAACCCTAGTTTTTATTTCTAATAAGTTCCCACATGATTCTGATGATGGTGGTTCAAGCACTACACTTTGAGGACCACTGAGTTCATAGAAATGGTTGAGGTATGAGTAACCTGACTCCAGGGCAAGAATGTGTGCAGAAATCTTTTCACTAAGTTGACTTTCCTGATAACCCCTGTGAAAGTGAGGGCTTTCTTTTTTCAGCCCCAAGGTTTACAATCCTGAACTCTCCTCTTCTTTATAAATTTATTGGTAGGGAAAATAGTTTCATGAAGTTGTTTTTAAGCTTTTATGAGCCTGATTCAATCTATAGACACTCTCTACAGAAAATCCCATATACACATACACAGAAGCATTGCTTATAATTTCAAGAGGTGCTGGGACACCTCTCCCACCAGCCCACCCACTGGCCCTAAGGAGTGTCAGTAGAAAAACTATGTCCTAAAGCAAAGTCTTGGATGCACGTGGATGTTACAAAAATTTCCTTCTTATAGTTAACTCATTTTTAAAACAGGAATAATAGAGGGACACCTGGGTGGCTCAGTGGTTGAGCATCTGTCGTTGGCATGATCCTAGGGCCCTGGATGGAGTCCCAAAGCAGGCTCCTTCTGCCTAAATCTCTGCCTCTCTCTGTGTGTCTTTCACGAGTAAATAAATATTAAAAAAAAAAAAAGCAGGAATAATAGTAATGTCCTTGCATCAAAGTTTCTGAAGATTAACTAAGGTAATACATGAAAAAGCATAATTTGGAAACCAAAAACACTATTCCCTTTTTTCTCTCTTCATGGTCTTGCTACAATAAACTCATTCTTGAGCCAAGTGGATGCCTCTCCCTACTAAGAAAAGATCAGGAAGTATAAGAAAGAAGAACCCTAAGAGTAGTTATTTCAAGACCTTACTCTACCCCCCCCCCTCACATTCTTTGGCTAAAATCTGGTCACAGGCTGCCATATCATGGTTCTCTCTGTGAGTCACTGAGCAGCAGGATCTAGCAAGTCCAGGCTTGGCTCTGTGACCTGAGAGTCTCAATTTATTTGCCTGGAAATACTCCACTTTGCAAATGTCCAATGCCTTGTCATGTCCCCAGGTTAATGCCCCTGGCAGAAAGATAGAAATGTAAAGTTGTAATAGGGGTTTGTTTCTAAGCTAGAAGACACTGAATCTTGAGAAATAGTGATTAAGGGTTAAGCCTGATTCTATTTCCAAAAACTGTGTATTTAGCACCTACCGCGTACACTGTGTAATAGATGACACAAATAGCAGCACCGGGGTGGTTCGGTGGGTTAAGCATCTGCCTTCAGTTCAGGTCATGATCCCAAGGTCCTGGGATCGAGCCCCGCATCAGGCTATCTGCTCAGCGTGGAGTCAGCTTCTCCCTCTGCCTCTACCTGCTACTCTCCGTGCTTGTGCTTGCTCACTCTCTCTCAAATAAATAAATAAAATATTTTTTCTAAAAAAGGATGGTACAAGGAGGGGTAATACATGTTCCTATGCTATGCCAACTCACAATCCAGTGGGGAAAATAGATACATGCAAAAATAAACCAAACACAAAGTGAACCTTAGCAAGGGCAACGATTATGATTCATACAGAGATTCAAGAGTATAGGAGGAGGGAGACATCAATTTTGATAGGGATCCACTAAAGTCTCCTTGGGAAGGTGGGATTTCAGCCGGCCCCTAAAAGAGAAGTGGGACTGCATTAGGTGACTATAAGGGAGAGGGACTTCCCTTAGACCGTAGACTATGGAAGTTGTTTGAAGAAAAAAGAGAAGTGCTTGGTTGAAATGTGCATGATTATGACTTAACCAGTGTGACTATAGTATGGGAGAGGGTGGAGGTATAGAATGTGAGGCTGGAGGAAGAAGCTGGAAGCATATTGTGGGAAAGAAACCAGAGACCAAGTTAGGAGCTTTGGCTTTACTCACCATGCAGTGGAGAAGGACTGAGGGTCTTTAATACCACAGACAGATCTGTTTTTACAAAAAGAGAGCTGGTGCCACTGTGAATAGATGATAGAGAACAAAGAGGAAACAAGACCCTGTAAGGTGATGGGAACCTGAACTAAAACTAGAGCAGTGGGAGTAGCCAGGAGGACACGCAGAGGAGAAGCACGTGAGAGGCTGCATGTTGAGAATGGTTGATGACATGTAGCAAAAAAAAAAAAAAAAAAAAACAGAGGCAAGTTGAAAGGGCTCCCCTTGGCAGACCCAACCCCAGGTGGGGTTGCTGCACAAAGCAGACCGTGGGCTCCAAGGAAGAAACTACTAGGGGCCCCAAGACCAGGTGGTGAGGAATACCTCCAGGTTGGCCCAAGAAGCCTCTTCTCCCTCCTAGAATGCCCAGAAGGGTAGCAGCTGATGATCTGCTTCGTCTGCATGGAATATCAAAATCCCTGATTCCTGGACGTGACTCCTCAACCTGGCAGCTTCAGAAGTCCTAGAGATCTTTTAAAATAACTTTCAGGCCCTGTCCCATGTGATTTTGATCTGGAAACCTAAGGTGGGGCCCAGGCATCCATATCTTGTAAAGCTCTCAGGTGATGCTGATGCACATCTGCTCTGGGGAAACGAGTGTGGGCCGTTACTCTTAGTCTGTGAAGTGTCCAGAAACTCTGGGTTCAACACACCCTTGTGCTAATGAAGACTGTGATAGGCTGGAGGCCATAGGCTTTAGTCTCCAACAAAGTGACAGTCATCGAATGTCCTTCTTCCCACTCCAATCCTCAGGGGACACAGCAGGAGATGGCAGAGGCTGCATGCTTGAGGAGGTCCCCTGAATGCCACAGAAGGACAAGGTGCATACCAGCCATCAGAGTCACCCTTGTCCCCTTTGCTGTGTTAGAGGGGCACCATAAAAGAGTCTTATTACCGGATGCTGTGAGACTTTAGAAAACAGGCTAAGTGATAATACTGTCCATTTTCTGCCAGGCTTATATACCACTCACAGCACTTTGCTATTACTGTTTTTATTTCTCAGAAAAAAACAATGCAGTCCAAAGGTAAGGTGGGTGTCAAACATGTCCCTTCTAGACACTGGGCTCTGTGTCATTTGGTGACTCGTGCAAGGTCAGACAAACCAGAGCCAGTCCTGAACCCGCCATCCTCCTACGCTCCAGTTCTGCTTCTGGGCCATAATGGAGAAGGGTAACATAAAGGCATTTTTCTCTCCTTGTAAAAGAGGAAAAAAATAGGGGGAGGGGGAATTATTTAAACACACCTCACTCATACTGCAATCACTGCATTGTTTTTCCTGTTGAAACACCCTGTTGGTTTTTAAATCCCTTTAAACCTACCCGGCACCTGTATGGCCCAGATCCAAGAATTATTACCGAACCCTTCACTTTTTATATTTAGCCACATAGGGGTTTCTGTGATGGTAGCTGGCTCTTGGTTCAGTCGAAAATTTCAGAGCTTCCAGAAGTTTTCTCCTTCCATAGAAGTTAGAAGCATGCAATGGTCAGACAACGATTTTTTAAATTTTTAATTTTTATATTATTTCTGTCCACTTTTGTTCTCCTGCTGGGTAAAGCAGTATCATGGCACCACCCTCTATTGTTCCTGTGTGAAGATCCTCCTGAAATATTGACCAAAAGAAAGGGCAGGGGAAGGATGGGGGAGGGATGGGTGGTCCCCATCAGCAACTTATGGTTTGTGGGATGACCTCTCTCCAGAGCTAGAACTGAGGCTGAAAATATAATGAGAACTTCCCAGCAAATTCATTATAACAAAGCATAATGTGAGCTCACTAGGCACAAAATAGGCTGAAGGAAAGTGACTCCCACATAAGACCTAATTAAATACTTTGATGTCAGAAAGCAGAGCAGGGAGGGGTGGAAAATCAAATCAGACCAAAGTGAAAGACCAACATTCAAATGGAAAGAAGAAATATTTCTCTCTCTTCCCCCCACACCTCCTCTTACCTCCCCCACCTCCCTACCCACCCCCACCCCTTTCTCTGTACCTCTGTCTCTCTCTTTTCTTCCTTTGCCATGAAGGGAGAATAAGATTCAGGAACAATAGGTTGTAAATTCTTCAGCCAATTAGTCCAGTAACTTACTACTGTTTATAATGCACAGAATGTCACAGGCTGTTTTGCAAACTCCCCAAGTTGGTTTGTTAATAACAGGAAGCTAGCACTTCTCAGTACAGTGGATCAGCTACACGTGAAAATAAATGCAAAAAACCTGGAGGGGAATAGCAGCAGACCAAGAGTAGCCTTGATTTAATTTAACATTTGGGGGTCCACACACAAATGAGCATTTTAGTAGGCTTCATGGTGGAAGTTGCTGTCATTTGTAAAATATTCTGGCCAATTAGCTAATAGTGTGCTTGGATTTCTCCTGTTTTGATACAGTAATACTAAGTACATTGTGAAGCCCAATTATACAAATCATCCCCATATGCCATACCAGTCTTTCTTTATGAACTGTGTTTATAAATCCTGTGTGAGGAAATGTGTACTTCAGCAATTTAGACCATGTGTAAAAACATAGCCAATGGGATTGTCAAGAAAACAAGTTCCAGCCTAGGAAATCCTAATGTGTTCCGCTGGAATAACAGGAGGGTGCCGGAGAGTGCAATGCTCTGCTTAAATACATATTGCTTTATAGTGTTTAGCCAATTTAGGGGCTTCCGCTTCCCTTTCTGTTATTTTATTCTTCTTTTCTTTTAGGATCCAACCTTGGAGTTTTTGAGAAAATTTGGGATTGGTCTTCTCTCAGGCACAATAGCCTCAGTCATTAACATCCCTTTTGATGTTGCCAAGACTAGGATTCAAGGGCCTCAACCAGTTCCTGGACAGATCAAGTACAGAACCTGTTTTAAAACAATGGCAACAGTCTATCAGGAAGAAGGGTAACAACATTCTTATTTTAATAAATGTGCAGGATTCAAATACTGTTAAAAGCATACCATACTTCAATTTTGGTGAGAGCCATTAAGCCCTCCTACATTGTGTGTGTGTGTGTAAAGCTCTAGAGAATAATGGCAAACTTGAGATAACACAATGATGAAATACTGGCAACATGTTCTTACACCATCCAGAACCTTGGGTCACCATCATATAGTCTGCCACTGCATGTTTGTCTTAGAATGCTAAGATGACCCTTGTGCTTGTCAGTTTCCATAATATTGTTGTAATACACCCTGTTAATGCGGGGCAGGCAAATGATTGTCTTCGAACTGTAAATCTAGTAAAAATGTCACCTCCTCATATTCTCCTGAGAGAATTAAACATAAGAGTTCTGTGAAGGTAGTTTTCTGTGAAAAATCTCAAGTGCATGTTTTTTTCTGCTAGGCTTTTTTTATTTAAGTCTTACATCTGTCTCTTCATCCTTCCTCACTCAGATCTTATTCTCAAGTAAACAAGTAATATTTTATTATTTTGATCTAAACTCTATCATGTTTTCTTTTATGAAGACCGAGTTTGTGGTCTTTTAAATTCAATTACAAAAGTCATTTTGTCCATATACACAGCTGTCATAAAAGTAAGATCTGTGTTCAGTGAAAAAGCCATCTCACTGAGGAAAATCATATTTCTGGTTGGACACAATCAACTCAGCATAGCTTGGGCAATAAAGAATTCATTAACTCTTTCTCTGTCCAGTTTTTTTTGTCCAGTTTAGTGCAGAAAATATGTAGCCAGGTATTGTCCTGTTTAGGATACACGTGATTTCAAATCAATTTTTTTTTTTTCCAAATCAATTTTCTTGTAGATGCTGAGTCAGCATCTCAATCAAGCTGAGATACAACTCCATTCTATCTTCAGAATTAAGAATGTTGCTCTTTCCCTTCCTATTATAGGATTTTAGCTTTGTACAAAGGCCTGCTTCCCAAGATTATGAGGCTTGGACCAGGTAATGATGTTTTTATTACTTATATCCTTCCTTATTGTTCTAGTGTCTTTTTTTCTAATTTGTGTCTATCAGCAACATGGTAAGTTTATCACACTGTGAAAGATGGAAACCTTGAGAATATGGAGTTGTCTAGGAGTATTCAAGATACTGAAGGCATCCATTAGAAATGTTTGCCACCTTTGTTTATAAGGTACTATTTAAAGACCTTGTTGGAGGCTGATGGGAGCCAAAGCCCAGCTTAAGTCAATAGGAGAGGATCCAACAGCCAGTTGGAGTTAAGTGAGCAAGAAGATGTACATACACTGGCTTCTGGCTGTGGGGGAAGGACCAGCCTGAGAAAACTTGCCTGGTGCCCCCCAGTTCATTCTTGTTCCCGCCTCAACTTCATTTCAAAAACAAAAAAGAAGGGTAACTTGCCTCCACAAACATCAGAAGCCACTTGTCCTCACAGTCCCCTGGGAGGGTTGCTGTGAATGTACCATCCAGGGAGTGGTGGCGCTGCGGCCTGGCACTCACCTTCCTGGCCTCTGTCAGCACATGGTAGAGGCTCCTGGCTCAGGGCCTTACCTCCGGATGCCAACCCATAAAACACCGGCTGCCATTCCCACAGGGAGAGTCAGCTGCCTCTATGTAAATAGATAAGAACATAACTGCTGCAGACCCAACTGCCTGGGCAAACAGTCTTGGGTTATAAGCACCCTGTGTATAAGTACAGAATAGGCACCAGCCCTCTCATATCTTTTTACCAGGCCATACTCATCTACTTAGGCGTCCTGGTATCCTCTCCTAGAAGCTTCCCCTTCCCATTCCTCCCTATTAACACCACTGTCCTCCTGCCCTACACACTCACACCTGGGCACATTGACCTTTGGATCTCAGCCCAATGAGCCAGCATTTCTACTAACCCGAGGTAGGGGACAGCTCATGCTTTCATGTATTCAGAAAACACTTCCACAATTCCCAGTCCATCTATCCTGACCTTTCTAGACATTTAAGCATGGATTTTGCTTCACGTTTGAGATTCGGACTTGCCTCCTGTTATTCGCTGGCATAAAAACAATGGGTATAAAACGAAGCCAATGACAAAGAATATTGGTGATTTTGTTGCAACTCTCTCTGCCGGTTTATGTTTTCCCTTCACCACACAGTAAAACCCTGCTGGTAGACCTAGTATTAGAGAAAATCATAGGAATGACCCTAACCCAGCTTTCTCAGGAGGGGATGGGCCTAAAAAGAGTGGTGATCATGGAGAGTTTATCTAAAACAGTAATTGACTGGAACCTTAATCCAAAACTCTTAAATAATCTGACCCTAAGTTTTGTTAGAGGCTTGCAAATGTTTGGTTGGCTTTTTAAATGTTTTTGCATGAGGTGTCCTGAGTTGCTGTGGTGTTAAATACAATGAAAAGGCTTGTTGTGAATGGACTGTCCAGGCTAAACAAAAATGTGAATGACTGGAAACCTCCTTCAGGGACCTGGCCCACACTCACATGTAAGTCCTCCAAACATGCAAATCCCAGCAACTTTAAAGGAGAGAAAGAGAAAGAGAAAGTTACCTTTGACCTAAGACTTTTTTTTCAAAGAGAAAGAGTTAAAAAAAAAATAAAAGAAAGGGTAAATCTGGGATTTTCATCCTTCATTGTGGGAAGCTTCCCATCTTCTTTTTAGAACAGCCTCAGCAGCTCTATGTGGCTAACAACCAGTCATGTCCTGTGAAAGGAGGCTCTTGAAGTCTGTGGTTTAAACTCCAAATATCACTAGGCTGAAAACTAACCCAATTCTGCAAGTTCTTGTCTTACATGGAGAACAGTTAATAAGAGTAAACACAGCAATTACATAGGTATTAACAACCCCTGTACGTGGGTCTTTTTTTGTTTGCCAGAGTGCCAAGAGGTCTACAGAAGCTGAGAGGGATCTAATAGAGTATCTTCATGGGTTAAAAATGAAAATTACAGGCAGATAATTATCTTTGGTATAAGGTTACACAAACATGTGTGGCCTGCAGATTAAAACACACACACACACACACACACACACACACACGCAGTGTGTACAAAAGAACTAAGATCAAAATCAAGTTCTATTTATTTTCATCAGAAGTCAGTCTTCTGTTCATGAGGCCAAGTCTTCTTAAAGTTATGCTCAAGATACTTGTCCCCATTTGATTTTGTAATATTTTTCCTGCAGACATGAGAGGATAATATAGGTTATATTAAAGAGCATGGGACATGTGCCACTTACTGGATCACATGGAACACAAAATCATCCACATGTTGATGCCTCTTCCGATTTCTAGGTATTCTGCAACCTTGGTGCTTGTTTTCCTGTATCATAGTCCTGCTGACCTTTTAAGACAAATAGTGGTCCGTGACACCCAAACCCCACTACCAAATATTCAAGTGCAATCCATTCATATCTGAGGCAGATAAAAGGAATAAAAGCAAAAGGAGGTTGAAAGCTAGCTATATTTTGTAATACACATCTTTTTAAATACTCAGAAGCTATTTTTCACATTGCAATGCAGTTTGAAGGCAATAGGAGAAAACCAGACTCATCTATCAAGCACCTTCTCAGAGCTTTCCTTCTTGAATGCGACTAGGGAAGTGCTAATTATGGACCGAAAAAGATAAATCCTCTGCCCACATATGAAAAATATGAAGGTTTCTGTTTGCAGGAACGCCACATGCCCTTACATGACTAAATGTGTCTATATTTATTTACTTTTAAAAATTAAAAGTGCCTGAAAAAGAATCTGATGAGAAATGATGAAAGTTACAGAAACTCATGGGGAAAAAATGTATTCAGAGGCTCAAGATGGTCTTGATTTTGCTCTGAGAATTTTCCACAGTAGTTTTATATCGATGTATTAGAGTCCAAGGCCTGATGAGTCTAAAGAGCCCTTGCCTGATAGGCCTATGGGACTTCACAGCTTCAGAAACCCAGTGGGGGAAAGGAACACTGTTTTGCAGGATTTTAGATAAAAACCAGCTCTTTTCTTTTCTAGGTGGTGCGGTGATGCTGCTGGTTTATGAATACACCTATTCATGGCTTCAGAAGAACTGGTGATTGCCTTAGAAGTGTTGAGATCATGGATATCTGGTATACAGCACCATGAGGAGGGACTATCAGCTCAGCTGATGTGCTTATACATTATAATTACACAATTATATACAATTATTAAGGGGAAAGAGCTTATTCAAGAACAAAACCTATTTTGATACTTCAGAAATTCTCTCTAGACAAATTGAGACTGTACTCTTGGCCCTATCTATAAATCTGAGATGAAAAATAGTATGAAGTAATCAGGTATGTAAACTGAACATAGAAAATAGTATAGAAATCAGATTTCACAAAAACTATATAAATTTTGTGATGTTTTCCTCCTATACTGCTTCAATATGAAAATGCACTGTATTAATAATTCTTTTTCCCACGAGATCAAGAAATGCTTAAAGTAATAAAAAAAAAGCCAAAATTTGAGTAGTTTTTATAAGTAATTAAATTCTCCCATAAATAATATTTAAAAGGCACAAGGAAAATGTTTTCAAAGTACACTAAAATGGCATTTTTAAAATGCTGCATTTTATGTCAAAATTTAAATTTGTTGGTGTTCTTTAGAGTAATAATACACATCACAGCTATATTTTCCCAAATCTACTTTATATTTTGTACTGTTGCTTAAAGCAGGTCATATTTTAAATCCTGATCCGTGGAGTCTTTTACAGCAAATAGAACACATGAATTATATTGAACTATTTTCCTTCACATAATTCCCTTTGAAAACAATTTTTGTTGCTGAAATATTTTCATGTTAAAACACAAATTGGAACCACTCCTTGGGCCGATTTGTGCGGTCTGTATTTGCATCCAGCTATCTTTGTTCAGAATTCTTACCTATGCCATTCTTAGAAAGAATGTTTAGAGCAAAACTACATTTCCAAGTTATTAGTTTCAAGTGATAGCTTCAGGTGTGAAGTCAACTGTCTGCATTGTTAAAATATGCATTATGAAAGGAAAAATGTTTCAAAATAGAAGTACATTCTTAGCATTTCCAAAGATTCCTGTACTAACATGCACTCTAAAAATATCTCCTTGGCACTGATATAACCAAACTTGATTTTATATTTGCATCCTGAAATGATGCTACTTCGGTAGCTAAAGTCAACAAAATGTCTGCACACTCTAGATGATACATGTTCTTAACTACTGCTAAGGGATATTTCTACCATGAGACTATGTCACTGAAGCATTTTAAAAATAAAAAATAAAAGATAACTTGGTAATTATTACTTTTTATTAATTTAGAGCATTTGAAGTATAAAAATAAAGGCTTTTTGACATACTGTATATACATACACAGCCTTCGGTTGTACATCCTTTCCAACGTGTTTTTTAACTTATATTTCAGCCCAATATTCCATAAGAAGGTCATTAAAAGGAGGGGAAAAAAAACCAAGAGAAATAAGAATATGTCTGTTGTACAACTGCATTCTCTCCTTGCAGGTAATGCTCTTGCATCCTGTGAGGGAGAGCACTGCCTGGATAGAGGCCATGAAATTGAACCTTTAACCTCTCCCTGTGAATGGGATGGAAAAGGATCTCTGAAGAGTGCATTTGCCAGTTTAAAAACAACACTTTTACCCCCTAAGAAGCAAAGGAAATATGTCAACATTAGCCAATAATAATAACATTTAAAAATCAAACAATTCCAGTCCCATACCCCATCCCATTTTCCTTCTCTTATTTGTAAAAGTAGCTTTAAATCATATTTTGCCTTGAATAGCAAATTGTGTTTTAGCTTTCTGTTGTCTTTCTTAAGTTACTCCGTGTGAATTCACTGTTGCTAAGAAAAGACCTGGGGGAAAAAGAGAAGAAAAAAAATCTTGATATCATTAATATTAGTATTTTTTTTAAAATACAAGAACAGAAAAAAATTATAAATAGCATAATGAGATTTCTTAATTTAAAGAAAATAATATTTCATTGTGTTTCCCTACAAATGATTGATATATATATTTTTTAAAGACTCCTAGTAGCCATCCAAAAAAATATCTGATAAGGGACAATTCTATACCTTATGTCAGTTTTTCTGGATGGCAGGAGAGTGCCTGTATGGTATGGTTTTAAAGTCTCCACCAAAATATTGGACTGGTATCTTTGTTCCGTTCAGTTTATAGTCTATTTTCTCACCAGACTGGGAACTCCAGATGTCAATAGGAGTTTTAGAAGATCAAAGGAAGACTATGGCCCTGAGAGTTCATCTGTTCCTTCTGCTTATTCTTCTCCTGAAGTTATAATCCTCTGTTTGTAGCACTGAATTTTGGTTGCTTTAGAAATAAATGCCATTCAAAGCTCTCTCTATAATATATGTTGCTTGAAAAAAGCAACTCCTCGAGTATAACTCATGTGTCAGAAATCTGCTTACTGTTTATTATATGCTAGTGATCTGAAAACCTAGCTCATCTAGCCATCTGAGTTTTAAATGAAGCCATGAAACCAATGTGACGGAACTGGACTGCCATGTAGACTGTGCACACACAGCACAGACAAGAAGAAATCGAGATCACCTAACAAATGCATCTTTAACATCCACATCTAGTGATGTGCCCTGTTAATTATTGCACAGAATCAACACCAAAAAATATTTTTAAAAAACAATGAAACCCACAATATATTAATTTTCCAATAGATGAATTGTACCAATGTTTTTAAAGTGTAGTTTCAAGCCTACATATTGCCAAGCAGGAAGAACTTTCTAAACAGAAGAGAAAAACTGTAGAGTTTTGCCCAAGAAAAGCAGTTGTTTTAAAAACACATAGCACATGCTCACTCACACGTATACCCCACAGCTCTACTATTAAACATAAAAGTGAAAACCCAATTGGTCTAGAAAGACTTATCAGCTAAACTATGTCCTGTACCTCCAGAAATGAATAAAGGGAATTATTTTAAAAAATTAAATAGCATTTGTATTTCTAATACCACCACCAGTTTACCTACATGTGAAATATGCTTCTGTACAACAATGTAAACTTCACAGCAAGCCGTTTTTACATTCATTAGAGCAGAATTTTCCATTTTCTTTAAATTACAACATAATTTTGGGCTGAGATTGCTGAACACACAGGTAAGCCAACAATAACAGTACAATTTAGTTTCACAGTGGTTTTTCTTAACATAAAGTTCATTTTAAGTGTCTTTGCAAAGCGTTTCACATTAAACTTAAGTTTCTAAGTGACTTCCTTTAAAGCCTTCTTGTTCAGATATTTTCCACCCTCATGTCTTTATATGCTTGGCATGTGTGTTGTTTGATTAGGATACAAAATGGGAGACTGGCTTGTTTAATCTGCTTTTGAGTCCTCTGCTGTAGAAAGAAAGTGTCCTTCATAAGATGTTGAAGCCTTCACTGCACACACAAAATATGGGGCAAGTCCAGGTCCAGGAGCCCGAGCAGCCCACCACCAAACAGAGACAAAGACGTTGCCAGAAAGTCACCTTTGCAAAAAGAAAGAAAAAAATAGATAGAGGTGGGAGGGAGAGGAAATATCCCATGGGATGAAAACACAAATGCACCATCCAGAGTCCGTATTTACAAACTAATAGGAAATATAAACATTATTGTATGGAACCAAGTCAAAACACCAGGAGGAGCTAAATTCAGATATTGCTTGTGTTATACATTATATTTTGCAACAAAATAGGTCATCTCTTAAAAATAAACAAAGCATCACTCAAATAAGTCAATTATTGATTAGTTTCCTAATGATGAATTAAAGCTTATTTGGTCACCTTATTTGATTAGAGGGTATAGCATAACTTTTTTTTCTATATGTAGTTTCCTTTATTGATTTTGCAAAATCTCAACAATTGCACGTTTCAAAAGTTCAGGTTGATTTAGAATAAATATACACATGTGGTTTTACCAAAGACTAGTTTTAAAAGTTCCTTAAGCCCTTTGAGGGGTGCAGGTTTCTTTGCTACGTTAAACAGTGTGTGGGCAACACAAATGTCTCATTCAATCCTTAAGATTGCTTTTGTTTTCAAATCCTAAAGTCATGTCAGGTTTTCTGTAAGAGAGAAGTTATGGCAAGAAATATTTAAGTGTCACCAGCACAAAGGATGTGAGTCCGTAAAGCCAGCTTTGGGGGCGGGAGGGCAGGAGGGGTGGGATCCGGGAAGAGGGGGAGGGTTGCGGAGGGGAGCCGGGGTGAAGCTGCTGCGGACAGAATTTCCCATCAGAGCGCAGAAGCCGTGACAGAGTGACTACCTTCTCTGGCTGCCTGCATTCCCTTGAACGCCAGCGAGGCGGGAATGTCACAGTTGTGGGGGGAAAGTGGGGTGCTGCTGGCATGTTGCCACCCATGTCCAGCCACATAACCGGAAGGAGCGGCACTGTAGGTCATGTAAGGCGACACTTGGGCCGGGGTAGGATAAGGAGCCATGCTGGATGCTGACACAAAACTGCTTACAGCTGGTAGGCCATTTGGTGCCTAAGAGTAGGAAAAGAGAAGAGGTGAAAATTACCACATTGTAGTAGTTGACATTTCACGGGTTCTCAGAAAGTGGCAGAATGTAAGTTCTGAGTGGTAGTAGCAATATTCTGACTCTACTTTCTGATTTTTTTAGATCCGATCTTTACATTCCAAATGCATCCATACCTTGCTACTTAAACATAATGCCAAAAGACATTACTCCTTCCACAAAGGTTTTGAGGAGGCTACAACATGAAAATACATGGTATTTGCTTTGCTATTGGGAGTTATAGGAAGGAAATACAGGGTGAGGAAAGAATTAATGGTGATTAAATACTCTCAGAAGCTTGTTCAGCTATCCGAATGCCTTTGTCAACCTTCCCTGTACTTTGGTTTTGTTTGGCTCTTTTGTTGAAGCATTTGTGAAGGGCCTGGTCGGTGTAGCTTTCGTTTCCAGCAAAGAAGGGTACAGAGTGTAAGCTGTCACTTTAGATACTAAAAATGAGCACAACTTTTGTTAAATAAAACATGGGCTAGATTTTAAAATGTCATGTTAATGAAAATGCGTGTTGGACAAAGGACATGCAAAATCAGGCAGTTAGTTGTCTTGTAAGAGTTTTTAAATAAAGACTGGGGATCTTTTTTCTAGAGCTATTTTATCAAAAAGGAAACTGTCTTTTAGAATATAAAAGAACTGCACATGTGTGGTTTCAAAATTGGAAAACTGGTTTGCAAGGTTTTGGGGTCCTGTGATAGGAATTTTTAAAGCCACATGGATAAATCTCTTGAAATGAATTTAAATGTAAAATCTTAGTTTGCAAACAAAATGCAGCAGCCCTGGCAAGTGATTCTGCCTAGAAACCAGTGTTCTCTTGGCATCCAATAAATTATTGTTGGTATTGTTACTATTAACAACAACAAAAACAGCCTGATTTCTAATCCCGATTCTGGCATGAACACTTGGCATCTTTCTTCAAACAACTTATTTTTTTTCCCTCAATTTCTGCATTATTTAGAAATAAATAGTAAATCCTTTCTCTGGTAGTCATGTGAGTAAATTAACATATCAACATAATTCCTAGTGAGTGTAATGTAAATAATAGAATTGCTAGTAGTAAAACTGATTCAATCCTTAGAGGTAAGAAAAGCAGACATATGTTAATTAGATGCTTTTTTCCATTTGGATTGCAACATGGAAATTATTTTCTAATTTAATTCATTTGTTTATTATTTTTACTTCCACATCTATGAGATGCAATGGTGGGTTCTCAAAAATGATTTTGTCAATTTAGAGCAATACACAGAGTAGAATAAACACATGGGTATGATTTAATACTGCTCATGGGTTTCTGACAAAATAAGAATAAAAGTAGAGGGGTTAACCTAGTGTCCTTGGTAGAAGACATACCTCCTGTTCTGGTTATCAAAGTGTCTGCTCTTTGAAAAATGAGGAAGGGGAAAGGACACTAAGGCTTCTTGAGTATGTCCTATGTCCCAGGCACCAAGAAATAGCCAACATATTTTATGGAATAATGAAGATTGGTGAATTGTAACTCATTATAAACTACTGGGTTTATAATAATGACAAGATAATATATAATGATTACAACATAATGTTCAATTGAAATTAAAATGTATTTCAAGGGTCCCATAGGATGGTGCTCTATTTTTTAGCAAAGAAATCATTTCACATCACTTTAAAACATAAATGAAATTGTATCCTCTTTTTATACACAAGAATATAGATTAAGGAATTTAGCCATTTACCCTGGGCCAATTGGCAAGTAAGTGGTCATGTGTTAAAAGAAGCTATCACTCCAGTGTGACATGGGATCCTCTGTAGCAAATCTTTTCCTGCCTTTCCAGGACAATTAAAAGATACACAATTTAGTATCAAACTAGAGCATCTTTTGAGATAACACCTTGTAAAAGATTCTTTCTCCTTCTAGAATGCTATTCTCATTCTTAGATCCTCATTCTGTTTCTTAACTTCTAAAAAAAAATATTTTCCCCCTTTCTGAGGATGACTCATCAGAGAATGGCTCCAAGGAGGCATACTCTAAGGCTCTCAGAAGATGAGTAAGATGGAGAGCTATCAAATTGCAAAAGAAATCTAGCATTGCATAGAAATTATAGTTCCAATCATGTTTGTGTAGAATTTTCCAAAAAACCCATAAGAAATCCGTTTCAGGGCAGCCCGGGTGGCTCAGCAGTTTAGCACCGCCTTCAGCCCAGGGCCTGATCCTGGAGACCCGGGATTGAGTCCCACATCAGGCTCCCTGCATGGAGCCTGCTTCTCCCCCTGTCTGTGTCTCTGCCTCTCTCTCTCTCTCTCTCTCTCTCTCTCTTTCTCTCTCTCTCTCTCTCTGTCTCACATGAATAAATAAATAAAATCTTTAAAAAAAAAAAAGAAATTAGTTTCAAAAAAAAACACATTCTAGTCCAGTTATAGAAAGGTATTTGTATCTGTATAGGCCTCCTCCATTCAAGATTAATTAATATTTTATGCTGCTGACACTAATGTCACTAAAAATCAAATAAGAATGTTAAGATTAAAATTATTTTTAAATAGTTAAAACCTTTGCTCAACACTTTAGAGGTACATAAGGTTAAACTTTTAATATTATACATGAAGAAACAATGCTCTATTAGCCAAAAACTGCATTGAAGAATTCTAATTTTCATGACAGCTAATTTTTTCCTACCAATTTTCTTTTCTTTGTATTTTTTCTATCATCCACAATTACAGTTTCCTCTAAAACACTTGCTTCAACATCTTCCCATTCCTCCCCATACCCCCTTGCCCTGGGAACCATTGCTTCTTGATGTACCCCCTTTATTTGGAGCTCTTCAGCTGTTCTGTTGCAATGCCTACAATCCCCTTACCTGGACCCACTTCTTTTTGCCCTGAAACGTCCCCCCTGAGAAACCAGGCTGGATTGGACTCGCATTCTATATAATGCTCCTGGGATTTAGAGGGAGGAAGAATGCTGGATTTAGGCCTGTGTTACCTTCAGGTACCTAACTTATTATGTGACTGCATTTGTTTGTGGAGCATAAAATAAATACTAATTTTTTCCATATTTGCCCAATTTCTCATACTTAAGGCACCAATTTTGCTTTTATGTTATTATTACTATTAGTATTAAATATTTCAAAGTTCTCTAAAATCTACAACATACTTAGAGTCACTTTAGTGATGCAGTCCCCTCTGTATTGCAGAAAGGATGAGTAAGAAGGGATGCTCAAGAGGTTTGATATCCTTATCTTGTTAGAAAAAGGCAAGAGGAGGCAAATGTGTGTGCTTAGAAGAAAAAAAAAGGGAAAAAAACCCACAAATCTTTAAACAGTATAAAAATAAGTCTTAGTTTTCCCTCAGATTAAATTAGGATCCAGACCTGGGGTGAAAAAGTTTTGTCTTAATTTTCTTTTTTACTTTTAAAGTTCAGATTTAGAAATTTAGAAAAAGCAGCATAAGCAAGATGAGATGACAAACATGCTTTAAAATGTACCTGCCACCTACACCATTCATTCATTCTAGTAACTCAATAAACCTGTCAATTTTCTCACTATTAATTTTGAAACATGACATTGGTAAAAGATATAAATCTCTACTGGATAAAGTAATTGTTATTTATGAAGCAATCACTGAATGAGTAAAACTTTCCACCACGAAGGAAAACAACTACAGGTAGCATTGATGTTTGTTTATTCTTTCCAGTAAAAGAGTACATGACTTAAATTTCCCAAATCTGTTTAATGTTTTCAGTGAAGGGCATGTAATTAATCTGAAAAGCTAGTTAAGCTGAGTGGAGACTACCAAATGTACACCATAAATATAGTGGGAGCAAACATGCTAAATTACTCTATTTAATTGGATTGTAAATATGATTTATAAATCAACCAACATATGGAATCCCCAGAGAAGAGTAAACAAATTTTCCAAATGAAACCCCAGCAATGGGCATGTAATGGAAATCTCATTTTTGAAAATGACTTTACCTAAAGATTCCATAAATAAGACTTCAATCCATCAACCCCTTTTTTTATGCATATCTTCCATAAAAGCCATGAGAAGAATCCTCTCCTCATGAGAACTGTACAAGGAGGCTCCCTGAAGCAAATTCTCTTCTAACTAATTTTGAGAATGAGATTTACTAATACAAAATAAAGTAGACAAATTGCATACCCTGGAAAAAGTAAGTTACTTGCTTTGTTGAATGTTTTTAGAAAAAGACAAATTTTTATCTTACTGGCATTAAAGGAAACTGTCTAGAAAAAAAACACATGAAATACAATGTCTAGTTACAGTTTAAATGAAAAGCATGAGTTTTCACTTTACTTCTTCTAAAATGTTAGAAATATAGATTTGCCAGTTTTTAAAAATATGTTTTTAAATTACTATGTTGAGGAGCTGAATTGGCAGAGAGCTAGACTATAAACAGTTTGAGGACAGGAGTTTGCCTTAATCATTTCAATATCCTCATAAAACAGGACACATCACAGGTTTTCATAATCATTTGTATACCTAAGTTAGTGCAGCCTTTTGAAGGCAGAAGATGTGATACTTTTGCTTTAAAAAGAAAAACAACAACAACAGAAAAACTGGGCACTCTTTATCACAGAACTGGCGTTGCACTTTAAGTAAGCAAAATGAATAAAGCTGTTGGAAAAAGTAAATATAAGTTCCAACGTAGCCATTTCACTATTTGATTTATGGTTGTTCCATTTATCCACATCTATACCCGCCCACCCCCCCGAAAATGGAAATGCATTAATATCCAAACACTCTTCACCACGGAAAAAAAAAACTGGTATGACAACTGTCTGGCAATTGCAAGTTATAGACTAGTAGTCTTCACATTCCGGGAATTGTCTACTCAACATTTTCTCTCTTGAAGAAAATGCAAATAGCAGTGCCAAGTCCTCTACCCACAGTCTTTCATCCACTCATCAGCTCTACCTGGTCGGGTCCTCCCCTTATGATAAAATGAGTTTACTTTGGCTTTATAGTAGAGTAGACTTAGCCACAAATAGAGATGTGCTTCACCTAGAATTTCAGCTTCCATATCATTAGCAAGAAAATGTTTCAGATCTGAAAATAAACAAGATTTTCTTTTTTTGGTGTAATCTTTTTGTTTGACTGTTGTTCTGCCCTTTTTAATTCACTATGCAATGACCTATAAAACAAGTCTGATAAGGTGAAATGACGGTTGTCAATATGGTTTCAACATTCATCCAAAAAGATCTTAATTATGCTGAGTTATCACACTGCAGATCTAAATGTCTTTAGATAATGGAAAGCTATTTGAATTTTTTCCTAAATTTTATGTTTCTAAAATATTAAAATTAAAGTAGCCTTGAAAAAACTTGAAATTGCTTTTTTTGTATTTTATATGACACATTTTACTACTACATAATTATTAATCTTATTTTAAGACACTAATTAGATAAAAGCAAACCCAGGTCAAGGAATGTTTTTCATAATAGATAACATCATGAATTTCAAAGTGTCTCTATTGGCATTTGCCTACAGTTGGATTCTCTACAAAATTATAAATTATCTGAGACAAAATTAACTTTTATTTCATATGATGAAAAACCCAGTGCAACTTCATTTATATTTTCATGAGAACGGTATGTCTGCAAGGACAACCAGAGTTTAAAATAATGCACTAGAAAATTATATTCAGGATTCTGAAATACTATCTTTATTTCAAATACAATTAGAAATACAAATAAATGCTTCATAAAAATTTCAGATTAATTTGTCTCCAATCCAATCACTTGTTTAATGTTAAACTTTTTCAAGTTCAAGTTTGCATAGACTATTCCCCATCTCTGACATCTCGATTTGTAGCTTAGGTTATATTAAAATAGCTGTCTAACATATACTACCCAAATATGAAGATACTATAAGCTTATAAATCTAACATTCAGATTACTTCAGAGTACCAGATATGCAATACATTTTTTCTGAGAAAATATGCCCAATTGTAGAAAATGTTTCAAGAACTATACAATTTATATGTTATGCTATATGTTGGCAAATTGAACTCCAATAAAAAATTTTTAAAAATACAACTATTTATAAACTGTTTAAATAAAATGAAGCATTAATTCACTAAGTACTATGTAAAAGGGTAGATATATTTCAATCCTCCTCCACCACCACATGCCGCCTTCTCTTTGCCATGCAATTGCATGCAGTAGAGGTTTTATGCTTTCAACAGAAGAGAACCAGCATTAGGAAACAGAGAATGTTTGCCATTCAGAATTAGATGAGTTTAAGGATTTTTTTTTTTTGAGTTTAAGGATTTCTAGCCCAATATTAAATGCAGGTGAAAAAAGCCAAAACAAGTAAGTATTCCTCTTCTTCTATCCTCAACGGTAGACAATAAGGACTTCTGCATGGCAATGTGAAATGTTGACTTCAATGTAATATTAATCAGTAAGACAAGTTTGAATATTCTAAATTAGTATTTAAAAAACAAAAGATAGGTATGTCTGTAGCTGAAATGTGCATAAGGTTCTAATTACTAGTGATCAGTCATCCTTTTTTTGCGTTTAAGCTGAAAATAGAATCTCTAGATTACGGTAATCACTAGTACCTACAATCAGTTGTCAATTCAGACCCTTTGGTAATTTTACAGGTGTCTTCTGGGAAAAGATTATGCTCTAATTCCTATGATTTTGAATTCTCAATTTCCTCCTCTATATACTAAATTGAAACTAGGCTCATATAATGTTGCACTATTTAACAAAAATTATAAGTGCCCTGAAAGTATTATGTGCATAATTTTTGAGAATCTCTTTTGCTGAAAACTTTAAATTTTGTTCATAATACAAATAAGGAGAAATGTTATGTAAGTTTACATTTGATTGTAAAAGTGTACTTATGCTGATAACATTTTGAAAAATGATTTTTAAAAATATACCTGCCCTTTGAATATTTGTAAGAGAAATGCATATATATGCATATATATGAGACACTTATATATATATATATATATGAGACACCTTATCACTGCTTTCTTGTTTATGAGCAAATATTAGTATAGAATTTTACCCTCAAGGAAATCAAGGTCTAAATTCCAAAACTGCTCACAAAATGACACAGCCTAAATTTCTGTGCCTACTTAGAACACCTTCATCATTAAGGACTATTTTGATAATTATAATAGAGTAACCACTGATTTAATTGTACTTAGAAACTTTTCAAGTTTTGAAATTTTACATCATCTGAATTATATTATTAGCTGGCATTGGAGAAGATTAGCATACTGCAATTAAGAAGTTTCCAAATTTGGGGTGCCTGAGTAGCAAAGGCAGTCTGCCTTTAGCTCAGGTCATTATCTCAGGGTCCTGAGATGGAGCCCCAAATTAGGCTCCCTGCTCAGCAGGGAGTCTGCTTCTCCCTCTGCCCCTCCCCCTGCTTGTTTTGTCTTTCTCTCTCTGTCTCTCAAATAAATAAATAAAATCTTTTTAAACAAAATAAGTTTCCAAATTTAAGATATTTTTCTTCTGGAAAAAAAATATATAACTTGTCCTCTTGTATTTAGAACAATACTTATTTAGCCACTTATGTCTCTCATTTACTTGCCTTTACAAATCTCATAATTTAGTGATATAATATCAGTGTTTAAATGTAATCGATATAAATGGTCAAAGTATACAGAGTAGATTATTTGAATCAGCGTTCTATTTTTATTTTAAATTGGTCAGTGTGGTTTTGAGGTGTATGAATTAACCATTTCTAAATGAGTATAAACACTAGATCTATAATTGAAGAGAGAAAAAAATGAAATAATCAAATATTTTTGAATTATGACACTGCTTCATAAATAAACCGGGTGTATCAACTATATGTAAGAATTTAAAACTATTTTTCGACTCTATACTTCCTGATGTTATTCCAACAAATGATGACCTAATAAAAACTCCTGAGCACCTATTAAATGCTTGCTACTCTGCTCAGTGCTTTAAAAACACTCCTCTATTGTTTGTAACAAAATGCCTTGGCGCTTTTTGACTATGAGCTCTCTGAACAAAGTATATTCTCACACACAAAAAAAAATGCTTGTTTTTAAAAGTCGATTTCCAACCGCCATTTATAACCACAGGTACTATTTAATGCGTGCTTACTATGAGCCATAGGGCTCCATTATCTCATTGAATCTTCACAACATCTCCTGAGGTTAGGACTATTGTGTCCCGGGTTTACAGATGAAGAAATGGAGGTGCTAAAAGGTTAAATAACTTGCTTTAGTGACTGGTGCCAGAAGATCGGAGCTCCTAACCATTGTACATACTGCCTCTTCTTTATGAATGGGGGCTTCTTATAAAAGAAAATTGCAAACTTTCATATAATTTCCCCTTGGGGGATACCTAGGTTGGTTGAGCGTCTCCCAGTCAGTGGTTGGGCTTCTCCCCTTTAGCTCAGGTGGTGATCCTGGGGTCCTGGGATGAGTCCCCATCAGGCTCCCCAGCGGGGAGCCTGCCTCTCCCTCTGTCTAAATCTCTGCCCCTCTCTCTGTGTCTCTCATGAATAAATAAGTAAAATCTTTAAAAATAATAATAATTTCTCCCTGGCATTGTTTACAGTAGAAACAAACTCAGGAAAGGGACCTCTTTTTCTTTGCTGCTATTTCTTGGGATATTTGTCATGGGAGAGCTACTTATAGGTATCTAATTCTGTTTTAGCAAAATAAGGGAGAGAAAAGGAAGTGGAAATGGGGTTTGTTAGAGAAAATAAGGATTAGGATTTTTTTTTTCCCAAGCGAATAAAAGTAACAAGTTACATTTCATGTAAAACGCTAATTTTGACAGATAAGAAAACATAGGAGTTTTACGGCTTCAAAATAATAAAATGAAAACGGTATTTTGAGGCTTTGGAACTGGAGTTTGGTATTAAGAAATTTGCAAATCTACGCAGATCCGCTCTTAGAAACCTTAGGCTGCCTTCAGGTCAGGTCCGTGTTTGTGTGTGTGTGTGTGTGTGTGTGTGTGTGTGTGTGTTTCAGAGCTTTGAACCCCTGACTCCATCATGATGATGAATTTAGACTCAAAACTCTAGGGCTTTTGTGGTGGTGGTTGCTTAGTTTTCCTCAGGGGGAATAAAAACACGAGTGTTTTAATTTTTCTTCTGCAGAGTCGGGGGAGGGACGGAGGGAAAGAAAAATTAAACGGTCCACAGCCAGTCCGTATAATTTGAGGTTTTCTCACAAACCTCCCTTGGGAGATTACGACGTGACCTTTAATCGGGGAATGGTAACTGTATTGGGTTTATCGGGTGGCCCTCTCTTCGCTGTCGCAGGGCAAGCCACGTTTGTTTGTCCTCGGGGAGCCGCGGCACGAGAGACCGCCGGGCGCGAGGGCCCCGCCGCCCCCCGACCCGCAGGCCGCGACCTCGGGCGTGCGCTTCGCGGGCACGGAGGCCGCCGGCGCGGGCGCCGCCCCGAGGACCCAGGCCCGGCGCGCGGCCCCGCGGCAGCGCCCCGCCCGGCTCGCCAGCGCGTGCGAGCGGCCCGGTGGGCTTCGGGCGCCGCCTCCCCGCGCCGCGGAGGCCAGGCAGGCCCGGCGGCGCTTCCACCGCGGGGGCGGGGGCGGGGGCGGGGGGTCGAGGCCTCAACTGCGCCCTGGAAGCTCCGGGCCCCGGTCCCGCCTCGCCCGACCCGGAATGGGCTCCCGGCATTGGCGGGGTCGGCCGGGGCTTCCCCTGGTCGAGGCTCCGAAGGGAACGGGGTCCTCCGTCGCGCGAACCCGGCCGCCACGCGGCGCAGCCGGCGGGGCCCCGGCCTCCTCACCTGAGCGTACTTGGCTTCCTGCTCCAGGGCGCCCTTCTCCAGCCCGTTCACCGCGTGCGGGGCGGCCGCCGGGAAGTTGTTCCGGCCCAGGCTGCTCCACTCCTCCACCTTGGGGCTGTGGTAGGGGGAGCTGTCGCTCACGCCTGGGGAGGAGGAGAAGGCGTCAAGCGGCAGGGCCGACCCGCGCGCCCCCTCCGGAGACGCGGCGCGAAGGCGCGACCGGCGAGCTCCGGGGCGCCGACCCCTGCCCCCGACCTCCCGGGCGCGGCCTCGGCGGCTCCCGGCCCGGGCCTGGCGCAGTTCACGCCCCTGGCGTAGGCCTCTCCCAGCCCTCGCCCCCACGCCTGCGGGAAGGGTTTTCCCCCTTTTTTTCAAAGGCTTTTGATTCCCTCCTCCTCTCCTGGTTCCCCCGGGGAAGCGAATGGAAGGAACCTGAGAGTTTTCCTAAATGGAGGAACGGACACGCGAAGCTGGACGCGCCGCTCGTCCCAGTCCTCGTCCGCGGTCGACTTGGGAGGCAGGAAACAGGGACTGGTGCGGGCGGAGTGAAAGGGGAGAGAGGAGCGTCCCTGGCCTAACCGTCTTTGGCCTGTGCTGCTGCTGCTGCTCCGAGACATCCAGAAAAGTGCTCGCCGCGCAGTGGGGATCTCGCACTTAGGTCAACAGAGACCAAAGACCTGCAAAGTCCTTTGCAAACAAATAACTGCATGATGCCCACAATACACACGCAAAATAGACATGCGTACTTTGTCTTGTGTGTGCGTAATTCATATGTGACTGCCCTTAATGCTCTATGTCTACACATTAAATATGTGAGATTATGTGCACATAACTTAAAAAATAAAGACTACAGTTACCGCAGTAAATGCCACCAGTGTCAGTGGCCAGGTTGTAGAGGGAGTTGTTTTTTTTTTTTTTTTAATGAAATAAAAGTTAAGAAAATGAAGGTAGAATTAAGTGTTTTTGAAAAAGGAGTAAAGCTGTCAGTTATCCTTAATGTTTTTTAATAGAGATATAAAGAAAATTATATGCTGTAAACTGATGACCACAATACCTAGAAGTGTGCCTCTTGAATCACTGCCATCCTTAAATGACTAAGTGCAGTTTTAAAGAAAAGATATTTGAAGACTATGAGCAATGTGTTTTTGTCTTTGGGACCTATGGGTGGAGGACTGAAGTTTGACAAAGCCACCACAACTTGAGTTTAAATACTTCCATCTGACACAGTGCTTTTGAAAGGGCAATCATTTTGTAGAAATGATCACTTCTAGAAATGATCATTTTATATTCATAGATTTGTCAGAGAACGGGTCGTTTAAAGCTGGCATCCAGAATCAACATCTAGAATGAAGAGTTGCTCCTCTCCATATAATCCACTACTTTTCCAGCTGATACTTGGTCTGACTATAGGACCCCTAGGGAAGCACAGTTGTCTTTTCAACTCTTCCCCCCCCCCATTCCTCCCCCTCTCCAAAGAATCAGATTGTGTTCCAATTTACACCAGGAAACCGTGTTTTGGCAAAGAACTGCCAATCTCTCTTTGCCTTCCCAGACAAAAGGCAATCGGTGGGCACAAGCCTGAAGTTATCTTAAGAAATTGAGATCCCCCTGTGAGCCCCCATTTCTGCTGATCTCACACTTTCCCATGAACAGGGGCTTCCTTTAAATGTCAGTGAGGTCAGTTTATCCTATAAATCAAGGGCAAACTCTCTCCAGCTAAAGCTCCAACCAACTCTGAATAAGACAAAACTGAGCTACTAGAAGAAGAGTCTTGTAAGCTCTGTCAGCATCCAAGAAGATGAGAAATCAGGGCTCTGCTTTAATTACTTAAAAAGATAATTGTACCAATGTGGTGGCAACAGAGAAAGGCAGGAAATAATTAAAGGAACTCTCCCCCCACACACACCACCACCTTCTCCTACTTAATTTTCCCCCTGCACTTTTTAAACTTTCGGCTAAGAAATTAAAACGGTAGGCTCTTATTTCTATATTATTTAGATTCTGTGTCTAGGGTATTTTTACTTTTCTCCCCCTACCGAGAAAGAAGTCAATGCCAGTTTCCTTGCTGCTGTTGTTGTGTTGTTTTGGTTAATTAGGAAGTAAAAGAAAACAAGCTCTGGTCTGCGGAAGCCCAACTGCGCGGGAGAGCTCGGTGAATCGTTCTTACCACGCAGAAAAGACACTCAAGACACCGCAAGGTCAAGGGTGAGAAAGGAAAGGAAGAGTGGGGTGGCACCGCTGAAAAGGTGCAGGTACTAGACGTCTGCATGCATTCCCAAGGACGGGGGACCCTAAAGGGAAGCCGCAGGCTTGGGGAAACCGGGAAAGAAGAGAGGACAAGATGAAATCACCATGCATTTTGTTTCCATCCCTGCGGGGGGTGGCTGGGGGAGGTTGGTGCCACTTCCTAAGATATACACATACTGAAGTCGGCTAAGGTAAAGGCCGGGGGTGGGAGCGATACGAAAAAGAGAGAGGCAGAGAGAGAGAGAGAGAGAGAGAAATAAAGCAGAAAATTAGTCCCAGAACGAGCAATGCAGCAACATGCAAGTTACTAGTAGTAACTTGGGGACCTCCGTTTCCGAGGAAAATGAAGTGAAGCATAAGAATGAAACCAATTAGGTGACATTTGAACTTCCTGCCTGAGCAAATTTGGCCTGATTGCCAGAATCCAAGAATACTGCAATTTCCACAGGGTGCCCGACTCCTCGCGGCCGCATCTGATCCCCAAACAAGCCGCCCGCAGCGGTGTCTGCAGCCGGCAGCCCCACGCCGGCTCAGGCCTCCCGGGCTGCGCCCCAAGTCCGACCCGGGCCGCGCTCTCCAAGCGAGCGAGCGGGTCTAAGGCTGCCGCGGCGCGAGAGGCGGGGGAGGGTGGAAAATGCGAACCATGTGTTGGGGATGGGGGGATGTTATGGGTCTGGTAGTTTGAGATGAGGCAGGAGACTGTGTGTGGCAAGGAAACAGAGGGCATGAATTTCAAGTTAATGAGATCAGGACACCCCCTGGGAGGACTCCTTGGTTTCGAAAGGAAAAAGCCTCCGGTGGTGGGACAGGCGCGGGCCCCGAGGCCGCAGATACGGAGACACCAGCGAGGGTGCAGAGGCAGGCTCTGCACACCCACACATCCGGCCCCCGAGCCCTTACCTTGGTCGGTGATAGAGCGAATGCCCAGGATGTCGGTGACGGAATGGGAGGAGGGCCAGGTACGGGGCATGGCCACCGAGCCGGGGATGGCAGGCACCCCGGGAGGCGTGGGCACCTTAGCTGCGGCCGCCGTGATGGGGCTGGGGTACGAGTAGATGTGGTTATAGGGCAGCGCCGGCTGTGGCGCCGGCTGGTGCTGCTTGTACGAGTCGTAATGGCCCTGTTGAGCCAAGTTGCCGATCTTGTTGCGCAGGATGCGGCTGATAGAGCTCACCGAGGGCACGTTGTACTTGTCACACACGCCGTCCGCCAGCAGGCGGTCCCGGATTTCCCAGGCAAAGATGCCAGGATCCCTTTGCTTGTAGGTCCGGATGTGCTTCACCACGGTGGGGGTGGTAACTCGGGGCTTGCTGCCCCCAATGGCTCCTGGCAAGATCGAGCCCGTCTCGTTGTAGCGCGCCAGGATCTTGCTGACGCAGCCGTGTGAGACCCGTAGCTGGCGGCTGATGTCACACGGTCTGATGCCCAGTTGGGCCAGTTCCACGATACGAAGCCGGATAGCGTTGGGCAGCGGCCTCCCGTTCACGAATACTCCTCCCAGCTGGTTCACCTCCCCAAAGGCTGGCTCTGCAAAACGAACACGCGGCGCGCGGGGACGCGCACCGGCAGTTTGGGACAGCGGGTTACCACTCGGCCTCCGCCCACGTCAGAGGGCTGGGTAGGTGCGCCCACCCCCGGCGAGGAACCTGGGCTTTTCCCAAACCCTACTGTCCCCGAGCCTTGCCCAACAGCCCCAAACCACTAAGGTCGAATCGGACACCCTCCGTCCCGCCCCCCACCCCGTTCCGGTGGTGCCTGCGGCCACTACAAGCAAATAAAGTGGTGAGAAGCAAGGCCGCTCCAAGTGCTCCAAAGCCTCCGAAGCAGGCGGGGAGGTCAGTCTTGACGCCTGCAACCGGCTCCTTCTCGGCTGCTCGGCGCTAAAAGTCTTTGGGCCGCTACCGCTTGGGCCCCAGCGCCCGGCCTGGGGACCGGCGCAATTAGGCAAGGTCTAGGAGACACTACAGTTGGTTTGGCTTTTTTGTTTTGTTGTGTTTTGTTTTGTTTTGTTTTGTTTTTTCCTGTTCTGAGTTATGTGAGTTTATGTGAAACAAAACTTGGTCCGCCACCGAGGCTACAGAGCTTGCTGATGCCACCGCTCCCTTGTTTTAAGATCAGAAAATGGCATCAACAGCAACCCAGTAGCCAGCGCTCACGCACTGACCTGCCGTGCGCCCTGACCCTCCGCGCGGTCCTAACAACTTGTAGGAACGCGAGCAAAGTCAATAAGAAGAGCGTGAGCGCTCAGCGGTGCGCGCCCTCGCGCTCCCTCCCTCCCTCCCTCCCTCGCCTTCTCCTTCCCTCCCTCCCTTCCCGGCTCTGACAGCGTTCCCCGCCGCCACTCACCCATTGCTCCGAGCAGTACACCAAAGGGGCCCCAGTTCCGAACTCCCAAAAAGAAACTTTTCGCACAGCCTCAGTGGCCCGGCTTGCCGCTGCCCCGGACCGCCGGTGCCTCCGCTTCTTCCCGGGAGGAGGCGGCGAGAGAGCAGGAGGAAGGAGTAAAAGGAAGTCTGCGCCCCGATGAAAGAGGCTAGAGTTCTGCATTTCAATCTAAGCAGCAACGTGGGCTGGCCCGAGCGGGGCCGGGCGGCTCCGTCTATCACTCACGAGGGACACGCCCTCAAAGAGGAGGGCCCGAGGTCAAGCTGCGTGGTGATTGGTGCGGGCCGCTGAGCGACAGTGCAGTCCGGGAAAGTTCTTCCGCTGTCTCTTTCAAGCTTGCTCTGCACCTGGGTGACTAAACACAATGAAAATGGGTGTTTGACACCTTTCCCGCGGCAGCGCAAACAGACAACAAAATCAGGCTGAGAAAAATGCTGAATAAGCAAATGAAAGCGTTTAGTCTGAATAGAGAGACTAAGGAGGAAGGAGTTGAGGAAACTTGGCGGGAGGGGGGAACAGACGCCTCCGAACTGAAGTTAGAACTCTAGGTGAGAGGTGGGGGCCACCGTCAGGTGTGTGTGGGGGGGAGTGGTATTCTTAGAATAGCCGGTCCTGCGGGCCTCCTGGGGCTGTCTGGAGATGGACGCTATTACAGGAGGATGATACCTCACTCCAGCCTGTGCTAGGTAGCTAGAGCGCAGGTGTGAGTCGGTGGCCGATCCGAGAGACCAGGAGGGTAAGGGGAGACCGAGCCAGAGGTGGAGGCCACTGTGACCGCCAGGTGGAGACCCCTCTGCTGCCCCTGGGACTACCCCGCTCCCAACGCAGTTTCTGGTGGGTTCATTCGGGAGCGCGGAGGCAAACCCTAGCCACGCAGGCTCCAGGCTGTGGCCGCACACGGTTCGCGGAGAAGTTAAGCAGCTCCCAGCCAACATCGAAGATTGCCTGGCTCGAGGCACTCTCCTTGGAGGCCTGCGCGCCACTGCGCTCAGCTTCGGTGCTGGACTGCTGGTACTTGATGCCACGGTTTGCCGGTTTCCCCCCCCAACCAGTGAACCGCAGCAAAAGGGTCTTATTTAATGAAAGAGATTGGTCCCAAGAAAGTTGAACATCGAGCCTGCACCTACATGCAATTCCCCCATCTTCTGTTTAGCTACCAGAGGCCCTGAGAGTCAGCCTACTTCTGAATTTTCACTTTCGGTCACTCCAAGTCTAATCTAAATCTTTTTGGCGGCCAAAATTAATCACATTTTGAATATGGGTTGTGCAGAATGCTAATCAAAATTAAAAACAAGATGGGAGACATCTTTAGAACCTGGGTGTTTGGACTGCTTAGGTTCAAGGATACTAGACAGTCATAACATTACTTCTTGTGCACAAGGATTCCTGTTGATCCTCCCACAATCCCAGGGGATGTGTATGGCTCTGGTCTACCTACACGGAAGCTGACTGGGCCCAGATTTTGGGCCAGTAAGTGACAAGAAACCAGAAGAATGAATGGTCATCTCTGCTTTTTGAAATGAAGAGCCACCTCCAGATCTTCAGGCTTCTGTGGTTGGGGCCACAGTCTAACTTCAAATTTACAGGTAAGAAGGATTTAAAAGATACAGATACATTCAAACACCCTTAACTGTTTATAATCGGGTTCTTGCAAAAAGTCTTACAATTAGAAATACTTGAATTTGTCTTTTTGTTTGTTTCAATTGTTCAAAATCTCGCAGTTTGACTTGATAGCGATTTCACCCTGGTCTGACCCCACATACCTATTGTTGGGCACCACCTGGTATTTTGCCACGCAGAGGTCCCCTGAGAATCCAAGATTCTTAATGCAGCAATTTCTTCCTGGGGATTGGGTGCAAATTATTTGACTGGGATGTCAAAGAGGAGCCTACGACTGAGGTTTGTGTGAAAGATTGAACATACTGGGCTTCTCTTGGTCAAGAAGCTCCCTGACCCCTCCCCTGACCCCCCCCCCCCCCAGACATGCACAGCTACCTCTTGCGGGGACTCTACTCAACCGGAGCCCAGCGAGTGCCTCCCTGACTTTGCTGGGCTGCAGTGTCGGTAAAGGGCTGTTCCACCTTCTGGCTGGCAGGACCCAATGCCGGATGTGGGTCTTTGCGCCGTATGAGGGTTTTAGTGGTTCTACAGCACCAACCCGGAGTGATCCAGAGACTTGCACTGTTTAGAGCTCTGGCTAGGTGGACCTAAAACACAAATCCCTCTCGTTTGCCTCTAAGCTCTGTCAGCTGCCCGACATGCCCATGCTCTCAAACAGGTCTGCTACTATCTCGACATTTCCACCTGTTGGACTTGGCCCTGTCTGCGCATTATCTTTGCTGCGCACCCCTTCTCCCGGATTCTTGAAGCCCCGCAGGCCCTCATCACTCCGGCGGGTGCGGGTGTTCGGTGCTCTCAGCGCAATCCAAAGAGCCAGCGAAGAATCATCACCGGTGCTTGGGGACACTAAGAACTCGTGGTAAACTGAGGCCCGAGATTCTGTGGCAAAAGGAGTTGATACTTCAGGGCAGAGACAGGCAAGGGATCCTAGAGCAAGGGGCTGATGCTGAACCCCCCTGGGATCACACTGAGTGATATGGTAAATAGAAGAGCCCAAGAGAGACATAAGTGACCAGAAGAAGGGAAAGAGGACTAGAGGGCTAGAACCGGGCGGGAGAGACGTAAAGGGCCAGTAAGCCTCGACAGTGGGCCTAGGGACGCAGAACTTTGAGAAAGAGCCAAGGGGCAGCTGGGGTCAGCGCTGCCCGATTACTGCCCGCTGTGGACCCAGACTCAGTTACACTGAGATCGGAAAAATGTCAACTAAAAGACCAAAACCAAAACACAACCAGTAAGACCTGCAGCTAACACAGGCCGAGGGGGAGAAGTCAAAAGCCTTCCCAGGGTGCTGTCGAGGCCTCCTCCAAGGGGCTACCCGCTCTCAGGGTAAATATTTACTCAGTAGGAGACTGGAAGCTAACGGGGGAGGGTGGGAAGGAGCGGGCTACACGGGGTGGAGAGAATCCGGACGCTCCACACTGGCAGGGACAGAGTATACACCAGCCAGAGGGAAGCCAGGGCCCGGGACTCCAGCGGCGGCTCGCCCCGGGTGCGCGGCTGGGCTAAGTTTAGCCCGCAGCGCGCTCTTAGGCTGGGCTCCTGCCCTGCCACTGCAGGCCCAGGCCAGATGTTGTAAAGTCTTCATAAACCTGTCAGCGGTCGCGGTGCCGCGGACAGTAACCTGTGGGCCCCCCTCTCGGCGCTAGCGGGATCCAAGGAGAGACCGCGCGAAGGAACAGGATCCAGCTCTTTCCGAGGCCGCCCTCGCGCAACCTGGCGGACGGCGCCCGCCCCGGGACTGCCGAGGTGCGACCCCGGAGCTACAGGCTGTTGAGGGAGGAGAACTCCTTCCTAGCTCTCCAACCCCACCGACGCCCTGGGCTGCTCCCCCGGGGTCTGCAGGTCAGCTACGACTACGTCCCCGCGCGCGAGAGGTCCTGCCGTTCGCAGTTGCATTTACGAAGGGCAGAGTTGGCAGAGAAGATTAAGGGGCAGTTTCTTCCAACTTGCCCTCCTCCTCCCCTCCTCCTGGGGAGAGGACCCCGGGCAGGCGCGGGCGACGGTGCCCGCTTCTCGCCCAGCCCTGGGAGCTCCAGGGATGGAGACGAGGCAGGCTCTGAGCTCCGGGGGACGGGTTTTCGGAGCCCAGTGACTTCTTCCAGCCTCGAGTGGAGGGAATGAGGTAGAAACAAGATCTCGAATCCGGTCCTCTCCTCCCCAGGGAGCGCCTCTTTCAGGGTAAGTGAAAGATTGAGAGCGGCGTAGAGTAAAGGAGGCCGGACTTCAGTCCTCTGCAGACCGCGCTACCGCCCGGGCCACGGGTTCCAGCCCCGACCTGCCACTGCTCCGTCCCGGCCACTCGGGGTCAGCGGCCGCTCCTCCGCCTACTCGACCTCCCAGCGCCTGCTGCGGCACGTGGCAGCCGGAAGCGCGCCCTGTGCCCGAGGCCAGGGAGGTCCACCCTGAGCTGCGGGCCAGGCGGGATCTGCGCCGTAGAGCCGCGGGTGGAGTGGGGTCGGCGGCTAGAGGGAAAAGCTTTGGGGTGAGGGAGAGACAAGACTGCCAGGGCCCCCAGCCCCAGCCAGGCCTCCTGGGTTGGGGTGTGGAGGTGCCCACACACTGACCTGCAGGCCTGGACTTAGCCCGGCCGCGGACGCCGCAGGATACACCAGCCCAAAGTGAAGGCGGGGGCCTGCGGGGGGGCAGCCCCCAGAAGGAGCCCAGATAATTCTCGGAGTATCTCCAAGGACTCCCTGCCGCCTCTCTGCCTTCCTGCCGACGATGCTTACGATTCAAGACCTTTCCCCAGAGGACAGCAGCGTGCAGGGTCCCCAGAGCGCAGAAATCCCGCTGCGGGGCCGTGTGATGCGCCCCGGGGCTGAGAGCGCTCGGCACCCGCTTTCTCCTTCCAAGGGCAGGGGAGGGGCCTGTTGCAGCCTGAAACCCGCTTTTAATTCCCCGCCTGCCTGTTTCCGATCACCCAGGGTTGGTTTTTCTGTTTGTTCACTCCTTCTGTTACAATAAAAACAATCGACATTTCTTTTCAGTTTCCCCATATTAGCGTCACTCAGTAATTGTTCTCCACCCCCTCCCCCTCGCGTTGAAGGCGAACTGGATTCCTGGTACCCTCGCATTGGAAGGTTTCCGAGTATATAAGCAAATCTTCCCTAAAGACTTTAAAGTAAAAATAAATAATGGCCCGGGAAATTGCCATGACCCTAACATCACTTTCTGAACGCAAATTACACCCATTTTTCAGTTTTCAACAGCGGAATTGCTTTCAGAAGGACGGCGCAGAGCCCCATGTGATATAGTTACATTTGTTTATTAAATCCTCAAATGAAAGAGAACACATTTTTATGCAAAGGGCAAAACCTGTGGCTGCGGTCCGGCAAGTGCGATCAAGGATGGATCCCGGTTTGGGGCCGGGGCCGGGGCAGGGGCAGGGAAGATCCCTTCGGGGAGGCCAGCCTGAGCCTCCAGTCAGAGGGAGGAGGCACTTCGCCCTGTCTGGGTCTAAGCATCTTTAGAAGCCACACCGCCCCATGATGAGAGGACAGCATCCGCGATCACTCTACAGCCTTGAGCTGAAGCAGCTCGAAAACGTTGCAGCTGCGTGTGGTTGAAAAAGCAGGTTTTCAGTGCTCTTAAAGACTCTGCCCTTAGGGTCCCTGTGAGGGCAGTCGGGCTGCCTCCCCTCCGAAGACCCGATTGGCCCAAAGGCTGTCTGGAAAAGATAAATGCGAACCAGGCCGCACCTCTAAGCCTTGGTTTCGACTCTCAAGCACATGCAAAACCCTTCAGGATCCTCAGTCCGGGCTCTGTTAAATGCAGCTTTTTGCTTTTTTTTTTTTTTTTTTTTTTTTTTTTGTGTGAGGTTGGGGTTGCCTCCAGGCTTCAAGGAGCCGGAATCAACCTGGGGGCCAGTCTTGGAGCTAAGCGCCAGCGTTCCTCCCATTTTCAGTGATGCAGAGAACAGGCTGGCTCACTTTGCGGCTCCCTCTCGCGGAGTCCTCGCACCCGGGCAACGGACAGAGAGTGGTGGAGCTGCCCAGCTCCGTGCGGTAGAGGCGCGGCATTTCCAACCTGTCCCTTTCGCTGGCCGAATTCCACTACCACGTAGCCCTGCGCTGACCGTGAATGCAGATAGTCTTGCCGCACTGTCATCACCATCCCTCCGAAAATGGGAAGCAGGGGCTGAGAACAGAGTCAGGGTCGGAGCCACGGAGAATTTGCGGCGGTCCTGGAGTCCCCGACTACCTTCTCCCAGCCGAGTCACCTCGTCATAGCGCCACCTACAGGTGTCAGATTTGATCGCGCTCCCGCAGTAATTTTTGCAAAGGCTGGGAAAGGCCTTTGAAAATCCACGGAACTTTGATAGCCCGAAATTTTTCGTTTCTTCTTCCAATTCCTCCTCCATCCTCAACTCTCAGCTGGGCTCCAAATCCCCATACCTTTCTCAACCACTTTCCAAGGCCGACTCATGATCCACTCAAAGTTCATCTTCCAAGCACTGCAAAGCTGATGGCCTCTTGGAATCCCCAAGGGGCTACTCAGGCCCAAGGGTCGGTGACCGGTCCCTGCTTTGGGGCGGGAAAACCAGACACTGCAAAGAGAAAGGGAGTGATGAGACCACGGTTCTCCAGCTCATCCTACCATTTGCTGAGGGCTCACAACGTCCAAACACCACAAAAACCATATAAAGGAGATGTTATCTTCCCAGTGCCACAAGAGATAAAACAGAGGCTTATCTTAAATAAGAGCCCACAAAACAGATTAATGGAGATCATGCGGTTAAGTAGATGAGAATGCAAATCCCACCGGGCTCCCCGTGTCTTTGTGCTCCCCGTTTCCCTATTCTGCAGGAACAGCTCTTGCTAAAGCGCAGAGAGATGCCCCCTCACCGCAGGTGTCAGCACGGACATTGGAGTCTCCGCGTTCCCCCCTCCATCCCTGGGAGGGGAGGTGTCGAGAGCCTGCGGAAAGAGGGCCTGCACCCTAAGCTTCCTCACTATAGGCTTAGACTCCCAGACACTCCACGCTGCCGCCGGCGAGGATGTCGGACTGACCTGGTGATCGCGCTCTGGCTGCGGGCGCTGTGTTCTGACCCAGGCTACTCCCGGGCATCGCGGCGCGGACCACAGCTACTATGGGGACCCGAAGCGTCCCCCCCGGGGAGCGCCGCGGCCGATCTGCAGGAAGAGGGCACTGCGAGGACGAGGACGGAGAAGAAGAATCGGGATTGAGCTGCTCTTCGCTGGGATCTGTTCCCAGGTGCCGGGACATGCCCATTTGATTCCCGAAGCGCTCTCGGAGTATCAACCCCCCAGGCAGAGAAATCTACCTTTGTCTATCTTGAGGATTCCTTGTGGTGTGTGCCTGCGGGTGTTTCTTTTTAAGACCGTTGTGGTGGGGACAAACCTGGAGGAGCCGAGCTGCAATAAAATTAGAACCCGTAATTAATACCGCTAGCTGGGCCCAAGTGGCTCTGAAGTGTACGTGGTAGCTAGCCATGCTCTCTCCCTGGAGTCCCGACTATAGTTAACGTTTTTCTTGCTCTTGGGTGCATCTTGTAGTCCGGCTCAATTCTTTTCGTTATCCTGGATATAGAGGAAAAATAAACCATCTTGTTTTAAAAAACTATAATGTTAAAGGGATTTCAGTGCACCCTGGGAGAGGTGCTGGCCAGGGTAAGAGAAAATCACGAAGTTCCGAGGAGCAGAGGTCATTTTTACTGTCTTGGAAGAAAATGCTCTCTAGCTGTGGCCCACAGGGAATTCATTCACACACGGTTGTCCTTGAGTAGAGAAGGATAAGGTAGGGGAGGTGCCTCCCAGAAGGGACAGAGAACCTGGACTGTGAAATCCCAAGTTGGTGTTTTCAGGTTTCAGAGAGAAACTGTGATCCACACCAGAATCTGGCCGCTCCCCTCCTGGCTGGGGTCACCAGAGCTCTGCAGGCCAGGAGGAATCTGTATTCTTGCAGCAAGGGTCCATATCCTGGCAATCTGCAGTGGGGGTATGCGGGGTAACACGAGGGGAACCTCTTCTTCTTGGCTGGGCTCAGCCTTCCCTAGGACTGGACAGTCTCAGGTAGGCCCCTCTGCTAAAGGTTGTCCCTGCAAGAGGCCTACTTGCTGCATTCAGGGTGCACTCTCTCCTCTTCCTTCAGTGAGCACAGTGTCCCGTCAAGTCTAAAAACTCTACCCTCCCCATGACCAGTGAAAGAGCTGGCAACCCATTTCCTCCTCAGTATCAGTCACATTTGAGTCAAGCTGTGTGTCCCAGTCTGTGGGAATACAGACTGTAACCCCTTCTCCATGGACACGACTGGAGAGCAGTCCTGGAAAAATTGCCAAGAGATTCAACAGTGTAGTTTTCAGTGGGAACATGGACTCCAAGGAAGGGAAATGTAAAAAGGAAATAAATGTAACCTCTCACAAAAGTCATTTTTCTAAGTCAAGAGAGATAAAACAGGTACATCTTTGAAGAGTAAACGAATCAAAAAAAAAATCTGAGGAAGGAAAAAGAAAGAGGGAAAAAAATGTATGGCCTATTCATGATTCACTTTTTTTAAAATTCAAATGAAATGTTTCAAAATTAATACAAATGACTCCAAATTCTTTTTCAGGAAAACCCAAATTAAGTGCTACTGGTTTTGTTCGGTACATGTATGTCCTTCGTTCAAGTGTGAAAAAATAATTTTTAAAAGGCTTGTTTATGCTATAAAGGAATTTACACATCCCAAAGCTCCTCATATTTTAAACTGTCTACAAAGATGTTTAAGTACATATCTTAATAATGTAGATCTTCTTTGCTAGTGCACCTAATACAAATCTTTTCTTGGGAGAGCATTTAATAAAAAATAATTAGAAAGAATGGGCATACTAGAAACAAAGGAAAAATAAATTTCTTGAGGGGAAAACAGGAAAATAATGAAGGGCTTTTTAGACAATACCAATGCTTTGTATTTTATCCCAATTTCTACAATTCTGTGTTATCACAGTTTTTACATATGAAGGTATTTTTGCTGTTCTGTGACTGTGTCCTATATAGCCTGCAGGTTTAATGGCTGCAGGGGGCAGAGAGAGGGTTTCCAACAACCAGAGATTAGTACCAGAAATGCTGGGCCAGGGTTTTATGTACAATGTGGAGGCTACAACCCTTGTGGCTGCCATTCTTGAAAGGCTCCCAGGGTAGACAGAGGATTGGGAGAACAAGGCTGGTTCTGTTTCCTGCAGGATCAAAAGGCTAGCCCATGACAGTGGCTGACCGGTGAGCCATTTCTTATAAGGATAGAAAGCCAAGGTCACGGCCACAGGGGACCTTTAAAAAGTCCCCTAGCACCTTCCTGCAGAACCAGAGGTGTGAATCTGATGTTCTGGCAAGCTGACAATACAAATTCCCTAAGTAGTTTTTATTGCCTGAGCGATTCCTATGCAATTCCCTTTGGGATTGAATTCTGCGTAGCCACATGGTTCTGTTCTTGGAGGAACCCCTTTCAGTGAGGAGAGAAATAATGATCCCATTACTCAATGTAAAAAACCTTCAATAATGCCAGTTTAAGGCTAAAAATTTAAACCCCTGAAAGTCAGGAAACAGAAAAGCTAAAATTCTTTTAGTTGAGTTAAATCACCCGCTCTGCCTAGGCTATATAATATATGGAACATTTATAAGCCTCCCCGCCACGGTCATTCCTGCAGCCAGGCGGGGCGGCTGCTGGTGCTGCTGCCAGGTTTAAATGGAGAGCACTGTAGCACCACTTGACTGGGTAGATTTTCCATTTGCATCTGAATTCTCACACCACTAGATTTCAGTGATTTCTTGCTAGGTGAAAGTTATTGCACTGCTTGTATTGGTAAATGGGTTTAAATATTAAAGAAAGCAAATTTCCTTGTAGGTAACAAAAAGCCAATTCAAAACAAGACAGAAATGTGCTGTAAATATTTACATACCTCCCAAATCTTCCAGATGCTATATCCAGAGAGTCTTGTCATTCAAAGCCAGCTCTATACATCTATACATTCTTCAACTCTGACATAAAAAGAAGTCCTCAAAAAAAAAAAAAAAAAAAAGAAGTCCTCAAATGACAATTGAATGAGTTAGGTGCATTTTCCTCCTCATTTCCTTAATTTTTTGTTTGAGAGCTAAGATAGAGCTAATCTATCTATATGTTTCACAAGAGGAGAATATATAATAAAAAAATGTGTTGTTATTTAAGTTCTGCATTGGAATTTAAACATTGCTAAGTTACATATGAATTATTACTTCCAAAGTCACCTCCAAGTTGTCTTCTTCACTGAATGGAAGGGTAGACAAAAATTGTGCATGAGTTTTCCTTTAGAACCAGACTTATTTACCTTTTAGCTGTGGAAGACTTTCTGCTTCTCAAGGGTGTGAAATACAAAAGAGAACCAAATAAATAAAAGCAGAAACTAGAGGGTTAAATTTGTAAAGTTGTGTGTAAGATGAACCACAGCTTCTGGCCACACATGCACATGATCTGTGTGTTTCATCATGGAACTGCTAAGTCACATGAGAGTTTTTGGGGGATAAAAGTATTAGGTACAGTGGAGGCATTATTATTCCTATTAGAGCAAATTAGTCTCATTGGAGAAAATATACCCTTGGGGTACAATATATATTGAATTATACAGAAGGAATGAATAACATACACTTGGATGATGCTACATAAAAGCTGCATTTTTTTCTTCATATGGGAAAGTTTCTTGTGCCAATAGAAATGATGAGGGCAAAGTTATGCAGTCTGTACATGTCATCTGTACAGAATTCAAGGCATAATTTGGGATTTCACAACTCTATCACTCAGCTTTCCAAAAAACTTCAAAGACATTTGTAAGCCTGCCCACCCCAAGATGTACTTCTCATCATGTAGTTAAGCCTTAAGGAATCAGATCATCCAGGAAAGCAAGTGTAGATGAAGTTATTGGGGAATGTCTTCTAATAACCTGCACATCTTTAAACAGAGGAGAATATAAGAAAAAGAAATGTGTGCATAATGTGTTGCCCTTTCACAACATTTTGATATGAAAACTATTTTAAAAATCTACTTAGGTAATTTTGATGCCTTTCCTAAGATTTGGTGTAAGGGAGAGAGCTCTGAAAGATGAATTCAAAGGGATGTTTCTTTGGTAACCCAGCCTTCCTGGTAAACACACCTAAATAGACCTAAATGGGGATCATTTGGGTGGATATGAGTTAGTGAACATCTGTGTAGAGACTAAATGACCTTTTTGGGGTGAAGAATAGTTGTTTTGAGAAGGAAGATGGAAGAAGAGTGAAATATTTTTGTGCTGATGAAAATAAAGATTCCTTTCTCCTTTATACCATACCCTTAAGGCATCTGGAAAAGCAAAATGAATGTTGGAATTAATATCAGAAGAATATACAAGTAGTATAAATTCACCTGCTGCCGTCATTGCCACAACATATATCACTAATAAATTTGTGCATGTATGGATGTCAATAGATAAATTCAATGAAATCAATTATAAGAGCAATTTGCTAACTCATCTCTGAATAAATCCTCTCTAATAACTGTATGGGCTTCTCCAAAATGTCCTAAGTCCAAAAGAATGAATTTAGAACCTTTCTTTGTTTCTGAAGTCTAGTAAATACACTGTGTTTGACCAGTGAGCCCTTTCATGGATCACAAGTGCCTTCTCCTCTATCCTTCCTGGAAGTCAGTGCTAAATTGAGGAAACACACAATGTTTTGATGCATGGCATCACTGTACCTAAAAGCATGAGAGTATGAAATGGCCAGTCAAATTACTGCAATTTGTACCCACCAACTAGGGAAGCTATGAACACCAGGGGAGTTTGTCCTTTAATGAGTACTGTGTCATATACTTATCTCTTCCTTTAGCTCCATCTCTAACCCCTTTCTCTGACATAGTAGCTTTCCCTCTCAAACACACGCACACACCCCTAAACACTCCCTGGAAAGAAAGCAGCATTTTACATAAGATTTTGCTTTTTTAAATGTTCTTTTCTATTTAAAATTCCATGAAATCCCTGAAATAGTTTAAGGCACATCAGGAAACTAAGCATAACATTACCAGGATGAGTTCCAGTGAGGTCATAAAGCACCACTTTTCATTAATATTCCCAAACCACCATAAATGCATATATGCCTGGATCTATCTTGAAGCTTATATTTTTTTAAAAAAAATCAGTAAAAAAGAATATCCAGACCTTTTCATGTTTGGGAGAAATTAGCATGCAACTCACACAAGCTCAAGCTTTGCCATCTGTACTTGCTCACAAATCTCTTAGCAGGTAGACTGACCTTAGTTGTACAGTATTAGGGAAACGTGAGCCTTGGTCCATCCAACGAGGAGTGTTGGGAGATGAGAATCTATTCAAAGTCATCAGTGTTTTGTCGCCAGTTCTTTCTGTCATTGGGGGTTTAAGTCCATATATATAGTTGTACTAGAAACAATGACGATTTTGACAAAGCTCAGACTAGTTATCTCCTGGTGCTTTCTTGGAACATCAGTTTGTCTTCTTTTCTGTCATTCAATTCTAAGTGATCTCGATTAGGACAGCTGTGCTTCTTGATTGGATGTGTGGAAGAGATGGACTATTCCTCTGACTTCTCAATAGCTCTAAATACCAATTGAATATTTTAAATAATTCACTTCTCAGGTCACATGCCAAATAATGTGTGGCTATTTGCTTCTTAGACTTCTTATGCATAGCTCAGGGAGCCAATGCTCTTCAACAGCTGTTAAAGATCCTGCAAGATCTTCCAAAGAGAAACAACTCTCCATCCAAACTTGAACCCAGGTTATGTGAAAATGGACAATTGGACCAAAAAAATAGCTATTGTTATTCTCGTTTCTACAAGAATATTTACAGAAAAGAACAGAAATGTGGATTTCACTGTTTTATTTGTAAAGATGAAGGTCAGAGTGTCAAATTGCAGATCTTGGGTTCTCAATAATGGGCCACTGTGTCTAACCTCCTCGATTTCTTTTCCCCACTTATAGGAAGGAACAAAATAAAATGTTTTGTGGAAGTTTATATTGAAATGAGGTCAGGTAAACTAATGACTGCTTCGTATTTTATGACAAGTTTTATAACCTTGGAGTTGCCATAACTTTCAAACGATCATCAATAAAGTTTTATTGCGAATGGGTCGCCATGTGTCTGAATGCTTTTGCACATAGTAAAGGTCTGCTGCCCCATTGGCTTGGCTCACCAGCCCCTTTTCACCCTAGTCGTAAAGTCCTCTTCTTTTTTATTGAAGGTTGAAAAGTCCTCAAGTCTTCCCTTCCATTAAGTTGGCAATTCTGAGACTACACGGAAATTATTTATTCGTATTTAAACGATATATACAACTAAATTTGCAAGAATATGTAATGACTTTTAAAATAGAATTTAAATGGACTCTTAATAAAATAAGCAATATGGGGAGGAGTGTCTGACAATAGTGAACGTGTATTTGAATGCTAGGCTATGTATATCTGTGTGCGCCAGTGGCCGGCTATTGCATAACTGGGCGCTGAGGGATGGATAATGATCTTAAAGATAAAAACAAGTTACTTAAGGCTTTTCTAGTTGACCAGAGGATCTTAGCGATTTAGGAGACCTCACATTTCGTTCTACCCTGAATCGCTGCAAAGGAAGAAAGGAGGATCGGACCGGGCCTCTTGCCTGCGGGATTGCCCCCAAACACATTTCCAGAAACGCTCCCCAGGGCCGAACCATGAACTCTCTAGTGTCTAATTCATAGCATCAGCTGTCAGGTTCAGATTCGAGTCTGCATACACAAGTCCTTCTTGACAGTCTGCTGTCAAATACGTGGAGATGAAGCCCCAGAATAATGTCCCACAATTTGGATGAACAGAGCTGTAGCGAAAAATTGTACAAAAACGAAGCCTTCGCTGTCTGCGCCCTTCAGACAGCTACTCTCCCCCAGGTGAAGGCGTGAGCCGGCGGCCACAGTGGCAGGGGGGCTGCCGGAGTGGTGATGGAGATGCAGAGGCAACGAAACTCAGAAGACTGGCCGCGCCCGCTCGTCCCATCCCCGGACGGGAGGTAAAGAGCCTCCTGTGTCGTCGGGCAGGCTCCGGGGGCGGGGGGGGGGGGAGGGGAGGCCCTCCGTTCTCGACTTTCTCCTACCAACTTGTGCAAATCCGCCACCCCTCACCCTTCCCGGCTTCTGCGGTCGCTCTAGGGGAAGGGATTGGTAAATATCGCCCCCTCTCGGATCCTCGGTCCCTCTCCCCCGAGCGCGGAATCCGCTGCTTCCCGGGCTCGGCGCCCCGGACCCTAGCACCTTCCAGCTCAGCGCGACGGTGCCCGCGGGCGGAGGCCTCCGGAGCCGCGGATCAGAGACCCGAGCGCTGAACCGGATCTGCGGAGCCAAGAGGGCCCGGACCCCTGCGGGTCTCAGTTTGGTTGCGGAGAGAGCGCTGCGCCCGCGTCGGTTGTTTTCCTGGGCAGCGCGTCCTCGGCCCCGCCGCCGCCGCAGGCCCCACCCGCTGAGTCGTCGGCAAGCGGGAAACCGCAGAACTTCTAGGACTTAGGAAATGCTACTCTGAATCCCTAAAAGGGCTCAGACCTGAGGGTGTCTGTGATATTTGGTGGCCACCGCGAGCGGGCTTGGAGTTCCCCACGGCAAAGGTGTGGTGGGGAAACTGCTCCCAGCTCAGCCCTCACCCCCTCCCGGACACCAGCCGAGGCCCGCCTGGCCGCCCCAATGAGGCACCAAGGGCAGCCTTGGCCCAACAAATGGCAGCTGGGGTCCCAGGGCGGGAGCGCGCCCAGGTCGACGGCGTGCAGGTGCCGGGACCCGGCGCACGGCCTGTGCGCCCCGAGAGCCGCAGGGTGGCGTCGGGAGGCCGGCGGCCGGCACCCGGACCTCCCCGCGCCGTGGCTCCGAGCGCCCGGGGAGCAGCGCTGCTGCGGAGGCCCCCGACTCGCTCCCCCTGGCGCTGGCGCGGCCAGAGCCCCGCTGGGGAAGCCGGGCAGCGGGGCGCCGCGACGGGCGGTGGCGCCACCTCCCGAGGAAACCTCGCAGGTGGCCCGAGCTGCGGCCTCTTCCGGGTAGCGCAGGCCCGGGTCCGCGCGATTCCCCCTAATATTGCCCTGAAATGCCTCCCACAGTGCCTGTGCCGACAGTTGCTAAACCGAGGGTCTGTGTCCTCCGGAAGCGATGAAAGGAAGGTCCTAGCTTCCCGGAAGGATGGACACACACCCACGCACCCGGCTCTGGCGGATAGTGCAGGAGGCTGCAGCCTCTCCGGGACGTGACGGCCTCCCATCACCTGCGAAGGGATCTGGGCCCTCCTCACGTCCGCTACAGCCAGGTGCCCAAGACTCCAGAAAGAACTAGGAGGAGATGACTCAAGTGGAGGCCATTTGGGGCCCCTGGGCAGGCTTCAGGTCGCAGTGGGATCCAGTCTTCCAGAAGGGATCCGGCTCTGTCCACGGGGGGATGCACCCAGCCGCTCTCTGCACCACCACGGAAAGACAGAAAGCTTCTCCTGTTTCTGCCGGCGAGGTTAGAGATTTTTGAAGGTAACATTTTTTAAAAGAGATTAAGTCAGAGGGTGGGAGCAAAAAGATACAGAAAGAAACAATCCTTTTCAGAGTTAGGTTTCTGGTGTTAATTACAGTCAAGCCCCCATCCCTGTGCCCCTTTGGTGGGCACACCATACCTGAGTTCCTTTCTCTGGCTTCATTCTTGGGCATGGACCCCAAGAATGTTTCTCTGTTAGTGAGCACTGTTCACCTGAGTCTACAACAAAGTAGTAGATCATTTCTCTTTATATATTAATAGCTACTGTAAGCCCACCTTATTAAAATCAGCCAAGGATGGATGTGAAGGGACAATCTTCAGGTCGAATGCAGGAGCTAGATATCCCTAGTCCAAATGATCTTTGGATGAACTGCTCTGGGTCATGTTTCTGCTGTAATTTTCCTGGCTTCTTAACATTGACCTGGGGAGGTGTTGCTGCCCTTTTAAAACTCCGGTAAAGGCACGGTAACCCATCCTCATTAGTCTACAATGGCACACTCATATATTCAACACGTATTTATTGAGCACCTGTTATGTGTCAAGAATTGTGCTACTGCTGAGCATACAGTGATAAAGACATGTCCTTAATAACAAGCTGGGCCTTTGGGCTAACAAAATACTGCTCGCATCTTGGGATTTGATATAAGGCTGACTCTTTCATCCTGGCGAAATTTCCTTTTCCATTTTTAAGTGTTCTCAGATACAACTATACTGTTTGTAAGTCAAAGAGAGGGAGGCCAATAAGACAAGGGGATTCTCCAGCCAAGCTGAATTCTAGCTTCAAAATTCATGAATCCAGGTGGCTGAGGACCTACCTCATGTTGGGATGATTCACCCAATGTGGTCTGGTCTTTCTTTATAGCTTCAATAATACAATAATATCAAAGGTAGGGAAATGCCCAGACAGAAGAAGAGATACCCATTAAGTGGCAGGCAGCTGGTTCTTCACAATGATACCCCGTTGTAACAGAACAAGCCCTGCTCGTGCCGTATTCATTCAGCAGAGCAGGTCCACGGGTCCACCTCTCTGCTTATCTCCTGGCTTTTCTCCTTTCTTTCCTAAGGCAAAGAAAAATTCCCCTGTTCACATGGTGTAAACTTTGATAGCCTACTAAAGATGTTCCGAGGCCCACCCAGACAAAGATCTGAAGGAGACCCTCTCTAGACCCTATAACATGGAATTTGGAAAACCCCTGACCAGCCAAGAGAGAAGGCCCTGTATAGGAGGTATAAGCTTTCCTCCACAGAAAGCCAGAGGGTGGTGGATTTGGTTTCAGTCTTCATCTCCTGAAACTTTCCCCTCCACTCTTTTCAGAACTTGCTTCCTGCCCCTAAATGGAAGCCCCAAGCTCTTGCAAGGTCAATAAACATAATTTCCTTTTTTTCTTCTTTTTTTGATAAGGCTGCTAGAATGAGGGAATGCTTACATCTTACATTTGCACATTTTGCAGTTTTATAAAGCACTTTTGTACCCATTTCATGTATGAACCTTGATAAACTGACAGTCTACATATGGGGAATCTGAGGCATAGAGAAATAATGACTTTTAACCAAAATGGAAGAAACGTGGAAGGTAGCAAAATCGGTACAGCTATAGATTTGTTCACATAAGCATTTAACAGAGTTTTTATGGCAGCCCTGGAGGTAAGATAGAGGAATGTGGCCCGGGTGATACAATTAGTTGAATGGTTCGTTTACTCCTTCATTCTTCAGACTAATCAGTTTTTCTTTTAAGCATATCCTATGTGTCAGGAAGTGGACTCAGCTGACTGGAGATACAAAGACAGATAAGCCACGGTCCTTGGGGAGCTCACTGTTGAGTGAGGAAAGAGATGTGTTAAAATAACAATAGTGATAATAAGGCAATAAAACAATGTTGTAATGGAATTGACACAAAATGCTATAGAAATGCAAAAGAGCTCCAGCGGGAGGTCTTCAAGCTGATGCCAGCCTATTGGCAAGCCCTCCTTTTTTTTTTTTTAAGATTTTATTTATTTATTCATAGAGACACAGAGAGAGAGGCAGAGACACAGGCAGAGAAGCAGGCTCCATGCACAGAGCCTGACATGGGACTCAATCCAGAGTCTCCAGGACCACGCCCTGGGCTGCAGGCTGTGCTAAACCATTGTGCCACTGGGGCTGCCTGGCAAGCCCTCCTATTTGTGGAAAACATAACACTTAGAAAGGATAAGAAATTTGAAGGAGGACACAATCGATATACAGATATACCTTAAATAGACAGGAGTAATTGACCATAACTCATGCTAGTCAATATATGGTAAGTATACAGTTCTACATGCAGATACAAAATAATTGCATGAATATATGAACGGACTGTCAGGGATGGCAGCATAGTTAAGCTCAAGGCCTAAGTCTGATTGCAAGCTTAACAGAATCCTGGGATGTTAATGTTCTTAGCTTGTGCCATGGAAGTAGAATATCCAGCATAAGAGTGATTATTCTGCTCCCCTGGGGTCTGAACATGTCTCAGTTCTGGTCTCCACACATGGTATGAACTGAGTTTGTTGATAGAAACCAGAAGACTCAGGGAAGATAGCAGACCTGTTTTCAAATACCGGAAAGGCTCTCACATATAAAAGTTGTCTCTCTCTCTCTCTCTCTCTCTCTCTCAAATAAATAAATAAATCTTTTTTTAAAAAGTGTCGAACTTACTCTATCAAAGGAGGACAGTCGAGGTTTTCTCAGTTTGTAATACAGAGGTTGATGGAGCAAGCCATGACTGTCTTTTCCTGGTGGATGCTCCATGAATATAGGGCCCCCATCTGTCTTGTTAACTTGGTAACAATCCCAGTGCTTTGCTCATAGAAGGCAGTCAATAAAGTTTTGTTGTAGGAATGAATAAATGAGAGACTCCTAACCCTGGGAAATGAACAAAGAGTAGTGGAAGGGGAGGCAGGCAGGGGGACTAGGTAACTGGGTGACAGGCACTGAGGAGGTCACTTGATGAGATGAGCACTGGGTGTTATACTATATGTTGACAAATCAAACTTCGATTAAAAAAAAAAGAATGAATAAATGAAATATTCCATGCGGCTTCAAAGGACACGGCTGAAGCTCAAGGGCAAAAGTGTAAAATTGGGTGACAAATGAAGTCAATTAATTTGCCTATTGCTTATGATCACCAGCATGAGTAAAGATGCATGATTCACATTTTTAAAAAATATTTTATTTATTTATTCATGAGAGATACAGAGAAAAAAAGGCAGAGACATAGACAGAGGGAGAAACAGGCTCCATGCAGGGAGCTTAATGCAGGACTCGATCCCGGGACTCTAGGATCATGTCCTGAGCTGAAGGTAGGTGCTAAACAGCTGAGCCACCCAGGGATCCCCATGATTCACATTTTTAATTTCAACCATTGCTCACCTAATTATATTTACTACTACTATTATATTTTACTATTATCTATGTTCTTGAGGTTATTTATGTTGTCTGTGTGTGTATGGTAGAAATACCATATAATAACATATTAGTAAAATAGCGTGTTACCATGTATCTCTTTCCAACTCCGTATTCAGTGACATCAAGTTGGTAGCTTTAAATTTGCTATGGTGATGTATTTATATCACAGAAATCAGAAATTGCTCCAAACAGGGCTCTTTCATTCCCCCCAGAGACCTAGTTGTTAAACATTGACACACCACTGTGTAGACCTCTAGGCCCAACACTGTATGCGTGGAACCTGAAGAACCTCAGGAGGGATGAAGTGAAAAATATTTCTATTTTATTTTATTTTATTTTATTTTATTTTTAATTCTTTTAAAGATTATATTTATCTATTTGAGAGAGACAGAGCATAAGCAGGAGGAAGGGCAGAGGGAGATGAAGAGGGAGAAGCAGACTCCCTGCTGAGTAAAGAGCCTGATTTGGGATTGATCCCAGGACCCCAAGTCCTTGGCCCAAGCCAAAAGCAGATGCTTAACCAACTGAGCCACCCAGGCATCCAAAAATATTTTTAAAGAGTGATTTAAAAAGTAGACAGACTGCCTGATTTGAATCATGGTTTGTTTATTTCTTGGCTATAAAAGAACTCTAATGTATTGCCTCAGTATTTTGAACTCTTATACTTTACTAGATTCCAGGCAGAGTAAAAGTTAAATCCAGGTAGTTTAAAAAACATTTTATAGTCTACAAGATAGAAAAGACTCTCAGGTGACAGCGACACCATCTTTTTTTTTTTTTTTTTTTTTTTTTTTTTTAATGCTGGTAGTGGTAAAATCTCTACCAAAGTTTACCTGTTTTAGGGATATTTAGTGGCAAAATTTAAGCTTCTGTACTGGAGTTATGTATAACATAATTCATTGATGACCATAATAGGTTACCTTTTTACAAAGGGAAGGAAGAGCTATCCAAAATATAATAATGACCATAAAAATGGTCTTGCCAGTTTATTCATTGATCTCATTCATTCATTCATTCATTCTCCTATGTGTGGAGTATAAGAGGGCAAAGAGAGGATTTTAACAGATGTCTATGATCCAAGATCTTACAACACATGGGAAGACAGCCACACAAACAACTAATTACAATAGTGTAATGATGAGTGTAACTTTTAGGATTATAAAGAATGCACTGATTATCCTGAAGAGACAAAAAGTATACTAAACGAGAGGGTATAAGAAGACATGATTAATTCTGACAGGCTAAAATCAAAGGCCTTTCTTTTTTTAAGTAATCTCTATGCCCAACCTGGGACTTGAACTTACAACCCTGAGATCAAGAGTGACATGCTCTACTGACTGAGCCAGCTAGGCTCCCCTCAAAGGCCTTTCGTACATTAATTTTTTTTATTTTTTTTTATTTATTCATGAGAGACACACAGAGAGAGAAGCAGAGACACAGGCAGAGGGAGAAGCAGGCTCCATGCAGGGAGCCCGACGTGGGACTCGATCCCGGGTCTCCAGGATCACACCCTGGGCAGAAGGCAGCGCTAAACCGCTGAGCCACCCGGGCTGTCCCTCGTACATTAATCTAAAGATGTTCTCAGGCTTAAGTATTTGTTGGTTACTGTACTACAGATAACTGTAGTAGAGTCCTGTGGTTATTCTGAAGGGAAAGGTGGGTGTGGGGCAGAGGAGTGGTTCTTGGGTTTTGTTTTGTTTTCTGCTGCATTACTGAGAAGTCAACTAAATTAAGCCCAATGTAAGAGACTATCTGTAAGTGATCATGAAGTGCATGGAGCTCATTGTAAATAGCTCCGGATTTAGGAGATTTAGGATTTAAGAGAGCTGGATTCAGGTCTGGTTTGTGTCACCAATTACTTTGGGAAGTCATTTTTCCCTCTCTGTACCATCTATAAAATCTGGGCCTTAAATAAATTATCCTTAAACTTCAAGGCCCTGAGATCATCTGGGGAGAAAGATAGGGGAAAGGGAAGCTTTCCATTGAGAGACTTTTTTATCTTGTAAGGTTTCTAAACTTGACTTCTCATGTTGAGATTGGAGGAAAAGATGGAGATGCTGGAGATCAGTATTATTGTCTATACTGCTGACAAACTGTTCTGTCGGAATCTTTCCTGGATCCAGTTGCAATAACCTGGATCAAGACACACCTTAATCATGGTGAAGCTCTAAAGCTTCACTTGTCTTCTCAAGGAATCTCAGGGTAAACTCTATTTCAAGTAGGTCTTAATGCTTTCGAACTGCACACGATATTTGCAAAGGAAAGCTATGGTGTTGAAGTTCTTCTCCAAATGTAAGGAGTGGGAAAACCTTTCAGTGCTTTTCTCTCACTACCACTCTTTCTCATATGGAATACCTATCTTCACTTAAATCTGAATTATCTTAGAATACTTTATTTATTCTTACTCGCTCTATCTTTTCCAGCCTCCCCACAATCCAGCAAACATCTCCCAGACCTTATTAATGTGTTAGTGCTTCCAGCTATGTGACTTTAAAAAAAAAGATTTTATTTATTTATTGACACAGAGAGAGAGGCAGAGACACAGGCAGAGGGAGAGAGAGAAGCAGGCTCCATGCAGGGAGCCTGATGTGGGACCTGATCCCGGGTCTCCAGGATCACACCCCAGGCTGCAGGCGGCGCCAAACCGCTGCGCCACCGGGGCTGCCCCAGCTATGTGACTTTACATACACAAATTCCCAGAAGACCCAATATTTGTATGGATAGCGTGAAAGATTATTGATTAATTTTGCGATTTCCCCCCATCTTTTTCCTCCCCATGTGGAACTTTCATTGGTTTCTAAGAGTTATAAATACACTTTTGTTCTTTGTGAGTTTTTTTGTGAATACTTGGAAAAGAGCTATTTAAAAAAAAAAAAAAAGCATACCTTTAACATCCCTGGTGTTGGAAATGCTTAGGGGTCAGAGTCAAGTGTGGGTGCACATGTGCAGCTCACATTGTAAGGCGAGAGGGGCCTCTTGCTAAGTCTCACGTGCCATTCAGAACTAGTTATTTTCTCTGACAGAGGAAGCCTTACGGTTTCCATCAGCTATTTGGGAGCAACAGCACAAGAGATGTTAAAGTCCTTCTTAATTTGGGTGCATTGTTATGATCCGAGGAATGAATGTGCCGTGTCTTAACCCTCATATTCATGCATCTCCCATGGTGAGGCCAAGAAATTAAAAACACAAGGTGTACACATGAAGTCTGAGTCTACCTAGACCAGGGTGAATTTCGGAAGATTCCCAACAATGTGACTTCCCAGCCTTACTTACCCAGGTTACTTATCTATACAGCCTCTCTATTTCCAAGAGTAAAATATTGATGGAGAGGAGGGAAAATATTGATGGAAAGGAGGACCCATTATGTTGTTCATGGCTTGGATGTTGATAGAAGAGTAAGGAATCCAAAATCCAGGCAAAGGAATTAATGTTAATAAAGTAAAATCTTGGGGAATTTTATTATCTTTTTTTAATACAAAAGCAATACATATGTAGCAAATCAGAAAATAAAAACAAACATACATTTTTAAAAATTAAAACATATTCCTACCAGCAAGAGACAACCACTGCCAATTTTTAGTGTATATTTTCCCCAGTCTCTCTCTTTCTCTGCACGTGTGCGTGTGTGTCTGTGTGTGTGTGTGTGTGAGAGTGTGTATTAAATGAGATCCCACTGTACTTACTCTTTTAGTCAATAATCTCTACCTTTCTGTATCAGGAAGTTTTCAATTTTCATCCCATAAATTAACTATATCGAATACAAATTTCCCAGTGACCCCAAAAGGCCATTTACAGGATCTAACCCAGGACCACTCTGGCATCTGGTTGTGTCCCTTATGTCTCATTTTGAAAGTAGCACAGCTACTGTAGACCAATTGAAGAGACTAAGCCAGGGGTCCTTCAGGCTGTGGTCCATTATGATTGTCTGTGGTTGTTTTCTCATCATGTTGCTTAGCTTGTTGCCTCTTCCCTCTCCTCTGAATTGGAAGTTTGACATTTGATTTGAAGGTTTGGAGTGGCAGACAAGAAGTATGTGAAGATTTTGTGAAGATCAAGAAATGATTGTCATTAAAAATGACATATAGGAATCCATTATATGCCAAGAAACAAGAGAGAGAGAGACATCCACACAGTAAAGGAATCATGGTGGCTGGAGCTGAAAGATTTTACTATGGTTCTGTGAGAGGACTCCTTTTGGGAGTTCCCAGAAATAATAGGGAGATGCTGAGTGGGAACTAAGTTCCCAAATGGGCAATCAAAAACACAGAATCATTATAGTTTGGGCATAAATATAAATGTGATCTCAATTATATCCACAGGCTTGTAACATTTGGGTTATATCTAGAAAAATGTCCAAAATATGTAACTATAAAGGTAATGCATGCATGTGGTTAAAAAAATCATACTCTAGGGGCACCTAGGTAGCCTAGTCAGGTAGGCATCTACCTTTGGCTCAGGTCATGATCTCAGGGTCCTGGGATTGAGCTCAGTGTTGGACTCCCTGCTCAATGGGGAGTCTGCTTCTCCCTTTTCCTCTGCTGCTCCCTTTTGCTCTCTCTTTCTCTCTCCCTCCCCTCTCTCCCTCTCTCTTAAATAAGTAAATACAAAATCTTTAAAAAATCAGACCATATAGGGATATGTAAAATAAAAAATAAATTCTCACTTCCCTAATCCCAATGTCCTCCCTACCATGCTAATACTTCCTGTTTCTGCTTCTAATGGTTATTATTGTAATTTTTAAAATATATAATTATTCTTCTATTTTTTATTTTTATCAAATTCAAGTATTATACCTTATTCTCTGGATACAAAATGTGAGGAATTTGGAACTTGAGGGGATTTTCATTTCTCCTCCTGCTTAACTTCTTCCTTTTTTTTTTTTAAAGATTTTTATTTATTTATTCATGAGAGACACACAGAGAGAGAGGCAGAGACATAGGCAGAGGGAGAAGTAGGCTCCATGCAGGACGTCTGATGTGGGACTGGGTCCCGGGACTCCAGGATTCTGCTCTGAGCCAAAGACAGACACTCAATCGCTGAGCCACCCAGGCGACCCAACTCCTTTTTTTTTTTTTTTATTGCATTAGTATTTATAATGATTACAAGCTTCTTAAACCATAACTTTATCTTCTTTCCTTTGTCTATAAGTTGATTGTAATAATTAAAAAACAATGTGGAACACTTATAAATTATAATTACACAAATACAAATATTTCTAGAGAAGAAAATGTAACTCTCAATCTTGAATATTTTGTCACTCAAACAATAATCTTCCACACACTCCTATCTAAAGGATTGTCTTTGATTTTCTTTTTCACTTCTATAAATCTTCCTGGATCATATCAGGGAGATGCACCTTCTTATATCCCCCTTCTTTTCTTCTTGCTTGGCTTAATTTTTAGATTTTTGGGGGGTTGCTTCTGAAGTAATTTTTCTTTTTGAATGTGTGGTTACTAAACTCAACTGAAATCTTATGTGTTTGTGAGTGCCTTCTTTGAGCAGTTGCACTTGAACTTTGGCTGAGTATGGAAAACTAGGTTCATATTTTGAAACTATTTGTTTCCCTCTAGAACTTTGAAGACACTGCTCTATTGCCTTCTGGAGTTCCATGATGCCAATGTGAGTCTGCTGTACCATTAAGTTCTTCGACAATTGCCAAAGTCAAGAGGGCTTTTCTCTGGAGTCAAGGTCTTCAGGGTTATTCAATTCTGGGTGGCTCTACCTTTTTTCCTTCAGCTGCTGTGGGAGTCCAGATGTATCTCAAACTTGATGTTGTTTTTCTTTGCCACCAACTCACTCACCAGCCATCCTCCTAGATATATTTCCTATGTCCTTGGGAAGGCAAGAGCTGCCTCTCCGTTCTATTTTGAGAGAGAGTGGGCCCCACTCATCCCAGCTCTCCCAGATGCATTTCTTTAACATCGCAGACTAATTCGTAAATTGGTGGCTAGAATCATCTGGAAGACTCCTCCACAAAAGTCAGCCTTTAACTCTGGAATTTGGACCTTTGTCACCTCTACTGTAATTTCTCCATTACTAGATACCTTTTCTTTTCTGTTGATTTGAATCCTTCACATTTTCTGACTCACTGAAGACTTTTAGTCTTGTTTTCCACTTCTGTAATGTTTTGAATCTTAGAACTAACCTTTTATTTTTAAATCATTTCAATGAGGCCTTTGGACACAGAGTGGGACATTGCATACAGAAATGCAAGATACATTGCTAGCTGAACAGTTTGTACACATGCATACACACGGAGAAATATTGGAATGATAGTGTGATAAAACAACACTAGTTATGCTGGCTGATGGTAGGAAAGTGCTTATTTCCACTTACTATATATATATATATTTTTTTTTTACAATGAGCATATTTTACTTCAGTAATGATAAAGAGAACAAGGCGTGTGTATGCTTGTGTGTTTTAAAGAAGGAAATGATGCTTTGTCACATAGAGATAGGGAGCAAGAGTCTAAATCTACAGAGGAATGGACATTTTCAGGTGCTCTGGCACCATCCTCCTCCCTTACAATGAAGTACAAAGCAAAACTGTTTACATGCACACGAACTTTATGTGAGCACGTCAGCAAGATCAAATCAAGAATAGGAAATATTTACTGAGCACTGCTATGTACAGTGCTAGGCAATGCAGTCCAAGGGGGCTGTTCCAGATGAGAGTAGACCCCAGGAGGGGACAGTAGCTGAAGGAGGTGGGCTCTGAGTTAGATCTGTCCAACAACAGGGTCCAGCTTGCCTTCTACTCCAGGGTCCCCAAGAGACTGGGTAAGTTCTGGGCCCCCTTCCAGGTATTCTAGTCTCTGAGACTATAAATGTCATGTTACCCATTTATTCAGATTCCAAAAGGGCTTCTTGGCAGAAAAATATGGGAACTACGGTGGCAGATCAACTACAAAGACAAACCGGTTTATTGGTTCAGGCTTCAGAAGAAACACTAGATGAAACTAAAATTTGCTGTAAGAAAAATGTGATAAATCTAGTATTACTTAAAAGCTTCTAAAGCAATGGCGAATAATGATAATAATAAGTTGCATACCTCTTCCACGTGCACAACTTCTGCCCTGAGACTTCAAAGAAAGCTCTTTGAGTCCAGAGGGAGATACGCAGCTCGCAGAGGAGATATTTATGGGGCTGTTATGGCGCCTAGGATGTTCCTATTATACTCACCACTCGAACCTCCAGATTCCCAGGACCACAGAAAACAAAAGACTTGAGGCATTTTAAAAGGGGGAGTGCTTTTTCTTATGCTACAAATGATCAGGTTTGCATTGGTATCCGTTTTGAACTTTTGGCATTAATTCTACTTGCAGTGTGCTTCCCCCATCTTAATATGGAGAAGCAGAACTGGAAAAGTCCTTTAAGCAGCCATAAGCGAAGTGGAGAGCTGGTAGCACTATGGTTAATTTAGGAAAAGTCACCAGATAAAGAAAAACATGTAGAGGGGACACCTGGGTGGCTCAGAGGTTGAGCAGATATCTGCCTTTGGCTCAGGGCGTGATCCTGGGGTCCTGAAGTGAGTCCTGCATCAGGCTCCCTGCATGGAGCCTGCCTCTCCCTAGGCCTGTGTCTCTGCCTCTCCCTTTGTGTCTCTCATGAATAAATAGATAAAATCTTTTTTTTTTTTTTTAAAGAATAACATGTAGAGGTTGCACAATGGATCTTAGCAGAGTAAGTGAAATCTGATAATCTGGTTTGGTGCAGAGAGGGCCATCCCTTTAGTACATCAAGTCTGGGGGATCCCCACAGCCAAACTCTTTAACAAAAGTTCAGAGAGGAGCTGTACTGCTGAGGGCAGTATTCTGTAAAATGCCCAGAGGTGGTGGCTGAAAGAGAAGATGGTGATGGTAGAGCCAGTGTTGAGGTGGGGATCATTGCTGAGTGCATGACAACAGTGGCCCCTTCTCCTTCTCTGGCTCTCAGGCTGCAATGGTAAAGAAAAAAAAAATATGTAAGAAACACAATTTGACCACTGGAGAGTATAAAAGTCACTAGGAAAGGTTGAATATACCGAGATTGGGATATTTGAAGAACACTTCTGGGCTAATTCTAAATTTACAGAGAGATAAGACTTTGAGAGACTATTAGAGTTGTTGTACCTTCAGATTTTCAGAGGAGTCAGTGTTTTTTGACATTAAAAGAAAGAAAGAAACCTAGAGTGGAAATACTTAACACTCATATGGTTTGATATCCACCAGGCTGATAGGTCTACAGATATAGGTGGGTGATTTGGGGTAATTGTGCATGTAAGGCAAACTTTTTCACTCTGTGACTATTTCAAGACCAAATGTTATTCTGAAATTATCCTGTTGCTAGTTGCTTCATTTCTCCACACTTCCACACAAATACTAATGGTATGGTCCTTTGTAGTTCTTCTTTTTGATGACTATCTAAGTCTTAGATTCTCAAACTTTAATGACCATATAAGTCAACTAGGGATCTCGTTAAAATGTAGATTCTGATTCAGCAGTCTGGGGTGGATCAGACCTACTGCAGCTCTAACAAGCTCCCAGGTGATGTCAGTACTGTTGGTCTGAGAACTATACTTTGAGTCGTGACAGGTTAAGACATTGCAAGTTACCCCTTGCTAGCCAGTCTGCCCTAGGTAAGCAGAGACACATGCCCAGTGTAAATTGCCAAACTGAAAGATCTACCTTACTGATTTAGATCTCCTGAGTATGAAGGTGGCAATCATTTGTGGAAAGATTTGACTACCTTTACCTCCCTCTACCCACTTATCCTCCCACCCTCAATTTTGCAACCATACTGAAGCCAGGCAAGGGGCCAGAAGTATCCAAGTGTCTTTACTAATGCAGTGTCGGTCTGGCATCCATGAATTTAATGACATCTATCACAGAGAAATAAGTTTGGAAACTTCTTTTCCTATGTTCTTTCACCATCCCAAAATGAACTCAAGTAATTAGGAATAATGTTTCCACTTTGAAGAGTTTTGTAACCTATTTTTGTGTGTCAGAAGAGAGGGGAGAAAAAGCATAATACTGGCATTAAGATATGGCTGTAAGATGTGTCTTTATATGCACATGCTTGCTATATAATTGTCCTTTTGTTTATTTAGTATTTTTTTCTTAAGTTTTTATTTAAATTCCAGTTAGTTAATGTACAGTGTAATATTAGTTTCAGGTGTACAATATAGGGGGGATTCAACACTTCCATATAACACCCGGCACTCATCACAGCAAGTGCCCTCCTTCATCCCCATCACCTATTTAGCCCACCCCCCCCACCTCCTCCAGTATTTTATTTTATAGCAGTCCTAGACATTAAGTCATTTCATTTCTACATATGCCAAAAAGCACGGGACATTTCTTATAAACCCACACTGCTATTATCGTACATAAAGAAAATTATCCTAAGTATCATCCAAAACTCAGGAAATATTCAAATTTCCATGATTATCTTTAAAATGTCTGCTACAGGTGGTCATTTGGTTGTCATATCTCTCAAGTATCTCCTAATACTCTCACTTCCTCATGCCATTGACTTGTTGAAGAAATCAGATCAATTGTCCAGTATCCCACCTTGCAGTATCGTCTTATTCTAACAGATTTAGATCAAGGGCACCTATCCACTTATCTTAAGATAAATCCTCTGAGCACATAAGACATGTTAGCCCATTCACATTGATGGAAAAACAGGGGTACAAAGATTTTGAGTGAGGTGCCTAAAAAAGTCTGAAACTGAATCTCCATCTCCTAATTTCTCATCTAGGTATTTTTTTCTACTAAACCTTTGTGATAGGGCCCTTTGGTGGCTCAGTTGGTTGGGCATCTGCCTTTAGCTTAGGTTATGATCCTAGGGTCCTGGGATAGACCTCATGTCTGGCTCCCTGTTCAACACGGGGTCTGCTTGATCCATCTCCTGTCTCTCATCTGATCATGAAACAACCACATAAGACAAATACAGCAATCCCCATTTACCAAATAAAGGAAAGCACCCCTCAAGCATGAGTAAATAAAAGTGAAGCTGGGTTCCAGAGTGTTTTCATTTCATTAGCTAACTCTTTATGCAACTGTTTTTAAAGTTTATTTTTAGTAATCTCTACACCCAACGTGGGCCTCAAACTTACAACCCCAGGACCAAAAGCCACATGCTCTTCTGACTGAGCCAGCCAGCCAGGTACCCTCTTTATGTAACTTCACCCTCTCTGATAAGGAAGACATGCGTGATACTTTACAGCTTGCAAAGCCTCTTAGCTCTCTTGCTCTCTTCAGCAACCATCCAAGGTAAGAGTGATTATCTCAGCATTGTAGGTGATGAAACTAAGGCCAAACCACACAATTACCAAGAGGAAAAGCCTAACTTGACCCTAGACTTTCTGACTTCAAATACAGTTTGGTTTCTACAACACAACCAGTTACACTCCTTTCCTGTCTGTTCCCTGCCTTGTTCCACTGCCAGACACAAGTCCTTCATCTTTCCCAGCTCCCTGAGTGCATTTCTATCATATTTCCCTGAATAGCCACGGCCTGTTATGGACATGGGATATGTTATGTCTTCCTCCCATTTACATCACACTAACCAATATCCTATTGTTGCCCTATTCCCTCTCTTGATAAAGAAGCAGTGTTTTCTCCTTCATATCTCTAATCCTATCCTCTTAGTGGATGATACTGACTGACTAGGCATCAAACTGGTCAGTATTTTGGATGCCTCTTTTTTCTTTTTTCTTTTTTTTTTAAGATTTTATCTATTTATTCATGAGAGGCAGAGGCATACAGAGGGAGAAGCAGGCTCCGAGACCCTGATGGGGGACTCCATCCAAGGACCCCGGGATCATGCCCTGAGCTGAAGGCAGCCACTCAACCACTGAGCCACCCAGGTATCCCTAGGAGATTCTTTTTAAAGATGCTGGATACTTCTTCAATCTCATCTTGAACTCAGGTCTAAGTGATATGAGAATATAAGATTTGGGGCATCTACCCCCACTACACCTTTGGAAAATTACTTTGAAACATTTGGAAGGTTTGCACTGGGAGGAGGTTTGAGGAGTGGGAGCAGTTTTATTATGCACGCTCGTTTATGGGTTGTGGCCAGATATTTTCAATGTGCTATTATTCTAGTTTTATGGAGTTCTTGGACCCTGTGGATATAAACATCTGGGAATAAACGGTTGAGTGAGAGTTAGATGCTATTCTGCCTGGGAAGAAATACATTTGTGTTGCATTTAAAATTTAATGAATTATTCACAAGGGAAGTAATAACTTAATAAGTATACTAACTATAAATAAGCAAAAAAAAGAGACTTTTTTTTTGAAAAGCCTTCCTACTGGCCGTATACAAATGTTTTATTTGCATTTTATCTACATGTACATGATCAACTTGTAGACTCTTACCTTCATGAATGGCTGTGTCTATCTACCACTGGAGTATTGGTGAAAGAGGCTAATAAGTGAATGAAGGAAAGATTCTGATACTAAGTCCTTCCAGGGGCTGGGCTGAGAGGGAACATGAAATTGGATTTCATGGTTCTCCCTTTGTGAGGGGAAAGAATCAGTAAGTCTACGATGCACTCCTCTTTTGATCCTATTCTTTCTTAGACTTAGTACTATAATCAGAGATCTCTAGAAATGCTCTTTTATAATTAAGTCCTTTTCTCCTCTAGCCATACTTTTTCTATCTCTTCTTCTCTATCTTCTTTCCTTCTACTCTTCCCCACATTCTGTGAGGAGCTGACACACCTCAGTGTGTAGGGATCCAAAGGACAAGTGTCCCATGTCACCACTGAGCACCATATATTCCACCAGTGTGAGTTGCAGCTCTCATAGCCTGTCTCATTTCTGGGCCAATTCTGAGTTTAGTATGGGCGTGATCCTTTTTCTGCAGATGGGACAATCCCTCTGGTCACAATGTTACCAACTTCCTGAGGACCAGTATTCTTTGTGTTTACACTTTGCCTGGGACACACTTTCTAGCAGCCTGTGAGGATTGTGCTGAAAGAAAGAGTTCTCTCTCTAGTGGCTCCAACTCTATCAGGGAGCTATCATCATCTAATAGATCCCAGGGCAACAGCAGCTCAGATGCTTATGGGAGAATTGAGACTGGGTTATATCCAGCTTTGATTTTGCTTTTTACATTAAAATTGATCCAAGTTGAGGAAAGCAAGGGATGATAGAAAAGGCAAGGAAAAAGGGGGGGGGGAAGGAGCTTGAGAACACGTGTGCATGTTCAAACCCTAATAGGATTGGGTGAGAGCCATTGAATACCTGGTCCACTGCAATTGTAAAGTCTGCTTTCACCATCAGGAGTGGGGTTTGGCATCTGGAAGTGATTTCATTCTGTGATTACCTTTGGACTGCAATGCTTGTTGGTTCTTTACTAACAAGCAAGCACAGACCCAGAGCAAGCCTTTCATGCTAACAAGCAAACAAGCCATCAGGCTGCAGATTTCAAAACCAGAGGCAAGAGGCGGATATGAAATGGGTCAAAATTCTGTGGCTTCTCAGGGAAAAAAAAAAGTTGAGAGAGAAAGGGGAGGAAAAAAGTGCCTTTGTCCTCCTTAGCTCCTTCTCAAAACACATGGAAAAGTCAACAATTATTTCATAGATCATATGTCCACTCATATATTTCTAAACTTTTGGAATGCAACTAACACTGCCTGAGGCAAGCAGTAAAAGACACTCACCTCTGTTCCACTCCAGAACACAACATTAGTGAGCAAAGTGTCTGTGGGCCATCTTTCCTCTGAAACACTCGGGGCTTCCAACCCAAGAGAAAGGAACTGAGACCATGTTCTCCTTCCCTGCACAGATTCCCTTAGAACACACCCATTCTAAAGGTGGCCAAAGATTAAAGAGGTGAAATGTGGAGAAAGGTCAACTTCACTTCTCCCAATCTATAACATTTTGTTCCCTGCCAACTTTTACCATAACCTGTTCTAATTCTGAGATGCCTCAATTTGCTGGAAGCCAACTACCAATATAAGATCTCCAAAGACCATGATTATAATTTCCAACCATTACCATAAAAAAAACTGTCCATGAGTTTTTAGCACTGACCAGTTTTTATGGATCCTAAGGGGAAGCAAACCTGTCTTTAGGCGCAGAAGGTTTGAAAGAAAATGCATCAAAGAAAAGTAATGGAATGATAATGATAATGATAATGACAGGCACCAAAAATTTTTTAGTACTTGTATGTGCTAGGCACAATGCTAGGTCTTTATATATGTAATCTTTTTTTATTTAATCTCACCCAAAATCCAGTGGCATGAATTCTGTTATCCCCAGTTAAAGGGTGAGGAAATGGAGCTTTAGGGATGTTTCTTGACCAGAGTCACACAGCCAGTAAAAAGCAGAACCAAAACTTGAACCCAAGGATTACAGAATGTTGAGAAAATATGCTGGATTTATGTTTTAGACTCACTCTCCTCGACAAACTACAGTATAAATCAACTTTTCCCCAAGGATTGCCACATGTTTTCTGATGGTGCATGTGTGTAATTTACATTAGTGTTCAACTTTTGTAGGAAGATGGTTGATAGGGGACAATTATGGGTATGCCTCAGCTTATTCAAAGAGATAAGCCAGAGTTATCATCAGAAAAATATGATCTTTACATCACTGTCCTGAGTTTCAAGGCTGGATAAAAACTTCCAAGGATTCCCACCTTCTGGCATTCAAGCCCTTCCTTCTTCTCGAGCGTGGGATGGACCTAGTGACTTACTTCTAATAAATAAATGAGGGCAGAAGTGATGGGATGTCACTACTGCAATTGGGTTATAAAAAGACTCACTCTCTCACCAGTTTGCTGTGAAGGAAGCCAACTGCCATGTTGTGAGCTGCCCTTTGGAGAGACACATTTGGCAAGGAAGTGATGTTTCTGGCCAACAGCCAGCAAGGACCTAGGCCTGCCAACAGCCAGGAAAATCAGTTTGGAAGTGGATCCTCCCCCACAACTGAGCTTTGCGATGACTGCAGCCTCATGAGAGACTTGAAGTTGGAGGCGCCCAGCTAAGCTGTGCCCAGATTCCTGACAATCAGAAATAAAGATAAACACTGTTCATCGTTTCAGATCACTAAGTTTTGGCATAGTCTTTTTTTTTTAACACAGCATCGATAAGTAATATGCTTCCTAAGGGTGAAGGGAGGAGAGTATAACTTGTCCTCTATGAGTAATTGCTGAGAGCTGAGAGAGGCCTCGTTCAAGGAGTGGGGCAAAATACGCTTTCCTCAGGCTATTTCCTGTCACTAGAACGCCAGCCTAGCTGGAGCCAGGGCGTAGTGCCAGTGGCAGTCCACTCTACCTTTGCTAATCAGTGGGTTTCTATGCTTTCTCCCACTCTGCTTATTATATTGTGATTGATTATGTTGATTGGCCCAAGGAAAGTGAAAGTGAATTTAAACTAAGTTTGCACCTCTTGAAAAAAAGAACCAAGACTACGATAGAGACGTTAATTTAGCAAGTAGTGAGAGGCAAAAGAGGCCTTCATCCTGCTATCAGGTGGCTCCCCATGTGATGGTAGACAGCCCATAATATGCGAGTGGGAGCCATCCATAGGGAAAGCTGACAGCCACCTGGCTCTGCATGACACAGTCACCTCAAAACAGGAACACAGTCTGCCACCCAAAGAATAATTGAAAGAATTACAATCTTTCTGAATTTTATTTACTTATTTATTTTCATTATGATAAGTGTATTCTTTAAACCCCATCCCCTATTTCAGCTCTCCCACCCACCTCTCCTTTGGTAACCAGCAGTTTGTTCTCTATAGTTAATAGTCTGTTTCTCAGTTTGTCTATCTCTCCTTTCTTTTTTTCCTTTTTTTTTTTTAAAGATTTCATTTCTTTATTCATGAGAGACACAGAAAGAGAGAGGCAGAGACATAAGCAGAGGGAGAAGCAGGCTCCATGCAGGGAGCCTGATATGGGACTCGATCCTGGGCATCCGGGATCACTCCCTGAGCTGAAGGCAGACGCTCAACTGCTGAGCCACCCAGGCATCCCTCGTTTGTTTGTTTCTTAAACTTTACATATGAGTGAAATCATATGGATGTCTTTCTCTGACTTATTTTTCTTAGCATTATACTTTCTAACTCCTTTCATGTTTTTGTGAATGGCAAGATTTCATTCTTTTTGATGGCTAAACAAGATTCCAATATATATATATATATATACCACCTCTTTATCCATTCATCTGTCGTCACTGGACACTTGGGCTGCTTCCATAGTTTGGCTATTGTAAATAATGCTGCAATAAACATAAGGGTGCGTGTCTTTTTGAATTAGTGTTTTTACACTCTTTTGGTAAGTAGCCAATAGTGGAATTACTGGGTGCTGTGGTAATTCCATTTTTAATTTTTTGAGGAACTTCTGTACTATTTACCACAGTAGCTGCACCAGTTTGCATCCCCTCCAACAGTGCATCAGGGTTCCTTTTACTCCACATCCTCACCAACACTTGTTGTTTCTTGTGCTTTCGAGATTAGCCACTCTGACAGGTATGAGGTGATATCTCACTGGAGTTTTGATTTGCATTTCCCTGCTGATGAGTGATGTTGAACATCTTTTTGTGTGTCTGTTGGCCATCTGGATGTCTTCTTTGGGGAAATGTCATGAAGGAAAATCTTATAAAATCTTTGTTCAGTTTCTCAAGGTAACATCCATGTGGGGAATCCATTAACACATAGCAGAACATCTTTAAAATCACCTCCCTCAGTTTCAGCCACTCTCCAAATCCCCCTCACTATTTGCAGCCCTCAGCTCCCAATTTAGTATACTTTGAAGCCTAATTTTAAACTCTGCTGTCCCTTCCCCCTGTGTCCTGTTCCTTTTCAATGCACCTCATGTCACCTAGGTGTCACACGCCACCAGGCACGGGCCACACTAGCCTAGGCTGTTTGTTTGCCCCACAACAATCAAGACACTTTGTACAGAAATCCAAGTCTGGGGTTTGACTTGAAGAATGGTTAGATCAGGCCACAGTGGGAGTATATTCCAGCAATGGTTGGCTGGGTAGAGCTGAGTTCAAGGCTTCGCCTCATTTTGCATCACGGGCCCCCACTCTCTGCTGCTTCTGTACTCTCCTTTCGCCACTGTGCCCTGCCCTGCCCCTGCCCCTGCCACTGCAGGAGGCCCACTTTGTGACTCTTGGTCTAAGTTCACAACTAGCTCCCCACACTGATCCCAAGAAGAAAGAGAAGAGTGTGCCAACTGGACAACACCAGGATTGCCTTTAGAGGGCAGGGTGGAAGGAGGGAAAGAAGCAAAGAACACACACAGTGTGTTTGCCACTGTTACATGTACACTTGCAAACTTACATAAATGCCATGAAGGAAAAATATAGATTCTTGCTGTGTTTCTGCCAACATCATGCCTGTGGTAGCAAAGCCTGAGTCCTTAACCACCAGGCTAGCTGGCCTTAGTGGACAGTTTTCTGGTGGCCTGGGCCAAGGCAGGAGACTGAAGGACACTTAGGGTCTACTGTGGCCATGCCAACACCGTAAAGGGCCCTGAGAGCTGCTCCAGGAGCCTGGAAAGAGCTGTCCAAGAGTATTTGCTCTGTGGAGTGTCATGGCTCTGCTCTGTTTTAAGAAGGAAACCAGGAATGAGCTGATGGGTTTGCTCTGGCAGCAAGATGCGGAGCTTGCTTAGGAAAGGAAGACTAAGGTTTATTATGATTGGGTAAAGCCCTTAATTGCCACTTCGGAAGGAGCTTAGTTTTAAAATTCATATTCTGTAGCCAAAGAGCCTCTCCTCACACGGAAGTACTGCAGCTAATTAGTGGCTGGGCATCTTATAAGAAATAGCTATTTACTTTATTTTTAGCAAAAGCGTCTTGGGATTTTCCTGACTACTGACTTCCTTCAGTGCTCCTGGCCAACAGAGGATGTTAACAGAAATGAACAGGGTTGAACTTTATTCATGGCCAACTAGCCCCTTTCAGGGACATGTTTCATTTCTTTGGGGGCAAAAGCATGGCTTCTGTCCGCAAGCCTTTTTGCAGGTTTCACAAACTCTTCCAGTCTGTCCTACCTGGTGGCTCAGCTGCTGTGGCAAGAGCCAGATCCCAGTGATTGGTTCCTTGGTTCTACTCCAGGGATGGTGAACCTTGGAGTTTTTCCTCCTAGGGAATAGATGTCAAGAAGGGCATAGAGCGATATAATTGCTCTGTTAACAGGATCTGGGAATATGGGAAAGGCTCTGATGTATACACCTACTCACTGGATGCCTTCCCTTGTTTCCTCCAGATTCATTCCCTACCCTCTTCCACCCTGCCTTGGACCCCAGGAAGCTCACCTGTGTGGACCAAATCAACCTGCTTCCTGGCCCTCGGGTCCTTTTTGTTCAACCAGTGCGGAATACCAAAAGGAGGCTGAGGAGTGTGCAAGGTAATCATTCCCTGGCCATCATCCCGTGGGGTGGCAGACCTTGTCAGGAGACCCTCTTCATACAGTTTGCTCCATTTGGATTCTGGAAGTCATGTCCTCCTTTCTTCCCTTCAGACTTGGGACAGTAATGGATTACTGATTACACCAATCAGGTGTCTATGATTAGCCCTAGAGTGATGTCTTGATTTGAGTGCATCTGTTTTCTGCAAGAACCTTGGCCAAGAAAGCTATCTTCCCTTAACCATATCTTCAAGAACAAAGTTGTCTTTCCTCAGGAGCAGGTTGGAAATCAGCCAGAATCAAGATCTAGCTTGCTGTGTGCAGAGACATGCCAGAGGGAAGGAATGGACCCCACTTTTCACAAGTAATGTTGAGTAGGCCCAGATTCCCTTGCTCTGGCAGGACACACCTTCCTTAAACTCAGATGAGAGCCAAGCCACTCTGGGACTGGACACCAAACCCTGACTTGCATACAAATGCTCCTCCCATTGTCTAAGTCCTAAGGTCTGTGAAAAGGATTTAGACATACCCCAGTGAGGAGCTAGAGTCACATGTCCTTGCTTCTTTCTGATCTTCTGTCTTCATTAAGCAAGGGTGAAAATGTACATTTGTGTAGTAATTTTTTCCTCCTACAGGACTCTCAGCTGGGCTCCCATGTGCTCCCCAGTATATCTCCAAAAAGCAAATGTCACTTCTATGTGGCCTTCTTCCAGAAGTTTCCTCTTCACAGCAGAGAGAAAAGCTAAAAGGTGAAGGAAGGTAAAGTCTCAGACTTACACAAGGCCCTTTCATCTTCCATCCTCTTCAGTGGCTTCCTGTCACTTGTCTAGTCTCTGGCAGGTTATGAGGCAATAGCAAAACATGTGGATTCTCTAAGAACTCACCTGTGTGTTTAACCCATGTTCAAATGTAGGTTTGTTCCAGGCCTGAAGGGTTTGGGCTCACTGAAAAGTGTTTGATTTCAAGGGAGAAGGCTCTGGAGGGTAATGTGAGTCGACAGAACCATACTTGGAAAGCAGAGAGAAAGGATTTGCTTTGGCATTATGTGCCCTTATCTTGCTTAAGGAGTGGATTTTGATAGAATGTCCTTCAACTCTGATAATAAGTAGCCATTGTCCTTGTGAGGCTGTGACATATGGTGCCTCACATTAGTTTCCTCCAAGGTTTAAGACACTTCCTTTTTTTCTCTCATGTTATACAATAATTATCAGAGAGAAGCACAGGATCACACTCATGGCATTTTCAAGGTATTTAAACCTCTCGTATAAGTAGGAAATCCTCGTCTTTTTGGTTCAACAAAGAGAACTTTAAAGCACTTCAAAGGGGTCCCTGGGTGGCTCAGTGGGTTATGCATCTGCCTTCAGCTCAGGTCATGATCCCAGGGTCCTGAGATGGAGCCAGACGTCAGGCTCCCTGCTGGGGGTGGGGGTCTGCTTCTCCCTCTGCTCCTCCCCCTCTCCCTCCTTCTTCCCCTCCCTCTGTGCTTGCATGCTGTCTCTCTCTCTTTCTCTCTCTCCTCTCTCAAATACAATCTTTAAAAAAGTACTTTGAAGAATCATGTACAGAGGACCTGAGGTGAGGTGGGAGATTCAGGGGCAAAATGAATAGAAATAGGTGAATTTAAAAATACAGGTTCTGCAAACTCTTCCAGAAAATAGGAGAGGAAAAAATACTCTACAACTCATTTTGTGAGGCCAGAATTACCTGATACCTCAACCAGAAACAGACATTACAAGAACACTACTGAACAAAATCCTCATAAATATATGTCAAATCCTCAAGAAAATATTATTAAATTGAATCCAGTAATACATTAAAAAATGATAATACATCAGAGCCAGCAATAAAATAAGATGCATCATAGGTATGCAAAATTGGTTTCTCATTTGTTCTTTTTAAGATTTTATTTATTTATTCATGGGAGACAGAGAGAAAGAGGCTCCATGCAGGGAGCCTGATGTGGGACTCGATCCCAGGTCTCCAGGATCAGGCCCTGGGCTGAAGACAGCACTAAACCACTGAGCCACCCGGACTGCCCTGGTTTCTCATTTGAAAATCAGCGAATGTAATTTACCATATCAACAAGCTTAAAAGGAAAAATCATGAGACGCCTGGGTGGTTCAGTCAGTTAAGCATCCAACTCTTGACTTCAGCTCAGGTCATGATCTCAGGGTAGTGAGATTTGAGCTTCCTGTCAGGCTCCACACTGGGCATGGAGCCTGCTTAGGATTATTTCTCTCCCTCTCCCCCACTCCTGCCTCCCTCTCCAAAATAATAATTAATTAACTAATTAATTAATTAAAAAAAGAAAAACCATACCATCATCTGAAAAGATGCAAGGAAAAAAAATATTTTGTAAAGTCCAAAATGCATTCATAATAGAAACTTTAAATAAACTAGCAATAGAAGGAAATATCCAAACCTAACAAAGGGCATCCACAGAAGCCTACCATTAACATCATACTTAATGGCGAAATAATGAATGCTTTATCCCTAAGGTTGGGAATAGGGCAGGGTTGTCTGCTCTTGCCATTTCTAGTCTAAGTTATACTGGCAGTCCTAGCCACTGCAGTAAGACAAATTAAATAAGAGTCATATATTTTGTTTTTTTCCTTAGGTAAGCTCTACAGCCAACATGGGGCTCAAACTCACTACTTCAAGATTAAGTTGTCTGCTCTACAGACTGACTCATCTAGGTGCCCCAATTTTTCTTTTTTTCCTTTCTTTTTTTTTTTTTTAAAGTAATCTCTACACCCAACATAGGGCTTGAACTCATGACTTCTAGAGCAAGAGGAGCACACCCTACTGAGTGAACCAGCCAGGTGCCCCTAAGAGTCATATATTTCAGAAAGGAAGAAGTCAAATTATCTTTATTGTAGAAAACATGATCATCTACATAGAAAATCCCAAGTATCTGTAACAATTATTGAACTGCCATGTGCATTCAACAAAGTCAAAGGATACAAACTCAATATAAAAAATGAATTATATTTCTATGTACTATCCGTGAACAATTGGAAATTGACATTAAAAAATACCATTTATGATAGCATCAAAATTAAGTTTTCAAAGATAAATTTGAAAGCTATATATACGACCTGTGAGCTATATATTCCTGGAAAAAAAACAAATAGAGAAGGCCTGTAGTTATACACTATATTTATGAATTGGAAGCCTCAATATTTTTAAGATATCAGTTCTTCCCCAATTTGATCAATAGTTTCAATGAATCCCAATAAAAATCCTAGAGGCTGTTCTTTTCTAGGAATTGAAAAGCAGATCCTATAATTTATATGGAATGCCAAACATCTAGATATCCAAAACAATTTTGAAAAGGAGTAAAGGTATGGGATCCATTAATACCTGATTTCAACACTTAATGTAAAGTTACAGTAATAGAGTATGGTATTAGAGTAATAATAGACATGTACATCAATAGAGAGCTCAGGAATAGATGCACATATATGTGGTCAATTGATTTTTGACAAAGGTACTAAGGTAATTGAAGGAAAGAAAGTATTGATTTTGTAGTAAGTGGTGCTTCTTAAAAGAACAATTGGAATAATTAGACATCTGCATGCAGGAAAAAAAAAAGAACCTCAACCCTTACCTTGCCTCATACACAGAAACTAATCTGAAGTGGGTCATAGCCCCAATTTTATGAACGAAAACTCTAAAGAACTTAATAAAAATGAACAAATCCCCTTTTAAAGGCACAATTAAGTAAAAGAAAAGGAAAACCACAAACTGGAGAAAATGTTTTCAAAACACATGTCTGACAAAGGACTTGTATCCTAAATATAAGGGCACTTAATAAGTCAATAATAGAAAGGCAAACCATCCAAAAAACCTAGAAAAGATTTTAACATACATTTCACCAAAAGAAGACATGAATGGCAGATAAGTATATGAAAAGGCACTCAACATCATTAGTATTTAGGAAAATGCAAATTAAAATTACAATAAGATTGACAATAGCAAATGTATATAAGAATGTGGTACAATTAGAAATCCCATCCATTGCTGATGTGAACATAGAAGGGTTTAGCCTCTTGAAAAACAGTTCAGTAGCTTTTTGTACAATTCACATTCACTCACCATACAATCCATTGTACCTTTCCTGGGTATTTTCCTATAAATATCTGCAGGCACATGTTTACAACAGCTTTATTCATAAAAGCCACAAATCAAATGTTCATCAACTGCTGAGCAGGTAAACAAGTTTTGGTATATCTACAAATGTGAATTCCATCCACAATGGTATTCTATTCAGCAATAAAAAAAAGAATGAATTATTGATATTTGCAACACCATAGATGAATTCTTTTTTTAGTTTTTTTAACCATAGATGAATTCTAAAAGCATTGTGCTAAGTCAAACAAGACAGAGACAAAAGATTACATACTGTATGATTCCATTTATATGGTATTCTAGAAAAGGCAATACTTTGTATTTGCCAGGGATTAGTGGGTCAAGAGGAAGAGATTCACTGCAAAAGAGCAGGAGGAAAATTTTGGGGGGTTATAATATACTGTATCTTGCATGATAGTGGCTATGGAAATGTATACATTAATCAAAACTCATCCAACTCTACACTTTAAAAAGGTAAATTTTATTATATATAAATTACTTCTCAATAAATCTAACTTTTAAAAAATAGTTAAGTACAGGTTTCTGCTTGTCAATCAACTAAAATGTAGCCCAACTGGCTTGTCTTACAAGTTAATGAAAGCATAACCCCAGTTCCTTTCACTTTCTTCAGCCCGCTGTTGGAAATCAAGTAAAATACTTCTTTTTATTTTTTTAATTTAATTTTTATATTTTTTTAAGATTTTTTTTTTATTTATTCATGAGAGACACAGAGAGAGAGGGAGAGAGAGGCAGAGATACAGGCAGAGAGAGAAGCAGGCTCCATGCAGGGAGCCCGACTTTGGACTCAATCCCGGGCCTCCAGGATCACACCCTGGGCCAAAGTCAGGCGCTAAACCACTGAGCCACCCAGGCATCCCAAATACTTCTTTTTTAGTTCTTGTCTGCTTTCTTCTTCTACTTCCATCTCCACCTCTGGCCTAAGCTGTAACTTACACCTCTCTCAAAGAGAAGGAATGATGATAGAGTTCTGCTCATTCACTTAGCTAGGCAGGACAGTGACCTGTTAAATGACTGAGAAATCCCATCCACCCCCATGTTCCATCTCTATTAGAAAAATGGCTTGGGGTTTTACTGGAACATGTCATTGTGTCAGTTCAAACCCATAGAATGATAACTCTTTTAAAGAATGAAAGAAATAGGAAAAAAGAGAAGAAAAAAGAAAAGAATGAAAGACCATAATCTTACTGAAAATAAAAGGGGCTTTGGAGAATTCTAGTTTTGGGTCTGTTGCTTACTGATGTCAACTTTGAGCAATATTTTAAGCCTTTTTTTTTTAAAGATTTTATTCATTTATTCATGAGAGACACAGAGAGAGAGAGAGAGAGAGAGAGAGAGAGAGAGAGAGAGAGGAAGAGACACAGGCAAAAGGAGAAGCAGGCTCCCTGCAGGGGGCCCAAAGGGGACTTGATCCCATGACCCCAGGATCATGCCCCGAGCCAAAGGCAGACGCTCAACTACTGAGCCACCCAATCACCCCTATTTTAAGCCTTCTGAGCCTTGTTTTTCTTTTTTGTAAACAGGGAAATAATACTTGCCTTGAGAAGGGGTTTAAAGATTAAATGAGACTTATGTTAATATGTCAAGAATCTAGCACATAGAATCTGTCAACCATCAATTGTTGTTGTCATTATCACTATTAATGATTTAATCAGGCTTGATAAAGAATGTTCTAAGAAGTCAAATGAAATGTATGGTTAGGCAAGAAAGGGATGAAACTGGAGTTAAGAAGGATATTTCATTTTATTTATACCCAAGCCCTGTTCTATGAAAAATTTAAGATAATTCAGAAAACATGTGCAAATAAAAGCATTAAAAATATACAATTTAAGGAGATGGTGACAAGGAAATTAGTAGAAAAATAGTAATATTAATACTAAGAAAAGCATATCTGAAGATCTTAATAGTTGCTATGGTGGGTTACAAATTTGGCATTGACCTGTTTTGATAATTCAATATAAAGAGGAAGATAACATTGAGCTTTAAGATTCACACTCTCCACTAGTTACCCATGTGCTAGGTGATGAGGAAGATGCATATTCTAAAGTCTTGATAGTTGCTCAAGTCACAAGGTTGGTTTTGAATTTTTGGCTAATTCATTGTAAAAAGGAAGATAGGCTAAGTTTCAAGATTCACACTTTCCACTAGCTACCAATAAAGTAAGTCATGGGTAGAAGTACCTACTTTTCTGACACCCAAGAGATGTCATAGAGAGGAAGCACAGTCATGGAGTGGATCGCTTCTCAACCATAGGTCCCCTCCCCCAATAAATTCAAAAGCGAGTCTCTTATAAAATCCTTCAGTGTAGGCCAAAGTACAGATCCACACTTCTACAAAAAGCTTGAGATCACATGGTCTAGTATAATCCTAAGGTAAGTTTTAAAAATATTTAGAGGAGTGTCTACCTTTCTTTTTAAGCCATCTCCTATGAATACATCTTGAAACTTTTGATAAGTGTTTCAGAGCAGGGAATTCAAAATTGTAATGTCTGGCAAGAATCTGAAAGGTGAATATTTTGAATGGTTAATTAAAGGAAAAGACAATCACTGGCTAAGAGTGGATTTAAGATCCTTTGAAAATTAAGGGGTCTAATCAAAACCCACCTCTGCATGGCAGTGAGAATAGAGACAAACTATGAACAGGGTCAAAAATACTCCTAAGAGACGGTTCTGAGGCCTGCTCTGACACACTGAGGAATAGGCAATTGAGATCCAGAGTTCTAAGCAATAGCATAAGGCCATAATGATTTTAGCCTGGAAAATTTTCAAAGCAGATGTTAGCAATCACCCACCATGGGCACTGAAAAAAATCTCAATAAAATACACATAGCATTTCTAATTTTAAGCACTGTAGGTTCTGGTCAAACACTTCAAGATGAATTAGTTGCAAATCAAATTCTCAGATAGTGAGATGATTTGACCAGTGGTAGGCAATTGTTGGATATAAGCCACATGAAATGCAGAGCACATCTGCCAAGGATCATGAATTTGGTTTAGAGAAATTGATCTTTCTTTCTGGTAACACTTAGATAACAGGGTCTACAAATATTTTTTGAGACCATTTCTAATATATGCTAGAAAAATCTTTGGAAGGAGCTGGTCTGGGTCATCTTGAGAGCAGCTCAGTCAAAGAGGGCTACCTGGAGGAGTGAGGAGACCCTAACAGAGAAGCAGACTAGGAAACTAGGAGCTGAAAGGATAGTTGTCAGGCAACTTCAGTCAGAGGAGATATCACCTAAGTCGAGATGTTCAGTGTTGACTGGTCTCAAAGAATCAAGACATTATATCCAAGAGAAATAAAGTGGGTACTAATGTTGCATCGCAACTATACCAATCGAAGTGGATGCTGTTGTATGCTGCTCAGATCCTTCTTTTAGGACCAAGACATTCATTGCCTGGCTCACAGTTGAGTCTTCCCCCAGGAAGTGCTCTTAGAAGAAGACTATGTCCTTTCCCTGGAGGCAGCCTGAACCCAACTTCCTGTATAAGCAGGGCTGGACCCGGTGGTTTACCTGAAGACCATTCCAGCTTCAGAACTCCGGGTGGGGTTGCCGAGACCTCTGTGACAACCACAGTTTACCTTCTCCCTCTGCACATGGACACAAAATGTGACGTAGAATTTTGAAGGGTCTCTATATCTCAATGATATGCTATATGTTATAATATACATATATACATATATGTATATTTGAGATACAATAACACAGATTCCATAACATAAAACTAACCATAAGCCATTTTAACGTGTACAGTTCCATGGAGTTAGTCATGATATGCAACCATGACTTCTAGCTAGTTACAAAGAATTTTCATTACCCCAAAAGTAAACTCTGTATCCATTAAGCAGTCATTCCCTATTCCCTCTTTCTCAGCTCTTGGCAACCACAGTATGCTCTCTGTCTTTTTTTTTTTTTTAAGATTTTATTTATTTATTCATGACAAACACACACACAGAGAGAGGCAGAGACACAGACAGAGGGAGAAGCAGGCTCCGTGCAGGGAGCCCGACATAGGACTCGATCCCGGGTCTCCACGATCACGCCCTGGGCTGAAGGCGGCGCCAAACTGCTAGGCCACCGGGGCTGCCCACTCTGTCTTTAGAGATACTATATATTCTGGATATTTCTTTTAAATGGAATCGTATAATATGTGACCTTTTGTGTCTAACCTTTTTCACATAGCATAATGTTTCTGAGGTTCATCTACACTGTGTCACATATCAGTATTCCATTCCTTTTATTGTATGAAAAATATTCCATTGTATGGATATTCCACATTTGTTTATCTACTCATTGGTTGATGGACATTTGGGTTTCCACTTTTTTGCTAATGTGAATAGTAATACTGTGAACATTTGGGTACAGTATTTGTTTGAATACCTGTTTTAATTTATTTGGGAAATATATCTAGGAGTAAAATTGCTGGATCATTTAGTAATTCTATGTTTAACTTCCTGAGGAATCACTAAACTGTTTTTTTCACAGTGGCTGCACCATTTTACATCCTGCCAGCAATGGACAAGCTTTCCAGTTTCTCCGTATCTTCACCAACTCTTGTTATTTTCTATTTTTATTATGGCCAAAACTGTGGGTATGAGGTAGTATTTCATTGGGTTTTGATGCAAATTTTTCTAATAACGGGTGATATTGAGCATCTTTTCATGTAGTTTTTGGCTATTGAGGGGTGGGGAATGTCTATTACAGTCCTCTGCCCACTTTTATTTTTAACTAAGCTATACACCCAACATGAGGCTTGAACTCACAACCCCAAGACCAAGAGTCACATGCTCTACCAACTGAACTAGCCAGGTGCTCCTCCTCTGCCCATTTTTAATTTGATTATTTGCCTTTTTGTTGTTGAACTACAGGAATTCATTTATTCTAGATAGTAGGCCTTTATCAGATATATGGTCTGTAAATATTTTCTCCCAATCTGTGGGTTGTCTTTTCACTTTCTTGATAGTGTCTTTTGATGCACAAAACTTTCATACAGTCTATTTTAAATTTTCTTTTTTGCTTGTGCTTTTGGTGTCATATCTAACAACCCATTGCTAAATCCAAGGTCATGAAGATTTATCCTCATATTTTCTTCTAAGAGTTTTATAGTTTTAACTCATATTTAGGTCTTTGATCCATTTTGAGTTAATTTTTGTATGTGGTATGAAATAAGGGTCCAACATCATTCTTTTTCATGTAGATATTCCATTCTCCCAGCACCATTTGTTGAAGAGACTGGACCATGTCTACTAGAGGATGTAACGAGGCAAAATTTTGAGTATGGTTGGATGTGTTCCTAGGCTAGAAGTTCCCACATTTTCTCAGTTTATCATGCTCCAATTTTCAGTAATTTTTTTCACGGTGCTCCTAGACCAAAACAAATTAATAATTTCATGTATTATAATGAGATCAGAAGGAAACATGAGCTTCTGATTGCTTCTGTCTCTCTCAGCAAAGGAAACAATATTTAGATGGAAAAGATTCAACTTATAGTAGTAGGTAAGCATGTATCAGTCAGGAGAGCCTGGATATGCTGCAGTGACAAACAACTCTAAAAAAATCAGTAGCTTACATAACAAAGGTCTGGCTCTTACTTATGCAAAGTCCTTTACAAGGTCAATTAATTTTCTAGGCAGCTGTCCTTTGTATATGGACTCAACATTCCAGGTTACTTTGGTGTGGCAGCACTGTGACATTGACACATACATCCATGCAAGGGATGAGGACCGTGGAGAACCTCACACACTCCTAAATGTTTCCATACAAAAGTGATAAACTTTATTTCACATTTCATTGGGCAAGTCACTTGCTTATAGGAAGTGGAAGGGGTCAACTTCCTGAGCACATGGAAGAAGAGGACTTAGAATAGCAGTGAGCAGCAGTAATGCCCAGCATAAGTTATCTTTATCTTCTTTCTCAGTTTTGCTACAAACTTGCATTTACCAACACTTGGAATAATTTTTTAGGTCACATACAAAAAGAGATACAGTAAACAAAGGATTCTAATTCATCTCTTTACTCTCCAGTGGCAGAAACTTGTCCTAGAGCCTGTGTAGTTTGATGACTCTCCAGTCAGTCCTCCCTTGTCATCATGGTTAGGCGGGTAGAATGAAGGATGCTCCCCAGACCACATCAGGGTGAAGGCAGAAGGACCCTGGGGCAAGAAATGGATTTGAGGAGCTTAAAGGCAGAACACATGGCCAGCAACAGACAGCAGGTTCTTGCCAACAGACTAGGTGCTTTCCTATTGTCTGTTCCCTGGGGATTTAAGTGTTTTGCCTGGGCTAAACAATGGAAACTGCTGTGTTGCTAGGTTTCCCAGTAGCTGCTCAATGGGTAAGCAGAGAAGCCAAATTTATGGGCAGTCCCCTTAGAGTTATAATAAACATTAATAATCCTTTAACCACTGTAAGATCCTTTTATAACTATAAACAGTGAAGAACATTTGAAACTGCAAATCTCTCTCCAATGCTTTGTCCACTTCCTGATAAACTGGTGCCTCAAAAGCTTTGTGTAGTCCCCACTGTGTCTGATTTCACATCCTGTAGGAGCGTGGAGCCTGGAGTGGATTGGACTTTGAACAAGGCTATCGATCAAGTAAGCAGGGATCTTGAGTCTCCCTTTAGCAGTAATCCTGAAGGCCATTGAAGATCCTCTAGGTATCCTAGAACTGGTGTTTTGGAGTATTTGGGTTTACAATAGGTCACTACCAACACTTTAATTCCTGGCATAAATTTTGATATATATCACTGCTGTTCTATCAACAGCAACAGTCCTGCTCAGAGTAAAGAAATCCCAACTGAACTGGAATGCCCTTGCCTTAAATGCAGATGTTGCCAATGTTGAGAAAGATGGAGCAAGTGAAAGGAAATTGTTTCCATTTTTCTCTAAGCTTTCCTTCATGTACGACCCACCAATTAACAGACTGGATGGATCAAAGACTGGCTACCTTTCTGAGAAAATTCAGAACTGAATTATAATTCCAAATCAAGGTGGAAAATGTGGCTCCTCTGCTGACTCAGCTGGTGGACTTCTACCCCGTGGTCCCATGTTTCTTTAGCAGTTTCATAGCAGTTCTTATGCTGTCAGCGCAGTGGAGGTTTTGGTGCACACATTTCTTGGATGTGATACAAGAAAAGAGCCTAGGATTATTTTTATAAGTGTTGGTTCCATAAATTAGAACAGATAATCCTCCCTGGTGCCACTGTACAATTTACTCAAAGGAGACATATTTATGGAGCAGAGAATCCTTTAGAAAAATTGGCCCCTGCTTCCAAATAAATGATGTAGGCTTAACATCCAACAGCCAAATCCATAAACAGAAAGAATTGGGAGAGAATTCTAGAATAAATGGTTGAATTGAATTTAATTGTATCAGAAGATGTGTATGAGCAAGAATGGAAAGAAGGAGTAACATGTTGCAGAAAAAATGTTCGCGAGACTGCAGGCCTCTCCAGGCGCTAAGACTCAAGTTAAGCCAGTTTCTCATTTGGAGGATCTGTATTAAATTCATGCAGATTTCAGGTAGAGCTCTAGAGGGCAGCAAAGACGTGGTTTCCATGAAGAAGGTCACATTAAGAAACTCAAGGAATCAAAAAAAGAAAAAAGAAAAAAAAAGAAAAAAGAAAAGAAACTCAAGGAATCAACTTTTTTTGCATATGATGCCAATGTTATTTGTTTTTTGTGTTTGATGTCTGGGTTAAAATAGAATTTAGTTATTATAGAAATACAGAATTTCAGGGCTTAGAAGTCTTGTAGTGTTGTCAAGTTAGTTCAGTCCTCTTATTTACATAAAAGGAACGGCCCCGAGGGATTAGTGGTTTTTCTAAGATCATCTGGTTAGATAGTGGCAATGAAGACCCCACTCCATCCCCTCACACTCACACATGAACAAACTCTCTCCCACATTTAATCGAGGTTCTAGAAATTTTTCCTATCCTGAAATTATTTGGGCAATATGAAGGATTGAGTTCACACACTTAACTCATGTCCTATGTGTGGGGGGGGGCCGGGGGGGAGTGATTGGCATTCTTAAGTCTGAAGCTGGTGGTTTTTAAGTGCTGTAATTAAACTTGGACAGAGAGATTTTTCCAGAGCCGGATAGATTTAAAATTTCCTCAGGCAATACTTCCAGGCTTTGGACTCTAGGTGGCAACATAGGACTTTTGGTTTACTTTCTGGGAGCGGCTGCAACCAGAACAAATTCTGGAGGAAACCTGTCTTTGCAGTTCTTCTTGACCCCAGTAGACTAAAAGCACTTTCTCTTAGCTAAGCTAATGATCAGAACCTGGGTGCTCACTTCTTAGATGCTATAATTATTTTCACTACAAGCCTCTGACAATAACTATTATTTAACAGGTCATACTCTGTTATGTCATATGTTTGGCAGGGTCATATGGAGAGAGAAGAGCATTCTTACTGATTTTTAAACTTCCTAGCATTTATGCAGCTGCTGCCCCTCTTCTTCTCTGAGCCACCCCTGCCTCCTCTCCCTCACTCTCTCCAGCCCATTCACACTGTACATTTCTCCCTATGCCCTTACTTTACTCTGTGCAACTCCCCCCTCCCCTTTTTAATTCAGCAGAATCAGCTTTAAATGGTCATAAAGGACCATTCTGAAAGGAAAAAGGATTCAGGGGATAGCCTGGTAAATTCAGGAGAGAGAGGGTGACACTTCATGTATTCATTTTTGGAATCCATAGTATCACTAGAGCAGGGTTTCTCAGGAAATGGTCTAAAAACCACGTGAGATGTTTGTGAAAATGCAAGATTCTGACCACACTTGAGACCTACTGGGTCGCAGTCCCTAAGGGTGGGTCCTGGAATCTCTCTGTTGAGCTGCTACAAAGACTATGTTGTGAAACACAGCTGCAAAGGAGCTGCAGATCTTTTTTTTTTTTTTTAAGATTTTATTTATTTATTCATGAGAGACACAGAGAGAAAGAGAGGCAGAGACACAGGCAGAGGGAGAAGCAGGCTCCATTGCAGGAAGCCTGGGTCTCCAGGATCACACCCTGGGCTGAAGGTGGCGCTAAACCACTGAGCCGCCAGGACTGCCCTGCATATCTTTTTTTGATCAGCTGGTGGTGCTTTTTCCATCTCCCTCGAGGCCTGTGGTTTACTGGTCTGGTGTCTGATCCCACTGCTGAACTCAAAGCCTTAAGTTTCATGAATAAAGACAGCCACCCATCTTCCAGTGCCTGCTTGTTCCTCCTTTTCCCCTAACAGTGACCTGACTTGAGGTCCCCTAGGGACACACTGGAAAAGGGATATGGAATGGAAAGAACTTGAACTTTGGAGTTGTAGAGAACCATGATCGAATCTTGTCAAGTGATGTAGTCCACAGGGGCTTCAGTTTCATCAAATAACTACAATCAGACTATTAAGAGATAGCCTATTATTATTATTATTATTATTATTATTATTATTATTATATTTCATCTCTCCCTACTTAAAAATTTTAAAACATGATTTTAAATTATACGGTATACAAATATATTCTCTTCAGCATGGGACTTGAACTCATGACTGAGATCAAGACCTGAGTCTAGATCAAGAGTCAGATCTTGATCTGATCTCAGTTAACTGACTGAGCCACCCAGGAGCCCCTGCAAATATGTTCTCATTACAGAAACCCAAATGATACAGATGAGATTAAAGTATCCTATAATCTTTCCAACCTGAAGTCCCTGCCAAGTAGGATTGTGCTGCACACTGTTTTTGAAACGTGCTTTGATGATGCAATGTTAGTTTTTAGGAGTCTTTCCATACTGGTATTTTTAAATCCATTTTATTCTTTTAGACTGCTGTAGAACACAGTCTTTCCTCCAGGACTGTAGATTCTCAAGGAATTGTAACAGAGTTTTACATCCTTTTTTTTCACTTCACATATGTAAATATTTTCCTGTTTCACTATACATTCTTTAGAAAACATGATTTTTAATTATTTCATAGTTTTTCAGCATATAAATATACTAAAGTCAATTTAATAATTGATTTAATTATTCTACGACTGCTGGATATTCAGGTTGCTTTCACTTTTGATTATTGTTCCTATTAAATAATTAACTCAGTGCTTCCTTACATTACCCATTCTCATGGATCCCTTACTTAGGGATACACATATTTATATAATATATATTATAACCAAGGAATAAAGATCCTTGAGAAGTGGGTCAAGGCCAATTTATAGTTTCTGCATTTACTTTAGGCACAAACTGCTCTGTGAGCAAGAATGGGTGTTGCATTCTAACTTCTTTAGCTTCTGTTGAAACTCCACTCTTCTCAGCCAAATAACTGAAGCAAAATGAAGGTATCTTTCCAGAACTGTTTACTTTGAGCAGATGAGCATTTTCACAATTAGAAGGGAAGTTTGCAATCAGTTTCTTTAATGGAAAAGGCACTCTTATAGAATTAATCCATGCATGGCTCAGAGGAAGTAAGTCTCTTTGAAATTGATTGGATTAAAGCGCTCCTTAAAATCAGAAATACTTGGGTACTCATCTACTCTGCTGGGTGATTGACAGGGGTCTTCAAGCCATCATCCTTCATGGGAGGTACTTGGTGTAGAATTGTTGTGATTTCAGAGCCTGCTGGATTAGGACCAATTAAATCCATAAATAGAAATGAGCTGCCATTATTATCCCTAAAATGATACCCCAACATGCTCACCTGGCCCACTCCTAGGTCACGTGGGAGTTACAAACAGACATACTGCACTTGAAGGGGCATAGCTAAATGCAGATGCTGGGAGTAACCACCATGGCAAGGACGTGCTGAGTTTTAAGCAAAATATGAACTTGAGTAGCTATTTTGCTCCTCTAAAAATACAAGGGAAGAAGAAGATGTAGCCTCTATCCTTGATGTCATGTTAACCAAGTATTACTGCACTGCCAACAACATTTAAAGCACTAAACTAGAAGGCTTTACAGGTAAAATAAAATGCAACAGTGACTAATGGCAGTTGCAGATTTAAAGCAGCATTGAGGGGCACATGGGTGGCTCATTTGGTTGGGCGTCTGCCTTCAGCTCAGGTTGTGATCTCAGGGTCTTGGGATCAAGCCCCAGGTTGGGCTCCCTGCTTGGTAGGGAGCCTGCTTTTCCCTCTTCCTCTGCCCCTCCCCCTGCTTGTGCTCAGGCCCGCAGGCTTCTCTCTCTCTCTCTCTCTGTCTCTCATAAATAAATAAATAAAATATTTTAAAAATAAAATAAGACAATATTGAGAAATAAATGCAGATGATTACTCCACAAAAGTAATATGGATATTCCAAGTATTAAGTGTTTTCTCCTAGAATTATAATGCTCTTTGACTCAGAAAAATTCAGGTAATTGGGGGTTCTATTTAGGCTGTACAATTTTCATTATTTAACATCTGCTATCTTTGGGAGTGTGATTGGAAGGATGGTCCCATAGCTGAGAAGAAGTTGATCTCTCTCTGTTTCTTTGTGTGTGTGTGTGTGTGTGTGTGTCTTTCTCTTCCTTTCCCTCTGCTCCTTGCCAGAAGGAGAAAGAAAATTAGGAGTCTGGATTTATACAGCACTGTCCATCATTTGTGGCATCTGTGATTTCTTAGTACCTTCCATGATGCTGGGAACAGGAACTGCTGTCTCCATCTCACTGAGAGAAAGTGAGTCAGGAGAGGTTGAATGGCCTACTGGCCACCCAGCAAGACTGCAGGACTAGGACACAGGGCTTTAGAATTCCAGAGCACTCCTCCTTCCTCTTTGCCACTCTTTTACATTTTGGATTGAATGCTTGCTTGCTTGCTTGCTTGCTTGCTCTCTGGTTAAAAATAATTTCTTTCACTTCTTTCTAACCACCTAACCTTCAGCCATCTCTTGGGCAGAACTTTGTTCTCAGGCATTCACTTCTAACTCCACAGGGCGATAAGACACTGGGTCTCCAGGGAGTCTGTGCTGGGAGCCCAAGGGTGAAAGGTCATCCCCCTCACCAGCCACTGTTCTTCCTTTGGTGAGTTGTCAGGCAGCCTCTCAACCATTGATCAATCAACCCCGACCACAGCCTGCCTTCCATGCAGCCATCACAGATTCTGTCAAACTGGCATCTTCCTCCCCAACCCAGCCGGCCTCTCCCATCACCTCTGCATCTTCTCCACCATTCTCTATCTTATCTTTATCCTTTCAACTCCTTGATCCTTGCAGCTCCATTGACTCTAACCTCAGGAATTAGTCATCACCCTGTGCTGACTTGGAGAGGTTTCTGTGAATTTGCACTCAGCACCTCATCTAGAGCAATCAAATCACCCAGAAATGTGTTTTGTGCATGTGAGATAAATAGTGGATTAATCAATAGGTAAAGACTAGAGGCTTTGTTAGAGCTTTGTTAGAGGAAATGTGGAACTCATCTGATTCAATTAATTCATTTTTATAAATGAAGAAACTTAAAAAGAGACTAAATGGCTCTCTTGGGTTATATAATTACTGACACAAATACCATTAACCAGATCTTCTAACACCCAAATTGCTCTTTTCCCTTAGGAAACCATCCAGCTTCTGCTTATTATAACTCTTATTCTATACTCGTCCAATTCCGTTCATGTTTTATGTTAGAGATAATGATATATTTTTCATTTAATTAAGAATTTACATATTATCTCTCAATCTTACTCATTGTTGGTAATAATGTGTTACATCCGTTAAGTGAAAATCAAGGACAACTGACCTAGAAATTAATTTGCTGGATTTTAGCCACCTACAAAATTCAGATGGATACAATATCTGATGTCATAGTAAATGAACACTTGTTCCCATTCATCTATAATTTTTATTGTTTCCTTCCTTACATTTTAGGAAACTTTTTTCTGGTTGTGTTACATCCCATGAGTATTTTTAAAACTTAATCTTTTTTCCTAAATATTAAAGTAATACATGCTCAAGGTGTAAAACTCGGGAAGTAAGGGAACTTAAAAAGAAAAAAATAATAATTACCCAATTCATCAATCAGACATAATCATTGTTAATGGTTTAGCATATTTCCTTCTAATTTTCATACACTTTTTACATTGTTGAAATCATGCCGTTTATAGAGTTATATATTCTAGAGTGTTTGCTTGCTTAACATATCATGAGCCTTTACTGTGTCATTAGAAATTCTTTGTACACACGATATAAATAGCTGCTTATAATCCATCATCTGATACGAACACAGTCCTCCTAACTGCGCCCCTAACTCTGGGCCCTTAGGTCACTTGCAACTTTCCATTTCTTGAGACAATGCTTCAGTAATACTTATGCATACATATTTCTATATATTTCTGATCTTTCCTTGGAAAAAAAAAACCCTGACAGTAAATGAGTCAAAAGCTATTTATATTTTTAAGGTTTTTATACCTTAAAACCTTACCCAGTTGCTAGGTAGGCAATGCCAACTGACACACCTACCAATAGGCTTCATAGTAACCCTTTTTAAAATATTTTTCCAAAAATAGTATCTCATTTTTATCATCAATTCCGGTTTTGACTGGCTCATGGTTTAAAAGTTACTGCCAAACACTAGTTCCAAATCAAAATTGCAAACCAGATTCACACCCCCTCTGTGAAATGTTTCCTTAGATTTGTTAGTGCTCCATTTGAGTTAGTCCTGTCCCCACCGTGGCACTACAAAGGGAAGTTGGCAACTCTTTTTTATTTGCTTTCTATGTGTATTTTACTGTGTTAAATGTATTTGAAAGCAACAGACAGTGGATCATGCTCTAGAAAGCAGAGGCACAAGAGTTTCTACCCTCAAGTTGTCTTTGCTATGGACTGAGAGATAGTCACAAAAGCCAGCAGGAAGCACAGAGTGATTGCTGCTGCAGTAAAGGATGTCCCCATAGGGTGTGTGGATGCCCAGACCAGGCACGCAGAGCTCAGCCCCTTGAGGTATGGGCAGCTTTTAAGGAGAAACAGCACTCAAGCTGCATATTCAAGGGTGAGGAATATGCCAGAGAGAAGACCTGAGTTGACAACAGTCTGCGCAAAGGGAGCATATGGACCAAACTGCACACTGTAGAGGTCTGCCTTGGGCTCTAGCCCCTTTGGAGACTTGTGACCTTGGAACAGTTATTGAATTTCTCTGTACTTTAGATTCTTCATCTACTAAAATACTACTTCAGAGAGCTGTGAGGAATAATGGAGATAACTCAGGCTAAGTGCTTACTTAGTCAACAGCTTGGTACATGGTAAGAGCTCCAAAGGTGTCAGATAGCACCATTGCCATCATTGTCATCATCATCACTGCTGGAGCACTGAATTCCCATGAGAAAGGGGTGGGAGATGTGGGCTTGGCAGGAGAAGGTTCAGTGCATGAAGGCCTTCTGTAACCTTCTGAGAAGGAGATGCCTTGCCCTAATATCCATCATGCCCTTTGAAGTGCTTGCAGTTTTGGAGTTAACTGTCTCAAGGCAGGAGGCTGAACTGATAATCTCAGATTCCTTCCAGCTCTGAGACGTGATTCCCACCAAAGAGCAAACAGTTTCAATCTTGGGCAGTCTGTCTTATAGAACACAACTCCTTCCTTTTAGCTTCGTGCCAATGACTGAAGGAAGGTATCTTCCCCACATTCTGGATTTGTAATGGTTAACTCCCACCTAGTGTGAGTAATTCTTGTATTGATATCAAACTTTTTAGTTTGAGAATAAATTCCCGGGAGGGGGGAGGTATATATAATACGGGTTTTTGTTTTGTTTTTAAAGATTTTATTTATTTATTCATTAGAGACACACAGAGAGAGGCAGAGACATAGGCAGAGGGAGAAGCAGGCTCCTTGCAGGGAGCCTGATGCAGAACTCGATCCCAGGACCCCGGGACCAAGCCCTGAGTGGAAGGCTGATGCTCAACGCTTGAGCCACCCAGGGGTACCGGGGGGAAGCATATAAAAGGACTCCCAGGCAAAAGAAAAAGATCTTTGAAATTTTCATCCCTCATGGGGTTGATTTTACTGGAAGGGAATGTGAAACAAAATGGACTAATTTTGTTCAGTGAATACTCTGCTCCCTTTCCCTCTTTTCTCTAGCAGCTTACAACACTGCCGCAGGGGACAGCTGGACCACGGCAGCCTGCCTCCCAGGTTGGGCTCATTTCTGCCTACCTGGTTAGCACATGAAGCCAGCCCAGTTGCTGCTCCCTGCCCCCTCACTCCTACCTCTCTGCCTCCTGTCCTCAACTTCACACTCCTCAGCTATGCTCAGCTTCTATGAAGGCAAACATGTCTCTAGAGATGCATTGCATTCTCCTTGGACAGACAGGCTGGGAGAAAGGAAATAACTATGCCTCTTAGTTTGCACCAGTTATCCTGGCATAAACATCACAGAGCCTCTTTTCCCTCTCAAAAGTGTCCTGTTTGGATAATATGTTATATGCCAACTCTATGGTCACACGTATAAAACTCTATGGTCACACGTATACTAAACATTTACCCTAGTGAGGGGAGGGACTGGGTCGTTTTTTATCATGAAACCTCCAGCACAGAGCCACAAAAAAGGCAGCTGGTAGTCTCCTGTACCCTCCATAGTTTAACCCGGAATAACACCCCTGCCCCTTTAAAGGCTCTGGAATCCCAGCATCAGGTTTTACATCTGTAAAGTGGAAACAATAATACTCAACTTCTGGAACTGCAAACAAAACAAAGCCACTACTGATTTTACATTCTGGAAACTGTAAAACATTATAGAAATGTTGTGGTACAGAACTTAGCACAGCAATTGTCACATGGTAAGCAACTCATAAATGCTTGTTGGTTGAGTGAATAGATGAATAAACTAGTCATAATAAATTAACAGCCTTCAGTAGGGAAATGATCGATTCTCCTAAAATTGGAATGTTCTACTTAGCAATCAAAACTGATTTAAAATCTAACCCTAAAACTAATCTGTAGATAAGATAGCAGAATGAACCCCTCCCATAGACTTGCTGTGAGGACCAGGAAGGAAATAAGTAATCGAGAAATATTAGGGCAAATGAAGCTGAAGCACAGCTAAATGTGACACTAGGTGGCAGGTTCCTATAAGTTGGCCCTTGCTGTAACTTCAGGACTGCCAAGTGACGAGAGAGGTAGGACCTACCCTATCTAATTTTCTGGTAAAGCTCATAATCTGTAGACAATACCAAGCCAAGATGGTGATTCAAGCTGAATTTCTTGATTCTTGTTTAACTTGGGAGCATAACGAGGGAAATGCATTGCTTCTACCAGTGTGGAAATGCCACTGCCTGGTGCACTTTTATGACCTGACTGGTCCCTCACTAATGACACTGACTGGTACCATAAAATGCTAATTCATCTTCTTTTCTGATTGGAAAGGGAAAGTTCAATTAGAAAACAAAGCACTGAGGTGAATTTGTTTTCAGCCTGGGTGTTAGAATGCATGCTTCTGGAATCATTGAAGTCTGACTTCAATATCGGATTTTATTTTATTTTTTTAAGATTTTGTTTATTTATTCATGAGAGACACAGAAAAAGAGGCAGAGACACAGGCAGAGGGAGTAGAAGCAGGCTCCATGCAAGGAGCCCAATGCAGGATTCGATCCCTGGACTCCAGGATCACGCCCTGAGCCAAAGGCAGACACTCAACCGCTGAGCTACCAGGTGTCCCAGATTTGATTTTAGTAGAACTAAAAAGGAGATCCTGACAAAGACAGGAATCTCAACTAATAAGCACTAAATACTGATTCTACATATTTCTCCTAACTGTGGAACTGGCCCCGGCCCAGTCATTTGGTATTTTGTGGCATTTGAGCCCCACATAACTTATAAAGGCTATGGGATCTTTTATTGAGTGATAGGATGTTGGAGGTGTACAAAGCATGCCTTTTCCTTTATTTTATTATATATATATTTTAAAGATTTTATTTATTTATTCATGAGGGACACAGAGAGAGAGAGAGAGAGAGAGAGGCAGAGGCAGGGAGAAAGGCTCCATACAGGGAGCCCGACGTGGGAATCGATCTGGGGTCTCCAGGATCACGCCCTGGGCCAAAGGCAGGCACTAAACCACTGCGCCACCCAGGGATCCCATGCCCTTTCCTTTAAAGGCAAAATTTTTAACTTGGAAAAATTGAAACTCACTCAGCTCATCAATGAGTGCATTTCCCATTTATTTACACTTATCAGATGTAGTCCCCTCTGAACATCAATTACCGGAGATTGGATGAGGTCTTAGAGCCCTGTGGACACTGTTGGTACCACAAGGATAGCAAAAGAAGACCATTTCCTCAACAACTCGCTGCCCAAGTGGGCTAACAGGACACATACATGGGAAATAAGTAGTGACATGAGGTGAAAATGACAACCATTCCATTACTTTGGGAATCCTTGTGAGAAGTAGAGAAATGAAATGATAAAAGATAGAGAGGCAAAACCCCACCCAAACAAGCTGAGCAAAGATACAGTATTTGGGGGCCATGATAGTTGCAAATTTATGCATGGGTTTTCAGTAGTTCTTTCCTGCTTGGTAAATACCATTAAATATGCCCCATTGTGGGACAGGCCCCTTACCTGCCCCTTCATCTCAGTTCTGATGATGTCATTCACATTTTTGGTCTTGCTCACGGAAGTCTATTACCAACTCCTGTGCCTGGGCTAGGATTCCAGGGGCTTGTCACTGGGTGCTGTGCTATAGGTTGGCAAATCAAACTCCAATAAAAAAAAAATATACAAAAAAAAAAAAAAGGATTCCAGGGCTTGTTTCCTCACATCTGAATCACTGTGGCACCCTGATTTCTCTGGCTTTGATTTTGTCAGGGGGCACATTGATAGGATCTTTTAAGAGATGATTTTTACTCCCCCACCCCAATCATTTCAGGTTTCCAAGTTCCTACCCAAGTCATTTGGGCAAAGCATCTTCCTAGGAACCAGAAGCCACTTAGTAAAAGTATAGCAACATGACAAAACCAGCAGAGCTGATGCAGCACAGGAAGCATTCCTGGAAGGTCTGCAAGTATGAGACACAGTCAAGGAAGTTACAGCATGTAGCTAAGCGCACAGTGAAACCCTCCAAAGATACATGGCAAAGACACAAGCTTTAGAGACAGGAAAGTTTGGATCTGTATCCTGGTTCTGCCATGTAATAAAATGGGAGTGTCAAAAAAATAACTCCCAGGGTTATGAGGTCTGACTGAGCTACCTTTTATAAAGTGTTTAGCACTGTGCTTGGCATATTGTAGCTTCTTTTCTGGAAGTGTGGAAAGAACTGCATAAAGGACACATTAACTCAATGGAGAGCTGAAGAAAGAGATTTAATCCACCCAGGGAGACTCAACTGAATAAATATTTCTTGAATATACTATATGATATATTATATATCACATGTGAATTCTTAATTTTTCAAATAATATCATACTTTGTCTATGATGCCAAAACCATGCAAAATACAAATTACTCTTGGAGTAAGCATAAGTCAGATATTTCAGGCTGCTTTAGAGCTCAGAGACATTACTTTGCATAGTTGTTCTCTGTATAGTAGGTTGAATTGTGTCCTCCCGGAAGATAGGTTTCAACCTTGGGTACCTGTGAATGTGACATTATTTGGAAATAAGGTCTTTGCAGATGTCATTAAGAGGAGGTCATTTGGGGCCTAAATCCAATAGCTGGTGTCCTTCTAGGAAGAAAAGAAGACACACAGAAACACAGACACACAAGCAAGAAGGCCGCAGAGGCAGGCTGGAGAGCTATACTGCAAGTCAGTGACCATCACCAGATACTGGGAAGAGACAAGGAAAGATCCTTCCCCAGAGCCCTCGGAGGGAGTGTGGCCCTGCTGGCACCTTCTAGTCTCCAGATCTTTGAAAGAATACATTTCTGCTGTTTTTAGGCACTGAGATTATGATGATTGTTTATGGCAGCCCTAGAAAATGAATACATGAGGGTATACTGAGTGGAAGTTTGAATGCCCACATTTTATCACTTGTTCCCATACAAGCAGAAGTTAGATTTTTTAACAAGAGAACTGTTCCTTAGTACACGTGCAAGCATACCCATTTAATAATCCTATACCTTAAAAAATAATGATATATTATTGAAAAAATATGTGTATATCAAATTGTAGCACGTAAAAAATAACATGCTAAATACCCTGAAAGTATTTACCACTAAAAACTCACGAACAGTGAAAACGGCAGGGAGGCAATTCATCTCTACATAGCAAATTTTCAGGAGTAAAAGTAGCAGAGTAGTGTGACCTCTTTTATTAGTTCTAAGCCAGCCACATTTACTTTAAAACTTTTGCTCTTTTTCTTACTAAATTAGCAATTATCTGGACCTGCTAAAATTCACAAAATTAAGTACCATTTTGAACAGTGCCATTTTTCCCTATTAGATAAAAACTTAGCATGAAACTCTAAGCCTGAGAAAGTTCAGGTTGCCTTTTATTTACAGTCTTTATCAAGCAAATAATATTCATATTTTGAATTATGCAAATAAGCATTTACATGATAAATCGTAATTGCTCTCAGACAGCTGTTTATAATTGGGTAAATGAGACACACTTTTAAATTGTCTAAATACATACTTACCCATGTTTACATATTTATACACTAGACTGTAACTGTTCTGAATCAGCTGTTAGCATCTATTGTGCCTTGTACAGACCAAGGGAAGAGAACTTTTCACAAAAACAGCAAAATCCCTCTTAACTTGCTCTAAAATGAGAAGGATTTGGTAAGATTACCAAATAAGGGGTGACCTCTCTCAGCATATCCCTTGCCTGTGGCATTCCACAGTACTTTAAGCAGGAAATGATTTTATATCACTTTGGTTGGCTGGGGAATTAATCCTGATTCATATTCTTATCTGATTGGGTATACCAGCAGCATAGAAACATGTTCCTTCAAATGGAATGTTTTTATACCTTAAAAGTTCAACTGTTTACCCCTGTGTTATGTCAATCAAAAAATAGCAACAAGTATTTCTTTTGAAAATACAGAAGAAAATGTAGAGCACTAGTGCCTAATTCTAGCACCTAGAATTAGCCTGTCTGAAATGTTCAGAAAGCAATTAAAAGAAAAAGCAGATGGTCCTGACTACAAGAGCTAAGGGAACTTAGAAAACAAAAGAAGGGGTAGGATGCACGGTCTTAGGCAAAGCGGATTGGGTTTTGAGGACTCAGGGAGCTAGCTCACTTGTTGTAGAGTGAGGACTGTGGGGTTGCTGTGAGGCAGGCCTGGAGGAGGATGGCAGGGCCTGTGGAATCCAACACACAACCCTCTTCCCACCACATTCACGAGGGCCCCTCCCTTGCCTCCCCAACACACATACCTTTCCCAGGAAATCCAAAAGACTTGCTGTGACCATTCCCTCCTCTCCATTTTTCCCAGTAGGCAAAGAATCCTCCCCTGACCCTGGCCTTTAAAAAAAAAAAAAGCTTTATGCATTTCCCTTTGCTTTCTTAAAGCAGTCAATTTTTGCCTTGTTCTGCTTCTCTCTAGGCAAATGCATTTGTTTCTAATTCATCTGACCCCATTCTTACCTGGCTTTTTATATGTATGAGAGAGAGAAAGAGAGAGAGACAACTTTTCCAAGATGCTCCGGCTGAATCAAGAGGATTCAAATGCTACTTCAGGGATTCACACACCAGGACGAATGGATCCTGAAGCAGAGAGACTGGGCAGGGGGAGGGGGGACCACCTTGAGGCAGCTGTAAAGTCCCCAAGAAATGGAAACATTAGAGCTGGGGAGGCTGAGCCTCTATCCTGCCATTAAGTGCAAAAAGAGCCTTTGCACTGCAAGGGGAGATTTAGCCATAGCTGCAAGTAGGCTGAGGCCAGAGCTCTGAGACTGGAGGGTCTGGGTAATGCTGCTGAGTTTAAGGAGATCTCTTCTACAGGCAAATTCTTCCTAACTCTGTTAGGAGAAAAAAATGCTACTTCAGGGACTGGTAGTGCAGGGCGTGGTAAAGTAGAAAGATTCCTACATTAGGAAAATCTGATCTTGAAGCCAAACTGTGAAATGCTGGCAAGTCACTCAAACTCTATCTGTGCCTTGGTTTCTTCTTCTTTGGACTGGATCAAGTTCAACTGAGCTCTGTGACCGCTGATCCTACACTTATGATATCACAGACCCCAGCTGCCTTTGTGAGCTTTAGCTCAGCCTTGCCACCTCCCTGTCATACGTTATCATCATAGCTGGAATTGCCGTGATAAACACCTGCTCACTGTGGGCAAGCACCGCACCACACTCTTTCCGTGAGATATCTCATTAATCCTCACAACACCCAGATCAATGATTATTTCTATTTTATAGATGAGAAAACTGTGACTCCAAGAAATCACAAAAGTAGATCTAGGTCGCCCAGGTTTTTCAGAGAGCCAGACTTCAAACCCAGATCTGGTTGTCTGTCTGATCCCTGAATCTGGTGCCTGTTGGAAAGAAAAGCCAGATGTTCCTTCTGGACTCTGCCTTATGCTTGAGTAGATCAGCCTCGGTGTGATCTGAGTGCTTGGTGGTCATGACTTTACTCATATATTGGGGGATTACAATTTTCTCAAAAATGTCGTCCCTTGATGGACTTGAGTGCTACTCAAGTGGGTGGGTGGGTAGACTTGCGGTGGAGTGGGGAGGTGAAGGGGGTTTTATATTTGTGTAATTCAGTTGGCTCTAGTTAGTATTCAGTTGTTATCTTTGAAAGCCTTCTAAATCAACCCAGGAGTGTGACTACTGGCCACAGAAGCCAGAGCGCAGACCTCCTGCCATGTGGGGTACATTTGGAGGAAGAAAACTGGCAGTGGATACAAGCATGGCACAGAGCAGGAATAAGACAATGCCCCACCACCTAGGCTCCCTCCAGAGCAGGACGCTGGGTGGCTGCCCTGTCCCGCCCCTTCTCTGGCTCCAGGTCTGTCTGTCTCCAGAATTGACTCAGACCACCTTGGGTGGTCGCTCCCATGGCTATTATGCACGTGCAGCTTTCTGCCTATTGACATTAGGGGATGTGCCCCCACCTTCCCTTTGTTTCATCCTCCATTTAAGACACATTTGTTCTCGCTGGCTTTTAACTGGTTTTCGATCTATGTTCATTGCTAGGGTGAGTTATCTTTTTTAAAAAATGCAACTTGCAATGGGTTTCTGTGCTGTCCAATTAGCATTGTTAAGCTGTTTGGAAACAAATACAACTTAGAGCAGATGAAATCACACTCTGCTAGTCATGGAGATGCTGCTAAAAAGCATATCACAAGAGGATTCCTAGAAATTAGCCTTAGTTCCTGACAAGGACTTTGAAAATGCTGTAAGCCTTCAAGTCTTAATTGGTATCTGAACAAAACTACCCATTCTTCTCTACACTTCCCAGTGTGCTGCTCCAGAGGTGATCACATCAACTCCCTGCCACTGGCCTTCCTTTTACCAACTTCCAGGGTAAACCATAAGCTGGATAGAGATGGGTGATCACCAAGCTGAAACAGGCACTCACTCTCCAACTTTCTCTTACCTTCCTCCCTCCCTTCACAGAATCACTTTTATCTCCATTCAGTGCGGACACTTTGGATTCACTTAGAGACACTAACAGGTTTTCTCCCCTATTTCACCTGCCCCTTGGGATGCTCTTCTGACCAATGGGCTGATGGGAGAATCAGTTATCCCACCAGGATTTGAATAACAGAAAATCTCAACAATGGATAAGAGAGTGCATCATGAAGAGATACTCATATACTTTTCCTAATTGTTCTTTTTTTCCCCCTGATTGTTCTATAAAAGAAGTGATTAAGATGACAAATCATGAAAACTAGGTGGTTTTTATTTTTATTATAGAAAAAAATTTACTAGAGATGACCTGCTAATTATATTGTCTAGCTCCCCACATTCTAATATCTGAGCTTTCACAAAATTCATCATTTAATAGTCATTCTAATAACATGTAAGACATAGAATGTCTAACTTTAGGCACACATTATTTCTTTTATAACCCCTCCTTGAAACTGGTTTTACAGCCAATTCCTTTTGCTTAAGGAAAAAGTGTTTTTTCTTCCTTTTTCTTGTTAAGTAGTCAAAAACTAAAAAGCAACTAAATCCAATGTATAGCCAGCCATTTCTCTTCTCATGCTACCAACCATCCAAATGTACACATACTTCAGTGCCAAAGAAATGTTTCAACTATGTCTCCAAAAAAAAAAGAAAAGTGCACATCCTGATACCCTAACCATCCAGAAATATCTCAATCTCATTTTCATATACTGCCTTGATTTGAAGAGCTGAGAATGAAAATGAGCCATGGACACATGCTGTGTCAGACAGTCTTTACAATAGGTTCATGTGGACCATGGACAGAAGTCTGAAAACAGATTTGGTGGAAATTGTAGGGGATTGATCTGGGATAGGTTGTAAATTAAATGAGAACTTGACAAGTAGGTGGAATAAAAAACAAAAAACCAAGTTTTATAAAGCACTCAAATTCCTTCAGGTTCATATTACATTGCAAAATTTTTTAAGGATAAGCCAACAACAGTTTAGAATAGATCTTGTTAAACAGAAGAAACTTATTCAATAGGAGAAATTTTTTCTGTCACTTAATTGAAGGTCATAACCAATTAAAAAATACAAACATATTCATATATTATTCATATATGAAAGATGAGTCTCTCATCTTGGGGATACTCCAGCTATCATTTAAAAAGTCACCTAAGGGGAGCCCCCGTGGCCTAGCGGTTTAGGGCCGCCTTCAGCCTGGGGTGTGATCCTGGAGACCCAGGATGGAGTCCCATGTCGGGCTCGCTGCATGGAGCCTGCTTCTCCCTCTGCCTCTCTCTCTCTCTCTCTGTGTGTGTCTGTCATGAATAAATAAATAAAATCTTAAAATAAATAAATAAATAAATAAATAAATAAATAAAGTCACCTAAAAAAAGCACAGCTTTATCATACACAGTGGTGTTAAATACATAGCATACCTACATTAGTATCAGAATTCATTCAGATAAAGTCTTTTCTTACTTGTTTCCCAACTTGAAAAAGTCCAATTCATGGGTTCTAAGATTCAGAGCAAAGCAAATACTACAAGAAATTTCTCAAGAAATTCTCCATACACTGCTGTTGAGATAGAGCTAAACCTAAAATGCCCAGTGTTGAGTTTTGTCATTTATACATCCGTCTGATGGCTGTGGAGGTAGTTTCCATGGTAAGCTCCCTGTCTACAAGAAGCAGGGTGAGTGGAATGTCTCCTTCCAATGAAGAACTTTTCACTGACAGTGATAAAGGCCAAGAACCTCCTTCACACAAATGATTGAAAAACAGAACACGAAGGACATTTTTATTTTGTTTTGTTTCCTTTGTGTGGTATGTGACTTCAGTGCAAATACCCATTTAATCAAGAATACAAAGACAGCCACCTTTGCTAGCTAAGGGATTTCCAGAGACTGCAATAAACATAGCTCTTTTACTTTTTTTTTTTTTTTTTTTTTTTTTTGGTGAGGAGATTCCTGCAGGTTAATTCCTGCAGGTTATCATTTCATACTCTTGGTATAGTTACACACTTTTGCCTCCTTTTGGGAAGAAGATTTTTTTTTCCCAAAGAAACATTTAAAAGTAAACTCAATAGAATCTAGAAAAACTTGAATGCTTTAGAGGGTGAAGTTTCCTTATTGGGTTTTTTTAAAAAAAATTTTATTTTCTTACTGAGGTATGATTGACATATAACATTGTATTAGTTTTAGGTATACAACATAATGATTTGATAATTGTATATATTGCAAAATGTTTACCAGAATAAGTTTAATTAATATCCATTACCACACATAGGTACAGATTTTCCTTCTTGTGGTGAGAACTTTTTAAGATCTACTCTCTTAGCAGCTGTTAAGTATATCAAACAGTGTTGTTAATGATAGTCACCATGCTGTGCATTACATCCCCAGGACTTATTTATCTCATAACTGGAGGCTATTGTAATTAATTTTTAGAAATATAAATACTTTGGGAAAGCATATAGAAGGCACAGTTGACTGGGAATTTCTGGTTCATGCATTTTTTTCTCTCTGAGTCAATGAGATCAAATTGAACCCATTGCTAAGCCAGCCCAGACTCGCTTTCTCCTTCACCTCTTAATCATTCCTTTCTAATACCTTCTATTACAATGATCTTTCTTTCTCCTCTTTACATCCTCTTCATTCCCTCCCTCCCCCAATTTCTTCAATTCTAGGGATATCACAGTCTATCTGCCTTCAAGCCTCTCCTTAAGCTTTGCTTCTCCTAGGTAATCTACCCTGACTCAGGATGCAATAACAAATGCGAGTGTACATTGTAACATTCTCAAATGTATAAAATGTAAAGTGATATTTTATTACTAGTGCTGTCATCATCACTGTAAGAAGATGGACTATTTGATCCTTTAGATCTCTGACAGACTGTGGTCCCTGTCTTCAACAGATATTAACAAACACTTTTCTAGCCTAATAATTGGTTTAGTGCTTAAACTGCTGCCAAATAAGACAGAAATAATATCTGATTTTAAAAATACAACCCATTTAAAATCCAAAAGTTAACCTCAAAATAAAGGTATATAATATAGAGGCCTTGTTTTAATATTTGGGTAATTGAAGAAAAAATAATTAGTTTGAAATGAAATGCTCGTGGTTATATAAGTATGTACCGCAGGCAGGTCTGTGTGAGGTACTGGGGCAAGTATGAGAAAATATGTCCTGGAGTCACCCTACTCAGTCAGTGTCTATTTGTGACATTAAATGTGATGTAGGGCCTGGACCTTTATTATGTAAACATCAACTGGGATACTGGATCTTTGGGGGGGGGGATACTATTTTATATAAACTATTTATCAGTCAAGTAAAGGAGTATAAAGTAGTATCTTAAAAAAAAAAAAAAGATTAGACAAAAATGAAGTTCAGCTTTGAATAGTAAGATCTGTCACCCACTCCAAAATGTGTTATTATTTCTATCCCAACAACTTACATTCCATACTATCATTATATTATACCATTGTAAGGTATGGGAAAGACCAGAAATATTCAATTAACTAGTTTTAAAATTTTTAAAGTTATTTGCTGGCTGTTTAAGAAAGGGAAACCATAGATATTTCGTTAAAATACCTTTACTTTTTAATTCACTGAACCATATTACTCCCTATATTTTTTTTTTCACTATATACCTAAACAACTAGATACACATAGCAGGAGAGAAAAACTTTTTTCCTGGAGATCAACAATGACAACAAAAAAGTCCATGGAAAGTCAATATTTTAAGAAATTTAAGATGGGATCTTTCAAATCTTGTCGTTTATGTTAACCAATAAAATCCAAAGCCCATTTCAAAGATGTACTAAATCCCCAGCCTGAAAGTAATTGCCGTTCCTTGTCCCATGTGTGTATATATCATCAATACAACTAAGAATGAATTCAGTGAGGCCTGGACCACCGCCAAGCAATTGATTATTAGCCATTAAAAGGGAAATGTTTATTTATTCATGGCAACTAGTTGGCAGAAGGAAAGGCAAAGAGGTCTGATTTTAAATGCTACTGCTTCTTTCTATCCTAAGCCTGATCAAGATCATTCACCTCTTCTTGGAGGTATCAAAAGCCCATTTTTATTTTTCCTTTTGCTATTTTAACCAGAATAGTGATTTAAAAAAAAAAAAAAAAAAAGGAGCGGGGGGGGGGTGGGGGGGAGAGCAGTTGCTATGAGGCAAAGAAAAATGTCCTGGCAGTTGAGGGCCCTCCATCTATCAAGGGGAATTTGCAATGTTGCCTCTCTTCAATACTGTATAGATTCACAGGATTTTGTGAAACACTTAACCAAAATGGAAGGATTTAAAAACGGAATGCAAGATATAGATGCAATCATTTTTTAAAAATCAAGATACTTTAGTTTTATTTCAGAATTTTCTAGTCTTAAATTCTTAAGCACGCAGCCATGATGATCATCTTGGATAATACTTTTGAAAGGCAGATTAATGCAAACTGCTTAAATATATTCACTATAGCACAGATGTCTAACGATTAAAAACTCTTATTAGGATTGAGATGCACTACATCCAATTACAGGGAAACAAATACTTATCTAATTAAATAATAATCTTCCCAAGCCATGTTGAGTTGCAAAATAAGTTCAAATGTCCAGAACATCAAATAACATTTTAAAATCTAGAAAGGATATTCAGTTAGATGATTTGCTTGTGATACTAAGAATCTCTTATGAATTGGAGGCAATTTATATAAAGATTTCCAATATGTGTAAAACTTACTATCTTGCCTAGTTTTTCCAATTGACCCAGTATCAAAATAAATTTCCCCTCCCATGTCGTTGAGTTTATCTGATATGAAGAGGCAATAGTGAAAGTGCCTTTCACTAATAATTCTGGCTGTTTACCTCCTTTCCTCCATTACTTCAGAAGGGAGCAACCTCCTGGAGTCCCCAGGCTCTAGCTCTTAGAGATAATTTAGATAAAATCCCAGAGCCCAGTTGAGAAGAGGATTGGACCAGCCAGCCAAGGAATCTAACAGAGGAGGGAGGAAACCACAATGACACAGTGAAACCGCAATGCTTTCTAGAACCAGCAGGTGCGGAGTTTTCCTGGGATATTTAGAACACAGACCGAGACCCAGGAACGCTGTTGCCAGATTAGGGAAAGTAAGGATAGAAGTAATATTTGGAGCTAATCCCAGAGCTAGGTCCTTCTCAGAGCACCAATGCTGAATGTGGGGGGTGGGGGGAGTTATCTCTTCTTCGGGAGCCAAATACTAAGAGTAAAAGCAAATATTTGATGCTGAAGAGCTCTTAAGAATTGAAGAGTGCCATTTACTTATTTCTACACATCAGTGTGGGCTTAGGATGTTAAATAGATTAAAAGGCTAAGAGAGGTCAGTCACTCCAGGAAAGACTCTTCTTTTGCATCTCCTGACTTGGTTCTCTGGTCCTCTTTCCAAAACTAAGATCTACCTCACTCCAACTCCTGTGGCTGGTCCTTTGGAAACTTGGAAGATGGCACATCCTCTCCTAGAACATTCTGGAGAATGTGGAGTCAGAGTCCTGGGGATGAGTACCAGAAAGGGGGGGAGGGACCCATGATGGAGTGAGGGGGGAGACCAAAGTTGCTGGCTAATTCGATAAAGATAGTTTAAAAAAAAAATTCCAGCAGATGTAATCGTAAAACTTATAAGGTCCTAAGAAGTTACCATATCTATTCTCCTCTATTTCAGATAAGGGTGGGGGGCGGAGGGGGAGGTTGGGGGGAGGGTGGTTCAGAGTGATGAGGCCATTAGAGCTAGTTAGGAGCTGGGCTGGGGTGCCAACTGACTCCCAGGCCAGAGCTCCTTCTCCCTGACACAGCCATGAAGTTCAGACCCCAAATGGGAGTCTATCCTAATGCTTCCGTAAGATGGTTTCAATCAGTGCTCTCCTTCCACCTGTCTCTGAAAATGGGGTAGCAGAGGTTTGCCAGGCATCCGGCTCTAACTGGATAGAAGTCCTGGAAGCCCTGGGTCAGTCTGTGGCCTGCTCAGTCTCTGGGACGCTGGGGCTTAGGTGTTGGGCGCAGTGGGCCCCGAGTTTCAGGCTCTGCTCCCCCACCCCCAGCCACCTCCCCCCCCCCCGCCCCCGTCTACTCCTGGCTCCCTCTGCCGCCCATCTCGAAGAGGACAGACAAGTCATTTCAATTTAATCTTATTTAAAAAGACATAACTAATAAATCTATTGCCGGGGCGGCGGAGAGACGGCCAGCAGAGTCGATCGTGCTCCCAATCCCATTGAACCCCATTGAAAACCATGACAACACGGGACAAGCTCCGATTTATCCCGGCGTGCTAAAGAGCTTTGTGAGCAGGCGTCAATCACGCATTATTTCGGACTGAACAAATGCAAAATCTTGACTGGAACAAATGCTTCCAACAGGTCCGGGGCGTCGAGCTCCATTTCCCCTTTGTCCGCGGCCTAGCAGTTGGCCTGTATTGGGGTTGCCTCCGCCCGACCACCCAGCGCGCGGCGCAGCCCGGGGAGCCTTGGGCACGCTTGACAGGGAGGCTGATGGGGAGGGTGCACCGGGCCGGCGAGCCCGGGCCACTGCACAGGAGCCAGGTCCGGGTTAAGCTCAGGTGCAGCTAGGGCTTCGGGGACGGCCACCCAAGCGCCGCGCCGCTCTCCAGAATTTAGCAGCCAAATACCCGAAGGGCGGCCGCAGAGGCGAGGCCTCCAGAGCGGCCCCGCGAGCCCCGCTGCAGCGCGAGCGCGGGGAGCCCTGGGCCAACAGAACGCCCTGCACCTGGAGCGATTGCTGGGGTGGGGCTGTGGGAGCTGGATCTCAGGCCCGCACCGCACCCCCTCCCCGCACTCCCCCCCCCCCCCGGGCGGCAGGCAGGCTGACCCTTCTGCCCGGCGAGCCCAGCCCGGATTCTCCCGGTGATCCGGGACCGGCTAGCGCGAGGCCCGCCCCGCCCGGGGCAGAAGCGTAGCCCCGGGACTCAGCCCCACCCCGAGGCCACGCGGCTGAAGCTCCCCAGTGGCGCCGGAGGGTGTGGCGACGCCGAGGCCATCCAAAGCCTCCGCGGCCTCCCCGTGAGACGCGCCGTCGCCCTGGGCCCACGCGCGGGCCTGGGGGGGGGGCTCCGAGGAGCGGCGGCCACGGGGCCCGGCGGTGGCGCCAAGGACCTGAAGCGCTTGGCCCATTCCGCCTGGGTTTTGCGGGTCTGGGGCGCCGGGCGCAGGGCTGGGCTCCTGCCCTGCAGCCAGCCCTTCGCCAGCTCAGCCCGCGCGGGAACGTTAGGGCTGTGGTTTCCAGCGGCCTCCGAGCCCGCGGCCCGGCCGGGGCGCCGGGCCCCTCGCGCCGCCTGAAGCTCCTCGCCCGAGTCCCCGGAGGGCCCCAGCCCGAGCAGAGCGGGCGAGCGCGCCGGGGCTTAACGCCGCCTTGTAAATCACTTTCCGGGTAATTGCGGGCAACGAACGCTCTCGCAAACAAGCTCGAGGGATAAAGCAAACAGGGAATAAATTCCTGGGTGCTCATAAACCCACCCACGCCGCCCCCACCCTAGCCGGCGCTCCTCGGGGCCAGGCCCCGCGTCAGCCCAGGAGGAGGAGGAAGCCGGGGCCGCGACAGGCGGGGGGTGACCACCGCTCGCCACCCAAGATGTTATTCATCGGTAACAATCCCCATTATCTGTCCCCACTTTGGGCTAATCAGACGGAATCGCTAATGCCGGAGAGCCGCTTCCTGCCTCCTCTGGGAGGTAACGGGGCGCCGGGGGGCGGGGGGCGGGGGACGGGGCGGGGCGCGGGGGGCGGAGGTGGCACCTTCCGGGCTCGCCGTCTTTGGTCCAGCACTCATTCAGGTACTTAACACCCCGGAGACCCGGACCTCGGCTCTCAAAGCATCCCGGGTGGGAAGAGCTGTTTATATAAACAGAGACTGCGCTGTAAGCGCGCTAATACCCCGCCCGGCAGCCGGCGCATGGCGTGCGCCTCGGGCGCCCACTCGTAGCGGCGGCGCCCCGGCCGCCCCGCCGGCCCTGCCTGCCCCGCCCCGCCCCCCTGCCCCTCCGTGGCCATGGCCACCTCTGGGCGCCTCAGTTTCACCGTGCGCAGCCTCCTGGATTTACCCGAGCAGGACGCACAGCACCTGCGGAGGCGCGAGCCGGCGCTGGGCGCTCCCGGGCCCGGCCCCTGCGCCGCCTGGCTGGAGTCCGAGCGCGGCCACTACCCCTGTGAGTAAGCGGAAGACCGCGGCGGGGGTCGGGAGCGGGGAGCAGAACCGTGCGCCCGGCCCGCCCGGCGCCGGGAAGTCCCAACCAGCCTTTGGACCAGAGGCTCTGTCCTCCTCAAACCCCGATGCCATTCGTGCCCTGGTCAGCACCGCCCGAGAGCAGGTCCTTGCGCCTGGCACTGACGCCCGGGATCGGGGTTGCTGTTTCTAGAGCTCAGGATTTTTAAGTATTTGAGAAACGGCCCTTAAATGTTTGAAAACACGGCTACATTCTCAGGCCTCAGTCCGGGATGGGCAGCATTGGCGAGCCCAGCTCCCCACGGCTTTGCAAACCTCGGCCACCTCCTGCAGCGGCCGTGGAGGTGGCCCGGGTCGGTGCCCGAGCTTGCGGCAAGTGGTCCGCTGGCGCAGCGACCGGTGCGGACTTGTTTTAAGAGGGCCCTGGAGAGTTTCTGAGGAGGGGGGGGGGGGGGGGTCTCGTCTCAGGCTGTGGCATTTGGAGAGGCGGGTGTCCGGTTGTGGGCCCAGGGAAGGACGTGGTTTCACCCCAAAAGCCGCGGGCAGCTGGCGGCGCCCTCCGGCCGGCGGCTCCAGGCGCGCGGGCGCGCGGGCAGCAGCCCGAGGGCGGGGGAGCCGGCGTCTCACGGGGCCGTGTCTCCTTTGCCCCCTCTAGCCTCGGACGAGAGCAGCCCGGAGACCAGCCCGCCCGACTCGTCGCAGCGGCCGTCCGCTCGGCCGGCGTCTCCCGGCTCAGACGCGGAAAAGAGGAAGAAGCGCCGGGTGCTGTTCTCCAAGGCGCAAACGCTGGAGTTGGAGCGGCGCTTTCGGCAGCAGCGCTACCTGTCCGCGCCCGAGCGCGAGCAGCTGGCGCGCCTGCTTCGCCTCACGCCCACGCAGGTCAAAATCTGGTTCCAGAACCATCGCTACAAGCTGAAGCGCGCGCGCGCCCCGGGCGCGCCGGGGGCGATGGAGCCGCCTGACCTCGCAGCCCCCGCCGAGCTGCGCGCTGCCCCGGGCCTGCTGCGCCGCGTGGTGGTCCCCGTGCTGGTGCGCGACGGTCAGCCCTGCGGCAGCGGCGACGTGAGCGCGGCCTCCGTCCGGGACAAGAGCGGCGCGTCCACAGCTGCCGCCTGCCCCGTGCCGGGCTACGCCGCCTTCGCGCCCTGCTCGGCGCTCGGCCTCTTCCCCGCCTACCAGCACTTGGCGCCCCCGGCCCTGGTGTCCTGGAACTGGTGAGCCCGATGCGGGCCGCGGGCACCTGGGGCTGCCCCGGACTTCGGGGAGCCCGTGCGGCCGAAGCCGGGCTGGGGGCCGAGACCCGCAGGGCTCCCCCGACCCCTCCTCTCTGCGGGCCCCACCTCCTTGGGCGCAGGGGTCTCCCGCCCCGCCCTCACCAGCCGCGGAGCAGGGAACTTTAGCCAGGATTTCCCCCCCCCCCTCTTCCCTCCACCGCCAGCCCCAGAGCTAGATTTTATTGCTTAAACCTTATTTGTATATTTTTAAATAGCTATTTGTATGGGAAGCAACTTATTTTTTAAAGAAATAGAGTATTTTTCCTCTTTGTGGTGCTGCGAGAATAAAATGTGTAGGGTTGAGTCCCCCGAGCGCCTGCCGGGGACGTAGATGGCAGCTGTGCTCTCCGGCCCGGAGTTCAGGCCGCCAGTCCACTCTCCCCACCCCGGGTTGCGTGGAAAGGACAGATCCCCGTCCCGACGCAGCTTTAGGAAGATACTGGGGGGAAGGGGTGGAGGGAAGGAGGTTGCGGTTGCGGGGGATGCGGGAGAAACCGGAAACCCTGGGATCCCTGTCAAAGGGAGGTGCTCTGGGCCCGAAGTGACTTGGAGGCCCCTCTGGGCTCCCGAAGCTGCTGGTGTCTTAGACACTAGAAGTCAACCCAGTTGGCCCCGATAGGGCATAATAAGCTTTCCCATAAGGATTATTCTGGAGACGTGCCAGCTGGGCTGGGGGCAGAGCATACTACGTTTGGAGCAGCCCAGGCCTGGTTGCAAGCTGTCCTTTTGGGGACGGAGGAGCACCCGCGCCCTAGCACCCGGAGAATTTGTAAATCCCAACTAAGCCTGAGACTGCCTCGCTAGGCATCTGTGATTTCCTGCTTCTTCTTAGCTCTACTTGAAGTGGAATGGGGAAGGGGGTAGCACAATGAAGAAATCAAAGGGTGGTGGGAAAATGACCCTCCTCAGGGCTGCCAGTTGAGAGAAGACTGCTTTGGAGAGCCCTGCTGGGCCTACATAGGTGTGGGATCTGCTAGTGGGTCTCATTTCACCGCGATCCCCATGCACTCTCATCTCGGAGATGTAGTTTTTCCACCCTTGGAGTCTGTAACTGGCTTCACCTGGGAATCCGGAGCTGCAGAACTTGCTATGAGAGTGTTTACCCTCTGGGAGAAGTGACAACCTGCCTCCCTGGTGCCCACTGCAAGGAGATGTGCTTGAGGAGAGTAGGGTCGGAGATCAGATCCAGGGAAGGGAACAAGGGCTCAGTGAGGCCTGTGAAGAGTAGGCATTGGGCCAGTTTGAGACCCTAGTTTTCTTCCCCCACCCACAGGAGGTAGGGTGGCTGAGGCAGTGTCATCACCTGGAATTTAGTGGAATGGGGAGAGAGAGGACAGAGGGGGAAGGGAGTGGGGTGTTTGGGTCTCAGCTGCTGGCCACCTTGCCTTCCATATGGATGCGGTTATCTCAGAAGAATCTCGATTCTTAAACCTCCTTTTGTCTTGGGAACTGAAAAGGCCATTGTCAGGCCTGAAAAGGACCTAGACAAAATCCGCACTGTTTCAATTCAGGAGTCTGTTTAATCAGTCCCTGGTGACAATGTCGTGGGTGTTAGAGAGGACAATAGTATCTTTTTAAACCTTTTTAAACCTTGTGGCCTTCAGGAAGACAAAGGGCTTGAATTTTATGGGCTTACAACTTCAATTAGAACAGTGCCAGTGTGCATGGGAGATTATCAAATTTGTATCATAAAACCTCTTTCTAATAAATGATTGCTGGGGAGGGAGCCTGGACATTGTAAGACATATATTAGAAACCACCCTGGGGGCTTCCCAGTTAGCCCTGGCAGAGCAGATGGGAAAGAAAAGCAGGAATGGATTTCTGAAGAAGGCCCCAGTTGGGACTTACCCCTGTAGTCAGCTGGCTGGGTGCTTGGCTCTTCCATGTTCTTCCTCCAGAAGGAGTGTTGGCTCCAAGAATGGAGGTAAAGGTTTGCAGGTTTGTTTCTACTATTGGTGGTGACAAAAACCTGAATATTTGGTAGCAAGTACAAAATCACCACCTGTTCAGTTTCGTGCCTTTTCTTCTCTTGGAGTTCCAGAGGAAGTATTTCTTGGGGTGTGCAAAGTGGAGAGAGCCTATTGAATTGAATATGAATATGCATACTGAGGGATCATGAAGAGAACCTCTTCTCGGGAGGCTCTTTGGGAAATCATGTCCTTGGCCAAAATCATCCAGATGTCTATCCCCAGTAAGAAAGATCTGCTTCCCAGTGAAGTGGTCAAAGCCATAGCAGGATGCCCACCAGCAAGCCAGCTGCTATCTGGGGCAGAAGGAGGCAGAAATTTCCTGTGACATTAGCATCAGAGGCCATCCTGTACAAACTGTTACCTGCTTCCTCTTGCTCCCTTCCTTTAGAGAGGAAAGACTCCAAGGAAGAATTAAAAATGTATTCCCATCACCACTGACCCATTTTAAAGACTCAAGCTGTCATTTTTCTTCTGTTCACACCTGAGATAAGTTGTGAAAGGTAAACGTCAGTTCTCTGTGTGACCTAAAAGATCAGTTCTTCCAGGCTCTGACAAGAGAAGCTAAACCCAAGGCCTCTCTACAGGCAGCTGGGAGAACAGTCAGGCTCTCCATTCCTAGATGAGAGTATTTTAAACCTGTTGCCCATCACCAACATCACAAGGGGGATTAACACTGTGTGTTGAAACTGTTCCAGGCATTGTTCTAGGCACTCTCACAGAAACCTTTATGTATATGTATATACATGTGTACATATATGTATATGCATACATATACATGCATATATATCATATGTATTTTATATATACCCCCATTTTACAGATAGAAACTGAGACTCAATGGGTGGGAGTAAGTGACTTGCCTAAAGCAGTTGTAAACCTCATAAAATGTTACCATCATCCTTACTACATGTAACCACCCTGCAAACTGCTCTTAAGGAGGACAATCGGAATCTTGATGTGACAATGTAGATACTACCCAACCATCATAAACTAGGTACTTCTGGGTACCTCAGGGCCACTCACAGAAGCTGATCACAGGCATCACAGTACTTGCTAACATTTATTGATGCTTCCTGGGTACCGGGAATAGTCTAAGTTCTTTTACTCAATAAACTCATTCCGTTTTCACAACAACAGCATGAGATGGTACTATACTATATCCACTTTACAGATGAGGGAACTAAAGGCCAAAGAGGTCACAAGTAACCTGTCCAGGGTTGCCCAGCTAGTAGGTGACAGGGTCTGAATACTGGCATTCTAGCTCCAGATCCCACATGTTTCACTGCATGGCGGGAACGATTTTCCATTCTTTATGTTTTATTTCTCCCAGTAGCTAGTCCTGGTTGCCTTACAGATGCTTCTCTAAGAGACCTGTTCTTTAGCATCTTTATGTGTCTCTCTGTTTTTCCCTCCCTCCCTCCCCGTCTGCCAACCCTCCAGCTTTTGCACACAGCCTCTGTGTTGCCCCTATGTCTGTGTGCATTCTTGTCCAGCTGTCAGTGAAACACAGCTCTTATTGCAGGGCACAATATTTTGCTGTGACGATCATTCCACCATTCTTCTACCAGAAAAACATCTGCTGCTGCTGCCTTGACACCAATTGTCCACTCAGCATTTGGCAGAGTCACTGCTGACTCTGATAAGCTCCTCTGAGCTTTCCCAACCCCCAGGCTCAGACCCCTGTGGAGCTTTATGACTTTGGCTTTGCTGGCCCCTTTCCCCAGTCATCTTCCTCCTTCCTGGGTCCCCAGTGTTATCTTTATTATTAAATATCATCCTCTTCACATTTTCCCTCTTTTCTTCCATTGTAAACACTTTTCACTTCATCTCACTTAAGTCTCTTGTGGGTGGAGATTGCAATTTTCACTTCAATTTTCTTTCCTCATTGTTCAGAGGATCTTACATCTTAGCAAGTCTCTTATCTGACCAATTTAGCACTTTAGAATCTTAGATAATGTGCTCCTGATGGGTTAGAAGGAAGTTATTTGAGCCCAGGTTAACCTATACCTTCCCTTCTAACAATGGTGTTTAGATGTTTCTTATTCTCTTGCCTCTTACACACACAATTAACTTACCTCTTACACACACACATACATACATACATACGTACACCCACACTTTACTACTTTAAACCATTTTAGCCTTAGGAATAAAATGTTCAGGCAGGATAATTATGGGCTTAGCATGGTTAAATGGTTTGCTAAGCATGTTTATCTGTTCTCTGTGTTTCAGTTAACCAGCCTAGGCAGGTAATTTGTAAACATGAACAGCAGAGAGTCAGAGGAGCTTTTGGAATGCTGGGAAAATACTCTCGTTACCACCCCAGGGCGTGGTCATTTTTGCAAATGTGATTGTATCATTTACTATTCAAGATCTGCATGAGAAATTTTAATGCTCCAGGTCACCTATCATTTTTCCAAGTCACACATTATTGTGGGAAGGGATTTACTAAATAGCTCCTTAATTATTTTTAGAATTCCAATTCTACATCTTTTAACTCACCTCCAACCCCTGCCCTCCAGACTAATAACTAAAGAATATGACATTCCCTTTTCTCCTTTTTAGCCACCATTCATGCTACTCAGTCTATAAGCTCACCAAAGAAACAAACAGTATTCCTTTCAATGCCAACCCATTGAGTGGTGATTTACTAGGAAGAATCGATTAGACTATTAAACAGTCACACACGTACCCCGAAATTTCAAAAACACAGGGGTTCTTATTTTTTCCAACCATGTTCAGTGGAAAGTTTTTATTGTTTATCCAGAAAAGTAACATCATCATATTTTAGAGGTAAAAGAATATTTTCTCTTCAATACCCTGCCCTGTGGGCCAATAAAAATCTCTAGGTCTTATTGAGGTCATGTAATCTCAAAAGCTGCTATAGTTTCACTACAGCTTCTGTGAGTAGAGTGTTATGGGAAGAACATTTGAAGGGACCTTGGTCATGCTTAATTTCCGTCTGCATTCTGACTGGGTGGTCCTTTATGAGTCAACAGGTTTTCAAATGGATTTCCTAGCTAAAAGCTCTGAATTGGACTGTCCCTTTGCTCTCCTTCCAATACCAACTGCCCCCCACCCCCTTTTTTCCTAGAGGCTAGATAGCATACTTGGCAGAAATCACTCGAAGGGGAACAGAGGCTGTTTGCAAATTAAACTAGAGACTAAAGTGCCAAACAATCCATTAAAAGGGCCCTTGAATCTCTCACCTGAGATGTCTGTTATACCTTCCTCTTAGAGCTTTATTGAAGGATTGTGTGTTGATCAAGCAGCTCTTCTTCTTAAAGAAGTTATTAGCTTACATTTACATTAAACCTGAGAGGTAAATTCTCAAGTAGAGGCCACCTGAATCATCATATATCAGGGTCTGCAACTGTCAGAGAAGCAATAGTGCAATGGCAAGAGAGGTTGTTTTGAAATACAGAGCAAGAAGCACGACATACGAGTAAAAAAGACAAAAGGAACCTGGTCTGGTGAGTAAAGAAGTAACTGCTTTTCTGGGAAGCTGCTTTTACTGCCTAATTACATTGATGGATTCAGTCATTTGTCTGACCCAAGTGTTCAACAGTGCAGGTGCTCCTAATTCATTACAGGGAAGGTTACATATAAAGTCAAAATGTGGAGAGAGCAGAGGATTTTCTTATTTTCTATATTTGTAGATGAAACTTTACCTTAAGGTCATCATTTTATCAATTTGAGTGTGGGGGGGACCCCAGGGGACCAAATGAATAAAATAGAACTCCCAGAATATTGTTGTCCAGGAAACATTACAAGAATGTTCTCTTTTCTTCACCTAACTTGTCATTGATTGAAAGGACCGTGAACGTGTACTTAAATACTTCAGGTATGCCCAACAAATGAACAACCTAATTCCACAACTGTCCTATTCACCTTTAAATTTTAAGTAGGTAAATATTCTATTCATGTATGTGACACATATATAAGTGGGGATGAAGCTGATTTGGGGAATGTTCAGTTCTTTTCTCTTAATGACAAAGAAAAACTCTAATTTATAATCTCACTTGCCAGACCAATGTAGGATGGATATTGGCTTTCTCACTCTAGAATTAACATATTTTCTTTGTAAGATAATATGGAAAATACAGAAATGCATAAATAAGCTGTGCTTTTAAATACAGTTATTTTCATATGACACTCTATCTCTTGTTAATACAATGGTGTAATGAGCAGGAGACTCAAATGATTAATAGTGCAGGGAGGAAAAATCTCACTTATATCATTGCAAATTATAACCACAAAGAGAAATGACAGAGATCGTATATGTTTGAAGAGAAAAATTCCCCTTTATCCTTCAGTTTCATCTTCCCTGTAGCCTCAGATTGTTCCTCCACCAAGAGTCATCTGTTGGGAACCATAACCATTTCTGCCCCTTAGCAAGATAAAAACCAGACTGTGAAGCAGGACTAATTGTGTGAAATTACTATTAGTCCTAGTTCCTTCAACCTTCATCTACAGATAATACCACACATCACATATGGTTAATATGAGTACTAAATCCATGAACATGGGACACCTGGGTGGCTCAGTGGCTCAGCTCTGCCTTTGGCTCAGGGCGTGATCCTGGAGTCCTGGGTTCGTGTCCCACATTGGGCTCCCCATAGGGAGCCTGCTTCTCCCTCTGCCTGTGTCTCTGCCTCTCTGTGTCTCTCATGAATAAATAAATTAAAATCTTAAAATAAATAAATAAATGCATGAATAGTGTGTGATAGTTAGCAATGGATAAATGCAGTCCTTACTCCATTCTACGAAATGTACTGAAGGCTTTTACGTACATCCAGTGTAATGTTCAATTTATTTAGTTTATCATAGCAGTCAGTTTGGACTAACTTTCACAAAACACATAACCCCAACACCTTAGTGGCTTAATTCCAAAGTATTGTTCCTTCCATGTATGTTACATGTCCCTGCAGCCGGGCACTGTCTCCTTTTCATTCTGAGACCTAGGCAGAAGGAATATTCCCCCTATAATGCATTTCAGAGGAGAAAGAGAACACGACAGAATCATACAATGGCAGTTAAAACTTCTGATTAAAATGGGCATGTATCACTTCTCACATTTCAGTCTCTAAAGCAGTCACATGTTCAAGCTTAAAATTGGGAGGGGAGGGCGATGGGCATTTTTTTTTTTAAAGATCTTATTTATTTATTCATGAGAGGCAGAGAGAGAGGCAGAGACACAGGCAGAGGGAGAAGCAGGCTCCTCACGGGGATCCCAATGCGGGACTCGATCTCAGGACCCCGTGATCATGCCCTGAGCCAAAGACTTATGCTCAACTGCTGAGTCACCCAGGCGGCCCAAGGATTTTGAAGAGTGATACAATTTATTACACATTTGTGTTCTTAAGTGTCTAATTTATGACCAAATATTATGCATGCTTACAGATATTATTTATTATTCCTTTACATTTCCAGAAGAAGAAATGTCACATTTCATACTATAAAATACGCACTACACATACTATACATTTTATGCTATATTCCTTTGAACAGCACCTATACCACAGGCTCTTGTAACATTTGGGAGAGTGTCAACACCCAACTTTATAGGCAGGTAGGAGGCACCAGAATGCTCCATGAGCAGTGATCATCAGGAATGAGAAAGGGTACTGTGTACCTGCTCAATTTGAGAGCTATTTCTTTTTTTTTTTTAAATATTTTTGGTTAATTGCCAAAATTTTTTTAAAGATTTCATCTACTCATGAGAGACACAGAGAAAGAGAGAGGCAGAGACACAGGCAGAGGGAGAAGCAGGCTCCATGAGGGGAGCCCGATGTGGGGGGCCCAATGTGGGACTCGATCCTGGGACTCCAGGATCATGCGCTGGGCCCCTTGAGAGCTATTTCTGCGGAGACTACTCTTCCATGACTAACCTGTAGGTGATAAAAAACACTGCAAGGTCTAATTACATTCTCATTTACTTTATTACTTATTATTCTAGGGAGTCTAGTTATATAAAAATGTGAGTATTAGAGCAATGGAAAGATAAACAGCGGTAATTTGGAATGCCAGAGAATAAATTCATCAATCCAGTTTCCACAAATTCACAACATAGCCTTGTGTATTACCTGACAGATGATCACACAACCACACAAAACCTGTTTTTAATTTAGTAGCATGATTTATTTAACCAACTCTCAATTGATAAATATTTATATAATTGTATTATGTAATATAAGTTTTACTGTTACATAAAATACTGAAATGAATGTTCTCATGTGTGCTGTGCATCTGCCTCAATATTTCTTTTCTTTTTTTTTTTTTAAGATTTTATTCATTCCCTCACAAGAGACAGAGAGAGAGAGAGGCAGAGACACAGGCAGAGGGAGAAGCAGGTTCCCTTCAAGGAGCCCGATACGGGACCGATCCCAGGACCCCAGGATCATGCCCCGAGCCAAAGGCAGATGCTCAACCACTGAGCCACCCAGGTGTCCCTGCACCATTATTTCTTAAGGAAAAATTCCTACATATGGATAATTGGCTGAAGTGGTATGTACATCTTTAAGGCTTCTGATTCTAATCCATTGGTTCTCTCACTCTTCACTATGCCCAGTCCTTTGATGCCCTCACTTCCTCCTTACTCAACTTAAATTCCTCAACCAACATTATCATCATTCATTTGAACATATCCTTAGCACCTGACCTCTCTAACGTCATTGTACTCAAGGCAAAACTATAACACCTGTTGAATCCAACTCTCCATCTACTTTGCACCTGTGGTCATTACAGTATGGCCGGAGAAAAACACAAGCACATTGACTAGTCTCAGTTTAAGGCCACTAACATGAAATGAGTCCTTAATGTTTCTAGGCCCTCATGCTAGCTCTCTAGACCATTCATTCTCCCATTATCCTCCTTGCCTGTTTCGTACCATGTTGTTTCTCATCAACTTCCCATCTTTCCCCTCACCTCCATTCTTACACTCAGGTTCCTATTTCACCTTGAAAACTAAAATAACCTGAAGAGAGAAAAATCTATAGGTTTCTTTTTTTAAAAAAATTTTATTTATTTGTTCATGAGAGAGAAAGAGACAGAGACACAGGCAGAGGGAGAAGCAGGCTCCATGCAGGGAGCCTGATGTGGGACTTGATTCCAGGACTCCAGGATCACGCCCTGGGCAGAAGGCAGGCGCTAAACTGCTGCGCCATCTGGGGATCCCTGATTCCTACCACAACACTACCTTAACCAGCAGGTGCTTTCTTATATTCTGTCTTCCCAACTGTTACTACCATAGATGAATGGTCTCAGCTTCAAGGATATCACTCCAGCAATTTTGCTCTATTACTTCTACATTATCCATTTTTTTCCTCTCAGCTGTATCATTCCCACCAGCATATAAACATATGGCTGTCCCATTTTAAAAATAAAGATATTTTCTCTTGACCTTCTTCCCTTGCCAAAAATCATCCCCTTTTAGCAAAACTCTTTAAATACTTGTCTATACTCACAGTTTTCTATTTCTCTCCTCCCATTCTCTCTTGTTACAATCTTCGTTTTCAAATTTACTCACAATAAAATTCACCAATTTGTTGAGTTTTGAAAAATGTAAATAGTCATATAACAACCACCACAATTAAGATAATAGAGTATTTCTTTTTTTTATTTTATGCCCATTTGTTTTTTTAAAGATTTATTTATTTATTTATTTATTTATTTATTTATTTATTTATTTATGATAGACATAGAGAGAGAGAGAGAGGAAGAGACACAGGAGGAGGGAGAAACAGGCTCCATGCCGGGAGCCCGACGCGGGACTTGATCCAGGACTCCAGGATTGCACCCTGGGCCAAAGGCAGGTGCTAAACCACTGAGCCACCCAGGGATCCCCTATATAGAATATTTCTATCACCCCCAAAATGTTTCCATACACCTTTCATCCTGCTTTCTTTGGATTAAATGACGGCTTTTTTTTTTTTTAATGACTCCATTTTTTCTCTACTATTAGTTTATGAGTTATACTTGTTTTGGTTTTTTATATTAATGGTTGTTCTAGGGATTGCAGTATACATCTTTAATTTTTCACATTTTACTTTTGAAAAAGATTATGCCATACTTTTGAAAAATATTATCCCATATAGTAATATGGGATAATAATCCCATAATAATCCCATATAAAATATTATCCCATATAATAATATAATAATATACAACAGTATATTTCCAAATTCTTCTTCCTTGGTGCTGTTGTTCTTATATATTTTGCTTCTATGTATGCCGTAAACCCTGTAATACATTGTTGTTAGTTTTGCTCTAAGTAGTGAACTATGTCTTAAAGAGTTTTTTAAATATGAAAAACTTCTATATTTGTGTATATATTTAACATTTCTGGCACCATTCTTCATTGTGTAGATCGAAAAATCTTTATTATTTCTTTTTGCATAGGGCTACTGGCAATAAACTTCCTCAGCTTTTGTTGGTCTTAAATTCTTTTTTCAAACAGAAGATCCTATGTAGTTATTCCTGAACCAATCTACTAGTAGGGAAGTATAGAAATGAAGAGAAAAATTATTTTCCCAATAAGACACATCCAACTGTTCAGATGGTAGTGATATTTTCAGTTTGATATGGTAAGATACTAGTGACCTTAATATAGCATAAAAATGTGTGCCATCTCATGTGCTATTCCTCAGAGACACAGGTTCATTCTTCCCCAGTGTTTCCTCTTGGAGTTATACCTGATTTTATTACTAGTTTTCATCCAAATCCATCAGGGAATGGGATGATTCTGTTTTTGTTTCTTGGCCAGGAACTATTTGATCCTGAAAGTCTGTAAGAAAACAAGCTAAGGAGCATAGTGAACTGCATTCACCACAATGGAGAGTCAGAGAACAAGAGCAGTCTTAAATTTTTTTAAATTAATTTATTTGAAAGAGAGTGTGCATATGTGTACGCATGTGATGGGGAGAGGCAAAGGGAGAGGAAGAGAGAGAATCTCAAGCAGACTCCCTGCTGAGTGCAGAGCCTGCCCCCCCCCCCCGGGGTGGGTGTGTGGAGGGCCTCGATCTCACGACCCTAAGACCATGACCTGAGAAGGATAAAGAGTTGGACGCTTAACTGACTGAGCAACCCAGGAGACCCTAGTCTTATAATATTTTTATTCTGCTTTTACTTTTGAAAAATATTTTCATTTGACACATAGGATTCTGGATTGACACATTTTTGTTTCAGTGCTTTAAAGATATCGTGCTATTTATCTTCTGGTCTGTGTGGCTTCTGGTGTGAAGTCTACTGTCATTCTTTACCTTTATTCCTCTTTTTTGTAATGTATTATGTTTCCCCTGGCTGCTTTAAGATTTTTCCCTTTATCACTGGATTTCAACAATTTGATTATGATGTGCCTTAAAGTAGTTTAATTTATGTTTATTCTATTTGGGGTTTTTCGATCTCTTTGGATATATGAATTTATAACTTTCAAGAAATTTTTTTCAGGTCATGATTTCTTCAATTATATTTTGTGTCCCTTTCTCTTCCCCAAATCTCCTCTCCTCTTGGACTCCAACTATAGATACATTACACACTTTGATTAGTCCCACAATTCATTAAGGTTGTGTGTTTTTTTTCCTCTCTCTGTATCTCATGTTGTTTAGTTTTTTGTTTAAAGATTTTATTTATTTGTTTGAGAGAGTGAAAGAGAGAGAGCGCATGAGCAGGAGGAGGGGCAGAGGGAAAGGGAGAAGCAGGCTCCCCACTGAGTACAGAGCTGGATCCCAGGTCTCTAGGATCATGACCTGAGCCAAAGGCAGCCGCATAACTGACTGACCCACCCAAGGGCCCCTCATGTTGTTCAGTTTAATTTGCAGTATCTTATTTTTTTTTAAGATTTTATTTATTTATTCACGAGAGAGAGACACACACACACACACAGAGGCAGAGACACAGGCAGAGGGAGAAGCAGGCTCCATGCAGGGAACCCTATGTGGGACTTGATCCCGGGACTCCAGGATCACACCCTGGGCCAAAGGCAGGCGCTAAACCGCTGGGCCACCCAGGGATCCCTGCAGTGTCTTAAAGTTCACTTATCTTCTCAGTATTATATTTTTTATTTCTAGAAATTTTATTTGGATCTTTTAAAAATATATATCTTCCATTTCTCTCATCAGTTTATGTTTCTCTTAACAACTTTGATCATGTTTATAAGATTTCTTATACTTGTTTTACCGTCCTTGTTTATTTATTCCATGATTTCCTGTCATTTCTGGTTCTGTTTTCTATTGATTGCCTTTCAATCTGATTGTGCATCATATTTCATTGATTCTTTTTAAAGGCCTGGTAATTTTTAATTGGATAAAGAATTGCAAATTTTGCTTTACTTGTTCCTGAATTGTGTTGTATTCCATTAAAGATTGTTAATTTTTTTTCTGGCATCCAATTAGGGTGGATAATTTTAATCCCTTTGAGGCTTGATTTTTAAGCTTTCTTAGAGTGAGTCCAAAAGAGGCTGCATTTTGGACTAATTTAGTTACATCACTATGACCCTTCTGAGGACTCCAACCAATGTATTATGAGATCTCTTCATTTTGTTTGGTGGGAACATGCATACCATCCAGCACTGTGTGATCTCCAGCAATTGTTCTGGCTACTCCTTTCGCAGCCTTGGGGAATTTCTCTCATTTATGTGCAGATCAGTACTTGGCCAAAGACTCAGGAAAACTCCTCTGGATATCTTCAGAGCTTTTCTCTGTGAAGCACCTCCTTTTCAGTATGTTGCCTTATAAATTCTAGCTATCTTGATATCCTCAAACTTTATCTCTTCAATTCAGTAAGAGCCTTAGGGGCAAATTGCTTTCTCTAGGAATTAGCAAAACCTGGGAAGGGCAGTCCTTCCCCTACCCACAAGGCCCCAAGATGTCAAAGCATCATAATACATATATAATGAGAAGCATTAATACACAACAAGAACAAACTGACCTACCCTACGGAGCTTTATCTTCATCACTGAATGAAAGAGGGAAGATGTAATGATTCTTGGAGGCTCTGGTCCAATCCTGGGTTCAGAGGCCGAGCACCAGTCACTGCATTATGTAGGCCATTGTCTTCTCTTAGCTGGCTTACTGCAGCCTCCTTCTTGCTTCTATGTTTACTTTTCTTCTCCATGCTGTACTCACAATGATGCCTATATGGTACGGGTCTGATCACATTGCTCATCTCCTTTAACACCCTGCAGTGGCTACCAACTACTCCTAGAATCATGTCCCAACTTCCTTTACACAGAATATGACTACTTAGACTCATTTCTTGCCACGAACCACTCTTTCCTCTCAATCCCCTACACACTCACCAAATCTCCCCTTCCCTCCACACACAGAGTATGGTCAATTATACTGAACTTTCTCCAGCTCTCTACAGACATCAAACTTTCTTTTCTTTTTTTTAAAAAAATTAAATTCAATTTGTCAACATATGGTATAACACCCAGTGCTCATCACATCATGTGCCCGCCTTAATGCCCCATAAAACTCTTTCTAGTTCTTCACACTTGTTCCCTCTTCAAAGGATCTTTCAGACCTTGATTCAAACATATTCTCCTCAGAGAACTTTTTCCTGACTGCCCCCCAGTCCAGCTCAGCTTCAGGGGATCTGTTCAGTGTTTGCATAGCACTGCCTGCTTCCCCACCATGGTGCAGTCCAATCACATTTCTGTAATTGCCTATTTACTTCTCTCACCTGCCATGAGGACAGGGACAATATAAATCATTCACCTCCATCTTATCAGCACCTAATACAGCAGTTGACACAGGAGTCTTTCAGGAAATGTATGTCAAATGTATATGCGTGTGTGAAGCAGTTTGGTATTCCCAAAGGGGCCTGAGCAGAGACATTGGTTTGAGAAGTACATCAGGCTTCTAACACTTTTTCCACTGGGATGCCTGGTGTTGGGTCTGGGTTAGGTAGTTCATAAACCTTCATTCCTGGCCCTGAATTGGAACCAAACCAATCTTTAGGGGAAGAGGCAAGAGGGAATATAGCATTTTCTTGGGAAATTTCTTCTCAATAAGTTTACCCTGGGTCATTTAGTTCTTTATGCCCCAGCAAGTTAATGTGCTCATCAGTAACAGTGAGTGCTCTGATCTTACGCTGGTTTGAAATAAGGACAGGGGTGGCTACACTTGACAGAAGATGAGCCATAAGAAATCTAGTGTTAAGAAACAATAAAAACTAAAGCTTTATAAACTTCAGGATATCCCTCTTTAATTTCATCATTAGATAGAGGCGATGAATATTACATCTCCATTTTTCTGAAGCCGTGTTCCCCAGAAAAAGGTAGTTAAATTTATAAGACTTGAGAATGAAGTCTCCAAATGTGAAGGGAAACTTCCTACAGGAAAAGAAATTTGTTCGAACACCTACAAAGGAAGAAGAGATGGGGAGAAGGGTGGGAGTAGCTTTGGTCCATTTTGACTGATGTCTGGACTCGAACTGGCCTGAAATTGTGGCAGGATGTATGAGGTTAGGCAAAAAGGAAGTGAACAATTGAGAGACCCAACTCGCTCTCCCTCTCTGTTTACCCACACACACTAGTAGATCGATATATCTGTACTTTGTTTAAAAGCAGCTGTGATTCAAAAGAGAAGAGAGTATGTCAGACCACTTTCCAAGGCAACTTCAAGCATTAAATAACTGAAAAAAATTTTTCTTCCTCCAGTGGTTCCTTCTGCAAAAGAAGGTGACCCTACACGGTTGGATTGCTCTTGTTTAGAGATTTGTCAGCATTGTTTTTTCCACTTTAAGAGATGTTTTCAGAAGCTGTGAAAAAAGAGTGACAGTCACTGATAACATCAACACCATCATCCGAAAAGCAACCACGCTGGTATGTGTGCACTCTGCATGGTGTGTTAGTAATAGTTGGTGGGAACAGAGGGGTGGGGAGGACCCAGGGCTTTTCCTTGTTATTATGTATTGTGAGCCAGGCTTTAGGAAAGATATATCTTGCTGTAAATGTTTGCTATTAAATCTACCAGCGCCAGCCAGAGCTAGGACTAATGGACTTCAAGATAAAGGCAGATTTAAGTGAATGTAATTTAGGCAAGGAATTGCTCAAATTTAGAGCATTAGACTAGGGAAGCTCAGACAAGGATTTGTGCATTTTAGATAGCTGGCTTAGAAAACCAATTGGTAATGTCCTTTTCAAACCTAAGATTCTGTGATGCTATTATTTGTGCATGTGTGTATATAGGGCACGCTGTATGTAAAATGCCTGCTGCAGCTGTTCACCACCCTGAGAATTCCCCTTCTCTGTGCTGTGGCTTTCCATTCTACCAACTCTCTCTCCACCAACACAGCATCTGCAGCAGTGAGAAGGGTTTTACAGCCTGCCCTGACCTTTATCGTACCAATGCTGTTTAGAGTGGGATGGGGGTGGAGAGGCAGGGGGAAAAGAAAAGTGTCCAAGGAGGGGCATTTATCCCACCTAAAAAGGTCTACAATTCTGATTTATCCCACCTAAAAAGGTCCACAATTCTGATTTTTATGTTGTATGAAGCATGCCAGGTGTAGGATGTCAGAATTTTGTTATTTAACTATTATATGCCATTTTTTCTTATAGTCTAACCTGTGCTTGCAGTTTTATTTTCTACTGTTATTATAAGTTTCTCTGGCCACTTTCTGAATCTTTAGGACCTGAATTTCTCTCTCCAGCACTTGGCCTATACCACAATACTCATTTTTCATAATTGGTTTTCTTTCTAGGCAAAATTGAGGTTTGAGGTAAATGTGTCACCAATAAAATGTATAGTTGTGGTATATTTATGTATCTGTCAGCCTTTCATTTATTTAAAAAAAAAATTAAAGACATGATTACTGTGTAAAAAGAAAGGAGTTAACTTGTTTAAAGGCAAAGTGATGGGAGCACCTGGGTGGGGAAGTTGGTTAAGTGTCCGACTTTTTTTTTTTTAAGTGTCTGACTCTTGATTTCAGCTCAGGTCATGATCTCAGGGTGCTGGCCATGAAGCCTGTTTGGGATTCTCTCTCTCTAAAATAAATAAATACCTACCTACCTACCTACACACACACATACATACACACACACACACATATAGTAAAGTGATAGCCATTTGTATTTCTAGGTGACAAAAAAGGAAAGCACATTGATTTTGGAATGAGAAAAGTTGGGTTCAAAGGGAGGTTCTGGGGCAGCCCGGGTGGCTCAGTGGTTTAGTGCCGCCTCCAGCCCAGGGCTGATCCTGGAGACCGAGGATCAAGTCCCACATGAGGCCTCCTGCATGGACCTGCTTCTCCCTCTGCCTGTGTCTCTGCCTCTCTCTCTCAATCTGTGTGTGTCTCTCATGAATAAATAAATAAAATCCTTAAAAAAAAAAAAAAAAAAAAAACCAAAGGAAGGTTCTGCTGTTCTCTGCCTGCAGTTCCTAACCGCTCAGTAACATTGAGTTACCTGTGGCCGCCTTTGGAAGGGCCTACAGAAAGTTGCCGTCAATAGAGACTTTTGCACTGAATAATTAGGAATGGGGAAATATTATGGTTTCAAAAATGCCTATACATTTTTCTCTTTGCCCCCACCAACACCCTTCCAAATACTAAAACTTAAAAATATCATACTAAATCTTAAAAAAAGAAAAAGAAAGGGAAAAAAAAAACCACAGGAATATATTAAATCTGATGTTACTTTATTTAAAGCCTTTAGGATAGGTGATACTCTCTATGAAATAAATTTTTTTCTAGAGCTGAAATGCAAAAACACTGCATCATTTTTATGAAAAATCTAACTCGCCTAGAAAAGCCTTCATTCTCTCACACAAGGCCTTCGCCCCTCTGAAATCCTCCCCTCCACCGTTTGCTTCAACCCCTAGAGGGCAGCATGCCCTCAAAGAAACTCACCCAGGGCCCAATTAGAAGCCTTTTAAATGGCAATTACCTTCTGGAATTGTTTCTTAACAACCTTAAAAAAGATCTTTAAAAAAATGTCATTAGAAACACTAAGGAATGAAAGAGAGTGTTAGCAATTTCTAATATGTATGGCATATCTAATATGTCTAATTTCTAGTATGTTTTATTGATACCGTCACCTCAATAGTATTTCAATTTCTGGGAAATCAAGAGACCTGATGAATCATCCTCAGTTTTACTGAAGGAATTCTGCTCAGAGAGAAGCACCCCTGGTTTCTCAGATGGGGTTGCTTCTTCTAAAGTGACTTCCTGTCACAACCTCTCCTCACAGCCTCTCTTCAAAGCTCAGAGTGACATGGTGAGGGTTAGCCATTGCTGCTCTTTCTCATCCCACCCACCCACCTCCTGCACTTTCCTTCATTCTCAGCCCATTGAACATATGGGCACTTCAAACACTTGAGCCTGGGCTCTTTGCAGCCCTTCCTAGGGGTTCTAGGATTCACTTTCTTTTTCCCTCGCTAACACCTTCATGACTGCCTCATATGTAGTGGAGAAGACACAGGCCCCGCTGTGCCTGGACCCCAATCCTGCCAGCAATACAACAAAGCCTGCTGCACACACCCCTCAGAGACTCCAGGCCAACTTTACCCTGCCCTACACCTGCAGCTCCACTCAGCCTCCTCGGCATCTGCCCCTTCTTCAGAAGCCCTGGCTTGTAATCCAGGTTCAAACACTAATCAAGACCCTGCGCTTCTAATATGCAAAATGAAGGATGAAACTAAGCGCTGCCTTCACCTACCCTCTAGAGAGACAGATGGGGATTACCAGTTACTTTGATGCCAAAATTGTCTTGGAGAACAGGTAACACAATTTCTCCTATTCACAGGAACTTCTCAATGAAGCCTCTAATTCCGGTTTGACTTTGGGGTTTTTGGTGACTCTTTCCATCTCTTCTCAAATGATGTGTGGGTTTAGGCAGATAAAACAGTTTTCATCTATGTACGGGATGTTGTCAAAACAGGACACTAGAGGGTTCTTTTGTGTTTTTTTTTACATGAAAAAAATCCCCCCCAATAATGAAAGGCAGTATCCATTAATTCAATCGAACATTATTTTAATAAGCAAATATGAATTTGAAAAAATTAGCAAGTAAATGCATAAATAAATTACCTACATTGAAAGCTGTTACTGGCAGATATGATAACATGTTTCCTGTTAACTAGTTTACATTTCTTTTGAAGTGAATTTCTGGCTGACAGTGTTTATGTCACAGATGGTATCCTCACCTGCTTCATTAAGGCCTGTTTAGAATACAGTTCTAATGTAGGTTTTATTCCATGTAAAGCCACCTAGAGATAATTTTAAATGATCATATCGACTAACAAACACGTAATCAAGAAGCTCTTAAAATTTTATTAAAATTCAAGTCTTTCACCATTAGCAAACCTGCTTCATTAACATATTAATAGATAATGTTCCTGCTCATAATTAGCGTGTATTTTCTTTGCATCATTGTAGTTGAAAGAATTCAGGTGGAGTTTGATAGAAAAGTTGAGGGTTTTTTTCCTGTCAACAAAGCACCTGGGGGAAAGAACTGAGGCTCCTGACCACCATTTCCATTTTAATCCTTTGCTTCCTCCTGCCCATAATTTTCTCTCCTTCAAACTCGTTTTGTCATTTATTTTCCCCATATTCAGCCCATAATGGATTATACACATGATAAACAATGAACTACATGCAAATGGGCATGGATTTGGCCCACTCACTGAAGGATGAATTACTACCTGCAAGAGAAACCCCAGATACAAAAGAGTATTTTTATTCAGAGTTTGAGAAAAGTGGGAACATTAACCCTTAAAAGAAGCTCATCTTTTTCTTTAAAATAAAAAAAGATTTTTAAAAACCACTTACTCAAAATATGAGTGTGTAGAACAGAGAATATAGCCCATGTCTATGTTTCTGTTAAAAGAGTGATATCCATCTAAAGGAACGGTACCTTAGAGGAATGATTCAGGGAGCCACCTAAGGACATTTTGTTTTTGTTTTGAATGACCACAAAATCAGATTAAGGCCATAATCGAGATCCTTGGAATAAAGCCACAATGTTCTTTTGAAATATTCTCACTTAAGTGATGTATTAATTGTGACACATTAGCAATAAAGAATGGAATTAGTTTTATCTCTTAAGGTCATAATCTCCTCTCAAAAGGAAAAATGATATTTATACTAAAAATAGCAATTATGTTCTAATATAGTCTGAGCAATTATTAATTCTATTTACTAAAGATGTTTGGAAACCACACCATTCTGTAACTTTAGAGCTTACCTGTGAAGTGAGGCAGAAGCTTCTCACCATTCTGGGCATATTGGAACCTCTTATATGGGTCAGAGATTCGTTTTGCTTCTCAGGAGTACATACGATAGTCCTGCTGCACTTCCCGTGTCTTAGGTCTTAGGGAACATCTATCTGGTCGCCCCACTTATTTTTATCCAGGAACAAGTGCAGGCCCAGAGAAGTTCATCAACTCTGTCTAGGTCTCCCAGCTTGTTAGGGGCAGAACTAAGGATAAACATAAGATCTTCTGATTTTTTTTTTCTTTAAACCACATCTCTTTCTTACAATTTTCTGGCCCTGATTTTCTCAATGATGGAAAAAGTGAAATGATATCTATGAGTTATTAAAATGATAGAACATTCTGGTTTTGAGGGGAGAGTTAGTTGAATCTGATCACAAAGTTTTCATCACCCACCCAGAATACCACCTAGACAAAAGGAGGATTCAAACACACTAATCACAACTTAGCTGGAACTGGCAGGAGAGGTGCTGCCTCTTTGCACTTTCACAGCATTGTCCTGAACTACTATTTCTACATCAGTGATTTTAACGTACCGGATTTAGTAAAACACTATCCACTAGAATTTTCTATGTTAGATACCTGAACTGACTGCTGTAGGACCCACTAGCCACGTGTGGCAACTGAGCCCCTAAAATGTGGTTAGTGTAACTGAGGAACTGAATTTCAAATTTTAGATCATCTTAACTAATTTAAATTTAGATAGCCACATGTGGCTGTTGGCCATTGTGTTGTATCAGACAGCACAGATTTAGTATATGTCCCAGGGAAGAGGTAGATTCAAGTAATATCAGTGAGCTAGAGACCCCTGGTGGACGGGACTGTCATCTGCAGGACACCAACAACCCTAGTAAGGTGGTTGATATTTTTAAAAAATTTATTTATTTGTTTGTTTGCCTAAGATGCAGGATTGTTCACATATTTTGATGCTGGGTACCAAATTCTCTAGTTATTACATGATAGAATAATGAGGAATTCAGGGAGTAATTATTAAATCGATTGATGTTCCCTGGGGTCATATCAAGTTTCTGTTACTAACGTATTAGCAGGACACTTGGCAGGACAATGGAAACTGGGTTAAAACGTTGCATTTTGGTTGTTTGGCATGAGTAATGGAAAGTCCTAGGTCCCCAGGTAGGCTAAGAAGCATGTCAGGATGGATGTTTGTCTCAAGTTGTATGACATCAACTAAGAGATGACATAGCTTGGCCAAAGTCTGCACTAAATTCAAAATAATGGCTGTTTTATCATTTAACTGGAAAATAAATGGCAGTGCTCTTTCTACCCCCTTGCTGACACACAACCACACACAGTTGCCCCCATAAAGTTAAAGTAACCTGGTGTCTTTATATCAGGTTAAAAAGGTGGAGGGGGGGGGTGGATTTTGGCCTTTTATCCCTCTTAAATTGTGCTCCTTAAAATGGAATTAGCTGATAAATTTGGTCATTTCTGATTGCACTGCTTCCTAAACTGTTTGTTTTCCTCTTTGGCCAGTAAGAGTCATAATCACCCAACCCGTGGTCTCTAGATGTTCACGGTCCAGGGGATTGAGGGCTCCCTTTCCTGGCCCTGGCTGTTCTTGGCTCTTCTACATTCCATCTTTGCTTGGCTTCAACCTAAGACTCCTGCTTTCTTCACTGAAAACTCCCAAAGTCCTTATGACAAAGACTGCTAGCTGCTAACAGTAACAGAACTAACTTTTAGCCAGCATATCCTGAGCATTTTCTATGTATAAACTTCTTGTAAAGATTTTATTTATTTATTTATTTATTTATTTATTTATTTATTTATGGGGGGGGAGGGGCAGAAGAAGAAACAGAAAACCTCAAGCAGATTCTGCATTGAGCACAGAACCCAACGTGGGGATCATCTCCCGCCCTGAGATCATTACCTGAGCAGAAACCAAGAGTCAGATGCTTAACCAACTGAGCCACTCAGGCCCCCATCTATGTGTAAACTTCTTGAAAACAATGCCCAATGTATGCAAACTGCTATTATTATGTAGAAATTTTAAAATCCTATGTAGCCAGGCCCATCACTTAGAGCTTTTGATGTTTTCTAACTTATGTAAGCAGTTCTCACTCCACACCTCGAAGCTATCCAAATACCTTCCTGAATACCGGCAGATAATTTGATTATATACCTAGAAAACCATGATATTCTATTATAAATAATAAGAATTAATAAGAATAATTAAATTGGGAAAGTGGCTATTATAAAATTTTTTTTAAGATTTTATTTATTCATTCATGGGAGACAGAGAGAGAGAGAGAGAGAGAGAGGCAGAGACACAGGCAGAGGGAGAAGCAGGCTCCACACAGGGAGCCCGATGTGGGACTCGATCCCAGGACTCCAGGATCACACCCTGAGCCGAAGGCAGGCGCTAAACCACTGAGCCACCCAGGGATCCCTCTATATAAAATTTTTTTAAGATTTTATTTATTTACTCATGAGAGACACAGAGAGAGAAGCAGAGACATAGGCAGAGGGAGAAGTAGGCTCACTGCCCTGGAACTCCAGGATCATGCCCTGAGTTGAAGACAGACACTCAACTGCTGAGCCACCCAGGTGTCCCCTAGATATAACTTTTTAAAGAAAACATAGTGATAACTAAAACTAGAACCGAATTTCAAATTTTATTTAATCTTAACTAATTTAAATTTAGATAGCCACATGTGGCCGGTGGCTATTATATTGGACAGCCTAGATTTAGCTTATGCCACAGAAGAGTTCATTCAGATAATGGCAGTGAACTGGACAGTGAGTTAAAACATACTAAGGTATGACTTGAATGAGAAAGAACCTAGAGAAAAACTATAATGTTGTATTAAAGGATATAAGCAAGATATGAATAAATGTAAAGGCATGTGTACATACATACATATATATACATGTGGAATAATAAATGCATCAGAATTGCTATGGAAGATTTTTGAAGAAGGTAAAATGTGTCCCAGCTATAAAATCTACTATAAAGCTACTGTGATCAAAACAATATGATAATGACACACAACTAATATGGTTAGAGAACCCTTTAGAAAGTTAAGCCTTGAAAAAAAAGGGGGAGGGCAGCCCCGGTGGCTCAGCGGTTTAGCGCCGACTTTGGCCCAGGGCATGATCCTGGAGCCCCGAGATCGAGTCCCACGTCGGGCACCCTGCATGGAGCCTGCTTCTCCCTCGGCCTATGTCTCTGCCTCTCTCTCTTTCTCGCTCTCTGTGTCTGTCATGAATAAATAAATAAAACCTTAAAAAAATTGAAAGTTAAGCCTGGGATCCAAGTTTATATGATAAATGTGTAATTTCAATTCACTAAGAAAAGAGTACTTTAATAAATCATCCTGGCAAAAACCATTTCTCATATAGAAGAAAACACAGTTAGAGCTTCATCACATACCCTGCAAAAATTTTTTTAATCTTCTTAGGGTTATTTTATTAATTCTCAATAAATCACCAGGAATCTCCAACTTCAATGTTTTACTTTTTAATAAAAGAATGTATCAATTAAGAGAGGCCAGAGTTAAGGAAACCCTTTATATAAAGTTTTCAGTTGAAATCTCTATTTCCCTTTAAAAATAAAATAAATATTTTATACCTTATTTTTTAAAGATTTTATTTATTTGAGAGAATGAGCAAAAGAGAGAGAGAGCACAAGTAGTGGGAGCAGCAGAGGGAGAGGAAGAAGCAGACTTCCCACTTAGCAGGGAGTGTGATGTGGGGCTGAACCCCAGGACCCTGAGATCATGACCTGAGCTGAAGGCAGACATTTAACCAACTGAGCCACCTACATTCCCCTAAATCTTGTTTTTTAAAAAAGGTATATGAACCTAAAACTAATATAACATTGTGTGTCAACTATACCCATTTTTTAAAAATGTGAGATAGACACTAATATTCTCACTTTTTATTTTATTTTGTTTTAAAGATTTTAAAACACAGAGACACAGGCAGAGGGAGAAGCAGACTCCATGCAGGGAGCCTGATGTGGGACCCGATCCTGGGACTCCAGGATCACACTCAAAGCACACCAAAGGCAGGCGTTTAACTGCTGAGCCACCCAGGTGTCCCTATTCTCACTTTTTAGATGAAATGTTAAATTGTCTTATTCTAAATGACATAGATAATTGGAGACAAAAAATGATATTAGAGACCTAGATTTTTAAAATTTTAGTACTCCATTATGTAGCAATCTTTTTTTTTTTTTTTAAGTTTTTGTCCTGTTCTAATTTTAGCACTCCAAGTCTTGCATGCCAGGGAAACAGCAGTCCTGGGCAACTGGACAGTTGGTCATCCTTCAAAAGATCTTCTCTTTTACAAACTAGGACAAACCATAACAATAACAGGAAAAAAATATGAAACTATTGAGCTATAAGTGTATATATGAGGCTTCAAATGTGAAGAATCATTATCAAAGAGTTTCTAACAATTTTAATTATAGGCAACGCTATGTAATATATGGAGTATGACTCCCTGTAGAGAAAATTAGTAAAGTATATACATGAAATTGCCATCCTAACTGACAAGGATATGTGACAAGTGAAGATATAAAACAAATAAATGATAATTGTTTATAAATAATCAAGTTTAATGAGTTGGTCCATTACTTTCCCTATGTGCATGTTAGCTGCCACGTCGGTAGAAGCCAGCTAACTATCTAGATGAGTGATAGATCAATCTATGCCAAATCTCGAATCCTGAATTTAAAAAAATCATTTCATTTTCTTCCTTCATTGCTTTTATTTACTTAATGTTTGATCATCTATACTTAACGTTGATGTAAGTAAAAAATTGTAATGAGAAAGCTTGATTCTTAAACAGTTGAAAATTTGTATACATTATCATAGACTTTAAACAGATTCCTTTTCCCTTTGAATCATTGTGTTTTAATCTAGCTCTGTACTGAAGCCCAGCTGTGGTGGAGGAGAAATAGATTGCGCTTAGGTTGTGTGATCTTGCACAAGTTACTTAGTCTTTCTGATTCTAGTTTCTTCCTTAGTAAAATGAGTATAATACCAACCATCTCAAAGAATCGTGTGAGAATCAAATGACATTGTATATAAATCACCTGGCAAATGGAAGATTCTCAGGAACTAGTAACAGTATATGATGATTAACAGTAAAACAAAATAGATGTTAACAGGCAGTTAGAAATACCACTGAACCAGGTATCAATATCTGGATTAAGATCAAACCTGTCACTTACTAACATCGACCTTGAAATATACCCTTACCTCTGATGTTTAGTTATCTCATCTGTAAGATAGGAATGATTTATCCCTATGTACCTCAAAGGATTCTGAAGTTCATTTTGGACTGCTGTTGAAACTCAAACGAGATAATATTCCTCAGAGTGCATTGAAGTTTGAAATCCCAAACCTTTGGTTTATAATTTTAAAGAAACATAAAGGAAACAGAGATGTACAACAAGGAGTTTTATACCTGATTTGTTCTCACAGTTTTAAGTTGAAATGAGTTTATACCATGGGAGGACTCTTCAGCTTAAAAGTGATATTTGGGGTTGAATCATCATCTTGTGCAATGTTTTACACTTTCTGCTTGCCTAGACAATGGAGCAATGAGAAGAGTACACTTATCTACGAATGAATGGCAATAGTAAGTGGACAAAACTGTGATATAGTGCATATTTCACAGTGTTCTTTTTTTTCTGGAACTCGATGTATGCTAGCCTTTCTTTTTAAACAGAGCAAATAATTTTTCCCATAAAAGGCCAGTAGTAAATATTTTCAGCTTTGCAAGCCAAATAGTCTCCCTGTCTACTATTCAACTCTACTGTTGTAATGTCTATGTAAAGCAGACATAGACAACAAATAGATAATGGGTATAACACTCTTCCCACAAAAGCTTATTTACAAAAATAAGCAGCAGAGGTTGGCTTATAGGCCATAGTTGTTGGTTTTCGTTTTTGCTTTTTTTTTTAAGATTTTATTTATTTGAGAGAGAGCAAGAGCACAAGTGGTGGTGGTAGTGGGAAGGGCCAGGGGAAGGGAGACCCAGACTCCCCACCTACAGGGAACCTGACTCGGGGCTCCATCGTTTAACTGACAACAACTGAGCCACCCAGGCGCCCTGGGTCATAGTTTTAAACCTCTCACTTAGACTCATTGGTTGGCCTTTTGGGCCCTGGGGACTGTTGTGTCAGAATAATGGAGTAAAGGTTATTAACCAAGGTTGTTAAAGCAAGAAAGACTGGAAGGAGTTGAAAATCATAATAAAATATTTTTTAAAAATTTGTTCAAGGAAAGAGCTTCTCTCTCTTCTACCTTTTCTAATTCCTCTATCCAGGGCATTTTTCTCAGCCAATATCAGTCCCAAGCAACCCTAATTACTCTCTAATGGTCAGTTCTCCTCTCTGAAACTATTTCTTCTTTTTATTCAAGTCCCTAGGACTTGATTGAAGTACAGTGCAGATTTTATGTTATTCTTTTATAGTAACTAATAAGTAACTATCTCCTGTCTTACATTCCTCAGTATAGACTTAGAATCAGACATTTTCCCCTGAACATTAAAACAAAATTATAAAATATTCCTCAAAAAGCCAGTGGAAGGAATGAAGTATTAATATGTGATCCAACATCTACAAATCTCAAAAACATGATGCTAAGTGAAAGAAGCAAGACACAAAACACCACATGTTGTATGATTTGATTTTAGAAAATGTCCAGAAGAGGCAAATCTGTAGAAAGTAGATTAGTGATTCATTAGGGCTGGAGGGAGGAATGGGGAGTGACTGCTAATGGGCATGAGATTTCTTTCCAAGCTAATGGAAATGTTTTAAAATCGGATGGGTGTGATGGCTACACAACTCTGAAACTAAAACCATTGAATTGTACATTCACAATAGACATTTTTATGGTGTGGAAATGATCTCTCAATAAGGTGTTTAAAAAATAAAAATCAGTGGGGGCACCTGGGTGGCTCAGTGGGTTAAGCATCTGCCTTTGGCTCAGATCCTGATCCCAGAGTCCTGGGATCAACTCAGCATGTGGTTCCCTGCTCAGCAGGGAACCTGCTTCTCCCTCTGCCTCTTCCTCCTGCCCCCACCACCCCATCTCTCTCTCTCTCTCTCTCACACACACACACACACTCACTCTCTCTCTAAAATAAAGAAATAAAATATTTGTAAATATACAAATAAATAAATGGATATGAGTCTCTTTTGGACATGAACATCTAATTCCAAGCTCCCTCTCTTCTTCACCTCTCCTTTTCTCTTCCTTTTTGTCACTTTCTATTTTTATTCCTTCTAAAATAGCTATCTCTTTTTAAAAGTATTTTATTTATTTATTCATGAAAGAGAGAGAGAGAGAGAGGCAGAGATATAAGCAGAGGGAGAAGTAGGCTCCCTTCAGGAAGCCAGATGCAGGACTTGATCCCAGGACTCCAGGACCACGACCTGAGCCAAAGGCAGATCCTCAACCAATGAGCCACCCAGGTGCCCCTAGAATAGCCTTCTAAAACTCATCCTGTCATTTTAGAATCAAGAAAACCCCAAGTTTACTTTAAAAAAATGTATTAAATACATGAAAAATCTAAATAGAAACAATTACTAAAGTATAAAATTATGATTTGTTTTATGACATCTTCCCTAGTTTCCCAAAGTTGGCAAATTTGCCTAATAAATTTTAAATATACCTGTGTATATAAATTGCTTGTTTTGTGAAAAATATCCAGGCAGGGGTGGAGAAGGGAATTGGCTCAAAATAGGGCTGCTGCTATGGAGTGAATGTTTGTGACCTCCCCAGGATTCCTATGTTGAAGCCCAATCCCTTACATGATGGTATTTGGAGGTGGGGCCTTTGGGAGGTAATTAGGTCATGAGGATGGAGTTCCCAGAAGTGGGATTTGTGCCCTTATAAGAACAGTCCCCAAAGAACTTGCTTCCTCTCTCCCTGTTCTCTGCCATATACATGGAGAAAATGGCCATCTGTGAACAAGCAAGCCAGTCTCACGAGGCACTAGATCTACTGGCACCTTGATCTTGGACTCCCCAGTCTCCAGAACTGTGAGAAATGTTTGTTGTTTAAGCCCCCTGCAGTCTATGGTATGTTGGTTAGAGTAGCTCCAAAGAGACAGCACCAGAGTCCCCCAGAGTTCACAGCATGGGGACAAAGTTGCTGCCAATATCAAAACTTTGGCTACATAAAATGGTCCCTAAACATCTATTATTTGGCTGCAGGACCTGAAGTGGGAAAAAGCAGTAGAGGAGAGCAAAATGTGAGTTAATACTAACAACTGCCCCTATTGGCCATTGCTCCGCACCAGGCTGAGTGCTTTACACACATTCAGCTAATCCACACAACAATCAATCCCATGGGCTATTATTATCTCTAAAATACATATAGGAAAATTGACTCAGAGAAGCTAAATAACCTGCCCAAGGCCTCACAGCTAGTAAACTCATCTCCATATATGTAATCAGACCTCTCATTCGGTGAAGAACCCCAGAAAATCACTTGTACAGCCTAAATCCCAGAGAATGGGGGAGGGGGGTCTTGAAGTTCCATTATAGAACCCATTAGTTTTATGGCATAGAATTAAAACTAGATTTATCACCAATGAAGTAGTTGTTTTCTTCACATTTGCCTGTTTTGGTTCATATTACTGTCTCTTCCCCTAGAGAATAAAAATGTACTTTAGAGCTTTCACTCATAACAAAGGGAAATATGTCATATTACTACTTATTTTAAACCAACCCCTGGAGTGCTGTGATTTGTCCATCTTTGATCAAAGGTTCTTCCCAAGCAGGCTGATTTTATGAATTTTCCTGAGCTGTGTTAAATGGCATCCCATTAGCATCAACATGAATGAGGAGCGAGGGGGTAGGCTCCGCACAAAAGCATGACCTCTTATTAGTTGCTATTCTGATACTTTATTTGTCAGCGCTGATTCAATGGCAGGGAGAGAAGGCTCATAGGAGATTATGTAGAAAGACTATGCTACACTTTATAGCCTTTCTCAAAGCCATCAGGGTAAAGAATTGACTGCTACTTACATCCATAATTATATGTGGCATTTTGGCTCTGTAATTAAATTCAAAATAAATCACATGCAGCAATTTGTTAAATTTAAATAATGTTACCAAAAAATAAAAAGATCAGTGAATGAGATGAGCTTCTGAACTTAGGGATATGAGTTGAGGAAAGACTCATTCCCTCAAACTAGCAGGGATTGTAGCTGCAAAAATAAACTCAGTAACACTTAATTCTGCTGAATCTGGCATGTGATGAGGTCATTAGAATCTGTGCCATTGGACTGGATTATACAGGAAACAACTGTAATAAACCCTTACAAACAGGAAATTCAAAACTTTAAGTTCAGAATAAATAATGTTCATAGCCTGGTTTCAATTTGTTATCCAAATGATTTAAGTTCCCTAAGAAGTATATAATATTGATTAAAATCTAGTAGGATTTTCCCAGGCCTTCAGAAGGGCTGAAATGCAAAGATGAGATCTATTCCAATCAGTAGTGAAAACTGGGACAAATCAAAATAAGTATGTGTAATGACAACAATAACACTGCATGCTTACTGAATATTTTTTTACTAAAAAGCACTTTTACGGGTGCCTGGGTGGCTCAATCAGTTAAGCATCTATCTTTGGTTCAAGTCATGATCCCAGGGTCCTGGGATTGAGCCCCACATGGGGCTCCATGCTCAGTGGGGAGCCTTCTTCTCCCACTCCCTCTCCCTCTGCCTGAGGCTCTGACTACTTGTTCTCTCTCTCTCTCTCTCAAATAAATGAACAAAGTCTTAAAAAAAAAAAGTTTCATATAGGTAGAGACAACCCAAGAGAGTCCAGAAAAAGACTTGATCTGTGACCACTTTAAGCTGTTCTCTGTCAGTTGGAGGAAACAGACAGTGCAGGATGGAGAGAATGGGGTACTCCAAGGCCAGACTTGCCCAATGGATATGATGGAGATTAGGGCAGGGGTTCATAAGGGGACTTTTGCCAGTGTTTTCACAGAAAGAATTTCAACGTCCAGAACCTGGACATTAGGTGTGGGTGATATAGCAGAATTACTTCCTTCCCTGTGTGGTAGAATGTAGTGTGCTAGTGTGGCTGGAAGTTTAAAGGTCTCCACTTTTCCAGTTGGGTTAGCCCAGTCAACACTTACAAGGAGGGGATTATACAAGGCACAGATCGTTAGAGACCATCTTAAAGGCTGCCTAACACAATATCCAACCTCACTAATAATCAATGAAACACAAATTAAAATTTAAAAGTACTGGGGTGGGATCCCTGAGTGGCGCAGCGGTTTGGCGCCTGCCTTTGGCCCAGGGCGCGATCCTGGAGACCCGGGATCGAATCCCACGTCAGGCTCCCGGTGCATGGAGCCTGCTTCTCCCTCTGCCTGTGTCTCTGCCTCTCTCTCTCTCTGTGACTATCATAAATAAATAAAAATTAAAAAAAAAAAATAAAAGTACTGGGGTACCTGGGTGGCTCAGTGGTTCAGTATCTGACTTCAGCTCAGTTGATGATCTCAGGATCATGTGATTGAGCTCCCACTTAAGATTCTCTCTCTCCCTCTGTTCCCCCCTACCAATATGTGTTCTCTCTCTCTTTCAAAATTAAATTAAATTAAATTAAATTAAATTAAGTTTAAAGTACCATTTTAATTACTTATAGGAGTTTTAAAATGATAATATCAAGAAATTGCCAAGGAATGATAAAACATGCTTTGTTGGGAGCAAACAAACTGATACAGTGTTTTAGAAAGCAATCTATAAATATGCACCAAGAGCCATTAAAATATTCAAATCCTTTTAACCTATTAATCCCACTTTTAAGGAACTAGCCTAAGGAAATAATTATTAAAAAACCAAAACCAACAAAAAAAAGTTTATAGGCATGGATATGATGATTACAATATTATTTATAATAGTAGAAAATTGAGGGGAATGGTAAAATAATATCCAGAAAGGAATGATTAAATAAATAGAGGTTCATCTACTTTATAGAATATTACATGCATCATTTTAAGATCATGGAATAACATTGTGAAGTGCTTATGATTTAATGTAAAGTGGAAAGATAGAGATATAAAATTCTTTGTAAATTATTTACTAATAAGTAAAAATATTAATAAGAATAAAAGACTTAAAAGATTACTCCCAAGTGCTATCAATAATTGAGTCTGAGTGATGAAATTGTAGATAATTTCTATCTTGATTCACTCATATATATATATATACATATATAGATAGATAATTTCTATCTTGATTCATTCACATATATGTATATAATAGATGATATATATTCTATATATAACATTTCTATCTTGATTCATTCATATATATATACATATGTATATATATAGTTGTGATTATAGGAAACCAAACCCCTCAGAAAAGTTGCAGGCTTTGTTTGGTTGAATTATATTTTCTGTGAATTTAAGTATCCCTTAAACCTGTTTCATCCAATTGCTTACCTTAAAGATATCACCATACATCTATATGTAGTTATATGGTACTATTATAACTTTCAAAGCAGGGATCCCTGGGTGGCACAGCGGTTTAGCGCCTGCCTTTGGCCCAGGGCGCGATCCTGGAGACCCGGGATCGAATCCCACATCGGGCTCCGGGTGCATGGAGCCTGCTTCTCCCTCTGCCTGTGTCTCTGCCTCTCTCTCTCTCTGTGACTATCATAAATAATAATAAAAAATTAAAAAAAAACTTATAACTTTCAAAGCATATTACCACTACTCTTCACTTTTATTGTTACTACATTCTTTTCTTTTTTCTTCCCATTGCAGAGATTAGAAATTGAGTTTGAAGAGTTGCTGGTAAGTTTGGAGAAGGAAATGGAATTCTCACATGTTGCTGGTGGGAATCCAAGGTGGTATAGCTGCTTTGGAAAACAGCTTGGCAGTTTCTGATAGACATAAACCTATAATATGACCCAGCATGCAATCCCATGCCTAGAGATATGCTTAAGAGAAATGAACAGTAATGACTGATCACACACACACAAATCAGTATTTACATGCTTCCGGGAGCTTTATTCCTAACTACACAGACGTACAAGCAAAAAAACCTGGAAACAACCGATATGTTCTTCAACTGGTGAATGAATGAATAAACAAACTGTGGTACATTCACACAATGGAATACTCCTCAGCAACGAGAACTACTGATACATGTAACAAAATTGATAAATCTCAAACATATTATAAAAAATAAAGTAAGAGAGGCCACACTCAGAAGACTATATATTGTGTGATTCCATTTACATGAAATTCTTTTTTTTTTATTGACTTAGTCCTTAGGTTTATTCTTTTTTTTAAATTTTTTTAATAAATTAATTTTTATTGGTGTTCAGTTTACCAACATACAGAATAACACTCAGTGCTCATCCCGTCAAGTGTCCCCCTCAGTGCCCATCACCCTTTCACCCCCACCCCCAGCCCTCCTCCCCTTCCACCACCCCTAGTTCATTTCCCAGAGTTAGGAGTCTTTATGTTCCCATTTACATGAAATTCTGGGAGAGGTAAAATTATAGGGCCATTAAACAGATCTGTGGTTGCCAGGGGCTTGGGGTGAGAAGGGTTGACTGCAAAAGAGTAGCAGGAGGGAATTTGGGGGGATGACAAGACTGTCATGGTTTCCACAAGAATGACCCTGAAAGATAACCATGTTAGTAGGTGTAGAGTGCCTTGAAGAACTAGATTTGGAAGTCATTTCAGTGGTGTCTCCTCCTCCTAGCACTCCTGAAGACAATGGGCCCCAGCTGCTGCAGTATTGGGGCATTTCTGCTGCGAAAGAAAGTAAAGGAAAATTAATTCATTGAATTTCCACTATAGGGCCTAAGGGAGCTGAGAATAAGAGGTTTTACACATATTTTATCATCACAACAGCTTATAATTCCCATTTTACCCATAAGGAAACTAAGGCTCAAAGTGATTAATCCACCCACTGAGAATGAACTCCGGCACCCCCATGCTTAACTGGATTTCATGTTATTTGAGTACAATTGACTCTTACACTTGTTATTAACCTTTCTTTCCCATTGTAGAGTCACAAGAATTTTCTATACTTAGAAAATGGAACCATGTCTATTTCCAGAGGAAGGAGGGAACATCTTTTTCTAATTTGCACAAAAGTGCTATATGGACAAATAGTGGACCCCAAGTCTTTCACTGGCCCTGACTGCCTGGGCTGCTGCTGGTGAGTGATCACAGTGCTATCTCCCCAAACCACCCCTATCCACTGTAACCCACTTCCGGCCAGCTTTGTAGATGCGAGTTTGGGGTAGTATATCTGGGAGAGGGAGAAATTGTCTGGAGCCTGAGGAGGCAAGATGGGTAGGCCATGAGGGCAGAAGTAGAAGGGTGAAGGCAACGAAATATAACAGTGAGCCATCAGGAAACTCCCTAATTGCTTTGTCTTAGGCAATCATTGTGTAAGCTTTCAGAGTTTGCTTACCCTAAAGAAGCTAGGTCTCTGGTTAAGCAGTCTGGTGAATTAACATCCAAACCAGAGTCTTAAAAGCTCATCCCCTATAGACTGATATTTTATCCCAGTTTTTAATTTCAGGAGAAAAGTAGGAGCTAAAATTGATGATAAGGGTTGTGGCCGTGTGTTTTGTCCACCATGTATATGTCTAAGTGGCCTTTCACTACAATCATCCAGGCAACTCCCTTGGGGTTCGACCAGTCTAGTGGCTACTACTGTAGACTAATTTCCTTGCCCCTAATGGGGTACAGCTGATCCTGAAAGAAATGACAACAGCTATGTTGAACTGAAGTTCTGTCCCAAAGCCTACAGAAAACAATGTGTGTTGTAGTCATTAATGCCATTCACCAAATATTTCCACACTTCTGGGAACATGTTAGGAACGTCCATCCTGGCCCCTTCACAGTTCAGTGAGGCCAAGTGTCTAGTTCTCGTCTGTGAATTGTGAGCAGAAATGAAATGTGGCCCTTTGAGACCTGGTGCTTAATTGTCCTCCAGCGTAGAGATGGGCTCTGCTAGAGAGGACGCCTCCTCTGACAGCCTGGAGTTCCCAGTGGCCACAAGTGAGTAGAACACTCTGCTGAATCACAATGGACATGGTTTAGCTACTGAGGTTTTTGTTGTTGTTACTACTGCATAATCTATTCTGATTGATACAATACCTTTTTGGTTTTATATGATGTTTGCTGGTTTTTATGTTTTGCAGGCTAAGAATAGTAATCTAGAGCCTAGATTTCTAGTTAAACAAGAAATGTTCTCACTGAGCTATATAGTAATATGATATAAAATTGTTCAAAATGAAATATAGTGCTGTGTTTGAGTTTGTGTTTTCTAAAAATAAATGGTCTAGAATTACCTTAAAATTCCATCAAAGTAGGAAGCTAGTCAAACTGATTGTTTATCACAAAACCATCAGGCTAACTAAACGTTTTCATGTCTCTAACGCAATGTTCCTTTAAGAAAAACTCCGTGAGTTTACAAATAAACCTTTAAGGGATGCCTGGGTGGCTCAGCGGTTGACCATCTGCCTTGGGCTCAGGTTGTGATCCTGGAGACCTGGGATCGAGTACCATGTCAGGCTCCCTGCATGGAGCCTGCTTCTCCTTCTGCCTGCATCTGTGCCTCTCTCTCTGTGTGTGTGTCTCTCATGAATAAATAAATAAAATCTTTAAAAAAATAAACCTTTAATGTTGACTGAAACAAGTTTTAAACTTTATGAATTTTCATACTAACCATTACTTTATCACTAAGTTATCATCTGTCTGAAGTGTTAGAAACATTTAAAAAAACTAAAAGACAAAGGTTCTTAAAATTTTTTTTTTTTTTTTAATTTTTATTTATTTATGATAGGCACACAGTGAGAGAGAGAGAAGCAGAGACATAGGCAGAGGGAGAAGCAGGCTCCATGCACCGGGAGCCCGACGTGGGATTCAATCCCGGGTCTCCAGGATCGCGCCCCGGGCCAAAGGCAGGCGCCAAACCGCTGCGCCACCCAGGGATCCCAAAGACAAAGGTTCTTAAATGTTGGGATGTCCAGGTGGCTCAGTTGTTGGGTGTCTGCCTTCAGCTCAAGGTGTGATCCCAGAGTCCCAGGATGGAGTCCCACACCGGGCTCCCTGCGAGGTGCCTGCTTCTCCCTCTATCTGTGTCTCGGCCTCTCTCTCTCTCTGTGTGTCTCTCATGAATAAATAAATAAAGTCTTTTTAAAAAAGGTCCTTAAATGTTCACAAAAGAAAAATGATAAAACTATTATAACTGTAAGATTTTATTACCATCTTTCAAAAATATCATTAACTTTTAGTATATTATGTGCTCTATAGGCATGTAGGAAAATATATTCACGATGAAACTCTTTTTTCTTTAACTTTCAACCTTGACAGCATGCACAATACTACTTTGAAGCTGTTCATTATCCTTAAATAATACATGGTTGTTTTTTTACCTTATATGTCCCTAAGTTGAGAAGGGCAGGTATGTTCCTCTCAGACAATGAGAATATATTTTCATCAAATAATAAGGCCTCAAAGAAGAGGTCCTTAAATGTTTACATCTGAGACTCCAAGAGCTATCTGGATCCTACTTTTCTCAGACTTGCTGTATGTCATTAATTCTAGCATACATTCTTAAAAATGTTTACATGTTACATTTTACTGATAACTATTATCCTCTAAATTCTGTAGATATCACTCTATTGCCATCTGATACTCAATATTTTATATCTGGGAATAAGATGATTTTTATTTCTTCAAAGACAATTTACTTCTATCTAAATGCTTCTGGAGTTTTTTTGTTTATGTTTTATATTTAGCAAATATTTTATATTTAGCAGAACACCTCAAAATATAGTGGCTTAGAGATGCAATGATTTATTATTTGCCCTGCTTCTGTGGGTGAGCTAGGCAGTTCTACATGGCATGCTTGCACAACTGCATTCCGTTGGATAATCAGCTGGGCTGAAAGCTATGCCCTGACCTCACTCACATGTCTGGCAGTTGTTCCTGGCTATGAGCTGTGGAATCTCAGTTTCTGTCCATGAAGCCTCTCATCCTCCATTAGGTTAGACTGGATTCTTTTTGTGACAGTGTCCACTTTCATCACATTCTATTGGTCGTACAAGACACACCCAGATTGAATGGGTGGGCAATAGACTACAATTCTTGATGGGAGATCTTTCCAAGAACCTCTGGCTGTATTTACGCCCATCCGTCCTCTGGCTGTAATTACTTCTATTTCTCCAACATGCATAAGAACTTAATTCCCTCCCAAGACCTCTAAAAGTTTGATACTACTATAGCATCATATCCAATATTTCATTGTCTGCATCTGGTTTGGATATGAATAAAGCTCTTCTCATGTGCCAGCCTATGCTCTAAAGATCAGTGAATTAAAACAGGCATCCAAGAACTTTTTTCTGTGAAGATCCTCATAGTAAATCTTTTTGGCTTTTTGTGGGCTTTTTAGTTTCTGATTGGGGAGGGGGTTGTTTTTTAAAGATTTTATTCTCAAGTAATCTCTACACCCAGTGTGGGGCTCAAACTCACAACCCCAAGATCAAGGGTCGCAGGCTCCACTGACTAAGCCAGCCAGGCACCCCTCTGTTGTAACTATTCATTTCTACAATTATAGTGTGAAAGCAGCCATAGATAACATATAAATAAATTAATGTGGCCATATTCAAATAAATCAGGTATTGATAGAAATAGGCAAAGGATTGGTTTTAGCCTGTGGGCCATCATTTGTGCCCCCCAATTTAGAGTATGAGAGGCCCCACAGAGGAAAATTGAGGTGCCCTAGCCAACAGTTTGAACCAACTTTCTAACATAAGAGTGAGATTATTTGTGACCTTTAGCCCAGACGACTTTCTTACTAATTTAGACCATGAGAAACCAGCAGAGGAATCTCCCAATCAACCTACAAAATCATGAGAAATAATTAATTGCTATGTTTTAATCCACTTAGTTTTGGACACTTCATTATACAGCAGTAGTTAACTAAAAGAGAAATTGGTACCTGAAGTGGAATACCTTTGTAACAAAACCATGTGGCATTTGTTTAAAAAGTAAATATATGCACATTTTTCTGAGGCAAAAAACAATAACTTTAATTAAATCCTTATAGAGGGGACGCCTGGGTGGCTCAGCGGTTAAGCGCCTGCCTTTGGCCCAGGGCGTGATCCTGGAGTCCTGGGATTGAGTCCCGCATCGGGCTCCCCGCATGGAGCCTACTTCTCCCTCTACCTCTGTCTCTACCTCTCTCTCTTTGTTTCTCATGAATAAATAAATCAATAAAATCTCAAAAAAAAAATCCTTATAGGGATATAAGACCTATAAAAAGGATTAAGAACCTCTGATCTTGACATATCTCAATGAAAAATTATAATATCAGCATGTGTGGTAGATTAAATTTGGCTACAATTTTCTTTTTTCTTCTTCTTTTTTTTTTTTTGGTTCTAATTTTAAATTTTCATTAATACCCTGAAACTCATCCATGGAGAACTTCAAGTTGAGAATTAGTGCACATATTAGTGTATTTTCTTTCTTTTTTTAAAAAAGATTTTATTTATTTATTCATGACAAACACAGAGAGAGAGAGAGAGAGAGGCAGAGACACAGGCAGAGGGAGAAGCAGGCTCCATGCAGGGAGCCGGACATGGGACTTCATCCCCAGTCTCCAGGATCACACCCCAGGCTGAAGGCAGCGCTAAACCGCTGAGCCACTGGGGCTGCCCATATTTGTGCATTTTCATTAATTTTCAGTTAATCCTTTCAACATGCAGACACAGTTCTTTACTTAGCTTATTAAAATCATTTTTCATTGCTATATTTTTGATTATTGCTTATGTTTCAAGTGTTCATGATTTATTTTTATAATACCAACCATACAAATGTAGGTTCTTTATTCTGTCTTACATTATCACTAGCTTCTTGCTTGTGACTTGTCATTTTCATCTCTTTATTCTTTCCTTTGTAATTTAGCAAGCTTCTCATGTATTTCTTCCATATTACTAATTTGGTTTCTTTTGGTGTCAGTTCAATTCTTTATAGATTATCACTTAAATGTAATGTGTGGATTGAGTTTGGTTTCTGATTAAATAAACCAAGTGCTTCAAGAAATAATTGTTGAGACAGTTGAGGAAATCTGAATACCAATCCAGGCATTAGATATACTAAGTAAATATTATAAGTCTTATTCAGTGTGATGATGGAATTGTGATTACATTTAAAAAAAAAAAGAAAAAAAGAAAAAAGAACGACTTCAGGTGATGGAGATACTGAAGTATTTACAGGTAAAACTATATTATCTTGGGGATTTGATTTAAAATATGTTAGTCCAAAAAAAGAGAAAGTTTTTGTTTTTGTTTTTTGTTTTTTAGAGAGAGAGAGTATGCATGCACAGACAGACACACATGAGGGGGTAAGAGAGAATCACAAGCAGGTTCCAGGTGGGTGGATCCCAACACAGAACTCAGTCTTACAATCAGTCTTACAATCCTGAGATCATGACCAGAGCTGAAATCAAGAGTAGATTGCTTAACCAACTGAGTCACCCAGGCACCCCTGGAAAGACAGATTTTTAAAATGATTCATAAAATTCAACTAATATTTGAAAAAGCAGGAAAGACTATCCACTGGAAAAAGGACAGTCTCTTCAATAAATGGTGCTGGGAAAATTGGACAGCCACGTGCAGAAGAATGAATCTAGACCACTCTCTTGCACCATACACAAAGATTAACTCAAAATGGATGAAAAATTTAAATGTGAGACAAGAATCCATCAAAATCCTAGAGGATAACACAGGCAACACCCTTTTTTAACTTGGCCACAGCAACTTGTTGCAAGATACATCTATGAAGGCAAGAGAAACAAAAGCAAAAATGAATTATTGGGACTTCATCAAGATAAAAGTTTCTGCACAGCAAAAGAAACAGTGAACAAAACTAAAAGACAACCTACAGAATGGGAGAAGATATTTGCAAATGACCTATCAGATAAAAGGTTAGTATCCAAGATCTATAAAGAACTTATTAAACTCAACAGCAAAGAAACAAACAATCCAATCATGAAATGGGCAAAAGACATGAACAGGGGCAGCCCTAGTGGCCAGTTTAGTGCTGCCTGTGGCTCGGGGTGTGATCCTGGAGACCCAGGATCAAGTACCATGTCAGGCTCCCTGCGTGGAGCCTGCTTCTCCCTCTGCCTCTCTCTCTCTCTCTCTCTCTCTCTCTCTGAATAAATAAATAAAATCTTAAAAAAAAACATGAACAGAAATCTCACAGAGGAAGACATAGACATGGCCAACAAGCACACGAGAAAATGCTCCATATCACTGGCCATCAGGGAAATACAAATCAAAACCATAGTGAGATACCTCTTCATACCAGAGAGAATGGGGAAAATTAACAAGACAGGAAACAACCAATGTTGGAGAGGATGTGGAGAAAGGGGAACCCTCTTGCACTGTTGGTGGGAATGTGAACTGGTGCAGTCACTCTGGAAAACTGTGTGGAGGTTCCTCAAAGAGTTAAAAATAGACTGGCCCTACGACCCAGCAATTGCACTGTTGGGGATTTACCCCAAAGATTCAGAAGCAATGAAACGCTGGGACACCTGCACCCCGATGTTTATAGCAGCAATGTCCACAATAGCCAAACTGTGGAAGGAGCTTCAGTGTCCATCGAAAGATGAATGGATAGAGAAGATGTGGTCTATGTATACAATGGAATATTACTCAGCCATTAGAAACGACAAATACCCACCATTTGCTTCAATGTGGGTGGAACTGGAGGGTATTATGCTGAGTGAAATAAGTCAGTCGGAGGAGGAGAAACATTATCTGGTCTCCTTCATTTGGGGAATATAAAAAATAGTGAAAGGGAATAAAGGGGAAAGGAGAAAAAATGAGTGGGAAATATCAGTGAGGGTGACAGAACATGAGAGACACCTAACTCTGGGAAACAAACAAGGGGTGGTGGAAAGGGAAGTGGGGGGGGTGTTGGGGTGACTGGGTGATGGGCACTGAGGGGGGCACTGGACAGGATGAGCACTGGGTGTTATACTGTATGTTGGCAAAACAAACTCCAATAAAAACATATACAAAAATATAAAATTAAAATAAAATAAAATAAAATAAAACCCTTTATCCCAGAAAAAATAAAATAAAATAAAATGATTCATAAAATATTGGTAACTAAGTTGAATGATGATTAAATGGTGATTATTACATTGATTTCTCCACTTTGCATCTATTTTCAACATCCCATAATATAAAGCATCAAAATTGTAAAAATAAATCTGAATTTTGCTGCTTTTAATACAGATTTAATATACATATTAAATAATGTAATATGCATATTAAATAATCTATTAAATATGCATTTTAATTATTACATTAAATATGTAATGTATTAAACACATTAAAATAATGTATCAAATAATGTAATAATAATATGTATTAAATTAAATATAATGTATGTCATTTCATTGTTTAATTATGTTTCTCCTTAAACTAACCCACTTCCTTTATATATTTCTGCCTGCCTCTCAATCAGCTTTCTTTCCACCCCAGTCTGGTATTTTATATCATCTTCTATGTCTTATTTCATAGAATAAGATTTTTTTCTGAGAACACTAAGCAGATGTCCTGTTTTTGCAGAAAACCTATTTTACATATTTCTTCTTACCCATCTTAAAATTATTTTCTCCATTTTTCATTTTTTAGAATCTTTTTATACCCCCTTGTGTTCACTTTATTTCTACTTATTGTCCTTAAGGAGAAAAGGTCCTCTTAGGCCTGGTTTTCCCCCATAAACAGGAAATGTATATTCTACTTGGTTCCCTTATTGTCCCCAAGTTGTTGTTATAATTTTCAATTGAAGTCAGGTTAATATAAATTTTGGTAAATCAGAACCCTAGGGCCCATGAGAAAAATATTGAAACACTAAAAAATACAAGCAGAAGAACTTCCTCTCTATAGTATCTCTCCAGTGTGTCTGCTGAAGCTGCTTTACTGGAGGCTAAACTTCTGTAACCAGACTGCTAATATTCTATTTCCACTTGGCCAGATATTCATGTTAAGTAAAAGTATTTCGCAGAGTCTCCTATCAATGACTGCCAACTTCATGGGACTCGAGTTCTTGCCACATGACTAGCTCTGGTCTTGGTTACCTATTGCCACTCCATTTGATAACTGCTGATTTACACCGATGAAAAGGAACTAAGTACTTCTGTGTGTTTTTTTAATGTATCAGCAGGCTATGCTGAACTACATTTCCCAGAATTCTCTTTCCTATATGTTTCTAGTTAGGGTGGGGCCACAGGAGACATTCTTGTATGAGACTTTAAGGGAAAAATGAGCACAGCCCCTTTTTTTTTTTTTTTTTTTTATAGCTCCCATACATTGTCACTCACTGGCAAGCTCACCTTGTTGGTCTGCAACAGCTCCATCTTCTCCTAGATTCTCCTTCAGCTTTTCCAACTCCTAAACCAGGTACCGGTTTTCCTGTGGGACACTCGTGCCACCAAGACGAGAAGCAGTGAGAACTGACACAGTTTTCAATTCATCCTTGTGGGTTTCAGGTCATGCTTATGGAGTCCAGTTTGTCCTTTCTCTCTTGCATTTTAAATCCATCTTCCCTTCCCACTGCCTACCCTGTGAACTCTAGCTCTAATTTCAGGTAAAATCAACAAACAGCCTTAGACCTTCTAGACCAGCTTCTACAATTGAGGTCAAATTCCTATAAAAAAAAAAAAGCACTGTGTGTGTGTGTGTGTGTGTGTGTGTGTGTGTGTGTGTGTGAAATATATCTCAGTATAGCTATCTATATCAATCTACCTTATTCCATCTGTATTCTTACCCGTCATCTAGACTTCCTAGGGATTCTGCTTTTTCCATTGAATCTTGACCAATAAAACTCCCCACCTGATCCATGACCTACTTTAAAAGTTCCTGTTATTTCACCTCAAAGTTTGGAAATCCTGATTGGTTTCTCCCAAAGTCTCTTCAGTTTAACTTTGTGGGGGCACCTGGGTGGCTCAGTGGTTGAGCATCTGCCTTTGGCGCAGGTCGTGATCCTGGGATACTGGTATCGAATCCCACATCAGGTTCCCTGCAGGGAGCCTGCTTCTCCCTCTGCCTATGTCTCTGCCTCTTTCTCTGTGTGTTTCTCATTCATGAATGAATGAATGAATGAATGAATGAATAATCTTTTTAAAAAATTTAACCTTGTGGTTATTTTGTTGTTTCTTTGATGAGGGCTTGCACTTCAACAGCCAGTGACTTCCTTTAGTCCAGTTGGATGTGCACTTTATTTAACAGAAACACCTTTACTTTGGGGGCACATGATGTTATCTTTGCCTAGTAAATTGGAAGCAATGATTGATCCCTGAGAGATTTAAGCACAGGGGCTTACATAGTCATTTTCTATAGCTGCTTCCTGGGAGAAAAAACATCAGCCCAAATCTAATTCCATGTTTTATGTCCATACAAACATCCCTCTACTAACACTAGCTCTTGGTTTGAAGATTGCTGGGAATTAAAAAAAAAAAATAGCTCACTGATCCCTCTTCCAGCCATGACTAACTGGCGCCAAGTGTGCCTTCTCACCATCTGCAAATAGACAACTAGGAAAAACACATGAGACAAATTTTCAGACATTGGACCACAACTAGTTCAGAACTGTGATTCTGAAGAAAAAAAAAAAAGAAAGAAAGAAATGAGAACTCTATGATCACCCCAGCTGTCTATTTGCAAGGCTGATTTAGACAAAGACACAGAGAAGGGATCTCAAGCAGCATATAGTGTTTTTGCTAGGCTGAGACAGAGATCAATGTTTGAGGAGGATAACATAGCTGGAATCTAGAAAGGAAGGATCTATGACAAAAAAGAGCTCCAGAAATAAGCATAACATATCTTTGAGTTTTTGACTGAATGTAAGCAGCACATAAATAGGATGAGATTCCAGAAGGCTAGGCAGTGAATGGAGTTGCCAACTGAAAAGTATGAGAAAGTTCTAATAAGTAGTGGAATGGAAGGAATTTCTGAACTTATGGTTTTATTTCTTAAAGAGAAGCCACAGTTACAAGTAAAACTCAGCTGGAGACCCATGGAGTTTCTATGATGAATCATTACAATGGATGCAATCCAACATTACTATGGAGAAAAAAGAAAATGAGACCCATACACAAAAGATAATCTGTGGATACCAACAGTAGGATGACTCCAATGTGGAAATTAGCAGATAAGGATTTTAAAGCTCAAGGACATAAAGGAAATATGCTTATAGTAAATGAACAAATATAAACTATAAATAAGAACCAAATGGTAAGGCCACAGCCTGAGCCCATGGTAAGGTTGTGGGGCTCTTGGCCAAATGAGGTGGAAGGCCCTGGAGCAGAGAGAGTCTAGACCAAGCATTAAATTTAGCTTGTGATGCTTCCTATTAGAACCGATAATTTGACATTGCAAATTCACCTCATAGAGTCATGTCCTCCGCATTCAATTTCTTTTTTTTTTTAAAGATTTTATTTATTTATTCATAGAGATGCAGAGAGAGAGAGAGAGGCAGAGACGCAGGCAGAGGGAGAAGCAGGCTCCATGCAGACAGCCTGACATGGGACTCCATCCAGGGTCTCCAGATCACGCCCTGGGCTGCAGGCGGCTCTAAACCGCTGCGCTACCGGGCTGTAACGCATTCAATTTTTTAAGGTCTCTCTCAGTTTATTAACCTTTCAAAAGCATTAATCTTCTAAGATCTGATCATTAAACCCTGTGGGATGATGAATCAGAATATTATTACAGAATTGTCAAGTTACTATTGCTTTTGTTTCAAAGTCTAGTCCAGTCTAGTGTCTTTTCCACTAGAATATGTGATGATGACCAGAATACCAAGATCCAGTACAGCCTATACTGTGCTTCTTGGACTTGGTCCTTAACCCTTGCAAACTGCCACATTGATTATGACTAGAGAAGGATCCAGGAGTTTGGCTATAAAATGTCTGAGAAGTATTTTCTACTGCTACATGAATCAGGATGTTAAGGCCCAGAAATTTAAGCAGGACACAGCCCAGTATCTAGTGAACTTTAAGCATGGATACTTCTGTTGGATACTTTTCAGCTTCAACAGCATGAAAGATGTTGGCTAAACAGGCATCGAATCAGTGAGTCTTTGAATAGAACTGCCACCGAGTTCTCTGACCAAGTATGGCAGATCCTGCAAAAACCACTCAGTGGTATCATTATACCTGGGAAGCGTTTACCATAGCAACCAACTTATCAGCTATGATCATGTATGAAAGAAACTTCTTTCTCCTTGAAGACATGTTGGAAAATATCAACCAGCTTAAGTACAGATAGACCATTGTGGAGTTATCACTCTATCAATTGTACTGGAAAGAAATCTTCAGCCAGACTTTCAAAACAAAAAAGTAGATCTAGACAAACTGGTGAAAGAAGAATTTCATTATTTTCAAAAATATGAGATTCAGCTAAAGGAAGGTGGCAAAAAAGACAATATGATTTCCTTTTACAATGCTCTTCCCAATCTTCTGGGGGGAAAAGCTAAATATATATATCATATAAATACATTATGTGTTATATGTATTTTATAGATATTTATCAAAGATTCTGACGGATTTTCTGCTGGAAGGAGAAGTTCAAGTGAAGCAATAATGAGCCATGTTTTGGTTAGCTAGTGAAGCAGATAGAAGAAGCCCTGTTGTAACACATTGCCCAGAAGGGTGTTTTGTTGCTAAAGCTTAATCAAAGCATCCACAATTTAATGGACTGATCATGCTGGTGAGGTGTTTTGCCACACAGTTGATGGAGTGACTGGACCTCTTGAATGACATAACCAATCTAATAGCAAGAAATACCATTATTCAGGGATAAAAATTCTGAAGGTAATTCCAGAAACAATAAAAATGTTCACTGAATGATAGAAATATTTTTGAAACAGAAAATTCCCCTCTCCTTGTTTAATGGTCTAGAAAGGCAGGAACTTAATCTTTGCTATATGCTTTTTGATCACTTGATATTGTCTCCCAGGTCACTGGGCTTTGCTTTTATTTATTTATTTATTTATTTATTTATTTATTTATTTATTTATTTATTTTAAAGATTTTATTTATTTATTCATGAGAGAGAGAGAGAGGCAGAGACACAGGCAGAGGGAAAAGCAGGCTCCATGCAGGGAGCCAGATGCCGGACTCGATCCTGGGTCTCCAGGATCATGCCCTGGGCTGAAGGCAGACGCTAAACTGCCGAGCTACCCAGGGATCCCCCTGCTTTTATTTTTAATTATTTTTCTCTCTGCTTTTCAGACTAAATAATTTCTATCGATCTGTTTTCAAGTTCTGCTGTCTCCAATTTTCTCTTTAACTCTTTAGTTTTAAAATTTCCATTTGTTTTTTTTTTAATATTTTATTTATTTATTCATGAGAGACACAGAGAGACAGAGAGAGAGGCAGAGACACAGGCAGAGGGAGAAGCAGGCTCCATGCAGGATGCCTGATGTGGGACTCGATCCCGGGTCTCCAGGATCACACCCTGGGCTGAAGGCAGGTGCTAAACCGCTGAGCAGGTGCTAAACCCGGGCTGCCCTCCATTTGATTTTTAAAATATTTTCCCATTTCCCTGAGAATGTTCCCCCATTTGTTCAGTTCTTATTATAATGATGTAATTTGTCTTTGAATGTATACATATTTTATTATATATATTTAGCTCTTTAAATGTTCTTTTCTGCTAATTCCAACATCTTGGTTATTTACAAGTCTGTTTCGATTAAATACTTTCACTTTTGACCTTAAGAATTATCTCCTATTGTCATTACATGCCTAGTTATTTTTTATTATAATCTGACCATTATTAATAATACATGTTAAAGTTTTTAGATTCTGGATTCTTGTCTTCTGTTATTCTTTGAAGAATATTGACTTTTGTTCCACCAGGCAGTTAAATTTCCTAGCTGATTTCCCTTGAACTTGTGGAGCATTGTTTTTACACATTGCTAGATATATTTATTTGCCCCTCACATTGGAGACCAATCTTTTAGTCCTGTGACATTGCCTTTTCTTCCAATGCAAGCTTTCTTCAATGGAGAGCAGAAGTGCTCACTGAATCCATTTAACTTGGTAAGAATGGAACTTCAAGCTCTCCTGCTCAGCTTTTACATTCTTCCACATACTGCTTTCAGCTGAGCTCCTTGGACTATCTCCTGTACATATACATTTCAGGAAATAGCTTATGATTTGAGAGGCATTTAAATCCAAGTTTTGTGTCTCCCTTCCCCACTCTTGCTCTTATCCTGCACATGGTTTCCTCTGTTCTGGGATTTCCCTCCCTTTATTTCCCAGATATTCTTGCAGCCTCTGATTCCATCCTCTGATACCTCAAGTTCAAAAAACTAGGCTTTTCTGCTTATCTTCTATCTGCCCTGTACTGTGTGGTCTGAGTAGTGCCCTCACTGGATTAGCCTTGTAAAATTGATTCTTACTCTGTGAGTCCACTAAAGACTAGAACCCCCTTCAGTTTCAGCTTCTGCCTGCTTTAGATCACTTTCTAGTGCCTTCATATTATTGTGTGTGTGTGTGTTGTCCAGAGTTTATTATTGTTGTCTGAGAAGGCTTAGTCTGATATAAGCTACTTTCCTTTACCAGAATCAGAACTCCCATTCAAGAATCTATACTTAAAGCAAGCTTCTGAGGTGATTCTCATGCTATCTAAAATTTGAGAGCTACTGTCTTAGATAAAATTTCTATGCTTAACTTTATCCTTTAAGAAGTCATCTTCTTGACTGCAAAAAAGAATTTCAACTCTCTAGGTACATTAGTCACACTCCTTTAATGGTGAAAGTAAAGTCCTACAAACAGGATAACTATACTCTTCCCTACAATGTGTTCCTTTTTACTACATTTTCCTAAAAGGACTGTAACCTCTTTGTTGGAAATCAGGGAACAACATTGTCATAGAGTGGAAAGAGTAGAGTGTAGTGCCACAGTACTGGGTTGTTAGGTTTTAAATGTGATCATGTTTAGGGTAAAAATCTAATGATATCAAAATTACTCTAGAAATTCCTGTAAAATGGTGACACAATTTTGTGCATATAATTTGATTTTTATGCACATTAAATAAAGTAATTTTATTCACATTAAAGTTTGAGAACTATTTTTATTTTTTTATTTTATTAAACTAATTTTATTCACATTAAAGTTTGAAAACTATTGGATAAAGGGGAAATACAAAATATTTCTCTAAGCAGATGAGTGGACATTCAAATTATCTTGCTATCTAAATAACTATACAATTAGAAGATATGAATAGGTGATAGAGAATTCTTTAAAGTCTCTGTTTGTCTAGGCTATGACTCCTCTTAAGTTTTGGAATATAGTATGCTAACAATGAAAGCTTAGCTCTAATACTTACTAGCTATGTAATTTGGCAATGTAACCCTACTGAGCCTTTGTTTCCTCGTCTATAAAAATTGAGAAAATACTATATTTCTCTTGTACAAATGCCAAATGTCTGGAACATTCCCTGGAACATGTCCAGGACTTTTCCTTTATCTAAGAATGTTCCCCAAACTTTGATTTCAAAATGCCCAGGCAAATGAATTCCTTACAGTTGCTCTGGAATTCAATCTATATTTTCTTAATACCTTGTTTCTAAAGGGAGCAAAGTTTTAATGAACAACTTCAACTGAAACACAAGGTAACCTTTTGAAAACTTATAATGTAGTTTCCACCTCACTTTCCCAAAAAAATGCATCTTGATAGATAATTTATAAGAGACTTAGGCAATAGAAGAATAACCATGATAATGTCATTCCATCCTTGAAAGGGCTTAAAATAATGATTAATTTCCATATAGGATGCAGTAAGAGGTAACAATCTTGCATGCCTTTAGAATAGATGGGAGGCAGGGCCATGAAACTATACTCATACAAGGTAATAAAAATAAACTTTCCGTATGAGTCTGGAGTGAGTTTATAGAGATTGGGTGGGGAGTTAATAGAGATTAGGAGGGGTAAAACCCTCCCAATACACCTCATTTTTGTGCTGTCCCTGGAATCAGTGTAAGCCAGAAGAGAGTAGAATAACTTAAAAAAAATTGAAAGAAAAAAAAAACACTGTCCATCTATAAATCTATATCTAATGAAAAAAGTATCTTTGAAAAATGAAGATAAAGACTTTTTCAGATAGGTGAAAACTGAAAGAATTAATCACCATCAAAACTACAAGAGATGTTTAAAAGAAGTTCTTCAGTCAGAAGGAAAATAACACCAGATGCAAACATGGATCTACTGAAAATAACCAGAAATAGCAAGTATATGTGAAATAAAAGACTTTTTCCCTTAGTATTTAAATTTTATTAAAAGATTGCTGACTGCAAAACAAAGGTAACAAACATTTGTTATGGTGTTTATAATGTTTATTTTTTTAAGTGATAACTTATTCATTTTAGATTCTATTTATTTATTAGAGAGAGAGTATGAGAGAGAGAGAATTCAAGCAGGGGGGAGGGTGGAGGCTGAAGCAGACTCCCCACTGAGCAGGGAGTCTTTCCCCATATGGGATTCAATCCCAGAACCTTGGGATCATAACCTAAACCAAAGGCAGATGTTTAAGCAACTGAGCCACCCAGGAGCCCCTATAATATGTTTAGAAGTAAAATACATGACAACAATGGTACAAAGGCCAGAAAGCAAATTAGTTAGTATAATATCATTTCAAGATAAACTGTGGTAAGTTCGATGAAATCTTGAAGCAACTACTTAAATAACACAATGAAAATTATAGCTAATAAGCAAAAAGAAGGAGATAAAATGGAATCATAGAGCACTGATTAATTTAAAAGAAGGCCAAAACAGAGGGGGTACAAAGAAGTCTGAAATAGACTACAAACAAGATGGTCAATTGAGCTTCAACACAACAGCAATAACACATTAAATGCAACTGGTCTAAATATACTAATTAGGGACACTGGGTGGCTCAGGGGTTGAGCGTCAGCCTTTGGCTCAGGGCGTGGTCCCAGAGTTCCAGGATCAAGTCCCACATCAGGCTCCCCACCAGGGGCGTGCTTCTTCCTCTGCCTATGTCTCTACCTCTCTCTCTCTCTCCCTCTCTCTCTCTCTTTCTGTGTCTCTCACGAATAAATAAATAAAATCTTTAAGAAATATATCCTAATTAAAGGCAAAAGTTGTCTAAATGAATTAAAAGCAAGACCCAAGTATATGCTGCTTCCAAGAATCCACATTAACTATAAAGACACACATAGGCTAAAAGAAAAAGAAGAAAAATAGATATATGATCTAATCCTAATCAAAATAAAGCTATATTAATATCAGAAAAAGAAGACGTCAGCAACGCCTGGGTGGCTCAGTGGTTGAGTGTCTGCCTTCGACTCAGGTCATGATCCCAGAGTCCAGGGATGGAGTCCCACATCGGGCTCCCTGCATGGAGCCTGCTTCTCCTTCTGCCTGTGTCTCTGCCTCTCTCTCTCTGGGTCTCTCATGAATGAATGAATAAAATCTTAAAAAAAAAAAAAAGTAAAGTAAAAGAAGACTTCAGAACACAGAAAATATCAGAAAGGAAAAGGATCATTGTATAATGATAAAGTGTTGAATTCAAGAGTCATAACATTCCTAAATGTTTCCAAGTCTAATAACAGAAAAGTTTCCAAATCTAATCACGAAGCAAAAGCTAATAGAATTGTAAGGATAATAAAGAAACCCACAATTAGGGACACCTGGGTAGCTTAGTGGTTGAGCATCTGCCTTCGGCCCAGGGCATGATCCTGGATTACCGAGATCGAGTCCCGCATTGGGATCCCCGTGAGGAGCCTGCTTCTCCCTCTGCCTATGTCTCTGCCTGTGTCTTTCATGAATAAATAAATAAAATCTTTAAAAAAAAGAAAGAAACCCACAATTATAGTTGAAGATTTTAGTACCTTTCTCATCGTAATTAATAGAACAAGTAGATAGAATAACAATAAGAGCATAGAAGACTTTAATAACTCTGTGAAACAAGTTGACCCAATTGACATTCATAGAACACTCTGTTTAGCAGAGTAAACTTTCTCATCAAATGCATAGATTACCAAGATAGATTGTATACTGGGCCACTAAATGAGTCTCAATAAATTTAAAAGAATTTGAGTCATACAAAATTAGTACTCTGATTACAATAGAACCAAGATTATCACAGAACCACAATAGATCAGCAAGATTTCTGGGAAATACCCAGACATTTGAAATTAAACAGCATAAGTCTGTATAAGCCAAGAGTAAAAAAAAAAAAATCAAAATGGAGATTAGAAAATATTCTGGCTTGAAAATGAAAGTTAAAATACAACCTATCAAAATGTATGGGATGTGGCTAAAGCAGTGCTTATAGGGAAATCTGTAGCACTAAAATGTCTATTTAGAGAAGGTCTTTGTAGTGGGCTGACCTGTGGCCTCCAAAAAGATACGTCCATATCCTAACCCCCAGAACCTGTGAATGTTACCTTACTTGGAAAAAGAGTCTTTGCAGTTATAAAGTTAAGGATCTTGAAAGAGGAAATCACCTAAGATTATCCAAGGGGGCTCTAAATGCCATCCAAGCATCTTTTGGAGAGAAAGGCAAAGAGAAACAGAGGAGAAGACTTCTGTGAAATGGAGACAATGTGAAAACAGGTTTGAGTAATGTAGACATGAGTTACAGACTGGATAGCCACCAAAAGCTGCTAGAGTCAAGGAACAGGATGTGTGGTGTGACCCTGCTAACACCTTAAATTCAGAGGTCTGGCCTCCAGACTGGGAGAGAATAAATTTCTGTTCTTTAAGTTTCCAAGTTTCAGTTGTTTTTTTTTTTTTTTTGGCAACTACAGGAAACTAATACAGTCTCAGATCAATGGTCTCAGTTTTCATGTTAAGAAACTAGAAAAAGAAGAACAAATTCAGCACAATGTTACCAGGATAAAAGAAATAATAAAAATGTAAACAGAAATTATTGAAATGAAAACAAAAATAATAGAGAAATCAATGAAACCAAAAGTGGATTCTTTGAGATCAATTAAACTGGCAAACCACTAGCTAGACTTATAAAAAGAGAGATAAAGAGAAGACACAAGTTACTAATATCAGCAATAAAAGAAGTGGTGACATAACTCTAGACCCTACAGTTATTAAAAGGATATTAAGGAAATAGCTTATATGAACAGTTTTTTTCAACAACTTTTTTTTTTTAGTTTTTTTTTTTTTTAGTTTTTTTCAACAACTTAGATGAAATGGACAAATTCCTTGAAAGACACAAACTATCAAAGATCACTCAGGAAGAAATAGATAATCTGAATATATATTTCTATATCTCATTAGATATTATATAATCTTACATATTATATTATATTAATCTTTCCACAAAGGAAACTCCAGGCCAGCTGGCTTCATTGGGGAAGTCTACCAAACATTCAGACATTTGGGGAAAAGAGAGATACAAAGTCTTTAGAAACTCTTCCAGAAGGATGCCTGGGTGGCTCAGTGGTTGAGCTTTGGCCTTTGGCTCAGGGCATGATCGTGGGGTCTGGGATCGGGTCCTGTATTGGGCTCCTTGCAGGGAGCCGACTTCTCCCTCTGCCTGTGTCTCTGCCTCTGTGTGTGTATGTGTGTGTGTATGTGTGTGTCATGAATAAATAAATAAAACATTTAAAAGAAAAGAGACTCTTACAGAAAATTGGAGAGGTGGGAATGGTTCTCAGCTCATTCTATGAAGCCAGAATTACACTGACATCAAAAATAAACAAAGCCATTATAAGAAAAGAAAATTACAGGGCAGCCTGTTTAGCGCCCCCTGCAGCCCAGGGTGTGATCCTGGAGACCAGGGATCGAGTCCCGCATCGGGCTCCTAGCATGGAGCCTGCTTCTCCCTCTGCCTGTGTCTCTGCCTCTCTCTTTCTCTGTGTTTCTCATGAATAAATAAATAAATAAATAAATAAATAAATAAATAAATAAATCTTAAAAAAAAAAACAAGAAAAGAAAATTACAGATTAACATGCTCATGAGCATAAATAAGTCCTTGAGAAACCTTCAGCCATTTGAATATAATAATATCAAAAATGGATAACAAATGATGACCAAATGGAATTTATCCCAGAAAGGTGAGATTGGTTTAGACTTCAAAAATCAGTGTAACTCACCTTATGAATAGACTAAAAATAAAAACTGAGGGATATCTGGGTGGCACAGCAGTTGAGCATCTGCCTTTGGCTCAGGGCCTGATCCCAGAATCCAGGATCGAGTCCGGCATCGGGCTCCCTGTGAGAAGCCTGCTTCTCCCTCTGCCTGTGTCTCTGCCTCTCTCTCTCTCTCTCTCTCTCTCTGTCTCTCATGAATACATAAATCTTTTAAAAAAACTGAAAAAATAAATAAAAATTTAAAAATTATAGGTTCATCTCAGAGGATGCTGAAAAAGTGCTGGACAAAACCTACTCTCCATTTCTGACATAAACCATCAGCACACAGAAATAGAAGGAACTCTCTCAAACTGATAAAGAGCTTCTACATAAAGCTTATGACTGACATCCTTAATGACAAATGATTGAATGCTTTGACAGTCGTGCATGGAAGCTATTCTACGCCTACATATTTACTCAAGACAAATCAAAGCATATGTCTTCATAAAGACTTGACATAAGAGTTTATAGCATCTTTATTTGTAATAGCCCCAAACTGGAAATAAATCAAATGTGCATCTACAGCTGAATGTATAACACATTTTGGTATATCCATACAACTGAATACAACTCAGCAATTAAAAAAAAAAACCTATGGATACATGTAATAACATTGATGAATCTCAAAATAACTATACTAAGTGTAAAGAGCCAGACAAAATAGAGTGCAAAACAGTTTGTTTATGTAAAACACTAGAAAGGGATGACTTATCTGTAGTATCCGATAGCAGATCAATATTTGCTTAGTGACTGGGATGGGTACAGGGAGAGGAGGAGAGAGTGCTTCCTAAGGATCTGGAGAAAGTTTTGTGGGGTTAGATATGTTTGTTTCCTTGGCTGTGGCCATGGTTTCATGGGTACATATATACCCCCAAACTTACTCAAATCTTATACTGTAAATATGTGCAGTTTCTTGTATGTCAGTTGTACTCCATAAAGCTGTGTAAGATGAAAAGGTGAGAAGTTGTTGGTTTGCGACCTCAGGAGCTTACTAGTATAATCTGAACCAACCCTCCCAAAAAAGGAGGGTAGGATGACATTGCAGAAAGAAGCAGACCACTCCAGATTAGTAGGTGGTAAGTTTAATGAGCAAGTGAATTTAATTATGAGGCTTCTCCTAGAGGCTGCAAGAGGAGGAGTTTTCCCCACCAGCTGGTCAAATCTTAAGATATAGAAGACTTCACTGGGTTCAATCATATACCATCAAGATAGTCTCAACACTACATCACTATCTCAAGGCTGTGTCCTTGGGGCAGCTTCTGGGGGCAGAGAAGGCAAGCAGAATGCTCATTCTGAGGACAGGGGAGGGGGGTGAGGATGCTCTGATCACGGAGGTTCAGCTCACAGGTCAGCCAGAGGTCACATCCTCTCAGTGACCTCCTTCAATAGAAGTGTAGGCTTGCTGGAGAGCAGGGTGTAGAGGGGTAGGTAGTGAGGCAGGGAAAAATTAGTTTGGAGAGATATGTTGGACTCTGTCCTGGGGACAAGGACCAGAGACTGGACTGGAGAGAGCCTAAAGGTAGAAATCAGGGCTACATGATTAGGCAGTAGATGATGAATGGCCTTGGAAGGCAGTAAAAGGAGAGAAGAACTAGCTATGAAGAAGTGGAGCTGGATTTGGGAGACATCTCAGATGTGGAATTGATAGGACTTTATGACTAGTTGGATGAGGAAGAGGAAAAGGATGATATTCAGGCATATTGTTCAAGAGCTGGTTTAGACTGAATTTGTGCCCCAAAATCATATGTTGAAGTCCTAACCCTCAATGTAACCGTACCTGGAAATAGGGTAGTTAGGAGATAGTGTTAAATATGTTAAATGAGGTCATAAGGGCGGGGCCCTAATCTAGTAGGACTGTGGCCTTTTAAGAAGAGAAAGAGAGAGATCTCTCTACATCATGTGAGTACACAGTGAAAGGTGCTGGACAGAAGCCAGGAAGAGTTTCTACCTGAAACTGAACCTGTAAGACCTAGATCTTGGATTTTCCAGCTTCCAAAACTGTGAGGAAATTAATTTCTGTTGTTTAAAACCCTCAGTCTCTGGTATTTTGTTATGAAAGGCCAAGCAGACTAATACAAGAGCCAATGGGGAGAGTGGGGTTGTAGGGAGGGGGAGATTTTCATGCCATTCACCTAGATCAAGAACACAGAACAAGAAGCCACTTGGGGCAGTGTTTTGAGTTCAGATTGGGATATGTTAAGTTTGGTGGACATTCATATGAGGAGGTAAACAATTGGAAATATAGGGCTAGAACTCTGGAGAGAGGTTGGCTGTTGAAGCCATGGAGATGGGCATGCAGGGGAGAATCATAACTAAGTGGTGACTTTTAAGCCAATGAGCGAATTTTGGAAAGAGATGATCAACAGTATGAAATGCTGCTATGCTCTGAGCCCATTTCCGGGACATGGCTAAGTGTTTGGCATAGCCCTTGAAATCAAGGACCCAACAGTCTAGCCAAAAGGAGAACACAAACATATGAAACAATCAGGAAATCATTCAATTAGAGTGAACGGTCTTATTAATGGTAATAGACAAGTGCAGTCTAGATCCATCCATTTATTCTGCAAAAATATTGAGCTCCTACTGTGTGCCAGATACTCAGTTTTTGGAAGAGGCAATTGGACTGTTTTTAAAAGAAGGGTATGACTTAGTTATGGGAGTGGAAGTGATATTTTAAGTGAAAAAGAACAAAAGCAGAGTAATTTAGGCACATGAGGAAGGGGGTGGAGAGGATACAGTCTTGGCAAGGGTCCAAGGAGGGGGAATAATTGGGAAGAAAGCCTGGCTGGGTGAGTCTATGCCAGAAATTGGAGGGCTGGAGGGCACCCATTCATAGTGTAACTAGTTCCAGAAGTATGCTTGATCCCATGTGTTTTCTAGGTGCTATCCACCTACTTCTGCAATAGCAAGCAGAGCCCCCTTGTGTCCAGCCAGTAGGGCCACTTGATTTCTGCAAGCAGGCATGCAAAAAAATGCAAGCTGCTACACTGGCCACCACACACGTGTGGAATTGCCGTCAGATACGAAGGGAAAATTATAGCTAGATTTCAAAGGAAAGTATAATTAAAGGAAAGCTTTAGATATCACAGCAGTTTCCCTAGTCCTGATCTACACAGGAGCCTTGTCAAATGGCAGGTGCAGGAGGCTGGGTGATCCCAAGGGTCTATCCGAACACCTCTGTGGCTCTGGGAGGAACGATTAGCAGCCAGGCATATGGTCGGGCCGAAGGTATGGTGAATAAACAGCTAGACGGGCAGGGCAAATCCGTAGCGGATGAACCACTACGAGTGCCTGAACACTGCCCCAGTCTTGCCGGGCTGACGTGGGAACAAAGCCGTCTTCCCCGGGACGGCCCTGAGGATACAGTTCTCCGGGAGGCTGGAAGAGGGCGCTGCGGCTCGCGGCGGTCCTGTCCGCGCCCGCGCGGGCGTCGGCGTCCTGGGAGGTGAGCGGTGGGGAAGCCCGCCTAGGTCAAGCCCCGGAAACCCACAGCCGCGGGATCTCCCGGAGAGCGCTGGAGGGGGCGGGGGGGCGGTAATGCTGCTACTCGCAACTTAGCCCGGGCCCAATGTCGGGGTGGGGGAGGGACGGGAGATTGCAGAGGGGAAAGGAGCGGAGAAATGTAACCCCCCGAGCGCTGCTGGGAGACTCGGCGGAAGACGCGACTGCGATAGGCCCTGGGCGCACACTGCTGGGCTTCGGTCTGACGCGAGAGGGAAGGGAGGAAGAGCGGAGCTGGCTGCAGCTGCCCAGGTCCCAGGGCGAACAGCGCGCCGCCACCAGGACCCTTCCCGGAGCCGTCATTTCGGCTTCGGTAGCTCCAAAACTTTCCTTCGAACTGCACGCGCCTCCTGGGGTGTTCCCGTTCCTTGGATGGGAGCTTCCCGTCCGTCCCGCGGAGGGAGGAACCGCCGCCGTCCACTCTGCTGCTCACTTACAGGCTCTTAATTTAAACAGGAACGAAGGACCCGGAGGAAACACAAGCCCGTTCGCTAGAGGGCTTGGGCTGTGCTCGTGTATCGGTCTCGCGGGGCTCCCCGCACCGGAGCAGTTGCAGGCCGGCCCCCCCTCCTTCCCACCCCTGGAATATGCACCCCTACGTGCATATTATTTGGCTTCTCCGCATTTCAAAGCGTGCAGCTGGCGCTGAGTTTCCCCTCTTCTCTCTACTTCGCAACCCAGTCCCCAAACTCGCTGCTACCCTAGATCCCTTTCCGCCAGGGGGCGCCCTGACTACAGGGGCTCTGACCATAACTTGGGACCAGGTGAATCCAGGCTTGAAATGTGTGACATGAAAATGGGCAGGTTTCGAGACCACAAGTGTCCACCTCCTGGGAGGCTTGCCCCGACAGAGGAAAGGGTTCTTCGACACGGAAGGCCAGGCCGGAGAGTGGACTCTGCTCCTCCCCGGGCGGACTCTGGCCTTCGCACTCAGGACCTGGGGGCCACTCCGCCCCGGGAGGGGAGCCGCCAGCGCTGGGAGAGGGCGACGCTGGAGCCCTGCTCCCAGACGTCCTAGCGTCCTCCCGCCCCCGCCCCCGCCCCCAGGGCCAGCCCGGAGGCCGCGGCTTGGAAGAGCGTCCGCAATAGGAAGGTGGCCCTCAAAGACCCCAGACGCTGGAGCCAAGCCCCGAGCAGTAGAGGGAGCGCGCGTCAGCTCGGAATCTGTCCCTGGAACGGAGCCTGCGAAAGCCTCCTGGTGACAGCTGCCCTCCTGCAGACCGCCGGGTCGCGCACATCTTCCAGGGGCTCTCAGTTCGGCTGCCTGAGAAAAAGGCACGGCGGGTTCCGGTGAGATCCTTCAGGGAGAGAAAGACGCCCTCCGGAGGGGGCTCTGGACTCTCTCTGTTCCTTGGATCTCGGAATTGGGGAGCAGCGCCCGCCCCCCGCGCCGGGCTGCGTTCCTGTTTTTCTCTCCCAGAGTGGCGTTGCCTCGACGGCACCGCATCCGGGAGCCCAGCTCAGCTAGGCCCGGTGCGGGGGGGGGGGGGGGGGGGGGCTGCCCCTGGCTGCAGAAGGCTAGCTCACGGCCGGCCTGGGTGCAGGAACAGCCAACGGCCCAGAGAGTTTCATGCAGAATTAGAGGCCTGGATCACAGTTTCTATAAACTCAAGATTTAGAACTCCTTCCATGTGCTAGCGATATTTATGCTTTACAAACTCACACACACAATCTCATCCTTTAATACTTGGACTCCCTCGTACAACCTGGAAGGTACACAAAGGAGATTATGACCATATTTTGCCTCTGAGAAATCAGGTGCTAAGAGGCTTTGTTTCCGAAATTCAACTTTTCCTGAGGCACGGGAAGATTCAAGGATGAATAAAATGGGTTCTCACACTAAAGAAGGGAGGCCAGTAAACAATACCTTAGTTTACCCTGGCTGTGATGGGAGGGGCTCCAGGGTATGTTGGGAGTCCCGGGAAAACTATTCCACATAACTGAAACATGGTAAAGCCAGGGCTTGAACCCTGGGACTTCTGACTTCTACTCAAGTGCTCTGCCTACCACCCGTGAGCACTTTAAGAACAGGAATGGTGAAGAACCTCCCCAATCCCTGCCAACCCCCCCTGTGCCCCCCCCACACACCTTCTCTATCTCTGGTGGATCCCAGAGTAACGTCACGACAAAGTAACTACGTGCATATTATTTGGGTGATTTATTGTTCATTTATAAGCTCTGTGTGTGTAGAAGACACATCTAGCTTGTTTAAAGCTGAATTTTTAGGGCAGCCCCGGTGGCACAGCGGTTTGGGGCTGCCTGCAGCCTGAGGTGGGATCTTGGAGACCCGAGATAGAGTCCCACATCAGGCTCCCTGCATGGAGCCTGCTTCTCCCTCTGCCTCTCTCTGTGTGTCTATGAATAAATAAATAAAATCTTTAAAAACAAATAAAGCTGAATTTTTAGGCCCAGCACAGAGTCTGGAAGAGAGCCAGCACTCAATAAATATTTGTTGAATAAATCACGAATTGCGAAAAAACTCGGAGCAAAATAACACCACCAGGGAACACAATCTCTTGCCGTCCTAGAAGAGGTGTGAAGGACCATGAAGAGAATTAGAAAAATGTGGTGGTGAGGACTGGGGAGGACTTTTTCATTCCTCATGCAGCCCAAACTACAGACCCTGAGTCATACAGCCTTCTGTATGAGTCTTCTGTTCTAAATTCTCAGAGAAGGGACTCTGGAGGGACAGAAAGGCGTTTCCTTTTGGCCACACGAGTGGTGAACAAAGGTTGATGGCAGTTCCTGGTAGCCTGAGTCTGGCCTGGGCTTTAGCCTGAGCCTCTGGGGCTCCTTAGATTCCAGGCCAAGCTGCAGAAAGCAAAGCAGTGTGGCCAGGATTAAGGTGGCCGGGTGTGGCCCCACCAGGGAAAGTTCCTTGAGAAGCTCAAACTGGAAACCCCTGAGCCACTCCACCAGGGAGAGTTACTCAAGACACCAGACTCCTATGAGGGGAACTCATGATTTCCAAGTATTCCCTGCAATCATGAAGAAGTTAACTAGTTTAACTGGGGTCACCCTACTTAAGATGACTCCCGGAAGCAACTAAAAGAAAGGACACTCTGGTTAGGAAGAGGTGTTGGGGCCAGGGGAGGGACCCGCAAGGCCTCTGCTTGGACAAGCTCAGAGAGAGATAGCAGTCCTCCCCCTACCTGCCGGGCTAGACATCTTAGTCTTCAGGCTTATTCTTCTTGGCAGTGCAGCACATCTGGCAAATAGTGCGGGACGGTGTGTGTGTGCGTGTGTGTGTGTGTATGAGAGACAGAGAGAGACAGAGAGAGAGAAAGAAAGGGGTAGAGATAAAAGAGGTGCTGCCGGGGGTGACGGGGGTGGCAGGTGACGCAAAGGCCCAGACAAGGTCTAGTCCAGAGCGGGTGCTGGTGCGCGTGCCTGCGGTGGGAGGTTGCAGCATAATCTTGGTTGCAGAGGGTGGGGAGGGGGTTTGGGTGGAGCAGCAGCCACAGCCCGAGCACCGCCCCCCCACCCAACCCCAGCTAGGGCTTCTGCTCTAAGCCGAGACTCAAATGCCTGCTGCGGAGCTGGGGGTCACGGTCAGGTCTGCCAGGCTGGCGGTGGGGGTGGGGGTGTGAGTGGGGGTGTGGGTGGGGATGGGGAGCTGCTAGCCACGTGCACCGGCGGCCTGCCTTGGGGCTGGAAAGCGGCGGAGGGACGAAGGCCGAGGCTCAGGGACTGTGGAAGATGCACCTAAGTCTATCCTCCACTTGGATTCAAAGCCTTAAAGGCAGAGTGGGGGTGGGGGAGGCTGTGCTAATGAGGACAATACAGAAATCTCGAGCTCTGGCAATGAAAATTAAAATTTTTCCAAAGCTTTCAAAGTGTTTTTATGTGTCTGATCTTATTTGAATCTCAGAGAAATCTCGTGAAGAATTCCCTCCATTTCTAAATGGTATCGAGACTGGGCGACAGGTACGGCAATCTATACATGGTGTTTCTTACACTTACCAATACTATGAAAGAACGGAGAGGGAGGAAGAGGAAGAAGATGGGAGACTGGGAAACCCACCCCACCTTATCATTAAGACCCCAGTCAAAGAACAAGCCCGGGGGCCAGGGCTGCCTGCAGACGGGATCTGTATTCCCTCTGGACCGCTCTCGACGGTTCACTTGAGCCCAGCATCCTCTTCCCTCCTTGCTCCCTGGGCTCAGACCTCACATCCTCACAACTGCAAGCTCAGATGACCGCTCCTGAATCATCCTGAGAGCGTGGTCCACAGGAGCCCCTTGGTAAAAGGGCAAGGAACCGGTTTGGTGCTAGTCTTTTCCAGTACAACCGACAGGCAGGTCTCTGGGCTCAGATGCAGGGTTATCTGCCCCAAAGCCAACGAGGGAGCTGCCTGAAAAGGTGGGTCCAGCGGGAGGAAGGAGGTGCCCTGGGCTTTCTCTGTCCTCATAAGCGACAGAGGTGGTGAGCAACGTGAATGTTAGTATAGAATTTGGCTTTGTATTGCGGGAGCACAAGGCACTCCTTGAGGAGACAACTGAAATGTTAAAGTAAAAAGCTAATAAAACAACTTTCCTTACTGCAACCACTGTTAATGAAAAAGGTGCCTAATCTGAATTAAATCGTTCACAAAAGTGTCTGTTCATCATTGGGAGCTCCTTCTCTACAAGGAGGGGAAGCAAAACGTGAAAACAGAAAACAGATTCGAGAAGCCTCCTTAACTGGTGCCCGCAGTGTCTTGGAGGCCCTAGCCTGGCCAGGGAGAGCTCCACCCTCCAGCCCCTAGCGCAGAGAGGAGGCTAAAAGAACTCAAAAACCGAACCCAAACAGCAAAATATTTAGAACCCAAGGAAGGAAAGTCGAAGTGGGTCTCGGGATCTCTGCGCCACGCAGGGCGCGACGCCGTAGTTCGCTGGGCTGGAGGCCCGGGGCCTGGCCGGGGCAGCACCGCGGGTGCCTCTCGCCCGGCTGGGGAGCGAAAGCCCACAGCTCCCCCTCTCCAGGCGCCCAAGGACCCTCAAGGCGCGGGGCTCACACTTGAAGCCTGGGAACGCGCAGACAGGAAACCCACTTCCTCCTAAGCAGTTTCTTGCTCGCCGGATGAGAGGCGCCCAATTGAAGCAGAATGATCCTCATCTACTAATATCCAGCGTGGCCACAAAGCGACTGGCCATTTACGCCGCCACTTTAAACAAAGATATTTGGTTATTCCCGGGGAAGCAAGTGCACTTTTGCATGGCTGAGCTCCGGGCGGAGGCGAGCCTCAGCCCAGCCTCCCGCCCGCTGGGCTGCTCGCGCCTCGGGATTCGCCCCCTCCCGGCCAGCTGGTCCCGCCGGGGCTCAGGCTCAGTTCCGCCCGGCAACAGGCGGGCGGGTACTCACGACGCTCCCTGCCCGCGCCCTCCCTGAAGCATCAGAGGGGAAAACAGCGTGGCTCTGGGCTCGGGTGCTGGGGCTGTGATGTCCTCGGAAAGTCAGCTCCAGCCCCAGAACCCCGCGTGTCCGGGCGATGGGCGAGGGTCGGGGACACCAGGTTTGTTCGAGGTGGGGCAATTTCAGCAATGGCCCTGGGTTAGTGCCCCCCCACCCCCACCCCCACCCCCAGCTTCCCAGCACTGGAGGCCAGTAGCGTGCTTGCCTTGGCCGGGAATGGGGGTGGGGAAAGGGAACCGCGTGTGGGGTGGGGGGGGGCGTGATGCAGGGGGCCCTGGACCGCTGAGAAGACCCTGAGGTGGGGGGAGGGGGACGCGGGGATCTGGGACAGCCTCTCGGAGGCAGCCGATCCCTTGCTCAGCGTCCCCTCCGCCCGCTGGGATTCTCTCTCGGGTAGGGGGAAAGGGGGCGGGGAGCAGAGGTGTCCCTCTGACGGCGGCAGAAGAGGCAGACAGACGGACAGACCCGCAGACCAACAGTGCGGCCCCAGGGTTCGTCCCCAGACTCGCGAGCTCGTTTGGTGGCGACTGGGGCTCGGCGCCTCGAAGCCCGATGTGGTCCGGAGGCAGTGGGAAGGCGCGGGGCTGGGAGGCCGCGGCGGGAGGGAGGAGCAGCCCCAGCAGGCTCAGGTGAAACCCCTACCCCGTCCCTTGGCCCCCTCCCTCTAAAGACTCGTCCCCGCCCGGGAACCCCGGCTGCACTGGAAAGTGGTTCACTTTGTAACTCAGAAAGTTGGTTGCAAAGCAGCATTCACCTTCCTTCCTCCCCACCATCCCTCCTCCTCGGCTACTCCTCACCCCACCTCTTGCCCTCCCCTCCCCTCCCTGGGTTCCCTCCTCCTTTCCCTCCCCCGTCTCCCCCACCCCCTGCGCGCCGCCCGCACCCCACAAAAAATGGGGTGGGGGTGTCCGGGGGAGGGGGAAAAGGAATGCTTTGGGTCGCGTCTCTGCCTCTCTCTCCCTCTCTCTCTCTCTCTCCTCTCTCTCTCCCTTTTTGAGACTTAAAAATCCTGACAAGTGAAACTTAAAGGTGTTTACCTTGTCATCAGCATGTAAGCTAATTATCTCGGGCAAGATGTAGGCTTCTATTGTCTTGTTGCTTTAGCGCTTACGCCCCGCCTCTGGTGGCTGCCTAAAACCTGGCGCCGGGCTAAAACAAACGCGAGGCAGCCCCCGAGCCTCCACTCAAGCCAATTAAGGCGGACTCGGTCCACTCGGTTACGTGTACATCCAACAAGATCGGCGTTAAGGTAACACCAGAATATTTGGCAAAGGGAGAAAAAAAAAGCAGCGAGGCTTCGCCTTCCCCCTCTCCCTTTTTTTTCCTCCTCTTCCTTCCTCCTCCAGCCGCCGCCGAATCATGTCGATGAGTCCAAAGCACACGACTCCGTTCTCAGTGTCTGACATCTTGAGTCCCCTGGAGGAAAGCTACAAGAAAGTGGGCATGGAGGGCGGCGGCCTCGGGGCTCCGCTGGCGGCTTACAGGCAGGGCCAGGCGGCTCCGCCGGCCGCGGCCATGCAGCAGCACGCCGTGGGGCACCACGGCGCCGTCACCGCCGCCTACCACATGACGGCGGCGGGGGTGCCCCAGCTCTCGCACTCCGCCGTGGGGGGCTACTGCAACGGCAACCTGGGCAACATGAGCGAGCTGCCGCCCTACCAGGACACCATGCGGAACAGCGCCTCGGGCCCCGGATGGTACGGCGCCAACCCGGACCCGCGCTTCCCCGCCAGTAAGTGAGGCCGCCCCAGCGCCGGGCCGCGGGCTGGGGGCGGGAGGCGCCGGGAGAGCAGCCCCGAGGGCGCCGCGCCTCCGCCGCGCACTGGGCGTCCGGGCGCGCGGCCCGGCAGCCGCGCCAGGGAGCGGGGGGCGGGAGCTGGGGGCTCTTCCCGCTGCGGGCCGGAGGGGTCCCAGGCGGGACACTTGGGGTCTTGCGGGCAGGGCTCCCAGATGCGGCCGGCTGGCAGCTCGGCTCCGCTCGGCGCAGGAGACCTCGGAGGGCCGAGGGGTGGCCCCCCAAGACTAAGGGAGCCGCGGGCTAGCGGGGAGCCGAGAGGCGGGCCTGGCCGGGCGGGAGGCTGCCCCGCTGAGACACGCTGGGGGACCGCCCGGCCGGCTCTGCAGCCTGGGCAGGTGCCAGGGTGCGCGGCCTCAGAGGGGCTCCAAGTAGGCGGCACGAGTGCCCTCCCTGGGGCTGACAGGAGAGAGCGGCCAGGAGGCACAGCGTCGGCGGCTCTAGGTCTTGAAAGTGAACACCCCACTCTCCCAGGCTCCAAAAGTCGGGGTCTGCCGTGGGACCCCGGCTCTTGGCCCGGGCCCAGGTCGCCGCTCGGGGCCCGCTCACCCAGCGACTCTGGCCAGGGTTGGGCAAGAAAGCATCAGAAGCGGCCTCTCTCCCCGGCTGGTGGGCTGGAGCGCTGAGATGGAGGGAGGCAAGCGGGGTGCAGGCGGAGCCCGCCAGGAGATCCCTCGACGGCGCGGCCCGGGCAGGCGCCGTCCGCGGAGCGTAGGCCTCTCCCGGCCGAGGCGGCCTAGGCGAGGAGGGCGCCGTCGGCGGGGGCCGGGCCGGCCCAGGGCGCGAAGGCGGAGGTGCCCGCCCGGCCCGGCCCCCGCCGACGCTGTGCGTTTGTCGCTTACAGTCTCCCGCTTCATGGGCCCGGCGAGCGGCATGAACATGAGCGGCATGGGCGGCCTGGGCTCGCTGGGGGACGTGAGCAAGAACATGGCCCCGCTGCCAAGCGCACCGCGCCGGAAGCGCCGGGTGCTCTTCTCCCAGGCGCAGGTGTACGAGCTGGAGCGACGCTTCAAGCAGCAGAAGTACCTGTCGGCGCCGGAGCGGGAGCACCTGGCCAGCATGATCCACCTGACGCCCACGCAGGTCAAAATCTGGTTCCAGAACCACCGCTACAAGATGAAGCGCCAAGCCAAGGACAAGGCGGCGCAGCAGCAACTGCAGCAGGACAGCGGCGGCGGCGGCGGCGGCGGGGGCGCCGGGTGCCCGCAGCAGCAGCAGGCGCAGCAGCAGTCGCCGCGCCGCGTGGCCGTGCCGGTGCTGGTGAAAGACGGCAAACCCTGCCAGGCGGGCGCCCCCGCGCCGGGGGCCGGCAGCCTTCAAGGCCACGCGCAGCAGCAGGCGCAGCAGCAGGCGCAGGCTGCCCAGGCGGCCGCGGCGGCGATCTCGGTGGGCAGCGGGGGCCCCGGCCTGGGGGCACACCCGGGCCACCAGCCGGGCAGCGCGGGCCAGTCTCCGGACCTGGCGCACCACGCCGCCAGCCCCGCGGCGCTCCAGGGCCAGGTCTCCAGCCTGTCCCACCTGAACTCCTCGGGCTCGGACTACGGCACCATGTCCTGCTCCACCTTGCTATATGGTCGGACCTGGTGAGAGGACACCGGGCCGGGCCGGGCCCAGCGCGCTGCCTCATCGCTTTCCCTCCTGCCGGCCACACGTCACCAACCACTCGCCGCTCCCTGCGCTTCGACTTTTCTTAAGAATCTGTCCCGTTTAGACCAAGGGGGAAAAAAAATCACAAAAGCCAAACTGCTGGACGTCTTTTTTTTTTTTTTTCTAAAATTTGTGGGAATTTTTTTTAAAAAAGAAAACAAAAGCAACCAAGTGAATCCAATTCTTTAAGGAGTCTTTAAACAGAGAAGGACATGACAAAATCAGCTTCTGGGGGTGTCTTTTAGGTGATTGAAATGGGTTTCCCTCGCTCAGGCAGGGTGCAGTTTGGAGAGGGCTCTACGATGCTACGGCTCTGGACTCTTAAAGATCGCAAACTTCACTCTGGGTACACTGTGCCAGCAAGGCGGACTCGCTTGTAAATACCAGGATTTCTTTTGAAGGGGAGATGGGGGCTGGGGAGAGGAAAGACTCTACGATGGGACCCACATGTCATTGACACAAAGGAAATGCCCCCTCCCAGCGCCCTCTGGCCGCCCAGGCTCAGCCCGGGGAAGAGCCCTGGCTAAAATTGTTTTATGTTTGATGTGAACTTGTAGCTGTAAAACGCTGTCAAAAGTTGGACTACACACCTAGTTTTTAGTAATCTGTACATTTTGTTGTAAAAAAAACAAACAAACAAACAAACCCAGTCCCCATCCCTAGCCCATCATATTTTTTATGGGCGTTGACAAATCTGTGTATATTATTTGGCAGTTTGGTATTTGCAGCGTCAGTCTTTTTCTGTTGTAACTTATGTAGATATCTGGCTTAAATATAGTTCCTAAGAAGCTTCTAATAAATTATACAAATTAAAAGGATTCTTTTTCTGATTAAAAGTCCACCTTTTGTTTCATTTTGATTTGGCTTTAAAAGGCATTTTTGGTGGTGTGTGTGGGGGGGTGGCTCATCATTGGCCTGATGGGATTGGAATTGTTTGGGAGCTGAAAGGATCCTAAACCAGCTAAGGAGCTGGGCCCAGAGTCCTAGTCCCACAGGGAAATGGAGCTTTGTTCTGTCTCCAAATTGAGTAGAAGCAAACCTTGAGCAGCCCTGAATCTTGGCAATAGGGAGGGGGTAAAAGGTAAACTGCTTCCATCAGGAAGGAAAAGGAGAACAGAAGAGAAAGAGACCAAAGGACTAGTTTTCAGAGCCAGGCTCTTTTTTTTGTTTTGTTTTTTGTTTTTGTTTTAAACCTCAGAGGTGTCTACTGTGGTCTTATGCAGCTTAGTCAACAATTAAAATTTTAAAATGTTTTAAATAACATACATTTTAAATAATCCTGAATGAGGGACCATTTTTACTGAACAGATGGATGGTCCCTATAGATTTCAACACCAATCCTTATTTCTAATCTGCTGCAGAGCCTCATCGGAATTAGAATTTCTGTGGGAGGCTGTTTTCAAACGTGGGGAAGTCTATCTGGGTCTCATTTCCAGTCTAAAACTGCTATTCACAAACAAGGCTACACATGGATCCCCAGCCTCTCAGGGTCTTTCCGGCCTTGGGATATTTTTTGACTTGGCTACTGGCCTGGGGCCACCGAAAGCAGGACTTTGGAACCTGGGCTTCTCTCTTGGTTCCATCGGTTTCCATCTCGGGGCTCCTAAGTATCTTCGTAGTAAGGAATCTTTCTCCTGTTCCCAGCTCCCTACTTCTCGCTGCCCCAGCCACCCTGCCACGCCAGCAAAAAGAAATCATCTTCGATCTTTCTTCCTCACTTCAAATTTCCCGGTCTCTTTGGTGCCTAGAGGTGGTTGTTGGGGGAACTCTTAGGGTTGCCCTGGAGAGGGGAGGAGGAAGGAGTGGTTCTGGACAGAAAGAAATCATAGTCCCTAGATGGGTTGTTGCCCGCTCCGTGTCACCCTCGATATACCTACCTAGCAAAAGTGGCTGAGTGGGTCCCCCTTAGCCTGAAAGTATTTGCGTGGGATTGATTCATACTTGGCATGTACTCGCTTCATGCCTAGAATTTCATCTTTCTTTTTCCTTTCTTGCCTCTCTTAATTTTTCTTCCTCTCTTTTCATCTTATTCTGTCTCCATCTCTCTTTTCACCCAACTTTCACCTAATCCCACCCCTAGGAACTTGTGAGGGAAACAGCCCAGGCCAAGGCCTTGCTCCAGACCAGCAATCCCTCTTTGTTGACTTTCTAAAGGCTCCTCGCCCCTGGTGCCTTAGAAGTAGGGGCCAGGGTGGGCTTCTTCCCCAGGGATCTGGCTGCTGAGATATGGTTTCCAATACCCAGAAGAGACTCAGAGAATCTGAGGATGGTAGCTAGGGTCTACAGAGTGTGCTGGTTGGGGAAAATCTCAGCAGGCCTCACATTTTGGAAAACAAGCCAAAATCAGTAAAGTTTGAACACTAGTGTTGAAATGAGCAACCCTGGTCCTGGGACAGGGTATGTAGGTGATCAAATCACAGCTCCACCAGGGCTTGGCTGGGAGATGTTTGCTCTAAGGTCTCAGTTCCCTGGCGATGGGAGCTTCCACTTAACCTACCCCAGGCCCAGCACCAGTCTGATCTGGAGCCGGTGGGCCCACGGGGTCGGTCAGCCGCAAGGCGGTCTCCCCACCCACCCACCCACCCCCATCTTAGCTCAGAGCCAAAGCCTGAAAGTCACAATTTTAGTGGGTTGTGGCACCCTAGGCCTTAACACCCTTGGGCTGGATGGAGTTTTATGAAATACATTCTTCTCCCTGCCATCTAGAGCCGGCTTAGTTTGAAGTCTGTTTACTTGTTGGTGGCGGGGAAGGGGAGGAAAGTGAGTTCAGCCGGGTCTGCGGTTGGGACCGAGACTAACAGAGACTTGGCCGCTTCTCTCCATCCATCACCCGGGCTCCACCAACTCCAGCTTCTGGCCGGGAGATTGTAGCAGCTTCAGGAAGCGGCCCTCGAAGGCCGGCTGAAGCTTTCTGATAAGGAAATAGGTGCGCGCTGAACGCATCAAAAGACCTCAGCCTGGGGCCGGTCCCCACCCCACATCTCGGTGACCCTCTGCGAAGTCGATTGTCGTCTTCTCCTGGATTTCTTCTCCCCTAGATTTCCAGCATCTCTGGCCCAGGTTCTGGCCTGGAGAAATCAGCCGTTTGGGGATGTACCTGGCGCTGAAGTCCTGGAAGGGTCAGAAGCTTCCCCACGTAGGGGGGCAGCGCAGTTCTCTCCAAGATCCCAGAGAAGCTGAGCACCCCCGCCCAAGCACCCCACCCATCCCCAAGCCCCCAGGGCTGCGGAGAGTGGGGGAGATTTTGCGGATAGCATCCTCCTCCTCCTCTCCCCCACCCCCATCCTGCCAAGTAAACACGGGGACTTTCTCGAGAGCCCTGGAGAGCGGCTCTAGTGGCTTCGGGGCCTGAAACCCCAGGCTTGGCTTGTTTGATGTTTAGCATCCCAAAGCAGCACACCACCCCCGCCCCAGCCTGGGAGCCCGGCGCTGTGCGTCGCGGAGGGAGGAAAGCCGCCCTCTCAGTCGGCCAGGCCGGGGACTGGGCTGGGTTCAGGGAAGGCGAGAAGAGCGGGACAGAGATGCGCAGAGCTGGGCAGAAGGGAGTCGGGGCTGCCGCCGCCCCCAACAGAGACACTTGTGGGTACAGCTGGAGCCCTCAAGGCCGGGAGGCGGGTGGGGGCAGGGAATGCCTCAGCAGCCGGGGCAGCGGCTCTGGGATAGGGGCTGGCCCCGAGGGAGGAAGCTTGGGGCCCGCGAGTGAAATCAGACCCAGGCCCGAGCCGAAGGCGCGATTTCTCGCTCGGAGCACTTGCTCCTGGAGGCGGAGGAGGCCCCGCGCGCTCCAGGCCCCGGGCCTGGCGGGAGGCTGGTCTTCTCACCGCCTAGGACTTGGCCTTTCAAAGGGGAACACAAGCTCGGGAGCCTTCCAAGGGATTTTAAATCCTCCTGGGGGCAGGGTGAGGCCTGGGCTGGCGTGGAGGTCTCCGATCTTGAGACCCCAGGGAGGAATTCTGAGACTTTGGGGCCGCACACTCTGGGAGCGCGCTCTCCCGCGTAAGCGCGTCGGTGAGGGGCTATCTCCAGGCGTGCACAAAAGGTAGCGCGAGTCTCTTCTCAGGCGACTCGAGATAAGAGGAAATGAGAGCGGGGTTTTCTGACTTCCAACTCATTAGGGACCAGGTAAGGTCAATGCTTTCTCTATTATGTCTTTATCTTAAAAGCGGGTCAATTTAAGATAAGGGAAAAAAAATCCAGGATCTGTGTGAACCGTGCTGATAAAGACTGACCCCTTTCCAGAACTAAAAGCAAGCCAGGCAGACATTCATTTTCTATAAACAAGAGAGTTGTGAGAAGCTGCCTTGAATTCTGATCGAATGTCTCCAGTCTCTCTAGACATCGCTCACCCCCTCCCCCAATTATTAGAGCGGGGAGCAGACTGAGCGGGGATATTATTTGTGGAGAACTAGAAAGCCTGTTGGGAAATGTGAATCTGAGATGATACGGCTCTTAGGCATGGTTTGCTGGCTTGTTTGTTTCAAATGCGTCTTTCTTTTAGAATGGAAGGAAAGTGACAGAGATGAATATTGGGGGCATGATCCTGAATGTTTTCCTTGCTCAGCCAGGTTCCTCTTAAGAGATGCTGGGCACCACCTTCCTCTGGCCCTCCCTGACCTCCTGACTGGTGTGCTTGTGGTTGTGCAATTGGGTTCTTTTTGGCACCAAGTGACCCTCTGTGGGGCTCGATTTGGGCTCCTGCCTCAACTTGGAGCACAGAAAATTTTCTTGTGCTTCTCTGGGCAGTAGTTTCTGGAAGGAGGGTCCTATCCCCAATCACCCTCTGTGGCGAGTTTGTCCACCCAAGTGGCTGGAGGCATTGGGTATGGATAAGAGTAGTGGAAAGAATGTGTTTCATTGAAAAGGAAGCCCAAGGTCTGCATGCTCCCTCTTCCCGTGTAGTTGTGTTTCTCAACTTGATTTTTCTCAAAGGAGCAGAGGAGGAGCAGGCTCAGCAACTTGACAGCACAGTTTTTTGCCTCATCTGAAGCCACAGCTGAAGTGGCAGGCTGTGTTTCTCTCTGATAGTGACCTAATGCCCTACTTGGAGGGCATCTAGGCACAGCCCCAGGCTTCTCATTTGATGTTTCCCATTTGGTCTCTGCTTCATAAACATTTATTATCTTTGTTATTATGAGTTGTAATGAAGTTTTGGAAAGGATGAGATTTAAATCCATCTTCTTGTTTTATTTCTTTTTAAGTTATTTGCAGGACACTGCAATGTAAATTGATTATTATTATTACTCTGCTTGATATGGAAATAATTGCAAGCAATAGGTCTTGTTAAAGAGGACTCTTTCCTTCAAGACGACATTCACATCTGATTCTGACCACTCCATTTGTAGGTATAAATGGATGCATACAGACACCTGTCTCTGTATGTATTATAAAAGTATATGCATGTATATCTATCTCATATACCTATTTTATAAGATATTCAAAAAGAAAAGATTTAACGTAGGATTCTATTCGTAGAGGATCTTACTGAACCTACTAGATGCAAGAGAGTTGAATGCATTCATTACCACAATTAAGATGCCGAAGAAACCGAGTGTCCCTTTAAAAATCAAGTAATGAAAAACTTTATTTTTAGTTTTGTCTATTGTAAATTGGAATATTAATTTATTTTCTCTTGACATTCTGGAGATCCAATTATATTTGGGGGAAATATTAAATTTTGTGCTTAAAGAAAATAAACGTGCTCCCGGAGACACAAGTAGCTGAGACTTCTTGAAGCAATCTATAACAAAAATTGTCATTTGCCACACCTACATTCTCCACTAACAGATATTGTCGGTATGAACACTATGGGCCAGCTAACAAAATCAAATGGAAATGTTTCTGCCCCTCATTTATAGCAAACATCCCTCCTATTCTGGTCTTCACAGCGTAGTGGAAATGAGAGGGGCAGGTCTGAGTGTAGTCCGACGACAAGAAAAAAGACAAACTTTTCTCCTCCCTCTCCCCATTTCCGACATTTCCAGGAGTCCTGTCTTTGATTGCCAGATGAAATTGTCAATAACACCAGGCTGTTGGTAGAGGGTTAAAGGTTGCATTTCTCGGGTTTTCGGTGATTCTTTATGGCGTTACTTCTACCAAACCAGAGATGTTAGGCAATGAAAAGTGTCCTTGGATACCTTTCCCCAGTCCCTATGCAGGGGAACCGTCTGTGGAAGAATCATTCACAATAGTAGGGCCTCCACCTTGCTAGCATTCTCCCTCTCACTACTGCCAAAGCTCTAGGAAAACAAGGGTTTATTTGGTCCGCGCGCGACCGCTTTACCTGATCTCCCCAGCACACACGCAGCTGAGTGCGCGCGCGCAGATGTAAACCTGGGAATTACCGTAATGACACGAAGAGGACTGAGAGCAGCTTCCTCTGAGCCGGCTGCTCCCTCTGTGCTAACCTGGGAGAACAGGTCAATGGTTTAACAAATCTGGCTGTGCCGGTGTATACAGCAAACCCGGCATGGTTAGGGTCCCTGCAGGCGCCTCCGGAGCACTGGGTTTCGAGACAGGTTTGGAGCGACCGGCTTTTTCAGAGGAGACTCTGAAGCCAAAGAGGATTAAACCTCTCTCCCCGCCTCGCCACTCGACGGTGCCTTGAGGTCTGCAAGGCGCCGTTTTTCTGGGTGGGGACTAAATGGGGGGGGGGGGTGCCGAGCTAGGCTGGGCCGGCTTCTCTCCCCCCGCCCCCCCTTCTGAGTGTGCTTCAGAAAGAATTGCAACCCTTTCACCAAAGGCGTGCACGGAGCATACATCCCCGCCCCTTGCCAGGGCAGACAGAAGTTGTAGCTAGTTCATTAATACTCACCAACCTGCACTATGAACTGAAACGTTGGTTGCTTTCCTGGTTGGACCGCTGAGGCTGAGGCCTAGGTGGAGTAAACTTTGGAAGTACTGCAGGGTATCGTATCTACAGCTCACATAGCAGGGAAAGCTCAGGTATCCATATGCACTTCACTGGCTTCACACTGAAATCAAATGGCAGATTCTTTGCAAATATTCCACAAAAAGCCAACTCACCCACAGTCATAATCTAGCACTGGATAAGGGTAAAGGGAATATCTTTGAGATCTATGGTAGCATACAAGAAGCTTCATGCATCCTGAACAGTTGACATTAACCTTCCTCTATGAATGTTTTTTAAAAACTAGAATGCTGCACCAATCCAACTTTAGTTGCTGAAAATTCTCCACATGGCTCAATACTTAGATTCTGTTGGCTGGGTGTCTGGGGAAGCTGGAGGGTTGTGTGTATGTGGTTCCGCACAAAAGAGAAGAGAGGAAAGGAGACGGGACTGGAAAGGGGAGGAAGGGAGAGGAGAGGAACAGCCGCCTGGTGAAAGTGTGTGGAGTTCTGTTAGCGTTTGTGACAGCTGAGTCATGCTGGTTATAGCCAGTCTTTGGGTCCAAGTATTGGGACGGATGGATAAGTATGTGCTGTGTGTGTGATTTTTAAGGGTTGGTGCTAGTGGAGAAGGGCACGGGAACCGGCTGAAAGGCAGTGTGTACTATCTCTGGGTTGGGCAGATAACACAATGGGAACGTAATTATCTAGCTGAAACAAGCTCAAATGGCAAAAAGTTGCAAAATAGATCGACCTCCCTGAGAAGAGAGGGAGCCGGTTACAGAGGTCTGCAGCCATCATCCTTTTCTCAATACATTTTAAACAAGAGGATCTAGGGAGTGATTCCGATTCAATACACATAATCAGTTTGCAAGTCTTATTTCCATTTGAAAACAGGGCCATTTGCAATCATAAGAGCCGGACACGCTGAAAGATACAGAGCGCTTTCCGAGCAGATGATGGGTGACAGACTCTACAGGCAAGCACTAAATATTTTCTTCTAGCCTCAGACCGCATGCATCAATCTTTAGTCCCCATGCATTTGAAATCGAATATTCCTGTTGTATATATAGCTTAATTGCTTAGAAAATTGAGACTCCGTGGTTAGAGAGGGGAGGGAAACAGCAAGAAAGGTGAGAGAGAAATCACGTTTGTGCTTCTCCTCCGTGCTGGTTAATAGTCATTTAGTGAAGAGTACACGGGTACAAAATTTGATATAAAATTCAAACTTGTTTTTAAAGGAAGGGCCGCCAGAAGAGTTGCTCGGGGCTAAAATTTCGCGGGTTGGAGTCGCGAAGCCCTGCCAGGGTGTTTCGGGGCCAGCGGGGCGTCTGCGGGGCCGGGTCGCAGAGTTTGACCGAAGCCCTCGGGGTGGCTCCTCGGCCTGCCGGTTGCGCCGCCAAAGACCTAAGGGCCCCTAGCGGCCCCACGGTTTCAAATCTGTTGTCAGGGGACTCCGCTGGAAGTGTGGGCACTTCAACTCTTGAGCTATTTTATGTCCTCTCGTCCCAGAAAGTTTCAGTTCCAGAACCAAGAGAAGCAGAAGCACGCGACCTCCGCCCTCCGCCCGCGGCCACTGAACTCCCCACCCCTTCGGGGTCCCCCCTCCCAGCGCCCCCCGCCCCGCCGCCTCCGCCAACCCCAGTGCCAGGCTTCACCCCGCCCACCCGAGGTCTCCCGTCCCGCGCGCAGCCCCCGCCGCACTCTGCTCCCACCCAGCCTCGCGACGCCGCCCCCCGCCCCCCTCCTCCCTCCCTCCCCCGTCCCCCCCCCCCCCCCGCCAGGCTAGCAGGTGACTCTCCAGCCCTTTCTCAGTTCCCGCCCGCAGCCCCCAGCCCCTTCTGGAGACCACGCTAAATCTGATGTGCGGATGAGTCGAAATTTCCCGTTAAGTTTGACCCCAAAATACATAGAGAATTAGTTCACTGGGTCAAGATGATTATTCAAACCCTAGCTTGAATGGGATTTTAGAAAGAAAGAAAAAAAAAAAGATCTGAAAACACGATCTTTCTTTAGACAAATAAGCAAAAGCAAACAAAGCCAGCGAACTGCTGCTGTTTTTCTGAGGAGTTTCCCTACAGAAAACAGATTCCGTCTCTGCTCACATAGGAACATCTAACGAACTTTCTGGTAGAAAGAAAGTCAGTCTAATAATAGTATGTAGTTCCTGCCGATTTCATTTTTATTTTGAAAGGGGATAATCTATTAACCTCCTCAAGTTAGTGCCTCTTAGGCAGGCGTTATGTTTTTAAACGTCCTTGCAAAGCATTTTCACCTCTGGAAAGATTTAAGGAAAACCAATAGATGGGCGGGGGGGGGGGGCGGATTTTGCACAGCTCCTGCCAGCTTGCTCAATTTTCTGCAAAACTCTTCCTAAAAGCCCCAGTGTTCTCTTTAACAGATGTCAAGTTATAGAGACCACAAAGATCTAAAGACATCCTTCATGTGCGCGCGAGCACACACACACACACACACACACACACACACACACCAGCTGTAAACTCACTAGATTTTTTTTCCCCCTCTCTAGAATTCATTCTGTGTGGTTAAGCAAGTGAGTGGTCCTGAGGCATTAAGCCATCCTGAGTGGAGGGGTACAGTCAGGCAGGCCTCCTACAACAGGGAGTCTCCAAGCTCCCTATTTCTGCAAACCACGAGGAGGACCCAACTACAACTGATAGGAGGTGTGGGCGAGACTGGGACCAGCAGGACCCAATCCACTAGCGAGAAGGTGAGCTCGCTCACTCAGGCTAGGACAGGGCCCAGCCTAGTCTCGGCTGAGTAGACAGAGGGGGTGCATAGGAATGTGTCCCAAAGCAGCAGAGAGCCAGAGCAGGCTTCCAGGGCAGGAAGTTCCAGCCACCTGACAGCTCCATAGGGACAGGGTGACCATGTGGCCATTTCTAGGAGTGGTGGCTGATGTGTAGTAGTGATTCCTTCCCACACTTCAGGACGTCCCTGGGGACCCAGAACACACAGGCTGGGGATTGCTGGCACACGTCTTCAGGAGCACTCCCAATCACGGAGAAGAAACTTAGCCTGCCTTCCTCAGGGAGCCCCAGCCCTGTCTCCCAAGGTAAATGTGGGACACCTTCGTTAGGACCGAAAGGTCGCCCGCAGGAGCATGATATTCTTATATTTATAGTGTGATGTGACTCTATCATCTACTTTTTATTTGTTACTTCATCCCACTCGTTTTCTATTTCTTCATTTCAGTGCCTATGTTTTGCGCGCTTGCCTGTCCAATTCCAGCCTCCTAGCTGCAGTCTCACTTCCCAGGCAGTTCGGTATCATTTTCCTAATGTCGGTACTAAAAGGAAAAACAGGCAAAATGGAAGTGCTGAGCCATATAGAGTGAAAGCCAGGAAAGCCCATATGGGAGGCCCGTTGTGGGGGTGGGGGGAGTAGAGAGAGGACCAGTGGACCACCAAGGTCAGCCTGTCCGAGGACTACCGAGAAACATGACAGAAGCAAGGAGAAGCAGCAGCGCAGAGAAATTCAGTTAAAGTCGGTAGAGGCGAAGGAAGGAATCCAGCGCCCAGCTAACGCGCACACGTGGCCTGACAGGCACAGAGGGGATGAGGAGGAAGCGGAAGGCGTGTGTATGGTGGTCTTCTCTGCACTGAGAGGCGAAGCAAGCGGCCTCTTTCTTTCCTCCTGCTAGTCCTCAAGAATAGAGACTTTCTGCCAGAGCAGACGAAAGGGCTAGGGAGCCCAGGGACCAGGGACTGTTACTCGCTCCCCAAGCTCCTGCCTGGCCATTCGGGCTCCACACCTCGGCGAGGAAAAAAAATTCAGGGGAGCCTGGGGCCACAAGGCGAAACAGCTGGAAGTAGAAATAGCGGTTTCCGGAAACTTCCGGGAAAATAGGCAAAAATCCTTTCTTTCCGCCCAAGTGCCCCCCCCCTCCTCCGTGCAGTTGTTCAAGGAACTTCAGAACAGGTCGTTTCCGACCCTGGCTGTTGGACAGCGCCCTCTCTTGTCCCCGCCAGCGCGGCCTCGAAGGAGGTGCCACGTGGAGGGAGCCTCCGCTGCCTGCGGGAAGGGCTGGGCGATTCCGCGGGGACTCCGCCGAGCCCGCCCCCGGCTCTCCGCTCCCGGCCCTGAGCCGCTTCCCACCGCGGAAGGCGGGTCCTGGGAAGCGACCGGCTCCCGGCTACCCAGGCGGGCGGGGCCGCGTCTGCCCCGAGAGCGCTGCGCGGAGCCGGGCTCGCTCCCCCCGTCGGCTCCCCGGGCGGGTCACGCTCGCCGGGACGTCCCCAGCCTCCGGGCCCCGCGACGGCGGCGGCGCGGGAGGAGAGCGGCTTTGCCCGCCGCGGGGTCCGTTCCGCGGAGAAGGGAGCCCCCGGGCCCCGACACGCACAGCCCTCCAGGCCCGCTCCCCGCCCCGCCCCGCCCCGCCCCGCCCCGCCCGGGCCCGCCGGCTCGGGGCTCAGGCTCCCAGGGGCCTGGAGCCCGGAGCCGGTTCTTGAAGAGTCCCGCACGCACTCTGACATGTTCGCTGCAACACGTTAACCCTTTTGTACCCCGGCCAGACGCAGGTGTTAGCTTGGGCCTCGTTCGGTTGGTGAAGGGCGCATGTGGGCCGCTTCCCGCCCTGTGAAGCCCCTGATTGCCCCCGCCGAGCCCCAGGGGGAGGTCAAGGAGAGGGACCCGGGCCCAGGGCCATCTATCCGGGGAGGGAGGGCCGCGGCGGCGGCGAGAGGTGCCAGCGGCGAGAGGCCGCGCGCGTCCCGGGTCCGCACCTGGCTGCGGCGCTGCCGTCGGGCTTTCCTCGGGAGCCCCAGGTGCTGCGGCGCAAGGCAGCCCGGCCTGTTCCGCGAGCCCGGATCCTCCCTCTAGGGCCCGCGCCTTCTCCTCTTTCCCCTTTATGGCCTTCGATAATTTCGGAGGCAAGGATTTCAACTTCGAGGGGAATTTGTTTCATGTCTCCTAAATTCAGAAACGGAGTCTTCAAAAGTCCTAATGTGTGTGTTTACTTTTTTCTAGCGTTCAAATGAATGCGGAGCCACGGATCGAATCCCGTCACTCATTTGGGGTTAGCTTCTCCCGATATTTCACACGGAAAACAAAACTGGGTCCCTCTTATTTGTACTTGTCCTTAACCTTTGCAGCAACTGCTGTAGATGAGGCTCTGTCCATTCTCTAATAGATTTTACTAGGGGCTGGTGACAGAGAACTGATTTCTTTTCTATTAGGGTTTAGCACATCTTTGTTGAAGGCCTGTAGAATGACCAGGGATTAGATTTGCATCTCTTAGGCGCCCTGTGTGGTCTTTGTGCGAAGCTTGTAACTGTTAAAAATGACTTGTTAGGAAGCGTGTGGGCTCTCATCGCTCTCCTTTTGACAGAATGATTGTGAAATTCAGATTGGCCCTGTAGGATTTAGCCCGCAGATTCCACCTGAACCCTAAGCAATTAGACCCTAATCTCACTGCAATCATATTTGAGTTAGGATTTGTTGCACTTTGTTTACTTCAATTAAAAGCAGTGGAATATTTTTTTTCCCGCAGCCTTTAAAGTGAAATCTCCAGGCCTAAAAACCTCAGGACTTCTCAGAAACGGTTTTGGTGGTAATGGGGATTTCTTTTCTGTAAGGTTTCCTCCTACTCCTCCCGCCCCTCCCCCATTTAAATAATTTTCTTCTTCTTCTTCTTCTTCTTCTTCTTCTTCTTCTTCTTCTTCTTCTTCTTCTTCTTCTTCTTTCTTCCTCTTCCTCTTCCTTTTCTTCCCCTGTTCCTCGCTAATGCCTGGAGCATCTTCTTAGGGGTTGAATTCAGGTCGCCGGGGAAGATACGCGTGGAGAGGACTCCCCGCTGCGAGTCCCCATGTCCCCGACAGGGCGCCTCGGTCCCGCTCCCGCGCCGAGCTGTCTCACGCTCGCCGGCCACGCAGCCTGCGCGGGCTCCGGCCAGTGGGCCGCGGCCCGGCGGCTGCCTTCCAGCCGCGGAGTCCCCGCTCCGGCGCCCGCCGCGCGCCCCACCGCAGGGCGGCGGCGGAGACGGCGTGGGCAGCGCGCCCGCCGGCCGGTGCGTCCCGGAGCTGCCCTAGGCGTCCCTGGGCCTCCGCCTGGGCGCCGCTTGGGCGCGGCGGCCTGCTGCGCGCACGGGCGGGGGGCACCCCGGGCCGGCCCTCCCTCTGCCCGGGGACCCGGCCGGCGGGCGTCGCGCCTCGGGCGGCCTGAGTCCGGGCGGCACGTCCGGGCCCGGAGCGCGGGCGCCGGCCTCCAGCCTCTCCTCCCGGGCCGGCGGCCTAAGCGCGGGCCTCGGGGCGGAGCGCCGCGCTGGCGGCCCAGCGGGTCGGTGGCCGGGTCGTCGGGATCTCGGCAGTTCTCAGGGCATTTAACCCCGACGCAGCTCTTAAGGGTCGCCTGCGGTGACTGTCAAGTCAGGTCACCTTAGTGCTATTGCTTGATGTGTGGTGAGTTTATCGCCTTCGTTTATTTATCTGGTGCGACTTTGTTACTTTGTTTCTTCCGGAAAATCTCCTTGGGGAGACACAGGATGCTAATGGCTCTGGGTTACCGTTTTCTATTTTGATTCATAGCCACTTACTTGCTCCTGGTGAGTTTGATTCGGTTCCCCCAAAATACTTGCTTCCACTTTATCAGTTAATGCTTAGGTGGGAGCCAACATAGGATGTGAACTAGAGCAATTTTCTGGCACGGGAGGGGCTCAGTGCGGTTTATTTGAGGGGGATAGGGTGATGCCCCCTTTTAAACTTTCCAATAAACTTTTTGATAGCAAGTGTTCTCATTGTCACTTGTATCAGAGGAAAAAATTTTAAATGTTCTTTGTATTTGATTCCATGAGAATGAAACAAAGCCAGCCTACGACCTCACTCCGTCTGCCTTTGTGATTAAAACATTTTAAATGAGCAGAAAGTACTTTTCTGAGGCTAAGCACTATATAAATGTGAGCAATTTTAACGAGTTTAAGCAAGGGGTGGTCTCTTCCGATATTTTCTGGGGTGGAGTATATTTTAAACAGGCTCATCTTTTTGGATAATTCTAATAGCTGATTATTCTTCACTTTATTGAGCAATCAGTATTCAAAGGAATAGAGGAGATGCTATCTTGCCTTGGTTGGGGCGGGGTGGGGGGTGGGAATATGCTCCTGGGGTAAGGAAGAAGGGGGAGCAAGACTGTGATAATCTCTTTGAGATCTACCCAAAGGAGTCTTGATCTATAGATTGAAGATCTCTGCTTTAAATCAATCCTGTGGGCAGTTTAAGGCAGTTTTTCATTTGTGAATAGGAACTGTATCAAAACCCTAGTGTGACCATGACAATTGGGTAATCACACATAAGGCATCTTTGCTAATGGAGAGATTCTGTAAATATGTTTCTAGTGAATACACAGATAACAGTCACAGTGGAGGGGTCAGGTGCCACAAATCATAGATTACTCTGCCAAGGGTTGCCAGCCATCTGAGGCTCGGAAGGACATTAACTGCCTTTGCATTCTCAGAATACTCTCCTCAGTTCGTGATTTCACTTACTTGACCCTACTTCTGTTATTAAAGAGCTGGCAGGCACAATCAAGGGCAAGCAGGTTGGCTACCTACCCTTCTGGCACCTCGCCAGTGTTCCCATTTAGCTGCCAGCAGACAAGGAGAGGAGTGAATCAGTCATATAATCCTACAGTAGCATCTAGAAGGTATCAGGAAAACTTTAGTGGCAGCAGGAGGGTCCACCAATCAGCCCTGTTTCTAAATTCTCCACTTCATATCTGTAATAAATCCCTCTGGGGGAATTCACTAGTGGGAAGGGCAGGGAGGGGAATGATATGGGAGCTCTCAAGCAGTTTCCTTGAAAAGTAAGTTGTGAGTGCATTACTTGAATGGTCCCAATTTTGAAAACGGCCATAAATAGAAATGGGATTCTCATTACTAACAGAAACAAAAATCAGGAAAAGTGTCCCTTGTCATTGGTAGGGGGAAAAAAATTCAAGAGCTTTTAGGAAAATTTGGAGAATTATAACTTCTTGTCAATAGGACAAACTTCTGCCTTTCCACATTTGCTTTAATAGAGAAATTATTGACAACTTAATAAGAAGTAGGCACTCAACTTTCAGAGAAATTACATAAAATTGAGATTATATAAAAATAGTTTTTTTCCTACCTCAAATTGAAACAGGTAGGTATTTGGCATACAGGGACATTGTAAAGGCAAAATGCATCTCACTCTAATATTAGCATTTTTTTTCCCTTGAGGATGTAAAATCTAGAAATCTAACATAAAAGAACCAGAGGGTGAAACAAGACTTCCTGGGTCTCCTTTGTTGGCAGGCTAGGCCATTTCCTCATGCTCTTACCCTGGAAACAGCTTTGGGATCTAGAATGAACCATCATGATTGAGGATAAAGCCACGACTTTTACCAGTAGGTACCATGAAAAGTAGGTAGACTGACTTCATCAATAGAGCTTTCCCCAGGGGGTTTGCCTGTGGTGAGAGGCCTTGCTGCACTTTTTGAACAGAAAGGTACAATTCACTGAAGTATGAGTGTTCAGGAAGGCTAGCAAAGTGTACTTTTAGAAGAATATTGTATTTTCTAATATGTCAAGAGGTCTTCCTGATGTGAGATATAAAAAAACTAATTTAATTTTTTGTCAAAATTAGACTATCATTACATTAGCGTATTCTTAAAGAATGAAGATGGACATTACTCATCTACAGTAGCAAGGGGGAAAAATATTTAAAAACTAGATGACAGATATGTGCCTTATAATTTAAACAATACTGAATGATGAACAGTCTCCCCAAGTTCATTTAAGCAGGAATGGGAGAGCATCTCTATAAAAGTGAATAAAAAAAGATCTTGTACAAATATGCTGAACCCTCCATTTTATTAGCTTATAATGCAAATAATTACTTGCTCTTGCTACTAAGAGCCATTTTAATGTAATGGATTCATTACAGACCCTCAAGAAAACCAAAGCCTGTGTCCTTTTACAAGTTTGTGAAGAACTTTCAAATGGCTGCACCCAATTTGAAGACATGGATATATTTTTTCTTGCTTATTAAGTTATAAACCCGGAATTTATGCTGATGAACATTTTCCATCTTGACTAATACCTTCTGCCAGAGAAGTTTTTATTTCAGGAGAACAGATAGCAAGTGGACAGAAGGAAATTCTAAGCCTGTGTGATTTCATAGGGGTCACATTTCATATTCTTAAGTTTAGAGCTGTGAACACCCATATTCTTTTTTCTTTTCCTTTGTGTGTTTCTTGGTTAGTATCTTGTGGAGTGCCTTGCCCATAACAGTTGTTCAATAAGTTTGCTGAACAGATGGAATTTGTGAAACATTTTCACTATTTACCTTGTCATCTTTTCTGATACACAAAAAGAAAAAAGAGTATTAACATTTTTCTTTTTTTTTTTTTATGTGAACAAAAAAATCGTTAAGATTTAAGGCGGGTTTCACTCAATACGACCAAAAAGAAGCCCCATTCTATGCTAGTTAGCAAGAGAGGAATCCCTTACATTTCCCTGCCTATTCAAATGAAAACTGTTTGAGATAATACTGAAATGTTTAAAATAAATAGATCCCAAAGCTTAGATGTAACACAAAATGAACCCTAAAAATTTAATGACTTGGAAAATCCTTAATCTCCTTTTACATTCCGGCCTTTAACTTTCTATGACACACTTACCTTTCAAGACCTTTAAAAATTCTAAAGGGTAGGGACACCTTACCTACCCTTTAGATAGGGTCTCAGTGGTTGAGTTTCTGCCTTTGACTCAGATCATGATTCCGGGTCCTGGTATCCAGTCCTGCATCAGGCTTCCCACAGGGAGCCTGCTTCTCCCTCTACCTATACCTCTGCCTTTCTCTCTCTGTCTCTCATGAATAAATAAATAAAAATCTTAAAAAGAAATTCTAAGGGATAGCCATCTTCTGAAGTGGTGAGGGGACCAGAAGGTTGCAAATCCTATCATTCTTTTAGAAGTGGGGGAGGTGGAAACTGGCCAATGTGGTCTCCTCTACTAGAAAAGAATTTAAGAAATAGTGTTGATTGTTAATGATAATGCCACATAAGGCTGCTCTAGGGAAGGTGGTCCAGTGGCGAGGAGGCACCTGCTATGCAGAAGCAATAGTTACTATTACTGTGTTCCCAAGTCTTATTCCTTAGTGAGCACCCCTCATATTTGAGAAGAGGCTACAGCTTTGGGACACAATGGAACCAATGGAGTGGAGGTAGGGAGAATCAAAAGATTGGAAGCAACTTCAGAGTTGGGATGCCCTATGCTTTATATTGGTCCAAACAACTACTGGAATCTCTCTTCATTGATTTGGGGCCTGGCTCAAGATGTTAAAAAAAAATGTTAAAAAAAAAAAAAAGACTATACTGTCAGATTCTGTTCCAGTTTGAATATGAAGCCTTTCATCAATGACTATGAGGGTATTATGTCAAGTGGAAAATGTGTGCTTATATACCAAGGACATCCCTGGTTTCACCTGAACAGGCTCCCTAGGAGATTTTTTGCATCTCGGTAGCATTTGCTCAGCAAGATACGAAAGACTGGATGCAAACAGCAACAGAACCCTAAATAAGTTAAATCTCAAATCTAAATTCCATTTCTTTAAGGCTAAACATCATCTTTTAAAGCACTCACTTAGCATGAAGATATGGATATTGCTTCCTGTATATCCAAATATGCATTTCTACACTTAGTGGGTTGGTCATCCCTCAACTTGTGTTCCTAACAAGAAATGGATCCCAAAAAGGAAATGTTCTTTACCAATGTCTGGAACAATGATGACCCACTGTTTTCCCAAGAATTCTCTTTTTTATTCACATGTAGATAGGAGTTGGTATTTTGTCACCAAGTTCATGTCAAAGTCAATTACTATAGTGAAAGAGTATCATCATACTTTTTTTTGATAGAAACAAAAATGGAGGTTGATATAAATATCCGTTGTCAAAAAAAAAATATCTGTTGTCAATGCATATCTGGTTTCGACATTATACAGAAGAACTAGTTGGTATTACCCACAGACATAAAGATTTTATGATAAGAAAAATGTACAGCCTATTTATTAATTTATTTATTCTGTCACTAAACATTCATGAGTGCTTACACCAGGCAAAGTTCCATGTATAGAGAAAAAGATATGTCTTCGACCTCAAAAACAATGTGTTTGGAGAGATAGGCATGAAAATAGACAATTACAGTTCGATGCAATGAGTGGAGTAATGTGAGATCTGTGCAAAATGCAGGGGGATCCCAAGGGAGGAAGCATATCTGCATTTGGCAGAAGGAGAAAAGCTAACGCTTGAATTCACTCTTGAAGGAGAAGGAGTTTTATTAGGTATTCCAGGTGGGGGAAAAAGTATGTGCAAAGGCCCAGAGGCAGTGAAAAAACATCCTGTTCAGGAGAATCATACCGAGATTGTACTGCGGGAGCAGAAAGTGTAAGAAGACTGTTGGGAGTAAAACTGAACCGGTGCTGTGGGCTAAGCATTTTTGAAGACCCTTGAATGCCAGACTAAGAAGTGTAGATTTATCTTGCAGCAGATGGAAAGTCATTGAAAAAATTCAAACAAAATCAGATGTGCATTGTGGAAGGATCATGTAGTCCAGACTGGAGAATGGATTAAAAGCGGGACAAACAGTGATGCTGAGACTATTTGGTGGTTGTTTATACCTGCCCACTTGGTATAAGAGTGCTAAATAGGTACAAATTGTCAAACCCTAAGCAAAAAAGAAGGCATAAAGATATTTTCCAACGAGGCATCTTTTTAAGGAAAATGAATGATCACACTGGGTAAAGATCGGGGATTAATTTTGTATGCCCTGTGGATACCTTTTAGGGTCAAGAGTGCATTGCTCGTTGTTTTACTTTACTGTAGAATTGCCATGCGCCTGAGCTGACACTTCTCTTACTGCATTGAAAGACTGTGTAGTGTTTGTAGAAAGAGCGCTACCAAAAGTCAAGAGACTTGCCTCTAGTTGAACTTTATTTCTCAGTCTTTGAAAGACCTTGGGGAAGTCACTTTACCTCTCTGGGCTTCATTTGCCTCAGTTGTAAAGTTGAGGGCACAGTTTAAGTTATTTGTAATGCCATTTTATTTATATCATTAGATGATTTGCAACTTTGCACCTGTTAATTTATCCTAATGTTTATTTCTTAAGTTGTCTTTATGCTTTCTCACAATTTTAAAAGAGACAGAAGTATTTAGAGCACAATCCTGGGACACCTTATTTCGGGCACAATTCTGTGTTTATCGCACTATGCTTAATATTCTTGGCCTTCCTCCTGGAAATATTAGGATATTGGTAGCTGTTTTGAAACTGTAGTGTTTCTGCTCACCTGAGTCACATTTTATCCCCATATGCACAAAAGGAAGACTATTTAATCGCTTTCAGTATCTTCTATGCTAACTTAATAATTTAGCTCTAATTTTTAAGTTGTAAGTATTCCTTTCCAAAATGATTGTTTCTTGGGTCAGATAATTGCATGTTCTCAGAAAGCTAGTGTATGGATAAAATCGTGGTGCTTAAAATTATAGAAAGTGTACTGCTTCTAATAATATTCTACTTTAAATTCTGCATTTCCTTGGAAACTTCCTGTTATTTAATGCTCTTTTTTTTTTCCACTTAAGAGGCTGTTTACATTAGTAATATATCTTCTAGAGCTCTGGGAGTTCATAGGGTTTGTACCTACAAAACAGCAGAGCACTGTTACTGTGCTTCAGAGACATGCAGGGGTCCCAGGGCAAATCAAAATGTTTTTAAATGTATGACATGTGTGAAGTTGATGAAAATTCATGACTTCTCTCTGTCAGGGCTGCTTGAGCTTAAATCATCAGAGAAAGGTGAGTGCAAAGAATTTTATTTAATACTTTTAATTCTGAAATACCATCCATCCCTTGCTTGGGTCCTATGTTTCAGCTCTTCTATTTAATAGTCTGCCAACAAAAATTTTTAAAAAATTAAAAATTAGCTGCATGCTCTAAATTGCTTTTCAGGATTTCCTTCTTAAACCATCCCTCAGATGTGTAACTTTTAAAGAGGAATTGAAATGTGGTTTCAGAATGTAATCACGTACTATAGAACATGCAAAATACATGTGAAAGACCACACGAGTGCTGTTAATTTAACTGATTATACTTTATGCTTTAGAAATGTTTTCAAATTTGTCTTTTAAAATTGAAAAGAAAATATTCCACGAAAATGTTAAGAGATTAAAAAAAGCCAAAATGCTGTGGATATTGAGATCAGCTGTTTTTAAGCAAAAATCCATTCAAAGCAAAATAAAAGGCATTGTGTAGTGTGTGCCGGCTAAAACTGAGAACACAAGAGCATTGCAGTTAATTAGAAGCAATCAACAGGATGCTTTGCAACATTTCTCACATCAGTGCACCATCTGATCGCTATAATAAAAATTTCCCACAGTCTTGATGCAAAAAGGAATAGAAATAAATATTTGAGTCATTAAAATATTTGATGTATTTCAATTACTCTTACCAATAATTATTTTTACTAAGTTATTGTTACAAAAATAAAATCTTGAAAATCCTGAAAGGTTGTTCTATTTGTGTTTTAGGGGATAATCTTTGTTACATTTTTTGGTTTTAATTTTATATGCATTTGATATGAGAAAAAAAATCAATTTTTGAAAATAAAATTTAGGGTATAAATTTGAGTTGTTATATGATTTATGTGTGGTTATTGTACTTATGAAAGATAGCTGTGGGCTTTTCCTGGACCATTGAGCCATATATTATGAATGATTAGTTATTATATTACAAATAATGAAGTACTACATTATAGCTATTTTCATATTAACAGAATATTGACCTAAGTTAACTATATTAACTGTATCATACAAGTCTTAAAAGAACGTACAATCCTTAATACTATTATTTTTCTATAATTAGATCAATGCTCGATTCTGCTCAGAAGTTTTACTTTAGTTTCATTTATTCTACATCCGAAATTGTTCTACTAGGGCAAAAATACTGCTTTTGTTATATTTTTATGAAACTCATAGTTTTTCATTAGAAATAACATTTGTTTTTCTTTTCTCCCTTGCCCCCACTGCATCCTTTTTAAATTTTTGAGGTGTGTGTGTGTGTGTGTGTGTGTGTGTGTGTGTGTGTGAGAGAGAGAGAGAGAGAGAGAGAGAGAGATTCTTTGTTACGTTGTCTTCTTACATTAAAGGTAGAGCTCACTCTGGGCCACTGAGGTACTTCAAAACACATTCATAAAGTAGTTTGTTAAAAATGTTTAACATGAATCAGAGCTATATACATTTTGACCATAGCTTACAACTTTTTCTCCCTCAAAAAGCAAATTTGTGAAAGTCTAGGAAGTGCCCTTTTTGGAGGCAAAAATAGCCGTGACACTGGTGCTGTGAAAAGAGAACTGTCTTTCAAACAAGTCAATGATTCATTCTCCTGTATTTATAAAGTACAAGTTGCTTATCAGAGTAGTTTACTCCTCACACTATAGTCATCTCTTGCTGAATGAAAACATGCTTTGGAGGACAACAAATTTGTTTGGTTTTGGGTATTTTTGTTCATTGTTTGTTTTGTTTTGGTCTGTATGTTTTCTCTCACATCACACAAGATGTTTTTTCTCTTGTCGCTCCCCAAAAAACCTTTTTGCTAATTATGTTCTTTCTTGAGCACTCTACATGTATCTGTAGAATAATAAAAAAAAAAATACTTTCAAAGAACTATCTTCTCTTTGGCACCAAACTATTGCTTTGTACTCTTCTTTGCACAGATTTGATCTACTTCATTGCAGGAGGGTGACTCTTAGCTAGGTTCTCTTTAGGAAATTTACTCTTTCTACTGCTTTACAGAGACAAATAGCTTTGATGATAAATACCTTAGAACACATATCTCACAAGTCCAGAAAAACACGTTAGGATGTAAATATTTTTTCTTCTGACTAAACAGCCTATTAAATGTATAGTACTATTTGTTTAAAATTTTAAACTCTGATATTTTTGCCTGCAAGATTGGAGCATTAGCTACAAACGTTCACTGCTCCAATGAAAAGCAGTTTCAGTAAATAACAGCCTGAAATTGGCTCTGTTGCATTTAGTTTGGTTTACAGGAATTGGAATAGTAATGCTCCAAAAATCCATATTAAAATAATTTTGCTTATTTCTGATATCATTATTTCTTATAGCAAACAATTTAGACAGAAAAGTCATTTGATAAAAATAATTGATTCAGGCAAAATAGTACTCACATTCTTCTGTGAGATAATGATTCAGCAGCTACTCTTACTTCAGTGGTACTTCATTAGACACAATCCTCATTCATCTTAAAGCCTTAAAAAAATCCACATTCTTTATTTTTAAATACTTTATTTTTAAAGAAATGAACAAATTTTTGAAAATAAAATAAAGTCTTTAACAGAATTTACTTGCTGTTATTCAGGTCTTTAAGTTTTTCTTAAGGGACAGAAATGTCATATGCTTAGTTTCAGGACAAAGGCACCTTTTTAAATGAAGGGCTTAAAGAAAATCGATAAAGAAGTTTGTTTGATAGAAAGCAAGCTAACTAAGGTTCTGGTTGTAAAAATGATCTAGATTACAAATCAAGAAAATAACAATATTTGATCAACTATAGAAGGCTAGTTTTTAATAAATAATAAAGTATCTTTTAAAAAAAGCGATTATGAGCAACTTCTGAAATTCACTTTAGGTAACATATCTAGGGGGTACATTGTGTTACTGTTTTTCTATGGTAGAGTCGATTTAACTTTGGGAGTTAAGAAAACTTATGTAACTTCAGAATGTTTCCAGCTAATAGTTTTATTGCAGAACTAGTGTTATGCAATTAAAAACAAAAACAAAAACCTTATAGTCATACAACATTAGCTAATTTAGTAAAGATGGCTCGTTATAATTACAATCATTATTTTGCTTGAAATATGACTATGCTCTATTAGTCAGGAATTAAAACAATGCAGGTTCACAGCAATGTTATAAAGTGTTCTTTTAATAGTTCAGCAATTAATTAAAAGCCCCATGCATGTGATTCATTAATATTCATTTTTATATTTTAAAACTTATATGCATTTAAAATTTCCAGATCATTAAATGCTTTTAGCTGCATATTGTGTTAAAGTAAAAAAAAAAAAAAAAGAATATATTTTAAACTGGTTGAATTCATTTAAGAGATTGTTTACATTTATATTCTTTTTTAATAAACAGAAATAAAGTTGTTACATTTACGAGGTCACTTTTTTCTAAAGTTGCAAGTATTTTGTTAAAATGTTTTATTTGGTAATGAAAACAATTTCATAAATATTAATACATCTTCACATTTTGACTACTGTCTGTCAATTTTTTATTTCTTTTAAAATATAAATATTTATTTTTAATGGAATGAGTAAAAATGTTTAGAACTCAAATTCGCTGTAATGAAAGAGAGTTTAGAATCTTCAGTAGGATAGTGGACTGTTTACTTGGCTTCAGTCTGTCTGTCTTCTACAGGATTTGACAGAACTGACTAGTGAAAACTAACCAAAACCAGAAAACAACAGAGTGAATGCTCAAGAAGGAAAAAGGAAGAGTTGCAGGAAATGATATTTTCCCATCAGTGGATAGGCATGCATATATTAAAGACATAAAAGGCAGCAAGGGGAGAAACAAAAGCTGTATACTGGGGATTCTGCAAGTCTGAATTAACTAAATGGGAAAAAAATGAAATCATTCTGCTTAAACTTGTTCACTAATAAAAGGAGAATTGCTTTTGTTAAATATGCTTGGTGTGATTATCAAGCAAAATTTTTTTCTCCCAGACATCTATGAATAAAACATGCGTTTGAGCATTAGGTAAACAAACAATAAATGGATGAGTTCAGTTGCAACATAATAACATTTTATTTAGAAAACATATATAATCATATTTGTATTGGCAATCCAAATTTAATGACTTCTTTCAGTAAAATTAAAGTGCCTCACAAATAACATCTTATGCATAAGGATTGCTTGTTCTTTGCCCATTTTTTCTCTTTTTTCAAAGAAACAGATTTTTAAAGTCTCTACTGAACCATAATGTAAACCAGATGAAGCATGATTTCTCAGAAAATTTTTTTTTTCTTTTGGATCATCTTAATTTTAGGTTACAGATGTAGTAAAAAATTTTTAAAAATCTATTTCTGGGACTGAGGGAGAAAATGTTCTCAAGTCTGGGGTAGCTTGGGCTGATTTGAACAAGGCTCTGTGTGTAGCTGAACCAGACTTTGGCTTATTAGGCATTTCATTAACACAACATCTTCTGTAAACTATGAATAAGAATAAACCATTTACAATAAGGAAAGCAAACAACAGAATGAATTTCCTCTGTTGGTGTTTTATAAGACTGTTAAACAGAAAATGGAGGGAAGAACTCTCTTTAGACGATATCACTTAATTAAGTAAAGCATCCTAATCAGAGTCCCCTCCAATTGTAATGACTGTAGGGAGTCAAGTACATTTCTGTCTATATTAGAGTATCTAACTGCAATGATTTATTGATATTTATTTTAGAAGTACAACACAAAAGCAATAAAACAGTAGAAGTAGGGAGAGAGGGAATATGTCATTGCTTACTGCAGGCACAACCAGAGCACTTCAACAAAATTCCTGATTTTCTTGTGGGAGGTTTGCTTTTCTAAAATCAGAGCACACCTTTAGATGAGAATCTAAAGGTTCTTTTATCGCATTTGACTTTTCCAAATATTCGCTGTGACGTTTCTTTGTCCATTGGGTGAATCATTGATTTACTTTCTTCACTGCTAGAATCACCGCAAATGAGTAGATGAGCACCTGCTGTTTTCTGCAGTGACATTACTAGATGCATTCTACACTGATTTGAGTCGTAAAGTACAGCTTCTTTGTATGGGAAAGAGATTTGAGGAAGGAGAGTAAATATACTGTATAGGCAGACAGACATTGGCTGCCCTCCAAGCTGCACACAGCATAAACCTGTTTATCTGCCACATTTCACAAATCTCAAAAACATGTGAATAAATCAGACAAGCAACTGGATAAGTGATTCACACTAGGGAATCTAACCAATATTCTGATGAGAGGGTACTATGATGCTAAGACATTGAGGCAAATAGACATGTATTGTAGAAACTGAACAAAATAAAACTGATTAGTGGTTCAAAGGAGAAAATATTCTATACCAAAATGAATTTGAAGAGGTTACCCAACCCTGTGGACTTCCGTTGGGTATTTATGTGCAAGTTATCTGGAGAACTGAGTTCAAAAATATACTTTCACCCATACCATTCCAATAATTGGGACCAATTGCACTTGAACTTCAAGTTAGTTACCAAGATAATTTATTTCTGGATACTTGGATCTGAAAATTGGAGGCTAGTGCCTTAAAACCCCCAATTATACCAACGCCTTATTTGAAATTAAATTACCAAACATGCTTAGAACCTATTCACTTGGTGAACACAAACTTTTTTCAGAAAGTTACATTCTAGGACACCTGGGTGGCTCAGTGGTTCAGCATCTGCTTTTCTTTGGCTCGGGGTGTGATGCTGGGGTCCCAGGATCCAGTCCCGCATTGGGCTCCCTGCAGGGAGCCTACTTCTCCCTCTGCCTGTGTCTCTGCCTCTCTCTCTGTGTCTCTCATGAATAAATAAATAAAATCTTTTTTAAAAAAGAAAGTTACATTCTTATAACTGAAGACAAATTGCTTGGCAATAAGTGGGTTAGGCAAGCAAAGGTATAATTATTGTTATATTACTACTTTACTTTTCTCTTAATTTCTGTTACTTCTAACTCATCTGCTGATCTTTTTAAACAGTTATTGTACCTTAGCATTTATTTGTAAACGGAAGTCCTCAAAAGTTTGGGGGCTAACCTCAAAAGTATGCTTTGGTGAAGATCTCTTATTTCTGAATTTCAAGTTTGGATTATTTCCCTAAAGTCGACCTGGTTATAGTCACAGCAAGATGAATTATACATTTGCTTGGTATATCTATTGGCTTCTGGTATAGACCTGCCACCTCATTACCAAGAAAATGTAGTTTTCTCTACATCTGCAAACACAAAATACTATTCCAGAGTGAAGAGGAACCATATGAGGCATTTAAATTAACACTGCAACTCAAAAAAAAATAAAAAATAAAAAATAAATTAACACTGCATACTCCACAACTTTTTTTTCCTGCATTGCAGAAAGAAAGGCAAATTGCTAAAACTTTTTAGCCCTGCAAAATTTTGTTAGATTAGTAATTTCAGACATCATCATCTTAGCAACAGGGAGTCATGGACAAGGTAGGTGGCCTGGAAATTGATCTTCCAAATGAAATTTAGGCACATTTAAGATTCTTGGTTAAGGCCTTGCCTGAAGAGAACCCGTTTAAGTCTACTGCCAATTGTATCTACCAATGTGTTTTCTTGCCTTGATGTTTTGTCATCTTCTTGCTTCTTGTCTCAGGTTCTGTTTCTTCAGGATCAGAGAGAGACTGATTGAATGGCTCCAATTATCAGGATTTGAAAACCTAATATCAGAATCCACCACTGTGTGTAAGTCAGCCCTGAGCAGTCTCTTCTTTAGCAACAGGACACTTGCACAATATGGGAGCATCTTTTCTTCTTCACTTGTCCCTGACCTTGTAAAATATGATACAAAGTTTGTCATGATTCTTAAGTCTCATGCATGGAAAATCTTGCTGAAAAGATACGAACTAAAATGCATTCCTTAAAAGATGTGTGCAGGTAAGTGTCACGTGGAAGTCTGTGGGTAGTCAAGATCAACCCCATCAACAGTCTGAAGGCTAAATAATCCCAGGAAATTTTATCCAGTTTTCTCAATGTGTTGAACTTTGAATTTATGTCCACAAAGCTGAAGTTGGTTCTGTGAACCCCAATTAAGGTCAACCATAGCTCTTTACTCAGCCATAAAGAACTCTTTGGAAGATTTTTATTTTTATTTGTAGTCTTATGGTTTTATTAACCCAAATATGACATGCACATAAGCTGTCTGTCTATTCATTTTCTTTGCTGCACAGCCTGGCATTGGGATTGGTGACTGTGATGGCCAGCCAGGCTGCTCTTTCCACGGTGGCTTTGTGGTTCTTGGAAGAGACATTATGAGCAATCTCGGCACATTAAGATCTGTTGCACATCAGCAGCACTTCAAGCTCCTTGACGTTGTGGACTAGGAACTTCCAGAAGCTACTGGGCAGTGTGCACTTTGTTTTCTTGTTGCTCCTGTAAGCAATGTTGGTGGGCATCAAGATCTGTTCCTTGAATCTTCTGTTGTACCCTATTGTCAGTGTCTCTGCAGTTCCACCGGTTGCACTGATTTTGACATACTGGTCTTTTTAACAATCTTGGGCTTCACCAGAGGTCTGAGGGCAGCCGTCATGCCAAGTAGGAGATGACTGCCACCTTCACAGGCAGCGTCAAGGGGCAGCTGGAGAATTTTTACTGTAATGGTTATTCTGTGTCAAAAATGATCACTAAGCCCTAAAATCTATACACCATAGGAAGCTAAGAATCAATAGGTTGGCTATAACTGAACATTTTAATTATAAAATCAAAACAGCATATAAAGTTTAAAAATTTTACTCTCTTTTCTCCTAGCCCCCACCATCCCATTCTCCAGGAGTAACCATTAATAAGTCTCTCATATATTTTAATAGACTTTTTAGATTTTTTTAAAAAATAATTTCTACAACCAATGGTTGGGCGTGAACTCACAACCCCGAGATCAATAGTCGCACGCTTTACCGACTAAGCCAGCCAGATGCCTTAATTGATAGACTTTTAAAATTCATATGCAAGCATACATTATTTTAAGTCACAAATAAAATCATATAATATATTTACTATTCTGAATTTGCTTTTTATTCATTTAGCAATGTATTTTGGCTATTATTCCATTCCCTATACATGGGTCTACTTCATTCTTCTAGCAGCTGCACAGATATCAAATAATATGCTTTTATGGATATAACCATTCCCATATTGATGGATACTTGTTATTTTTTTAGCCTTGTTTTTTCAAATAATACTTCAGCAAACATATGCATATTTTTGTGTGCTTTTATAAGTGTATTTGTAGAATTAATTGCCCAAAGGGAAATGCTATATAAAAACACACAAGTTTTGAATGATATTGCCACCTTATTGATACAACCAAAGAAGTTGCATCAATTTACCTTTCACTGGAAGTTTTTGAGAGGCAGGGATTTTTAAAAAGGGCTCACTGAGTTCCGCGTGTTACATATCTGCCCTACATTCCATCTCTTCAAACTTGACTAAAAGTTGAAGAGCAGCTGGGATGGTTCATGATGACCTAATGGAAAAAGAACACTCCTGTGACATCTGTGCTGGGACAGCAGTGAGGGCTGAGGAGGGGACAGCACAGGAACACTGGGGGGAAGAGCTGGGAAGTATGGCTGCCATGGGTTTAGGAATGGTCTGAGTTCTCACCACGTCTCTTTGCTATCAGTCTTCCTGACAAGTGTGAGGGCTGCCAAGCAGAATCAGGAGCCAGTCACATGATTGTCATAAAAATGGAGAAGAAGGTAAAATGGGACCATGTCACATATACACATTCACATACGCACACACACGCACACACACACATACAGTCTCCCTCTCTGCTCAGATTCACATTTGGGTATGCATCTACCTTTACACCCTGTGTTGGCCAGGCTGCTAGCGAAGTACTGTTCTCTGACATTCCCAGCTCATCTTTACCAGGCAGGAATCCTCCAGGTTTCCTCCCTATTTTACCAGTCAGCTTCTCTGAGTGTGAATAACCCAGAAAATACACCTGACATTGTCCTAGTTCCTGGATTTATGAGACATCCTCATCCTTGAAACCTCCACTCCTTATTCAGTATTTTCATTTGGCCTGGCATTTTATAAGTCCCATTTTCATCCTTAAATAGAAACTTAGAAGTGCCTCTTGATCTATACCCTAGATCTCAGCCTTTTAAATTGAGGGGTTACTTTAATGTTCTCAAGGTTATAGTTACACTAGGAAGTTTATTTTGTATTCAGTATTAACATGCTAGGTACTGTGGTAGGGACTGTGGATGCAAAGATGAATGAGACAAAGTTCTGCCTTCTAGAAGCTCATAAAATACTGAGAAGACAGGCAGCACTAACTAAAACACAGGCCATTCTTTGATAAGTGTTAAAACAGAGGTATTAATCAAAATTCTATGAAGTCCCACTTCTGGAAATGTATCCTACACATTCATACATACTTGTGCATGTACAAAAGGACACACAGATCAGAGTCATTCACTGCAGCTTTGTTTGTGATGGTAAGAGTTAAAAAACATCCTGAATGTCTACCAACAAGGACACTCTATGTGGTTTAATAAATGCTCTCTATATACTGATATGGAGTAATCATCAGGATATCTTTTTATATGAAAAAAAGCAAACTCCAGAATATGTGGAATATATGTTGCCTTCCATATGAGAAATGTAGAAAAATAAGAATATGTATTAATGTTTGCTTTATATGCATGAAAACATTGGGAAATCCCTTAAGAAACCAATGCAAGTGCTAATCTATGGGGTGGGGGTGGGCATCAGGGATTAGTGGGGTGGATGGGAAAAAAGGGTGAAACATTCTCAATGTATACCTTTTTATGTTAATTTAATACATGTGAATGTATTATTTAAAAATCATATTAAATAAACTTAAGTCATAACATAAAATTCCCCCTCTCTACACTTTGTATTCTCTGAGGTATTTACTCAAGCTCAGCTATTTCCATGTGGGATAAAGAACATTACATGGGACTGGACAAGGAGGCTCTGAACAGGAGAAAGAAGGCTTCTTAGAGACTACCGGATTTTTCTTACCACAATCTTAGACCCAATCTCTCATGAAAATGATTTGGAGCAGAGCTAGGAGGAAGAATACCGTTCTCTTCAAATTTCTCAGAAATGGAATATCTTATAAACAGGACCTATGCCAGACACAGGAACAGTTTAAAAAGTAGATTTCATTCTTTAAACTTCCCCAGATAAGGCTCCTCCGAGTGGCCCCCTCTGGTTTCGCATGAGAGCTTTGTAGGAAGGGCATGAGTTGCCCATACCTTCAGTTGATCTGCTTAAGTCATGAAACTGAGCAAAGTGAACATTTTCTTCTATAAGCTTTAAATAAAGGAGTTATGCTGAGTTATAAATAAGAGAGATCGGCTCCTTGCCAGACAAATGATACTTTTTTTTTGATGAGGCTGTGGCTCTGTGAATTCTCCAGAACACCACATTCAGGTGATGTGGAGAAAGACAGTGGGGTAGGATTAGATTTTTTTTAAAAAATATTTTATTTATTTATGCATGAGAGACAGAGAGAGAGAGAGAGAGAGAGGGAGAGACAGAGACACAGGCAGATAGAGAAGCAGGCTCCATGCAGGGAGCCCGACATGGGACTCGATCCCGGGTCCCCAGGATCACACCCTGGGCCAAAGGCAGTGCCAAACCGCTGAGCCACGGGGACTGCCTGGGTAGGATTAGATTTTGAGAATTCTCCAGTCACCGCTGTGAACTGAGACTATGAGATTATGAAAGAAGGAGGTAGAGAATAAATAACTTGGGAGAAAAATGATGATTTCATGATTATGAAAGATGATGTCAGAAATTTGTGGGAGAGTGAACCAATCATTACACAAGCTACCCGGTGACAGAAAAGGCCACTGGTGTTGAGGAGGAACTTTACTGCCCTATACCTACCTTTCTGCACTGATTCTCCTCACTACTGCTACTGTTACTGCCCTTGCCTTTTCAGCTCACTGTGGCTAGGTTTGTTCCTAAGACTACACCCAAGTGAAAACCTCTGGTTCCCCAGGAAACTGGTGGTGAGTGTGGCACGGAGGTGGATGAACATCAAGGCAATGACTCACCACCTTCCTTTCACCAGTTTCTTTAATTGTGTCCCCCCCATCCCCCCAGATATCATTTACTCTTTCAGCAGGTTCAAATCAGTCCTCTGGAAAGGGTCTGAAAAGTTTGGATTTAGATTTTGAACATGTGAACATGTTAACAAAGCTACTGCCAGTGATCAGGGCCACTTGTTACATCGCAGCAGTAAAAGGCATTCAGGTGAGAGATAATAGTGATGATAGGTATTTAGCCCAAATGTACATCAGTTGTAACTTTTTCAATGTATTTCTTTTAGCAGCTAATTGAAATACTTTGTCAGTGAAAGTTTTGACATAACAAACATATATGTAACAACACGGAGAAATTAATTAATTAATTAATTATTTTTTTAACATAGAGAAATTTAAATAAGAGATACATCTTAACAAAACGATGGCTTTATTTGTACTCCTTTTGTAATTTTAACTAAATATTGCAGGGAGTAGTCCTTATTTTAAATACTAAGTATAGGGCCATTTATTATCTACAATGTGAAAATATTTCAGGGGTCTTGTGATTAACGCCATAGTATTTAGACACAGTTTATAGAGACTTCCAAGCAAAGACAAGAGGCCTGAGCGGATGGTGAGACACCTGACAGAGATCTACATGTACAACCTGGGGCTGAATCCAGACTTGCTCAGATAAGCCCAGGTCTAGCTCCTGCCTTATCAAGAATGTCCCTAAGTCAACATTCTCTGCACCTGGCCCAAAGCTGCCTTATGCACTAACCTCCAGGACAAGGTTGCCAGAGAAAATACAGGATGCTCGGTTAAATTTAATTTCAGATAAGCAAAGATAATATGTAGTATAAATATGTCCCAAATATTGCATGCAACATACTTAGGCAGACATATTCCCTAGCTCTTCTGTGCTTATTCTCTGAGGCAAGATGCCTCACAGATTTAAAACCCTCAAGTCCAGAATTCCAATCTAGCCTCACAGTTTGATTCTCATTGGATACTGCCTCGCCCTCTATTGCTTAGGCTTGTTTTCTCCTAACAGAGCATTTTATTCATACTGCACATTTTCTTTTTTTTTTTTTAAGATTTTATTTATTTGAGAGAGAGAGAGCATGGGTGGGCAGAGGGGCAGAAGGAGAGGTAGAAGCAGACTCCCTAGCTGAACAAGGAGCCCAATGCAGGACTCGATCCCAGGACCTTGAGATCATGACCTAAGCTGAAAGCAGATGCTTAACCTACTGAGCCACCCAGGTGCTCCTCATTCTGCACATTTTTAAATAATTTTAAACATCAGTAATTAAACATTAGCTGCCTGGAACAATTATAATTTTAGAGAAAATTCAAAAACTCACTTTATTCCCCACCCCTAACCCCCACTCCACCAATTTTGATTTTTCAAAGTGTATCCTTGGAATTTGATGCTAGATTCAAAACGGTGCACAGATGTGGAATAAGACTTTCAGACTAAGTTTGTTATCTTGAGGTTGTTATCTTGAGGTAAAGGTAGCTATGCAAAGATTTAATTTGAAATTTTCTAAGCCAAGCCAAATGCCACCACTACTAAAATCTAGCAACTAAGGAAATGGAATAGCATTGTGGTAGAATAAAGAATAAAAAACGTAGAGCTGGAAGGTTTGGGGTTGAGGCCTGGCTCTGTACTTGAACTAGCTGTGAGATCCTAGGAAAGTTATTCAATCTCCAGGAACCTCAGTTTCACCCTCATTAAAATGGGGATCATAGGGCAACTATGACAAGAGATACTGTGTGTAGGAATGGTTTGGAAACTTTAAGTCCAATCTAGATGTTTGCAGTGGTGATGATGATGATAGTAAGAATAGAGGCCAAGGGGCACCTGGGTAGCTCAGTCAGTTTAGCATCAGATTCTTGGTTTTGTCTCTAGTCGTGATCTCAGGGTCATGAGATTGAGCCTGGTGTCAGGCTCCACACTGACCCTGGACTCTGCTTAGGACACTCTCTCTCTGCCCTTCCCTTTCCTCACTCACATGTGTGTGATCTCCCTCTTAAAAATTTTTTTTCTTAAATAGTGGCCAACACGTAGAAAGGCACTACAGAAAGTCAGTTGTCAGAGTATTTTAATTCAGATCCTAAATTTTTTTCATGAGAATTTATATACATAGGAGTACTTTTTAAAAGATATTTATTTATTCATGAGAGACACAGAGAGAGAGAGAGAGAGAGAGAGAGAGGCAGAAAGACAGGCAGAGGGAGAAGCAGGCTCCATGCAGGGAGCCCGATGCGGGACTCAATCCCAGGACTCTGGGATCACAACTTGAGCCAAAGGCAGACACTCAACCCCTGAGCCACCCAGGTGCCCCAAGAATACTGTTCTTACACAGATTGGAAAATGAAAAAAAAACCCAAAAGCTAATCCAATTCCAAATTTTTAGAAGAAGGCTTACTCAAAGATTTGAGTCTAAAAATGGGATGCTGGGCAGCCTGGGTGGCTCAGGGCAGCCTGGGTGGCTCAGCGGTTTAGCACTGCCTTCAGCCCAGGGCATGATCCTGGAGACCTGGGATTGAGTCCTGCATCGGGCTCCCTGCATGGAGCCTGCTTCTCCCTCTGCCTGTGTCTCTGCCTCTCTTTCTCTCTGTGTCTCTCACAAATAAATAAATAAAATCTTAAATAAATAAATAAATAAATAAATAAATAAATAAATAAATAAATAAATAAAATGGGATGTTTAAAGTAGAACATTTATTTAGAATCATATTGAAAAATGGTTAACAGAAAGGCCCACTGAGAAACATTGGTTTTAAAGCCTTTTACTTTTATTTTGGGTCAACATTCATTCAATAATGAGCCCATTTATTTTGTAAAAGCCTCAGACACATTATTTTTAAAAGTACTATTATTTACTACTACTCCTCCTCCTCCTATTATTATTATTATTAAACATAACAGCTGGGACTGTCCAATGCACAGAGAAGGCTTTCATGAGGTCCCAAGAATACCCATTTACTCAGAGATAAAGCAGAGGGAGCAAAAGAGATTTGACCAGAGCTCCTTTGATTCCGTTTGAGCACTTCCATCCTCTGCTCAGTGAGAAAGGTGAAGGCTGCAGGAGGACTGAGCCATCAGGGAGCTGAATGTCAACTCTGATTGAAGAGTATTTATCCCTGTTTAATTTTACTTCACTTTTAAGCACACAACCAATACATGTGTGTTATAGAAAATAAGAGAATGTGGATGAGCAAAAAGGTGAATATAACAATCACCCCTAACTCTAGCCTCCAGAATTTTTAAAAAGATTTTTAATTTATTTATTCATAAGAGACACACAGAGAGAGGCAGAGACACAGGCAGAGGGAGAAGCAGCTCCCTGCAGGGAGAGCTAGCCAATATTGCTTTGGTAGCATCAGATGCTGAGAGAAAATGGTAAGGTATTCTCCTCTGCTGTACCACAGACCACTGAGCACCACTGGCCCATCTGGTGCTCTAGGGTTTTGTTGGTATCACCCTGCATAATCTGGAGTGGTTGTGCCCAGGAGAGGGGTGGATGCCTTGCTGGTTGTGCAGAAGGCAGTAGTTCGGAGAGGCACAATGGTAGAGCTTTAGCAGGACCTAGCAGAGAGGCAGCAGTATTCTACTTTAGAGTAGATATGGTTGTACTTGTAGGATGCAAGTACATAAAAGCATAAAAATGGCATCTTCCACAAGAATTATAACCAAGCATATATGAGACACAATCCAAGATGTGTGTGTGTGTGTATGTGTGTGTGTGTGTGTGTGTGTGTGTGCAAGGCAAACTCTAGAGCAGGCTCCATTTTAGCCTTCACATCTATTTCCTTTTCCCTAAAACCAGTCCTAAAAGTTGTTATTAAAGTGATAAAATGATGGGTCTCTCCTGGCATTTGACTAAGCTACTCGTGGACTCAAAGCCTCGCTCAAGGTCTGTAATACTTGGATTGGATTCAGGCATCACCATTTCACATTCCAGAATTTCTGGGCTAATATTACTACTTATCTTCTATGGTTGTTAGGGGATTAAACAATATAATACTTGAAAAGAGCTTAGGACAGCACTGGATACGGAGTAAACTCTCCTCAGTATCAACTCTAGTGTGACTGCTGTCTAAATTTGCCTTCCAAACAGGCCCCATTTGCTACCTAGTGGGTGGTGAGAGAGATTTAGGTTTCAATTGTGACTCAACATTTACTAGCTTTATGTCCTTGGACAGATTAATTAATTTCTTGATAATGTGAATTATCCTTATGAATGGAGCACACTGTATGCCAGACATTGTACCATGGGCTGTAGACCCATGGACAAACAACCCCAACATCACCCTGCCTACAGAGCACTCAGTGCCTGGGGGTAGGATACAGGCAACTAAATAAGCAGAAAAAAGCAAAAATAGTGGAGCTATAAGGATAGCACATGTATCCAGCTCGAGTTAGATCAATGGTTAATAGACTGATCAAATAAGTCAAGAAAGTAGAGAGAACCACAAAAAATGTTACCTACATGTTTTAAATGTTCTATTTTAACATAAACAGATTCAAGGTTGCCAAGGAACAAGGGAGGGGAGGATGAGGAATGATTACTTAAAGGGTTCAGGGTGTTCTGGGGTGACGAGAAAGTTTTAAAACTAGAAAGAGGTGGTGATTGCATAACATTGTGAATGCACTAAATGCCACTGAGTTGTACACTTGAAAATGGTTAATTGTATGTTACATGAAGTTTACTTCGATAAAATATTATATAAATGTACATCATTTTGTCAACCTTTTGGTGTATGGCTAAGGACTCTTTACATATGTGCCCATGGGATCCCTGGGTGGCGCAGTGGTTTGGCGCCTGCCTTTGGCCCAGGGCGCGATCCTGGAGACCCGGGATCGAATCCCACGTCAGGTTCCCGGTGCATGGAGCCTGCTTCTCCCTCTGCCTGTATCTCTGCCTCTCTCTCTCTCTCTGTGACTACCATAAATAAATAAAAAAAATTACATATGTGCCCATAACTGAAGCCCCAGGTCATCTTTCTGGTATAAATCACACCCAGAATAAATGTATTCTATGTTATTTCCAGCTTTAATCTATTTAAATTGGGATAAGAATTTAGGTACCTACAAATCTTTCTCAGTAGAATCTGTTTAGATATCCGGGGTTTTTTCAGATTTATAGCTTTTACATCCATGTGACAGTAATTTTTTAGGAGCTTATACTAAGGAGCCTGCATTAGTTTTCATAGAAATAATAACTTTCCTTCTGTACTCATATCTTATGAATTTATATAATATTTCATTGAATAACATAATTTTAATACCAAGTAAAACTGGTATAACATAGCTTGCAACAAACATGTCTGACTCTAGTTAGGCACCTGACTAAATTCACCTTGTGGGAGCATAAGTAAGGTGGATGTCCTAGAGTGTAGTTTACCATCTTTCAGCAGTGAGCTCAGGGGCTGGAGTCAGTAGGCTTTACTAAGGACATGATGAGTTGGTTGAGTGGAAGTCAGTTTTGAGAACATTTACAATATAATAAATGCCCCTAGAAGGATATTTAACCTGGATTTGGGGAAGTGATTACAGTTGAGACCGAAAGGTTTGGAAGGACTTGACCAGAAGAAAGATTGGAGGATAGCGTTTTAGGCACTGGAAACAGCCAGAGAGAAAAGAGAGAGTCTATAATAGAAGGTCAGCAAGAAGCCTGGCAGGTTGTGATGTACGGAGGGGAATGTGTTGAAAATGAAGCTTGAGGAGGATCTTGCAAGCCATAAAAAGAAAGACTTTACTTTAGGAATGGTAGAAATCCACGGAAAAATTTTAAGGAGATGACTGACATAATCAAACTGGCATTTTAGAAAGACCCTTTCCACTGCTTTCCAGAGGATAGATGAGAGATGATGGGTGGTGGGGCAGTGGATGGCTGGGGACACTGGTGAGTGATGGTGGTGGTCTGAACTAAGTGTAATGCTATAGGCAGTGAGGGAGAGAACACTGCAGGATGGAGGAAAAGACCTGGTTAAAACCCATGTGTTTCTGGCTTAGAGGTGGTGTCATTTACTGACATGGAATAAGACTAGGTTTGGGAAAATGAGTGCAGCTTGGAACATACTGAGTTTCAGTTTTAGTTTGTTAAATATTCTTTTATTTATTTATTTATTTATTTATTTATTTATTTATTTATTTATTTATTTGGCAGAGAGAGAGAAAGAGAGAGAGAGAGAGGAGAGAACGCCCAAGTAATGGGAGAGGGAGAAGTAGGCTCCCTGCTGAGCAGGGAGCCTGACAGAGGACTCGATCCCAGGACCCCGGGATCATGACCTGAGCAGAAGGCAGATGCTTAACTAACTGAGCTACTCTGGCCCCCTGAGTTTGATGTTTAAAGACACTATGGGGTGTCCATTTAAGTAGTTAGACATGTGACTCTAAAGCTGAATTTCAGTCATTAAACGTGGCCCAAACGTCGGGTAAGGTAAGGAATGGAGATACGCAATTACTTTTAGCAATGAGGAGCACTCCAGTGACACTGGGGAAAGCAGTTTTAGAACGAAAGTGGGCATGGGTGCCAGATGCTAGTGGGTTGAGGCATGTAGGGGAATGAGGAAATGAGTATATGTAGTTGATCATTTAGAGAATTGGGGCTTTGAATGGGAGGGCAGCGTAGGGGAGTGTAGTAGCTGCAAGATGAGCAGGGGGTAAGAACAGTCAGTGAGAAGGGCGAAGGGTATAAATAAAAACAAGAGAGGGACTGGGAGAGGCTTAAATGGAGAGAGCATACTGGCAATGGGGTGCTGTAGTGAGAGGGTAGCACATAAGCCAAGCGTGCGTGCAATGAGACTTGTACTTCCCCTATTCTCTATGCGCTGGCTGCCCCCCCCCTTCTTTTATCTCAGTTTGTTCTTATCCACAATATGACATGGCCACTTTGGTTTGTGCCTTCTTGGTTGCATGCCTATAGTTTTAGAAGGCTTTCTATGTAATTCTGGATGAAGTTTAGGAACTAGGGTAGATTGGCCTCGTGTCTCATCTGTCCCCACTGCCCCCAGATGGACACAATGCATACAGTGAACTCCCATCTGGCTTATTCCTACCCTCACCTTCTCTGGCACATTCAGCTGCTCGGCAGAGGTGATGGGCTCCTAGCCACCTCCAAGTCATCCACGTCCTCACTGAGACTTCACTCCAACTATCCCAGCCTTCCTGTTTCTTTCACTCCTCAAAGATTCACTTCTGCTCATTGTGAAGAGGCTCTCTTCTCCCAGTGGCCTTGTTTCAATGTTTATCTTTAATAGTGAAAAGTGATTCTCAACAAATCTTTGTTCATGCTGCTGACTTTTTCCATACACCAGGCTTCTAGAAGTAAACATCTAAGGAGGAATAAGAAAGCTGGTTTCACATTCGGCACTGGAAGGGTACAGCTCTTTTCCCACCAGCACAGTACTCACTTTTCAAGTTCTGTTGGTATTATTACAAACAAGAAAGAGGCTCACTCCTTTGCTGCATTTTCTATGTGGCATCATGTCCTTCATCTTAAAAATATTAGCCACCTAACTGCCTACAGTGTTGCACACTATTCGTAGAGAACTACGTAGATTTGACCACCACGTTCTAAAAGTTTATAGTCCAAGAAAGACATACCAATGCAGACATGCATACTTCAGAGTCACCCGAAGCAGACATATGTTGGAACTAGCCCAGACAAGTCTAGGGCAATTACATTTAAAAGATCAGGACCAGGGATGCCTGGGTGGCTTAGCGGTTAAGCGTCTGCCTTCAGCCCAGGGCATGATCCCGGAGACCTGGGATCAAGTCCCACATTGGGGTTCCTGCATGGAGCCTGCTCCTCCCTCTGCCTCTCTTGTGTCTCTGCCTCTCTCTGTGTGTGTCTCATGAATAAATAAATAAAATCTTTTTAAAAAAAGATCAGGATGAAAGTACACTTATTATATAGACTGAGGAGGGAAGAGACCAGTGGACACCAGCTGGGACAGCCAGCCTTCACCTGGGCCAAATATAAAGAACAAGTATGTGATCTGCTCATTCCTTCTGAAAGTCTCTATCCTAACCTACTTTCTCCTCTCTTCCAGTACTCAGTAACTTGTGGCTGCTCTCAGAAATGTACTGTATCACCATCTGCTTGGTTCTTTTACTTTCTACCCATCTTTCCCATATTACCTTCCTGTTCCCCAGCTCAGCCTCAGGTCCCGAACTGTCCCTGCCCTTGATCAGTGGGGATGGTGGGTGGCACTGGTTTGAAGAACTCACCAGATCTTCTGGAGATAGTAAACCTGGAGCTGTGTTTGGGAACACGGGCCCTGACCTGACTGTGGCCCTCCTAGACCTTGTCTGCTGCTCACCGGTCAGCATCATCTTCAGGTATGCGCTCATCTGGCTGGGCCGCCTCCTACCACTCTCCACTGCAGCTGTCCCACCAGTGCCCACTTCCCTGATACCACAAGAGAGCCCATTGACATTCCAGGAACAAATCCAACCTTGGCTGCCTCATTCCCACCAAGGATAAAAAACATTAATAACTTACTATCTTTCACTTACTTTTTGACCCTTCCATTCCTGGCCATGAAAAGACACATGCTATAACTTATTCCTGAAAAGATCTGATGACACATGTGGACAAACATATTAGCACATTATCACTGGCATCCAGACTAATATTCCCTGTGTGCTCGGAACAGGCCAACAGGAGAGGGAAAAGCAAAAAACCTACCTGCTTCATTCCAGGTCCAAGAATGGTGTTTGCCCAGCGGCATCCAGAAAGCCAACTACAAAGGAGGAAAATCATCAGAAGTCAAGGGGGTTGCCTTAAGAATATTAATTTAATATAAAGGCACCGACTTCAATCTTGGGCAGATTTGTGTCCTGCGGAGTATCTATTCCCTTTGACCAATAGTCTTGTTCTTCTTGAGTCTGATCTTTATCTGTTTTATTGTGTTTCAGTTATGAAGGTAGTAGAAATGAATTTTTTAAAATGTAAATAGCTCCCCTTCCCCATATGAACCTAGATCTGAAAATAAGGTTTTTGATGATCTGGCTACTGCAGTCATCCATACTAACTCTTTTACCACTGACTGAGAGTTAATTATCATCAAATATCCATCCACTGAGGGTGAGTTACAGGTTATGGCAGGTGTTTGGGGAATAACACTAATGCAATTTATTTTACTGTTCACTCATGTCAGAGTAATCAGCTAATAAAACAAGGATTACAGATTAATACTTTTAACATTTTTGTTTGGGGGACGCCTGGGTAGCTCAGTTGGTTAAGTGTTGGATTCTTGGATTTGGCTCAGGTCATGATCTCAGGATTGTGAGATGGAGCCCTGTGTGGGGCTCTATGCTCAGTGTAGAGTCTGCTTGGGATTCTTTCCCTCTCCCTCTCCTTCTGCTCCTCCTCTTGCTTAAACTTGCTCTCTTTCTCTCTGTCAAATAAATAAATAAAGTCTTAAAAATTTTTTGTTTGTAAGTCTCCTGTCCCATCCACATTAGATTTAAATATTTTTTCAAATTAAATTTACTAGTTATATTTCCTGTGCATGAATCACATAATTATGTCCTTTGCCCATTTACCCACTGAGGTATTGGTAATATTCATAAATATGTTTGAAGAAGATTATCATCTTAAAGTGGGACTACAAACCCTGATTTTCCCGTAGGGTTCCATGCCCCACTATCCTTGACTGATGTCTGAAAGGTTTATGGCTTACTCCATTCATACCTAAGTTGGTATCCACATTCACTCATTCACTCACTCATTTATTCATTCATTCACACATTTATTCATTCATGTATTTGTTATACGTGGCACACAGACTCACATGTAGCCTCCAATGAGTCCTGCTTTCTGGTGTTCACCCATGAGTGTGGGCGGGACCCATGACTTGCTTTAACAGTAGAATATTGTAAAGGTGATGCAATGTTCCTCCCATGATTGTGTTACATAATAATGACTCTGTCTTGATGGAAGACTCAACCTAGAAACTGACCTTGCTGGCTTAATGAAGTAAGCAGCCATGTTGGGGAAGCCCACATGGTGAGGAACTGGGGGAAGCTTCCAGCCAACAGCCAGAAATAAGCTGGAATCCTTGGTCTTAAAGCTTCAAGGAAATGAATTCTTCTAAGAATGAGTGAGCTTGGAAGGGGTTTCTTCCCCAATTTAGCCTCCAGATGAGAGCACAGTCCAGAAGAAACCTTGATTGTGGTCTTGTGACACTGTAGAGGGGCCATCTAAGCCATGCCCTGACCTGAAGAAACTGTGAGATAATGAATGGGTATTGTTTTTCACTACTAAGTACATGGTCATTTGTTGTACAGCAATAGAAAACAAATGCACTGTGCTATGCTAAATACCAAATAGGCATTCTCTCACTTAGTACCTGGAGTAACCTCATGAGCCTGACACTAATATTATTCCCATTTTACAGATGAAGAAATCAAGGCTCAGGAATTGAATTCTAGAACATTCTGCTCTCAACCACTGAACTCTCATTGCATATTTCATTTTAATGTATTGCATTTCATAAATTCAAGTTTATCATGGTTTAAAGTTTATCTCCTGATCATACTGACTATATTTAAGAAAGGCTTTACTAGGCAAACCCAATACGCAAAGTAAATGTTTTTATAAATTCAACATTACAAGGAAATTTCCTATAACTCTTTGGTGCTATATTTTTACCATGTATCTCAGAAAAATATTACTAGATTCAAGAATAAAAAAGTTTCTCTTTTGTGTTAAAGTAGTGATAGAATGTAAACTATTTAGAAGGGAGAACAATTATGGCTGATACGAGTTGCACATCCCTGGGAATTGATCTGGAATTAAAATAGTCAAGCAAACATCCATTAGAATGTGCTGGATCTTGGATTCTGTCTTTAAACTTGCAGCAAGACAAAGACATTTCATCTTGTGTCCTCATTTTCCCATTTCTGATCAGGTACAGAAAAAAACTGGGAAGTGGTGAGATTTAGAGTTGCCTTTTTTAAAAAACAACTAATGTCCTATTTGGTTCAGTGTTCTGAGAAGCTGAGATGGGATTATGACCCCACTACTGTGTCTTCTAATGAGAGTTCTTGCTATTCTGCATTTATCAGATGTTAATTATTCATACTGCATGATTGAGGATTTTGGAGTCAGAGATTCACCTGCAATGTTTGGAATACCAGTGGAGGCCTACATCAACATAGAATTTATAAAGCAGCTGGTGCTAGTCAAAGCTAATGACGGAATTTCAGTTTAATAAAAAGACCCCCAACTGAGCACACCATCTTGAAAAAAGTATACTTATCAAACGGCTTTCAATCAGTTCAAGAGAGACACCTTAATTGGGAAGAGGAAGATTTGCAGAGTAGTTTGTCATTGTGCCAAGTCCAGATCAATAACTGCATGTCTGCTTTTTGGTAGATGTAGCTTTTGCTGTCTATTAAGTAACCACATTTACTTCCTCTTCATTTGGGTAAACTCTGCTTCATTTCATAATGTTAAATAATATCTTCTCTTAATTCCCATCTGTGTTTTCAAAATAAATAGAAGCAAAATTTAGATTTACAGAGTGATTATAAAGGTCATTTTTTAAAAAATTTAAAATAAATTTTATATTTTTGCAATAAGAAGGCAATGCTTATGGAATTTTAATATTTTCAAAACTTGTTTTGAAAAAAATTACATGGGTAGAACTAAATTATACTAGTTTAACTATAAGAAGAATATTCTGAGCAATGATAATCTGGATTCATATAGAATTATTTGGAGAAGACTGTACAGAATCATCTACTAATAAACAAAAATAAAATGGGTTTATTTTTAGAAGAAAGGATTTGGAATACTACAGAATGTAACTCAGTCATCAAGTCTTAGTTTCCTTATTTGTTCAAAGGAGATACTCAATTCAAACAGGTGACTTTCAAACTTGTCTCAGTGGTACATTAGAGGACATTATGGACCAGACAGGTCAGGAGGAGGCAGAGAAGATGATGATAATGGAGCAGGAGCCCAATGTGGAGGTCAAGGCAAAGCTTGGGGGAGAGAGGGCTCTAGTTCCCTTTCTTACTCCAACCAGAGCAGATCTTTTCTTTCCCTTCTTCCCTCCATCTATTCCTTTCTTTATTCTTTTTTTTAAATATTTTATTTATTTATTCATGAGAGATGGGGGGGGGGGGTGGGCAGAGACACAGGCAGAGGGAGAAGCAGGCTCCATGCAGGGAGCCCGATGTGAGACTCCATCCTAGGTCTCCAGGATCACGCCCTGGGCCAAAGGTGGCGCTAAACCACTGAGCCACCTGGGCTGCCCCATTCCTTACTTTCTTCTTTCCTTCCTTCCTTTCCTTCCCTCTCTTTTTTATTCGTTCTTTCCCTTCTTTTGTGTTTTCTCTCTTTTCTGCTTCCTTCTTTCCATTTTTCCTCCCTCATTTCCTTCCAAAATCTATACCTATTTATATAGATCATAAAATAACACATAGAAATATCAAGTTTCTGTATAAGATTTCTTTTTTGGAAAATGGGGTTTTACTACTAAACTATAGTTTGAAAGTCAGTGGACTAGATAATTATAAGTCCTTTTCCTTCTGTGAATTTCTTCCTTCTAGTAATTTTTCAATTGCCATTGGGATTCCAAGATCCAGGAACAAAATAGCAAGGGAGATTGAAAATATTTTAGAATCCACAACAAATATCTATCTTGTATGAACTGTAGTTCTGTTAAAAGCTGTAGATGAAAGGGCATCTTACAGACTCCTATAGAGATATGGGATTATGACTAATAGGTTTAGTTTTTTCAAAGTAACTACACAGTACACAGCCATGCTCTCTTTGGCATTTCATTGACTAGATGATGTGTAGGCAAAGTGACAGAATTATGGCCTAACTTAAAAAATGAAAAGTTTCTTGCATTTAGAGAATCATATACTATAAGATTCATGGATACTCTGAGATCATTTATATCATTTTATATATTCATTTATCCATTAAATTAATAAGTTTTTATTGAATCTGAGTGTGTGTCAGCCACTATGTTAGGTGTTGAGGTTATAGTATACTGTCCCTATCCATATAGAAATTATGTTTTAGTGGAGGAAAGAGCAATTAAACCCATAATCATACACATAAGCATATAATTACATATTTTTATGAGTGCTATTAAGTAAAAGAGCAGGATTCACTGAGATCATGTGTTAGAGAATACATGAGAACACTAGGCTGTAAAGGGTGAAAGTGATTTGTCTCAAGTCACTGAGCTGAGCATCACAGAGCTGGCACTAGACTCAGTCACTTGTTCTTTGTTTCACCAATTTGACTGTGAAAGGCTAATGCTAAGTGATGGAAATCCAAAATCCATGAGCTCCTTTCCTTGCTTCCCCATCATTTTGAAATGTTGGGCAGCCTTGGAGATACCTAAATATCTGCACCAAGAATGGAAACTTCAAATTTTTGAAAATTGTTTTCTTCTTTGGTTAAGATCTCTTTGCTTATAGTGTGGTGGCTAGGGGCTGAAAATGGTTTGCAGAGGTAACAAAGTCCATGATAAGAGAAAAGAAATTACTTAGTAGCCATAGAAAGACTACTAATTATTAAAATTTTCAGGTTGCAGCCACTTCAACAGCTTCTTTGAGTCTACTTTGCTGTGAAACAAGTGGTTTTGTTCCTATTGAAGATCCAGTCAAAATGTACACCAATTTCCCTTACAAGCTTTAAAAAAGACGTTATTTTAAGGTAATCTTTACATCCAATGTAGGGTTCGAACCCACGACCCTGAGATAAAGATTCGCGGCTCTTCCAACTGAGCCAGTCAGGCACCCCTCCATTATAAACTTTTACCCAGATAAGTTTACCAGACTTATCAACTAGAAGAAAATCCCAGTTATAGCATCATTATTAAATTATTAGCTAACAGCAACCAAAATGAACCCATTCTCCTCTTCGGAAACTGAAGCAGTTGAAATATGGATAGCAGCCCATAGAGATAGCAAAGAGTTTGATATTATTTTCTCCTGAGAGAACCCGAAGAGTAGGGATTGGATGGTTGATGGCAAATCCAAATACTTTCAAAATCTAACAAACACACAACTAAAAAGCATCCTTTCAGGAACACTGAGGAGCTTTGCCTATATGGATGCCATCTACTTCTAGAAAGCACCTGCCATTAGGTGGTACACTTTAAGTCCTTTCTAGTGTTTGATGGAATAAGTGATTGATTTGCCTCAATCCAGACCCTCAACCATAGCCAAGTGCAATTCTTTTGAAATGTTTTGTTTTTACATATTTTATTATATTCAGAAATTATTTCCACATATGCACTATATATAAATCTTTGCACTAATGAATAAATGGGATTCTATCATACATGTTGGGGCTTTTGGGTGTAGACTAATTTTTTTCCTTTTGTTTCTGCAAACCTCCTTCCTCCTCTTCTGTTTTCCTGCTACTCCAAACCCTACCACAACCCATGTCATCAAGTTAGCATGTATCTTTGCATATTTTTCCTTTTTTAAAGATTTATTTATTTTAGAGAAAGATGGGGTATGAGAGTGCAAGCACAGGAAGGGGCAGAGGGAGAGAGAATCCTCAAGCAGACTTTCCGCTGAGTACAGAGCCTGAGTCAGGCTCCCAGGAACCTGAAACCATGACCTGAGCCAAAATTAAGAGTCCACTCAAATGACTGAGTCACCCAGGCACCCCATCTTTGCATATTTTTATCCATGCTCATATAGTCCTATGTAAACATAAATATGTACATAAAAGTATATATATTCCCATACATGTGTTTTGGGCACCATTTTTTAGAAATCATATTGTATACCTTTTTGAGATCATCTTATATAGTCTTGTCCTGCATTTGTCTTTCTCGCTAGAAAATATCTCAGGAGAATGTCCCCAAGTCAACTGGCATAGTTCTACTTCATTTTCTACTACTTCTGGTGCCCACGTACCATGACTTATTTTGTTTTCAGTTTTCTGCTATATTGAACAACGCTATGATTAGCTCCTTTGTACATTTGTCTTGTGTACCAGGGCTCTTATTTTTATAGGAGAGCTTTCCATAAGTGAGAACTGAGTCAAAGGATGTAGCTATTTAATTTTAATAAATGTTATCAGATTCCAAAAGATATAAAAATTCCCATTTCCACCAGGAATAATGACAGCATTTCTCCCTGCATCCATACCAGAATGGATGTTATTTTTTTTTTTATTTTTGCCATATCAATGGTTAGTTTAAACCTCGCTGTTACTTTATTTTCCATTTCCCTAACTACTAGTGATTTAATCTTTTCACAAATCTGTATGCCATCTGGTTTTGCTCCTCTGCAAGTTGGCTATTTTCTTTCTATTTTGGGTTGTATGTTAGAGGAGCTCATTGCATAAGAATCTTATATTTTTCATTTGTGCACATTTTTTTTCTAAATTTCTCATTTGCCTATTTTTGTTATCATTTGAAATATGTATTTTAATATACCTAAAAGTATATATCTTCTCTTTTACAGGTTCTAGGTTTACTTTCTTAGTTATGAAAATGTCCCCAAAATGTACATTCTTGAAACATTTTTATCCTTTATTTTTTTTAATAAAAATTTTATTTATTTATTTGACAGATAGCACAAGCAGGGGGAGCAGCAGGCAGAGGGAGAGAGGGAGAAGCAGGCTCCCATCTGAGCTTGATGTGGAGATTGATCCCAGGACCCCAGGATCATGACTTGAGCCAAAGGCAGACGCTCAACTGACTGAGCCCCCAGTCACCCTATCCTTTTATTTTTATTTAAGCTTTTAACCCATTTAAAATCATTTTTGTATAGGAGTTCAACTTGTTTTCTATATCAAATCTTTCTATACCATTTCTATACCACCCTTTTTTCCACTGAATTGGTCTAACATTTTCATCATATATTAAGTTTTCATATATATCAGAATCTATTTCCTGATTCTATGTCCTATTCTGCTGATTTACCTATTCTTATGCAAATACTTGATTTGTTTTCAGTGCCTTTATGAGATCTTCAGATATTTGACAATGCATGTTAGACCCCTGAATATTCTTCTTTTCCTTCTATTTAAAATATGATTGAGTTGTCTTGTGTACTGTTAGAGGGAATGCAAACAGATGCAGCCACTGTGGAAAACAGTGGATGTTCCACAAATAGTCAAAAATAGATCTACCATATGATCCAGTAATTCCACTACTGGTGATTTACCCAAAGAACACACACAAAAAAAAACTAATTCAAAAAGATATGTGTACTCCTATGTTTATTGCAGCATTATTTATAATGGCCAAATTATGGAAGCAACCCACATGCCCTGGTAGATGAATAGATAAAGATCACACACACACACACACACACACACACACACACACACACACTGGAATATTATTCAGCCATAAAAAAGAATTAAATCTTGCCATTTGCAACAACATGGATGGATCTAGAAAAGTATAATGCTAAGTGAAATAAATCAGTTAGAGAAAGACAGGAAACAACAAATGTTGGAGAGGATGTGGAGAAAGGGGAACCCTCTTGCACTGTTGGTGAGAATGTGAACTGGTGCAGCCACTCTGGAAAACTGTGTGGAGGTTCCTGAAAGAGTTAAAAACAGAACTGCCCTACAACCCAGCAATTGCACTACTGGGGATTTACCCCAAAGATAGAGATGCAATGAAATGCCGAGAGACCTGCACCCCAATGTTTATAGCAGCAATGTCCACAGTAGCCAAACTGTGGAAGGAGCCTCAGTGTCCATTGAAAGATGAATGGATAAAGAAGATGTGGTCTATGTATACAATGGAATATTACTCAGACATTAGAAACGACAAATACCCACCATTTGCTTCGACATGGATGGAACTGGAGGGTATTATGCTGAGTGAGAAAGACAAATATTACATGGTTTCATTCATTCGGGGATATAAAAAATAGTGAAAGTGAATAAAGGGGAAAGGAGAGAAAATGAATGGGAAATATCAGTGAGGGTGACAAAACATGAGAGACTCCTAACTTTGGGAAATGAACAAGGGGTAGTGGAAGGGAGGTGAGCGGGGGGTTGGGGTGACTGGGTGACAGGCACTGAGGGGGGCACTTGACGAGATGAGCACTGGGTGTTTTTTTTTAAAGATTTGTATTTATTTATTTATGAGAGAGAGAGAGAGAAAGAGAGAGAGAGAGACGCAGAGACACAGGCAGAGGGAGAAGCAGGCTCCATGCAGGGAGCATGATGTGGGACTTGATCCTGGGTCTCCAGGATCAGGCCCTGGGCTGGAGGTGGCATTAAACTGCTGAGCCACCTGGGCTGCCCATGAGCACTGGGTGTTATGCTATATGTTGGCAAATTGATGTCCAATAAAAAAATACACAGAAAAAAAAGAAAAATGAAAATAAATAAATAAATAAATAAATCCGAGAAAGAAAAATACCATGTGATTTTAGTCATACGTGGAATTTAAGAAACAAAACAAAGGAACAAAGGAAAAAGAGAGAAAGAGACACAGAGGCAAACCAGGAAACAGACTCCTAACTATAGAGAACAAACTGATGGTTACCAGAGAGGAAGTGGGTGGAGGGGGTTGGGTGAAATAGGTGAAGGGGATTAAGAGGACATTTATGATGAGCACTAAGTGATATACAGAATTGTTGACTCACTATATTGTACACCTGAAACTAATATGACATTGTATGTTAACTATACTGGAATTAAAAAAATTTTTAAATACAGTTCAGGGGCGTCTACAGCTCAGGTCATGGTCTTGGGGTCCTGGGATCGAGCCCTATATCAGGCTCCCTGCTCAGTGGGGAGTCTGATTCTCCTTCTCTCTCTGTGCTCTCTCTCAAATAAATAAATAAAATCTTTAAAAAAATACAATTCAGTTATGTTTTCAGGTGTTTGTCCCTTTAAGTAAACTTTAAGGCCAATAAGTGTAAGCAAAAGTTGTGTTTCCTGGACAAAAGCTTTAGGAGCTAGCATATGATATGCCTCATCTTCTTTTCCTATCTTGGTGATGGCAGAAGCACTGATTGAGATGAAACTTCTTTCAGCCTGGGTTCCTAAGTGACAACGATGAGCAGAGCCACCCTCATGATCCATGCTGGACATGTAGAATCAGTGAGAAATAAAGTTTGGTTATGTTAAATCACAGAAGCTGTAGGGTTGTTATTGCATATCACCCAGCTCATTTCAACCGATGGGACTCTTGTGAGGCTTGGGTCAGATCACACATGTACAGACACATATTCTAAGATAACTTGGAACCAAGTTACAGATCAATTAATGTAGGGAATAGAATTAAAATTACTAGCAAATAGCCATGATAAGGAAGCTACTTTCAAGTCTGGAGACAAGGCTTTCTGGCCGTATGGTTTAATTTCAGGTAATTAAGAAGATACATGCACCAGAAGAAGTATCTGACTTGTGTGCTAAATGTTGTAGTTAAAAGTTTAATGCCTATAAAAATGCAAACCATTTCACACCGATAAGAAGATATAAGGAAGGAAATATAATAATATAATATAATATAATATAATATAATATAATATAATATAATATATATTATATAATATAATATATTAATATAAGGAAGGAAACTTAGAACACTTGAAGATGATGAGTCAAATCAGTGATTGAAAACTGATGGCCCATTGTTCCAAACCTAGGGCATAGGTGTGTTTTACTTTTATCATAATGTTTTAAAATCAGGGAAACACGCATACACACACACACACACACACACACACTCACACACTTCTGGCTTCTCTTGGAAAAATTGGAAGACCTTGCAACTGTGAGATTATATTTCCGCATGACTTAAATCTCCAGAGCTGAGTAACTGCATTTTCTAGTTCCCCAAGGCCCACCACCTTGGTTGGTTTTATACCCAATCCACTTTACCCACTTACATTTCCTACTGGTCCAGGGTTGTATATGAAGGTGTGACCCCTCACTGTGGCAAATGAAAATTTGATTATTTCTTGAGTAGTAGGGTACAGTGAGGTCTAGGTACAAATAAGATAACTCACTATGAAGGAAGGAAAAGCTTTGATACCTTTCTGTTAAAACTGGCTAGTGGAGGAAGAGATATTTCTCTTCCTGCAGAAAAGAATAAAAGTATTCTTTATTGATATTGATATTGAGGTATCAATAGCAATTTTCATCAACAACTTAGTTCCCAACCACATGAGATAATTAATTCTCTCCGCCCCCTCATAGAGTGGGAATTTCAGAAATACCATTAGGAAATGAATTTAGGAAAACATTGGCAAAATCTGTCATCTTGGAAGAATCTTCATACAACAAGGTACTGAATTGTCAATAAAACCTTCTAATTGAACCTCCTCCATCTTCTTCATTTGGGAAGGAGTATCTAACACAGAAGAGAGGTTGGACAGAAAGGTCTAGAATCCAAATTGTTCACTGTGTAATTCCTATGCAATTGTTTCAGCATTATCTAAATTCCTTCACATTCATGTCCCTTAATATCTCTCCAATGTTAATTACATGCCTCATTTTGGCTCCAATGTTCATTAAAAGATAAAATATCTTCATACCATTACCATCTTGCAGCATGCTAACTGGCCTAGTTTTCAAAGGCAGACTCTCCCAGTAAAAATATGCCTCTTGTTACATGCGCAACCAGTAAAACAAAAACAACCTGCACGATTTTTTGAAAGATTTACTTTTTTATTTGAGGCAGGAGGGGCAGAGGAGAGGAAAAGAGAATCTTAAGCAGACTCTGTGTGGAGCACAGAGCCTGAAGCCTGACCCGGGGCTGGATCTCAAGAACCTGAGACCAGGACCTAAGCTGAAACCAAAAGTCTGACTCTTAACCAATTGTGCCTCCCAGGTGCCCCACAAAAGTGGCATGTATAATTTAATATAACCTTACTTTAGATTTCCATGGTATCATAACTGTTTTATTAATGTCCTAACTTAATTCAATGTACTGGAAACCAAGGTGAGATCAGCTATTGCTTCAAAGTAACGACTGTATCTTTGAATTACCTGGAACTGACAGTGGTTTTGAGAGTGTGGCATTCTTGGATCTTTAATGAGATATTTCTATTTGCTGAATTTTTAAAGGTTCTGAAGAGTTGGTTGAGAAAGAAGGGAATATGGAATATCTGATTGTAGATCATCCAAAACCCAAATTTATCTCATCAATAAAATGCCACTTCAGTTCTGCTTTTTTGCTGGAAAAGAGGTAGAAATTTAAAAAGGCGTGAAGAAACCTCATGAATTGAAGAGGGAGAGACCTTCTCAAATCAGAGATGAGATTTTTCACCTGCATTTTTCAAAGACAGACTTTTTAAAAAATTAATTTAACTTTTAATTTCAGTAGCTTGGGGATCCCTGGGTGGCTCAGGTTTGGTGCCTGCCTTTGGCCCAGGGTGTGATCCTGGAGTCCCGGGATCGAGTCCCACGTCGGGCTCCCTGCATGGAGCCTGCTTCTCCCTCTGCCTGTGTCTCTGCCTCTCTCTCTCTATGTCTATCATGAGTAAATAAATAAAGTCCTTAAAAAAATAATTTCAGTAGCTTGAATACCTTAGAAAACTGCATTAACATGGATAAATTTTATTTATTTGAACACTGATAAAATTAAAAATATATTTTCTTCTTCAAACAAAATAAGAATCATCTTCACAGACCTGTTGTATAACTTCAGATGAAATAAATACAATGGTGATATGAGCTGTTTGCTATTTTCACTCTAGTTATAGTGAAAAAGTTCTGGATCCTGGATGTTAGTAGTTTCCTTTAAAAAATACTCTGGAAACCCTCCACAAATGAAAGGAATGTGTATAGTATGCAAATTCAAAGTGTGCTGTCCTCATTTACCCAGTGGAATTCAAAATAAGCCCCAACTTGTGAGCATATTAAAGCAGATTGAAATGGATATTAGCGGGATTTGTAAGGAGAAGCACTCCAGTCAGTCAAACATGCTATGCACGAGAACTTTGATAATGTTGTTTTACTGATAATTACCTGCCGGCTGTCACTTCAGAGTGGGATTTCATGCAGGTTCCAGTATTTAAATATTACATTCAGAGCCAAGCCTGCAAGACACTTGTACTGATCTGGCCATGTCCATTTTATTTCACAATTATCCGTGTCTTTCTTCATGAAAAGCAATGCAGTTAACTCTCTTTTAATTGTGTTTGATCTGTGTGGGCCAGAGGACGTCAATACCACACTCGCTTCCCTGGTCCAGGCAGACCAAGCAGGTCCTGCCTTCTCTCCCTCTCAGACACTGGCCAACCCCAGAATCACTGGGAAGCGGCGCTGCCTGGCTGAGCATGAATATTCATCCGACCTAAGAAACTAGTCATGGGGGCAAAGCAAACACCCCACACTTACATTAACTAAAGGTGGTTTAAATGGAAAAGGCCAACTGACTTCTGCCTGGGGCAGCTGGTGCCTGAGGGTCTCAAGTCCCCTAGGGAACTTCTTTTTCTCTGCCACCCCTGCCCCATCCCACACAAACACCCCCCCCCCACACACACACACAATACTGAACTCCTAATTAAATTTAACAGTTTCAAGAGTTTAAACTGTATATCTTTTTAATTGTGTCCTACTTTGTATTGGCTGATGCGCAAGTCTGAAAATGGATATTACAGCTTTTTATGATATAATATCACCCTAATTGGTGCTTCATAGGCCGTGGTTGAATTCTTTTCAATTAAGCTCTAACATACAGTAACTGTTTCTCTCAGCAAATGCTGGAAAGCCATTCACAAGAGAGGACTGGTACTGCACAATTCCGAAGTACCTTAATGTGTCAAAAATGTTTTGTGAAGAAAGCTACACTGTAAATGCAATCACCTACATTGGTGTTCCCATTGTTAACTGGGAGTAAAAGTATTGCTAATTGTCCTGCGTTTTAGCTGGGTTTTTAAAGCATTATGTAGCAAGTACACCGGAGGGTCAATTTGTGAAGTGAAATACTTAGCATGCAAAGCGTAATACAAGATGCTGTGTAATACTTGACCTCTCAGCATAATAAGTGTAGCAGTGAAACGCTGTGCATTCAGTATTCACTGAATAGAGCCTTCGCAGTGGAACAAAACCAGAAAATGTTCTCTTCATTCCTTTTTTTTTTCACTAAGCGAAAATTATTCTTTATAATGGCCATTGCAGCAATTAGCTGGCATTTGGTAGAATAAATGTGCAGAAATAGCAATTTCTTATTTTAAATGAGATTTTGTATGGAGCCTGCAAATTACTTGAGGTATATGAATAATTGTGCCTTAGCTTTATGCTACAGAATAGGGTGTGGGTGGGTATAAAGATTTCCTATTTGCAGTTAAATGTTTAGACATTTTATTATTTTAATTTCACTCGCAGTCTGCCTGGATTGACCCTGCTTTCCCATTGATCATTTCATGTGCTCCTGGAAGCAAGTGTGCAGATGGCGGGAGACTCCCAATTAGTGCACTATGTTTTTTATGAATGTGACATGTAAGTGCAATCAGGTCTCCTCTGGAGGCAATGGCAGTATTTAGTGTTTGGGACCCTAAATCGATACAATTTAATAATCGGCATGGAATGAACATTTATCAATATTCTCTGTAGTCAAATGCAATTGGAAACTTCATTAAATTTTTATCCAAAGTTTTTCACCTTATTGAAATGCATTCTTCCAGGCATTCATGATTCATCTAATTAGCCTTAAGTAGGGTATTTTTTCCTCTCTCAAAGTGATTCAGTTAATTATGTCCATATATTCATAATTATAAGGTGGATGAGTTGGGTAAAACTGAAATTATGAAATCTGCAGAGAGATTCTATGAAGTTTAGAATGTAAAACATAAAATACGGACGGGTAAAAGCCAGAGCAATGAAATACTTTGTTTTAATCCCCCTCAGCCTACTGTACTCTGCCTTCTCACAGAATTTTGTGTATTTATTTATTTATTCACTTACCATTTGTAATCCAACAATTTCCAAAAAACTGACTTGAGGCAAACCCATAACAAATAATATACATAAAAAGTAAATACTACCAGTGCCAAGAACACCTAATGTCTTGAAAGTTATTTTTAATTTAAAAAATTAAAGATTTTTTTGCATTGTCATGTAAAGTTTGACTATTCAAACAGTTCCTCTCACCCACTGACCACCATCCAGATACTATCACTTTAGCCAATTTCTTACATGTTCTCTTTACACATTTTTAACTCTTTTCTTCTAATTCCAATCATTCACACACTTTGCTTGCATATTGTAATCATATGTATTCTATGTAGTATCTTAAATTTCAAGAATTTTGTTTTATTTTTCCTTAGGCAGCTTTTCTAGTTCAGGAACTTTTTTGTCTTTAAAATTATGTTTTTTGAATTATTTTAACTAAATGAAAGGACAGTCTACCTTAGTTTTTATTTTTTATTTTACCTAAGACCTAACCACATACAACATTTTAGTCAAACTAATTTTCTTTCTACCCTTGAGTGATGTCAAAAATTCTTTAGCCAATGCTATAATGAAGGCGACCCATTATCAAATGACAAATCATCTGTTAAATCCAACCCATGATACTACAAAATTGGAAATAGCCCCAAGTAGTTATTGTTACTCTAATATGGGTAAAATTATGTTCTCACATAGCAAGCAGCTACCAATCCATCACTCTACAGACAAGTTGTGTCAGCTATACTCCTTCCCAACAAGCCCCAGGGAGAGTGTTGGGTCCTTGTATTATTATCGTTGTCTGCTGGTCATGCTCAACATCTTTAAGTAGTGGCAAAGCCACTGGCCCAAGAGAATTGTATAATGTCTGTCCTATTTTAACTCCTCATGATTTTTTTTCCAGTGGGGCAAGTAACAATCACAATCATAGTTTTAACGCTTGAAAATGATTCATAGTAAACCCAGGTAGCTGCCTATAAGGAAAAATTTAATTTTTAAAATTGTACTATGAAAAGAATATAAGTTTAACATTTTTCTAATTATCCCTTTCTTGAATTGTTCCTTTTGAAGATTTCTAAAGGAAAAGAATGTTGCAATAAGGGTAAAATTGAACCCACACCTTAGGGGGCATGTGCAAGTGCTGTATATAACTGTATGAGGAAAGACATTGGTATGCTAAAACAGAGGCAAATGTCAACTGCGTTTTCATATTGCTGTATTGCTGTTATTAAAGAATAATGCCCTAGCCATGGTGATCACCTTGATAATTCTTTTCCCAAGATATTTCATGTCATCATGATCATCTCATAAATATTCACCATATCCCCAGAGGTAAACAGGGGAGTTTACAGTTCATTTTTTAAAAAGGTGATACAAATAGTGAAAACCTGTTATATATTGAACTGTTAGTCTCAGCATCCTTGGAAGTTTTATTATATCACTGCCACAACATCTAATAATGGTATTTTCACCTAGAACATTTACCAAGGTACCACCTTTCTCTTCCAAAAATGGAACAGAGTACCTATATAGGGGCTACTTCCGATTTTGAGTGTTTATACTGAGAAAGAACCTTTCTTTACCTGTTACCCAAGGGAAGTACCAAGAGAACTCCTAGAGTTTCTGTGGGAAACATCAATGCAGAGGGCTTGCTGGAAGACTGCCCATTTCCCATATCTATTCTTGCTCTCCTATATCCTGCTTTCACTTGGGATGCACCTCTTCCTTTGATCTTCTCATTCCTACTTCTGATTGTCCAATTCCTTCTCCTCTTTCAAGGTTTAGGTCAAACGTTCTCTCCTCCATGAAGCTTTCTCAGCTGTCCTACTTAGAAGGAATCCGTGCCTCTAATGAACCATGAGGACCATTTACCTTTCTACCTTGTGGTTATTTACATCTATTTCATCATTCCTGCTTGATTGTAGTTTTCCTGGGATTAGGATCCATGTCTGAACCAATTCCAGTGACTTACACATTGTAAGCTTATTCAATAAATATCTCTTCAGTGAACATATTTTACCAGCAAAATGCCGGTCAGTGATGCATGATTATATTGGTAAAGAGTTACAAACAACCAAAGAAATGTACACAATCCAGGAATGACCTAATCTATTCTCTGGAACACAGCACTGAGTTGTCCTGATATTTTTACAAGTTTCCAAATGGGCAATTTCTGGCGCCTTTGCTTTGTCTGAATCAAACACAAACTAGTTTGCAACTCAAGTGGGATCTTTTACTACTCCCAGGGCTGCTGTGCAAAGAAATTTGGAATATGAATTAGTTTTTAACCAGTCTTCAATCATGAACTTTGCGTGTGTGGAACTTTGTGAGCTTAAACAAGCTGTGTAATCTTTTTAAGCCTCAGTTTCCCCATCTGTAAGCATGGAAAAAGAATGCCTTCCTCACACAATTAATCCTTAGTATTAAATGATTAAGTGCCAATGGATGGAAACATGGTACTATTGTGGCATGACTGTCAAAAGCCACGTGAGGCCCTTTGTGTTTATGAGAAAAAGGCATCCTTTTCCCATCTATTTAAAATTATCTAATAAGTGTACAAATCGGTCAATGATGCCTACAAAGTGACTAGTGCCCTCTTAGAATGTGATACCCTTTTATACTCAACTGTGCATAATGGTCCAGTGTCTTGATGATGATGATGATAATGATGATGATGATGGATACTTCTTATTTGTAACTATATGAGAAAGTTCTGGCATTATTCCTGTAACTTGAGAAAGTTCTGAGGAATCAGGCTTTTGTTAATACACATCTCATTGTACTATAATGATTGGAAGACACTTCTGCCTTCATTACTAGACTGTGTACAACATAAGGGGAGAGGCCAACATCCTATTTATTTATGTATTCCCAGGGTCTGAGATCTGGCACATAGTAAATGTTCAATAAAAGCTGGTTAAATGAATGAATAGTTGGGTATGTATCTCTACTACACTTTAGCTATCTGTTTCTTCTCAACACACCAAGAGCTGACAGGTTGAGATGCAGTATCTGAAGATATATCACATCCACAAATGCATCCACCAAAGTAAGAGCCCACCCACATATTTAGGAAATACAACATACTCTATTTTAACCTTGGATTATTGAGAGATGGTGTCCTTGATGGGAAATCAGTTTCACCTGTATTGAGTATACATTAGCATGACTAACGTAATTTTTTAAAAGTTTTATTTATTTTTTTTATTTTAAAAGATTTTATTTATTTATTCATGAGAGACACAGAAAGAGAGAGAGAGATTTAGAGACACAGGCAGAGGGAAAAGCAGGCTCCATGCAGGGAGACCGACATGGGACTCAATCCCTGGTCTCCAGGATCTCACCCTGGGCTGAAGGTGGCGCTAAACTGCTGAGCCATCAGGGCTGCCCTTGATTTATTTTAGAGAGAGGGTGTGCAGTGAGGAGGGGAAGAGGGAGAGAGAGGGTCTGAAGCAGCCTCCCTGCTGAGCATGAGCCCCACACAGGGCTCCATCTCCTGACCCTGAAATCCTGACCTGAGCTGGACTGTGCCACCCAGGTGTCCCTAGGTATTTTTTAAATGTACTGAGGACTGTGAATCTTTGAGATGTAAAAAGAAAATCTGCATAATGCCACAAATGGATGTGGCTTGCTACTTCCTTGTCCTGAGGGGATAATGATGGTGTAGGACTCCTGGAAATATCCCAGGACAAACCTTTTGTGACATATTAAAAAAGAAGGTTGTGAACGCATGCAGAGAAGACTTGCCAAGTGGTCTCCTCACTAGGATCAGTGTCCTAGGCTTTGAAGTTGTTTTTCTTTCCTTCAACATTTTAAACATTAAGAATAAAAAAAGAAAGAAAGAAAGAAAATAAACACCCAATTCCTTTATATTGAGTAACTGCAATATAAATGTAAATTCCCCCCCCCCCAGTTCTTCTTTGATGCTTATGCTCCATTGAGCCTGATGTTTCACATTTGTTTAGAGTCCCCAAACTGAAGAAAGGTGCACATAATGTCCCTTGTGTTTTTATTGTGCCTCATTGTTGTGCCTGGAGAAATGGCCAGGTCCTAACAGCGCCCCTCCTCCTATGGCAAAAGAGTTGGTGTGCAGTGTGGGGTGCCATCATGGGGTTTCTTACTTTGTCCCATATCTGGTTAAAGGTGATAAACTCTAATCGACCACAGCTCCTTTCATGCATGTCTATTTGCCATTCTGCTTAGCTGGCAGAAAAAGACAGTTTGTGAAAAATAAATTTGAAAAACCTAAGACAATAAAAGGCAACTAACACTGTTTTTAGGGTTTTGTGCCAGGAGCTGTGCATAAGATTTTTCCAAACATTGTGTCTTGTTTGATCCTCAGAACACCACATGAGGGAAGAACTCTTATTACTCCCACATCACTGGGATGGAGATGAGCTCAGGGAACTGCCCCCTTAGAATGTTAGAGAGTTTTCCCAAATTACCTTACAATTCTGGGAAACAGCAAAATCAGGACTCAGGTCTGTTTAGATTCATAATCTGAGCTCTTAATCCCATTCCTTCTTGCCAGTTTCACAGTTTCCTTCACCTCTTCTCCTTAGTGAACTTCCCATGGAACTGTTTAACTGAACTGGTAGTTGTCCGGGGCTGTTTACTGAGAGCAAACCAAACTCTAAATAGGAGCTATGGCAATGAAGCACAGGTTGTCCACAAAAAAATACCATTTTCAACCCAAAAAAATGTCCTGAGATCACATTCCTAATGTTATGGAATGTGGGTTGTGAGGGGGACAATGATGGGAACGAAAAGAGGCCAACTTGAAGGTTCAAATATTTTTCTTCACTTCTGATGGGAGGGAGCTCCCACACAACTAAGCAACAAAATGGGCTTATATAAGGGACTGAGGGCCCACCTGGGAGTTGTGGCTCTGGACCTGAAGCCCCAAATACCCTACCCCCTCTCCCCCCGGGGCATGCAAGGTGAATCCATGCTGATATGTGGAGTCTAGAACCCAGCTCCTGGAGAAGCTTTCTGCCTGTTGTTAGGAGAGAATGAACAGTGATGCCCTCACATATGTGCCCCAAAATAAGGGAGAGCATAAGACTAAATGATTTACAAAGGAACAGGTAAAACTCCATTTGATAAACCCACTGCAATATTCTCTTTAAGTTTTATTTATTTGGCATGTGTACTAGCAGGTTTCAAATTCAGGGCATAAAATCATGGGAGGAGAGAAGTTGTTGAAATGCGTATACCCAGGGGCACCTGGCTGGCTCAGTTAGAAGAGCATGCGACTCTTGATCTTGGGGTCATGAGTTTGAGCCCCACATTGGGGGTAGAGTTTACTAAAACAAATACACAAGCAAACACATAAAAATAAATAAAGTGAATATACCCAGATATACCTAGATCCCCTCTCCTAAAATTCTGATTCCATAGGTTTGGGGTGAGTTCCTGGACTCTGAATTTTAGACAATACCCAGAGAGATTCTCATGTCCCTGATCAGAGAAGTAAGCTCTGTGAAAACAAGCCTGGAGTTAGGCAAGTGCTCAGAGAGCTGGTCCTGTGGGATTATTCAGAATAAAGCTTGCCCGGGAATGTTGGTCTTTGGAGAGCTGGTGATGGCTGACAGTGTCTGCAGTTACTGCCAAAAAGTTGCTGTCCTCCTTCAACACTTTGCTTCTAGGAGAAGTTCGAGACAGGTCTGAGGGTAGGATGATGGGCAGTGTGTGGGTAAGAGGGTGCACCACTGTGTTCCCTGCCAGTCTCAGCTGAACAGACCTTCTAGGCACTGTGGCAGGCAGGCAGAAGGACCTCTGGGCTTCAGAGAGGGCCATCTTTTGAGGGAGAGCTTGGAGTATCTGATGGCTCTCACAGCAGATCATTCCTTCATTCAACAGTTGTAGAGGCCTCCTATATCTGCTTTAGGCCCTGGGCCAGGCATAGACTTTTCTCACTTTCTGGAAGGCCACTATCCCCCCAACTTCACTTAGTTAACTTTACTCTTCAACACCTGGCCTCCCTAATGAGCTCAGTTCCTACAGATATGCCCTCATGGCATCATTAACCCTCGAAATGGAGTTCCTGGATTACTGCCTGTCTCTCTCACTTGTGCGCTCCAATGAAAGCAGGGACCATGTTTTGGGTTTTTTTGTTTTTGATTTAGCACGAAATTACCCATAAAAATAATTTCCTGAAATCCAGTTTTCTGAATGATACTTTACCACATTTAGCAATGTACCAGTTAATAGAGTGGATTGTTTTTCTGTTTATAAATTATACAGCAAATTGTATTAGACAGAATTTTTTAAAGATTTTATTTATTTATTCATGAGAGACACAGAGACAGAGAGAGAGGCAAAGACACAGGCAGAGGGAGAAGCAGGTGCCATGCAGGGAGCTCGACGTGGGACTTGATCCTGGGACCCCAGGATCACACCCTGGGCTGAAGGCGGCGCTAAACTGCTGAGCCACGGGGGCTGCCTTAGACAGAATGTTTTAACAGCTTTTGATGATTTCTGTGAAGCTTTAATTTTTGTCCTCAAAATAATATTTTAAGGAATGTTCGATTGTTAACAGCTAAAGGACACAGTATGGTTTAGCCTTTTAGAATCTATATTTAATATTCAGAAAAGCATCTTTAGTAATCAGTAACCAAAACTTTAGTTAAGATTAGTACTTCAAGTCTAACATTCATTCCTTTCAGTATGAAATTGCTAAAGAAGGATTCAGAGCAACTAAGTCAATGTGAAGTGCCGAGATTTTAGACACTAATTAGTAGTCATATAAAATCAAGGCTGGTAAGCCACTGAAGGCATTGGTAAAAGAATGAAATAATGCTTATAGAGAGATTCTAAATGACATTAAGAAAGATGGAGAAAAACTCTACATCTACTGAAACAATCTCATCCCATGTGTAATGCTGAATTTAAAAATTTAATTACTAGACATAAAAATTAGGTCCACCATGCCATCAAGCAATTGTAAAAAGAAAACTAATTATGTTTATAATTTGAAAAAAATAGAAACCTACAGAAATCACAAGTAGCTGCAGATGAAATGCTCAATTTTTTATTTTCTAGTGAGGAGAAATTAAGATGTTTTTACCTGGTTGTATGCAGGTAGAAGATTTGAAATGAAGGGGCAAATGTGTTCAAAGATCCATAAGGGAAGACAGGAGGCTCAGAAGGGATTGGCATAATTAACTGAATGACAAAATTTCAAACTTGATTTATATATTACCATAAAACTAACATTTGCAAAAAATGTTTTTTTTTTAAGATTTTATTTATTTATTAGTCAGAGACACAGAGAGAGAGAGAGAGAGAGAGAGAGAGAGGCAGAAACATAGGCAGAGAGAGAAGCAGGTCCATGCTGGGAACCTGATGTGGGACTTGATCCCGTGACCCAGGATCACGCCCCCAGCCAAAGGCAGACACTCAACCACTGAGCCACCCAGGCGTCCCTGTGAAAAAGGATTTAAAAGATTTGCTAAAAACTCTAAAGATGCTAAAAGATGGCTACAGTAAGAAATGAACTAGGAAATAACAAAGCAAAAACTTCATATATTAAGGCCGATATTTCTCTTAGAAAATTGGTAAATATAATCCTATGGATGCTAGTTAGTTGACAAAACTGTAAATCACTTAAAAAAAGAAATCTGTAGAAGATTGAATATTTCTAAGGAAAATAACTAAAATTTTAGGTAGAATATGAAATATTTTATGGATGTAAAATGTACGTATAAGAGGAGTAAACTACCATTGGCTTTTGACAAATTAAAATATCTAAGAATGCCGCTATATTTAAAAGCAAAAGAAAACTGATCAATAAGATCATATCAACAAATTGTTGTAAATTGTATAGTTAAAAGAAACATGTATTTGGTAAATTTGACAAATCAGTGACTCAATAAATTGATTATTTGGTGAGTTAATTTTGCAGGGTCAGTATTTGGCCAATTGGCCAGTTTCTTTTATTTGGGGTTTCTTTTATTTATCACTGTATCTGCAAAACCTGTTGTAGGGCCTGGCATGCAGAAGATACTCAATAAATAGCTGAAGAATGGATGGATGGATGGATGAATGGATAAATGAATGAGTTGTGCTGGGTGAGGGGAATTGAAAGGGAAATAAGACCATCAGCGCTCCTGGCTTCACGGAGCTTACATTCTAGGGTGAGTTGTAGTTCAGCAATTTTCTATTACTGATTAGACAACTACAGTGTGACTTTGTCTATGTGTGTACTTGTTCTTAAACTCACAGGAACAGACTTATTTTATTGCTATGCTGTATTTGGGCACCATTTAAATGGAAACGTAACTTCATTCTACAGACAGGTGAAAAAGCTTTTTCAAATAGGGCAGAGTGAGGCAATATTACACGGAGCTGTCTAATGGTGAAATTCCTAATAAAGTGATTAAAACTCGGGAGGGAAGCTCTTGTAGATGGGATATTCATATGATACTTCATCCTGAAGTGATTGTCAAACAGACATGAGTGAGAAAAGTGGAGAGAAAGCAAGAGCCAGGCTCACTGTACTCCTATGAATCCAGGAGGAAGTGATCGTGCAAATATCATCCCAGGAAGTCACTGCTGGGCTGAAGTCTTATTTTCTCTCCCCCTTCAACTTGTCTCCTTGTCCATGATCAGAAATGAAAGGAAATGAGGTAAAGGTAAACTTACCCCAAGCTTCACAGAGTGGAGGAGAGGCAGGTAGGATGTGTTAATGGCGCACACAATGCATGCCATTCTAAGCTCGTGTGGAACTGATACAGTAAGAGCAAGAGGCTTTTCCTGTGCAGTGAGTTGGAATTAAACATGCTAATTTGAGGTCTCTTTCAAGTATTTTGTTTAACTCCATTGGCCTTTAATTCCTTTATATTGCATCATTTAATGTAATGTTATTTATATATGAAGCATGTTATGCTTATTAACCAATGTGCAAAAATCCAAAGTACAGATTTTCTGTAATGGGCTAATTACAGGACTTTAAAGCCACCTACTGAGTTTTGCTGAGCTTCACAACAGGTTCACTGAACTGGATAAATTTATTCAAACGTGTGGAAATGAACCCCATTCTATGTGCAACGGTACTGGGAAAACACACAAATTATACCTCAATACCAGTTTAATGGGTCAAACAGTGAACCTGAATACTGAACTTATCTACATCTTAAAATAGTGGGGAAGCCTGTGGTAAGAAAGGAAGTGCCCATTCAAGGGGGTTTCTCCCTGTTTGTAAACAGTGGTAATAAAACAATAAGCCTGGCGATTAGGAGCGAGTTCTCCACACTCAGAAAACAGAGGTGTGTTGCCTTCCAATGACCTCTGAAAATACACAACTTTCATAACTGAACTCAAGAGTGGACTGGAGTGACGAAAGCTCAGCAAACACACAGCTCAAGTGCAGCCCTTTAATCTTTCCTGTTGAGAACAAGAGGTACATTTTCTCATGTCATGGTTTAGGAAGAATGCAGCACAGAGTGTTCACAGAAATACAAATAAGGTATAAATATGTGATGGAATTAAACACTCTCTTTAAACCAGCTTTCTTCCCCTGAGCTTAATCAAGACAACAGGGATATGTTGATCATGTTAATATTAATTCTTCATTGATCCATTCTCAAATGCTTTTATTTCATTTGAGAGATCCAGAGAACTTTAGACTCATGCTCTACAGCACCCTATTTAGAACTATTATCCCATGATAAAAATACAAAGATTGTGTTGGTTGGGGGGTGAAGGAGAAAATGGAGGCAGAGAGAGGTTCTAGACCCTTGTTGGAAGCAAAGTTGAAAGAAAAGACCCTATTTCTTGTGTTGCATCAC